>NC_141248.1:22102459-23434959 GCF_054856555.1 Leptonotus elevatus | reverse complement strand
AGGCGACAGGCTGCGAGGGCCATGATTAAACAAATGGGACACAGGTGAACGCAATGACAAAACACGTGGCGAAATGAATTTACAGGAGACAACGAGATCATAAGAAACAAACAGAGCTGACAATCTGTCATATTATTAGTTGCAGTCGTCTCACATGTGTCATTGAGTGCAACATCATCATTTCACCTTGGAGGAGCCACTGGGGATGAATTAGCGGCGTAATGAAACGACCAAAATAAATGAAGTAATGGGCCTTCCTTCTCTGTGCTTGCGTTGGCAAATGAAGCTAATCGTGATGGAGACATCCCAGACTGACAAACGCTGCTCTGAAATGTTTTGAATATTTATTGACACAAAACCATTACGGTTCTAGCTGTGCCCTGTACAATCATCTATCTATCTATGTGAGCAATGAATTTAGTGTTGTGCCGATACCGATATCGGGAGAGGCCCAGATACTGCATTAAAACAGTGGTATCGGCATCAGCAAGTACTTACGAGTAACACGCCGATACCATTATTTACGACGATACTATAGGACTTTGGCTGCAGCATCTTGTGTCTTGCTTGTGCCGAGCCAAGATATCCTGTTGGCCCTTGAATGCTCTGAACCAATGGCAGGGCAGCTTTTTCATGTTGGAAAAAAACAACAACCTCGGTATCGGTACGCCGATACTGCAAAACTGGGTATCGGAATCGGTATCGGGGGCCAAAAATTGTTATTGTAATAACAACACTAAATGTATTATGACAGTGAGAAGTAATACTGCTCGATTATGAAGAAAATATTAATCGCGGTTAATTTGGTAAGAATTGTAATTACGAATAGGATAATCATTTGTTTTCTGGTATAAGCAAGAACATTTTCACACATGTAAAAAAAATATTGATACATTTCTTTGAAACACTATTATTATGCAAGTTCCTTATGGACCAAACAAGATTTATTAAATCGATTAATTACACAGCCCTAGTAAGAAGAATTAAATGCTCTTTCGTAAATAGCAGAAGGCACCATTGGCTGTCTCGTCACCTGCTGCCATTCATACAACATTGGAATAGCGTTGTGGTCAGTTAACTTTTAATATTATATACATTTATTATTACGAAAAATCTAAGAGTTTTCGCATTGATTAAAAAAAAAAGAGTCCCTGATAAGATAAGATTAACATTGAGACATGCTTTAATTAGGCCTTTCACTTAAAAAAAAAAAAAAAAAAAGTAGCATAAAAGTTTAAAGACGAGTTGAAAATTGTGATGTACTCGGGATGAGAGAGACACAAGCCTCTTGGCTGCAACCACCAGGTGATTCTTAAATCAATTTTTTTTTTGTGTGTGCTCTGGTACACTTTTTGTGTATTTCTTCAACATGAATAGAGTTTGGTTGAAATGATAAATATTTATACATCACAACTCAAGTGGTTTAATATTGAAGATGAAATGAAAATGGAAGTCTTCAGCATTCTTGAAAGAAAGTCAATGTGGAATTGCAACCGCTCAACATGTGGCGAGCAAAAGGTAGCAGTTTGACCTTGAAAATCATGAGAACATTATTCCAGGATCAACTCCGAAAGATAAAGAAATGACGCCGCGCTGTGCAAAGCAAACATTCTCTTTCGATTGCAGTCGGGAACAACTCCTCCCTTCCTTGCTGTATTTGGGTCGCCGCTTGCCTCCAAATCCGCTTTCTTTCCCAAGGTGATTAATCTCCCAGACAAAGTGATGTCGGCACACAAAAGTTATCCAAGCGCGCACAAAGGGAAGTTGACGCATTGCCTGCAAAACATCGACAGACAAACCTTTTTGCCCCCCCCCCTCAACAAGCGCTCAGGCAGCAAATGATTTGGTACATTTTTCTATTTTTTCATTTTCAATTGGCAATCAAAAATCTAACAAGGAAAATGTGAATGATTAATTTTTTTGTTTTGTTTTACGTAGAATAAAAAAAAAAAAAAGTCTGGTTCGGGTTTTTTGGGGTTCATATTTAAATTTCCGTGAGCTAGAAAAATAGGCCACAAGAACAGATTTGATTTTTAACTTTTAATTGGCACGGTTAGCATAAGAGCGAGAATATATCAACTTGTTCGTCACTGTCATCCAACCACATTAATTGAAGACAGCAGGAAGCGACTGCGCCGTGCGATGACGTCGTATGAGTTTGCTTTTATAATTCTTGATAAACCTTAATTTTTTTTTTGTTGCTGTTTTTCATCTAAAATTGCATTAATATTCACTTCTTTAATTAATTCCAAAAAGATTTCTGTTTCATCGTCCCCCCCCCCAAACATACCTTACTTTATTTTCCGCCATTGCTTTGTGACTACAAACGGACGTGTGACGTAATATCCAGTCAAAACGAGCAACGTGTATCCGGTCTTGCCAGCGGTTATTCGCAAAACTTGTTTCCGTAGCCCAAATTCACATTTTCCTTTTTTTCGAATTTCTAGCCTTTCCATTCAGTTTTATTGTGGCATTTCTTGAACATATGAATACAAATGGGCGGATGGAAACCCAACTTGTGATTCTCTTTGTGAATCGGAACAGCTGTGTACGTGTTCGCTCTTGTTTAGATATTTGATTGCCAGTTGAAAGTGGAAAAGAACGAATGCTACAGATTTTCAAATGTCACGTGTCCGTCTTCTCTGGCACTTTTTGGCACACGCTGGTGTGGAGACGCCTCATTAGAGCGTACGCTGTCACGCCATTGGCGGTAGGTACGAGTTTATGCTTATGTTGGCGCCCCTGTCGTCACCGCGTCCCTGTCGTCGCCAGTGCTGACCCAGACAAACGATATCGTCCTCACTGTGGTCTGTCACTCTGGACGTCTGCACACGCGGATTTAACCTGCGGATCCTCAGAAAGCTGCGCTTTGATTGATAGGAGGATATTTATATGTGCTCGCATGCTGCCAGCTCCTCACGTGTTCCGGCCTATTAGCTTCAGTTAAGAGTGATTTCCTGGGAGACGTGCCGAAATAGATGTTTTTTTTTTTTCTTTTTTGGCGAGTGAGCAACCACATCAAATGACTCAATTAATCAATCCTGCAACTAAATTGACAGTATTTTAGGAGATCATGTTGTTTTGTCAAAACTCCTCCTGCTGGTTCTCATTACGCTTACTTTCACACCTAGAGATGCAACGTGAATCCCAATTAAAGGAGTCTGTCTCGCTTTAGGCTGCAGTGGTCCAGACTTCCCAGACTTGGAGCTGTGTTCAGAATAATAGTGTGGTGTTAAAAAAAAAAAAAAGTGAGTAAAGCTCTAAATCCCTATAATCGTCCTGGGTTGGTACCAGTACTTGGTCGACTCAATGCTACACGGAGGTGAAGCAGTTCTCAGAAACGGTGCTTATACAACGATATAGTAGTTAAATCATTCACAGAGATTTTAAACATTCCTTAAAATGTCTTTTGTTTCTGTCCTTGATACAAAGAAAAATGCATCAAATTTGGGTTCGGGTCAGGGTTCCGCCGTTGGCGGAGCATGGTACTTGGAAGATTTTAACAATTTGGACCCAAACTTTGGTGGTTAGGTTCTCGATGGATGAATGTCAATGTGGCATCTATCGAAACTCAGACACAATCTGCTTCTTCCTCAGGTCATTGTATCGGTGGAGGCCGTCTGTCCTTCCTTCCTTCCTTCCTTTCCTCAGTCTCTCCTTTGGTCTCTTGAGGTCTCTCTGATTTGTTGGAATTTAGATGTTTCTGGGGTTGGTGAAGGACTCTGGTTGGTGGCCCGGTGGGTGGTGTCTGGTCCGTGCTGGATTTCACTTTCCTTTCTTTTCTTTGGTCCTTCCTCGGGTCTCCTGACGGCCTCACGACTCTGGCTGGATTCTGTGTTCGGTTTAGGTGAACGGTATGGGATTTTTTAATAGGTTTTAGGTGAACTAATGAATGCACACACACATGCACGCACACACGCACATTCACATACACACCCACATACTAAATAAAAATAAATAAAAAATAAATAATAATAAAAATAAAAGTGACATGTCAAATCGGTAAAATTACAGAATGAACTGAGCTCTGCAGGAAAGCAGAAAAAATAAAATAAAAGAAGCGCTTCGATCATTAAAAAAAGAGCACAGGCGGCAAACTTTTAAAATGACTCTTTTTAGAGGGTAGAATGTCTTATTTTTAGTGAGGGACCAGTAGTACCTCAGCGTTAACCCAGTATTCCAAAGAGCCAAATCACCTCCTAAATATTGATTTATCTACTGAAGTCCCACATCGTTTGATGGTGTGTAACAACACCCTGAGTCCTTATTAATATTCAACAACGGTATGCATATTTATTTCTAAATCTCTTTGTACCACCAACTGAGTCTACTAAAGGGCTTGTCAAGCAAACATTTGCTCATTAGGAAAAATGCTTTATGTATACACTCCTGCCCTTCTGAATGAGGTTTTGCCGCCCATTTTTTATTATTTTTTTTTTGCTGAATATGCTTTATAGACACATCTGAGGATGGTTCAATAAAAACTTCCGATGTGTCGCACTGTAGCAGTCATTTTCCAGCGTATACAATATGTGCTCCAGCTATAAAACCAATCTCTATTCCGCGTGAGTCACAAGCAACCTTAGACGGGCTAAATCCATCATGGAATTCACGCAAGCCTGTCTTCCTCTTCCCAGCCTTATTCTTGATGAGTACACACTTCTTTTTCAGGCAGATTCATAACTTACTGCCTCTTAAGGATCCATTTTCCAAGTCGACTCGGACCTTATTCTCTATATTTCCAAAGGCTTCAGAGGAAACGGTAACAGTAAGCTGCAGTAAGTGATGGAACCCGGCTGTTCCCCATTGACACATTTGTACGAGACGACAACTTTTCACCAGCATCGCATCCTGCATAAGCTCGTCAGACTTTTGCGGATGGATGGATAGACGGATGATAGGTCATAGGGTTGATGGATAGGGATGGATGGATGAATAGATGGATGGATGGGTGGAGTGCTCTCAATCATTTAGGTGAAGCCACTGAAAAGTAGCCAAAAGTAGCATCAAAACATAGTCAACACCGTTATCCAATTTTTCAGAACACAAAATGAGATTATCCGGAGTTCCTTTGCATGAACAAAACTGAATTGACATCCCAGGATGATCTCTACATGTATCCCATCATTTATTTATGGAATATTCCATTTGCAGTCACATCAGTCTTGCTCCTGCCCGAGCAGATTTCTATGATGGTTTTAACTTCTAATTCCAAAGCTTTTACGCTTGACAAATTTGGTGCGTTATCAGGTTAAGGTTCTTGCAGATCTGTCAGGCTGACGCCCAATTCACACTGACTGCGGAAGGGACGCGTAGCGTTTTCCGTACGGCCGCCGCAAGGAATAGAGAGCATTTGAGACTGCGTGTAAATTCACACCAGCTGCAGTGCGGTGCGTATGCGGTGCGGATTGGATATGGCCAAGCTTTCAATTTTTTCCGGACTCCGCATGCAGATTTTAATGAAGCTGAAGAAATTACACGAGCCGGACAAGGAAGTCAGGCGTCTTTTTTTGGGAGGAGGGGGCTAGCTACATAGCATGACATGAGTCGGACATTTAAAAGACAAAAAAACGAGCTCAAAATAAATTAAACATGACCAAATAACACTATTTAAACACAAAACATGCTAAGCCACGGTAGACGTTCCGAAAAATAATGTCCAAAAAGCATATCGATGTGACAACAGGCGAGCGTGGCTATTGTTTACCAATAGGACTCTATATACACGGTTGTTATTGCGTGAATTCTCACTCTCCGTGGCGTGAACCCCCGTGATCTTATGGTCTGCCAGGTCCAGATTTCCGGACACGGACTGCTCCGCGTCCATTCCGCAGTCAGTGTGAATTGGCCGTGAGCCTTCCTTGACGGGCAAACTTTTAAGGCTCTACGCATGACATGCGCAATGCAGACCCTTGCAGTCAACATATATTGTATTCAACTGGAAGATAAAAGTTTATGTGGCGAATGAAAATAAGATTACGGTTCCATCAGTAAGGGGTTTATGTTCTGAGTAGAAGCCTTTCAGTCCCGTTCGATCGTCTTTCTTGTTCATAAAAAGGTCTGCATTCATGACTACGGCTTTGAGGATAATTGGCTGAATGATTTAGTACCTTGTAGGGATTTTTGGTCCATAGAGGTTTTACCAGAAGGCACCCCCTACCGTCCATGTAGCAAAGATGGAGATGTTATTGGAGCTTCCAGTGGAGGGGCGTGAAGCGGCCTCTAAGGTCCATTCATCTTCCTCGCAGGACACGGGTTTTTTCCCGCTCATTAGAGCTCTACTTACGCTCTAATGAGGAAGCAGGCGGGGAGTTGGCAACAGGGCGGAGACACTCAGCGGTCAATTTATTTTTGTTTGAAGGTGACCACGGCATTTAATGGAGGGCAAGCACTCGCTCCACGTGCCGTCCGCGTCCCCGGAGTTGCGCGACTCCTCCCGTCCCAACTTGTTTGTCTCCTCGTCTTCCATCGGCGGTGGCAGAGGAGGAGGTGCTATTCCTATCGTGAATAATGCGCGTCAACCGTAGAGGTCAAATGGAATGGGTTCCGCGAGATAATGACTGGAGCGGCGCTTGCCCGGGTCGCCACCAGATTGTGGAGCGTCGGAGCTCGTCATAAAACGACAGGGGAGGAGGAGGAGGCCACCACCGAATGCTCGCCATGTCCTTTAAGCGTTATGAATGTTGGAGAGGCAATGTCAAAATCCGCCCCCCCGCCCCTCTCACCTCAATCAGGCACCGACGATCCTGATGTAATTTTTACCCTAGCAGGGGGAAGAAAAAAATATCTGCCCACAGTTCATCGGCAGGTCACGCAAGCATTTTTTTCTGGCTGCAAAGTCAATCTTTGACAGAGTGACAGCCTCGGCGGACGACCGCGTGTCATCATCCTGCATCACGCGCCGCTCTAAGATAATATTTATTGCATCTGTCTTCTTGTCATTGAACGACTTTGATGCTCACTCCATGCGCCGTAAATTCCACAAACGTCTTCTCTCCATGTACACCTCGGTCGGCTGTTCTTTGCTTTGGTCTGGCCGTCTCAAAACGAAAACCATGACAAGTGAAGAGAATAGGCGGCATTGACTCCGATTACTCAAACAATATATAACTCAATTGCAGGTTTGGGTTTTTGCCTATTTCTATGCTAGTTCGAGGTAATGCTGTCACTATAGAATATTTTCAGAATCAATTGATCCATCAATTATTATACTAATCCGATTCATTTTAATTTGCATTAAAGTGTATTACAAAAGCATTTTTTCATTTGCATTTAGTGTCGGTCGTGACCAGACGTCCCGGACTTACCGAGACCGTCGCGATTTAACCAGGCCTGTCCAGCTTTTTTTCTTTTTTAGTCCTGTCAACAAGGGGCCATGTGCATGTCAATAAAATGGTTGTCATTGCGATTCATACAATAAGCCAATTAAAAAGTAATTCAACTGTTAAGTTGCTAGCAGGCGTGTTTTCGTCATACTGTTACTAGAACTACTTCATGATTCCATGTCTAAGAATCATGGGAAATATAGCCCTACTAGCATAATGCTGCAGTTGCCGGTCAGATCCAACACAAGCTGAGCTTTTCTGGCGGCATATATGTTACAATGTGGGATCGGTGAGAGGTAAATGGCACAGCCAGCTTCCAATAGCGCAAAAAAAAGGTTGGATAATGGTGAGTGTGTTAACTTATTTGCAGCTGTCGAACTGTCAACCAAGATGGCAATTAGCATTAGCTAAAGTAATAACACAACCAGATTGACTGGCGATTAAATTTGCTATAAATAATTCCTGGTGAGAATTTATTGTGTATTTGATTTTCAGAAAATTAAGTATCCCGTTTTTTTTATTTAGAAAATCTGGTCACACTGTCATGAACGCACTTGCCATATTTCTTCAATGTACATCTCAGTTGACTTTTTCTCCTCATGTCCGCCCGTAGCCTCAAAAGCACAAATGTGACAATTCAGAGGTATAGTCACATGCTCCGCCAACGCAGCTGCAGCCTAAAAGTTAATGAGCCGACGTAGTATTGTGTCGTCAAGTTAACTGACAGCACACAAAATAAGCTATTAAATGTCGCCGGCAGGATTTTGCGCATGGGCGTACAATAGCCAAGATGTTTTTGTTTGGAACATAACATGTCACCTGTCAGCGAGAAAGAGAGCGAGACAGAGCGAGGTCATCATTGGGTTGTCGTTTTAAAAAGCAAGTGAAGTTTTGCCGCGTGACTTTGAAAACTTCACAAAGAAAGGATGAAGACATGATAATAGCATAGGACGCCATTGCTTGGGTTACGTTTTCACTCATCATTATTTTGCCCTGTTGGTCCTTCCTTTGCTTGTTCTTGAATTCAGTCTCGTTCAGTTTTTCATGCCAGCAAATGTATCATGTTGTCATTGTCAAATAACAAGCATGTATTTTCAAAAGCTATATGAAAAGTTAAAAAAAAAGAAGTTTATCCTTTGATAATTCGTTCTATTGCTCCATCACTATTGTTTACTCAACTCTTAACGAGGCCACACACACCCCACAACATAAGGAACTGTTCGTTTTGCTTTATTTCGACTGTTTTAGACGGTAGAAATAGTACTAAACACTTAAGCTTGTTTACTTTTGCTTCATTTAAGTGCACTGTGTGTACATTAGTACTAATATGATGGAAAACTGGATGGAAAACTGTCAAATCGATACTGTCTGACAATTACACTGTACACGTTCCCTGTCAAAGTTTTGATACGTTGACCACAAACGTAACGATTTTGCAAAGGTTTTCAAAAGGAACCCCGACTGTAACGACAAGTGTGCTCTCTCTATATTACTTATTTGGTTGCTACTGACATAATTATGAGATTCATCTTTCAAAAATCATTTCCAGTTTAATAAATGTTTTAGAAACTTTATTTGGACGTACGCCACTGTTGACATTGTTAACATTTTTACTGTTTTACTTTATATTTTAACCATTTTGAATTTAGTTATAGCTGTGTAGATGTAGGTATAATTATGTTAACTCAGTATAGCTCAATGAATAGCATTGTCTATTGTATTCTTATCTGTCTCTCTCGCCTGAGAAGAGAAGGGCAACAAGTTTCTTTTTTATATTATCTAAAAGGGAGTATAGCTAGTACCGGTCTCAGTCGGTCGAAGAGAGTCCAAGGACAGGCTGATGTATTATTGTTCAAGTCGAATCTGATTTGTATTCATGGGAACTTAATGCCTTTTTGTGAATGGGAGGGGAGAGGAGACTTTTCGTATTCACCCACTTTTCAATAAATAATGATGTGCAGGAGAAGGAGGGACACACAATCTGAACGGAACACGGTTTCAGTGTCTTCATTTTGTGTGATCAGAAGCTTCTGATAATTATACTTTTGCAAAGGGACTTCTTCACCAGAATCTCACCATTCAGTTAATTGAACACGCAAAGAGTAGAATACAAATATTGTCTACTCTAACACCACCAATGTTGTTTACGTCGCACCGCATTCATTGCGTAGTGACGTAGAATGGCGGCTGGCTCTCTGCCGAGCAATGTGAAACGCGTATAAAGAAAGCAAGGTAAGCCTTGTAGTGTTTCTAAAGAATAAAACATGCGATCGGGAGAGTCGCCCTCGTCATTCACCAGGCGCATTCAAGAGTTTTGATCGTCCCTTTAGGAATACTACGGAGGCTTACCTTGCTTTCTTTATACCCGTTTCGCATTGTTCGGCAGAGAGCCAGCCGCCATTTTACATCACTGCGCACTGAATGCATTGCAACGTAAATTACAATGGCGGCGTACGGCCGAATGAAGTTTCTATAATATGTATTAAACTGGAAATGATTTTTGAAAGATGAATCTCATAATGATATTAGTAGCAACCAAATAAATAGTATAGGACAAACGTGTCATTACAGTTGGGGTTCCTTTTAAATGGATAGAACGGAAAGAGTTGATTTTCTTGATTGATGGCGAACCTGCTTCGACTTGCACAGCTGCGCCTTCTTGGCAGCCGGAGATAATTGTTTGCAAATGTCAGTACTTAAAAATGATTCACTGTTATGGCGGCAAAATCCCAACACTCGGACTCCGTTTTTGGGGCGTCGTTTTTTTCCTTCTCTTTTCTAACAAATGCCTCACTCGGTCATCTTTAGGAGACACTTAGGTTTAACAGCTCGGTACAATTTGGCATCGTCTGCAGGCAAACAGACACACGTTGACAGTGTTATGCTTGATAATGTGTCAGCATCAGGAGTGGGCGGGATGAAAATAGTGGTTGATTGATGCCAAATCTGCCTGCGCATTGAACTTGTTCAATAATTTATGCCCTAAAATGTTGGCTCTGAAATTATGCATGAGTTTTTGCTCTCACACTTTAAGTCAAAAGTCCATTCTTAGAAATGCTCCAGTCCGGTCCTTTAACTGCGATGTTTGCATCCGATTGCTCGTCTCCCCAAAGGCGATAACCCGATGTCCCCGGGCGGCGAGCCGACCTTGTGGGTAAGTTCACGGTTTTGCCAAGGATGACATTCGCCATCCTTACTTAGATGGCTTTGCTTAAAGGGGGAAGTAGAGACGGATGAGCTACGCCAGTCATGGCGAGGTGGCTGAGGAGGACGTCCTCAATCTTTGAGCTTGATGTCTTCGCTCGCAGCCATCGCTCAGAACGCGTACGATGCACATTTAGGCCCGTTGCGCATACGGCGAGCACATGATTTACAATACAGACGCAAATTGTCAATCCATCACATGCAAACTAAAGAAACTTAGCTGACACAACAGTGGGAACGCCTGCAACCAAAATGCTGTTGTTTTTCCGGGGTGTGTAAATGACGAGTTGGAAGTTATAATGTATTGGCAACGTTTTGTTTCTTGTCATTATATCCACTCCAACCCAAACATATTTGGACTGTCATGATCTGCCTTTTAGTTGACTTTGTCAGATGTATGTCTTGTCTGCTCGTTTGGTTTATGTCTCCACCTGTTCTAATCAGTTTCACCTTGTTCATTGTGTCATATGCTGCATTTGAGGATGGTCGGAAGTCGGATATATCCGAGTTGTTTTTTCCCAGTTCCGACCTGAAAGCGTTCGAGGCGAAAGTAAACAACCAAAATGGCGGATAGTGATAAATTGTTTTTTATTTTGGTCCTCAAAACTCATCTTGACCTCCAGCAAACTTATCTTCTCGCAATTTTTGCTCAATTTATTGTTTTTATCTTATTTCATAAACATTCCATACAGTTCAGTATTTCACCGTATAATTTCATGCAGGGAGATAGCGGCATACTGTCACGTACGTTGTGTTACGTGAAGTAATGTTGAATGTTTATGAATGAAGAAAGCTAGTTTTATACTCGAGTAAATTGTGTTTTACCCTTCACGGTCTGTGTTTCTGTTTCCAAAGGGGTCCCCATTGTAGAGTGACGTCACTTGTCGGCAGTCGGTGAAGTTGGGGTCCTTTTTTTCCCCGACTTAACAAGTGGAATTTCCGAGTTCAAGGGGGCGTTCCTGTACAACACTTCCTGGTTTGAACTTGAAAAGTCCGACTTCCGACCATCCTCGAATGCAGCAAAAACAATCAGCACCTCCAGCCACTTATGCCCATGTATCTCGACAGTTTGCTTAGATGTTGTTGTTAGGGTTAGGGTTTGAATGTCTTTTTTTGGGTGGGTCAGGGGTTGGGTTTGGCTCCATGCAACAAATTAAACTCTAAAGTCAAAAAAACACAGTACATTCACACTAGTTAAATGTGTAACAAACATAAAGAGAGCTGCCTTCGGGTGGGGTAAAAACCAAGCAATTGTGAGGCTGCGAGAAGATGAAAAATCAATTAGAGCCATCGCAAAGACATTTGCCAAAGCCAATGCAACCATTTGGAGGGCCATGAGGAATTGAACCACAAAGGTATAAGTAACAGATGCTCAGATGTGGGTAGATGGCAAATATTTTGGAGGTGTAAACCAAATGTAGCACATGCATGAATGAAAATGCACTGATGCTATCAGAATAATGACTGAATAAAACCATGATGAGCGCAATGATCCCTCCAATTAGTGTGTACAATGGCTGATGCGAAGTGTTTATTTAGAGATAATTATGTCCGTTGTTTGATTGCGTTGTCTATTTCCTGGCAGCTATGTGCCATATGTATACGCCGCCTGTCGTCTAAGACAAATTCAATTATTTTTGACACGCAAAGAAAACACCAGCAATGTGGCTGGCACAAAGTCCAATAAAATGAAGAGGCGAGCAAGCGGAGAAAGTATCTGAGCGTTTAGCAGCTCGCATCGATGTGACACGTGTTACCTGTCGGCAGTTGCCCGAGCTCTAACGCGCCTCTGGCTGCACACAATTATTGCCTGCTCACAGGCTTGAAAGGAGCTGTCAAAAATAATATTGTCTCTCTAAGAGTTGCGGTAAATAAAAACTTTTAAGCTCTTTTCCATTGAGGAGCTGCTCTTCTCGATTGGACGTCTGCCGTCAGAGGCGTCCAGATTGCGATTCTCATTTTGCTCACACCATCACACAACAATTGGATCCAAATGGCGTCGGCGGGAGCATCACAGCCATCAGGTCTGTTCGGTATCTTAAGCCTTTTGTAAAACTTTTCCTTTATTCAATGCAAGGACGATAACGAGAATATTGCTACAGCAACAGGAATTGAAAATGGAGGTGGTCCTACTTTTTTTTGCAGGTGTTGCAACTTTTGCTCTTATGGAACGACTGCATACAAGATACTAGAATGTCCATCAATCAATCAAGAGGTCTGACAGAAAGAAAAGAGACCAACAACAAATGCAAAGAAACGTTGCTCAGTTTGTTGTATGAGATTGAGAGAGTGGTGACTCAAATAGTGATTGCTCTCAGTGGTGGCACAAATGATTCCATGTCACGCAACTTACTGTAAAACCCTTTGTTTGTTGTGTGGCTATCGGCTAGCGGACAATGCCGGATAGCGTTTTATGACTTATCGATCCGTCTTCTGTGGAGGAGTTTGCCGAGGATTTTCTGGATCAGTTATCTGCTTTGTAACATGAAAAGCTTGTGTTGAAGGAAGGATGTGTAATTTATTGTTTCTTGTATCAAATCATCAGTTAGCTTCTGCCATAGCTCTCTTCCGTGCTGCAAGCAGAAAACTCCGTATGTACCCTTTTGCATTTCAGCCAATAACCTTCTTGCCTGCCCTGCTTTTTATGTCTTTTTTTGTATTTTAACACATTTTACGATCCTACTTTGTCAGGTTTAACCCAATTAGCCACTTAGTTACCTTACTTTTTCTGTTTAGTCAGTTAGCATTAAAACTACTCTGCGTCTTTTGTACGTAAACAGTTATTTACCAACCCTTTGCCTTCATTATTTTAGCCAATCAATCGCAATCCAGTTAACTATCCTTTATATTTGCAATAACCTCTTTAGCTACCCTACATCTATATTTTAGTTGAGTTAGCTCTTTGCCGTAATGTTTTGTTGTTGTTGTTGTTTTGCGCATTGGTTGATTTTTAACTTGTCCTTCCATATTTTTGCCAGTCAGTACAGAAATGCAAGTTTGGAAAGGATGCTTACCTTGATTTTTCTGTACTTTAGCTTGTTAGCTCTTTGACTGCACTTAATTTTCCATAATTTAGTGTATTAGCTCCTCCACACTCTGCTACCTTTGTATTTAAGCTAACTAGTGCTTAATCTTTCATTTCTATTTTTGCCAGGTAGCTTCTTACCTAGCTTCTTACTTACCTTCTTACCTGCATTTTAGCCAATTAGCTCCTTAACTCAATTTGTTTTTCTAAAGTTTAGCATATTACCTCCCTTCACAACCTGCTCCTTCTGTATTTTAACCAACTATAGTTATATAAGGTATACCTTTTTGTTTTTTTTCCTCGTGTTGGCGGCTGCTAAAAAAAATTAAAAATTTAAAAAGTTATATTCCTTGCACTGGCCAACACTGCCTCTGTTTTAAGTGGACATGTCCGTCAAATGTAAATAGAATTGTTGTGAGCTCATTTCATTCACTGCCAATCCCCTTTATTAATCTGGAAGGAGAGTCTCCCTAATGTACAAGTTGGATTCGGAAATTGAGTGTTGGAAACACTCCAACAGCGCAATAACTGTCTGTGTGGTTTGGCCCAATCTTATGGTCCCCCGCAACAGTTGTAAAGCTATACTGCGAATATGGCCGATAGCCTTGTGTAGTGCAGACTTGCATAGGGAGTGTACATGGTGATTTTTCATTTGGCTGCTGTGACCAGGGACTGAGATGCTGGAGAGCGTACGTGGTCTTTGGTGCCTGAACCTGCCAGATGTGATCCATCTATGCCTGCTTACATTAATTTCCCTTCCCGTCCCTAATGCAGTTTGGCCCAATTAACACAGTAGCTCTTTTAGCAGTGGAGGTTGTGGGGGAGTTTGTGGGTCTTGCTGGGTGGGTGGCGCACGTGTCAGAGTTGCACTCGGCTGCATCCTCGCTCCGAGTGCCAATCCGAAATGGAGGGACAGCTGTGAATACCAATGCTTCCTTAGCCGAACCCGCAAAGAGTGATAGGATGCGCTCTCTGCCGTTGGCTTCCCAAAGCCACTTTAGAAATGCATCAACTCCCGAAGGTTAAAGAAGGTGGAAGAAAAAAAGCCCTTCAAGGCACACAAGAGTGCACAATTAGAGGAAGAACTGACGAGTGTAATGCCAGGGGTGGGGTTGAATGAATTGGTGTCATTTGGGAAAGGTGATGCTGGTTTATGCACTTTTACAGGGAGTGTGAAAGTCATTTTCTGCCATTATCTCCCATCAACTGCCCATCTTTGGAGTTTACAAAAACAATGGGCATCATTTAGGATAGGTCCAATTTAGTCCACCAATACAGCGGGACATACAAAATACAGTATTTAGGGCTACACTTTACACTTAATACTATATGTGGGAGTACACAACCCTAAACCCAACCCTGAAGGTGACCATATTTGAATTCCCAAAAAAAGAAGACACTCGGCGCGGCCTTAAATGGTTCTCAAACTTTACTCAAAGATGCCATATATCATAACTATTTTAATGTATGCTTCGTCTGCATGGGAAACAAAATAAAACAAAAAACACAACTAAACTAAAATAAAGTCATAGTTGACAGATAAACAATGATATAATGTTCTAAATCAGGGGTGCCCACTGCCCGGACCCGGTGGCATGGGCGGGTATTAGGGGTCAGGCCCGCCCTGGCAGTCAGCTGTGCCCGCCCTGGGTTGGAAGCTGTGTTGAGAGGCCTTGCCAATCTGTAACTTCTTCCTATTTGTCATGTAAACTTGCGTTGCTTCTGTTTCACGTAAAGCATGGCTTGCCAACCAACCATATACTTCCTTTCAAGTTTGGCTTTGATTGACAGCTAAAGCTAGCCAATGACAATCGGGATGGGATGTAGGGGGGGCGTCTTTTGACACGCAAATCCACTTCCGGGTTAGCCAGCGCGCGCGCGCTCGCCCGCCGGCCGAATGACCGCCCACGTCATATTTATGTCGCAAGCTGTGCCTGCCGCTGCCTTTTTCTGGATTAAAAAAAAAGTGATGCAAAGCGACATATTGTAATGGGAGCCACCAAACGTCAAACATCGATCCAGTTGACATCGCCGGAATTCCTGTGAGTCCTCGCCTCACGTTACAACGTTCACAAGTGAGTGGGAAACTTTTATTTTAATCAGTCCAGCCACCCATGGACGAAATTGTCGAACAACACACACAGTGATGCGGTTAACCCACAAACGCACGCAGGCACACAAACACAACAAAAACAACATATGTCGCAGGATAAAATTGTATATCACACTGCAGTACAATATGAGTTCAATTCTGTTTTTATTGTCAAGTATGTTAATGTTGACTGTCACCAAGTTCTAATAAACAATGCGCTTTATCCTTTTAGATTGATATTTTTATTAGTTTTCACTGAACCCATATAATATCGTTCTTGTATCATTATCAGTCTTGCAGTCGAGGCAAGTGAAATAAAATAACAAAATAAATGTAATTAATATCATAAGTAGGTAGGTATAAAGTAAATCAAAGTAATATTAATACATTAGTAACAAGAAATAGGGAAGTGAATACTTGTAAGTAAATAAGTATCAATAAAATAAATTGCAGCATGTAGACGCCATAAAACAGTCAAAGACCAAAGAATAGAGATGTCTGACAAAAACCAAGACATATGAAATTGTGTCCATATCGTACAGCCTTAAATCCAACCAGCTAAGGAAGGCTCGCCATTCGCAGTTTAAAAGGGCTAAAGTCGTTCCTTCAGACATAGAAATGGCGTTCGGCTTTGTTGCCAATGAACTTTTGAGTCGAATAAATGCACACAGAAATGCACCATTGTTTGTCGTTTGTCTTTTAGATTTCTTGATGAACTGTCACTTTTAGGTGACAGAAAATATTTCTGAGCACTTTTGCAGTTGCCACAACCTGAAGAACATTAGATTTAGGTTGAAGAAGTGTGTCCCCCTCCCCAAAAATGTAATGCCCACCCCCCTGTAATTTCTTTCTGCAGCCGGGGTCTGCCACTGCCCAATCTTTCCGATCAACCTTTTTTTAATTAATTGATTAATGAATGAATGAATTTATTATTATTATTATTGTTGTTGTGGTCGGGTCGACCAATCACATCTTTGAGAGCGCAAAGAGCTGGCAGGGAGCTAAATTTTTGGACTGCCGACATAGCTCAGCACCTTATTTGAACCTTCAGGAATTAAGGTTTTAGTTGACCTATTAAAAAACAAACAAACCTTCTTTTCACTTCAAGTCTTTAGTTTTCTTCTTCACCCTTGTTTTATTCTTAATCCTGTAGTTCAGAACTGAATGAATGTATACATTTAGTAATCACAAGGTAATGCATTTTTACTTTTACAACAACAACAACTTGTTTTTAGAGGGATAAGGGATACTTAATAGATTAGTGTTGAAAATGGAAGCACGTGCAAGGTACAATTTGCTCCAATGTACTCCATAGAGCTAGTTACTGAAGACTGAAGTTACTACAGAACTGTCCAAGTATAAATCCTAACTATAAGGGTTCCAGGGTACAAAAGTAGTTCCTTTGGGCGTACCACCCCGCTGACTTTCCAATAATCAGCCAGTGATATTTCATTTTCGCTTCTGGCATAAAAACACTCTCCCCTTTCGATTCTTGCACTTTCATGAACTCCTGAGCTCCTCTTATAGTTCTTTTCCGGAAGCATCACAGGCCGACTAATAGGAAATAGCCACAGGACATGGGACGTGTCCCAGTGATCAGTGCTCGTGTGAATGTAGCCACAACGGTGACGAATACTCAAAACCTTTGATTGGCAGAGTACAATCACCTTTTAGTTCAACCAGAAATGTCATCAGCCTTCTGATGCTTGGTTCAGCCTGCAGCTGGCTGAGATGCCATTGAAGGGTACATTTCACCATCTTGCATCAATTGTGAAATGGTTTGAGTTTGTCAGAAAATGAACAAACGAACAAAAGAAGCAGCTCACATGAGGTACCAATCATTCCTCAAGTGTTCGAAAGATGGAGCGAAATGTACCGCCACGGTTGCTACATCACATGCAAATTCAAGAGTGTTGCTATAGATTTGTATCGACTCTTCTGGCGTAGGGTTTAATACTCGATTAAATGATTGCAATTATTACACTCCACGATTACAAAATCGGCATAATTGTAAAAACAGATTATGAATACAAATTTTTGAGTTGTTTAAATTTAATAAATATTAGCATAAATAATGTATAAATTACATTTATTAAACTTAATTTAATATACATTTGCACCTTTTTTTTTAAAGTTTGAAATAACTAATTTTGTTTCATCCAAAAGGAACTTGCATAATTATACTGCTTAAAATACCTTTATTTTTCTTAATATTGTTCTTATTTTTTTACATTTAAACATTTTCTTGTTTTGTACCAAAAAAATCATCCTACTGCACAGTGCACATGCTGCACTCCAACTTCAAGATTTTGCCAACATAAATAAATTAATAAATATTATTATAAATATGTATTGTTATCAATTCTGTTTGGTCCAAAAGGAACTTATGTAATTATAATGTTTCAATTTTTTTTATTGGTCTTAGTATTTATAAATGCATAAACATTTTTCTTGTTTTGTACTAAAAAACAAATAATCGTTTGAATAATCGTGATTTCATTTATTGCCCAAAATAATCATGATTATTATTTTTCCCATAATCGAGCAGCCCTTGTCACTTGTGTATAATCGATTGTTAATTAAACATGTATTCACCCATCCCGATTCCATTAAAAATAATGTGCACCCACAATATAAATGATTGTTAATTTCCCCTAACGTCAACCAAGAAAATATAATCCAGTGCAGCCTGCGTCATGCAGCTTTCATTAGAGCACTAATATGCTAATATTTAATTAGAGAAATGTTTGCAATGCCACCATAGCGCCGACATGGTTGTACAACATAAGCACAGTGCAACCAAGCCGTGAAATTACAATACAATTGTGTCAATTAGACTTGACATGAAAGATAATTGACACTGATTGACTTCCAGCAGGAGTTACATGAGCTGTACATTACAGCACTCATGAAAGACTTCCTGGTTTGCCGTGTGGGCGTTTGAGGCATCGGTGCTTTGTGGGATGTTAGTAAGGTCGCAAAAGGTTCCCTGCTTGAAACAAAATACGTTCCATAACAGTAGAAAGTACAGGCTTGGAGGAGGAGGATTGCAACTGATGAAGATAGTCAATAAAAACATAAAGATGTCGATGCAGGATATGCACAGTCTCAGGCATGTATTTGAAATCAATCAAGTCAAGTGTACATACAATACACTCGGCATGGACAAAGCAAATAGGGTACATCGTGACTTATGTTACTGAACCCGATGACACTGGCCTTGTGTTTTCACTGACCCTTCTGTTCTTGCTGTTGGTGGTTGTGCAACAAAACCTTCCGGTGACTTTGAGCAGTGATTCTCAAAGTGCGGAATGCATTCAACAAAGAATTACAAAAGTTAAAATGTTCAAATTTCTAGCGTTTCCATTCAGTTTTATTTTTGCATTTCTTGAAAATTTGAATTAAAAATGGGTGGATGGAAACCACACTTTTGAGACACTTGGGAGCTATTTAAATTGTGGAAAAATACATCATAAATATCCTTTAAAATGAAAGCTTTTGAAAGGTGTCCAGACAATTTTGCCAAAATAGGCCTCAACTCAAGTTGGAAATGGTACACCTGGTAAAAATCCTGTTCAGCAACGATTAACGTCTTTGGCTTTCTTATTTCACAAGATGAAAAATCCTCAAAAGTGAAAGTTATGGTCAGAAACCAAGATTTTTTGTTAACAACAGTTAAGTTTTTTTCTACTATTTTCCATATCTAATCCCAACAAATTTGAATTTGACTATTTTGGGATGATTTGTGTCAACCTCTAGCAATTACATCAAATGACGACATAACGTTTGTTTCCTCATAAAAAAAGCATTGCCGTGCCACTAATCCGTCTCAGATTTTTTTCTCTCTCTTTTTTAAATTTTTTTTTAACCTTATGTCATTGTTTGAATCAGCATACCAAAGCCCTCTCGAGTGTGTAATCGGCTTTGGGCGTGTCCCTCTTCTTTCTCCTTTGTTTGGCGTTAAAGGTTGAGCGTTAGGTAAAAAGAGATGTTGCTTGAATCGCAAACATGCCAGCACTTTTTTCACAAAGGTGACTCGCCGCGGAGGAGTTTGACGCCTGCTTTGCCGCAACGTGGCTCAAAACCGCGGGCGACTCCGTTGAAGCGTGCATCTTGAGAGGCCGGGGAGGTCTAAGAGCAGCTGAAACAAAGCATGTCGGCAGCGGGCTGGCGCGATGCAGGCGGCTGGGGGGCTGGCATGACTTTAATCCCGGGCCGCAGTGCTGATAAATGGGCGCCAGGGTTTCATTCTTACCGCTGCGTTTGGCTCCTGAATGATGATGGAAATCCTGCGCACCCATAAGGTCCTTTGATGTCCTAGCCAAACACGGATCATGGCCCCCGGCGCTGGGCCTGTCAGGGTGCCGAATTGTTGGCCCGAGCAGGTGCATGGTGTCAGGGCCCAGTTAGCTTTCAGCCAGACACGGAATAGAGGAAAACTCTAAAACTGGAGGTCACATTGGGCTACAATTTTTCAACTTTTAGCAACAGTTTGATATATATGACAGTATTCATTCAGAGTGATGCTATTTATCCTCTGCGAAGAATAACTATTAGTGACGTACTGATGATCTCAGAGAGGAGTTGAGACGTCTCACAGGGCTCCAGACTCGACCTAAAGGGTGGCATTTTGCTCCTAATGTTTGAGAGTCCAAGTAAAATTTTCATTTACTCACATCTCCACAAGCAAATTTTCTAATTAAATAAAATTTGCTGATAATTGACTTTTTTGTTGTCAAACTTCTGCTCCACAATTATCCTTACCATTTTACAGGAATATTATGAGGTGTGCATATTATGTTTTACTACTTGTGCCTCTAAAATTCCAAGTTTGGGGCCACTGTGCACTTAGTAAAAAAAAAAGAAAAAAAAAGTTAGTCACAAAATGCTAAAACCAAACAAACAAACCAACTATAACCGTTCGACAAGAGGAAGAATAATACAAACAAAACAAAATGAGCTTCTTCTCATTCATAAACATGACTATCGGCCGCTCCAGCTGTCATGGCACTGAAGCACTTGGCTTGTTCAATCTGACCGTTTTGTATTTGATACCGTTTAACGGTCATACCATTCCAAATCATCGTTTTACCAAGGAACATCTTTAGATGAAAAGAAAACAATGTCGAACAAGAATTACTGAAAGCTTGAATTGGATTTCGCAAAGGACAAGAAAGCCTGTCAGGACATTAGGACATGCCTTGCTCAAGGGCAGCCGTGGAAGTCAAAGAAAGCCAGCCATCAGCTTCTTAAGGCCACCATGCAGTAGGATGGTGAGATTCAATTAAAAAGTGCGTCCTGTCCTTGGGCTCTCAGCCTCTGAGCCACACTCTTATTTCATTTGTGCTTTTTGAAAGCGCGTTGCCACCCTGCCTGTGAGTTGACTGATGATTGTGCAAGTGTGTTAACGTTCGGACTCGGTCGTACTTAATAGTAGAGTGGTGGGGGTGGGGTGGGGTGGCCTTGAGTCATGTGACTTAAGTCACGGGACTATTGGGTAAAACTGATGAAAAACTCGACTTTGACTTGGTATTTATGAGGTGCAACTTGACGTACACTTGAACTCCACTGCATGATTTGACAAATCGTAATTTTCATTAGTGTACTGTTTTTTGTTTTTAAAAAACTTTTATTTTTCATGTGTGCGGTTTGAGGAGTTCTGCGAGTGATGGATGTGAAGGAGAATTTTGTATTCGATGCGTAAATGTATGGGAAGCCAGTGCAAAGTGCGTAGAATGGGGGTGGGGTGATGTGCTCATATTTTCACACTCACATCAGGATCCGGGCAACGCTGTTTTGTACATATTGAAGCCTTTGTAGGCTTTTGCCACGGTGAGAAGACGCATTACCAACCTATATATGTCACTATAAAATAGGTTGACCAATGGTCGTCTTTTGGGAGGACCTACCATTTTCTTACGTCCTGTTCGGCGTCCGTTTTTTAAAATAAATTCATGAAAATGTCCGGTTGGCATTGCGTGACTAATAAAAGGTGAAGTACACTGTGTAACTACGACTGGTACCACAATTTCAAGGCTGGGGCAATGGTCGTCTTTTTTTTGGGGGAATATGGTCACCCTACTATAAAACCCACAAAGACAGGTAAGCTAGGTTAACAACACGGTTAACTAACCAATAGCTGGTTGAACGTGAACTATTCTTCGTGTCAGTTATGTGCTTAATTTAAACACAATACACCAAACGGACAAAGCAAAAAGTAGAGACACAGCAACTAACATCATCTTTCACTGTAAAACCCACAAAGACAGGTAAGCTAGATTTAGCTAACTGATAGCTGGTGAAACAATAACTACTCGTCATGTCGGTTATGCGTTTAATTCCACAGAAAAAATGGAGATTGTTTTTGGAACCATTTATTAACTGTGATTGTAAATGTGTTAAGCCCGTATCCCAATGAGGGTCGAACATTTGCGATGCTAAAATGTTAATTTCATGTCAGGGTATGTTGAAAGTCGCAGTGTTTCCTAAACGTTCTCTAAACAGTCTCAATGGTTTGCTAAACAGTCTTAATGGACTTTCTTGTTACAAGGAATGAACAATGAAGACCATATAGACTGTTTAAAAAAACTGTTTTGAAAACGTTTAGGAAATGCTGCGACACTGAACAAACGCAGACGAACCCTGACGTGAAATCAATACTATTAGCATTGCAAACGTTTATCCCTCCATGTAACACGGGCTTTAGCACAGGTGACTTGTGCTAGTATAAACACTGAGCTTGAGGTCAAAGTGGCTAACGTGCGAATATATGTTGTGAAAGAACAAGACTCTGTAGGACTTGATTTATGACTTGCTTAACCCACGTAATGACGTGACACGACTTTAATTTAGTAGGGACTTGATGTGGCTTGCTTGATTTTTGCCACAGAGTTGCAATCAAAACTAGAAGGTTAAGACTTGAGACACACCGTCTTACACGAACTGAACATCCTATCTATCACTCCAAGGCTGACCAGTTCTACTTCTTTCAACGCTGAAATGCTTTAAATGTGCAGCATGAGTGACGCAGAAGACAAGCGGTGTCTCGCTTCACCCTTGCTGAATTTTGACATTCAGAGTGGCCATTTTCTCCCCGCCGCCCTCCCTTGTTTCCTGCCAGCGCTCGTGACCCGCACTAGCGTCAAACTTCGCGCGCTGAATGCATAAACGGCGACGGACCAAAGTACTCGCCGATCCCCTCTCCGCGTTACCACGACAACTTGCTGCGTCTGAGACCCTTCGTTAAAATGCCAGCCGAGTCCTGGCTGCTTATTAAAGACACAATGGAGCATTTCCTTGATGAATACAAACAGGCATTTTGTAAAGAGGGATGCAGAGGTGTAAGAATAACACGAAGACACAGCTTGGAATTGCATGTATATACCAGTTTATCCCGTATGGCATTTACATGTAAAACAATGATTTCACTGCGCGCAGGCTTTTACGCAAATTAGAATAAACAAGATAAACTGCTATTTGGAAGATTGCTTTTTTTTGGCATGGTATTAAATGAGGAGGATTTGGTGGGGGAGCGTGCTTTATATTGGCGCAGCAGCGCAGGTGTCCACTTTGTTTCACAAGGCAAACGAGTAACGCGTCCGAGCAGAAGAGACAAGTTCTGACACGGCCCGATTGTATTTGTGTCTGCAACCGATTTGCCAAATTAGACGGCCGCCTGACGTTATCTACTCCGCCACCAGTTACTCGTTTGTATTCCAGGCTTTTGTGCAGGCGTTGAAATGTGAAAAGCAATAACGTTTAGCTAACAGGCTCTCATTTATCTCCCTGATAGTATTGTTAAAAGAAAGCTTTGTATTTATTATGCTGTTTTTACACAAGTGATACTTTGCTGAGTTTGTTCACTGATTTCAGTGAAAGTCTATTAATGTCAAATATGAAGTGCTCCAGGAGGAGCGTGTTATTTGTCATTTTACAGTAACTGGGATCAAATGTATAAGTATAGATGCTGTGGGTGTGGTTAGTGGAGCTGACTGGCAGTTATTTGACATGATTGGCTGAGAAAAGCCCCCACCCTGCGCTCCCCCCACTCTTCCTCACATCTCCAACCGACCTTCAAGTGACGGCGTGGATATTCATGAATCGCTGATTCACCCCGCAGTCGATGATGACAAGATGTTTTTGAAATGCACTTACCAAGAATCCAGATGGCTGACTTGTTTCTGCATGACTGACAGGAGGGATGCAATTGCAGCTTTATTCCCATAGAAGCCACCCAGATATGTCAAAATGATACTTTGTGTGTCATCGAAACAGAAATCAATGAATAATAAACATACACGATGAAACCGTTAAGGTAGGACATAATCCACCCAAGTGAAATCTGTTTTGAAAGCATCTCCAGCGTTATAGAAATTTAACAGGACAGCCTGCTACATGTGATCTAATAATTGTTTGGTGATGCAGCATGCGGTTGGTTGTCCAAGGTTATTCCGTTATTACGGCTAAGGCTTTTGCAATACGAGATGCTTTTTTGGACAATTATTCGAAAAAACGAGTTTATTGCCACTCCCGTTTTCAAAATCAGCATAAAAAAACTGAAACACTTTGTGTATTTAAAACAACTGCATAGCTTGCTTTTTAGTCCGCTAGCTTAATGGTTATACTAAATAACATCTACAATATGTAGTGCTGATATAACCCTTTACACAATGGATTTAGCACAAGCGATCCAGTAAACACTCGTTGATAGGCAATAAATCAGTACTCAGAGTGATATTATTTATCCTCTGAAGAACAAATAAACATATTGATTTTTTTTTGTTTTTACTTTTTGTCATTTATTTACTTGTTTTGTCATTATCAAACTAAATAGAACAAAGAAAATTGCATGTTGTGTATTTAAAACAACTTTGCCTTAAAGTCAGCTAGTTTAATGCTAACACATAACGCCATAAACGGGCTAGCAATTAGCATAGGTGTCTCCGTATTAATGACCCTTTAAACAATGAATATTTGATCACAAATAGTGGAGGATTACTTGTAGAGAGATATCACAATCGTACTCACAGGCATATTTTCTTTATCCTCTGCAAAGAAAGAGTCATATTACTGCTGTTTGCTGAAAGGTTTTGCGCGCCTCCTTGCATATCTGTATGGCTACATTATACTGCCCCCAGGTGGCCAAGGCAAGTGACAGAAGTAGCAGCACAATGACTATTGCATTCAAACATTCTAAGATACTAAGTTGTCGGGACGGGCTCGGTTATGACCATTCTGGAGTCTTACGGCTTTGAAGTATGCGTCCACTTACTGCAGGAAGCGCCATCTTTTTGAATGAGTGTCACCAAAAAAAGCGTCAGAAATCCAAAGAAAAATGCAAAACCGAGCCTAGAGTAAATCCTTTCATGATAGTTTCACGTTTAGAATTCAGTCGACGTTTTAAGAAGCTTTCCTCGCAACAGTGTCGCTCTTTGCGTCTTGTGTTGGCGTCTCCCGCCTCCCCTGCCCTGATTATATAAGTCTTTACAACTCTCTGGAGGAAACACACACACGAGCTAACGACGCATTTATCCTCCTCGCATCGGCGTTCCCGGACAGCTCGTGGATTCATGTCTTATCTTCCCCCGGATACCGTGGCCGTGAAATGTCTACGGCTCGGATTCTCCCGAGGCCGCTTCCGTGAACCTCGACTTCTAGTCTCACCTCGTTTGTGTGTGCGTGTGTGTGTGTACGTGGTGTTTTTTATGCTTTCAGAGATCAAAGACTAATCTGGTGTCCTTAATGGATTCTGATTTATGCTGAATAATTATCTGGGATTTTATGGATTGTAGCGTTACTTGGGGTCCTCATAGTTGTGAAACTGGCAGACCGTCAAATCAATTCTAATTTGGATTGGATCCAAATGCATACCCAATCATGCATATGTTTCTAAATTTGGTCATTAAAATGCATGCATCAATGTATCCTAATACATGTACTGGGCGACTCTGAGTGTCTATATATACATATACTGTATCAAATCTAAAACATTTCAAAAAGAAATCCAAAGGGATAAAAGAAGCCCCAAGTTGTCTTGTGGCCTGGTGTGTGTTGCAGTGACGGACCTTTGGCTCCATGTTGTGTTTGTGCGGCACTTGTCGTCAATGACACAATACGCCTGAAGCCCTTCAGGGTGAGTAGTTGCTGATTGTGGTGGCAGTGGATTGAAAGAGGCGCTCGCCAGCACTCCCTGTGTCTCGTGCTTGTCATTAAATGCTGTAAATCACACTGATTGGGCTGGGAAACACGGCAGCTCGTGCTGCTTCCGCGTTTTGCCCGTCTGCGAGCGCTTGAATGTGCGCCGCTGGAACGCTCACACGTCAAAGCTTTACAATCACGCTAGTACATATTTGGTGGGTCTTTGTGCTCGATCCAAACATTAACTGACAAGTGTCATTTCACAGCTCGGTGAGGAGGTTATCGTCTCCGCGGGCAAAAACAAAACCAATGCATTTTTCTGACTTGGTGGCTTCATTTTTGTTAAGAATCTGGGATGCAGCTTCCGCAAGTAGTTGCCACTCAAACAATTATGTGGAACTCTGTATATGAGTGTGGGTTGAGCGTCAAACCGATTTACCCGATGTTGCACGCATGTGTGTGTACATAACAATGACTGCTGATGACAAACGGACACTTTTATGTTCCTCTCAGGTTGTAACAATGCTGATCATAAATCACCGCGGACCGCAGCAAGCGACACGTTTGGGTGGCGGTCCGTCGGCGGACGTCTTTTGTTTGCCCCCCGTGCGCCTCAGCAAATTGCTATTATTAATGGTACAAAGAGGAGCGTGGGACCCTCATTAGACACTGTTGTTCCTCCACATGAAAACAAGTCAGAGGCCTGCGAGCGACTAATATGTGCCAATTAAACACTTCACACTCTTTGTTGACCATTCCACACCTGCAAATGGATTTAGGCTGACGATAAGTGGATTTTTCTTTGTGTCTTTAGCTACAATAATATTAAACTAAATTGCTATTTCAATGTTGTTGCAACTTTTGCCTTGTCACATTTGGGGCCGTCAAAATAAGTCACTCGCAAGATTTGTTTGGCAGTTTTTACAGCTGATGCTATTCCTGTCTAAACTTGCCCTTCGAACCTTTTGCCATCTGCAAGGATGACAACAACAGACACAACATCGCAATGCACAACCAGTGCAAATTGTGTTTCAATGCTGTTGCTTAAACGCTGTCCTCTTCAAAACAAATCTCACCCTTGTTCATGCTTTAATTGCAAGGAAAACTGATGGGAAAGCATGACCTTTGGTGCAGTTTCCGTTTCACAGACACACACACACACACACACGACACAGTGGCCCATTTTAGCCCGGGCATAACGCGAGACACGGCCGGTTTGGGACGAACGTAGCAATTACAGCGCGTGAAATTCATGATGTGACCGCGATTGGCTTGCGTGGGAGCGGCGAGCTCGCCTGCGACTCCTCTAGACGTGAAGCGCCCTGACGAGTGCATCACCCATGCAATTTGCTCTTTTGAAAATTCCGCATCCTTTCCTGCACCGTTTCCTCTACTGGCAAACGACATCCCCCTCCCCCACCCCTATGTCGCACCAGACTGCCCATAATGCCTTTCTTCACCAACATGAGTGAACCACTAGACTTTTAAAATATTGTACCCTAGCATTTACACTCATATATCCCAACAAGACCTGCACTGAAAATGTTGCCTTTACAAGGATAATTCTGCCAGATTTCGACTAACGCTGTTAGAAAGTTATTCATTTTGCAATATATTTATGTCTGTGCAGTGATAATTTCATCGCCCAAAAAATGTCATCATATTTTTCGTCACAAATTATTTTTCACATGAAAATGAAGCGAAAACTAAAATAGAATCCATTCACTGAGAATATGGCGATAACAAATATTGACTGACAATTTTCGTCAATGACTAAAACGAAAACAACACAGTGACGAAATTTGTGGTAACATTAGAGGAGTGGGCTTAGCACAAAGTCCTGGGTGGCAATTTTCCAAGTTAGGAGACTTTTCATGGAAAATTAATTCATGTGGATTAGGGGCAACATCCAGTATGAGCTGAGTGATTAGCAGAGGTCAGTTACAGGGTAAGAGTTCAAATCTCGCTTCCTCTGTCCTTCCCGTTCTTCGGTGGATTTTCTCCAGGTACTTCACCTTCCTTCCAAATTCCAAAAACTATTTAAAATGATGATCTTCAAGACATGCCCTCATCATGCATTTCACCTTTTCTCCCATCGCAACCAGACAAACGTTGACGAGTCCAGACTGTGGCTATATGTCAAGTGTTGGGGATTTTCTCAAAGCGGAGGATAAGCTAAGGTTTAGCCATTCAACTTGACTCTGGAGACAAGAGCCCTCAACGCCGCTGATTTAATTAACATCCTTTAATGAGCACATTAAGGATGCGCTGATGTGACAGACACGCTGCTGCTGATCTACAGTACGTTCATGCGTGGCTTTTGGCACCGGGTTGTATTTTGTCTTTGCCTTGTTCTCGATTACCTTAGCTGGAATATAAAGCTGAGCAATTGTACTACAGTTCGCTGTGACAAGCAACTAAAATAACTTCCACACAGTATCAGGTTGAAGGCATACAATCAAGATTGCCTGCCTGCCTTCGTTTCCACGGAAACTTAAGGACGGATTGTCTCGTGACTGAACAGTCAAATCACGGTTTATACTGTCTGTCCACCGTTGAAGTGTCCTTGGGCAGGACACTAAAAACTAAATGGCCTCCAGGTGCTATGAACATATTTTTAAGATTATAATGCCATGACATCTACCACACATGTCAGCAGAGCGCCAAACAGGCCTGCCTGCGCCTCAATCAAATCCACCAAAACCTGCTCCGCAAGTTAGACCTGGTTTTAGCTAATCTTAAATCTTAAATCTGAAGATGTTAATAATGTCTCACAGTTATTATCAATAATGGTTTAAAAAGGTAGGTAACTGATAAATATCCGTAGCATCAGTATACGATGCTTTATTTCTATAAATGTCTGCAATTGTTTAAATTTTTGATCCCTTCTACAACTTTCCTGGGAAATCACAATGTCTGATATAGAGTCTGTTTGGTGTGCACTACAAACCATGACAGTATTCATCTGGAAACAAGCAAACAACGAGTGGTCACCAGTCATTCCCAGAGCAATCGAACAGGAATTGATCTCATGCCAGCTGCACCAAAGTCGACTTTGTAAGCCGTTAAACGACTAGCGGTGCTTCTCGACATGTTTACTCGCCAAAAGGCAAGCTGTCCATTCTTTACACCCCGCAGAAACTTTATACACACCAGTAAACACAGGAATAGTGTCATTCGTATCCAACAATTAGCCCATTATGAAGGATGACTCGAGACGTCTTTGCGCGCAGGTGGCCAACTTGCCATTTGCGCGGCACAAATTGGTTTTTACCAGATGGGACGGAATCTCAGTCATTAGCCGCCTCTTTTTCTGCTTTACACACTTTAAATCCGTGAACACCTTGTGGCGGCACGACTATTTTTGTTCAAGTTCCACATTAAAGTGCGTTTCTCTTTTCTTCCTGCTTGTGTGCCTCGGCAGGATATTTGACCGTCACCATCGAGCCGCTGCCTCCTGTGGTGGTGGGTGAGACTGTGACCCTCAAGTGCAACTTCAAGACGGATGGGAGGCTCCGGGAAATCGTTTGGTATCGGGTGAGTCATTTAACCTAAAATTGCCTACATCCTCCGATTTCAGCTTCTCAATAGTAATTATTCTCTGATTTCCGTATTTCTTCAAGAAATCGGACTGATTATCCTTTGTGTTTAATTAAAATTAGACATTTGCAAACATCGGCTTTTACTTGGGAAAACAATCACCAAACCAGTTCCTGAATTACTTTCAAAAAGGTTGGTCAGTACTTTATTAACCCCTCTTGTGTCATATTGCTTAATTGTTGTTTAGTTGCTTTTTTTTTTAAATCGCTAACCAATCCCTCTCGTGTCATATTGCTTAATTGTTGCTTATTTGCTGTTTTTTTATATCGCAAAACAATACCGAATAAACAACAATAATTGGTTAATAAACGCCCCACACAAAAACATGAGTGTGATTCCCAAGTTCGCAGAGAAGGCATATCCCTCTTTGACAAAAATAGTAGCGCTACTAATACTAAGTTAGCGTTAGCATTGTAAACAAGCCGATGTTAGCATAGCTGGAGTGTTACTATAACGCGAAATGTTGCTAGTTTTATTTTTTTATTTTTTTTTCAGTGGACAATCAAAATAAAAAAAGGTGATAAACTTACTTGGAGAGCAGACATTTTGCTACTTCTGCATCGTGTCTGAATCCTCTTAGCTGCCTCCAACTCTGCAAGGCAACTCCTGTGTTCACCCATTTTTGCATTTTTTTTAATTTCCTAAAGTGGACAGACACTATTGTGCCTACTATTGCGCAATACATGTTTTAAACCTTAATCTGGCACTGGTTAGTGCTCTCAGGTGCGGTCATTATTTGCAAATCAAATTCAAGGCCCAAGATGAGGACACAAATTGATGTTTTTTTTCACAAATCAGGTAATACTGGCAGTTTTACAAAAATGTGACGAAAAGTGAATTCATAGAAGAATGCAAACTCACCCCTTTAAGTCCAGAGTGTGAGGGCTTTTTCCGCCCCTGAGTGAGTGAAGCATTTAATAAGAACTTTTATTGTGACACAGGAAGTGAATCTCCCGTGTGGCAGTTCGTCTGCCATGTCAAACCTCAGACTTTTACTTTGGCCAGCTGCTTGGGAGGCGTCCCTGGCTGTCGCCACCGTTGCTTAATAGTTCACAGCTGGCGATTCGACGGTTATTAAAGTCCCGAGCGGTTTACTATGCCGCGGAACTGCTGCCAGTAATTAAATTTCTGTTGGGGAGACAAAGAAGAGAAAAAAACTTAACAGCGTATGCCTGTAGGAGTTTATTTTGGGCCATAAAACCGCTGCATGAAATTAATACGCGTGTGTTGGCTGATATGTGGCGTCACATTTTTGCCTTTATGACTTCAACTGCTCAATAACAACAACACGGATTATCTTAGTCAAAACAGCAGGAGTCTTAATGAGGCTTGTGAGCACTCCCTGTGAAATAAGACGATTGTCGTCGTCATTAAAGTTAAAACTGGACTTTAATTGTTTTTTACCTTTTACTCAGAGCGGTGGTTGACTTATTTTTACACTTATGACTTCAAATACTGCCTGTACAGTTAATAAAGCCGAGCCCTGCCATGAATAGCTCCATGCAGCTTAAGGAATTGCTCCTTAATTTTGCTCAATAGCGAGTTGTGCTGGAATACTAGAATTGCTCAACTTGACATTGCAAATCATAATCACTCAATTCTATTTTCATAGAGCGCTTTAAATAGAGATAGACCGATGTTTTTTTAAATGTATTTATTTATTTATTTTTAGGTCCGATGCCGATACCAATTATTAGTAGTCAAGGACGCTGATGACCTATATTTTGAGCCAACATTCATTTTCACTAAAAGAGAAACTATTGATACAAACATTTTAAAAAATACAATCTCCAACCTTGATTTAAAAAAAAATTTTAAGCACATGTTTACTGAACAACTTTTAGGATTCGTAAAATTTTGGAGTTAAAAAAACAAAACAAAAAAATCGTTGTCAATAAACAAGTTTTAAAAATCTAACAAGTTTAGGTATCTCCCAGGGGCAGTAGCATGTCTTCAGAAGTTAAATAAAAACTTAAGGTAATAGCTCTTTATAGTTTTCCACATTAAATAAAGTTTTCTAAAACAAATCAAAATATCTGAAGTACTACAATTTTACTTATCTTAGTTTTAATTTCAAACAAAAACAGAAGGTGCAGATAGTTCTTAGGGTTAGCAGCATCTCTGAAATTTTAAACACTTTTTAAAATTTTATTAATGTATTATTGGTCACATGATTCTTTAAAATGGCCGATGCCGATATTCCGTCTATCCCTACATTAAAACAACCACCTCTATTTAAAATGCAAACAGCAGAGGCCCTAGAATTGAACCCTGTGGACGTTCCGTTATACACATGAATTCATATTGCATATAGTCGTCCGACCACATTCTTTTTTTCCTCGACACATTTAGTATGAGGGCCAAGCAATGTAGTGTGATCACCTGCAGCCACTGATGGCCAAGCAGTGTGCCATCATGAATCATGAGTCAGGTGCGTGTCTTGACCTCCGCCAAACCCCTGATATTGACTCACCAAACCCCTGGGGCTCAATCGAACCACGGGTCCAGCGAGTGCTTTTATGGTTGTTTGGCCAACATGACAAACCCTCATTCAACTCACCTGGTTGAAATCAAATATTCTGGTGTATTGTATGGGTTCCTCGTTTATATTTAGGTGAGCATTGTCACCATAGTTACAGTGACCATTTTGGTTTTGAAGGCAATAATCTGTGTTTTGGACAAAAGTCTCCCCAATTGCAATTGCTCTCGTAGCAAACAGCAATCAACCGCTGTGAAGGTACACAAAAACAATTTGGACTTGCGGCTGGAAACGACGGCACAGCTGCACGCATCCCCCCGCAACCCCCTTCAACCCTTTCATTCATCCAACGTGTTAGTCTCAGCTATTCACCCTCTGACCCCATTTTTTGAAAACACATCCTTGAAACATTTTCTCTTTTTTTTTTGCAACATGCTGCCTTTCAAAATCATCTTGTTGGAGAATACTTTGAATGGGACTTTGGGGCTTTTGACTCCCACTACTCAATGGGCCTTGTCAGCAAAAAAAAACAACCAAAAAACATGAAGCGCCTCATTCACATAAGGGGAGTCAGTGATGAGAAAACAAAGTGTCAAGTGATGTCATGTGAACTAAATGTTTGTGTTGTTGGCTAACGACCGAGAACCCTACCCCTGTGGCACAGTGTTGTAGTCACGCTATGACTGGTTTAGAGTAAGTGATACAGCACAGTTGTCCACTAACATGAAGATTGCAGGCATGATGCACCGCTCGCGACACATCTCTGGTGTGACCGTGCGTTGCCATGTGACGATGTCACCGTGTCACTATATGGCTGAGTCACAGTGACACACAAACCATTGGAGCGACGTAGCTCAGTGGTAGAGTGGTCTCGTCTCGCAACCTATAGGTAGCGAGTTCGATCCCATGCCATTGTGACCACGTCGAAATATCCTTGAGCTAACTGATGCTGCGTCATCAATCGGTAAATGAGTAGTCAAATGTAAAGTGCTGTGAGGTGGAAGAGCGCTATATAAATGAAGTATCATTTACTATGACCGTGAACCATTTTCAATTCTTATGCTTAGCAACCGTGGTTATATGGCTACAATGCATTTGCAGGTTTAGAACACAACTTGCATAGTAATACTGTGCCATAGTTGTAAAGTAACGCTGTGATATAATGGTAGCGTTGAAACAAAATCAGCAAAAAAATTAATACAAAAATGGTAATGCTGGCAAGAAGATTATACGACCCTTGTATAACATTAGTCGCCAACCTGTAAAGTAATTCTACGACACATTAGTAAAGCAGCCTCTCTGGCACAACTATGTAGCAGGGATGGGATACCAGGTCTCTCTATTGGTGCTGAAAAGCAGTAGGAGAAAGTATTTACTTTTATATTCCTACCCTTGTATACTTATTTCATTTAAAATGTATTTCAGTATTCATATCTATCGACACATAAAATTATACAAAACACAATATTCTAATTTACAATACATTATGTAAGTACGTTAGAATGTACTCACAAGTATGTTAGATCGTATTTGCAAGTATGTTCGAATTTTTGAACGTATTTGGCAAAAACGTTAAAAAATACTTGCAAATACGTTTGAATACTCGTACACGTACTCAGCAGTCCAAAATGTTTTACTAAACATTGACAGTTGCACGCTTCCGTACGTTATAAGTCAACAGAGCTAATACAGTCATAATACTGACACATCTGAGCAGGAGATCTGCCCATTAACGAGTGAACAGGAGTCCATTGCTAAGACAGTTTCTACTTTCTTTGTCTGAGGTCATTCTCGAGGGAAGTCACTCGTGTACCGTTGATGACATTCCTTTCCGCGGCGGTGTACGTAATTTCATCAGGCGACAACAAAATTGTGTCCAGCTTGTGAAGACCGCCACATTTGAAAGCTGCGTTCTCCCGAGGAATGTAAGGAGGTTGTAGCAGAAAGCGGCCCCGTCGTCTCTCGGGTGGCCTCGACTCAGCCTAACCGCTGATAAATTATAAATCAGCAGCTCAAAAACTTTCTTTTAATCTTGGCCTTTTATTTGACTAAATAGTGTTGACTTCTCATTTTACCTCTAGTTCCAACGGAAACCCGGGCTGGCACTCACCTGGGGATTACTTCTAACTAATCGAAGCTCAGCCAATCAGCACCACTTGTGCTCAGACGGAATATTTCAGCGCTGGCGGCTCCTGCATCCTGACATATTCTGTTTGAGGATTTTCAATGCTTCCAGACTGCAGTCGGAATAAGCGAGCGTGCGCGTCAAGATAAAGCTGATCGCTTTAGAGAACCTTTTAAGCCACAATTAATCAAAACGCTCTTCAACTTTATGCGCGGAACAAGAGCGATAACACAAAAGGATTTGGGTCCCTTTCATATTGAATACTTCTCCATTTTGTTCCCTGTGGTGAATGAGGTCTTTTCTGCAAAGTGAAAATTTAAGGATGTTTAAACTTGACTTGACGCTTGCCTTTTCAACAAATTGCGATTCATTTTTTACAAAATAAACTGTATGTGCATTTTTTAACCTTTGCAAAAAAACAAAACTACAAATTGTTATGATAAGCTGCCCTTATCCTCAAACTTTTGATGCCATACTCAGCCAAAAACTTATAAGCTAATTTCACATCGCCCATGTGTCTTACATACCCGATTCCAACTGGAGCTCATTTAAGAATTTTGCACATAATCTCCTGTCATGCTGGAAAAACAGCTCCGCCTTTAAACAACAACAAAGCCTTATTTTACATACGGTTTTGTACTGGACTTGCCCAAATTAAGCGTCACAGATGTCCATCGACTTTGTATATCCTCCTCCAAAGCAAATACAGTGTTCACTCGCTACTTCCTGGTTTAGTTTTGGAGGCTTCTCTTTATTGCGGAATTTCATTTATGACATTTATAACCTAGTTTCTGGTTAAGGTAAGCCATTTTATGATTAAAAAGAAAAGTTGAATGTTTTGTTGTCGTCCTCATGAGCTGCCGTGGTGCTCTAGAAGTTACATTTATTTGGCATTTAAGTATAACAACTTCTAAATACTTTGCGGAAAATCACCTATTGCAGGGTGCTTGGAACGTATCACCGGTGAAAAGTGAGGGAACACCAGGATACGTGCTCATGCAAAAATATCCAATTTCAGACAGATTTGGCTCCCCAAAAAGCCGATACATTTTTCAAAACAATAATAACACAGTGCTTGGGCCTTAATAATTCCTCTCATTTATACAGTGCTGTTGTACAGTATAGTAAAGTCGTACATTTCAACTTTTGTGGACTCACTCGCTTCCACCACAGTGCCAAAACAGATTGCAGCCATTAGTCACTTTGTAGGCGTTGGGCTCTCCAAACGCCGCGTTCGCCGTTCTTCCCTCTTGACTTATTTGCTGTGATCCCGTCAGCCCACAAACGTTACCCACGTGCGGTTATAACATCGCCGGCCAGCTGTGTTTGGACACGGGCCAGCTGCCTTAATTGCTCAGAGAACAACACAAGGATTATATTTGGAAACATTTCGACGCGCTGACCTGACTGCAAGTGTGAAGTCGACGTCAGAGCAGTGGGATGAGACACTTGATGCCCACACACGGGCTTTAGCGCATTTTCTTCTAATGCCCTCCGGCTTTCACTGAGGAGGTGGTCGGTCCTCAAATTTCCTTTTGGCCCACATTTTGACAAATCCCATCAAGGATGTTTACAGGGTCCAAGCTCAATCTAGCAGCCATGCAAATGACTTATCTGTTTGTTGTCTGCCAAGACGCATAGAAGTGTGTTACCTGAGGCCAGCGGCACGCTGGCTTATTGCCCCTTGATTTACTTTCAAATCAGTTGCAGAAGGCAATGTTGTTGTTTTGGGTGTTTTTTGTGCAATGGCCACCACACAGCACAGCAAAGAGAAAAACTAGTCAGGTTTCCATCCAATTGTTTAGAATTTTTAAAGCGAATTTACTGATAATGCACAAAACGGACAAGCGACTTATGGCCGTTTATATCTGTTCTTCTTTTGCGAATATTGAGAGGGGACTCCGCCGCTGTAGGTGGCGGTATACACCAGGAGATGTGATCCACCATTTAAAAGAAGAAGAAGACCACGAAGCGACTGTGCCGTGCGATTACGTCGTATTAGTTTTCTTTTGTAATTCTTGATAAACCGTAACGTTTCTTTGCTGTTTTCCATCTAAAATAGCATTAATATTGGCTTCTTTAATTAATTCTAAAAATATTTCAGTTTTGTCGTCCCCCCAAACATACCTTACTTTATCGTCCGACATTCATTAGGGACTTCAAATGTGCGTGTGACGTAATATCCGGTCAAAACACGTGACGTGTATCTGGTCTTGCCAGCAGTTATTTGCAAAACCTTTTTCCATAGCCAAAATTAGTATTTTCCTTTTTTCGATACGCTTTAAAATCCACCCCCTCTAAGCGTAAAAACTTTTTGGGTGAATTTTGGGCCCTTTCTGTGAATTTTTTGCGTTTAGCTATTGAGCTTTATTTATGCATTTCTTGAAAATTCGAATAGAAATAAGTGGATGGAAACCCAACTAGTGCTGATAACATAGAAATTGACATTGAAATTATAGGAAAGGTGGCATGAAAAACAAAATTCACAAATACATATTTGACATATACCTGTATAAACATTCAATATAAGTCATATAAACAAAATATGAACCGTTGTATTTATTTTTTTATTTGTTTTACTTTGGATTAAAAATCTTATATCCAAGTGGTTTATGGTGGCAGGGACTTCAACACACTTGTCGATAAGCACTTTGACAATCAGTTTTGGCGAGGAGTGAAAAAAAAAGAAAAAAAGGCTTTAAGCTTCCTTTGCCTTAAAGTACTCCAGTTCAATTTTAACACATAATGCATCTGTGAAACAATCACTGATGTATATTCTGTTCACATCTCATTAAATTGGAATAAAGCAGTTAGATGTGCAGTATAAATCCCGCTTTCGTTCCCCAGTCCAGATTTTACTTGAAATTTGAGCTTATTGGAGTTGTCCTATTTCCAAGGGGTTTGCTGTACTTTCTGATACAGGAATGTTTGTTTTTCCTTGCCCTTAATCCTGTTTCGACATTGTGGAGAGACGCAGGCGTAGGCCCACTTCGGAGCCAAGTTTCAAATCTGCAAGAAAGGGTTGCCCGGGCAACAGTCGGCTCACTCGGCGTGGAAGGCACAGCACTCTCCTGTGGCGTTGCTTTGGGTGTCCAACTTGGCACCGGTGCCTCGTCCCTGGGTAGAATTGAGTAGGAAGCATCTCCTGCACACCAAGTGAGATATGACAAAACTCTTCAAGACATATTTTTCCATCTGCTATGCATCTCTGCAGTCAAAGGATGTAGTTGAAGAATGAAAGACCAACCAGGGTAATTGGTTACCATTTATATTCATATTCACACCTGTTGCCAATTTAGAGTCTTTAGATAACCTAAAATGCATGCTATGAATGAATTTAAACCCCAAATTCCCAACTATAAGGAAGACATGCTTACCGCCAGTTTTGAGGACTAAGGTCCCTTTTTTCGTGCTTAGCGTAAGTTTAACGCAAAGCTGTGCATAATGGGTGGAGTTTTTTTCTTTATTTTTTATTTTTTTCCATGCTCTTGTCATGTTTATGAATGAAATACGGTGACATCCACCACACATGTCCGCAGAGCGCCAAATCTGTCTACCTGAGCCTCGATCAAATCCACCAACATCACGTTCACCACATCCTTTTTGCGTTTGCAAAATGAATATCTTATGTGATAGTTTTGTAGGTACTGACCTGTTCAATGACTGTTGCAGAATACACAGGGAATATATTTTTTTCAGAACAATACGAATTGTTGTATTGGCTATGCCCAATGTTTGTGCAGTAACTCTGATGGATTTTTCTCTTCTCTCAGTTTCAAAATAGTTTGCCCCACCAGACCCCACCTTCACCCCCCTCATCCTTAGCTGGAATTATGAACTTTTGTCTCATATTCACATTCTGATCTCAAATCAAAATGTCTTCAGTATACAGCAAAATCTAAAGAATGAACCTTGCCGACTGTATATATATTGTATATACTGTAATATATTTATTTGATTTAAGAGCAGCAGGGTCTGAATATGGCGCCCCAAAGGGGAGATACAGTGACGCGGATCATTGCGTCGCCACATTCCCCCTTGCGAGGCAGATAAGCAGCCTGTTATACACGGATGATAATTACGCACTTCATGTCAGCAAAACAGGAGACGAGGCCTCCTTTTCATCCATAAATGCTAATAGCAACAAGGATTGCTGTCGTGGGCCACTAATGGATGCCACTGACGTGAAAATGGGATGCCTTCTTGCCTGTGCTGCCCGGAGTAAATAATGTCTTCTTTGTTCGTGTCATCTCCAAGTACAAAGCACATCCTCTCTGACTAATTAATGAGGTCCATGAGATCATCTGACTTTCCCTTAATGCTGGTTTTGCTCTTCAAGCCTTAAAGACCAAACATATTTTCATCGATTTACGCAGGATTATAATATACGATATAAACAATGCTCGTCACTGTGTTACGTGAACTCTTTATGAGGTACTTGAATACATTAAGGATATGCTAATATATAATGAACCCAGTAGGGCTCCAAGGTCTGCAGACTTGGGTCAATTATTGGAGCCCAGGTTTCAGAGCATACATTCATATATTCAATTTATTCCAAGATACAGATGCAAGAAAATGAGTCGGAAATCTCATTATAAAGACGATTCCAACTGGAATATTACTGAGTCAAGGCCGATGTAAAGCTACACTCCATGTAAGCATTGAATACAGATGACCATTCTGAGGATTTTCATGAAGTAATCACTTCTGCTGCGCTGTTGTTTTTTTTTCTTTTCTTTTTTTTAAGGTCTGCCTTCTTCCAAACTTATAATCCTCAAACCAGAATCATCCCGGCTTTCAAAAATCCATCCTTATTATCGCAGAAGGATCAAACATAAAAGTGATTACTTTGTGATTAGGAGTGGATCAGAGCCCTCGTTGTGGCATTTACATTGGATGTGGATGTCATCTCCATGCCAGATGAGCTTTGGAGCGCTGTTCCCATGGGGTTTTTTTTTCAGGACCCGAGTATTCACTCAGTAGCGCCCTTGGAAATTTAGGGGGGAAAAATAGCCCCATCACCTGTTTCATCAACTGACACAAAATTGGCAGAATATGTCCATCCTGTCAGCAAGTACGCCAAAGTCTCGCGGGCTCATGCCTGAAATTGAGCAGCAAGTCAGTCATTTTGGTTCGAAGCAGCCATTTTGGGTGAATTCCAGGACTTGTACTTTGCAAACTCCGACCAGGGAGATCACCCAAACCAGCAGGTAACCTCGACAGATGGACAACGCTAAATCATATACACACAAAATAACAAATGCCTATGCTGGAGTATGATGCCAACATTTGATGATCATTGTTAGGGGTTAGTTGAGAGCAGGTGTGCATTGGGCAAGGCTTGCAGTTTAAATTCTCTTCATTTTTATTTTACGGAAGATGAGATGTACTTCATCGAGCTCTAGAAAAAAATAAAGAGCAACAAACGGGTACAGTAGATTGTTAAAAAAAAAAAGTAAGAACAATAATAAGTAAAAAAATACAAATAAAAAAATCCAGTGAAAAAAATTAATGAGCCTGCTTGCTGACTGTTGCAGTTCAAAAAGTGCAGTATAGACTGGAAATTGAATGTGCTAAACATTTTGAAATTGGAATGGTTTGAAACGGTCAAGCAATGTAGAAATTGGAGGTAAGCATGTATAATTCTCTTCAGTTGAGGCTTTTATTTTGAAATGGCAATGGGAAGAATGCTTTTGTACCTGGTTATGGTTTGTTCAGACTTCTGTCGAAAGATGCTTGACGCAGCAGATAGCCAATGATCCGCCGGTGCTTATTAATATACACAGTTCAAAATAATGAGCGGCTTTCCAAAATGTCCGATATCATATCTGAAATGTTATGTAATTACTGGCTTTTAAATGCGTGTTAAAAGTGTGGGGATTATCTTGTCTGGCTGATAAGTCAGCAATTAATTTCAAGCAAGTAAATAAGAACTAAACGATTCTTATGGGTCTTCAAAACAAACTCAAAAATAGCCCCCCCCCCCCCCCCCCCCCCCTGTTGTTTTCAATTCGGCTTTCTAAAGTCATGACGCCGTTACAAATCAAAAGTCGGCTTTTAGTTGAAAGAAGCAATCGCCCATAGCAAGAGTTGATTGGTGAGAAGTGAATTAAGCGGCGGGTTAAGACGTCCCCACAACGCATGATGGTAGCGTAACTCCTTCCCCTTTGAAAATGATGTAATTGCACATTTTTTGTGCCGGCCTGATCCAGCCATGCAATCGCATCTGAGGGAAATATTAACAGTCCATGATGCAACATTTGTGGGGCGGCCGAAAGCGTTGTGGCTTTTTCTTGGAAATGATGCACGAGTTGTGTTTTATAACCCAAATGCATAACACAAAAAGAATCAACGTTATCAACCATCATCCTAATGTTTGCACATTCAAGGACATCAGCTGGCGGCCCTCAATAAACGCCGCGGGAGGGCCAACCTTGCTATCAGGGGTCTGATCACTTATCAGCAGCTGGTAAAGACCGGGGGTTAATAAGCATCGATTAGGGAACGTAGGCGACATCTTTAGTCAGACACGGAGACAGTAAATATTTGAATCAACATGATGTTGTTTGACTTTCTGATTGTCTTTGAAAATCCTGATTTGTGAATACTCGTGTTGTGAAGCACGTTTCCGTCGATATTCCCAAATGTCTCAGGGATACGTTTTTTTCTCCCTCATCTTTATTTTCATCTTGTGTTGTTGTTGCAGCTTCTGATGCCATTGAGAAATGGCTCCAGGCTAAGCTGCCCTTCTCCAAAAGGACTCGCTTGATTCTCTTTACGCATCAAAACACACTCTTCACTCTTTGTACCGACGCTCTGCTTTCTGGCACCCGTAGGAGTCGATTAATAAAATACAATACGCATCTTTTCGCAAAACCCCAGAGAATACTTATGGCCATAGCAACCAAGACTCTTTTTAAGTGAAAAGGGCTAAAAATGTAGTAATTTTGGCTGTTTGAGGACATGACAAAAGTGTTTTGCAAGTATGATAAGGCAAACATATCAAAGCAAGGAACATTTTTCTGTACATTTAACATTGCATATCATCCGTCACCCTCTTAAAATAATTGCCCATGTCATTTTTTTCCAACATTTTTTTTGTGCCTAAAACCTCATGATGCAAATGGTTCACTTTTTTGTGTTTCCTGAAAAATCTGAAAAAATGACTTGGGTGATTATTTTAAGAAGGTGTCGATATATGAGATGGGATTGTCAGGCCAAAAAATATAAATAAACATTCAAAGCCACGGAGTTCAAAGTGTGGGGAAAAAGTAGCGGCTTATAGTCTGCAAAGTACGATAATAACAGTGTATAATTTTAAAAGAAATACAGGCAGAGGGAATGCTTAGCAATAATGTATTGTAGCAAACCTTCAAGTGTTTTCAAGATCTAGCCGTCTTGTGATTGGATGAATGAGTTGAGGGGTGTGGCCAGTGGAAGACTGCGAGTGCTTGTCTGGCAGTTAAAACGCTCGTTGGATGTTTTCTGTGGCAAAATGAACCGTTATTTTTTTAAATAAAGAGGTTACTGATCAACCACCGTTTGTTTTTGTGTTATCGTCTAAGCAAGTGCGACAGGATTTTGCTGTATTTTCACTGTTACGGGAGCTTTTTGGTAAAAAAAAAAAAAAGAGCAAACGAGTGCTTAGAGCTTTTATGGAAAGTGATGTTTTCAACTCTTCTCAAATGGCTGCTTGCCAAGCCATGCAATTTACGCTACGACTTGTCGGTCTGTGACACAAGCACAGCCCCTATGCTTTTAAATGTGACAGTGCTTTGAGAAGGCTTTTTACTCATCAAAGCTCGTAATCCTCCATCAAAGACGGAACGGACGCGTCTGCCACTTGAGTCTTTATGGTTATTTTGAAGAAACTCCACTCCCAAGTTTTTGAGGGTTTTGCGTGTTGATGTGTTAACATATGGTTGAAGTAGACCTGCACAGTTATGTGGTTAATATGCTATTGCTATATTGCTATCTGTTGATGGTTTTTTTGTACTGTTTTCTTTCTGTAAAGAGTAATTTGTGGTCATTTTAAAGAAACTCCCAACATGACGTTTTACAAAATAACTTTTTGAATGGCTTAGCCTGTTTTAAAGTTGAGGTTCACCTGCAGTTAAATGACATACCCACCAGTGGCGGCTGGTCAATAGAGGGCGTTTAAGGGATACTTGATGAATTGATCCATTTTCAGCAGTAAAAAGTTTTTATTTTGTCCAGAATTAATTTGATAACTTCATTATTTTTCATGTACAATTAATAGCTTTAAAAACACATTTTCCCACTTTCTGTCAACTGAAGATGACATCACCTACGCTGAGTAAATAGGTAACGGCCAATCACGGTTCACCTGTTTTCTAGGTTTGGTAAGCAAACTGAGCCATGATTGGTTGTTACCTGTTTCCTGTGTCATCTTCAGTCGACCGCAAGTGGAAAACTTAGTTTTTAAAAGTATTAATTGTTTATGAAACATATTTACATTATCACATTAATTCTATACAAAAACAATCTTCTTACTGTTGAAAATGGCTCAATGATTAAAATATGAAATAATCAAAAGGAAGGATAATTTTCTTGCAAAAAGAAAACCCACTAAGACTGTTTAGAGAATGTTTAGGAAACATTGCGACCTTGAGTGAACGCTGACGTGAAATTAACATTCGCTAGCATCGCTAACGTTCGCACCTCAGTGTACACGGGCTTTAATGAGCAGTAACGGGTGCAGCGGATGTATGTAACATTTCATTCAAATAGTTAAAAAGTCAAACATTGGAATTCAAACAGTTATGTGAGTTGTCAATAAATCTCTCGTAGTATTTTTTAAATTATCCTAAATGTAGTATTTTGATAGCTTCAAAAATGTCTGGGCCTCAATTTCTTCCTAAATCACCCAAAGAGAATAAATTCCACATTAAAAGCACAACACTACCAAAATTGCCACGCTATCCTTGGTAATGCACGACCCCCTCACTAATTACACTAATAATGGCGAGAAGGTCCATTGGCAGCGTAAGAACGGGCACAGTTGTGCAGCCAAGAAAAAAACAATTAGTGAGAAGCCTCTCCTCCCCAGCGACTTTAATGCGAGTGCAGAGAGATAGCTTTTCTAATAGATTTCTGTCCGTGTAAAATGAGACGCTGACCTGGAGGTCCGAGACTCTTAACTGCATCAGAGGAGCGGTCCCCAGCGGGGGGGGGGGGGCAAAGGATATTCATCCAGGACATCATTCTCACGACTGCTATGAGTCACATCACAGAATTGCTCCTCGTGGTTATTATCGCCGAGCGCCTCCGAGGGATCGAGATTGCAGCCAAGCTTCTTTTTTTTTTTTTTTTCCCCTTACAAAAGCATGGCGAGGGCCCCCAGACACTGGCGGGAGGCTCTGCACTGTTAATCACCTAAGCTTGTCACAAAGTTACTTATGTTTATGCCACAGTCAGGATGGAATGAATGGCGTGAGTTAACCGCTCTCATCAACTCGAGACTTTGCACAAGTGCACTTGTTATGTCAGCCAATGAGCGAAGTGAACACCTCGAAAAAATGTTGAGATAACATTTGTGCAAGTACACAGTGTATACTTACTGCTTATTAGGGGTGTAACGAAAACTAATTTGAATTGGAAATTTGGTTTTGAGTATATAGCATATTAGTATAAGTGTTTTTGTGGATCATCAAAAAGCACTTGAATAGCCTAGACCATGAAATATTATTATATAAATCATATCAACAAGGTATAAAAGGTGTTGCACATCAACAGGTCCTGAATTATTTCAAAGACAGAAGCCGGTTTGTTAATATCAGCAGCAAACAATCCAAATAATTGAATGCAACTTGGTGGGTACCTCAAGGATCGGTCCCGGGACTAGTGGTGTGCGATACTGCAAATTTTGGTATCAATCCGATACCAAGTATATACAGGTCCAGTATCGCAGATATAAATATAGATACTTTTTAAAAATGATGTTATATAATTAGTTTTTTAAGTTAAGGTAGCTGTATCATCGAATCGATTATTCAGAATACATTTTCAACCTTTAAATGTTTTTGTGTTTCCTGTTTAAACTGTTAAAAGTATTGATAAATAGAAATGACTTTATCAAGGTTTTTTTCCCCTCAAAAACATAACAAAATATTTTTTTACTTCAAGTGCACAAAGTGATCATAGAAAAATAAATTTAAATAAATACTTTATCATATATTTACTGTTCAGAAACTACATACAAAACAAAAAATTCTGCCTTCATCACTTCTTTTCCAACCTAAATAAACAAAATGTTCAAGATTATCATGCAACAACAAATATAAAACATAAAACCTCATACCCCCAAAAATATTTTTCAAATACAGTACTTTGTGTTCCTGCAACTAAGGTGAGATGCTAAATCACGTGACGGCACATCATCAAAACACAGGAGGTAGAGCAGGAGCAAGTCTGCCTGTGGCTACTGTGACATGCCTGTTGCCATTTTGACCAAACCGCAGCTGTGCATAAAAGAGCCAAACTGAAACCAAACCGATCCGATAGCGATACTGACTTGGTATCGATAATATCGATATTTGGATCAATCCGCCCACCACGTTAAAAATGTATCTTGTTGCAGGTGATACCACTTGAATTTATGCCGGGAAAAATATGTATTTTTTACATTATGTACTACAAGTAGTTAAAAATGAGTTTTTTAATATTATGAAGTGGTTGAACGCTAAGTTTGATGGAAAAAAATTACACTTCAATACATTTGCAGGCTTTCAAAAGCATTCAAAGTAGCATGTGGGAAAATTCAAGGCTACTAGTCCATTGTGTCACAGTAGAACCCTCAATGGAAGAAAGAAAGTACAAAATGGCCTTTTCGGCAAAAATATATCTGAAAAGTCCAACAAAACCACCATAGGAGAGCAGTCCAGATGACAGTTCCACAAAAAGGTGAGGGCCAGCATGACCTTCTCTGCTGGCCTGAACAAAAAAATAAGAACCATTGACAACTTCAGTTGCATGAAATGTTCTGTATTAATTTTGCCCCCATAGTCTAATTTCTAGGCATTATCTTGGCATGTACGTGGACTGTAGATTTGTTGTCCAATCAGATTTCAGCCTTTTTGTGCTGTGCTGTTATGTCAGTCTAATCCGCCCAGGGCCATCAGAAGCAGTCGTGCTGGCCCATACAACTAAACGACATTACCAACGGGACTGTTTCTGTAAAGTGTAGATGAAAGTCTTGGATGACCTGGAAAAATGGATGCTATTTTGTCTCGCATCTTTCTTATGCCTACACGTAACTGCAGGTTTGAGCTGTGAAAATATACGCTTAAAATCTCTGGTGGCTGAAATGTATCTACACAAAATGTAGCCTGCGGCATATTTAAAGGCTTTACAGCGGAACACGTTATTTTCCCACGATCAAAATTCGCTGTGACATTACAAAATGTTGAAAGTCAAGCAGCGTCATGGAATTAAAAGTGAAAGTGATTCCAAAACAAAATGACTTTAAGGTCACATTGAAACAATGAAATTGTAAATATTGATACAAAACTGCTGAAAATAAAGGAACACGTATCAAAGCATTTAGTAGCTGAATATTGCGCTTGATGTATGATATATGAATGTCGCTTTGAGGCGTCCTAGTTAAGATAAAAGCATTTTGTTTGCGTCTTGATTTAGAATGGCGGCAACACAATTGACTCTCGAGTCTCCACGTCGTCGGGGAGAAACTGCTGCTTTGTATGTAAGTGACAAGGCTTGCATTACTCTTATGAAATATAGATATAGTGTCTGGAGCTATTTTTATTTCACACGTTACTGCTCTGACTGTTCATTCTGAATCCCAAAGCAGTATTGGAAGGTGTTTGGTCTCCAGACTTTATCACAGAGCCATAAATTGCACTTGTGATGATAAATGTCAAGTGAGTTTGCTTTCGAAGGGGGAGAAGAACAAGCGCTGCTGTATTTCAAATTGTTGATGAACTTTCCAGAGTCTTCTGAAATCTGCAAGATAATTAAACTAGCCGGTGCAATGAGATATGTTACAGAATTCTTTTTTTGCTAGACAAGCAGTAAGCAACGTCAACTGATGTATTTTCTTTGTTGACGTTTATAAGTCATGTGACATTTAATATTAATTATATCCGTTTTCACAGGCGATCATTTTCAAAGTTTAGGCCACAATAATGAGAGTATCGTTCCAAAACGTCTGCTCGTGGTCAACAACTTGACATCTATAACCAAAGTACATGAAAATCATCTATTTTTTTTATGAGTGTAAAAAAAAAAGGCCCAATAAAAGCACTCCATGCCAAATGGGTTTCAATGATTAGCATTTTGATTTGCGGCATTAGCAGTAATTTGTGATCAAAATTGCGTACACAGCACCAGCCGTGTTGACAAAGTAACAACTGAGTGAGCACCAGCCATCCTGCACCGTGTACACAAGTCGAAAGCAGATTTTTAAATCGTTCCACAGGTCCACAGGGGTGGGTTTTTTTCTAATTATTTTTTTGTAGCTTGTTTTGGCTTTGCTGTATTTATTTAAATGCTCTTTTGATAAAAGTGAATTGCTTGAAAAACGGTTGCATTCAAAGTATGCTTGACCCCACTTGACATCTGAAGTACGTTTGTCGAGCTTGGAGGCACATTTGATGATTGAACATGTAGCCTTGACTTGACGCACAATTGTCTCAATTATTACTCGCAATTTACACATGATAACTGAAACATTGCGTAGTAGAAATAAATACATTGACTTGAAATGATAAACCTAGTCCATAGATCTGCTGTAAGTATAAATGTACGGAGTAATTATTTTTGACTGTTTGATTTTAGCCTAATCGTTCCATACCACAAAAAGTATCGTCTTCGGTACCCATCCCTAGTCAAAAATGTTGGCAGTTCCACCTTTCCATACAAATGTACATGCCATGCTAAATGATTGGAAATGAGGCAAAGAATAAAAACAATGTCATTTGCCAGTTAATTTCTGGCCAGTAACGGGACAGGAAAAGTCGTGTGAATTCCACCATAGTTCAAAAGTCCTAAATTTGAGCAGGCCCTATAAGTCAGTGTTTGTCTTGTGGAAAAAGTTGTGCATCTGGCAGCATGCTCTGAGCTCAATGTTGTAATCTAGCCGGATGCAACCCTGACATAAGTGTCCTGATGTGCACAGCTGAGCGGTAAATCACTCGCCAATACACTTGCACAGTGCGCTTGATACCGTAGAGCTGCAACAGATTTTTTTCAGGCTGTGGTGGGAAGTAATGAAGTACAAATACTTGGATACTATGCTGAAATAGATTCTGCAGGTATATGTACTATATATAGCTATTTATTTTTTCTGATTGATTTTTACTTTTACTCCCTACTTTTCCCAAATAAATATCGGTACGTCCTACTCCTGACTTCATCAAAACCGACTTGTTTCATTTAACCATGGTTGAGATCTTGATTGAGATCTTATGGAGGCGATAAAAAACAAACAAACAGGGGCAGCAGCAACATGGAAGAAGGTAAACCAGGGAGCAATGACAAATGATAAATAGTTTTGAATTAGCTTTGGTGTTCAAAATCTGAAAAACAGCTAAGGTGCATTATTTTTCATTCGCTAATCATTTGCTAATGTAGCATTTTGTTTAAATAGTTAGCAAAGCTGTGAAAATACATTGAGCTGATTGTTTTTTTTTCTTAATTTTTCCAAATGTAATAATAATAATAATAAAGCCAAATGGGACTGTAATAGTGCAATTGTAAAGCACACACTTGCATAATTTGGCATTTGGGTGGAAGCAGTTTGAGATTCTAATTCTGAATTAACTGAGATCACTTATGGTGTACCTCAAGGGTCCATACTTGATCCTAAGTTTTTCTTACTTTCATTAATGATTAAGATTCGTATTGCAATTTCTTTGTATTTAGCTTATTTTTTTTGCGGATGATGCTAAACTTTATGGTTATTTTAGTTGTTATGATGACATTAGAGACTTAATCCAACCTAATTTGAATGCAATTCCTCAGTGGTCCAGCAAAAAGCAGCTGGAAATAGTTTTCAGGTAGGCAACATTGCAATCATCGGTAATAATATAGTTCGTGATTAAGGCATACATTTTTCTGAAAATGTTAAGTTTTCTCGTCAATGTTCCACTAAGTAATCCTTTTTATGCTAGGTTTCACAATCATAATGTTCATTTGAGAGGAGTTGCTTCGTTTGGCTTGGAAGGAAATCGACAAAACTTCATCAAAGCAACATAACAAAAACATAACATAACGTTACATAACATAACAAAGAAATCTCTGCCCACGCACACAAATAGGGCTCAATGTAGTTTCTGCTGTTCTACTCTAGTAGAGTGTGAGTATTGCATTTGTCCGGCGAGGCAGCACAGTCAAAAGAAAAGCAAGCGTTAATTTGAAAGGGCACGGCTCCAAGCAATGCCCATGCAGCAGAGTTGCAGATCTGGCATTTTAAGTGTCTTGTTTACGGGTCTAATTACGCCATTCAAATGGACACATAAAAGGCCTGGCTAGGCGCAAAAGCAGTCACAATTTACGGCGTCAGATAAATCTGTCGCTGGGCTTTTGCAATGCATCCTTCGAAAGCCGCGTGGGTACCTCCCAGGCAAGATGTTTCCTCAGCATTATCAGAAGCCCGAACGTACAGCTGAAATTAATTCCGAGGATAAATAGAGTTGGTTTAGCAGAGATGCTAGCGATAAACTGATAAAGTGGATTGTAAAAAAGCTGAGATGCGCCGATTGGCTTCTGACTCGGGACGCTTGCTAGCGTACTCAGTGAGAAGACAAAAATATGATTGGATCCGTTCACGTCAACCTTGCTTAAAACTTTCACAATATTTGGTAAGGATGTTCGACACTTTTTACAACATTCTACAGTCATCAATACAATCCCTTAATCTTTCTGTGAGGGTTTGATAGTGATGGGAAGCTGAATGTTCTCAAACAAAAAAAGGCACTTATTTCCCAAAAAAAAAAGACAAACAACACTCAGGAAAACTCAAAATATTGAAATTGTCAAAGCCAAACAAAATGAGACCCAAGGAACAAATCCCAAACACCGTAGCAGGACACAGGACATCACTTCAACAGAACAAGAAACAATGATCTGACCAAAAAAAAAAAATGGGGAACTAAATACCAGCAAACTAACGAGACAATGAGGCACACCTGGACAAGAAGGGGCTGATTGGAAGAGACAAGGGGCCAGGTTAGAAACGTTTTTATTTGTCATTTACACTCTAAAAATGGATTAGTTAAAAAAAAAAACTACCAATCTAGTAGGTTAGGCTCATATTGGCTTAATTAACCAAAAGATTGGTCAGAAATTGACCATACCTGGTTAGCCAAACAACCAATGAAATTGGTTACAATAGAAAGTAAGTCTAGATAGATCACTTGGAAATATATTTATTGTATCAATTTATTGTATTCTAAATGTATTTATTAATTATTTTAAGTGTTAAAAGTGCCATATATAAACCATATATAAATAATATAGTGTAAAAAAATGGAAATGTGTGTCTACATAGATCACTAGGCGTGACCAGCTCAGTGGCCTAGTGGTAGAGTGTCTACCCTGAGATTGGGAAGTTGTGGGTTCAATTCCTGGCTGGGTCGTACCGGAGACTATAACTATGGGACCCATTTGCCTCCCTGATTGACACTCAGCATTATAGGTTGGAATTGGGGGTTAGATCACCAAATGATTCCCGAGTGCGGACCCCGCTGTTGCTCACTGCTCCCTCGGGGGATGGGTCAAATGTGGAGAACAAATTTCACTCCCCTTAGGTGGGTGTGGCAATCAATAGTAAAAATCAAAACGTCGTCCTAAAACACAGATTAACCAATCTCTTGGTCAGAATGACCAATTTGTATCGGTTGGCCCAATCACCAATATACATTGGTTGAAAACACCTACCATTCTAGAGTGGTTGTTTTAACCAAAGGATCTGTCAGACATATATAACTACCAGCTAGATTAGTCCATTTTAACCTCTTTTTTGGTCAATTTGACCAATCAGTTCTTAGCGTGAACTGTAAACCTTTATGCTCATTTGTCAAGCAGTAGTGAATCGATTTATTGCTGGTTCTGAAGGCTTCCGAGCGTGTAAACAAACAGATCCATAAGCAATTTATAGTGGTAAACTCATTGTAAGGTGCACCCCTAATTCTTGTCATGTCATCTAAACACAACCTTATTATAATATTTTCTTTCAGATGATTTATTCTCTTGAAGAGGTGAGAACAAAAGAAAATACATAATAAAAAAAAAATCTCCCAGTTGTGTCTTTGTTCTCCGAAGTCAGTGCCACATAAGCAGCTTAAAACATGGTTAATAATGTTAAAATATTTTTACAACTCATTAATTAACCTTTGTGAAGACTTTTAACAATGAATGTGAGCTCACTATCTGGCAAGCCGTAGCCAACTAGTTTTTATTTTCCGTGTATCGACGTATAGATGTTTATTAAGGCTTTGTAGCACATTAACAAACTAATCTCTAACCAATTTATAGCGGTAACCACATTGTTAAGTGCACCCCCTAAATCTTATGAGTGTGGCCCTAAATCCCCTCGGCACAACATCGTCTAACCACAAGCCATTTTAACGTTTCTTTTCACATGCTTTATCCTCTTGCAGATGTAAGAACAAAAGGCGGCAGAGTGAGCTTTAGGAGCGGTGCGCTAGCTTACAAAGCGCTTTGTGTCGAGCAGGTGAGCAGTCGTGTTTCAGGGTGACATCATTAGTCCAGCTCAAAGATCATTGCAAAGACGACGTGCCCGCCGGGGGAGAGGAGGAGGACGACGACGACTGTGCATCGAATGGGCAGATTGTCTCCCCAGTCACATCCTCTTAGCTGATTGTTATAGCATTCAAATACTTTATGCTTATGGTTCTCAAACTTGTTGCATCAAGTAGCACCTCGGAAAATAAAAGTAAGTGTTCATAAACACACAGCGGTGTTTTTCCTTAAAAGTCACTGGAGCACAGTTTGAACATGAAATAAAGTAATCCGTTCACTAATTATAGATGAAGATAATAATAATAATGATAATAATAATAATAAACTAAAATTAAAAAATTACACATTGCGTATTTAACAACCACGTACATGTGCTATCTTAATGCTGGCACAAAAGGGAAACACAATGGACGGTCTAACAGATAGCATCTATATACTGTCATATAATATAACTGCAGTTTACAGAATCACTTGCAGTAGTTGTGAAACTCATTTTTTGCATACAAGAAGGTGCCGCAATGAGTTAGTTATGGTGTATAAACTGTTTAATTCTGACAGTACTGTTTTTCTTAAGTTGAATATTTTATTAAAAAGCACATTGCAGAAATATTTGTTGTACTTTAAAATGTTGATTCAATTACAACATGTATAAATATGTTAAATAAATATGTCACCTACATGTCTTTGTTTAAACATTTCTAAAATATTTAATGCAACTGAATTGTACTTAAGAAATGTAGTGGGTTACTATAAAAAAAAAAAAGGGGCGGGGGGAAGCCTTTATATATACCATTATGCACAGCTTGAACGTTTAATTGAGTGATTCACCTCCACCTTGAGAATGATGGCTCTTCATCGAGCCTTATTCATCAGGCCTTCCCGCTGTTTTCATTTCAGCTTATTCCTTCTTCATACTGCCTACCATTTTATGTAACTCCGCTCATCATGAAATATCCAGCCTCAAGCTGCAGCTTCAATCCAAAAAAGGAAACTTTGGGTCGTGCATTTCGGATCAGGCTCCTCTGACGACTTTGATGACATTGTTATCAGTATAAACAGAGTAGGAGAGAGGAGCTAGCTATGATGTGAGAGGCCAATTACAAATCTGTAAATGTGTTTTGTGAATTTATTTGTATTTATTTTTTAATGAAAAAAGTTTTTGGGATATAATTTTAAATGACTGTCTTCCGGCATAATTTTTTCTTTTTTCTTCTCTTTTTTCGTTTTTAAAAGCAATTTTTACTTTTTTAGCTGAAATATAAAGGGCCACTCAATTATGTATTTTTTGCTAGTTTTACTTTTTTCATAAAAAAAAAAATATATATATATAATAATTAAATGTATATTTTTCTCCCATAAAGGGAACACCATTAAATTTGTATTTTTCAAAATCAGACAATTATTGGGGTGAGTTTGAGTTTGGGGTAGGCTCATTAGAACAAGACACCGACTAATTTTAAGAGCGACCATTTTTTGAATACATGATTTTCTTTTAACAATTACTGACTTCAAACAAGATTGCTATTGATTTCAAATGATATCTGAATCAAAATTGAGTGAAGGAGGCACCTGCAGTCAAAAGATGGAAACACAATTTATTTCATGTTCTTATGTGTTGCTTCAGGTTGCACATTTTCCTTCATTTTTAGTAATTGTAGTGGCAAAGTGCAATTTTCAGTCATTTTTTTCTTAAACTACGCATTCAATTTTGCCTTACAGTAAAGTTGGCTCAATTTGAAGAAATTTGCAGTGCATGACAAACAAAAGTTTCATTCAAATAACACTGCAAATATATTAATATATGTTTACATTGAGTGTGCCCTTAACTGCATTGTAAAGTATTAAAACCAAGCATGGGTTGTGCGTGTGACATTAACGAGTCAAATAAGATAAATTCATATAAAATCGTTAGTTTCTTAGCTCAGCAGAGTGCCGCACGCGAGTCACCCTTGAAACTGTTATTTGGAGTTAATTATGTGAGCCTGCGTCTGCCTTCCCAATTTACATCAAGCATGTCTTATTAAAAATGGAAAAGGGCCCATGCCACATTAAGGATTTGAGAATTTTACTCAAGCATGAAATGAGCCCAACGCCGAGTGTCGCACGGACAGAGAAATGCCAAGACCAAAAAAACAAAAACAAACAAACAGAGACATTGCTTGGATTTGCATGTAACAAGCCCGTTTTAGCCAACATAATCGGTGTCATTTAGTCAAAATCTCTTCATTTTGTATTTTATTTTACTGTTATACTAGTCAGTGCGTTCAAGTGCTTTAACTCTAGTCTGACAATTTACTGTTATTTAGAATTAAACTCCATTTTATTTGATTTGTTTCACAGCAAGTAGGCTATTTCAACCCTATCCCATACTGTTCATCTTAAAACAATGCAGAAACTTCAATCTTTTCCCAAGGGTAAATTCAATCACCCCGTGGGTTATTGCATTTACCTTTTTTCCCTTCAAATAACTTTTTTTCTTTCATCGGATATTTGTCTGTGGATTGTCCCAGTGATAAATATCCCCACAAAGCGAACAAAAAAGACACTTCATCATAATAAACTCACTCATAAAATTTAAAAAAGGGGAGAAAATGGTCTATTTTAGCATGGCGATGCACTCCCCAGCTGCTTCGTGATGAATGGCTTGAAGAGCGCTCCTTGTGCATCCGTCAAGCAGCACTTGCAGGTTGTGGCTGCAGGATAAAGGATGCGGGGAAGAAAAATAAGAAGGCTGAAAACATATGCAGACTCGTCTTGCTTGCAAAGGCCCCCCGTGTGTGTTAAGACCATCTGTGTTGCACTCGAAATGACCTCTTTTGAGCTGATTTGGTGTATGAAGGAGAAACTAGCAAATAGTACACTTTCAAAACTGCACTGGCAGCAAAACAAGAATTAAAAACCACATACAGTAAATGCCTTTAAACTGGGTGTACATCTATCTATCTACCTACCTACCTACCTACTAACAAAACTTTCCTTTACTCATACGGCTAAAAATGCCAACTAATGCTAAGCTAATGTGCATATAACGTGCTTAAAAGTCAATTTATGGCCATGTTTTTACAGGTTTTTTTGTCATTTGGGTATAAATGAGCCTATCTAGCGAGGCTGCTTGTGTCCAAAAACGGTACTCAACATGCTAGCATTTAGCCTGCTACCGAGTTACCTTGTTTACACAGTATTTTTGCTAAGGTCTTTGACATAAGCAGGTTAAGGTAACGACGAAAAGTTCATTTATAATCTTTTGAAGACTTCCAGGTGTACAGATTTTCTTCTTGCTGTTTACATTCTTTAAAACATTGTACAGAATAGGGAGTTTGCTGTAAATAACCCTTGAGGGGCTGGAAGGGGACATGTCACCACCTATATTGGCAATAGTGAGCAAGCTTTGTTCTAAATGTCGTCATTTGGCCGTGAAGTGTAGTCGCGGCGGCTAAAGGTGAAACCCGGCTGCTGGAACCCGGAGGTGAAACGGGTGAAAGACTAGTGAGTCATGTAGTAGAGGCATGCTTATAAATACAGCGCACATGCAAGGAGCCCCGTGAATAATGACTACAAACAAAGAGCAGGTGACGGTGTAATTCAATTACATTCTGGTCAAACAGGCTCAATGCACTTTTCTGTGCATTTGTGAGACAAAAGCATTTATTTGCTATGCTTATGCTAGATTTTTCTGCTAATAGACTATAATGAATTTTTACCAAGAACAGGCTAAAATGCGTCTATTTATCTAGCATTCATCTCTCCATCTAGCTACCCTTTATCTTCATCTGTTCTCTCCATATATCTCTACTATCTTTATATCTTCCTCCCATCGACAGTATACATCAATCTTCTAGCTCCTCTTTATCTCTCTTTGTATCTTCTATAATCTTTATTCTCTCATCTGTCACCTCATCTTCTTTCAATCCTCCCACTATGGGGTGAAGAAATCTAGGACTACTGTTTTTGGCATCTTGTCTTCCAATTGGCCGATTTTCAACTCGCCCGTCTGCGCGGTTGCTAGACGACAACACTCTGTGGAGCAACGAATCGTGCGGCTAGAACGGCGGGTCAGAGTATAACGACAAACATATTGGTTAGCTTTGGCTATTCTGATTGCTGCTAATCTTGAAATATTCATACCTGTGATACCTCGGGACTGGCAGCGGTGAACAAGAGCAGCAGCGCGGAGTGAAACTCCATCTTTGTTGCCAAAATGATGTGTCTAATAATGCACGGACAACGACGCCATGCAAACTTTATTCATTATACAATTGGTTGGTTAAAAAGTTTTGTCTAATCAACAGCACTCTCTTTCTGGCTTCTATAACACATTTACGTAAAATAATAAAAAAAGATGTATGTTGTCCGATAGTTTGCTGCCAATTGCCCTTTCACTCCCCATCAAAGCAAGAACACTTTTCTGTCTTTAATGATCCCCAATGGAACATGCAAAGTATCCGGGGACAAAGACTATCTTATTTGTCAGTTTTTAACATGATTTTGCTCACGGCAGTCGTCAAAGTGAGAAAAATATTTTCTGACCGATGCTGAGTCATGGAAACGGCTCCGGAGGTTTACTGCTATTCTTTCGACAAGGCGGTCGTCAGGTGATATAAACACGAAACAGTTATTGATTTGCCAAACAGATTAAGGACGAGTGGTTGGCACCGCATCTCAATACCCTTGATCATCCCTGATTGGGTTTACACATTTGTCTGAAATGAAAGCTAATTTCTGGTTTAAACTTTGATGGATCAAGTGTGTTCATTTACCTTCCTTTTTAAAGAAATTCTATACTCAAGCAGCAATGTGCTTGGCGGCTTATTAATTCAGTTGAAGTTCTTAAAATGGTTCTCGTTTACACACAGCAGCCTAGAAACAACTTTGCAATTTTCTATTGTTGGCTAATTAGGATTGGGGTGACTAAGCAGGGTTGAGACTTTGGGAATTCGAGTCTGGCGTCACTGGAAACATATTCACTTTTGCAGGCATGTAATGTAGAGCAGCCAAAAGTTTAGGGACACCTGTGAACAGCTCAATGAGATCCAAGGCCCGCAGAATAGTGTGTTATATTGCTATAAAAACATGGAAGCTACCAAAAGAAAGATTAAAGTCTCTTCTTTCATCAAGTATATTTGTATCTGTATCTGTATCTGTATCTGTTTGCAGCAATTAGCATTAGAATATAGCTAAGTTTCATCATTATTCACAAATCTGTTTAAAACAGTGGGGGAAAGAGCTTGTTGCAACATGGCCCTGGTTGAACTCTTATACTCTGCTGCCACCTGCTGGCCGTTTTTGTAATAACTACGATTGCTTCGAGCATTCTCTTCAGTTTAGAGGCTGCATCAAAGCATTCTTTATGCTCTAGCATAAAAGAACGTATACATACATATTTGGGAGCATGGTAATATTTAAAATAGAACATATTTACTGTATATGTTTTGGGGAGCAAATAAGTTAAGGAAAAATAAAAATGCCAATATTACAGACCTTGAAGGTACAAGCTATCCCTGCAAAGGCAGACTATGTAATCCATCTCCAAGTGTACCTAATGTTGTGGTCTGTAAGCGTTCTCATAATAAGAAACATGCAGCAGCGACCGAGTTTGCTGCGATCATCACCTTCTCACTGCTGACAGCCTGTCTCGCTCACAATGGCTGCTATAATAAGCGCGCCCGCATGTCTCAGATGGCGTTCAATAACACGCTTGCATAACAGTTAAACGCCTGACTGATACCTTGGCGCCGCAGCCCGACGCAGCCTCTCTGTTCCCCTTGGTGGCACACTTTCCAACGTGGACCAGCCCTAATCCGTGCGTGTAATCTGGCAGCTCCACGCGACCGCCAACTCCAACCTGTTTTCTGCTCTAATATTACATTGGAAAGACGGCAAAAAGCTGAGTCCATGGATTACCTGGATGCTAATGACCAGCTAAAAACATCTGGAGCCTGGGTGGAGTCCATTTGGAGCAGAGGTTGCAATGGCAGAAACAACCAAAAATTATTAATTCAAATTCTCTAAATTTGCTGCCACGCTCTGCCCACATGCACTGGATATAATGCAAATATTTTGTCATTTAGTGTCTCGGGGTTCAAATTTAGTAGCAATAAGAACAAAATTGTAGGAGACCTCCTGTGTCTTTCTAGGAATGGCGTTTTGAGACATTTTTGTGTGTGTGATGTTGCTGGCGATCACTACACACACAAAAAAGCAATACAAATTTACCCCCAACAACTATCAAAGACGTAAGACAGGGCATATGGGGGTAAAGGAAGGATAGCTTGTTGAAACTGAAGAATGTCAGTGTCAGTTACGTAGGACAATGTTTTGAGGGGGAGAGAAAAAAAAACTTCAGGTGGGCTCTTTTCCCGGTCTTTTTCAGCCATCGAACACTCAAGCCATCTCCTTAATTGAACATTTTTTTTGCTCTTCGACGTCTGTACAAGTGAATTTGGCATCAGTGATATCATTCTCGGACAGAGTTAGTAGATTTAGCGCAATAGACATCTCGCTAGTGGACTGTTTACATGCGTCTAGCATGACTGGCCGGCCGAGTTTGACCCCCTCACTCAACTCATAAATATTAATTAAGTGCGGTGACGTATATCTTGCGGTATATATATATACATATATATATATACATATATATATATATATATATATATATATATACATATATATATATATATATATACATATATATATATATATATATACATATATATATATATATATATATATATATACATATATATATATATACATATATATATATATACATATATATATATATACATATATATATATACATATATATATATATATACATATATATATATATATACATATATATATATATATATATATATATATATACATATATATATATACATATATATATATACATATATATATATATATATACATATATATATATATATATATATATATATATATATATATATATATATACATATATATATATACATATATATATATACATATATATATATATATATATATACATATATATATATATATATATACATATATATACATATATATATATATATATATATATACATATATATATATATATATATATATATATACATATATATATATATATATATACATATATGTATATGTATGTATATATATATATATATACATGGTATCCCATTCCCCAAAATATTCGACTTGACTTATTAGTTCTTTTAAGCTTACAGAAAATTATACAATTGACCACAAATAGTCACTTACAACCTTACGTGGGTCAACGCTCCACCAAGCATGTGTTGTCTTTTAAAATTGTATTTATTCAATAATTTAAATGTACTCTTCAGGAGTGTCATTAAAAACTGACGTCAACTCAACTGAGTCAGACGTAATATACATTTCACCACTGGAGGATGTTAATAGTCAACATAAATCACTGCAACTAGAACTTAACAAAACTATAACATTACTACTACTACTACTTAACTTACTTGAACCTGCAGTGGCGAGATAAGCGATGCATGTCAGTGGTTGGACACAGACGTAAAACGAGAAACTGTCCAACACTGAAAACAAAAGTGTCAAGACGGACCCTTGCTGAGGCTGCACTTTCTTTTGGAAATAATATGGCAAAAAAAAAAGAAAAGAAAACATACGTGCAAACTTTATCCTGTGACATGCTACTGTATTTCGTCTGCTTTATTAGCCTTTTTAGGTGCACCGCTTTGCTTTCTTCCGTCCTTCTGGCGTCTCTTGTATATCACAGCTTTTTGCGCCTCGTAAAAGCGCCGAGGAAATTCCGTCCGTGAGGCACTTTAGCGCCCGATCGCATCTTGGCGAGAGGCTTGCGTTTTTGTCACAATCTCACAGAAAGCCGGAGACATCTGTGTGTTGATATCCCCAGAGACTAATAGTGCATTGTTCTCCATCAGCTAAATACAGAATATAGTACGTCGTAGGAAAAGTATTTGACTGAATCGATACTGAAACACGAAAGCTTGCAGTATGCCTCATTCTGTATTTGTTGTAAAGCCACCACTATCTTCTGTGATTACTGCAATAAAGCACATTTTTCTTCCAAAGCACTATATACGTCGCACCTTGGGACCTACTGCTGTTTGACTCAGCACAGCTTCATTAGATAATCACATTTATCACTTTAACATTAAATGAAGGAGGCTTAGTTATTATAACAAACTCACTATATGCCTGTTTTACCGTGAAACGTTAAGACACACTCATTTTATATCTGTTGTACAATAAAATATTTTCCCCCAAGTTTTCGTACTCTTAAGATGAAAGTGGGGAAACAAATGTTAAATTGTTAGAAATAGTGCATTTTTATTTTCATATGAAGAGCTATCTAATCTTTAATATGAAGTAACTTGTGAAATTCTGCACATTTAAAAAAAAAAAGTTAAATACAACTTGACCCCAGTCTACACAAATATATACAGTACATTTTAATACAAATTTATTACTGCTAAATTTTGACGTGGACGTGTCTGCTGTGTTGCGACTGGAATGCACACAGTACAGGCTTTCCAAGTAAGGGGCGGTCATTAATCGTGCGTAAAAAAAAAAAAAATTGCCGTTAAAGCAACTTTAAATTAACTCTAAATTAACGCATAAGCTTTGCCACCCCGACTTTTGACCATTCGGGTTTAATGCAGAAATTCAAACACCGGCATAACATCGTATCATTTAATCCTATCCAGTGATAAAACGGCGTGGATGATAATCAGAAGAGAAAAGCCAGCCTGCTCTCACTCCCTCGCTCCACTTCTAGCATGTAAGTTCTAAATTTTGTGAGTAATTCCCCCCTTTGATTCATTCTTCCCTTGTGTATGGCAATTACAGCCATTTTGCTAAAAGACAATGCCTCCATTTGCGCCCCGCCACCCTTTATACCCCCCCCCTCCCGCCACACACACACATCTGTTTCAAAAAGACACTTAATGTGATAATAACATTAGGCAAATTAGCGTGGATAGGACAAAAAAGTAGCAAGCTGGTTCATGACAAAGCTCTGATCATCTCCTTTGTTGCGGCGTGTCGCAGGCTGCTAATGAGGGGCTCAATAGGAATAAATCTCATTAGGACTTTTTGGTTTAATAATTATTTTAAGAGCGCAGCGGCCTCTCATCGACATTCGAGACTTGTATAGATTTAGAGATCACAAAGAAAATGCGCACAAAGTGGGATTTAATATTTAAAGCTATGATTCCCACATGAATATGAAAAGACAAAGTACACTTTGAGAGTTTGCTAATTGCCGGCCTCTTAAGTGATCGTCAGTTTACTAATCGCGAATTTACCTACGTTCACCTTCTTTCTCCAGTTGAAAAACTCACCTGTATGCGTTTTTTTCTTGAAATCAAATCACTTGCAAACCATTAACAGTGGTGCCTTGAGATACGAGTGACCTGACGTCTAGCTGATTTTTTTCACTTGCGAGCAAAAATTTGCGATACGAGTGCTGTGCTACGGCAGTGAACTCAATTCAAATTACTTCACAACAAGCAACAATTTGAAGTGTGCTGCTCCCAGGTGAAGCTTAGATAACATTTTAAATTCCATATTTAAAACAACCGCATCGCTTTCCTTTCAATAAGTCCATCTAGCTTAATTCTAACAAATAATGCAAAATAGGCCTACCTTTAATGGGCAAACCAATAGTGGCGGTGCTACAAAACATGGACAGATATAACTATACTCACAGACATATATTCTTTATCCTCTTTGAAGAACCAGTAATATTACAGCAGCTTACTGAGGAGTTTTGAATTTGTATTGAACTAAATTAAAGCAAAAAATTAAGCAAAACTGTTTGAATCTTTACATTATATTTATATTCCATTCATTTCAATGGGCAAATTAGATTTTATAGAGCAGCGGTTTGATTTACGAGCCTGGTCACGGAATGAATTAAACTCATATTTCAAGGAACCACTTTTTTTTTTTTGTAAGAGTACGTTTGTAAGATTAGTTTTAACTCATAGTGAGAAATTACTTTGCAGTAACTTTCCAGTTGAAACTGCTATGATAGGCAATTGCAGTTTTTCGCAATTCGCGTCAGGGCTGGCTGGGTGGGTCCCTATTCCAACACAAATAGCAGTAGCTTACTCAAGCATATAAGGACTTGCTGGGGTGTTGTGGCCTGCGGTGATGATGCCAGAATTCAGGTTGAATCGCTCACAGTCGGCCTGTAGCGAATTAGCCCGAATTTCCTCCAGTGGCTGCCCATGTTGCTGCATCTTTAAATAGCACGTGACCAGAATGGCAGCAGGATGCGGCTTTGGGTTAACTCCTCTTATAAAATACGTGCGGCATCAACGCAGAAGCCGCTCCGCTGCGTCTGGAGAGATCTTTGTGCAGGTAGCGCGCCTCCCCCCATTGTTAGCCACCTGTTGTGGACCCCCAATTAATCCACTATCTGCCGCTGTCCAGACCAGAGAAGGTGATGCGACTCTTTAATGCTGCTGTGTGTTGGGGAGGTGCGATGCATTGTGTGCACGCCGTGGCCTAGATTCTGCTAAACAATCACCGGGAAGCTTTCTCCTCCTCGACTGATGCTACTTTACTGCAATCAGATGCTATTCATCATCCCCTCACGCCCTCCCGATTGAATTTCCTCACGCCCCCGCACATCCCAATCTGGAGCCTCTTCACAAGCAATTGGGATGGGGAGGGGTGCAGGAGGGCGTGCACAGATGCTTTGCACATTCTTTGGCATGTATCAATCTTAGAGAGGGGTGTCCTCATTGAATTGCATTTTCTAGCCTTTCATTTTGGATGTCACATATACTCTTTAGCTAAGGTCGTTGATGAGCGAGAGCCTATCCCAGCTCAGAAATGGACAACTTAAATGCTGGAAGGAGCCACAATTTTTTTCAGTGCCTTTCAGGTGCCACTTTATTTTAGGTATATGCGCAAAATACTTGCTCTTATCATATTGTGAACCAACATCAAGTGCAAGAAAAACCTCACTCAAAAATTTTATATTATTGAAGTACTGTACGATGCTTGTCAACATAAAACTGCAGTTGATGCATACATGCAGATTTTTATCTGATATTTTTTTAATGTTGTTTTTTTTTTTTTTTTTTTTTTTTTGCCATTTCAGCATCTATATTTTGTGGAAAAATGACTTTTTGAAGACTTTTTGGGGGTTTGTAATTTTTTTGTTGTTGCCATTTTAGGGTCTATATTTTGTGGGAAAATGACCTTTTGAAGACTTTTGGGGGGTTGGTAAAAAAAAATCTACGTCCCAAATTATTTTTCCATTTTTTGTTTTGTTTTGTGTGTGAAAAATAATCAAACCTCAATATATAACCTGAATATTTGGAGCTCATGTGTACTATTTTAAGTCATTTACTCTTCACTGTGAGCGTGAAGCTTCCGTGCAACGCTTCCCTCTGCCTTGCGTGCTGTAACGTTTCCTCTGATGATGTATAAAGACCGCATGATTTAACCGTGGTGCAATCAGGCGAGGATATTGGTAATGGCCTACTTAGATTAACATATGAGCTTCTGAACATATTAAATGTGATTGGTTGTGGACCCACTTTTCCCCTATTTGTGCCCACCTTGTCGCCACCGTTATTGCTACCTTCACTTAGCGCCCGCTTCTATTTCTGACACCGGCAAAATGTCACTCTGTGCCATTTTGCACCAGTGCCATTTGACAGCTCGCTCATTCTCTCGCGCAGGTGAATGAGCGTTCACAGACGGTGTCGGGGAAAAGCTGAACGTGATTGGCCGCTCTCACTCGCCTGCTGTCGAACGGAGCGTGTGCCAGCACATCCACTCAAACGGCCGAACACATAAAAACAAATGTGATTTTGGAAATAGACAAATGTGCACGACCCTCTGACCAAACCAACCTCTTTATGGATTTGTACTGTTTTGTTTGCGATAATTAGGACTTCTTGGTCAAACACTGTGCAGTGTGCAGCAAACCACATTAAACTTTTGAAAAGGGTTGTAGTTGATGATTTACGCACAGCACAAAATAGATTTGTTGTTTTAAAACTACCCTAATGATGTTTCACGTTTTCTAATTACAATTGGCCAACGAAATCTAACAGGCTATAAAGGGAAATTAATCCACCTAGTGGGTTGCTTTACACTGCGAAGTATTTGGAAAACTGTGCAGGTAATGTTCTAAATAGCACATGTAATTGTCATCTTGTGAATAAAACTGTTTTAATAGTATATAAATATGAAGCTGTTTATACCCTTTGATGTGATTTTTTTTTTCCATTTGAGCTCCTTCAGCTATAGCAATGGTTTGTTATTTTTTAGAGTATATTGAGAATATATCAGTGAATGTTCTGAATTCCTGCGTTGGCTGCAAGTGTCATATTGAGCAGAATAAGGCTGCCCTGGGCTGTCCAAAAATGACGTCCAATCCAAGTAGTTGAGACAACAGTACCGATGCTCATTACCATTTTCATATACACTAAAAAATAAGGCCAACAAAATGTCAACAACAAAAAGTAAGGATGTCCCTTGTTCATATATGCCCTTTGAAATTTTCAAACAAATATATCATTTTGCAGGTCCCATGTATTTTCCTTTTAAACATGACATGTAAATGATGATATAAATGGACCAAGTCTCCATTATTAACACATCATATACAATATGTACATGTACAAAAAGGCTCTTTACATCTCAAGGACATCGTAATCTGGAAGCTGCTGCATCTCGTCACTTACGTACACATTAAGACACTACAGCGTGCATATGCATTATACACCGAGTACAAAAACAAAAGTGTTATGTTGCAGAAATGTATTTTCAATAAGCCAGCACTGACTGAAATAAATCCTGGTCTAAAAGTCCATTAATGTTGGGCTGTGTGTGGTGTTGCAACACTATTTCAAAACACGGATTTGATTTTAGTGTTGGGCTTCCGAAACAGAAGCCACCTTATTCCTTGACTGCTTTTAAAGGCACACAGACGGGCACACTTGCAGGCACCTGACAAACGCGATGTCAAATTTTCAGCATTTCAAACTACTTGTACCTGTCACGTCTTTCTGGTGACTGGAATGAAGCAAGTTTACCAGAAATGGGGGCTCAGGTCAATGCGACTTGGACTCAAGTCGCTGTTAGATGACTTGACATCAACTATAAGACTTGAGCACTGATTGGAACGTGGCTATAGACAAAACCTGACATTAATTGGACTATAAATTACGGATTTGCAAAATGTGTTCATCAAAGAAAAAATGGACAGCCAGAACATAGCATCTGAAAAAGAAAACCGAACGTCTTAATAGTGTAAAGTAAGATTTGATTGACACTTAAATATTAAACAGCAGATATGACAGATATTATTGAAGTTGTGTAATAAAGTAAGGGTGAATTGGATAGATAAATTGCCTAATAATATTGTTGGTCTTCTCTCTTTATGAAGACAAGACACTGCAGGTAAGACTGCATTATTAAGTGTGACTTGGCTTCACTCATCACAGGACTCAACCTGTAACTTCACTTGACTTGCCCAAGACAGAACGACTTGGGACTTACCTGGTCCATGTTCCTATGTTCGACCGAGACAAGACAAAGTCTTTTGGAAGATAAGACAGGGACAAGACCGAGACTTTTGGAGCTTGAGATAATGACAAGACCAAGACCGTATATATACTGTATATATCAAAGAAAAATCACCCAAAAACATAACAAAACTTTGCAACATGAAAACAAATTCTGCTATGTATTTTTTTTTTAAAATAGTACAATGAAATAAAGCCCAAGGAGGTGTGGCACTCCAGGCGACACCAGGAGGGCGAAACAGCACCTGCATTTTGCGTTTGTCACTGATAACAGCTGTACTGGCCCGATCACGACCGGTCTTGATCAAAAATTCAGAGTCCGCCCTGTCTGAGACCGAGACAAGACCAAGTAAAAATGCCTTTCATTCTGAAACGAGACTGAGACCCTTAAAAAAAGGGTCGTGAGACGGATCACCAGACCACGACCGATCTCGAGAACGACAACATTTATTTGGGGCACTGTTGCCTGCAAAGTCCTGAGGTGATGAGTTTTCTCCAAAGTATCTCCCATCTAGTCAACGTGCCCGTAGAACAATTGTTTGCTCTTGTAAATACAATTTGGTTTTGTATTTGTCTGTGCACTATAACGGCTAATCAAGAAAAACCTTGACGTTGTTTACTTGAGAAAAGGGGATTGGCTTGATGTGAATGATACATTCTAAACTAGAAAAAGGCAATGAGGGCTTGCTTCCAGGCCCACCAAACAATTTCCTTCTTCAAAGCGGCATTAGCGGCTCCATTAAAATCCTGTCAGCCTTTTTTCCTTTATGGCAGCTTGAGGCTTGCAGGGAAGAGAAGAAATCACTGTCATTCACATGCTAAGTGACTTAAGCAATCCTGTGGATATTACAGGAAGGAAAGAACTACTCCATCATCCATTCCGCTGCCCGGGAAAAAAAATGAGAGCAGTGTTTAGAATATCCTCCTCTGAAAGCCATTATTTGTGCAACATTCTCAATACCTCGCAAGTCATGGAGGTTTAACCATGTACACACCGGAGAGACTACCAGATGCGATCCAATAAGCAGCTGTTCAATCACTTTGCTTCAAGCTCTACAGGCTTATCATTCCAGCACATTAATCAATGAGGCAATTACATGTATCTCCTCCATTGCGGGCCCCGTAGACAACAGGTTGCGCATCGGCAGAGCTCAAGTTGTAAAAAGGTTGGCCCTGTCCCATCCATCAACTGATGAATCACGAGCGTCCTCTCTTGTCTCCTTTTTTCTCGCTTGACAGGTCACAGACGGAGGCACCATCAAGCAAAAAATCTTCACCTATGACGCCATGTTTAATACCAACTACTCTCACATGGAGGACTACCGCAGGCGCGAGGACCTCGTGTACCAGACAACTGTCCGGTGAGCCTTGTTTGCAATCGTGTTGAACTTACCCATCGTGTATTAACCTCAACAGGGTTTCTTCATTTTTTGTGAGACAGGAATATGATACTTGAGGCAAAAAAAAAAAAAAAAAAGGAATACAGTTTAACAGGAGTCATACTCGGTCCCTACCAGGGCACTGTTGGATCTTCTATTTGTTCAGATTCCCAGGCTGAACGTATAACGAAATCTGGAAATAGAGGAAAATATTAAATTCTGACATGCTGCATTACTGCTCTGCATATTTGTGGCATTATTAGATGCAAGAAATTTGCCGGCGTAAACAGCAGCTTATTCAAAGGAGGTTCCGCGACGCTATTTCTAATTTTGGAACAGCGTCTTCAATTTTGTCCAGTAACCCAAAGGAGCCGTTGCGCTCTGCTGCCCCGACCCACAACATGCTGACAGCAGTGTGGCTAAACAGAATACCGACGCTTATGAATGAATTTAGTACAATATTCACTACCGGGCGAACTGCATTGAGTGCGTTTGAAAGCGGACCCAGACCACCTGAAAAAGTGGGTCTCGTTCCACTTTTTTTAGTCCACACCAGGATTTGTTTGTGTGTATTTACACCTGCACCAAAGGTCCGGATCAGGGTGATAAAAAAACAACTCTGGTCTGTTTAAAGCGGACTAAACAGTGCAGGTCTGAATACACCCTAAAAACGATTCCTAAAGTGCAAGTTACTTGATGCGAGACTACACTCTTTCCTAAGTCAATTTTGTGAACTCCAGTGAATACATTTGCATAAAAAAGCTCAAATGAGCCATACAGAAAGGCATTTCACGTCAGGACCAGGACCTGGACCTGGGATTGATAGGCTTGCCGACCTGAGGCTGAAATTCCATCAGTAATGAGGACATTGTGCTTGGGTAAACACTAATTACCAACTCTGTTAATGATAGACGCTTCCGTCTTCAGGAATTAGCAAACATCTGGCCCCGATGTTCTCTTAGTGCTACTTAAATCCCCGTTAAGGTCCGCACTTCATACTCATTAACAGGTTTCTACGAGGATCAGCGCAAGTTAGAGGAAGACAAAGTGGGAGTAATCTCCTTGGAAACATGTTTTACGCATCTTTCAGGGTTGAGTTGGGCCTCCATGCAAGGCCTGACATCTGCCTCAATGTCTTCTCATTTTGAGTTCCTGCTGCTTTGTGCTACCTCTTGGTACAGATGGGTTCAACAATGCATAGGAAGCACGGACCATACGTCAAACTTATGGCTTCATTTGAATCTGGCACGTTTTCTTAACAATACCCCTCATCGTTGCGTTTCATCTTCGATCCAGCTCGTGCTTGCGTTTCTCTCGTGCGTTCTTCCTGTTTATCTGGCTTTGTACACCCTCCCCCCCTCTACTCTTGTTTGGTGCGGCTGCCCAACTGAGGATGATTTATCTGGACAACCCTACTATCCCTTTGGGAGGGTAGCATCATTACAACGGGAACACATGCACACACACATACACACACACACACGCATACACACAAGGCTAGACGGCACACTGGGAAGAAGTTGGATTTAAAAATGAACAAGCAGATAGAAACCAGGCTCCACTGACCCTTACTCTCATTTTAATCAACGCAGTTGGTCTATGTAGTCAGTTCAGGACAATCTCCTTCAGGGAATTTGGCTGTTAACCCCTGACAACTATAACATACTGGTTATTTTTTGTTTTTGTTACATACAATTAGTCCAGTAAGATGGAGCAAGCTCTCACACCTCAAATCTTTCCCGAGACTGGTTTAAAGAGAACTTCGGAGGCCATGTGATCAGTCTCAAAACTGATTATGAGTGGGCATCTCAAAGCCCAGGCCTTGGCCTCTCAGATGTCTTCCTTTGGGGCGAGCTGAAGTACCAAGTGTATGCAGGGAGACACAGGACCATCACTGAACTCAAATAAACCATCAGGGTGGAGATAAGAGCCATTCCTCGATCTTTGGGTGCAAGCTGGTGTTTCAAATTTAGAAGACATTTATTTTCACTGTTCTGAACACCTGCTTTTATGTAAAATATACTATATGGAGGAGTTACGCCGCTGAAAAAGTCTGTGAGAGTGTAGCTCAACTCACTGTAGGTGAGGTTCTATTTACTTATTTAGACAACACCAAATTAACAGTGCAATGCTGATTGCTCACAACACACAGAATCATTAACATCATAAACACTCAAAATGTTGCTCTCAATGAAGTCCTTATCTTGACTGCAAATTGGAAATCAATCTCAATATTTCATAAGCCATAAAATAGTTTTCTATGGATTGGCCTCTCACCCTTTTTCAAACAAAAAAAAGAATGAACAATAATAGCCATTGTGGCTCCTCGCCGGCTGTCCAATAATTAGATGGCTTCAGATGAGACATCGGTATTGACTTCATGGGACATGGCTCGCTGTCGCTGTGCTCTGACAGCCACTACGCACAATCTTTTAAAGCGGAGGAAAGCAGCTGTGGATTTTTTCTCTTTGCTCAAGTTGCCAGGGCCCAGATTAGTCCTTGCGAACAAACATAACAGCGCTTGCGTGAAGCTGATGACACTTGAGGTTTGGAGGACCTCTTTTGCTCAACCTCAGATTATGACACAGGAAATATGTGTGGCTCATATAGGCTCAGTATGTATCACACCAAGAGCTTTTGTGTGTTGGCAATTTGAAAACAGCTAATTTTTGCCTTATGCATTCAATGCAGGTGTGCGTCAGTACCATTTGCTCTCCTTGAGCAAACAACTCTATAAAATACAACAAAAGCCAACCAGGAAGCTTCACATGCACTTTGCAAAATATTAGTAGCCAGGATGTCACTTAGCCAGAAGATGAGTTGCACTGTACTAGTTCATGGCATTGATTTGTGGCTAGAGAACAAGACAGTTATTTACATTTAAGTGCACCTTGTGGTCATCCTAATTAATGGGTGAGCTGGAGCCTATCCAAACTGACTTTGGTCAAGAGGACTGGTTACCAGCCGTTCGCAGAGCACGTACAAACAATTCATACTTATGTTGATGTCTACATGAGTACAGAATGAACATGCATGTTTTTGGAATGTGGGAGGGCACCAGGAGAGGAACAAAAACATGGATTTTAACCCCGGACCTCAGGACTCTGAGGCATATGTACTAATCACTTGGTCGCCATGCTACACCAAGTGGTCATTGATTCTTCACATTTGTTGTAATTGTGTATACGTGTACTTGAGCAGTGTAATTGAATTATGATTTATGAGACACTTGAAATACTGAAAAGTCTGTACTGCCACTTTTCTCCTCATGTTAGAACAAATTGTTACCAATGAGGAAAAATTTGCAATTTTTTTATCCTCATTAAATACCTTTCCTCGCCCTAAGTGGCCATTAGCCTTTTCTCAATAGCAAGAACACATTGTGTGTGGTCTCCTAAACTGTGACAGTACGGTCTTCCGAAGTACGTACTCGAGAACGTACTTCTCAAAAACACTAGTCTCATTCAAAATTGGAACGGCTGTGTACTTGTGAACTTGTCCCCTGGCTCTGACGTATTTCCGTAAGATAATAAAAGGGGGGACAAAAAAATTCCAAGTCTTCACAAGTCACCATTGGATGCATCCTTGCTTTAAGCTAGCAGGCAATGATTACATCCGTGTATTCAAAGCTTTCTTAGTGTATGGGTACTTTTAATTGGAGCAGGACTTTAGCCGCAACTGATGACGTTTCACAAGATTACAAGGACGTAAGAATGGACAAGAACACAAGTTGATAAACGGCACTTCTATAAACCAATTAAAGGACTGAATTGTCTGCACTTCAGGTACCCTATGACTGGGATTGGAACGCCGATGAGTTTTTTTTTTATGTCTACATTCATTGCTATTGTGTACAGTATACAAGTATTTGAGCCACAGGATTAAATTAGGAATTTACAAGTCAAAGGAATCACTGGAAAGTCTGTATTCAGATTTTTCCATCTTCCTTCCAACAATTCATCCTCCGTTTCCTCAAATCCTGCACGAATGCAGGATTTGAATCTGTGAATGCGCTGCTTAGGCTAGCAAACAACAGAATGGCAGCTTTTGTGGGTAAGAACAGAGACACAAGCTACATCAGCGCTTAGTCTAATCTAAGTAAAACCAATCACACATCCCTGAGTGCTTGCATTATCCTCATTTTTTTTCTGTGTTCTTTCCTCCAGGAGACACAAGTGATTACACACCTCCCTTTGCATGCTTAAGCTAACCTCCTTTGGCTACTTTGACCCTTTTCACCCATAAAGCTTTGAGCCAGAAGGAATATCTGACGGCGTGCTTGTTATTTTGATGGAAGGATTGACCGAAGGAGCGGCTCTTTTTCATGCTCCATTTAGTCAGTCCCATATACTTGCATTAGCAGGCGGCTCAGGGAGTCGTGCGGACAGGTCTCCTAAATAGGAAAGAGCTTTCCAATACAACCCCTGGGGGACAATCGATCCCCATATGTGGTGCTGTGCACGGTTCCCCAGAATAAATATGTGTTTATTCAATATCTATTTACACCTAGACAAACCACAATATTAGCACACTTAAATTGACGTGTTGAATTTGTTACGTCTGTGTTTTTTTCCCGTCCTTTATTCTGTTATTGGGTTGATTATGTGCTTTGGCAAAAGCTGATCACGACTGCCGTAGTCACAATGAGCATCATTTGTCTCCAGCTCGCCAACTCGCCAAATCCATTGTATGCAAACACCCAAAACTCATTCACTCGCTGTTCATTCTTCATGTTAAATGTAATAACAGCATGGCTTGCCTATTTTTGGAACAGACTCTCCTGTCTTGTGCATTGAATACATTTGCGATTAATAAGAGTTGAATGGTTTCACGGCTTTGGCAGCACTGTGGTTGAGTGATTATCTCTGTTGCTGCGCATTAGTTATATTTTGTTGGTTCTTCATTTGCACAGGGCTTTCTTTGTCAAATTTAAATGTTCTCTCCGTGCATTTGCGTGGGTAGGCTGACTTCCCTCCATAGCAGAAAAATACTTGTTTCAGTAAAGACTGTGTACCATGTGATTGACAGATGATCTGTCCAGTATATACCATAGGGAGAGACCTCAACCTCTTTTTGGTCTGAGACAGGATAAGTGGTATAGGAGATGGACAGACGAATGGGTATATTTCAAGAATTCAAGAAGATTGTGTGCTGTGAATTTGTTATGCTACCAATTCTTACCACTTATGGATGCACTAGAGTTCTGTAAGTGATTCTTTGGAACTCTTGTAGCGGTTTCTAAGATGAGGATCAGACAGTTAGAGTTACGGTACTCTTGTAGCTACCGCTGGGTCGGTTTGTGTTGGCTGTTGGGGGTTAATAAAACCTAACAAAGATGGGTAGGGTTAGGCCCTCTTTTAGCTGTCACTGAGTTGTGGGTGTGGGTTAAGGTTTGAGGTTAGACCACTTTCATAGCTACTTCTGAGTTGACGATTAGGTTAAAGTGTTTGGATTAGGATACATTTTGCTTAGGGCAGATTTGTAGCAGTTCCTGAGTTGAGGCTTACGTTTCGAGATTGGGATTGGGGCACCTTTGTAGCTATCCTGAGTTGAGGGTTAGGGTTAAGGGTCAGGGTTAGACACTTTTGAAACCTTTGCCCTAACTTTCCCTAACTAAAAGACAGTTTGTACTGCGAATCCACATTATAACTCAGTTAATCTATTCAGCTAGTAACAGGGAAATAAGGCATTGAGTCTTATCTGCAGTCAACTTATCTATGAAATATCTGGTGTCAAAAATCATCTGATGAAAATTTAATAGCGCAATTGTACAATATTTAACAAGCTTCCTGGTTATCTGCCAACAAACGTATAGAGAGTACTGGTCAGCCTGTCTGAACTCACTGTGGTTGGAGTGGCCTCATCCTTCTTTTGGCAGGCAGTACATATCCTCACCTTGATGTTCTCCATCTCTTCTCTTGTCTCGGTTTGAATCCATGAATGCTGCAGTCAGGCAGGACTGTGGATACCAGATAGGGCTTTGTGTGTAAAAACAAAGCAACGGGCTACATCAGCGTTTACTAGGATGTAGCCAGCCAAGACAAAGACAATTAGCTCCCCTCCGGAGAGACTCACAGTGCTATGCTCATCATTTTATACTATGGCGAGAGAGAGAAAAAAAGAGACTATTTTACTTTTTTCCCTCGAGGAAGAGGTTGATACAATCTCTTCATGTCTCGAGGTGTTCACTCTTTTTTTAATATATACTTTGCTTTTTCAAACATTTGTTCATCATTTCAATAAGTATTTGCTTTTAGCGAGTCTTATCTCAACTATGATAACTACTACTCTCACTTGTGTTGTCTTAGCATGGTTGGATGGAGGTGTCGGTGGCTTAATGGAATAATTTAGAAGGATGGGATATTTGGATGGATGGTTGAATGGTAGAATTTTACATGCTGGAGACCAACCCGTTTTTTGTTGCTCAGGGGCTAGAAAGTTAGAGGCGGGCGCCTCCGTCTCTCCATCGGCCCAGTCATTGACATATGCCCACATTTTTGACGCGTGCTTTATGACGCAAGTTCTCAAATAAATATGCAGACTAAGCACTGACTGAAGCAAGTTTTCGTCCATCGATCCGGTTCAGTACAGACGGTCCTTCTCAGTACATGTAGTTTTTCCGACATTTTACATCATAAAGTACTTGCCGAAAATGTGGGCAGCCTTTGGGGAAAACTGCGGAAAACTGGGATAGTGGTAAACCTTCGCAATAAGTTTCTCATCAACACTGAGTCAACTGTGGAGGAGCAAGCCCCGTCTACCCCGTAATTTATTGTGTGAATCCACAGGAACCATGAGAACCGTCCATCCCTCAACCCATTCATACATTTCTACTCAGTATATTCTGCTCAGGTTTACGATGACGCTTCAGCTACTAATCCCAGCTGTCTTTGGACGAGGGGTGGGGTACACCCCAGCCTGACAATCGGAAACAGCTCGCTCAAATTTAACTATGTGTAATTGATTCACTCCTGATGATTGCCATCCATGGATGAATGAGAAGTAGAGGCGTGAAGGTCATAATTGTAATAGCAGACAGCAGATGTTGCTGAGGGACGTCTGGATATTCGTACACATTTGGAATTAAACTGCTTGGAATTCATTTGGCGTCTTCTTTGACTCTGATGTGCTATTTCCATCAGCGCTACAGCTATTTCAGTCAGTCACACCGAGGCACCCTAATTAGCATTTATAGCCCTTGGTTAGATGTTGAGGGAGCGGACAATGCATCCTAACTGTGACAAGAATTGCGTTGAGGGATCTTTTTCTGAAATACACACATTCTACAGCTCGAACTGTATGAAACACTGCCTCGTGGGGCAAACCGGCCTGAGTGTTGTTGCCAGTCGGTCTGTCCTTGAGCAACCGCCGGTGAGTCACCACTGCACTGAAAGCGGCTGTGGACCAGCAGCAGGAACGAGGCTGAGATAACATCGAGGCACCGCAGATGACCTTGTCATTACTAAATATTTATGTCCGGTGCAGGAGCTCGGAGACTATGTCCTGTTTCTGTTTGGAATAACTTATAGATGACGATACTCTATAACTGTTGCTGTTGTTGTTGTAGTTGTTGATTAATGAACTTGTACATTTGTGATTCATGCCTTATTTGTTGGCCATGTACTGTTCATGATTCCTACCAACTTCAAATGCATGCAATATGTAGCTTAACCCATGAAAATATGTTGTAGAACAGGTTTTTACAAATATCTCCGTTGGTCGATGTTACTTTCCCTCAATACTCACTCATCAGACCACACTTCAACATTCACTTTTTAAAGACAAGCAAGACAGTGAAGGCAAAAGCTTTTTTCGTAACCGAGTTCAGATAACCTTAGATATGCCACTTTTGAACTGTTTGGCTGTGAAGCTGATCCTGAATCTGCCTAACAAATCTCATTTGTCATGTTTGTTTTAACTCCTTGGCTTGAAATGTTTGAAACAATTCTTAATTGTGGAATTACTTGCATGTACTCCTTGTGCTTACATGTTTTTTTTCCAGGTACATCAGCTTCCTCCCACATTCCCAAATTGTTTATTCAGTTATTAAGTGTGGTACTTTCATTATGTTGACTTTTGACTTTGTTGTGCTTAAAAAAGTGATCCTTTTAACTCTCTGTTTTCCCAGGCTCCCCGAGGTTCGGATCTCAGACAACGGACCGTACGAATGCCACGTGGGCATCTATGACCGGGCAACCAGGGAGAAGGTCGTGCTGGCGTCAGGGAATGTTTTCCTCACCGTCATGTGTGAGTACCACCCTTCATTGTCCTTTAACATGAAAAAACATCACACTAAGACAACAAAAGGAATATGCTATGGTTAAAAAAACATACACCAAACCATAAAAAAGCAATATGCTATGCTCATTGGCTAATAGGTAATCCTGGTTATCATGGCTATCATATCAACATCATGTCAACAAATTTCAGCTTTTCCGGCATTACTTTGCGTTAGCCTTGGTCAATTATTTGAACAAGCCAAGCCCAGCCTGCTGGCCATCTTTAAATATATCTCGAATGTTAGGACTATATCTGAGGTCATTATAATAATAATAACCGTTCTCATCCCAGAACTGAGCTACTTATGTTAATGTTAGCTTGAGCTTGTACCTACCGGACCTAAGTTGGATCCCAGATCTCTTTTGCTAAGTTGTAAGTGGTGGCCAAGGGTCTCCTCACCGGGTGTCTGCGTCGGACGCAAAGAAGTGAATGATGCAGTCGCCGGGACAACCGAAGCGTCCCCCGACTCGGCTGGGTCTTAAATTACCTCTGTGCTGGAGACGAAGACGAATGGCCTCTGGCATGGTGGCTAATTGCCGTCTAAACTGAAACAGAATTATTCATAACCTATTAGTGTGTCAAGTTCAATAGGAAGTAGAAGAGCGGAGGCAAGCAAGGAACCAGAAGGAGTGAGGGAGAGGAAAGGGAAAAAAAGTTTAATTAATAGCAAGCAGTACACAAAGAGTATTTTAATTTTTTAAAGGGCTTCATAAATAAAAATTATCATTTTAATGAATCCCCCTGCCAAGAAATGCAGTCATCCAATTTTAAAAGGCTAAATCCTGAACTGTTGCAACCTTCCCCTGCTGTCCTTCATTCCCTGCAAAGTTGGATAAGACCTTGCTTTGCTTCTCCAGTGCTAACAACTTCTTCACCTTAAATGAAATCAAATAAGTCACTTCACTATCCTGCACAATTGCACCTTAAGCTATAACAATGACTCCTGCAGTGGAATAACGTATAGACCTTAAAATGTAAAGTAATTAAGATTATATTGGATTTTTTAAAAGCACAGTAATACCCCCAGACAGTTCCAGCGACTAAATTATGAACATCATTTTTCTACAATGCACTGTACGCCCGTATGTACCACCAGCTATTACTCGCTATTGCCGCGCATGAATATAAATGAACCACAGCAAAGCATTTATTTTAAAGATCCAAGAGCATACATTCTTCTCGAACATAACAAGCACACGGTTAGTAACTGTTGAGGAAGCACAGCACGTTCATCTACCGGTCTTAATATTTTTTTCTTCCGTTACAGTGACAATCACACTTGGCAGCATTGATTGGGTTTAAATAATATGATTTTTTTGCTCCTGATTTCTTTGATCAGCGTTTGAACAACGCTAACATCCAAACCCTGGTGGGCGCCAAACAAGTGTGCCTCGACCGCTCGGAGAGCAGATTCTCAGTTTGCATGCAAATGACGTCGCTTGTTGCAATATATTTACATCTGTGAGTAAAATGTAGAAAATACTGGCAATTTTTTTTAATAGTTATTTATTTCACATGCTCTTTGTGACATCCCAGCTGGTAAAAAAAAATCAATGAAGTTGAAAGTTCCAATATTATTATGCTTGAAATACTGAAAAACTTAAGTGGGAAAAAAACAGCATGTGAACATGAGACATTTTGTCATATTAGGTGGGTGTACATGCACCTATTTATTTATATATATTTTTTAGAATTTTCAAGAATTGCAAAAATAAACCTGAATGGAAACTCTAGAAATTTGGGAAAAAAGGCCTCCAATTCCCAAAAAAAGTTATTAGTAGACTTGGAGGGTTGGATTTTTTAGTATTGTATTGATAAAGGAAAATGTTGAATTTTTGGCTGTGAAAACAGCTTTGCCGAATAAACAATGACAGGGCCAGATACACCGGATATTACATCACACATATATATTATAGTCACAAAAAAGGACAGTGGACAATAAACTATGGTATGTTCGTGGGACAAAGACATTAAAATATTTCTAGAATAAAAGAAGCAAACAATCTTTTTTTGACGGTCAGCTTCTCAATATTTGCAAAATATTAGTAAAAAATGGAAACGGGCATAAGTGTTTGTTTTGTGTATTTTCACTAAAATTTCAAAACATTTGGATGCAAACTCTATGATTGAATAGGCATCCCTTTGACAATATTGTCTGTCCATGACAAACAAACTAAGGTTTACACTAGGTCATATTGTCCAATGCAAATGTTTACCTTTCTCAAAGTTTGTACCAACCCTCGTCTGTTGAGCCTTTAAATCTTTGCGGGATTGACGTTTCAAAGGGACATTAATGTGGCATTTCAGTATATTGTGATTCACTTACGTCGGGGTGGGAGTTCTGACCCATCACCAATCACATAAAATAGATCTTTCATCGTGCAGACAGAGACATATCCATCTTTATGAAGCTAAGGTCATAATTTGAGGCTTCGCGGCTGAAAGGAATCAATATGTCTTTTGCCAGTGTTGGAGATTGGGTCATTATTTGTTATTACCCAAAGTGATTCCTACGCTACATTGCAAAGCTGACAAGGAAAGGTCATTTGTCTCCTCAGTCTCAAATTTGACCTTGACAACCCTTGTCTGCTGACCTCTGTGGTTTGTTTGTTTGTTTTGAAATTATTTTCCCAACGTTGAGGAAAGAGGATACTTATTTATAAGCATACAGAGAAACATGCTACTGTGTGGAGTGGCTAATTACCTGCTCATCGCAAAAAACGGGATTTGCTTGAATAATTGATGCCCAATTTTAATTAAGCACTGCGAATATTTCTCGGCTTGCCTATAAATCGGCAGGATTAATGGCGTCAGAGCGGGCTTGTATGCTGAAGAGGCTGCATACGTGCTGTGATTAATTGCCGGGGAGGCAGCATGAAGAGAACATGTCAGCCACCATCGACCCAAAAGACGGTGACCTTTTTTTCCTTTAATGCCAATTTTTCAGTCAAGCTCCTTGTTCAAGGCTGCCCTGATATGATTTGTGATTGGTTTGTCACTTAGCCTGTTTCTTACCTTTTCGTCAATGTCTCAGAGGGTGCTAGCAGCGTTGAAGTGCGCTGTTGACTTTGTAAGTCTCATGCGGAATGCAACGACGAGACAGTTTGCGACAAGATGATGCAGCTACAAGCGATGTGCCCTAATTTTATTGTTCTCTTGTCCTCCGGCATCAATTCGTCTCTGCACTATCAACACCCCCACCCCTTGTTTTAGTTTTTATTTTTGTTAAAAGAAGAAACATACGCTACTCTGCTTCATTACAGCTCTTGACATTCCGTTTAAATGACTGAGTAAAGTGACAGCGTCAATAAAACTGCTGGCTCAGAGCCCCGTGGAGGGAGGTAGCAAGAATGAGCAGATGAATTATTAAATGTTTGTCTTTGAGCTAAACCCTGGGGTGATGAGCGAGGCAGAAAATAAACAGCTCACAAGCTTCCTGAATGATTTTCCCACCTGACACTGAACTGGTAGTTTGGGCATCCTTGTCTGTGATCAAGACTTTGTCAGACTTTGCAGTTTTGAACCAATTGTTCTTTTTTATTATTCAACAAACAAGAACTGAAGACTTAATCAGCGCAATCTCTTTGTGTCGTTTTGTCAAAATTGACCTAGAGTCATTTGGAAATGTTTGTCGCCGTGTGAGTGAGCCGCAAGGAGCGTGAGGCGACAATGTGCATCACAATGCCAGCTGCCTTTTTAGAGAGTCTGCTTACACTTTCCTACATAGCAAACAAGAAACAAGCGGCGGATGCTTGCGTCATCCTCATTAGCTCCTTTCGCTGCTTTGGAGCCTTGGCTTTTTTCAAGGCGGGGTCAGCTTGGCGCATCATTTGCATGCATAGAGCGAGATCTTTAGAGAGATCTTTAGAGAGATCTTTGTGTAGATTAGCAGATGCAGTCCTTAAAATTCCCAGAAAATTGATCACTGGCACCATTTGACATGTGGTGACAGTGATGGAGGTATATTCACTGACACAACGTAGCATGTTTGACGACATGAGGCTTTTTCTAAAGTAGTCTTAAATACAACAGCCTTTACATGCCATAGCTGGATGCTGAAATTTGTCAGACTGACTTTTGGAATACCCGTTCCAGGATACTGATCATCCTCTGAATTGTATGATTTAGAAGCAACTTCCACATTATTTTACATAGAAAATGATGGAAATTGAATGCATTTGATATGATTTCAAACTGTCAAACTGTCTTAATTTTTAACAAGGGGAGGGGGATACTGTAAGTCAGTGGTTCTCAATCCCGGTCCTCGAGAACCCCTACCCAGCCTGTTTTCCATGTCTCCCAAGACAACGCAGCTGAGGATCGTTATTGGGTTTCATGCAGAGAGTGCTGATTAACTGATCGTTTGACACACCTGTGTTGGCTGTAGGAGGTTAGGGTTAGAAAACAGGCAGGATAGAGGGGTACTTGAGGACCGCGGTTGAGAACCACTGCTGTAAGTCACTGAATTTAACACATAAGGATGTGGTGGCAAGCGTCCGACGGGAGATTACTGCCCGGGAGGTGAGTCGCTTCACATTCACAGTAAATCAAACATAGCTAATTTTGCTGTCTTGACTTGTCTTTTCATGATTTGTCTTCCCGACTCTTCTGGCCAGATATCGCTCAGCTTCTCATTTGAACCCAGCACCTGCTGCTCCTGTCACTCTCTGGCATTTATCTTAAAGAGTTGGTAAGAGTGAGTGTGAGCTGTTGCAAGGGACAAACTGCATTGACTGCTTGTGACATTGAGAGATATTTATTAAACACCTGTAGGGCAGCACGGAAGCTCCTGTCTGACGCGTTAATCATGTAGTGCGCTTCCTTGGCCTCGAGAGTGAGACGACTGACATTACAGAGCAACAGTGCTGGCACTTTTTGCAAAGATCTTTTATCGTCCATCGCCTATCCCTAGATTGCAGTGGATCACGGTGGCCACACCATTTGTTTTTTTTTTACACTTCATAACCCGAGCGTCTACTTTAACAGTTTCATTTGATACCTTTAGACATCTTATGGTGGTCTACCAACTCACTCCCCATGATTCCTAACCATAACGTCACTCCTCTACCTCCTGACTAATGGCGCAGACTTGTTGGGACATAGTGCCCATTCACCGACGATCCACTGTCCATCTGGACCATATAAATTAGTCCATCAATCATTCCATTTAGTAACTTCAGAGGGAAATTTCAAAACTCCCACTCACAAGTCACTTTGTCCAGTTCTCTCACGGGTATCCCAAGGCATTCCCTGGGCCATCCGGGTAATATAGTGTCTTCAGTGTTTCCTGGGTTATCCCCAGGAATCAACCTAACCACATACGGATACGAACGGTGTCACGGTAAACGGTATTGGGATATCGTGGTCATTCACCGACGATCCAGAACGCTGTCCATTTGGACCATATAAATGACTCCATCAATCATTCCATTTTCTTATTAGCTTTACCAGGAAATTTCAAAATTCCCACTCACAAGTCACTTTGTCCAGTTCTTCCACGGGTATCCCAAGGTGTTCCCCGGGCAATCCAGGTAATAAAGTATCTTCAGTGTTTCCTGGGTCATCCCCAGGAATCAACCTTACCACATACGGATACGAACTGTGTCACATTGAACAGTATTGGGACATTGTGGCCATTCACCAAACATCCAGAACTCTGTCTATTTGGACAATATAAATTAGTCCATCAATCATTCCAAAGCAATGACCACGGTTGTTTTTTAACGCAAACTTGTTGGGCCTACTCAGGAAAACTTTGAGCAAATCAGCACATTTTTTGACAACGAAACACTGTTAAAACACAGAAGAATACATCTTCAAAGTGTTCCCAGAGTCTTTTAACGCATCACTTTAGAATAACCTTGTCTTGTCTTTCATGATTCCTTTCATGGCTCCCTGGCTCATCCTGAGACGTGGATGTCTGATATGGAACACAACGGCTCCCCTGATGTCTCCTTTTTTGTTCTCTGCACACTGTGAAGTGGAAGCTCGGTTCCTCGTGGCGCATCAACCCCCCCACCACATCCCCATCCCCCTTTTCGGATGTCTTCATCACTTGCTCTCCCTACAAGGTCCCTCCTCTCCATCAAGGGAGGCCACAAAGGAGAAGCAGATAAAAGTCCCTCGACCATTTACCTCACTATCACCTTCGCTTGATACCTCGTCTTTTTCCCGTGCCTAGCGATAGCCATAAAAATAGCCTGGCTTTCACAAGTTTGACAAAACTTATCAGACGTTCTTATCATTTTGCTCTTGTAACAGGGAATAGCTTCATCCTCTTCAGAAGGTTGCACAGATTTTATATATATATATATATATATATATAATTATTATTTTTTAAATTTAATTAAACTTTCAAGAGACTAACTCAAGGGCATCTGTGACGTGAAGAATGTCAGCTAAAAAGTGCGGGCAAGGATGAAAGAAGGCCCGTGTGTCTCGCAGAAGCTTTAATAGCATTTTCACGGGATGATTTGATATATTTTTATCTTTTCCCGCTGTCTGTTGAACTTTTTTTTTTAAATTATAACAAAACATGATATGAAATCACCTGTCTGCTGTTTATAGTCGGCTTTGTGATGAATTTTCCGCTGCTCCCGGTCAATCTTGCCGCTGTGCTCGCTTATCAGTAGTTTTGATTCTGTCTTCCATTGAAGCCGAGATCTTTTATTAAACCGTCAACGGTGAAAAAATGGTAAAATGGGACTATTGAAATGGATTATTTGGTTTTGTTAAGTAGCATTTGTGCAGGGTTTCTTGTCTGTGTTTTTCAGTTAAATATCCCAATCTATAAATTATCAACATTTGGGCAAGACCTTAAGTGATTTTGAATACTTGCAAAAGATTGGTCGCTAAAGGAGATAAGGATATGAATTTTTTCACAATGTAAAGCATAAAGACAATCTACATAGTCTACATAGGTCGTTTTTGAAAAGGTGCCAAATTATGACCACAAGTTGCATATTTTAGTTTAGCGACCTCTATCGGCCATGTTAAATAGCGCAAAAATCCAAAAGCAGGACTCCAACCCTGTCCGGCCGGTCTGAAGACGAATGATTACCTGACTGAGCTACTTGGCCAGTGGTTGTTTTAATAGTGTCTACATGTTTTGTTAGTGTTGTCTACATGTTTTGTAGCGGTGTACAACCTCATTGTGCCTTTTACTAACCTCAACCGTTAGTGTCTCATGTAAAGACGTAACGTGTAATGTACAATCTCACTGAAAGCCTCATCCTAACCCCAACCATTAGTCTGACGGTAAATTGACATATATGTGAACACTATAATAAACACAAAGTTCATTACCGGCCCGTTAGCTCAGTAACATAAACGTTTGTCTTCCGACAATACAACCCGCTATTTAACATGGCTGATAGAACATGGTCGATAAAGGTCGCTAAACTACAATATGTAACACTTGCTCATATTTTGGTGCGTGGTAAAATGACCAATACCAAGCAAATAATAATAATACCATCACATAACCGTCTTCTATCCCCACAAGTGTCTCTTAAGAACATATTCGTCAAAAATATTAAAGCTGTACTTTCTTCGTGTCATTGAAATCCTTCCTGTTTTGAGGGATGGTCCTGTGTGTAAATTAGCCAATGCTCACCCCACCCTCTCTACTGTGGAGCCGATGCCAAGTATGGCTTTACTTACCATAAAAACCGGGAACAGAGCTTGGGGATTGAGAAAAAGAGAGATTAGTGTAGTACTGACCTCTGCTCCGTAGTAAACTGTAGGCCGAAAATTCATGTGCATTTGAGCCTCCATAATTCAGCAACCCACTCCCTCCATGGTCTGCCACTCTAGACCATGAGGAAGAACTGAATACAAAGGGAAAAAATTGGCCAGCATCCCACGAACCGCTCCGTTTCGCGCAAACAGAGCCTCCGTGGGGACTGAGATCAACATGCAGTAGTGTAAACATAGCCTTGGCTGTTCACAGGTTTGTCATTATTGTTAGGATTACGTTGATATGATCACCTTTACTGTAAAAAACTTATTTTTTGCATTATTATTATAATGAGTATATAAATGTCCCCAATGGGGCACATAAATGCCACTTTGCTTTACCCTCCCACTGCACTTGAAGTGTGAAAAATGTCAGACATTTCGGAAAGAGTTTATGTCACTGTGGTCTTAGCTCTTTGAGATTTGACACTAATCTTTGATGCACAAAAGGATTTGAAGACATGCCCTCCAAAAAAGAAATAAATACAAATTGCAAGGAGTCACTTTCGGAGGCCTTGAAAGAAAATCTTTTGACTGTATCCAACCAATTGTGACTGCGTGCAGATATATCTGAAGATGAATAGCAATAAAAGGAAAGGATTGATGAATAGGACGGTTAAATGGAAAATGCTATTTCTTTTTTGGCTGTAAATCTCATGAGTCAAAAGTCAACAAATTGGCAAAAAGCAAAGCCAAAAAAAGGGAAAATGTAATACAATTACAACTTAACCCACTCATGGGAGAAGTTGTGTTCACAACATCTCTGCTAATGAACTGGGCTGAGGGAAATTATGCATACAATTACATTGGATTGTCCAAATTAAAATATTTAAATTTCCAAACGTGTGCATGCAAGCGTATACAAGGACACTTTCCTAATCCTTTGTAAAAACTAGGAATTGAACTGGCAACCCCTTCCTGTTGCAAAATGATCATTCCACCCTGATAGGACACGCAAATATCAATATGTTACATTCAATTTTTTCTTCTCTCACCTCCATACCAGAACTGAGGATATCAGACGTTTAGTTATATAATGCAGTGAGCAATAGATGAGGAGGGGAAATACAGTTTTCTCAATTCAGGTTTCCACATCACAGCAGCAGCTGCCTCATCGCTCTGCACACTCCAAAAGCACTTTTGTAGGAGAGACTGTTTATGGAAATGAAGCCTTGCATACAATCTTTTCCTCTCATATTTGCCGTACACTGCCGCAATGTGTACTTTGGCTTCACGAAAGCCGCCGCCGCCGCCGCCATGTTGTGACCGCCGCAACTTAATTGACTGCTGTGTCGACCCGACGAGTCCTCGCAGGGACTGACACAGCACACCAGGGAGCAATGCAGCAGGAGTTCAAAATAGCAACAGCACATTCAAGAAGGAAAATGACAGTCACATTGTTATAGTACTAGAAAAGCCTGATCTAGCCAAACCAGCAATACAAAACGTGAACTCATAAATACAGTCTACTCGAGTGAACTCCTGCTGCACTGATGAGTTGGAAAAATGAAACAGAAATATTGAACAAAAAAAAATCAACATCATATATTTATGACATTCGCAAATGCAGGTAACAGGAAAATAATATATAATAAAAAGAGTACCACAAACATTACAAAATAAATCAACGATATCGCACCACATAATTTGTAGTGAAGCATTGAATATCAATGAACTAAAAAAAAACGAATTAAACAAAGTGAAAAACACAGCATCGTTTATCATCTGCACAGAGGCAGACACTGAATTGCAGTAAAATGAACAATGCAATAAATATACTATAATAACTAAATAAATCAACAATATCCAATTTACCTAGCTGCATAGAGACCGACAGTGACAATAAATTAAGATAAAACTAATAAAATATAATGATGTAAAAAATGCAAAATCAATAGCATCAGAATGTGTTTTCTCCATACAGAAGCATTCTGCGGGTATGCACGAGAATTCAATTCTATTAAAAATGAGAAATAATCAAATGTAACTCACCCACACTGTGACTGTCCATCTCATGTTCTTTGTAGTTGGCTGGCATTCCCAGGGTGTACTTCCTCCTTTTTTACCTAAAGTCAGTTGGTAAAGGCTCCAGCTGCTCTTCACTGTCCTGAACAGAATGAGCAGTATAGAAAATGAATACATTCATATAAAACTAGTGAAGATCAGTGGGCTGGGATGTGAACCTTGGGGAACATCATTACCTTAAACAGCATTCAGTCGAGGCACAGATTGTGATCAAAAAGGATTTGCATTTAACGATTTTGATGTTTTTCTAGCAGCCCTGCATTGTAACCTTTGAATAACTAAACCCAGTGGAGAGATTTTATGTATTTATTTATTTATTTTGTGGAAGAATGTGCAGAGTTGAAGTGTAAAGTGGGAGTGGGTGCACGGATATACAGTATGCAGCTTCATGTGTGCCAAAGTCAATTTGTTTGTCAGATTGCCCCCAACCACCGTAAGCGTGCGCTGTAAATGATTCCTTATTTTCCGTATAATGAACTTTCTCACTCTCCCTGTGCTGGCTGCCTGCCCGTCGCCTGTGACTTTGCCTCGGAGCGCAGTCACACTTTTTCCTATCTTATTGTGACTGAATGTCTGTGGAATCGAAACGGGCACGCAACCCGACTCACAATTAGAGCCGAGCTATTTCAATTGCGTTCTTCTTCTTCTTCTTCTTCTTTTTTTTGCTTTTGCACACCGCCGTCATGAAGATGAATACGCTCACATTTGCTAGCTCACTCAAAATTAGGCTTCGGCCATTACTTTCCATGGCATCATTTAGCGAATGCTTTGTCCAAAGCCGTTTACAATAATACCTTTCGTCTTGCTCATAATTTCTTATTACGGAGTCTGCGCTGACAACTTATGCATACGTCGTGCTCGGAGGTTTCGCTGGTGCACCCGAAAAGCAGACGGCCACTGCCTGGAAACCTGTTTCATCTCCAAAAGACTGATGTCTTTGTCTTTACAGCAATTGATTTTGGTGTTGGACGCTCCTCGATTCCATCATTTGTTTGGACTATATTGTGTGTGTTTCTTGCTTCAATCTTTACATTTTAAAAATATCTGATGAGGCTGATAAATATGCACATTTGCATTCTTGCAATGGGCTCAATGGTTTGCTCGTATGTCGTTTTAAGCGCTTGGGTGGTTTGAAGCCGCGCCTCCTTTGCGCCGAGAGAAATCGCCAATAAATCATCACAGTGAGAACAAAACCCGTCAATTTCTCAGCGACTACAAACTACGCCGCTGATTTGCATTCGCACGTCTGTCAGGGAAATGGAGAAGTGTGCTTTCACATGGAGATGTGCTCCGAAGAATAATCTTACAGATTGCATTCGCTCGCTCTTTTTTTTTTTTGTTGCATTGATTAGCGCATGTCACTCAGGTCCTTGGAACAAAAATCCTAGCAGCACAGTCTACTCTAGCTAACTAGGAGTCTTGAATTCAATTGCTGCTGCATTATTTTACCATTAAAAGTTTACATTTTGTTGCCAGCATCAGGCGTGTTGCATTTGACATTTCTTGGCAGGAGATCTGAACTCGCAGAGAACGTAAGACGTGCTCATGCTAATGTTGTCCTAGCTTTTTGACAGATGGTACATTGGATTTTATATACTGTATGCTTTACTTTATTAGCCCATTTCTATACAACGAAGACCCTTAAACATGACATTTACGGGCGCTCTACCGTTATGCATCATTTTCATTTGTGCCACTAAAACGTTAAGATCAAAGCGATGTAATAGCATTGAGTGACCTGCTGTCTTGCCAAATGGTGAGGTCACATTAAACTTGATGCCACTAAAATGTTAAGATCAAGGCGATAAGTCATGCGACTGTAGTTGGGAGGATGTTTTACTGTGTGCCAAGAAGTGAGCTTGCATTAAGCACTCTTGCGTTTGCATGTTGCTTACATTTGAACACAATTAGTCTTTGAGATTGGCATAGACAATTTTAATTTATAGCTGTTGATGAGGGTAACCGGCCAGGTGAGCTAAGCTGCATCCTTTTGTCATGTTGTGTATGTGAATGTGTGACAGAAGAGTTGTAACCCTTTCATGCTTTGTGATTATTTCAGTTGACAGCTATTCAAAATTTGTTTTCTGTTGCATGCTTGAGTCTTGGGTACCAAATTTCAAACCCAGCACAAGTCTAACTGTGTGCGGGGATGGAGTTTTCTTTCTGTTGGTATTTTCTAGTAATGAGCAAATAAAGCTTCATAAAGCTCTTGTGATCTTTTTTTTAATCCTCTGCATGGCACTCTTGGTTTATTTATTTTTTAATTCATGAATTAATTTATTTATTTATTTCCCAACTTTTGTGATATTTTTGCCTTCTCTTGATGGCACTCTTGGTTTATTTTATTTTATTTTATTTATTTCCCAAATTTTATTACATAGCACGATTACATAACACAATATGCACAAAAAACAAAGGAATGAGTACATAGCATAGTATGTGGATGTAAAAATGTTTTGAAGACATTACTTGGTGGCACTCTTGGTTTAAAGATGCAGTGGACATTTAACCAATTTCTATTGCACTCTTTTTTTCCTTTTTTTTTTACCACTCTTTTGTTATCACTTTACCCCTGCATGACATGATTCCATGTGTATCTACAGACTTCCTAACCTGCCTTTAATGTAGCACAACAATAAAAGAAAAGACGGGATGGTCCTTGTCCTCTTTTTACATGAATACTTTTTTTAAAGGTCACTTTTGCAGGTGCGGCATACCTTTTAGTCAGTTTAAAAGCATCAGCTCGGTGACTCCCATCACCCCTCGCAAACTTGGTGGGATTTGTAACTATTAGGCAATTAATTCTAGAGTTGGAAATTCCAAAGCAAAGGCCTCACATCTAATTGAGAACATTTGCCAGCCTGCCGAGTGTGGAATGGTTCAAGTGCAAAATGTGATTTCTGGCCAGAGTAATTCTCCAAGCTGCCTTTGTCAGAGATTCATTTTGTCAGAAGAGAAATTTCAAAGAAATGGAGTACCTCTAATTTGCTGACAATGCGCGCTGCCAAAAAGTGTGGACCGAGGTGTCATAAAACGAACTGGCTTGCAAATGGCTTCCTGGACGATGAGTCTCCTGAAGAATGTTTTCCATGCGAAAAGCTGTTTTGCTTGTTTTTCTAACCATGCAGCCACGTGCTCTTGCAAAATCAACACCAATTCATTCATGAATGTTTAGCAATTGGAAATACAATCTCACACCAAGGGGGCTTGGGATACTATTTCCATGCAAATAGTTTTCCTTGTGTAGAACATGTAGAAAACTGCTGGAATGACGTTAAGTATAACATTATTTTTCTTTATGTGTTGTCATAGCATAGTCTTACTTATGCTTTCCTTTTCAGAGCCTTTCCTTTAAAAATGCAAAATAACGCCTCCTTAAAGTAGTACACCTTCACATGAATTATGCAAACTGATGTCTCATACTTTCATTTTCCGGATAAATCCATCTCATCAAACTTCCCACGGCGATAATGAACTGTAAATAGCTCACATTTATCTATAAGTGCTTTGCGGAATCCTGACAAAACGTCGGACAAACAAAAAAAAAGCTCAACAAAAGAGTCATCTGGCACTTGTGACTTAACGGCGGGAGAGAGTTTGAATGAAGGGAAAATTGCCGCAGTGGGTTTCAAGTCGTTTTGAGGGGGAAAGTTTGTTCTAATATTTGCCAGGTAAATGTTGGAAATGAATGTTGGGGAAATGCAGTTGCGCAAAGTCTGTCTCTGACAGGAGATAATAGGATATGACTGATGTATGTTGGATTTTTTATTTGGAAAATAAGTTTTTCAAATGTAATGTTAAAAATGTAATAATTTCAGATACTCAATTTCAATTATTACACGCCACAATGACAAAATCAGCATAATCGTAAAAAAAGAAAATATTATTAATACAAATTTTTGAGTTGTTTGGGTTAAATTTAACATTTTAAATTTTGCATTTTTTATTTTAAAATAACTAATACTTGTTTTAATCTAAAAATAACTTGCATAAGTTCAAATAATTTAATTTGTCTTAATATTTTTTACATTTAAACATTTTCTTCTTACCCAAATAATCGTGATGAATATTTTCTTCATAATTGAGCAGCCCTAATAAGCAACAAGCATCTTGTCTTTGTTGCGCCTGATCATCCACAGCATAAATACGATACAAAAAGAACATATTTTGCATGCAATTTATGGTGAGTGAGACATTGTTTTTACATCATCACGTTCACATGTGCAGCATCTCAATAATTGATGTTCCTCTTATGTGCGACATAATACAACAGTGACTTGAGGCGAATACCGCAACACAGCATCTACTTGGCATACAGCAGGACACTGCAAGATAATATTAGTGATTATTATGAGTGGCCCTTTGTAGCATAAAAGCTTTGGCAAACATAAACACAGCAAGAAAAATATTAATCCATCGTTAGTGGCACTTTGCATCAGTCGGACACTTCAAGCATGTCCCTGAGGAATTGGACGGACACTTTGAAATAAAAGACGTCTTCTTGGGAGATGGTTTGCATTTTGTTTCTTCATCCAATATATTTCAAGATGTTACGAGCACTGTAAACTGGACATGCTTCAAAGACAAGATGTTTCTGTAGCCCAGTGAAAAATTTATAAACAGCATCCTCGAGGATTTAGCATTAGCATTAGCATGTTTCATCATTATTGTGATGTGGACCTGCACTGCGTTTGGAATGAAATATCACCACTGTCCAAATAAAAGGCTTTCGCAGTGGAACTCAGTGAAGTTTCTGGGCCAACTTCGATTTCAATTCCTCTTATTGCGTGTCACTTTACTAGTGTTATTTAATTACCAAAAAGGTTCCGAATTACTAGGGTAACCAGATGTACCAGTTTAACTGAGACAGTCCTGGTTTTGGGCTTTGTGTCGAAAGTCCCGGTGGATTTCGCAAGCAACATTGTTTTGTCCCAATTTTACGCAAGACTCATTTCAGCGAGCCAATTGTTTGGGGCCATTTGTATTTAGCGATTAACTGTTAAATTTCTTCTTATTTACTTTCACATTCACACTCTCATTGTCATCTAACCGCTTGCAGGCGTTTTTGTCATAATGTAACTAGTACTACTTTCTGCTTCCATGTCTAAGAATCATGGGAACATTTGTCATGTTTCACAACAAGCCCAAATAAGGAATGTAACATTCATGACGTGTGACCAGTGCGCATGCAGGGAATATCCCATTTATAGAACTCTAAATCCCACCAGTGTTGCCTGGAGTGACCTTGGAAATTCAGATTTAAGAGGAAAAAAAAAACCTGATGCAGTGAACGCCAGCCATGTTACGTGGGCTGTACACAATGTTCTCTTTAACGAAACAAATTACACCATCGCCATTCGCGGCCTCTTAAAATGTTGCCTTAAAGACTGCCTTTATTTAATACTTTGCCACAAAATTGGTACATTCATGACAATTCATTTAAAAAAAAAAAATGACTTGGCATCTAATTTTTGTGATAAGCAACTCTGTTTTGCTTATTCTAATAGATGAATTTGCTTGTACATGATGACATTTTCCTGGTATTATTATCTGTTATTGTCAAGGTTTACGTTACAGAGAGAGCGAGAGAAGGAGAGGGAGATATTCCCCATGGCCCGGCTTTTGTCGTCTCGTCTTAGTGTGTCGGCTTGATTGGCTAAGTCAAGTCGATGCGTGGTCTGATTGGGAGGCGGCCTTGCTTCATGCGCAACCATTGGAATATTTTGAAAAGATTCTGAAAAACATGCTTGTACAAGCAAGTTCACGGTGGCCAGAGTCCGTTTTAGAGAAAACAATTGAAGTGGCTGATATTTACTCTGCAGAAACCAGTGTTTTAAAAGTGATCAATGATTGAAATTGTGCACCACTGTTAAAAATATACGTAATAATATTCTGACAATGAGAAATCTTCAAATCAAGGTAATCAAAGTCAGTCTTGTCTCTTAAAAAAAAAAAACTGAAAATCTCTTCTCCATGGTCACGGATTTGTCTTTGTCATAACTTCCCCATCAACAACCTTTGCGTGTCAGCTTGAAATATGAATTCTCCTCCTCCCCCCCGTCCCTGGACGCTGTGTGTATTATATCGATATTTGCAGAGCTGAGGTCGTTTGATGTGAATTCTCCCCTCGCGGACGTGTTGGTTTTGGAGATTGTTCTCTCTGCGCTGCTGTAATTTCGCCACCGTCAGCCTCAAAATTAGGACTTGTTAAAAATTGAACACAATCAACCTGTCACATGTGCAGCCAAGCCTTGCTGGCGCTCTTATCCAGACATTTGTCAGGGGTGCCCCCCAAGCCATTTTGGACCCTCAACTCTGTACTGTACATTCACTTGGCTGCCAAGTAGGTGGCAGCGGTGTGGGAGGGTTGGAGGGGCTGAGTATGTTTTGGAGAAGAGGAAAGGTAAACAGGCCAAACAGGAACAGATTGCTAACCCTAAACCCTGCGTCCTTGGACAAAAACAAATGGACTTATGGGATGAGGGTGCCAGCCACAGCATAATTAATGCCGGGCAGGATACAGGGTGAGTCCCATCTGCTCACATGGAGGTGGAGAAATAAATAAACAAATCTCTTTTTTTTTTTGGTCCGGTCTCAGTCTTCAAACTGTGCTGGCCTGGCGTCTGACACCCTTGTCCTCATTGCAAAAGGGTTGGGGACTCGAATTTTGACTCAGATTTCAGTCACGTATTGTAGGACTTGCGACTTGATTAGCTAAAAATGATGAAAGACTTGACTTTTAGACTTGAATCTGCATTTTCAATGAAGCATGACATGTATTTTGTTTTTGAAAACCAAGTTGTTTTTTTGTCTAGTGCAGACGAAACTGGCAACCCACCAGTATGTGATATGTCATCTTTTTTAGGCAAATATCACGGAGGAATCTCAGAAGACTGATTCAATTGATTTCAAGGATTATGCTTTAGATTAGAGACACAACATTCACAACCGCTAACTTCCTGTCGCTATGAAACCCACAAGACGTCTAAGCTGCATAATGAATAGCTGGTCAAACATTAATAAAGCTTCAAATTTGTGACATTGAGAAGACACATAACAGATGATACAAAACCTGGTTTTGGAACCATTAAAAAAACAAAAAACGATGTGATCATGAATATACAGTATTGGAACAACCAAATAATATAGGCTAATGTAAATGCAGTGGTGACTTTGTGACTTTGAATTTGTATTCTGACCAATCTGTCAAGTCGTTTTCCCTCATTTACATGAATGGAAATGCCATTCAACTGTTCCAGCAGGCAACAAACACAAACATGTACAAAAATAGTACTTTATAGTGTTGTACTTTATAAAAGCACACAATAAGAACATAATTGAATAGCAGTGGGCTAATTCCGACTTGCCACCTTCCTCGAATGCAGCAAAGGTTAAATTTATTTATTAAAGTACACCGTTGGAGCCACAACTGCTTTAAAAAAAAAAGAAGCTTAAATACAAAAAAAATTGGCCTAAAAATTTCCTGTGGTGTTTTTTGTTTGTGTGTCTGTCTGTTTCATTTTGGTGCATCCCTAATAAAGATGCATACAAAGATGACGGTCATTATGCTCAGTAAGCTGCAGTAATATTATGGTAGTCATTTTTTTCACAAGGGATAAAGAATATATGCCTGTGTTGTCTGTCAATATGTTACTACATTGTTTCTTTTCAAAATATCCTTTGCTTAGAGTTTCTAATGCTAATTTTTTTAAAGGACATCTATAGTGTGTGTTAGCATTAAGCTAACAAACTTTCATATCAATTGATGTGGCTGTTTTGAATACACAATGTGTAATTCTCTTTGTATTATGTTCAGTTGGACAGTCGAGCTCGACTGGAAGTGGCAATTAAATCAATCTTCTTTTTTTTTTTTTCAAAATTGTTGCGGCACAACATACAGGCTATCATATAGGAAGCACATAACAACAGAACACAACTCCCCTCGTTGCTACTGTTGCGGTTGTATGTGATATGCCCTCCTTCCCATACGAACCAGGCGCAGGTGGTGCAAGTGTCCTAATATGACGTCCACTTGAGAGAGGCCAGGCAGCTGCCGTCGCTCAGTGACGCCTCACTGACACCATATGCTCTCCCACACGAACACACGGGCACATTTCTTCAAGAGATAAATCCAAAGCACACGGGCGTGTCCATTAGAAGCTCGCTGGAATTCCACGGCTGTGACTAATGGCCGAGCGTGTGACTCGTTGTGATACAAGCTTTTGTGTCCATCCTCGCCGTCCAGACAGCCACAAGAGTCGTTTATGAATTGGCAGCGACTGGTAATAATAATACGAATAATGATGCGTGCAAATTTGTTTGATGCCACAAGATGGTGCCAAATCCCTGGATATTAAGAAAATAATAATTGGTGTCGAGGAAATATGATTAAGTGATACGATATTTTAATGTCAGGGTGGAGCTAAATTTACCCCGGGTTGTCAGGCAAATTTACAGAGGAGTTTTTGCTGTATGTACCCGTACACTTAGGGTGCTTTTTTCCCCAAATTAAACCATCGGTAAATTATTTGCATTTACGTGTAATGTTGGAAGAGGAGTTTTAAATGTTGTGTGTTTATTTTGGGATCATATTTTGTGGTATATTTCTCATTTAAACGATTAATTTAGGCCATTATAAAAAAAATTAGAGGGTAGTCTCAATTATTTGCAGTTTGTCGCAACTCCAACTGTTTGTGGTTTAATTAGTTACAAATATCATTGCTTTAATGGCATTTTTTTTTTATAAAACTTTTTCTGAACAATAATTTGGCATTAATGTGTCACCTGACATCCACAAGCTGAACCGTGATTGGTCGTTACGCGCGGGTTTTGCTACTTAAAGGGATACTTGACTTATTGAGCCATTTTCAGCAGCAAGAAGTTAATATTTTGTGTATAATTAATGTGATAAATTTATTATTTTTAATATACAATACCTTTAAAAACTAATTTTTCCACTTGTTGTTGGAAGTAGGTAACGACCAATTAGGCATGTGAAATTAGTCGAAATTCAATTCCAATTTCAATAATTACACTTCACAATTACAAAATCAGCATAATTGTACTTTTTTTTTTATTAATGCTAATTTTGAGTTGTTTGAGTTGTTTAAATGTATACATTTGCACTTTTTTTTTTTTAAATAACTTATTTATTAAATGACATAATAGGAACTTGCATAATAGTGTTTAATTTTTTTTATTTGTCTTAATATTTTTTACATTTAAACATTTTCTTGATTTGTACCAAAAAACAATTGTGATTTCAATTATTACCAAAATAATCGTTATTAATATTTTCTTCATCATCGAGCAGCCTGACGACCAATCATGGCTCACCTGTTTTCTGGGTTTGGTCAGCAAACTGAGCCATGATTGGTCGTTACCTACTTCCTTAGCACAGGTGATGTCATCTTCAGTCGACAATAAGTGGGAAAAATTTTATTTAAAGGTATTAATTGTACTTGAAAAATAATGAAGTTATCACATTAATTCTGGACAAAATATTAACTCCAAGTATCCCTTTAATTCATATTCCACAAATGCAATCATCAGAATATCATGTTTATAGACTAGTGGGACCGCATAAAACAAATTATTGTAAAGACATTTTTTGATGTGACATCATCTTTGCTAATTCACTAAAAAGCACACTTTTCTTCTGTTTCTGTCACTGAGCTCAAATGTTCTTTGAATTATTTCATTTATGAATTTTGACATGAGAATCCCATAAACTGTTTGTGTGGTTCACATTTCTTTTGTTGAGAGAATTGTAGTTGTCGTGAGTGGTTGGTGGCCCTTTAATTGCTTGCTGTTTAAGGCTTTGACCAATGGGAGGCTATTATCTTATTGAGTGGGAGCCATTTGGGATGAGCCCCATGGGCTACTTTTGTATTTCAGGCTTCCAGCGTTTAAATTCCGCCATCACTCTGCCCTCCCAAAATATGCAACAGAAGCCTGTCGCCTGTGGTTTTATGTTTTGCTCAGATTAACAGGATTTGGAGCCCAAGCACAGCTCGAGCGTTCCTCAGAAGAGCTTCTAATTAGCATGTAGTGGAGCGTCAGGGAGCAGCCTAATGTACATGGCCTGCCTGCAGCTGCCTGTCGGAAGTTGCCTCACATCCTCCGGCCTGTGAGAATTGGCGCCATCATACCACTGGCTCAAGACTGAAGCAATTAACTTTGAATGGATTAGGTGAACGAGTCAATTAACTTGCCAATTTGAATTTCTAATTGCTTAATGTGCAGTAATGGATATTTCTGTTTCCACTCGTCACGCTCGACCTCTTATTTATGCCTTTGTGTCTGCAATTTGCATTTGCCAGAGGAAAGAATTTGCAAAGTTTCCAATTCCCATGCAACCTTTGATTATTGCACGTTTGAACCACAAAGAAGGACAAATTGGTTGTTGTATGCCGGTGTGGAGGCAGAGTCAGCGTTGTGACTGAAGGGCGCTGAACACTCTCGAGGTCCTCTGTCTCTTAGCGTTAACGTCTCCCTGAGCTCGGCAGGTAATGGCGTCCGTGGCGAGCGGTTGCCGACTGCGGACGCGACCCCTGACTCCTGATGCCGCTGTGGACAGGCGACACCCGGCGACTTGTCTCTTCTGTCTGCGTCCTCTCATGCCCACAGGGACAACGCAAAACTGACAGGATGCCGCCAAAAAAAGAGGGAAGAATACGGTTGTGCTCACGTGTTTAAATCCATTCAAGGAAATCCTTTAAAAAGTAGTACTTAAGGGTACCAGTACACGTAGGGCTGCTCGATTATAGAGAAAAAAAATAATAATCACGATTATTAAAATTTTGTTTTTGGTACAAAACAAGAAAAAGTTTAAGCATTTAAAAATATCAAGACCAATTAAACACAATAGAAATACTATAATTACGTAAGTTCTTTTGGGACCAAACTGAATTTATAATAATATATATATATTTATTTCTTTATTTATGTTGGCAAAAACTTGAAGATAGAGTGCAGCATGTGCACTGCAGTAGGAACATTTTTTTGGTACAAAACAAGAAAATGTTTCAACGTAAAAAACAAAACAACATTTATTCAATTAGTTATTTTTAACATTTAAAAAGGTTCAAATGTATAAATTTAAACAACTCAAGACTTAGTATTAATAATCTTTTTTCACAATTATGCTGATTTTGTAATTGTGGAGTGTAATAATTGAAATTGTAATTGAATTTTGTGTGAGCTCTAGACTGATACCGATACTGATTTATTAGTGGTCAAGGAGATATTTTGAGCTGATATTCATTTTGCGTAAAAGGGGAAATATTGGTGTCAAAGTTTTAAAAAATACAAACTCTTTAAACATATTCATTTTGCTGAATTCCCCCTAACATTGGTTTGTTCAAATGTATCACTTTTCTGTCCATTTATGTTAGATTATTGATAAATATCAATAGAATATTTGTGCAATAAGTGTCTACATTCAACATGCATGTGTTATTATTAATAAATAATCAAATAAAAAGTGTAATTAATCAAAATTAACCTAATTATAAAGTGTCATTTTAAAAAATACATGATTCTTTCATTATTAAAATTACATTTTACATTAATTTCATGTGCATTTACTTTAATTTTTACATTTGTGGTCGATTAATTAGAGTTGAACTCATACTAAACAATCCAGGTTGTTAGAAATCATGAGCATTTGAATTTAAAACTGAGAATGATATTCTAAGACTAAAATTGAGTATTTTACATACACGGCTCATCTATTAATTTTTTTAACTCAAGAGTTTGCCCACACAATTTTTCATCTTACATTGACAAGGGCAAGTGCTAATTAACTTGCCGTAAGTGATCATTATTGACTGCATCTTTTCCTTCAAGCACTCGTTGGCTCAACTAATTCTTATTCATCATCAACAAATGATCCAAGAGCCATTTCAGAAGGGAAATTGTCACTTTACACGATTGGAAAAGTCTTTCAGAGCCATGTCTAAAAATAATCATAAAAAACTCATGAAGCTTGTTATTCATTTATCCTAACAGTGAAGCTAATTCACTTGTTTTGTGTAAAGATTAAAACCAATATTTTTGATGCCATGACTACCTTTGCTGGCATTTTAGCACAAAGTGATAACGAGATTGGTTTTCAATTGGGCGTACTGCATTTTTTTAAATGCGTCACATTGACGTGTTAAACGAGCAGGAAGAACACCAACTGGGATTGAGGCTGCATTCCAAGTGAGCCAATTGCGACTTTTAAAAGTGTAGCTAAAATGTATGGAATCACATTTTCTTCCAGCTTTGTGAAATCTGTAATGTCAAAGTAAACACACTTTGAATGAAGCCCGCGAGACGCGGACTTGAGGCCAGGGTTTTAGTGCACGGGGATGCTGGGAGTGTTTCTTGCGAGTCCAGCTGTCTCTGGAGCTTTAAATCCCTTAATTATGAGGCCAGAGGAAGCGCTCTCGCGGGAGCAATAAATGTTCTCTTGTTCTGCACATTCACCGATCCCATTTGCCGCGCCGCCCGCCCGCCCTCTCTTTTCATGCCGATTGATGTTGGGGTAAATGAGGGAAGGGATGAAGAAGAGGAGGTGAAGCAAGTCATGGAAGTGAGGGATCGTGATGGAAAGGAAGGCAGCGTAGTAGCGTAGTGGGGATGTGTCAAACTAGGGCTGTGCGCACACAAGCGAAATTGTCGTTAAAAAAATACTCAGGTTAGCTTAGCGCTAGCTAGCAGATCGTTATGATGCAAGAGGGATGGGTTTAAAATCGGTCCAAAAAAAGATCCTGGGTTCTGCAGTTGTTCGGAGTTCGGCGACGTTAAAGTACGTTATTTTAAACAAAGGTTGACGTAGCTGCACATACACTCCAGTATGTTCTCAAAATAATCGTAATATGAGGCTGTGTAAAGCGTTTTGGACAACAGATGGTATGGATAAAGTGTTATATAAGTGCACTCCATTTACCATTAAGATAATTAAATTGGATTTGTCATTTTTTCGACAAGAATGTGTTTTTCGGCAAATATACAACTGGTAACTCATTTGAGTTGATTAGGGACTCGGTAAAGGGTAAACCAATTTTGGGTGCGAATCCAAACTCTGCTACAAATTATGATCTTAAAACATTTCAATATGGTTAACACTTTTATTGCCAAAAAGACAACCCCTACGGTGCCAGCCGATTTCAAGCATTTTCACTCATCTTTCAAAGCAAATAGAATATTGTGTGCTATGACTACATAAGCACGATGGATACAATATGAAAGATTGGATTACATTCTCTCATTAGAAAATAAAAGTATGACTCTTCTTTATTCTGTTCTTTAGTAATCACCATTTGAAAATAGGTAGTGTGAGTGACACCAAGCTATAATGGTAAAAATGAGAGAGAAAAAATTGGTGAAAAGATAAATTTTCTGCACAACAGTGACTTTGACACTAATATTTTTTGTTTAGTGACGCTCTGTCAATTAGATTTAATGTGACAAATGCTTTGATCATTTACGACATCCTCGAAAACGTATTTCCTAGGATCTGCCATGTTTTCATGTCATTTGATTCACGGGAGCCCATTGAAAAGAGATACAATGCTGCCATCTGCTGGCCATAGTTAGTGGCTGTTTTTTTCCCAGCTCATTCAGGAAACCAGAGCTGCCCAAGACTTTACGTTGCTTATTAAAAAAAACTAAGAAACAAACATAGTTGACGTGGTACTTGCTGGGATTTCCGTTAACATCAATTAAAAACGTTAACGGCAGGAAAATAGTTTAAAAAGAAAACATGTATTGGATGTAACTTTGTAAACTTTGCTCTCCCCTGACACACACATTTTAGCCTTGACACCAATTTCTACTTTCCTATTAGCAAGTACATTGCCTCCATCTGGTGGTATTTTCTGGTATTACAGAAAGATCACTTTCATACATATAGGTGCGTTTTCAGCAAACGGCTGAGCATAGGTTGCCCAAAAAAAAAAATTTGGTGAATACATGCAGGAATAACAACCCACAAATTGATAGGACTTGACTTTATTCCTTCTTGTCAGAAAGAAATAGAGCCACTTGCACGGTGCATTAGCCAAGGTTACCTGAGTGGTTCTTTAAAGAAGGCTTGCGATCATAACATCTATTTTGTGTACAATTACAGAGAACATTGCGTCCACGAATGGCCTTGGGCGGTGGGCCGCGTGGCGCTTCACTAAGTCGAAGCGCAAGCCGGCTACGTGACCACGCGCGACAGACTTGTCTGTTTTGGTACATTTCCGTGACATACCATTGGGGGAAACACTCATTTGAATCCCTAACCAGGACTAATCATCTAAACAGCACCATCCCCATATGCTCTCGTTTAAAAATAGAAGATCGGCAGCCAGAGTTATTGCCGTTAATGAAAACATCGCCGGTGCTTCACATCTGCTTGAATCACATCAGCTGCACCTGTGCACACAAAATGCGTACACAGGTGCAGAGGATTCCCTTGATAGAGTGTTGCTGGCAATTGACAGCACCATGATCGCAATATGTCCCTAGCATGCACATTCCCCAAATAATACGATGATAATAAAAAAATAAAAAAGCGATGATAACAAAAGAGCCCGCGACAAGTGGCCCCAGGTGTGTCTATTAGCAAAACACAGATAAAATATAGATGGTGCTTTGTTATTTATGAGATACTTGACTCATTGAGCCATTTTAATATTTTGTCCAGAATTAATTTGAAAACTTCATTATTTTTCTTGCACAATTAATAACTTTAAAAACATTTTTTTTCATTTGCTGTCATCTTCAGCTGACAGCAAATGAAAAAAAATGTCAGCTGAAGATGACAGCAAATGAAAAAAAATGTTTTTGAAGTTATTAATTGTGCAAGAAAAATAATGAAGTTTTCAAATTAATTCTGGACAAAATATTAACTTTTTGCTGCTGAAAATTGATCAATGAGTCAAGTATCCCTTTTAATGACCTTGCAGTCCTTTTGTCATAGTGGCACATACAGTAAGGAGGATTTTTTGGGGGGGATTTGGGTGAATAAAAGAAAAATTTAAAAAGCAAGACCCATAAATACCAACATTTTAACAAAATATTGAGCCCCAAAAATGTGGCATCTGGTTCTGCTTGAACATGGTGTATCACAAGGTTCAATTCTGGGGCCTCTGCTGTTTTCATTGTATCTGATGCCCCTGGGTTCCATCCTTGTTTTAAAATACTCTATGGGAGTCCGCGTCCTAACTGCAGGATTTCCAATGCCAAGTTGAGCAACTCTCGTCCAGCACAGCTACTGTAGCTACCGAGCAAAATAAAGGAACACTTCCTTAAGCTGCATGGAGTTGAAGAATACAAGAAGAACACAACGTTTTCTGAATTCAAAGTGAAGACAGCCAGATTTTCATGAAGAGGCTACTCACCCTCTTCATTTTGTTCACCAGTAAACCTTATTCATGTTTTTAATTTGGAGGAAAAAAAATCCTAATTTATTTTTCAATATAGAAGGGCTCGGTGAATGCACAAATTTAGTTCAGTATCTACCAAAAATTATCCAAGTACTTATTAATGATTAAGTGCACATAACATGTCACACACTCTCAATGCGACATGACTAGCACCAAACCTTTCTTGTGCTGTGCTTTAATACAAATTGAATGGCACGAATGACCTTGCTGTGCTGGAGCAGTTCAACTTGAGTGCGAGTCTCTCTACCTTAACTTTGATACTGAAAAAAAAGAAGTGCTAGTTTCCATGGAGACAAATGTTTCATGGTGCCTTGCACCAAAAAAATCCATCCATCCATCCATTATCTGAACCACTGAAAGCCTTTCTTAAAATATGAGTTTCAAGGCGTTGTTAGGGTTTTGAGTTAGGGCTTCAAACCTGGTTAAGGACTCAAAGTGGGATTTTAAACCAGGATTAGGGATTTGAGCCAGTGTTAGGAATTCCACGTAAGGTTGCAAGGCACCAGGGTTATGGTTTGAAAGTAGTTTTTTAAAAACAAGGTTAGGGTTTTGATTTAGAGTTTCAAGCATGGATTAGGGATTAAAAGTAGGGTTTTCAAAGCAGTATTAGTATTCAATTTAGAGTTTCAAACGAGATCTAGGGATTTAAGATTTCAAATTCAGGATTAAGATTTCAAAGTAGGGTTTTAAGGCAGGGTTAGGGTTTGCAATGAGAGTTTGGGCCCGGTATTTGAAATTCAAGGTCGGGGGTCAGGCTAGTGTTATATTATTGAAGTCAATTACCTTACGGTAATCTTTGATCATTGAAAGAATACATAAAGTGTTATCATTTGTCTATGGTAAATGCAAACAATACGTGATCTGAACGGCAAAAATGGAGTTGTGCCGTATTTCTTCAAATGGAAAGATGTGCTGCTGTGACATTTTCACAGAGACTTGAATGAATTCCCACAGAAGGGACAAATGAATGTCACATCCACAGGCGGCGTCGCAAGCGCTCACCTGACGTGCGTCAGTGTGATTAATAATTTCCGGCAAAATAATAGAAGCGAACACATTCGGAATTCCAGCCGAGATGTTTCTGCCTCGGCACCGCGTGTAAGCCGAGCGAGTCTCTTTCATTATGTAAGGAGGGAGAAGGCAAGACAACTGAGTTGGAATTTATAAATCTACGCTTCAATCTTTTTGCGTCTTGAAAGAAAGCTCCGGATTGACTTTATTTTTCCAAAAAGTTTCTCGGCTTTTGAAATTTCCCTTTCACTGAAAAGTTCTCATATTGTTTTGCACTTTTTGTTGTATTTTGTCTCCGGTGCAAGTGCACAAGTTGCAGAGAACTGGACCGCAGCTTTCGGGTGTCGGCAACCGTGCAGTCGGACCGTTGAAGGAGACTCAGACAAGCGTCTTAATCCTTCTTAGAATCAGTTTTTATTCTGTCGGCGCTCCTCAGTCTCACGTGGTGGGAAACAAGAGCGTGTCGTGATCAATTATTTATCCCCGCAGTTTATGCAGCAAGAAGTCAAGAGCGCTGATTGTAGAGGCTCGCTGGCAAAGGTACTTGTCGGGGGATTAGAAACGATTATCCGGCTGGCGGAGGCTGCGATTGAACTGTTATTGTTGTTATTATTAATATTAATATCAGATTCTAAAGATACTGTACATTTTCCTGCAAGTCAGGGATGGGGGAGCCACAATTTTTCATCAGCGCTCTTCCTAACCAGATGTATGGCAAAAATGCCATTTTAAATATAAAATATGGACAAAACACGTGTTTGTTTTTTATTGAACAACATCACAGTTTCCTTACGTATATTTCATCCTCCATTCTATATAAAACATCCGGCCAACAAGCTTTTTTGATCCTCCAGTATTATGAGCTCTTAGCATTCAAGGAAAAACTGCCGAACAGCAAACTAAAAGTCAAGCACAACTAAATGATGTCTGCCATCTAGTCGTGATTGGGGATATTGCACAATAAAACTGACCTACGTAAATCGCAAGATATTGTTGGCAGTTTATTCCGTTTGCGTGCAGCAGAACAGCGAAATGCCGCTTCACCATGTTTGCTTTAAACACTGGCCTCCACTAATTGTACCTGAGTCTGCAAACCTCAGAGCCCCAGTGGATTTCTATTCAAGGCAGTGATAGAATTTTAAACAATGACTCGGGTTTCCAGCCATGATTATGGTCTTAAAGTAGGACTTTATTACAAGGATAGGATTTTAAAAGTTGGCTTTCAAAGCACGGTTAGGGTTTGAAGTTTGTGTTTCATCCCGGGTTTTGGTTTTCGACAAAGGCTATAACTTTTGTATATCCAAGAGGAGACCCTCTTGGAGTTACGAAGATTCCAACCGACACGAGCGATACGCTACCACACAGTAGGAGCGGCATGGCTCAGGGAGTAGATGGACTGTCTCCCAACCTGTTGTTGTGGGTTTGTTCCTCAACCCTTGAGTGACTTATTTATTTTTTATTTTACTCTCTTCCAAATTTGAATTTAGAGAGGGACCAAATAGACTCAGTTTAGGATAAAATTTACTCTACAGAATTTACTGTCAAGGTTAAGGTTTCGAAGTATATTTTAAAGCCAGTGTTAGGGTTTCAATTCAGGTTTTTTTTTAACAAAGGTTAGGGTTTCAAGCAAGGGATCCAGCACTGTGCCTCTATTTGCGTTAAGTATATTTTGTTGGCGGGTCGAGACGACTCTCGCGCTGTGCCAGGTTGTCAGGGAGCTAATGGAGTGTCCTAAGGTTAATTTACAAGCATATGAATGCCATCAATAAGCAATTAAGAGGTGCACAAGCACGGCGGCAAATCCCCAACCTGCCTTTAATCAATTCATTGCTGTGACATGTCTCTTTAAGAGCGCCTGATAGATTTACACATTAAAGACGCCGCCCTGACCTTTCTAGTTATCCCGCGGAGCCGCTCCAGCCGCCCATGGTCGTTTCCGACGAGAAAGCCCGAGACCCCGAGCCGCGCCATCTTGTGCCCCAAATTTCCCCACTGATCAATTGGCATTCATACATTCAAGGGGTAGGTTTTCAAATTAGAGTATCAAGCCAGGGTTTGGGTTTCAAGATGTGGTTAAGGTTTCAATTTCAAGGATCCAGCCAGGGTTTGAGTTTCAAATTATTTGGCTTGGAATACAGGGTTAGGCTTTCAAATAGCAGTTTCAAGCCAGGGTTACGGTTTCAAAGTAGGGTTTCAAGGCAAGTTTAGGATTTTACAGAGTTATAGTTTCAAACAAGAGGAAGGCTATCAAACAAGGTATGGTAAGGTTTTCAAATTAGAGTTAAAAATAAAAATTTCAAGCCAGGTCTAGGGTGTGTTCCATGAGAAAATGGCATGTATGAAATGGAATTGTTGTTTTCAGTATGACGCAGGATTCAATGATCTACTCAATGAAATTGAAAGGAGAAAAAGCTGAAGGACGCTTTTTGTTTACTCCGCCACTCCCTTCTCCCCCCTCCGCACAAATGAACTCCTGGCCCTTGACGCTCGGCTGATATATCCACGAATCCGTCGCTGCGCTGATTGTTTATGAAATATTCACATTCTCGTTCAAGCCGCCTCACCGCCTTGAAAATGTGATTTGCTCTGCTAGGTCGGTAAGATTTCCATTCATTAAATGCGCTCTTCCCAACGGTGGCTTACCTTGTGCACGGGTTTTGGGTTAGTGATTCAAGTAGGGTTTCAAGACGGGGTTAAGGTTTCAAAATAGGATTTCGAATTGAGGTTAGGGTCTCAAATTCAGGTTTCAAGTCAAACATTTTCTCGACAATAAGTTGTGTGCGCCCACGCAAGTCTAAACACGACATTCTGAGTTAAGCAACAAAATCAACCAGTTTTTTATCCATCTCAGGGGGCGGCCATTTTGCCACGACATCACAGTGCCTAAGGGTGAAGGAGCGACCAATCATGGCTCACCTGTTTTCTTGGTTTATGTGACCCGTGCAAGCTGAGCACTCAAGCACTGTGATGCCATTTTCAGTCGACAGCAAGGTGTAGTACAAAATGACCGCCACATGAGATGGAGAAAATGAAGTGAGTTTTTCTGCTTAAGCCGTATTCCTCAACCACAATATTAATCAGAATACCCAAAAATTGGACTTGGCTTTCAAATTAGGGTTTGAAATCAGGGTTCAACATTTTCACGCGGAGGTTATTTTTGCCACATAATGAAGCACGTCCATTTGTGTGTTTCTGTTCCCATCAGCTCCTCCAAACAACATCTCAGTGGTTGCCGAGAACACGCCGGCGCCGTTCAGTCGATACCAAGCCCAAAACTTCACGCTGGTCTGCACCGCCAAGGGAGGAAAGCCTGCACCTTCGGTGAGTCTGAGACCTCCACAAACCCCCTCCCCACTTGCCCACCCCCTCCCCGCCCACCCGAAGCTTGATGTCAAGTACACTATATTGAATAAATGCTCAAATGGTTTCTCTTAATAATTTGACCTTAAGGAAACAGAGGGAAAATCATTCGCACGCAACGCTGACTTCTAAAAAGGATTTGAGTGACTATGTCGTTGCCATGGCGACGGAATCAGCGGAACAGACTGCAAACCACTGCGAAAGTTATTGTTGGGAGTCTTGTGTAAAATGAAAAATTGTCTGAGGAATTGAATGTTCCTGGTTTTTAGTCATGATTAGGGTTTCAAGTTGGACGTTAATGTTTCAAATTGAGGTTTCAAGCCAGGGTTGATGTTTTGGGTTAGGCTTCAAAGTAGGGTGACCATCTAGTGTTAGGGTTTGAAGCCTGGGTACGTTTTCACCATTGGGGTTCAAGTCAGGGTTAGGGTTTCAAACTGGGTTCAGAGATTTACGACTCAAACTATTATTAGGTTTTCAAGTTAAGGTTTCAAGCCAGGTCGGGGGTTTGACAATAGGGTTTCAAATATTTCAATGTGGAGTTTCAAGCCTGGAATGGGGTTTAAAACTAGGGCTATGGTTTCAAATTAGAGTTTAAAACCAGGGTTTGGTTTTAACGGTACGGTTTGAAGTATGGTTTCAAGACAAGGTTGAGGTTTGGTTTTCAAAGTAGCATTTCATGCCTGAGCTAATATTTCAAATACTTTTGGATATTTAGCTTCAACTTTTCAAATGGTGGTCTCAAATCAGGATTAAGCTTTCAGGTTAGGGTTTTAAACTAGGGTTACGATTTTAAAACCGATACTGTAATAATATTATGGAAGTGACAATCTGTTAAATCTAATTGTACATCATCATCATCATCATACATGATTGCTTAAGCAGATGAGATATACAAACGTGCCAAGTCGGCCCTGCAGAGCGGGGGCGCCCCTGGAGCTAGAGAGCCCCACAAGCCCCTCCCCCCCCAACTGAGTCATTAATCAGTGTCCAGACACGCACATGCTAATGCACTCTCCCGCCACGCCGCTCGCCTCTCCAGCAATTACAAGACCGGCGAGAGATGAGCGCAAGGTGACTGCGATTTCCGTCTCAGGTGCCCGCTTGGCGGGGAAGCGGCCCCTGCGGTGAACGTCGGGAAGCCTTTTAAGGCGCCACCATTGATTTGTACGACGAGTTGGCATGCTGTGATGGATGTAGCTGAGTGGAATAAAAATGGAAAAATATCTTAATCGGAATGTTTGTTTTCAGCCTTCCAGCATTCGGGCTTTTCAATTGGTCAAGCTTTCAAGGTTTTTTATTTGTGTTGTTCATTTTGAGGGTAACGCAAAGTTTTTCATCATGATTAATTCAGTGTGACTCCTCGAGGTATGCACAACTTGGCCACCGGGGGGCAACATAATGCAGTCTTGCAGACACAAACAAAGAAGAGTTTGGCGTTGAAATATCTGTTCCATATGGTAGCCCATCTATGACCTTTTCCATTATGTGTTAGCATTAAGCTAGCGGACTTTGAAGTTAACATTTTATTGGTTTGGAGTTGTGTCCAAGTGAAATATGATATAGTTAACTGAGTTCAAACTAACTTTGTTTAAGCTTTCAAGGCTTTTTTTGTTTTTTTTTTCTTAAGAGCTCAGTATTGTTCATTCGGAAATGTCATCATCATTGCTCTCTTTTATTTTTATTTATTTATTTTTATTTTTTTAATATATATTTTTTTTTTGTGTGTGTGTGTGGGTGAGTATGTGTATGTGCGTGCGTGCGTGCGTGCGTGTATTTTATTGGTTTGGAGTTGTGTCCAAGTGAAATATGATATAGTTAACTGAGTTCCAACTAACTTTGTTTAAGCTTTCAAGGCTTTTTTTTTTTTTTTTCTTAAGAGCTCAGTATTGTTCATTCGGAAATGTCATCATCATTGCTCTCTTTTATTTTTTTTATTTTTTTTTATTTTTTTATATATATTTTTTTTTTTTGTGTGTGTGTGTGGGTGAGTATGTGTATGTGTATGTGTGTGCGTGCGTGCGTGCGTGTATTTTATTGGTTTGGAGTTGTGTCCAAGTGAAATATGATATAGTTAACTGAGTTCAAACTAACTTTGTTTAAGCTTTCAAGGCTTTTTATGTCAAAGTGGAACTCTTAAGCAATCCTTTTTTTTTTTTTTTTTTTTTTTTTTAACCAAGCAGAGCAATTGCTGTTTCTGCATAATGTGTTTGAACAAGTGATTGAACAAGGAGCCTTCGTTCGACTTGCCATAGAAATAAGAACACACGTCGCCATTTTCTGCTTTTCCAAGCAATTGCACTATCAGCGTACTTTTAAAGTGTATGCACGCCCACACATCAGTCGGATGGATAATGAAGAAAGAGTGTGCGCTGCAACTTTGCAAAAGTTGTCCACCTTCATCTAGTGTTTTTGTCAAAAAGCTAATCAGCCAAACATATTGTTCACTCCAGAGGATGTATTGTAACACGCACACACACACACACACACACACACACACACCAAATCGAGAGAAGAGGCTTAATCAGCCAGCACAAGTGCGAACACCTGTGCGTGAAGGACTCGCTGTGTTCTCGTGGGAGCAAATAAAAGCTTATGAGTGTGTGTGTGTGTGTGTGTGTGTGTGTGTGTACTGGAAGTGAGTGTCACCAAGTGTGAAGCTTTTGACATCTTAATATTTAACTACGTCGCATTCCATCCATGTTTGCGTTGGAATTATGCACAAATTCAGTAGTTCTTTATGAAGGAAAAAGTATGTTTTTAAACTTCATACTTGCTGTTTTGATCATAATGTTACTTTTTACTGTGTATTTCTTAATGACAGAAATTCACAAGAATTTAGCACTTCACGATTAATTTCTTTAGACAGAAGATACAATACATGCACTCTGAATTTTTTTTAAAGCAACTTACTTCTCAAAGAGACCAAAAACCTTAATTCAGTTTTTGAGGACAGTCAGAGTGCCTTAACTTAAATTTCCCAGTTCAGTTCTTATTGGTGCAGAGAAAATAAAATGCTTGGATTTTTAAGACCAGCTGACACAACATTGACATTGAGAACAGCTTCTAATTGTCATCCTTTCTGTTTAGTTTTGGATCAAAACGAATTCAGAAATTAAAGAAATGTTCTTTCATAAAGAACGGTTGATCTACTTCAGCGTACTACCTTTGGCCTGATATAGAAACGCACAATTTAGAAAGTGCCACCCCAAAAAGGGGGAGTGGCAGAGAGTAACAATGAAACAACGATTAGACTTGAAGAATTAGAAGTTGAAGCAATCGTAGCATGTGACACGCTTTAAATATGGACGCTTGCTAATAAAATGTGATGATTCGCTCAAGAATGCGTTGCCTGTACTTAAACAAAAACAAACGTGATGAAGTGTCACCATCAGATTTTCCCGCAATGGACTTTTAAACATTTTTAACACTTCAGAAACAGCGGAAGCCATTTGATTGTGATGTTTTTCTATTGTGCCTTTCAGACAAAACGGAGGGCAGACATGTTATAAAAACATGCTGGCTTCAACGCCATCCTATCAAGGACAAGAAGCTTCTCTTTTTTTTGGTTTTGCTTATTGCAAAAAATAGTAAAAAAAAGTTTTTGGGCATGATAAAAGAGCTTGAGTTCCTTGTTGCTAGACGACCATTCATTTTATCTCTAATTACAGAGTCATTTTGATAAAAATCATATTTTAAAAGTGTGTATTAGTATTTCCCATTAATGGATCCTTTGAATATGGTTATGCCACTCGGGTAAGGGAGCTATTTTTGCACCGTGAATGCATGTCAACCATCATCGAGTGTGTTCAACTGTTCATCTTTCAAGACGTGTGGCCATGATGATGATGATGATGATGATGATGATGATGATGATGATGATGATGATGTCGGCAGCGCTAATGGCCTCCCAGTGCCTTTCATTAGCGCATTCTCAGCGTAAACACGTGCACTGATTTGGAAAACGAGGGCCGATAATGATGCTCGATAACATAAAAGAAAGCTGATGAAGTTGTGGTGAGGAGCCTTTTCGCCGCTTCTCTGAGGGGCTGTTTGCAGCTCTACCTCCACCCTCAGTGTTTGCTTTGTAGGAATCCAACAGGGACTGATGTATGGCTACACCGTGACTTTTTCTACCGTTATACCCATTACAGCCACAGTTTAAATAGTTTCAATCTGCAGTGCGGGATGGCGCCTTGTCTTGCATGTGAGGCTCACCTCTCAAAAGGAAGGAAGTGTGATTATTTTTATTTTAGCTTAGTTTAGATTATGAAAAAAATCTAAATGAATAAACTTTTTTTTTTTTAAAGCTACTACTAAAAACGAAAAAAAAAAAGTTGTTACAATTAAATTACATTTCTTTAAAAAAAAAAAAAAAACTACATTTTACGTTTGCAAGATGGATGTAAATTAACTCTAATTATAGCAAAAAGTAATTCAATACTTATATATAATAATAATTTAATAAATACAAATTTACGAAGTAATTTATGACAGAACTAAATGTAAAAAACAAAACTCCAAATAAAATAAAAACAAACTATGACAAAAATGTCTAAACTATTATAACCCTGCAATGGAGCTGTAACAGAAAAACATATCAATAAAAGAAGCACTGATTGAGTGGCTACCATCGTCCCTTGACCGCAACCCTTCGGAGAAGCGAGCCTTCCGCAGTCAAATAATTATCATGCAAGACGACGCATCAACCCACACTGCAGAAAATACCATCGGAGCTGCAGCTGCCACAGGTATAAAGGGAGAAAAACTCCTGGTGTAACCAATATCATGCCTGTGACCCCTTTTGAGAGGCGTGCCTTGCCCGAGCGTAATATCTGCTGACTGTTCCGTACAAGTACAAACAGTTGAACATGTGCACAGGCTGTGTCGTCGCATGACGACGCTCGCGCGGACCTGCCGGTAGCGGCTGCACGCTGCAGCGAAAACAAGACGATAATGCATGTTGATGCCGGCGACAATAAACATGATAGACAGCGCGGCAGCCCGGCTGGCTGTGGGACGTTTCAATAACAGTAAAAGACTTATCATTCCAAGAGGCATCCCTCACAGTTTATGAACATCAGCCCGCAGTCATGTTCAGCGCGTTCGGACCTCGCTGCTGCTCTTGTTCAATGAAAACAAATGGAGATTCTTTAGTTTAGCTTCAAATCAGCAGAGGTTGGAGTAATTAAGTGCCGATGTCTTAACATTCAAGTTACAGTAGCAAAATTTGAACAAGTCTGCACTAAATTTCAAGAAAGATGAGTTAAGTCATTATTTGCAAGAATGAAGTCAAGTCCTAAATTTAGCAGCATATATTCACACGTTAGCCACGTTGCAATTAGTACGGCAAAGCAAGGCAGTTTTGTTTATTTACATTTCATACACAAGGTAACTCAGATTGTTTCACATGGCAAAAAAAAAAAAGACATTTAAAAGCAAAGCAAAGAAATAAATAGCTTGTGTGCAGCATAACAGCTAAATGTCGCTTCACCGCGTTTGCTTTGAAATCTGTGCTGTCTGCCAACCTCAGAGCCCTACAAGGTTTGTTTTCAATTCAAAATTCTTGAATGTAGACCTAAACTATTCAGTCATTTCTAGACCAGTCACAAAACCTGATATCTCAGAACACGAAGCGGTATCCTTCAGAACGAGCTGCAGCTTCTGCATTTGCATCAAAAGCAACCTCACTCTCACTTTTTAATAGTCCCAAACTAGTCTCTGTATTTTCTATGACTTTATTGTCTTGACGCTTCAAGACTCTGTAAAGTCCAAATAAATTGTCTTGTAATGTTGACACACCACAGAGAAGAGTATCGTTAACAACCCTGCCAGAATCAAATGATTAGAAAAATCGCCACATCCTCTACTTCAATAGCGTGAAAAATCAAGCCATTGTCTCCCTGCTCTCGATCACTGCGAGTGTGTCTGTTGAATGCTCTGAAACCACACAACTGTCAATCAAATGGCACTTCTGAAGTGAAAAAAAAATTGCAACTTTGTCTAACACCTTTCTCATGCGGGCACATAACTATGTTGAAGAAGCAAAAATATATACGCTCAAAGCCTATTTCCACGACGCAACAACGGGGCGCTCTAAAGCGGCTACGAAAGTGTGACGTCCCTATCCACATGCTCGCTGGCTTGTTTTTTAACCTAACACTCTTTTCTCCGTGACATGCGTGTAGTCACACCTTACAACGGGGCAATTTAATGCGGCCACGCCTACTTGCTATTCTGCCTTTCTCTCCGTTATGTGCACACACTCATGGCTGACAACGGGGCGCTCTAAAATGAGCAATAATCTTCAACAAGGATAATGCATTTAGAGGCAAATCTCTGAACTAACTTTAGAATGTCTTCAATATTTGTCCCACTCGTCTTGCATCTGAATTTGACATGACTTACCTGACTTTGTCTTTATAGTGACAGACAAAGTGCGATGCCATATTTGTTGTGTTATGCGTCTCGGGCGACCCCCCTCAGCAAGACTGCCCTGTCATGTACACAGTCTCTGCTTCAAAAAGGCTTTTGTTGTTTTCGGTTTTAGGCTGTTTGCGTGGATGCTATTAGGACAGAAGCAAAGTATCCCATCCCGCCTCCCACCGCGGCAGGTAGGGAAGTGGGTTACGTTGTTATCTACAATTTTCTATTTTCAGCAGCGAATTAATGAGACGCGTCTGGTTGTTTGCAGCGATTCTTTTTGTTTTTCTCTTGACAAATTGTTCGCTGAATGTCGGAAAATCACACGAGGGGCACAGCGACGTGCCCGTGTCACTGCGGGAAATCTAATGTTTATTTTTGACACGTATCACAGTGAGCGACATCGTCTGGCAGCTTCATAATCACTTGAGGAAAATTAATCAGTGTTTGCGCTCCCATTTGAAGACACTTCAGTGTTTTTTTTTGTTGTTGTTGTTATCTACGCCTGTCAAACTGCATATTTGGGAAATTACATTTTCACAGCTCAAAGGAAGCCACACAAAGTGTGCGGGTCATTAGATGGACTTGGAATGATGTCAATATTTAAAAAAACACAGTATGGTGCTGCCGCCTCATTTTCTCGGGAACATTAGGTCCCCCCCACTAACCGTCAGTTAAATTGCCTACTTCTCAAGATACTCTTTATTTTTCCAAATGAATCAAATTAGCAGTTTACTTTGTGTCCAATAAGCATATTGAAAAGCTGTTTAATGATATGCACAAGTTCCAATGTCATTCACTGCAGTAACCATTTGTATCATTCCTAGACACTGCCACCTACTGGTCAGCTGTCAGAAGAATCACTTGATTAGCTTTTATTGTTATTGTACCACAAGGTGCAACAAAATGGAACTGACACAACATTGAAAAACAAGAACCATCAGGTATGCAGAACGGGATTCTGCCCCGTTTTTGCAGATATAGTACATGGGATGACAGACTAGCGTCCACAACAACGGTAACATTTGGAATCCTGCTATGACAAGCATCAGTATAAGGTTGACAATTTTATCATCCATCTTCTGTTTTTGATCCTCATTCCGTTTTAACATCTGAATGTGCCCCAAAGGCTCCACAATCAAATACAGTTCTACTCTTGAAGAGGAATATCTCCCCTGTGATTCAGACTAAACATGTGACAAAGAAAATCAATGGCCGAAATAAACTCAGCATCTGCATTCCCAAAACATAATATAACCCACATGGAGTTCATTTAACACTCTTAATAGTGATATATGTCTATTTTGGTCTGCACAAGCAGCATTTTCACCCGTGTGTGATCTCCTCCCCATAAATAATAAAAGGAACAGGGGCAACAACAACACCATAAAATAGTCTCTTACCTCCAGTTGAAAGCTGTCAATCCTCCTATTCCCTTCCATCAACTAGCAAGAAAAAGTATTTCGGGGCATGTTGCTGATAAATGAAAGATTAGTAGAACACATTCTGCTCAATTTGGTCCAATTTGGTCCCATTGGAAATAACCTTTATGGACAGTGCTGGCAATGTTTTCAGCAACATTTATACAGTGGTACCTCCACAGATCACCACGGAGAGTTGGTTGGCCACATTTGTCCAATTACGATATGATATTTGAGATATTTGAGTAAATTGAGCTTCAAGTTCAGCCGCCGAGCAAATTCGACTCTTAAATCAAGGTACCAATATATTTCTGTTGTTCACACAGTCGTACAAGTCTAAAAAAATAACAATTACTTTTGAAAGTTCCATAATGAATGATGCAAAGCCTATTTTTAAACAATCTCAACTATCACACCAGCAAAACGACAGAAGCTAGTTATAACTCTCACTCTAACAGCACATCTCACTGGTGTCCCGAGTGGCTCATCTAATGTGTTTGAGGCTTTTTCCCATGATGCCTTGTTGACAAATCAATTTCCATTTGGGCCGCCTGGTCTCCTTGCAGAGACCTACAATGTCTATTTAGTAAATAGCCCGCGTGAGCTTGCTTCAAGCTGTTTATTGACGCTCCCTGTTCAAAGTTTTACTGTAAAACTAACACAAAATGAAGAAAGAGAATTACACATTTAATCAAACACAAAGTCTGCTATCTTGATGCTAAAACATACAGTAATTCTCCTCCATGTGTAGGCATAAAAAGCAGGATTAAAGAGTTTGTGACACTCAATAATATTCAGCAAAAACTAGGCTGACCTTAAAGTACTTCCTGTTATCGTTCTTCTTCTTTCAAATCTACACTGGGTCAAACTAAGTATTGTGTCGTCAACAGTGGAATTGCACCCAAAATAAATGAGAACAGAACAAAATAGGGTTATAAACGCATATACGCATCTTTCCTCTCCCCAACTTTAATTAAATTAAATTAGATCAGTAACATCACAAGTATTTTCGGTTTCTTACAATCTAAGCCATGTGTATGCGTGCATCATCAGACTGCCCCCTGGAGGCAACGGTGCGCACAACAGAAGCAGCACATATTGACTTACTTCCATACTGTATACCGTCCGGAGCTATGTGGCGATACTTCAAGGTAAACAACTGAAGCCAACGGCAAATTATACTTTGCAAAATTGTCAAGAGGAGGGATGACGCCTCGCACTTTCAACATGTGCAATTTGATTAAGCATCTGAAGGAATTCAGTTAGCGACATCCCTCGGAGAGACCACAACTGCTCGAGAAGACAACCCACGGCAGTACTGGGGCCTTAATAAAGTCTGGTAAAGTGCTTACAGCAAACAATGTCAAGAAGTTTTGTGATTATGTGTTTAGTGTACTATAAGAAGTGGCAGGCTATACTGTGATGATTGAGATATGAGTTTAAATCTCATATCTTATATCTTAAATAGTCTTTCCCCATTGAAATAAATGTAATAAATAAATATGTCAATCCATTCCAAATAAAACAACAAAATTGTGTGTATTAAAAAGGAATGTAGCCCTTTATAATACTGGACTTTATTTTATTTTTTAAACATAGAATCCACTGTATGGAATGTAAAGTATCAAACAGTTTGTACATCTTGATTAAGCATTGCGGCTCCATCTGTTGTTTTGTGCCTTGGCCACCGGGCAGCAGTATAATACAGTCATGCAGACACAAATACAGATGACTTTAACAATGACTGACAAGCCTCAATAAGTTGTAGTAATATTATTTATTTTTCACCAAGAATAAATATAAGCCTCTCAATATTGTTTCTGTCCACATGGTTATTGCACCCTTGGATATCGATTTGTCAAAGCGATATATTGACGGCCGTCCATATTTTCGGTAAAAAAATACACGGGCTGAGCACCAACCGAAGCAAGTGTTTGTCCGTCAACCCGGGTCAGTACAGACGGCCCTTCTCACTCCGTGCTTTTTTTTTCGTCATAAAATTACTGCTCAAAAATGTGGGCATCGGTCAACGACGGAAAATATAACACTGCCACATAGACGCTATTCCTTAGCCTGTCTGTGGTGTTTATCGTACGGTGTCAGCATTAAGCAATTAAAACAAAAGTTATGTCGCTCGTATCTCAAGGCACCACGGTATTTGAGTGAAAAAAAATTGTTTTTAATTGCAAGACGGTATTGGCGAGTACTCAAAGTGAATACTCTGAAAGAAAGTTGTACCCGTGTATCCCTAGTGTCTATGATCCGCATATATAGACACTTGAGTGAATTTATGTCGCCACTAGTTGCACTTGGCACCTTAAGGGTCGCTACCTTGCGTGTGAAAACAGCAATAATGAGTGCAAACAAATATGAGTGCCGCCCAGCCTTTAAGGAATTGCTGCAGACGATATGTTTACATTCACATAGTGGCTTGAGTGTATCGTCCCCGGAATGCAATCCAAGCTCACTTTGCGGCGAATGAGTCTTCTTTAATGTGACAGCTCGTTTCTTCCCTTCGGCAGCGCCACAATTTTCTCGCAAGTGTAGTTCAGTTTGGCATTACAAGCATCCAGATCCATACGTACCTTCAGAGCACCTGAAGCATGCCGATGTCGATTCTGTTCACGCAAGATAGGCGATGTATTTTTAGACAACGCTATCTGCTTTTTTTTGTTTTTCATCTTGTCAGCGAGGTCATGTTTGTTGCAACAAAAGCGACATCATTAGCTTGCGAGCCAGGTGGCACGTGCGCCGGCTCAAAGGCGCTCGCTCCATCGTGCATGTTCGGAGTTGGTGGTGGCGTTTCCATGGATACCAGTAACCCCATTATTATTTCTACATCAGGGCATGTGTGAATGATGGTATTAACATGACTTGTTTCGAGAGGATTCTACGTTTACACGCGCAGTGCTATTATTATAGACTGTGGACTTGATCTGCACTACACAACTGTATTTTTCTACAGGAGCCCTGTGAGAATATTTACCCACCTCCCATTTTAAAAAGGTGAACTCTAACCATCACGTGACTTTTTCTGGGTATTCCTATGATCATTCAGCAAGTGTAGCAAATTTAAAGTGGCTCCCCGTTTGTGTTAATTTCGTTAACGAAAACTAAACGAAAAATTTTCACCAGACTAAAATTAGACTAGACTAGGCTAAAACTTTCATTAATAAACAATAACTGCGACGAAATCAGTAGGCCTATTCATTTTCGTCGACTAATGAAGATGAGACGAAAATGTACTTCACTTTATAAAAACTGGACTAAATTTTACGGACCTTTTTGGTAATGAATAAAAACGAGACGAAAATGATATGATTTTGTAAAATCTTGTCTCTGCTAATCTGTGACACTGTCATGTGACACTTTCCCTTTCAAATCTGCAGCAAGCGAGTGCAACATCCACAAACACATGGAACAGACAGGAGGTGGATTCACGGTGACCGGTAAAAAAAAAAGAAAAAGGAAACTAGTATAACGTAACATTAATCCAACGGCTATAATGTTTGAACAATCCAACAGCTAACTAATGTTGGCTAATTTACAACCTCATTGCATGGCGCCATAGTAGCCACCTGTTGATATACTGTAATTGTGTGTGAAGGAAGTTGTTTTTAATCAAAAAGATGAGAGAAAATTTTATGTGAAATTGTTTTAGATCCGAAATGTTCAACATAATCTGCTGACAAAAAAAATGCAGGGGTTCAATGATTGTTCTGAAAATGTTGACAGTTTTTGTTCACTAAAACTAAACGAATAAAATTACATTTTCTTGGACTAAAATAAAGACTAAAATGCTAGATTTATAGTCTACTAAAAGTTAACTAAATAAAATCCGGATGAGGTTGACTAACTATGATAAAAACTAACAAGCGTGATTGAAACTGGGCTAAAACTGAGACTACATTTTAAAATGGTGGATAAAATGAACACGACTCCACATTGCCCAAGAAAAGTGCTGCTGTTCACCTCATAGTCTGCCAGTACTTAAGTGTATATTTTGCTTTAGTGGCTTCACTGGCTTGTTTACTGTTGTACTAGATTGGCCACAACTGCTGGCCAACAAAGATGATTCTGACTCTGATTCCATGTCAGTCCAGGGATTGGCAGGTGATCATTTCCAAGTCTGTGTCAGCTGGGATAGGCATCATCCCCCCCCAGACCCTGTCGAGGATAAGCAATAACCAAAATAGACCGATGGGCCAAAAGTTTGGGTTAGTTGTCCACCTTCATAGGCTTCAGTGTGGTGGTACAATAAGAGTTTGATGAGAATTTGGATCTTGGATTTTGGCCTGATCCAAACGAGCGTTGACCAGCCTCAACGGGATTATCTCCAATTCGGTCCCAAATGAGACGTGTTTTCTGTCCCTTCACGCAGTTTAGTGTTTTTGATGAATTTTCACCGTATGTTTGTCGGGTGGCCAGAAGCTCCAAACAAGTGTTGTTTTGTTTGGACCTGCTGGCATCCTTTCCTCAGTCAGTGGTCCAAAATGTAATTAAGCCCTGAGCAACAAGCGGCGCAAAAGCTTTCTTGGAATTGCTGCATCTATTGTTGTTATTCAGACAAATGAATCGCCTTTTTGAGAGCTTCGACAAGCTCAATTTTTGCAAACACTCTTATCTATGTGAAATTGTATGTGTGTATTTTCACCAGTTCTCACAAAATTGTTCGGACGTACGTGTCTATCATAGGACGTACTCAAAAGTACGATCCATGCCTTAAATTAAACAGGAAGTCGGATTTATTGGTTGGTTTTCCCCAGTTCCGACCTGAAAGCATTCGAGGCAAAAGTAAACAACCAAAATGGCGGATAGTAATAAATTGTTTTGGTCCTCAAAACTCATTTTGACCTTCAGCAAACTTACCTTCTCGTAATTTTGCTTCATTTATTGTTTATTATCTTATTATATAAGCATTTCATACAGTTCAGTATTTCACCGTATAATTTCATGCAGGGAGTTAGCGGCATACTATCACGTACGTTGTGTTACGTGAAGTTATGTCGAATGTTTATGAATGAAGAAAGCTAGTTTTATACTCGAGTAAATTGTGTTTTACCATTCACGGTCTGTGTTTCCAAAGGGGTCGCCATTGTAGAGTGACGTCACATTGTATTCTGTCGGTGAAGTCGGGGTACTTTTTTTTTCTCCTGACTTTGCAAGTGGGATTACCGAGTTCAAGGGGGCGTTCCCTTACACACTTTCTCGTTTGAAGTAAAAGAAGTCCGACTTACGACCATCCTCGAATGCAGCATTACTCCGGTCAAAGCAGCTAAAAACCTGACAGCAAAGGTGGCAAATCCAGGTCCAGAAAGTAAAAACCCTGCCACAGTTTGGCTTTAGCCCCTTGCGCTAGCTAGCTAGATCCCTAGCAGGTAAACGAGCACTCAAGGTGCTAGCTATGGAGCTCGCTAGCTAGCTTGTTGGGCTAAAGCCAAACTGTGGCAGGTTTTTACTTTCTGGACCTGGATTTTCCACCTCTGCCTGACAATTGGGCAAGGCTAAATCACAAAACTGGTCTAATAGTTTGGTGTGGAAGTTTGAAGATCATTTCAAGGATTTACTGTGAAAAAGCAACATATGATTCTGCTTTTGGTTGCCTTAACTTTCCTGAAAACTAATTCACAAAGCACTCATTGTTATTTTTCATGTTGTGTCCAAGGTGTACTTCAAGCGGGATGGTGAGCTGATCGAGGTGATCTCTTACATTCAGCCATCAGCCGGCGAGCAGGGCGGCGGCTCGGCGGGGTTCCAACGAGCCAGGCCGCTCATAAGCCGGGACCTGGACGAGACCAAGCTACAGCGCTCGCTCTCCCTGCTGGACCCCGAGAGCCGGTCGGCGCGTTTGTACACGGAACGGCCGCAGCGTGTCCACACTCAGGGCCTGCAGGCCTCGGAGCCCAGTCCCGCCACAGAGGTCATTCCGGAGACGGTGGTGAGCCGGGAGTTCCCCCGCTGGGTCCACAGCACGGACCCCTTGTACTACTTCAGCCACACGCACATCCCGCAAAGCGACGGCTCGGTGGTGGTCCAGGCGCGGCTCACGTGGACCCTCAACCCGCAGCTGGATAACGACGCGCTGTTCAGCTGCGAGGTCAAACACCCGGCGCTCTCCATGCCCATGCAGACCGAAGTCACATTGGGTAGGATGTTTTATTTTTATTTTGTACTAGCATTTCTGCAGAGACCCAAACATGACGTGGGGGCAAAAAATTGTTATTCATTACCTTACCTTTTCATCGTTTTGTGCTTAGGTCAAAGCCATGTCTAATGTAAAAATGTTGCTTTGCGCCATCTTGTAACCAAGGAATAGAGTGAATCCCAGTATATCACTGCTTAGACATTCCAGGCGGTAAAATGTGCAATATAGCTAGACTCTAGGGTTGTGCATTTATTTCTCCACAAAAGACGATTCGATGCGGTCTTCGACACGTGGCATGAGAAACGATTCAAGGACAGTTATTTTTTTTTAAGTTACTTTTACGGCTGCTAGCGATTTAACAGTTAAATATATTTGTATATATCTGTTACAAGCTTTGAAGAAAAAGTAGAAATAGAAAAATTGGATTAATCGTGAATAATTATGGAATATTTGTTTATATATATATATATATATATATATATATATATATATATATATATATATATATAACTGTCAAAGTTAAAGTGTTAACCGTTTACTAATTAATTAATCACAAAAAAATTATCGCATTAATCATGTATTAACACCGATTAATCACACTATTAATTTTAAACGCAGATGATCCTTTAGCTTCACATGGGATGGCCACGTTAAAGATAGCACAGGTTGTGTTTGAGTAACGAACATAGCTACATGCATTAAAGTCAAGCATTTAATAAATGTTTGTGTATGACATTTGTTCATGTCAAGCTATTGTTTTGTTTTTTTCCATTTTAAATGACGCAAGTAATTAACTGATTAGAAAAGGGAGGATGAGCGTGTGCAGTGGATCAAAAAAATGTAATGTTTTAATGTCCTCATAACAATGTTGAAAGAATTAACACTTAACAAGTGGTCTATAAATTTGGCAGGCAATTTTTTTGTTGATTAAAAGCCTTTTAATTAAGCGATTAATCGTGATTAATCGAAATTCAAAGATGTGATTAATATGATTAAAAAATGTAAGCGTTTAACAGCTCTAATATATATATATATATATATATATATATAGTAATAAAAACATTCACTTAACCTGCGATAAAGTGGTGGAGTGAAAGTTGAACCATGATATATATATATATATATTTTTTTTTAAGAAAAAAAAGAGGCTCCATGCGTTTCTCTCATTTATCTCCCGCTTATGACTGCGTCTTTGCTGGTCCTCAGAACAACTCTAATCTAAAGCCGACTAACCTGTGGGCAGTATTTTATTTTGAAATGGCTTGGTCAGAATCATCAAAAAGGCCAAAACAGGTGACAATACCGCTTCGGGGCAGATTTTGGAGTTTAAGTTTCGAATGCAAAAACAGAAAAACTCGGCAGTGACTGACAGGCCAATTCACGGCGCTGTCTGCCGCCAGATTGAGTTAACGTGCCAACGTTATTGAAAAAAGTCAAGCTGAATTAGAAATGTGGGAGGACAATTCAGACACAAAGTTCTCACAAAGCTGTTCAACCATTGTTGTTGTTTTTTTACATCAATTTATTTTCAAAAGCAGTGGGGTATTTCTGTTCATATTAAAATATCAAATAGAATAAAACAAGAAGAATAAGAAGAAGCAAACAAGAGTCAAACTTTAGGGTGGTAAAGTATAGTTTTTTTTTTTGTATGTGTTATCCTGGAGATGAACGCACGAACGCCTTCTGTTTTTTCTCTAAACTAAAAACAAAGATGGCTCCCAGCATTTCCAATTAACACTTCAAAGGCGAAACGTTGGCGTCATTCTTCTGCAGACGAGCGTCGTGATCCATGAGAAGCGAAAAAATAAACTCACGCTGAAGACACACTTCTGTGTCCCGTACGAGATGCTCTCCAAAATCAATGCGGTGCTGCCTGGTAATCTCGTTTCTTTCTATCGAGCCGAGCGCAGGAGGTAACATCTGCTCGTGTTGCATCACTCTCAAGTCCGCCGTTCACTTTTTTTGCGCGCCAACAAGAGTCCTTGCCAGAACCCGCGCGTCCATATCTGGCTAATTAGGTTGATTCTATAGAGTCTCAATTAGTGCAGGAGGGACACTCCTTTCTGTTGTCGAACGTCCGCACTGACAATGGGGCCTTGGCAAAAAGGAATTAGGCCTGGCACAAGTTTGGATTTTTCACATTGTCAATCAATCAGTTACAACTTTTTGCAAGGTATTCACTTCGACACTTTGCTTTTAAAATACTTTTTATTAGGAGTGTCAACATTCGTGCATTCGTTTTGAGTTAATAGTTCCTTTAACGCGTGATTAATGACCGCCTCCTACTGGGCAAATTCCAGTTGCAACAAAAGTAGACATGTCCACGTCAAAATGTTGCAGTAATAAATGGAATAATAATGTATATATTAGTGGAGAGTGGAGTCAAGTTGTAGTTAACATTTTTTTAAATGTGCAGAATTTTACTAGTTAATTAGTTAATTTCACGAGTTAATGTTAAAGATGAAATCGTTCTTAATATGAAAAGAAAAATGCACTGAGCTGTCACCAACGTCTTACAAATGCAATTATGCCATCTAGTGGCAAAAAAAACTGACCTCACCACAAATAAATATCACTCCTTTTTTACAGTACAGTACATGTTTTTAATTTTAACTCAAGTTTATGAATTATTATGAAATTACTGTATTAATGACTAAAAGTTGCAGCCATAATTCTATTAGTTAAAAATGTTTCCACTTTTATGTTAACAAGAGAATGAAACTGGGGGGGGGGGGTATTGTACATTTTATTGTACATTTAGAACAGATCCAAAATGTGCGATAAATCGTGAGTTAACTATTGAAGTCATGTGATTAATTAATTTTTTTTTAAATGTATCGCTGACATGTGTGTGGCAGCTTTGCTCTTTTTGATAAATGATTAAATCACATCTCCGATGGGACAAAATGATTTTATTAATGACAGCGAGCGAGATTTTTTTGGTCCTGTTGTTGTTGCTGCCAGGTCTTACTTGTCCAGCGGGAATCGCACATCGCAGAATAATTCCTGGCGGAGAGCAGGAGCTGTCAGACACCCCCCCAACCCCCCCCCCCCCCCCACCCCCGAAATGTAGTTCATCACATGCAAAACTTGACTCGGCAGCGTCAGTCAGAGCGCCAACGACATGAGCTGTCTTCATCAGACTGAAGCACGGCGCAGTAAATATTTTAGCAGCTCGCTCCCTGCAACATGGATGATTAAACCCATGACAAACCCGCGGGGGGGACGGGGGGGGGGGGGGGGGGGGGGGGGGGGGATGCAAAAGATCGCTAAAAACTCTTGCTAAATGTCAACTCCGCTTTTATTTTGACAAGTTGTTTGAAGCCGTTCGTTTGTCACCATCGTGTTCCTCATCAGACGTTTGATTTTCATATTAAGAGAAAAAGGGAATAGAAGATGAGCCGTTGCATCCCAGTGCATTTGGAATGTCAAACACTGCTCAGCACGCTACAGCAGAGGAGACAACAAAACGCGCGCGTCAAAAAACCTCCTCAGTCAAGGATGCAGACGTAAGGATTGTTTGGCTTCATATGATGAAAATTGGCTTTATAATGAATTCTATACAAAAAAATTGGACCTCTGCTGTGCCTGCTCACCAACCTTGTATGAAATCCAAGTCAATATTTTATTATGTGCCTATTTGTGAAAATGTGCCTTTCATCAACAAATTCGCCACTTTCAAAAGTCGCCTTCGTGGTAAAGAATAGGCTTTGCACGATCAGAATTTTGGAGCCGATCAACAATCAGCGTTTTTTCATCATGTATGTTAGTTTTGTGGTTTTTTTAGCATGTGGTATCACAAACGCCAGGGAATCGTTTTTAAACTGTGAAAAAAAATGAATGTCGACTTTAAATGACAATAATAACAACCACTCGCATTTGTCGTATCTGTGACGTGAAGTGCAAAATGCGTGCACTGTTTATAAGTCCTGCAAGCTGCTCTTGGTAAGGAAATTAATTGGTGGTCTTTTCCGCGGCCATAAGTGATAAATCTTTCAGCGAATATATTAATATCAGAGACGGAGCGACATTCTGACAGTCGAACCAATGTTGTATTACACTCTTGAATATTCATGAAGGGCAGCGCGCTCGCCATACAAATGGGACGAGAGGCTGACGCTCCTCCTCCGTCACACGCTCGCTCCTGGATATCCTGACCACGAGAGTTCAGGTCGGCGGCGGCGGCAGCGGCGGCGGTGGCGGCCGAATATTTAAATGGTGCTCTTTTTGAGCAAAGGTGTGCAAAATGAACATTGTTGTGAGTCTTATTCCATGCGCCGGGTTCAACTCTACCTCACGTCGCCGATGCTTTGCCAGGCAGGGATAATCAAAGAGCAGATGCTCGGCTCCAGATGGCATTGGCATGCGAATAGAGGATGAGAATGTGTGTGTGTGTGCGTGCGTGTGTGCGTGCGTGCGTGTACGCATGCAGCGATTTGTGTTTGTGTTGGCCACTCATCAATACGTCTTATCTGCTGGCTTTAGTGTTCCCGCTTGGAGCCGTGAAAGGAATTACATGGCCGGATTCACCTGGATGGAGCCGCCGCCTGATCCGGCCGTCAGTCGGGCATTTTTTTTTTTTTTTATTATTCCTGCCCCTCTCGGCTTCTTTTTTCTTTAACCAAGCCGCTCATCCAGTAAATGCGACAGGCTGCCCTCAACTTTTGCTGCCTGCAGTGCAGCTGGACGCACCTGTTGATGGGCAAGGCACACCTGATGCGGGGCCAAAAACGATGTCTTTTGGGCAAGCGTGAAGTAGCGCGCACATGAAGGAGCGATAAAGAAACACTCCATTCTTTGAGTTCAGTTCAGCAGACACAATGAAAACAGCAGAGGCCCCAGAATTGAACCCTGTGGAACACCATATGTTCGTTATACACGTGGATTCATATTGCACATTTACTCGACATAGTTAGTATGAAGGGATTACAATTATAAAGGAATTGCACGACGTACCGTCACAACAGCTGCTCTTGAGCAAACTCCCTACAGCACAGATAGAGGCCAAGTAATGTAGTGTAATCACCTGCAGCCAATGATGGCCAAGCGTGGGGCGTGTCATCACAAATCATATGAGTCGGGTGTGTGTCTTGACCTCTGCCGAGCCCCTGAAACTGAATCACCGAACACCTGGGCTACAATTGAACCCAGGTAAAGAAACACTGGTTTAGGTGTATTAGAAGTGTTTTTAGAGTTGGTTACTCTTCTTTTTCTTTTTTTTGGCTTACTTGTTAGGGTTTGATTATTTTTTCACCTGTTCTCGTCAGCCCGGTCCCTTGTGTCGACCAATCAGCTCCTTTCAGCCATCTTCGTGTCTTGATTTCAACCTTTAGTCACGTGCTCATGGCATGTTTTTTTTTTTTTTTTTTTTTCATTTAATATTAAGAATCTTCGTGTCTTGTTTTTCTTTAGATTTTGAAAATGATTTGATTTTAGATTATACTGCCCTGCTACTTGGCTTCCATTGGCTTGGGTCCTGCACTTTTGCCTTTTATCATCACACAAACATAAAAATAAATATTCAACAACAAAAAATCTATTTTAATATTAAATTTTTATTATTTAATGTTTGTCTTTTACGCGATTCAGCCGAGTGGTAGGATGACACCCTAGCACCCTTTTATTGACAGCTGCCGCTTTTAAAAAGTCAAACTACATAATGCTAGTCCAAGGGAGTCCTGGATTACTCCCTGGTGGGAGCTGTTCGGCCTCATGTCCGTTCGGGCGCCCGACGCCCCAATCAAGGGTGGGTGGCGTCGGGCGCCAACTGTCGCCACTGGAACGAATCCCAGAAATCGGCCATCATCTTTTCTTAACGACCATATGCCCGACGAGCTCCACGCGTGACACCGCGAAAAGCGACGAGCTCCTCCAATGACGCTCGCCGTTGCCAGAAGTCGCCTGTGAAATGCCATCCGTCCCGGGCGCGAGAAGACACGCGGGCCACGTCACGCCTGTTTCGTCTGCCAAGGGAAATATGTTGATGTTTTCTCTCTTCTTGAAAATGTGAGACATTTACCATTTTATTGGTCAACGTTGTTGTCCTACTTTAGAGTCCTTTTGCTGATATAATTCCGACTGTTATAATTATGACGTGAATGTGGATTTGTGCAGCGCTTTGTCTGCAAATGAACTTCCTCGCGGATAAATAAAGTGAATTTGATTTGATGCTAAGATGCCACAAGGGGGTGTCACAGACCCCCCATAAGGAAAGTAGTAATTGGTGTCAGTGAAGTACGTTGAAGTGATTCTCCGCAATTAACAGCATTTTCACTCATGGAAGCAGCACTTCACGTACAGAACTTTTCAATCGGTGTGCAGATCTGTGCATGCTGCGCATGCAACTAACACACTGACGTACACAAACGCCCACGCAACAACTTTAGGAAGCAATCAAGAATGAAGATGAAGAGAATTCAAATCTATACATCCAACCAAACTCAATGCAGCTCTGCTTACCTATTGCCTTGACAAGTTCATTTCAGACATGGCGGCAAATCTGAAACTTGGTGTTGGGGAGTTTAGTCGATACCGATGCCATAAATACCCAAAATAATGCATGGAATTAATGTCAATTTTCTATTCTTCTGATTTCTAGTTCCTGATTGTAAAACGGCCACAAAAGGGCAGCCGATATCGGCCACTGTCTCCAGTGCCGATACCTTGAAATAAGGCTGATGTCACCACCTGGTATCGGTATTCGCCCAACCTTCAAAAATATATATAAATAAATAAATGAATAATTAAAAAAGAATATAAAAATGAGATAAAACAATTAATAAATGTGGTAATAAATACAAAAATAAATATAGAATTAAATATCAATCAGTAAATAAAAACTCTACTCTCATATTTATTTATTTCATGCTGCAGACACTGCCATGAAATGTTATTCAAATGATCAATCTAATTTTTTGTCTTTTTTGTAGTTATGTTTATTTTTTTATTTTTTTCCATTTATATTATTTTTTCTTAATTATTTTTGAATTATATTTCTATGTTTGTTTTTACTGTCATTTTTATGTATTTATTTATGTATTTTGGCAGTTTTGGTCTTCCATCGCACAGGCACGCAACTACTTTTTTACGAAGCATAAAAAGTATATTTTTCTATAATATGACACTCTAAAAAAATGGCCCTCAGGGACTCTACCTGCCGCCAACCCAAAATTTATGAGCACTTGAGATGAATTTTAGCCATAAGTTTAATACATTTAGCCACATGCTCTGTTTTAGAACAAATAAAAGGGTGCAATTTATCTTTTTTTATGCCTTGTAGTTCTACAAAAGGCATTCATTCATTAGCCCGCGTGGCCAGACAAATAGCTGTCCAGTGATTTCATTTATTTGCTTTTATTTATTTGTCTCTTAGTTTCCCCTCATCAATGAAAATAAGCGTCTAATGTGATTTATATTAAGAGTTAAAAGCGGCAAATGAATGGCGGACGAGTGCTGTTATTGATAGTGGGCCCTTAGCTCAACTCTCATCCCTGATTAATTAGTTCATTCGTTTAAAACAGCACCGCGCCGCTCAGCGCGCGGCGCCGTTAACTTCTCTGTTGATCGGATCACATGAAACCGGAGCTGCTGAGACGGGCCTGAAAGGATATCTTGTGGGCAGCGGGGGTCTCTGTGAAAATCACCCTTTTTGCTTTTCAAACATTATGCAAATTGTTCTTTTTTCCTTTTTATTTATCGGGACTCAGCACATCAGGGTAACCTAACCCCGTATAATCTTGGAATATTAGAACCTCGGTGCTCCCGGCGCCGCATTGTTTTAGAGGCTCCAAATAAAGGCGGCGAGGGCCGGCTATCCGCGCCGAGACGAGGAAATTAGCTCCATGAGTGTCTCTTATCTCGCCGCCTCCACACTCCACCCGCCGCGCTCCCATTCTCCTCCAGTAATGAGTATCCACCCAATTTAGTCCCTTTTTCTCTCTGAGGGGGAATAAATCCTGCAGTATTGTTCTGATAAAGGGACCTGCCTTTTGCCTGCTGACCTTAATTGACAGGAAATTGTGTTTGTCCTCTCCTTGTGTGACGTTCAGTGTGATGACCTTTTGTCTTTCTTTCTTTTCTTTTTTTTTATCTCCCTCCAGCTGCCCCGAAGGGCCCCAAGATCTTTATGACCCCCAGCAGGGCCATAGTCGGGGACACAGTGCGCATCACTGTGCAAGGATTCCAGGTAGGACCTCGCGGGGTAAGTGTGGGGCAATACAGAACCAAAGTGAAACAATTCCATCTCATGTGGGATGGGAATAGACCATTGAAACGCATTTTGTCTCTCTTTTCGAATGTATTTGACTCTCTCTCTTATTGTTCTCTGTCACAATTATACCCCAGGCCAGTGATTCGCAACCAGGTGTGACATTATCACGAGAGCCTCGGGAAATTATCCAATTACACTGAAAGTCCATGTAAAGTGAAAATAAATGTCTTTTAAATTGGACAAAGCACAGAGTGGGCTGTTGTTAGCAACCATGCCACATTTGATTGATTAAAAAAAAGCCCAAAAATCAAGCTGCAAGATCATAAAAAAATCACGTCCGTTATTTAAATTTGCAAAATCAGTGGGCGTGTCCACTAAGCATATGAAACTGTACCTAGTGTACCTTGTACTACTATTTCTACTAGAATCTTTGTATGCCATATAGCTACATATTTGAGCTGTGAATTCATATCTGCATGCTTAAAAACGACGAGGCACTCTAAAGTGGCCATGCCAGTGCAAACTCAGGCCACACGCAGTCTGTTATGTCTGACTTTTTTTTGGGGGGGCGTGGTTTACACTCCTTGTTCTTCTGCCTTTCTCTGCGTGACATGCATGCACTCATGGCCAACAACGAGGCGCTCTAAAGCAGCCACGCCAGTGCAACCTGATTCCTGTTATGTCTGACTTTTTTGGAGCGTGGGGAGGGGGATTGCGGTCCTCGTTCTTCCATCTTTCTCTCCATGCATTTACTCATGGCAGACAACGTGACTCTCTGCAGCGACCACGCCAAATGGGCCCTGTTTTAAGCACGCCCATAAAATCAATAAAACTAAAATAGTGAAAAACAGTTTAATGCTATATATGCACAATTTAGTACTAAAGAGTTCTTAGATCATAGTTTGTGTTAGATTTACAGTTTACATTAATATAGGCAATTGTAAACCTGTTTGGGAATGAAGTTAAAGTACCACCGAATGTCACACCCAACTCAGTGGGGCGAAATTCGTTCTGCGCATTTGACCCATCCCCTGAGGGAGCGGTGAGCAGCAGCAGGGGCCGCGCTCGTGGATCATTTGGTGATCTAACCCCCAATTCCAACCCTTAATGCTGAATGTCAAGCAAGGCGGGAATGGGTCCCATTTTTATAGTCTTTGGTATGACCGGGCCCGGGATTGAACCCACAACCTCCTAGTCTCAGGGCAGACACAGACCACTACCACTTTGTAATTTTCAGCAGGGTGGTCCTTATCCCCCAGGATGAAGTCATTTGATGCTACTCGACTGCTAAAGGAGAGATAACATCAGCGATGGAAAAATGTTACTCCGTGAAACGACGTCTTTTAAAACACATTTTGTAAATCAATCACGTCCATGTTGCATGTTGACCAAAATGGCACAAACGGAGAAATGACTGCGCTTCCCCATACAGATCATTTTGCCCTTCTCAACAGTGAGATGAAACGATAAGCAAGCGAGCCCCACGTTGTGTTGTTGTTTCGGGGAATTTATTATGGACGACGACTCGGGAGTGCGGCTTTTTAGGCGCTGCTCCTTTTTCTTCCCCTCGTTGCGTTATGTATGAGATTCAATTTGACACTGCTGCTCGTTTATGCGGCGCAGAGCACAGATTTTCCTCCCAAGACATTATTTGTTGAGGTTGAGGACGTTTGTGAGTGTCGCGAGTCGGTTGCTCTCCTCAATTGATCTTCCATTTTTCAGCGATGGCCGCCACAAGGACATTATTTATTTCGAAGAACAGATCCTACCCAACATGTTTGAGGTAGCAGAGGTCCATAAGGTAGATAAGTTGTTGCGCTTACCAGGGGAAATGTTCCGCAGTTCTTCAAAGGGAAGAGCTCGGCCGCCGTTTATTTCAAAGGAGCAAAGAAATGTTTGAGGCAGTTGAGGTCAAATTGTGTCATGTTGAGTGACTGGAAAAACTATCTCTTGCTTAGTCAGCTGGCATTCATTGATTCTTTAAAATTCACAGACAAGACGGAAGAAAACTTTGGACTTTGAAGGAACACAGATTTCCTGCCCATAAGTTTCGATGGAGCCGAGGTCGAAAGCCAGACGTCGACGTTTTCCAACGTTCTTCAAGGAAAGAAGAGTACAGTGGTGCCTTGAGATACAAATTGAAGTTGTTCCGGGACCAAGCTTTTAACTCAGAACATTTGCCTCGCACACGAAATTGGACTGTTCCTTAAGTGTCAACATTAGGTGGGTTTCCATCCACCTATTTTTATTCAGATTAAAAAAATGTATAAAACTTGAATGGAGATGCTACAAAAGAGGAAAACGCATGGTGGCGTGGCGGCTGTCGTGACTCGCCGTTGGGGGCCAGTTCATATCGCCGTTACAAAGTGTTGCCCAAAAAAAAAAAAAAAAAAAAAAATAGCAATGATAATGACAAATCGGTAAAATTACCGAATGAACAATACTGAGCTCTCAAAAAAATAAAAAAACTGTTGCCACCAATATCAACTCAACGCCATCCTCAAATCATGTTGAATTGCTTACTAAGACGCTAAAAAAGAGGAACGAATTCATTCCTTATAACAGAGAGACACTCCCATATGACGTCATCTGATGGTGCAATCTCCTCTTCCTCTCAATATTGGCAAAAATAATAACGGTTAGTAACTGCTGCTTGTTGTGAAGTGAGACAATTAGTGTTTACTCCTCATAGCTCAAGTTTTTATCCGCAAAGCCAAATGACTTCTTGTATCCCAAAACTCAAGTCGCTTGTATCTCAAGGCACCACTGTAAGAATCGAGAAGAACCAAACCGGAACTTGGTCCAACCTCAAAGTGCGCACGCTCAGTCAAGAGCAGGCGCTTCGTTTAGAATGATTTGCCTCCTCTGCCAGTTGTAGTGAAATTCCTTCTGCTTCCTGGCATATGAACGGCGTGACCTTGTGGACAGAAAAATAAGATTGCTCAAATTCATTGCGCGCAAGACGTCTGAATCAGTGCAAATTGTTGCCCATCCATGTTTTAGCACGTACGAGTTGGCGTGTGTGTGTCACTGAAGTCTTGTACGTGTGACACACACATGAAAATCTGCTCGGTGCTGTTATTTTTAGAACTGGGCTTGTTTACTGGAGGGTTCAGTACGCAAGGGGAATAAACTGTTGTAAACTCAAGTGTCGATTATGAATGCATGTTGTTAACTCGCGGTTCATTCAGTGGGGGGTGGCGGGCTGTATTATTCATGCATCCTTTGCTCTTAATCTCTTTTCTGTGCAACAACCCCACCCAATCCTCCGATGTCTCGGGCGCCGGCGTAGAACGAGGTGTTCCCGGAGCCCCTCTTCACCTGGACCCGCGTGGGGGGGCGCCTCCTGGACGGCAGCACCGAGCGGGATGGCAAGGAGCTGATTCTGGAGCGGGTGCCGGCCGAGCTCAATGGCTCCATGTACCGCTGCACGGCCCAGAATCCTCTGGGCTCCACCGACACGCACACCCGCCTCATAGTCTTTGGTACGTTTGTCGTTAACCAACTCATTCAAACCCAAAACCGTATTTATACATTTTTTTTACGTTTTTTTTTTTTTATGCTAGAGCATACAGATGGCTTTAATACAGCTTCTGTCATGAAGAGGTTGCTTAAAGCAATGGTTGTTATTACAAAAAACGGCCAGCAGATGGCAGCAGAGTATAAGCGACTCGCTAGGGTCATGTTGCAACAAGCTCTTTTTGCCAGTGTTTTCACCAGATGTGAATAATGATGAACCTTAGCTATATTCTAATGCTAATTGCTGCAAAACAGAAACAGATAAAAATGTATTTTTTTTCTGATGAAAGAAGATACTCTAATCTTTCTTTTGGTAGGTTCCATGTTTTATAGCAATAGAACGCAATATTCTGTGGGTCTTGCAAAATCAGTCAACATCCAGTTAAACAGCCGGGAGCGAAGGGGGTTGCTTCAGTGAAAATTGCTGCGAGTGAATGATCAAGTTCAAGTCCAATCAATTGTTTAAAAAAAAATCAGCTGGAATGCTCTTTTAAGTACCCACAAAAAATGAGATCACTACAAAATATATCCCATGTACTGTAGCTACACTAACCGCAAAATTTACCTTCAAGATTTATATGACCACTTTTGGCGATGAATCATTAATGCGGCAACGAAATTGCGATTAATAAAAGATTGTGTCCCTAATTGGCTCAACAACGCTTTCTTTTTAAGACTGCACTTAGAGGGATGACTATCCTCTTAACGAGGGTTTGAGTCCATCAATGGCGAGCAATGTAGCGGCGCACTTGCAAAAGCCCCAACTGACGACGACCATAATGGAGTCGATGGAGTACGGGATGCCAGTTTACGCAGTTTGAAGGAGAGTAGAGTGTCAGGAATGGAGTTATTACGGCCAAATCCCAGTAGGGGGCATTTATGAATATTTTCAAGACGGGACTTTCATATGCATTTTGGTCTGGCTCGGACCTGGGTTGGTAAAAGGTAAATAGAATGCTTTTTGTATAGCGCTTTTATCTACACCATATGGTGCCCAAAGCGCTTCACAATGCCTCACATTTACCCATTCACGCACCACTGGTCGGCTGCTGCCATGCAGGGTGCTGCCAGGTCCACTGGGAGCAAATTGGGGTTCAGTGTCTCGGACAAGGATACTTTGAAAAAACCCACAACCTCACGGATGGGAGACGGCCACTCTACCACTGAGCCATGCCACCCGGATTGTCAGAGTTTCTTTTTTTTGTTTTTTGTTTTTTGTTTTCGTATTTAATGACCATGTGCGGACGATTACGTAGTCCAAATTTCATATCAATCGGATATAATCTCTTGGACAAGTTTGCTGGAATTATTGAAAAATTCCGTCAAATCTTTTTGGGCATGGCTTCTTGACTTTTTGTGGGTGTAATCATGATACACCTACCTACTAAATTTCATACAGCTAAATTTAGATGGCTTAAGTGGCTCGGTTCTTATAAATCCCCAAGACAAATGTGTCTTTGAAAAAGACCCATGGAAAAGACCCTAAAATGGTCGTTCAAATCAAAATGGCATACTTGCCATTTCTTTTAGGGCATGGCTTCTTGAGACATTTTTGTTTGTCTACTTGTGATAAGTATGCCTTCTAAGTTTCATAATGATAAAAATGAAACATACTTAAGTGGCTTGGTTTTCAAAAAAAATCCCCCAAGACTAAAATGGCTGCTTCAAACTCAACGTGTCTTTTCCGTATGACTTTTTGAGACATTTTTGTCGGTCAACTCACAACAGACATGACTACCAAATTGTATGCGGCTTAATGAAACACAAAAATTTGTATATTTACAAATGTGTTAGCTCTCAGACAAAAACTAGGTAGGTATCTCGACCAAATGTCATGTTGTAAACGAAACTGACATCAGTTGGGACAACAATTTTAGCAATTTTAGCACCAGCACTTTTGCGTTGTGCGCTTGACACCAATAAAATCAAGTTGTTATGCATTTTTATTTTTAATTACTATCAACTCTTGTTTAATCTGTAAAACCGTCAATTAAAGTGTCAAGCGTTATTAAAATATATATTTTTAGGCAGAACTGACAGGGAGGGCATTACCTTGAAAGTAATTTGGCAAGCAAGAACGCCGACGTCTACTTCACACCCGGCGCACCCTCAAGGCATCATCGGCCGCGAGTGCCGTACGGCCTCATCTGTCCTCTCCCCTCCGCCTTGCGGATCGCTACCACTCTCGCTTCGGGGAAGTAAATGGTGATTGACTGACCTTGGCGGCTCCCTCACGGCCTTGAGATGGAACACTCTGCACTGCTAACATGTCCGGTATACATCAACGGGAATAATTGCGTGTAATGACCACGGCAGGCGCCGGCGTCCCGATAATGCTCATCGTCATGCAGCATGTGAGGCGGCAGTAAAAGTGACCCAGCACGAGAGGTGGACACGACGAACCTCAGCTGTGTGCTCATGCCCATTTGCAACTGTGCTTTACTTACAGTCAATTCTATGGCCCATGACGTGAGGTACACGTGGACAAAATAGATCCAATACAGAAGCTGGTTCAAATATGCTTATTATAATTTGACCGTTCCATTATTGAAGTGGTCAAAGTAACCCTAAAATGGCGGCTTTCAACCAAAAATGGCAGACGTGGCTCTTTGAGACCATTCTGTGGGTCTACTCACAATCGAACAAATTGTCGTTGCTACATAGTACAAAAAAACGGCCAGCAGGTGGCAGCAGAGTATAAGAGATCGGCCAGAGCCATATTGCAACAAGCTCTTTTTTTTTTTTTTTACAGGTTTGTGTGAATAATGATGAAATTTAGCTATATTCTAATGCTAATTGCTACAAAATGGAATCAGATACAAATATACTTTTTTTCCTGGTGAAAGAAAAGACTCTCATCTTTCTTTTGGTAGGTTCCATGTTTTGATCGCAATAGAACACAATATTCTGTGGGCCTTGCAAAATCACAGCTAAATGAAACCGTCTTCAGGGACTCTATTTTGCCAAATCCATAGAACAAGTTCAGAACATTTGAATGACGTATCTGAACACCTCGATGAAGCTGAACATATTTTGGATTGGCTTTCCTGAGAAGTCAGAAAAGAGCCGCTGCATTTCTTGCGCTGTACCTCCATTTGACACCTCACTTCAGATGTGAGCGCTTAGCATCCAAAAATAGCCGGGGAGGCGTTTTTACCCACGGGGCACTCTTTCTCCTCACATCGCAATCACTTGGCATTGCGCTGATTATTAAAGTAAAAAAATATATACTAATTTGCTTCAATGCTTGAGCGTTGTGTTCCCCAACTCCAGTACCAGGCTATCGTCTTTCTCATTGGGGATGAGAACCGGAACACAGAAGTGTCAATAATAACCTTTTTTTTTTCTTTTTTTGTCTCCCTCAGAAAATCCAAGCATGATGAAAAACACGCAGAGCCAGAACAGTAAGTTTTCCAACCACGCAAATGACTAAGCTACGAGTGGGCGAGTGTGATTAAAAAGGCAACACTGAGCTCCCAATGTATGACTTTGACACGCTAGCAAAAGGTTTGCACCACGAGTACTACTGGTGACATTGTAAAATGATACTAGCTAACATCTCGAAGTCCACTTATAGTACTAGTAGTGCACAGATTTCAACTAGTTTTGCTTTACTAGTAATATGTAGTTGTTCTACTTGTATGCCAAAATTGTTCTACTAATGGGCCGAATTGCCTTACGAGTGTGGACAAAGACTTCAATCGCTATTTGCACCCTTTGCCCTTCTCTCCGATTGCAATCGTTTGTTTCACCGTAACCACTATGTCGCCTCCTCCAACGCGCCTCTATTTTTAAATTGAGCTCGCGCTGTGAGAGACGCTGGTGACGATTTTTGGATAGGGCCTTGCTGTGCGTGGTCAGCACAAATTATCCTCTGCAGCCCAAAGGACCAAATCCTGGATCAACATCCGGGATTTGGCGTCTTTTGCAAGGTGCGAATTACATCGTCGACAGCCAATCAAAATCCAGACATTGGATTCGTAAAGAGTTGTTTAGTGAGAGTGCCGCTATGCCTCTCTGCCAGTAGGGGGCACCATCGATTCTCTTCAGGGGCGTGATCGTCACACAAGGTCAAGCACTGAATTTGAGTTATTAGTTGTCAGATTTCAGTCTCAACAATGACAAAAACACTAATTATCCATAATTTTTTTGTAGCCCATCTGTCGAGTATATGTGGTTCCAATTTGGTACCAGTCAGACAATCTGTAGGAGTTTACTTTTGAAAGTGTGTGTGGGTGTGTGTGTGTGTGTGGGGGGGGGGGGTGTTCAATGAGTCGTCAAACTTTTTTGACATTTAAAGTCGCAATCAGTTAAAATCCAGAGAACATGTTTGTCTTTCTTTAAAGACGAACAGCGAATTGTCCCGAATGACTCTAAAGCCCTTTTCACACTGCACTTGCTCAGTATGAAAGATTCACACAGCAATACAAAAATGACCGGTTTCCAGTGTGCCCATATTTGGAAGTACTGATGTGGAAGTCTACCAGAAAGTAAAACAACTGAGATGATTTTGCCACTGGTTCGACTACACGTAGACAAGATCTCTTGTTTTTGCAAAAGAAACCCTGACTTTTGCCGCCCCATGCCGCCCAGCAACGCTCCATTCTGTGGCCCTCACCACAAACTGAATAATAACAATGGCACTGCGCTCTGCTCAATGCAGTGTGAAAAGGAATAAATTGCTGACCTCCTGTGTCTTTTCAGAAGTTGTTTTTGAGACTTTCTGGTGGGCCTACTTAATAAATATGCTTTGGGGAATTAGCCTCATGGGCTGAATTTTTATCAATTTGAAAGCTATCAGACAAAATCTGTGGGACTTCCTTTTTGAAGCGTACCTGAAGTTAATGGCAGACTTTTTTTGTGGGTCAACTCCATGCTTACCAAATTTCATGCTTCTACTGTAAGTAAAACTCACCTGTGGGCGTCGATTTTTACAAAATCCCTTTGAGAAATGTGTCCTTGAAGACCCCTAAAAGGTACCCTTAAAACCAAAATGGAAGACTCCCTTTGTCTTTTCAGGCATGGGTGGCTTCTTGAGACATTTTTTTGTGGGTCTTGTCATGATAGACATGTCTGAAAATGTCATGCTGCTACGTGAAACTGGCTTCAGGCGCAGAATTTCCCAAACATTCCAGCGAGGACTTTGGATGATGTGTGAGCACAAACGAGTTGGATTAATTTTCAGCTCCTAACCATGTTGGTGTCAGTAAACAAAAGGACGTCCAAGCTCCCACTATTTGGCAGGAATATGTGACGCCACATTTTTCTTGGAAAAAAAATATTTTCTTTCAAACTTCTTGAGTGAGGCCCAGTTTTCACGGGGCTGCACCTCCTTCCTTGATGCAAATCCCCACATGGCATCCTCCTCATCTGGCATGGTATTCACACCTTCATCCACTTTTTTATGTTTGTGTGCCATACAACATTGAACAACAACAACAGGTTGTTCGCAGTGACTCTTCCAAAAGCGCGTTGATCCAACCGCGAGCGCGTCCTCTGCGGTCCACTTGCAGGCGACTGGCGTACACACGCGAGTCGTGCGGCCATCTGTTGCTTTTCACACTTTGGCTCGGACCGCGTTGAGGCTCCGCCAGGCTGCTTTCGCACACTTGTGGGAGTGGTCTCGATCTGCCAGTGTGCGCTTTGCAACACACCAAAAGACACTCTCATTTCAACGGAGAAAAATCACAAAGTGAGCAGTCAAGTCTCAACGTAGATTTCTTCCCCTGGTAAACTTTTATTATCATTATAATTATAATAATCAGCATCATCAAAATCAGCATCATCATCGTAATTAATAATAATAATAATAACAATCACCAGCAATAATAATAATAATCATCATCATAATTAATATTGATAATATTAATCATCATCATCATCATCATTAAGAATAATATTAATCATCATCATCATAATTAATAATAATATCATAATTATAATAATACAATTATGAATAAGAATAATATTGTGATTAATAATACAAATAATAATATGAATAATAATAAGAAGAAGAATATGAATAATGATAATAATAATTTATTATCATTGTATCATCATCATCATAATTACTAATGATAATATTATTCATCATGTTCATCATCATCATCATTAATAATAATAATAATCATCATCAAAATCCTCCTCGTCATAATTAATAATGATAATTATCATCATCATCAATAATAATAATAATAATAATAATAATATGAATAATAATAAAAGTAATTTATTATTATCATCATATTATATAATCATCATCATAATAATTAATAATAATAATTTCATCATAATTATAATCTAATTATTATGAATAATAATATTGTGAATAATAATAATTATATTATGAATAATAATAATCATAATAATAGGCTATTGGGCACAGCTAAATAGATAAATAAATTCCTACACAACAAATATTCATATCTTGGTGATCATTTCAAGGGACTGTCGTGAAAATTATGTTGCCAGTCCTGAAGAGACGAGCCGGCGTGAGTCCTAACACAGCAAGCATCGTTTTTAATGGAAACTGCAGATAAGAGCCGTTCCCCGAACGGGCACGTACGGCGGTGACCTCACGGGCCTTGTTGTACACCAGTTGTGAGGTGTGTGTGTGTGCGTATGGCCAGATTCTGTCCTTGCTGTGACACACCTGCTCCCGCGCTCATCCTGGCATTTAAATATTCAAATCTGTTATCCCCAAGCCACAGCTCGAGGGGCAGCAAAAGCAATGAAGAGCAAATAAAGGACAGAGAGTGGCTGTAGATGACAACAATTTTAAAACGATATAATTAATGTCAGGCAGCACGTGGACCAATTGGTGAGCACGCCCGACTGACTCACAGTTCTGAGGTTCAGGGTTCGAGTTTGCCACCCTGTATGATTACCTGGTATTCTCCAGGTACTCCAGCTTCCTCTCACATTCCAAAAACATGCATTTGTTTTATGGAAGATCATATACATATTTAAAAAAATATATATTGTATTTGACTGTTTTCTTGACATTCAATTTAAAAGTATTTACTTATATTTGTGAAAGAACTGGCTTATTGTACTTAAAGTACAGAAAAACAGGTGAATCTGTGAAAAGGGAATTTGAAAAATGTGAGGGATTACTGTACAATTAAAGTCACTTTTCTCTAACATCGCATGTCCGCTTTAAGGTAAGCGTCGGCGTCTGTTCTCTTCTCCCCGATTTGTGTCACGCCGTCGACTGGGCTCGCCATCTGCTCGCCAAAGCTGCTCCCGCGATGCACCGCGACAAACGCGGCCGTCACACATGTGCAAAAAGGATTATGCGGCGATTACACATCGGGCCCATTAAAATGAATTTGCCACTTCATCGGGTACTCCTCTCATTAAATGGCGGCGTGCAGCTCATACTGTATGTGCGAGAGGTTACCCTTTCATTTACATTGTTAATGTGCAGTGTATAACAGAGGCTGATTTTAACCAATGCTAATGATGCGTAACCGTTGCTTTCTATGTGGAAGCAGTTTATTGGGCTCGCTTGCAGGAGACGTTTTAGTGTGCCGCGGTTGCGCAATAGTGGCAGGTAAGAAGAAATGACGAGGCAAGTTGTAATGCGGCCAGAGGCGGAGTTTGCCATTAGGCAAGGCAGGAAATTGCTTCCCGCAGGGCCAACACATTTGACACAAACCGCATATCCTTCACATTAGCAGTGCGGCAATGACAATTGACAGTCGAAAAATTCCCTGAGTTGGGTGCGAGGGGGGGACGGGGGGGTTCTATTAAAAAAATAAACAACAACCATGTATATAGTAAGGCGGGTTTTTTTTTTTCAAAATGACCATGTATATTAAAGCATTTTTAAAAAGATGCTAGATTTATTAGTAAAGCATCTTTAAAAAGAATGACCATTTGTTTTTTAAGCGACCAATCATCCATCCATCCATATAAAAAATAAAAAAAAATGTGTATTGTAAGGCGTTTTTTTAATGACCATGAAACGGCATTTCTAAAAAGATGCGAGATCTCGTCAGGCATCTTTAAAAAAAAAAATATATAATAATTTAAATTACGTTTTTTGTTTTTTTTAAGCTGACCATGTATAATAAGGTGTTTTTGTTTTTTAAATGACCATGTAATGGCATTTTTAAAAAGATGCGAGATTTAGTAAGGCTTTTTTTTTTTTGGATGATCATGTATAGTATGGCATTTAAAAAAAAAAAAAAGCACGATTTTGTAAGGCATCTTTAAAAAAAATTATAAAAATAAGACCCTCTATATATAGTAAGGCGTTTTTTTAAGCAACCAATCAATTAAAAACAAAAACCAACCATGTATACAGTAAGGCGTTTGTGCGCGTGAGTGTGCGTGTGTGTGTTCAATTTTAAAATGCCGTTTTATGTATACTACGAATGGCCACCGGGGGCGTCTAAACCTTTCTTGCTTGGGAATGTTGCTACGCCGCTGAATGCGGCACTTGATACTCGCAAACTTTGATATTGGATTGCGTGTTTGTCTGCTGTTTGCAGCCGGAGCCTCGCACATGAACGCTGTGGGCGGCCTCACGTGGATGGTCCTCGTCCTCACAGTGACCGTGGGACTGACGTGAAAACTCGTACGCTCGCACTCGCACGCACATACTTGCCCTTCTCACGCAACACACACACACACACACACACACACACAAACATAAAAAAACAACAACAACAACAAATCATCAGCTCACTTTCCACAACCTTGCGAGTGCTCTCCACAGAACATCTGTCGAGGCCACGGTGCTGCCACCAGATGGCGCTCCCTCCCATTTTTTGTAACAAAAATAATAATTACGCTATCTAAAGAACGTGACGAACACGACAACCTCCTTCCTTATTTCCCTCCCAAGTTACTTCTTTTGTTTGTTTCTTGTTCCACGTCTGCCTGTTGACAAATAAAATTAGTTCAAACTGGAAAGAGAGCTTTTGGATTTGATTTGATTTTTTTTTCATCAAAGTGTCATTGCGTTTTCCACGCAAATTTGAAAAGTTGCTAAAAAAAAAGGGGGGGGGGGGCCGCCGCACCCATCTGCTCCATGTCCCGGAATGCACCGGATCAGCACCACAAGGGGGCGGGGTTGTCAATGGCGTGGGCGGGGGCAATGCAGACGTTGAAACAGAACAATCTATATACTATCCAAGTATCTGTTTTTGTTTTCTTTATTTTTTTGTTTCTCTTTTTGATGGCTCAGAATGTACAAAAAGAATTTAAATGCATTGGGGGGGAAGGAACAAAAAAGAAATCTGCTGTTTTTGAGTGTATTTTGTGTACATGAGTGTAAATAATGCAGATAATTAAAGAGGTTTTATGGGGCGTTGTTGAGGAACGGTTGCAGTTGTTTGTACTTCATCCAATCCGAGCCAAACGTTCGCTGACAACAAAAACAGCCTGTTCTGTATCAATAGATTTTTATTTTATTTTTTTTGAATATCTATACCAGGATGACAGGAAGTGTTCTCACATATGTCCAATGTTTTCAGGATTGTGATATGCATGTGAGTTCGATTTTTTTTCTCTCTCTCCTTTATTTAACTTTATTTTTTGCAGCACTGCTGCAGCAGTTCGTTGCAGCGACGTATGTTTCCTTGTGTCATGCTATCTTAAGTGACCTACATTGTGTGTGCGTGTGCGCGCGTGCGTGTGTGTGTATACGTAACGCTCTCGCTCTCTTTCTCACTCTCTCACACGGATGTTTGCCGGGATTAGTCGCGTCACGCTAGCTGCCAGCCCGAGCCCGCCCCCAACCCCCTTATACCCCCCCCTCCCACCCAATGCCAGACTGATAAAACAGGGTTGTTTGCATTTGTTTCATTTCACCTGTATTAAAAGTGGAGAGATGATCAAACTGACACGCCTTGACTTTGCTTATGACATGAGTTGCTTATGTATAAACAGAAAACCCCCAAAAAACGCATTGTCCATGACTGAAATGCTCATTTTAGTTGACGCTGTCTGGGCAACAAATGTATTTAACAGTAGTTTGTATTATTGTGGTTGTCGTTTGTTTACTGAGAGATGTTTCTCATATTTTTTCCCCTCACGTAGATAAATAGGGTCGCCAAAATAGCATATTTCCTCATTTTGTAGCTTTTAGGGTGGTTGTGGAGGGAATTTATTTACTCAACTGCAGAGTACTAAGTGTATAATCATTTAAGTCATTTGTAAGCAGTGTTGTGCTAATTACTAAAAACATTTAACTACAGTTACAGTTACTTTATTATAAAAAATAACTCAATTACTCTGATGATTACTTACTATTAAAAGTAGCTCTTTAGTTACTTTTTTTTTTTTTTAAAGAACATACACTGTTCCTTTATGCTCAACTAAAGTAAAGTAATGAGCGTATTTCTTTCCATGTCGAAAAACTCGTCTTGCTCGCCTTGACACTCTCCGTGACTGCCGAATCCGATACCGGCACACAATGCGTCTTCTTCGTGAATACGGCAACAGCCATCCATTTTAAACAAGGAAGTAGCACAATACACAGCAGCAATCTATTCATTATTTGATTCTGAACCGCTTATCCTCACGAGTGCCGCACAATAAAATTATTAAATTAAATGTATCAAGTAACTGACTAACGCACCATATTGTAACTGTAACTGAGTTACTGTGTTTAAAAAAAGTAATGTGTTATTGTCAAAAAGTTACAGTAACCAGCTACTAGTAACTGCCCAACACTGTAAGTCATGATTTAATGCTTCAGTTCATTACATTGTACTGCTCCTTCTGGTCGCCTTGGCCACCAGGGGGCAGCCTAATACACATAAAACAGTCATACAGGCCCAAAATGAGTAAGAGTCACCTTACTCACAGGCAAATGTGATAACAGTTGATGTTTTTTCCACAGAGGATAAAGAATATCCTTGCGCTATGACGCAAAGCTCTTCTAAAGCACACAACCAGCACACTAAAAAAAACTGTGTTCTAATCATAATTCCCTTGTGGCAGCGTGCCTAACATTGTGGCCGGTGAGTGTTTTTCTATAGTGTCTTATTGCGCATTTGCGCATATCAATGGCTGCAGGGCTCATTTTGCAACACTGTTTGATGTTGGCACCGTAATCATACACATTCAAATAGATTCGAGCTTAACTACAGGCCAACGTCCTCCGCAAGACTTTGAAGGAGAGTGCTAATTATAAACCAATGCAGCTTATGTCCAATTCAACATTCATTTAACGTCATAATCTCTTGTTGTTGTTGTTTTAATAGTTAATCACACCTAAGCTAAGATACAGTACATGCATGAGCCGAACCAAGGTTTAAAGGATTTTTGTTCGAAAGACACGTCAGACACCGACAGTCACTTCGGGAGAAAGCCAGCTCACCTTGTGAAAGTACGAATGCTGCAAAAATGGCCCCGCGAGGTGAAGAGCTGCTTTCCAACATAATTACAACGAAATTAAGAGGCCTGAGCTCTGAGAGGGAAGCAGAGTGCATCGACTGCATCTCATCATAACTTTTCATTTCCGTTTCAATTCAAGAGGCACTTTTGGTGCTTGATAAAAAAAAAATAAAAAAAAAAGGAGGTTGATGCATTGCGACTTGCATTTGGCGGTCGTGAAAATTGTGTTTATCGTGTGCGTTATCGATGGCAATGGGCAGTGTTAAGTCTGTAAGGCCACATCACACGATCTAATATTTACAACATTTTGATCTAAGCTCCACAGGACCTAAAAGCCTGTTGAATGTTGTGGCGGAATTTCTCCAGGGGAGAAATAATTGCTTGAGAAAATTGGTTGTGTTTGGTTCTCTTTATTCTCGGCACAAAGCAAAGAAAAAAGGTGCAGATAGACTAAACAAGGCTCAAGAAAGACCAAGTGAGATAAAGTCTTGGTTCACAGGCACACAATTTGTACAATCCCAAATGAAGTCACGACAATTGCACCTCTGTGGGCAGCTATGCAGGGGCGTGTAAAAAGCTATGTGCGGCATAACAATAACACACCTGAAAAAGCCACTATCAGGCATTGTTTGGCATATAAATGTATGGTGTATGCTAAGGTTCTGTGGGTCATGTTAAAGCTATTTGTGGCATAACAATAATGTGCTTGTTTATTCAAAAAGTCACTCTCAAAGCAATTGCAAGGTAGCATTTATTAAAATCACGTTAGTTGGCATAAAGATTTTCGTGACATAGCAATCATGCACTTGTCTAGTCAAAAAGTGACTTAATGCTATGTCAAGGCGATCTATTGTATTAAAGTCACGGGTAAGTTATTGCGTTGATCTGAGATATGCTCATATATGGCATAACAATCACGCACAATCAAAAGTCACCCTCAAAGGCCATGTGTGGCGTATTAAGGTTATGTGACTCATGTTAAAGCTATGTATGGCATAACAATCATGTACCCATGTAGTGGAAAAAGTCACTCTCAAAGATCTGTGTGGCATAGCAATCACACGCTCTTGTATGTAGAGAGAGAAAAAGTCGTCTTAAAAAAAAGAATTGAGCAACTTTGCTACCTTAGTTACACTCACCAACACTATATTAATTTGTCCGAGGGTTATATTGAAATTATAAAACCAATGTGGAAGGGTAAGCCAAGACAGAATAACGTTGCGTGTTACTGGCAGACGAGGATAAAAGTCTGAATTGAAGAACTTGTCTAAATGCAACAATCAGACAGATGCAGGAAGAGTTCATGCAAATTGGGATTTTTATTGAATTTTATTTATTTAAAAGGGGACAGTGCAATTTAATAAAACACATAGAAATTCACGAGTTAAAAAAAGGCAGAATTAGCCAGAAGGCTATTTTCCATCTGTAGTCCCCAGGCCATGATGTAAAAAAAAAAAAAGCGCAATAAAATACAAAAATTATATGTACAGCATAGACACACAATTATTCGTTTATTTCTTTATTTTCCTCCTTAGCTTAAGTGAATTTTTTTTTTAAACTGGAGCGCAAACATGCTTATTATATATCAGGAGAAAGTGCCTCCCTCCCAAGCAGACACTCACGTCATCCTCATCCTGGATCCAAACTGCTCACCCGAGCAAAGAACAAAGGTCAAGACAATCAGCAGAATGTCACCGAGGCCCACCTGTGAATTATTCACAAGTCAAACTGGGCTTGAAGAGTTTGGTTTCCTTGAGGTGCTTAACCTGAAGATATCACATGACAAAACTGTGACCATCGCTGACATATGTCCTTCTTTTTCCCGTTCAACTGCTTATAAAGCATATTTAGTGACTTGGGGTATGTTTATATGACTCAACAACCTTTTAATGTTTTTATGTTAACATCCTCCCAACACAAAAAACAATGACAAATGTTACAAATATGCCAGGCCAATAGTCAGTAGCTGTTAGTTCATTGTCTTTGGAATAGGAGTTGCTCCAAAACCTCGTTATCCTATAAAAACGAATATATATATATATATATATATATATATATATATATATATATATATATATATATATATATATATATATATATATATATATATATATATATATATCCATCCATCCATTTTCTGTACCGCTTGTCCTCACAAGGGTCGCGGGGGTTGCTGGAGCCTATCCCAGCTGGCTTCGGGCAGTAGGCGGGGTACACCCTGAACTGGTTGCCAGCCAATCGCAGGGCACACAGAGACGAACAACCATACTCACAATCGCACCTATGGACAATTTGGAGTGTCCAATTCACCTGCCATGCATGTTTTTGGAATGTGGGAGGAAACCGGAGTACCCGGAGAAAACCCACGCAAGCACGGGGAGAACATGCAAACTCCACCCAGGAAGGCCGAAGCCCGGACTTGATCTCACAACCTTTGCACTGCGAGGCGGACGTGCTAACCGTGCCGCCCTATATATATATATATATATATATATATATATATATATAAAATTAAAACAATAACAAGGTTAGTTTTGTCCTTTCTCCCTCAAGTACGTAGTTAACAATGGTCCAACCACGAAGTCGAGCCATCTGATTTCTCCCAGACGGTCATCATAGGAAAATACGTGAGTGTCTCTCTCTCTCTCTCTCTCTCTCTGGAGCTACTTGTCTCAATTTCCATATTTTGCAACCCGTGACCCTTCTGGTTACCGACCGGACGACTGCCTTTCAAAAGTCAAAGGCTTCAATTTCCAACCATTGCACCGAGAGCCCTTGAAGAGGCCACGGCCTCCTACGGGAGTCAAGTTAAAGGCAAGGGTTTTGCCGTGGACTCCAACCTCGCTCGAGTGCGTCAGCGCGACACTCGGAGGCCCCGTCAGTGGCTGAGCTACAAATACAGCTTATGGAAATGAATGAAGCCGCCGCTTTTCTCGGCGGACGCTCGCTCCATCGACTGCCTGCCCAGTTCTGCATGATTGTTATGCTGTAGCATTTCTACTTTGTCAGACAGAGCCCACGGTGAAAAAAGGAAAGGTTCTGATCCGTGACATAACTGTGCAAACAGATGTATCCTGGTTGTTAAAGTGTTTGATACAACCATTGTCCTTCCCCACCCCTTATTTAAACCCACGCTTTTGCACCGGCAGCGCAAGCTGTGCAGGGAGACCGAATCCGTCGGTAATAAAGCATTAAACACTTGCAAGTAAAAACTGCATCAACAAAAAAAAGCACCAGTTCTTTTTTGTCTTGTATAACATTTTATGGAGAAATAATGAGGTAATGAGAAATGTCTGACTCACCGCAGGTGTTGCGTGACCTGAGCTCCGCCCACAAAGAGATGCAAATGTACCTCGGCAGGTTTCATTTTACACCCGCAGGCAAAGAGCAGCAGTCATCGGATCATTGTTTTACAATGAAAAGCAGCCAAGATGCGGTGGTCGGCTGAGCGACGTTGACAAAAAGGGATCAGCCAACCGGTCATTACCGCCATCGCTCCCGCGGCTGCCATGGCCATCGCAGACCTTCTCGGAGTCCAATTCGACATGCAGCTGCTGCTGAAAATAAGTCTTTCTGTGGCGACGGTGCTTTTGGTGTCATTGGTCTACAGGTTCTACAACTCGAGGGGCGTGGAGGAAAGTCCGGTCCAGCAGCGCAAAGACAAACAAACTTGCCAGAGATGCAAGACAACCCTGCTGGCTACTGACACTGATGATCCACTCGGACCTGCTGATCCTTCATCTGACAACGCCAAAGAAAGGCTGACTGAAGTCCAGGAGGCAGGCAGCCTCTCACACACGGATCAACATTTTAGTGAAGAAGAAGCTAAGATAACTTCGCCCACTCTAGCGAGTGCAAAAGGCCGACGCTCTCCTTGCTTTTTAAAAAAGTTGGAGGGCGGGTTAGGCGTGGGAAGGGAGCTAAGGCAGGACTTGGAGCGACACGGTGTGTACTCCAGCTTTCTCTCCAAGGCTGAGGTCAAAGTGGAGGATGCTAAGCTGGTGCTGGACAGTCCCGGAGACCAGGTAGTTCATGGAAAGATATACGAATACTACGTGGAATCCTCTTCAAACATCAAGTTCGGTCAAAATGAAAGGAAGTCTGAGTCGCAACAACAAGCAGAAATGTTAAGCAATAGCGGCACCCTCACAGATTCTCCTCCTTCTGTGGACCCTGACTTTACTGGAGAACGCTCCTTCCTTGAGAACCCAAATCTCAGGCACTCCATGACACCCGGACCTCTACGCAAACAGAGCTATCGAGCTGCTGCAGAGCAGTCGGAACTGCCAAGTCCAGTTCCTGCCTCTTGTAGCTCAACCAACGCTGGTCCCCTCTTGACCAGTCCTTCCACAAGCAATGAATGCCACAATGTGAGCGAGGCTGGAGCCGGGAGTCTCTCGGTACACCGTTCGGATTTGGAAAGCCTGAAAAGTCAACTGGATCTCGGGAACTGTTTGGAGGCACTCTTTCTGGCCAAAAAACATGGCCAGAGGGCAGTGGCGCAAGCAGCCACTGAAGTTATGTCCAACAACTACCTACAGGTACTCCGGGATCCTGACCTTCATGGGCGGCTCACCGATGCCGAGCGGGAACAAATCAGGAGACAGAGGACAAGAGGGAGACGATTCATCATGGTGGCAGATATGGACCCCCAAGACTGGTCACGGGACAACCGGGTGCCGAAAAGGACGCTGAGCGCTGTGTACCGCTATGACGACTGTGGCGACTCCTGGCACAGACTTTGCTCCATTCCACAGGAAGTCATCAGCAAAGCCTGCGCCATGTGCACGATGGACAACTACCTTTTTGTCGCCGTGGGGTGCCAAGGCGCCGAGAGTGACGTGACGCCTTCCAAGCGAGTGTTTTGCTACAATCCTCTCACAGCCATTTGGAATGAGATCAGCCCCATGAATGAAGCCAGAGCCCGTTGCAAACTTGCCGCCCTGGACGGCTCCATCTACGCCATCGGCGGGGAGTGTCTCTCCTCGGTGGAACGCTACGACCCGCGCTCGGACAGGTGGACTTTCGCGGCCCCTCTGCCCAACGACACGTTCGCCGTGGCCCATCACGTGACGGTTTGCAACGGGGAGCTTTTTGCGTCCGGGGGCAGCCTTCGTCACATGCTGCTGCGCTACAGCCCCAAGAGCGACACCTGGAGGGGCAGCCTGCTGCCGGCCGGCAAAGACAGGACGGCAGACATAGTGGCCGTGGGACCCTTTCTGTATCGCTTTGAAGTCAACCCTCTGCTGGGGGTCAGCGTCTACCGCTACCACACGGTGGCCAGGCTGTGGTACGAGTGCGGCACCAAGCGGCTCCCCCGCTGCCCCGCTTTCCGGTGCGTGGTAATGGACGACGACGTCTACTGTGTTAGCCGTCACTTCACCTTGAGATTTGAGGCCGATGAGATCTCGCCGGCTTTCACCGATGACGATTTAAGCGTGGCCTCCGCAGCCAAGGGCCTGCTTTTCCCTTTTGTCCTGTCGCTGCCTGATAAGAAGCCTCTGCAGACCAGCGTGTAGCAAAATTCACTTTTAGAATGACGATAACATTGCGCCTGCCGGCTTACCCAAGCTCTCCCATCAGCTTACTTTTTGACCGTGGCCAGTACAAGCTTTGAGGTTACCCTGAGTTTAAGACCTTGGCCATTTGTATCACTGTCACACGGAAGCTGGGAAAATGGATGGATTGATTGATTCGATTATTTTTTTTCATGATAAATTTCAAATGTGTATCCTAAAAGTATGTGCTGTTATAATTTTATGTTGTACATAAAGGAATTTGTAGTGTTTCAACAAAGTTGTTGGTGACACGTAGATCAACCACAAATGAAGCGCCTGGACTTCAGTTTTGTCTTCATGAGCATGTGGCAAAACTGTAAATACAAAAATAAAGTCAATCGCTACATACATTGTACTGACCTTCCAAAATAAAGTGCTTTGAATTCTCTATAAGAGTTTGAAAATAAACATTGCTATCCACACTCATTTGTATAAAGTATAATCAAACGAGGCGGCACGGTGGCTGACTGGTTAGCACGTCCGCCTCGCAGTGCAAAGGTTGTGAGATCAAGTCCGGGCTTCGGCCTTCCTGGGTGGAGTTTGCATGTTCTCCCCGTGCTTGCGTGGGTTTTCTCCGGGTACTCCGGTTTCCTCCCACATTCCAAAAACATGCATGGCAGGTGAATTGGACACTCCAAATTGTCCATAGGTGTGATTGTGAGTATCGTCTCTGTGTGCCCTGCGATTGGCTGGCAACCAGTTCAGGGTGTACCCCGCCTACTGCCCGAAGCCAGCTGGGATAGGCTCCAGCAACCCCCGCGACCCTTGTGAGGACAAGCGGTACAGAAAATGGATGGATGGATGGATAATCAAACGAATCTTACGGCAATCCTGCCTGAGATTTCAAAACTGCTCGGCGAAGGCAGACATTTTCCATCATCGCAAAAGCTGGCAAACCGAAAACATTTGTTGAGCCATATCCATCCAAACAATAAATAAAACATTTGAATCTGAGCTTCCCACCTTTTTGGCGACTGCTCACCGACTGAAACGCGTTTACATCCGCCGATTGGGGCGGGGCCAGACATTTATCATTCCTTGTATTTTTTGCCAGATTTGGCATCCTAAAGCATTCACCGAATATGCGGAAGCCTCGCAAAATGAGTCCAAATCAAGGAAAACAGCCGGGTGCAAAGTTGGTTGCTTCAGTGAAAATGGCTGGGGAGTGAATGAATTAACGGAAGTGCCCAGCTCTGTTTTTAATGACATGGAAATATTTTAATATTATGATTTAAAGCCATGAACTTATTCATGGCAAACGCTAACAAAGCCTTAATAGCGTCACAGAAATATTGTCTTAATATGTCTGTTTTGCGCATGTTTTCACAAGCGCAATGTTGCAATTACTGCCCTTTTATTAGCCATCTCTGACCATAAACGTAAAACATTAGCACCCTAATGGCCGTCCGACTACTGTTTGCTTAAATTAACGCAGGATGTGCTGCCTCGCAAACTTTAGATTTGCTGCTCCGCCTTCCCATTAAGTGACTTTTACGTCATTTCGGATGTTCCGCTTCTCCCGCTCACGAGTAAGTGTTGCAGCAAGATTGTATACGTTATGCAAATGAGGCAACGCGGCCGCAATCCATCAGCCGGCTTAGAGTACACGGAGCACAAATATAAACCGGCACAATGACCTGCGGAGGACGCAATTGTCTGCAGCCGCGTGTAAATACAACAGCATGAAAATGGGGGGGGGGGGCTGTCATGCAATATAAATTAGGTGAGCTTCTGAAAGCATCTGTCACAGGCGGGGTCGCTCTCCTTTGGTGGCCGGGAAAATGTGACAAGAGTTTTTGTTTGTTGCCCTCGAAGCATCCACAGACTTGTCATTCCGTGCACGTGCACGTGCCACGCGCGCGTTCCTGCGCGGGTCATTATGTGTGACGTGCGAAGAAATAAGATGCGCTGCGACTGATGTAAATATTCATCATCGGGGGGGGGGGGGGGCTCATTGAATTCCACCGACGGCCTCCCTGGAGACAATGCGCGGCTACAGCGCCATCATGTGGCTCAGGCGGCAAACGGAACAGCGCTTGACAGGGTCGCTTACCGGGAAAAAGCTCCCTCAACATCTACGCGTGGGATCCGAGCGAGCTGCCACCGGTTTGCTCGCAGATGGTTGACCATCAAGCATTAAGCGTCTTTGATTCTTCCTAATTAAACACTTTGATTCCATGTAATTAAGCCCCTAATGGGAGGGGAGTTAAATGCATCCCTGCAGACGTCGCCTTGGATGACTCATGACTCGGGTCAGCTCCGGCATCAACGCCAGCTTTTTTTTTTTTTTTTTTTTTCATTATTTCTGTGCAAGATCTCGGGGAATACTAACCGCACACACGCTGCGTTTGGGAGAGGAAGAATTTGCATGTCATTATCTCGTGGAAGCGGAGACATAATTTATGCCGCTGGCCTCTGGTTCCACATTCGCTTTGACATGTTGATACAGAACCTGAGAAGATCGAAAGCAATTGGACTGAACGGCGGCATAAAAAAAAAACGGTCACTAACAAACTAGCACCATGCGAAATAATGTTTGATTTAACAGATGAGGCAAAGCAAAGAGGAACATGCCTGGGGCCGTTTTTTTAAACTTGTTCTCACAGAGGAGCTCGGGTAATTAAACGCAGATTATTAGTGGAACAGTTTTCATGATAGCTAACTTTAGTCACGCTTCGGATGGTCTGCAGTTTTTTTTTTTTCTAAACACAAGAATGTTCCAGGGAACTGTAAATAGTTGGGTTTCCATTCACCCGTTTTTATTTGAAATTTTTAAGAAATGCGAAAATAAAACTGAATGGGAAACGCTAGATATTCGGAAAAAGGGCCCAAAATTCGCAAAAAAAAGGTTTTACGCATTTTGAAGAGTATCACCCAAAAAAAGAAAATGCGAATTTTGTCTATGGAAATAGGTTTTGCCAATAAACGCTGACAAGACCGGATATTATGTCAGACGTATGTTTGTCGTTTCAAAGCAATGTCGGACGACAAAGTAAACAGAAATCTTTTTGGAGTTAGCGAATACTAACGCAACTTTAGATGGAAAACAGCAAAGAGACGCTACAGTTTATCAAGAATTACAAAAGAAAACTCATACGACGTCATCGCACGGTGCAGTCCTGTTCTTCTTCAAATGACTCTATGGTGTATAGCGCCACCTACAGCGGTGGAGTCCCACGTCAATATTCGCAAAAAAAAGAACAGATGGAAACGGGCGTAAGTGGCATGTCCGTTTTGCGCATTTTCACAAAATCTGCTTAAAAATTTCAAACCATTTGGATGGAAACCTGACTCGTGTTGGCTGCGAGTTCTGACGTCCTTCACCATGACTTGATGTCAAGGATGGCGGCCCACGGGTTGCAAGCTCAGTGACTTCTTGATGAATCCCCACCACCACCAAACTTTTTTTTTTTTTTTTTTTTTTTTTACTTTAAGGCTACTTAAATCCTGTTATTTACCAAAATAAAATGAAAAATATTCCCTTTGAAATGTTACAAAGCCATAAAAGTAGTTCGTTCCCATGAATTGCAGCGGAATGTTGCAACTCCAGACATGACTGCTGCTTTGCGGACTCGAGCGAAGCGCGTTTGGTTGGAAGGGCCATAAAGGAAGTCGCCGCAGACATTAACTTCTCCGCAACAATAAAACGCGCATCTGGGCGGACCTACTTTTCATTGTTCACGAGCACAACTGCTGCGTGCATACAAAATATACAACCCCTAGGTGTGTTTTGCTCATCGCCAGGGTGCGGCTGCTGGTTTAATATTTAATTCCTCATATATAATAATGTTTGGTTTGCTCTTGCGTGGCTGTTTAAACTTCGGTCCGGTCCAGCCAACTCCAAAGCCGCTTTCATGCTGACGCGTAACAATCGAGTCCCCGAAGCGGGTTATTGGCTTGTTGGCCAGCGACGGCTCCTTTCAACAAGAAAGGGGGTGTCCTATGTTAACCTTCACACTTGCCGACGCCCCCTTTCACACAACCGCTTTCTAGGACGCCACTGATACAACATTGGATGCCCGGCCACCTCCCTCCTATGCTTTATGGGTTCTGTTTTGGATTCCGCACCCAAAGATGAGTTCTAAAAAGCTGTCAGACCGAACTCAACAAAAAATTGTGTTCCCGAGTGTCGTTGTATTCCATCATTAAAAAATATAATCTCACCTAAAGAGCTTTGACATTTTGGTGTATTAAACATAAGTAGTGATCGACCGATATGTTTTATTTCAAGGCCGATAACGATAATTAGTAGTCAAGGAGAGGCTCGATAACTGATTTTTCGAGCCGATATTTTGCAGTAAAAGAGAAACTATTAGCGTCAACATAAAATTTAAATAAAACATACAAAGAATTACCAAATTTGTTTAAAAAAATTCTAACAAAAGTTGCAGTTTCGGCATGTGTTAAGCTAAATTAATGTTTCCAAAATCTTAATTAAAAAAAATAATAATAAAAAGTGCAGGGATCTCTTTCATTTCTAATAAAGTGGAAATTTTAATAGAGTCATAAATGAAAAGTTGCCTGTGTCTCACTGAGCGACAAATGCACGCGAATGCAGCTAATTTGGGCTTTTCGTCAGGGTTCGTAAAAAAAGGTTTCAAAGATCTTTGCAGTGAAAAATTTGTCTGAAATGTGTCTACAACAATTCAAAACTCTGTGCGAACATCTTACAAATCCAGATCAATTATAAATGAAATTGGCTACGTTGGCAAGCATTCGCCGCTCAGTGAGATACCAGCTTTAGCGGCCTTCAGATTCATGAAACGGGCCGATGCGGATATTTGGCATTTTGACAAGTATCGGCACCAGCTCAGCTATCCCTAACCATTAAAGGAACAATCCAAACACGTGTTAATTTGAGGGCGGCTCTGGCAGAAACATGACATCGGCTCATGTGCTAATGCATTTCTTTCGGCTGCTTTGACAGACAGTGTAAAAAAAGCGGGCTGATGTCAGACTCCCTGGAAGTCGCTTGTCGTCTTAATATAGTTAACCCTTTAAGCCTTCAAGTGCATGACCTCTTCTTTTCTAATACTCTTCAAGAGGCTCGCTCCGGCGGCGGCGGCGGCGGCGGCGGCAAGCTGCTCCTTAATTGCCCGCTACATTTGACACGTATTCCAGAAATTTGCTCTGCTAATGACTTCTATCTTGGTCCATCAGCGCAACGCTGGGATTAAAAGCCCGACTTGCTGTCTGCTGACAGCCACTCAAGCTGCGTTAAAGCCTTGAAGGAGTGCTTGGACGCAGGGGGGGGGGGGGGGTGCGGCCAGGGTGCGACGTGACGAGCACACCGATTGGATTCTATCGATCTTCGCCTCTTTGGCGATTCTTCAGTCATTTCTCCGTTCAGATCCGGATCCTCGCCTCCAGCCTGAAGCCGAACTTCTCCGTCAAGCCAATAAGTCTTGCGGGTTTTTTTTAAGCGGCATCTGTGACCATCTCTCGTGGCACGCTGTTGGGACGGCGAATCTTTTGGGGGAATTACTGGTCTAAGTAGCGGTGCAATGGATCACGGGTTTGAGTCACGGGTCGGATCGTTTTTCGGATCAGCAAAAATAGAAATGAATAAAGAGTACTTTGTCGTCTTTTATTTTGTAAAACGCTTTTTCCCAGTAAATAAAAAAAAAAAACGATCCAAATTTAGGAATCCAACTTGAAGTGCAATATGAGGCAAAAGGTCGTGTTCCTAAATTCTAAACGGCTGTTTGACATTTTTAATGTTTTTTTTTAATGGGGAAAAGTGTTTTATAAAATACATGAAGACTAAATTCTATTTATCCTCTTTTTTTTATATCATGAAAAGCCCTCAACGTGCGATTTAAGGCACATTCCCTTCCTTTAAACATGGAAAGTGAATTACAAATTAGCCTTGGTCCAGAATATTGAAAACAATTCAAGTAAGCCAGACACTCATTGGTCACGCTAACAGCTAGCCGCTTACGTCGGAGACTTCTGCCGTATCATACAATGACGGCTAATTAATTAGCGCTTTCTTGGCGTCCTAAATTAGCGATTGAATAGGAGTTTGGGATAGCGTTGTTTTTTTTGTTTTTTGTTTTTTAAGAGCTCAGTATTGTTCATTCGGTAATGTCATCATCATTGCTCTTTTTTTTTTCTTTTTTTTTCTTCTTTTTTTTCTTTTATATATATATATATATATATATATATTTTTTTTTTTTTGTATGTGCGTGCGTGCGTGTATTTGTTAGCTCACCAAAAACCTATTAGGAAAAAAATCCCATACCGTTCACCTAAACCGAACACCGCCGTCAGGAGACCCAAGGGGACCAAAGAAGGAAAGTGAAATCCAGCACCGACCAGACACCACCCACCGGGCCACCCACCAGAATTCTTCCCCTAACCCCAGAAACATGAAGCCGAGTGAGATCCACAGACACCAGCGTTGTGTTGATGTTGGTTGCAAATGAGTGTAAAAGCTCAGCCAGGGACGGGGGGGGGGGGGGGGGGGGGGGGGCTGTAAACTAGCATGTGCTGCACTCAGCTGCTAGCTTTGCTTAGTGCGTACGTGTGTTTGCATTGTCCCTGTTAAAAATAAACGAATAAAACTACGATAAAGAAATCCTAAATGTCTAAAAGGGAAGTCAAGCTAGCATCGCGCCATTGACGCGGGCCAACTTCAAAGTAAGGCTATTTGCATTGCAATGTATTACTGTCGCCTATTCGGTCAACTTTATTTTGAAGTGTTACGTTGAGTATGTTTCAACTTCCTTGACATGCCAAAATGGTCTCGACTGAATGCGCACTTAGTTCGTTTTTTTTTTTTTTTTGTCCCTTCCCCAGACCAGCCAATCCGCGGATCTTGTGCGATCCGAATCGTGGACCAACGCTGACCCTTTCGCACCACTCGTGACGACCAATCATTTGGCATTTGGTCCTTCAGCGTAAGCCGGCGCACATCCTCCGACTCGCCTTGCGCTTTTGTGTGCTTTGAAAATGATGCTGCTTTTCTAACGCTGCCTTTCGCAAACGTTGCGCCGAGCTACGCAAAAAACGGACGCCAGCTCAAACAAGACGAGACGAGACGAGACGAGACGCCAACCCGAAGTCGCCTCGCAGCTCCTTGTTTGCTCACGGACTCTCCATTCGCTTCTATTTACCCATCTCGGCTTTTTTTTATCTGGTGCGCTGCGACGTGGCGAGCTCCTCAAACAGACCGCACGTGAGTACGCAGCCGTGTGCCTCGTTTATGACACGGGAGCGAGAACTGCTTACGAAAACAGAAAAAAGGCAGAAGGTTGGCATGCGGAGTGCGGGATATGCCGCGCGTTCCTCAAAGAAATGCAGCACTTATTGATCAACACTTTGCCCACAAATTGCGTCCTCGGGTTACGTACCCCAGATGGAAGCGAGAAAAGGAACACCAGCAGGCCATTAAACAATCTGGCGTATGCTCCTTTTCCACTGCATAGTCCCTACCTAACTCGAGATTGATGTACTTGAATTTGATGCTTTTTCTAAACGGATCCAACCTGGTCCGAGTTCAGGATCGGTCAGCCCAAGTCTTCAGAGCTTGTACGCCGTCGTCGATTGCCTAAACCAGCGCTGGTCGTTTTCTTGGTCAGGTTTATTATCACATTTTCACTTGTGGAGATGCAAGGATTTGAAACTCAATCTCCACAGTGCAGTTCTTCTTCCTGTCTTCGGTCTTCAGGTCCAGAAAGGGCTGACAAGTAAGCACAAGGAAATCATTTTCCCCGGATCCGGTCATGAAGCCGATGGTTGTCTGAGGTCCTCGAGGGACGGCGGTGGAATGAGCCCAGATTGGAAAGATTGGAGACAAAGCTTGAAGGCGCGTCAATGAATTTTCAGCATCCGTCACTCGGCAATCGTCAACAATCGGGAAACCCTTCCGTCACCGTCGCCGTCAATCTGTCACTATTTCAAACCGAACCGTCAATCCGTCATCCGTCGATTGTGCACGCAGCAAAATGAGCGTCCCGTCAATCTTTCGATCGTTTGAGGTGGGCATCCGTCAACGTTCCGTCAATCATCGTTCGTTAATCCGTCACCAAAATGGGACGTCCAAATTTATTGACAATTACATTGACGGACGAAAGCCCACAAAATTCGTCCGTTTTTAGAAGTTTCAATCGTCAACAAATGGCCGTCCGTCATTGACAGATTGATGGACATTTTGTCAATATTGATGGAATGCCCACCTCTGTGAGAAGAAGAAGAAGGACAGAGGGATAATGGAAATGGATTCACCAGGGTAGGAAGCGCAAGAGGATGACCGAAGAGGTTTATGGATTTGGCGAGTGAAGATTTGCAGATAGCGGAGCTGAAGTTGCCGCCGAAGAGAGAGTGGAAAAGAAAAGATGAAAGAAGATTCGCTGCGGCCGTCATCACTGATTCGGTTTCGCCGAGGGAAAGATGAAGAAGACGATTGCCGTCACACGGTCATTCCATCGGGATCCAGGGATTTTCCTCAGAGACTGGGTCCCAAAAAGAAGTCCTGTCCCAAGTCTGGAGTCACGAATTGCAGCCGTGAAGCTTTACTGCATACACCAGGAGCCGAAAGGGTCTAAACGTGCTCGGGTCAGAGGTCTGTGGGACGTCCTCGTAGATGTCTCATCAAGGTCAGTCACCAGGACACACTCGAAATACCGTAGTTACCAAAAGTCCAGTGCAAAAAAGAAGGACGTCCGTTGATTCTGCAATACGGCGAGGTTGGTAAAACCCTCTTGACCACATCAGTCGTACCCTTCATTCAAATGTCTTTTTTATAGCTTTAGGTTTAGGATCCCAAACTCGGCAATACGCCACGGAAAGGCGGCGACGTGGCAATGCCGTGGTTTTTCGTGGCTCCCGGGGGGCCAATTAGAACCCGTGAGAGGAAACGCGGGACGGTTTGACGCATGCGTTGCCATCCAGCTGACCAAATAAGCAGTGATGGCAAAATGAAGCTTCATGAAGCATTTGCGATATTTTTTGACTCCTCTAGATGGTGCTCTTGGTTTAAAGATAAAGGCAAGTGCAATGAAAACGGATTACATTTGCATTGCATCTTTTGAATCATGAGTGCCATCTAGAGGAGTCAAAAAATATCGCAAATGCTTCATGAAGCTTCATTTTGCCATCACTACAAATAAGCAATCGACCTCCGCTCCAGTTCGTCAAAGGGCGAGCAGGAAAAAAAAAGGACTTGTTGAGTTTATTTACTTTATTTATTTATTTATTTTAATCAACGATTTGTATGATAATAATGTTTTTTTTTTTTATTAAGCACAAAGCCGATGTTGATTCACTTAGAATTGAGGCGACAGTGATGAGGAGAAAAAAAAATCTCTCGGAGGGAAAAACACATTTCCACAAACAGAAGGAAAAAAAAAAAACGAGTGTTTGATGGTCAAAGTCAAAGCAAAAAGTTATTCCTCGCGAGAAGCTACGTTTCCTTTGATGACATTAAAGGAAAGCCCGACTTACCTTTTGTTGCGCATTTCACACACTTCATTCCTTATCACAACTTCCTCCGTAGGTTATCAGCTTCTCGAGGAAAGGAAAGGACGAGTGTCTTGATTTGACAACAGCCTCCCCCAAAAAAAGCTTTCAGGTCAATGAATGTGCAGATATGAAATTGTTTTGTTGTGGGCCATTGCTGGTTGATTTTAGCCGATGTTACAACTCGGCAAAACATTTCACTTCTCCGAATGCTTTGATAGTCTTGAGATTTTAATTATTATTATTTTTTGTGCCCTTCACACGATTCAAGACAGCCTTTTTTCAAGAAAATATCTCATCATGTTACAATAAATTGCTTTGTTTTGTTAAAAAAATTAAAAAAATAAAAAGGTTGTAATGTTAGCAAGAATAAAATCGTATTTAAATACAAATTGGGCAGAGATACAAAGTAATCGTGCATGAATACAGTCAGAATGCAATATTGAAAACAAGGTCTAATTTTAAAAATGCTTTCATTGTGGAAAAAATGACTACTACAGTATTCAATAACCCCAAAATAATTTGTATTCAATTTGTTTGCATTTTCCACCCAAATAATGTGTTTTATGGTACTTAGGTATGACATGTGGACCACATATTTACAAATATGGAAGCAAACACAGAGATTGCATCTTTGGAGGTGGATGAACAGAATAGACAGAATAACTCCACGGAGCATGACGGTGCACATACTGAAGTATAACAAGTGGATATCATATTTGAAGAAGAGGGGGAAAAAAACGATAAAAGGAATGAAGCGTGTCATCGAACAAGCAGTGCCAATAAAGTTGACGCTGTAAACCGCCGAGGCAACAAACAAGCCCGGGAAGCTTTTTTTGTGAGCTCGGCTCCACTCGTGAGCCAATCAGGGACGTCTAAATTAGCGTGACGTCATCAATCCAATGAGTTGACGGAACAAGAGAAGCGTCGGCCAATTTGATATGAAGAAAAACAAGAAAGCTCTGCCTGCTCTCTGTTCATGTTCCATCATTATGCCAAAGTATTTTACTGTCCTTGGTCTGACCAAGAGGATGTGAAGGACAACGTTAAAAATAATGTTGCTCAAAATATCCCGTATGTGACGGATGAATTATCCTGAATGTCATTTTTTAACCCTAAAGTGTGTCGATTTTTCCTAAAGTGGCCCAAAAAGTACAATATTAAAAAAAAATATATATTTTATAGATGCTACATAACCACCAGAATGGATGTTAAATAGTTCACAAAATAGGAGCCACATCATTCTCTTGGTTGCTATTAGAACCCATTCGAGGGAGGAAGAGAGAGAGAGAGAGAGAGACTTATCTGAACTTTCCAATCTGATCTGTAGATGGCAGTAATAGCTTGTGTATTATTATCAAAACACACCAAGTGACATTGTAGATTTGCAGGCTTTCCAACCTTGGCTCATGTTTTTGGCGTCCTGCCGTATTTAGTTTTGCTTGTTTCCATAGACATATTGTCGAGAAGACGCTTCTTCTGCCCCCGCCGGCAGAAATCCCGCACGAAGTAACATTGCGTTGTCAATCTCGACACAAGAAATCGGACGCATCATCGGGACAGAACTTGGCTTGTGTTCGGCTTCCCAAGACCGGTGGGCCTTTATTTCCCAAACACACGCGCGCACACGCGCATCAGACCCCCCCCCCCCCCTCTCAAAATGTGATGAATGATGATGTTTTTTTTAATAACCTGACTGCAAATGAAAGTTATCATTTGACGTTTGACTAATGACACAGGTGGAGTCCCGTGGATGGAGCTGCTAATCACGTGACCAGCATCACGTGGGCGTTAAGTGAATCCCAATGGATTCGTGTCTTCTTTATTTTGCCCACCCGATAAACCAAATTAAGAATAACCACTTTTGATTCTCTTGTTAATCGTGCATCTCTCACTGGAGGTGATCTGGACTCACTTTTCTATTAGGGTGGGGGGTCGGGGGGGGGGGGGGTGCACCCACCTGGAGCTCAGTGGGGTGACCACTTTTTTTGGAAAGCCCTCCACACCAGTGAGTATGTCAATCAGGATTACTTGGCCCCACCCCCTCCCCCTCCCCCAGCCATAATCCTCCTTCTCCCCCACCCCTCCTGCTCCTTTGCAGCCTGCCCTCGGCTCGGCTCGGCTCGGCTCCGCTCGGCTTCCGCGCTCGACGTTCTGCGGGAGGCGCGCGTATAAAAAGCGGCGCGCGGCGGCTTGCGGAGCGCACAAGAAGTTTGCAGCTCGGAGGCGCGATGACGCCGGCGACGTCAGGAAGTTCGGACGCCACTTTTTGACGTGCGCCGAACACTCTCCGCAAGGTGCGCATGAGCGAGAGCGGCAGGTGAGACTTTTTTTTTTTTTTTTTTTTTCAAGAAAACGTGCACAAGACTTGATTTTGGGCCAGCATGGAGCTGAGGAGCGCGTGTCGGGTTCTCCTCTTCCCGGTCCAAATGCTCTTGTGCGTGCTGCGCTCGGCGGTGTCGTGGCTGGTGCCGAGCAGGCGGAAGCAGCTGACGGACGAGGTGGTGCTGATCACGGGAGGCGGACGCGGCATCGGACGCCACCTGGCCAAGGAGTTTGCCAAGCAGGGCGCCAGGAAGGTAAACGCAAAAAGAGTCGCTTGTTGTTGTGTCTGTGCACATTTTGGAGTTTTTTTTTTTTTTTTTACGCGAGAGCTGGGGTCACGCAGGGGTCACGCAGGGGTTTGTGAATGGCCGACCGCTGGTGCGATTAAAGGGCAGCAAGCGGGGCTGACGTGACGCGTGTTTTGTGGGAAGGGCTGAGGTGGGATTGACAGGTTGAGGAGGCGAAATCGAGTTGACTTTAGGCAGGATGCACCTTGGACTGAGTTCTGAAACCGATCGTATGGAAAATGATAGCAACCTTAAGCCACCAATCGGGGCAAGATATTCACATCCAATTGCACAGCAAATTCTGTAGAGTAAATTTGACTCTAAACTGAGTCCATTTGGTGCTGCTCTAAATAGGGTAAAATTTACACTTGGAAGAGAGTAAAATAGAGTAAATTTAGTATTTTTAGTGTGTACGAGAGAATTTGCATATCACATGAAAAAAAAACTATTAAAGATTTTTCACTTAGAAATTCCAAGTAAATTTTGCAAGTAGATATTTTTGACTAAATTGTACTCGTTTAAAGTGACACAAGGCTTGAAGAACAACCTTCAGCTTGGGAGATCCACTCTACCACCTGAGCTATGCCACTCCTACTACTTATATCCAAGAGGAGTTGGAGTTACTAAAAGATACCAGCTGACATGAGCGTTATGCTAACACACGGCAGGAGCTGCGTGGATCAGGGAATACATTGGCTGTCTCCCAACCTGAAATTGTGGGTTTGTTCCTCAACCCTTGAATGACTTTATTCTTCTTTTTTTTTCTTCTTTTTTTTTTTACTCTCTTCCAAGTGTACATTTTACTTTCTATGTAGAATGGGACTGAATACGCTCAGTTTAGAGTAAAATTTACTCTGAAGAAGTGTAGATGCCATGTTTAAATTGTTTTGCAAAGTACCTAACCCTCCCAAAGAGCTGCCACTTGGGCTTAGGGAGTCCCTCATCATCATCATCATCATCATCATCATCGTCATCCAGTTTCTCTGAATGTTACGCAGCCGAGCGTTAATGAGTTCATATTATTTTGGATTCAATTGGGATTTTGGAAAAAATATTGACATTTTTCAAGCACCCCCAACCACCACCCCCCCGACTTGGAGGGCCGCTGATTGTAATTAGGTGTGCGACACACCTTCACTTTCATTTTTGGTTGGTGGTATCCAAACTGTGGCCTGGATGCCATCTGCTGCCTGTCGTCCGCTTTTTAGCGCCGTTTACTAAAAATACCTCAAAATACACTTGATTTTAAAAGAGTTGGAAGGAGCAGGGTGTTGAAAAAGGGGTCGTGACATCAACATCCCCACTGGGTTGTTTGTTTGTTTTTTAATCGTGTCCCCAAAAATAAAAAATAAATAAAAAAGAAAGCCAGTGAGTTTTTAAAAGTTTTTATTCAGAGTGCAGCTGCACAACAAAAGATGTCGTCCTGCTTTTCAGCGCCTCATTGTTGGGCTGCGCCAAAGGTGCGAAGGCATTGAAAGCAACACCTGCGCCAATGGGCCCGACAAACTTGCCTCCCGCCTGCATAGATGCTAAGAGGAAACAGCGGGGCCATTTTGAATGAGGCTAACCTCTGATGTGAACCGGCGCCAAATCCCCCCCACGCCCCCCCCCCATCCCTCCTTTGTGATTGTCAGGCCAGAATTTCCTTTTTCCTCTGCGCGGACTTCCACGCTGCATGAAAGGCAAACTGCAGAGTTGATGAATGAATCCTCGGAGATGGGACTCCAGGAGGAACTGTTGCAGAACGATGCTCCAAAACAATCAACCAAAGAATTCTTAGGGATGGCTTCCAAAAAAAAAAATGTGCAGCAGAGGTGTCAAAAGTACTCATGCTGCGGACTTAAGTATAATTACAGATTATGTGTGTATAAAAACAAGACCCTCACAAAAAGTAGGAAAACTGATTCAACTGTAAGTGAATCCAACATGTGGAAAGACGGAGAACTGTACAAAGTTGTACTCCTTTATGGAATTACAGTCGCCTCCAGCCTCGTATAGTAGAGCTAAAAATGTTCCTGCCCCACGACAACAAAAATCGAAAGCGTAATTTAGCGCAAGTGCGACAAGCAGTTAGCTAGCTAGCTAGCTAGCTCGCTAGTGTGTCTCTCCAGCGCAAATGACTTTTGACTCATTCGAACACTGTACAAATACCCAATGTTGCATGTTGTTGTTTCGAGAGCTAGCTAGCATTAGCTCGACGTTTACGCTATAAGAACAATGCATTCCTGTGGCTTTGCTGACAAAGAAAATACTGTACTGTTGGCTAACTAATGATGACAAACATAAAAATAAAAACCTCCTATTTTTGGTTTTTCAAATTTGACATCGATTATTATTATTTATTTGTTTTTAACAGCGCTAGCATGTACCAATAGCTTTTCATCAATCTTTTAGCCGGCAGCATTCAACTCTTAAAAAAAAAAAAAAAGCTGTAGATGGGAAATAACTTGATTTGCTTAATCTGTTGCATCATCATTATTAATGCTCCCTGCTTTTATTTATTTATAAGACCCCAAGTCTCAATCAATCAAGATCTCAACTGCAGTTGATTTGACATTCAGTCGTCGAATGCAAAGATTGTAAAAGTAAGAATTCACTTTTGACAGCATGAGGAGTGGAATGTTTGTATCACTTGACACATTTATTTATGGACTAACAGTAAGTAAGTAACCTCCCGATGCCTTCTTGGTCCAGTAACAAAGTATTTCTACTCCATTGCTTCCCACCCATTGCCTCTGAATGTGCAATTCAACATGGTTGGGCCGCTGCGCTGACAACAGGTTTGTGTGTGTGTGTGTGTGTTTTGTCCCGGAGGCGGGAAGCTCACCACTCCCAGCTGGGTATTGCCCTGCAACTGACCTTGCTGTCTCTGCAGTAATTAGACAGCGGCAGGCGACTGCCTCCTGAACTCCCACCCGCCCCCTCTGTGTGTGCCGCCTCTCGATCCTCTGTAGCCCTTCAGTGTGGCGGGTGTGAAATTGAAAGAGAGGTGAGGGAGGGGGGGGGGGGGCTGGTATCAGACATCGAAGTGTAACGTGGGTGTCGTCGAGTTGTGGCAAAGCGAATTGTGCTCCCTCGAGGTTTTGGCTCGCTCACCTGAACAATTGGTTGTTCGTCACAATTTAGAAGAGATAAAGCATTGGTGATCGGTCGCAAGATGCGCAACGGTTCGAAACGCGCCGTGTTTGACCCACGAGAAACAACCAATATGGTTCAGTTAGAATTGTTATTTCAACTGACTGCTTTTTGTGCCCTTGCGATTGGCTGGCAAGCAGTTCAGGGTTGTACCCCGCCTGCTGCCCGAAGCCAGCTGGGATAGGCTCCAGCAACCCCCGCGACCCTTGTGAGGACAAGCGGTACAGAAAATGGATGGATGGATGACTACTTTTTTGACCTCATGACACCAATGAGAGGATTCAAACACGATGTTCTCAGTCACTACTGAGATGAAAGTGTCGCAGACTACTTTTACATGGAGTCAATATTCGGGTCAAAGTCAATATTCCGGTTCCTAAAACATTCGAGATAACCCGTTTACATGCGTGAGAAGATTACTTAGTTACTCCCACACACGTATTGCAATCTGAACTGTGACCACAAAGTCAATACGCAAATAGACATTTCTACTTTTAACTTTCTACGGTCAATGCGATAAATCGTCATACGCGACCGACGTCGTTCCGCCCGTGCCTCGTCCTTAACACCTTTTGTTTTCATGAATTTCCCACAGTAATCACGCCATTTTAAAGTCATTTTAGGTTGTGTTGTTGTTAACTCCAGCGTCGGACGTCTAACTAGCATGTTTAAGTTTGAATTAGCTCCCGCTCTGCCGTCCGTCAGCGATGAATGTCCGTGCGGAAACATGAAATATTGGATCCGGCGTCTTCCGGGTCGCGCAAATATGTTTTTTTAAATGACTGTACAAAGTAATTTTGATGTAAATACCGACTTTAAGTCGCGTTACATCGCCAGCGTAGGAACGGAACTCCGCCGTAACTTGACGACTCCTTGTAAATAAATTATATTCACGTCACTCACCACACTTATAAAGTAATCCGTTTCCAACTCGCTCTAAAAGTGTAATTCTGTCTTGCGTCGCCTTGTTTTGCCATTTATGTTTACTCTTTAAACTTTGTTCCATCGCCATTAGAGACAGAAAACGACGTGGAAATGCTGAGGAGAAATCGAAGTATTCAAGTTTATAGCTTGTTTAGCGAGCGGCAATGTAAGATGGCCGCCGCGCATACAAGTACGTTCACAGAGCATACGTAGAACACAAACCAAAGACACGTTTCAAAGGAAGTACCCCGATACGTGTTGACCAAAAATCCGGGTTATAAAAGGGGTAACCCTCGGGGTCTTTTTGGGGGGTTTTGTAAATAAGAGCATATTCAAGTTCTTCTGCGTGTTTACAAGACTTTTCAAAACTCAAATATTGCCAATCTTCACGTTTTGAAAGGATTATTGACTGCACGAAAACATAGTCAGAGTATCATCAGAAGGTTACAACAAAGCTGTAAAGAGACTGAAAGAGTCACAGAAAGGCATAGAAATGGACTTGAATAGTCAAGGTTCAATCACCTGTTGTGGATTTTGCTGTTCCAGCTCCTTGTTAGTGAACTGCAAAATGTGCTGACATTCAACAGTTGGACAATAACGTAAGACGCATTAAGTTCCTCTTTCCTTTAATGCAGTTTAGATTCATCCTAAAATGTCTCCCCAAGTGCCAGTACTGAATACCAAACCTTTTGTAAGTAGCATGTAAATTCATTTTAAACTCTAAAGTTATATGTACGCTGATTAAAAATTTTCTGAAGAAATGTTCCGATAAAACACAAAATGACATCACAAGCTCCAGTCCTTGCATTCATATTGCATTGTGCATGTTCTGCCCCTTTTTTTACAGATCCAGATGGAAAGCAACAACTTGGTTGTTGCTCCAAGGGAGGGAAAATAATGATTTATTGGTCTCAGCATGTCCCCTTTCGACTCTTAGTACTGTTTTTTTTTTCCAATTCCATTTCATGGAATATGTAAATGAGCGAGGTCACGGAAAACTGCAAGCATGTCGTCCAAGGGTTTGGATTTGTGTTACAAAAACGGCAGATGTTGAAGCATGGATCACATTTTTTCCTAATCGCCTGCTTACATTTCAGTTGGACTTAATTTTCTCCGTCTCGGGGTCGGTTTTCCTCTCCTGATTGAGAGGTGGGTGTTACAGGGGGGTTAATTAAAACCGTTTTCGTACTGTTTCCTTTCGATTTTGCTAATCCTTGTTTGCTTTGAGCTTCTTGTGTGTTGTGACAGCTGATAAACTTTAATGAATCAAGCGTGATTTTTTTTTTTTTTTTTTTTTTTTAAACAGGTGAGCATGGTTCGAGGGCTGACATCTAATGAGATTTTTTTTGGGGGGGGGGGAGGAGGTGTGGGGGTTCTTTGTCAGCATTGTTTGCAAGAATCCAATCCCATTAAAAACTCTCACTTATTCATCAGGACCTGTCTGGGCCGAGCTTATCTCTCATGGCCCGGCAAACAAAAAAAAACCAATCAACGCTAATAAGTTAGCAGAGGCTCATAGCTGCTGGTGTCAAATGTCCGCGTTTGCTTAGCCGCCTCTGACTGTTAGCCCGTTGCCAATCAGCAACAGTAATGGCCATCCATGCTAAGATGCTAAAACTGTAACTACCAAGTTGAACATTTGAACTTCTGAAATAAAAGTAGGACCATCTCTTCTAGTTTTAGGGCCACGTACAAATATATATTTTTTTAGAGGGGGATTCATATTCTAAGACAAAAAGTCCAAAGATTTGCCACTTTCTAAAGTCGCAAATTTGCGAGGGAATTTTTTTTTTAACTTTGCAACTTTATAAAGTGGCAAATTTGTAAGGAAAAAAATCTTAGAAACTTACGAGAAATAAACGTAGCGTACGACTCGAATGTTTGTGCCAATACTTTTCGGCGGGGTTTTCAATTAAGTAAATAGTAATTGCTTTAGCCCGAATTGATCATATGATGTTACGCATTCGCACTTTCAAGTGTTGGGGACTGCCAGCGACAAAGATGCCTCGCTTTGCGAAGGTCCGCACCCTGAGGATCAAGCATCGAAGTTAATTTGTTAAAATAAATATTGTACATTTATGTTTCCAGAATTATTATTTTAGACATTCATACAATTTGTTATTTTCTTGTCCAAGCAGCTAAGTTGACGTGTCGAATCTGCTGTTCTCCGTCATTCACTTACATTTACTATGCTAGCTTCTGATTGGTTCGTGTTAGTCAGCTGATAGGGGATCAGGAAGTGTTGTCGCTCGAGCTGCCGTGTATGACGAGTAAAATTTTCTCCATCCTGCCATTTCATTTTATAAACAGTGTCCCATTAAACACCAACGAAACCCCCCCATCTGAAAAAAAAAAAAATACATGGCCTTAATACGCCGTCGTACTTTAGAATTCCTCTTAGGAGAAGTGGCAGTAAAACAGGCCAAAATGTGGCTCATGCAACACCATACAAGCAATGTTGACCCAGTCTCACCTCATTTGCCTTTGAAGAGTGAGAAAATCCATCCATCCACTTTCTTAACCGCTTGTACTCACAAGGGTCGCGGAGGTTGCTGGAGCCTATCCCAGCTGGCTTCGGGCAGTAGGCGGGGTACACCCTGAACTGGTTGCCAGCCAATCGCAAGGCACACAGAGACGAACAACCATCCACACTCACAATCACACCTACGGACAACTTGGAGGGTTCAATTAAACCCGACGTGCCTTTGGAATGTGGGAGGAACATGCAAACTTCACCCAGGAAGGACCGAAGCCCGGACTCGATCTCACGTCCTCTGCACTGGGAGGCGGACGTGCTCGCCAGTCAACCCGCCGTGCCGCCCAGAGTGAGAAAATAATTTACATGCCAAACTCCAGACTAGCAATGGGCCAGCATGGTCCGAGAGCCACTGGTGCTCACCTCCCGCATCCCCCCCCCCCCGCACCCCCCAGCAGATATTAGCCCGAGTCGCGGGCAAGCGGCCAAATCGCACACTTGCGCCCTCAGCACTTTGCGCACGTTTTCAGAGTTCCTGAGCAGAAATGACAGGGCTCATCTGCTCAAAAGGCCGTGTAATCTCTTTGAGAATTTGTGTTTGGAGAGATGAGGAGGGCTCAGACCCTGATTTCATTACCTTTCCCTGACCCCGGAGACTGACAGATCTAATTGCCCAATCACTAGTAAACCCCCCCCCCCCCCCCCCCCGGCTTCGCACCCCCACCCCACCTCGCCGCTACCCAACCCTGTGTTCCCTGCTCAGATGCCTGGCCCTTCATTTGGTCTTGTGGCAGATGAAGAGACAGTTGATTCACACGGCAGCGACGCCCCCCACCCCCGCCACACGTGTACGCACACACACGAGCCTTTAATCTGGCTCAAAACTATTTGCTGGAGTGAAAATTGCCTCTCTGTTCTCTCAATGAAAAGAGTGTTGCCTATCTGCGCAGCTCCGTGCGTTCTCACTGCCAGAAATATTGTGCAAGGCGCGCACAGTATTTTGTTGGCTGCGGCGCAGGACCGAATTACGTGTTTGCTTTGTTTTTCACACCAATGATGGGGTGTCGAAGGCCGTACCAGGGTTTTTTTTTTTTTTGTTCCAGCATTGTCTCATTTGTATGAATTTACACTTGTGTAACATGATTTTAATAAGTCCTATATTTGGGAGTCTACGCGTAAGATTCTGCGTTTCTAGAGAGCCAGTGGACCAAGTTGTACCACATCTTCCTCATGGTTCTGAGATCCAGGATAGGCGATCTTTTCGTTCCCCTTTTCCAGAAATGGCTTTCTTTGCGACTCTGACTCAAACAAGCTGCCCCTAATCCTGGTCCTCGAGGGTCTGAGTTCCCCAGGTTTGAGATGTTTCTGTCCTCCAACAACACGCCTGATTTTAAAGATCAGGATCGTTATCAGGTTTCTGCAGAGCTTGCTAATGAGCTGATTATATGAATCGGGTATGTTGGAGGATAGAAACATCTCAAACTTTCAGGACTCCAGCCCTCAAGGACCAGGATTGGGGAATCCTTGGTCTAAAAAGTTAGGATGTCAAGACCTATCTGTGTTTGGTGATGTGTCTGGTTAGCGGTTTGTATCTCTCCGCAACTGTATTTGATTTCTTTAGGTATTTTATACGGTTTTTGATACGTGCGGTGCAAAACTATTCAAGAACGGTTCTATTTGAAAGTGGAACCGTTCACACACAAAAAATAAATAAATATATATATATATATATATATATATATATATATATATATATATATATATTTAAAAAAAAAAAAAAAAAAGAGCAATGATGATGACATTTCCGAATGAACAATACTGAGCTCTTAAAAAAAAAAAAAAAAGAAAAAAAAAAAAAAGAAAGTGGAACCGTTCGGTTCGACTCGGTGGAATTATGATTCGAAACGAACGAACACATACAAGTGGATCCGCCGCGCTATTCGACGATAGGGGCTCGGTGAAGAAGCGGTGTCTCGACGAGTTAAAACACAATCTATGGTAATCATTTTCTCGGCAACCCTCCAACTCCACCCGTGTCTGTCATGTTACCAACATGTGTACTAATTGGTCTCCAAGTAAGAGACGGTGACCAGTGGCTCACACACGTCTGTGGCGTGAACTCGATAAGCTGCGAATGTTTGGTTTGGAAATGTCCAAATCTTGTGTCTATAGTATCTTCATTGTCGCCATTTTATCTCTAAACCCGTCACTTTTGCGGCAGGTGATCCTGTGGGGCCGCACGGAGAAGTGCCTCAAAGAAAGCGCCGCAGAGATCTCTCTGGCGGGAACCGAGTGCCACTACTTCCTTTGCGACGTGGCCAATCGGGAGGAGGTTTACAAGCAAGCCAAGGTTGTTCGAGAAAAGGTATTCCGCGCTGGTCAAGCCCTGCGAAATATTTCCCTGCGATTCCTCCTCCGAGCGCGCATGTTGGCTCCGAGCCGCTTCATCTCTCCCATCTGGCATATAGATTTATACTTCAACTGAAATCTCAAAATAAGAGCGGAGAATGTTGATGACAGCTCTGGTGCAGCAAAATGCGGCGCGTTTGCCAATGTTTTGTCTTTTTCTCTCTCTTTCTCTCTCTCTCTCCGTGTTTTGCTCTCAGGTGGGAGATGTTACGATATTAGTGAACAACGCAGCTGTGGTGCACGGCAAGAGTCTGATGGATAGCGACGACGATGCCTTACTCAAATCACAGCACATCAACACCCTGGGACAGTTTTGGGTAAGAATGGATACTCACGGAATCATTTTGTTTGTGTCTTTCGTCTTCTTGTCAAGACGATTCCCAGCCTTTGCGCCAAAGCTGGAAATTCTTCTTCTTTACATAGCCTATCCAAAAAAGGATCCATTAGCAATCTCTTTTTTATATATATATATATATATATATATATATATATTTTTTTTTTTTTTTATTTATTTTTTTGTGTGTGTGTGTGTGTGTGTATGTGCGTGCGTGCGTGCGTGTATTTGTTAGCTCACCAGAAAACCTATTAGAAAAAATCTCATACCGTTCACCTAAACCGAACACCGTCGTCAGGAGACCCGAGGGGACCAAAGAAAACCAAGGAAGGTGAAATCCAGCACCGACCAGACACCCCCCCACCAGAACTCCTCCCCAGCCCAAGAAACATCCAGACCCCAACAAATCCAAAAAACATAAAATCAGGGAGGCCTCAAGAGACCAAAGCAATCTCTGTCATCGGCTTCTAATGACAGGCAGGACAACAAAATGCTCTTCTAGTAGATAGTAAAAGAAACAGTTCATTTGTGTATCCACCTGTTGCCATCATAGCAGTAGCTATGAGTAGAAGTACTGTAGTTGGAGCTGTAGTATCAGAAGTACAGTAGCGTTAGCATTAGAGGTAGTCCAAACAGTAGTTGTAGTATAAATAGTCGCATTAGTAGTAGTAGTGTAAATCCTAATTAAGCGTAGCATTAGCTCTATCAGTAGTAGCCCAACATTGTTAGCATAATTAGCAGTAGCAGTCGCATATCTTGCTTTGTAGTATACAATTAAAAACATAAGTTTTTTAAGTCTTTTGTGGCTAGACTTGTGCTTTAGGTAAAAAAAGCAAGGACGTCGACAGGTCAAAATTCATGAAGCTAACGATTTTAAAGTAAGAAAATCCCGAGATTGAAAGGATATAAAAGTATCCACCTGTTGCCATCATAGCAGTAGCTATGAGTAGAAGTACTGTAGTTGGAGCTGTAGTATCAGAAGTACTGTAGCGTTAGCATTAGGGGTAGTCCAAACAGTAGTTGTAGTATAAGCAGTCGCATTAGTAGTAGTAGTATATATCCTAATTAAGCGTAGCATTAGCTCTATCAGTAGTAGCCCAACATTGTTAGCATAATTAGCAGTAGCAGTCGCATATCTTGCTTTGTAGTATACAATTAAAAACATAAGTTTTAAGTCTTTTGTGGCTCGACTTGTGCTTTAGGTAAAAAAAAGCAAGGACGTCGACAGGTCAAAATTCATGAAGCTAACGATTTTAAAGTAAGAAAATCCCAAGATTGAAAGGATATAAAAGTATCCACCTGTTGCCATCATAGCAGTAGCTATGAGTAGAAGTACTGTAGTTGGAGCTGTAGTATCAGAAGTACTGTAGCGTTAGCATTAGGGGTAGTCCAAACAGTAGTTGTAGTATAAGCAGTCGCATTAGTAGTAGTAGTATATATCCTAATTAAGCGTAGCATTAGCTCTATCAGTAGTAGCCCAACATTGTTAGCATAATTAGCAGTAGCAGTCGCATATCTTGCTTTGTAGTATACAATTAAAAACATAAGTTTTTTAAGTCTTTTGTGGCTAGACTTGTGCTTTAGGTAAAAAAAGCAAGGACGTCGACAGGTCAAAATTCATGAAGCTAACGATTTTAAAGTAAGAAAATCCCGAGATTGAAAGGATATAAAAGGCTCAACATGGGGCTTTCAGAATTGCTTTTTGAAGAACCTTCAAACTTTTCCATTTCGACAAGTTCAGAGGTGCACGTTAAGCGGAATGTTTCTGAAGGCTTCATTTCCCGAAACATTTGGAGGAGGCCTGTGGGAAGTCATGGCATCATTATTCTAAATGGAGATCATAAGACCAAAATATGCAGACGGAAATTCAATTATCCCCTAAATGGAAATGGGAAAATAATCTGTGGCTTGACTCTTGGCCAGTTCTCGGCTATATTTCATTCCCTTCTTTTGTTTTATAACAACTCTTACCCCCTCCCTCCATTCTTTTGTCAGACCACAAAGGCCTTTCTGCCGCGGATGCTGGAGCTTCAGCACGGTCGCGTCGTGTGCATCAACTCCATCCTGTCCCAGTCTCCTATTCCCGGGGCCGTAGACTACTGCACCTCCAAGGCCTCGTCGCTGGCCTTCATGGAGAGCTTGACACTGGGCCTGCTGGAATGTCCCGGCGTTGGCTGCACCACAGTTCTTCCCTTCCACACCAACACCGAAATGTTCCAGGGCATGAGGGTCAGGTGGGAAACGCTCCCCTTTGTACTAACCCTGTTTATTTAGACTTTTTTTTTTTTTCAACCATCTTGGTATATGCAAAGGCTCCTCGGTCCTCTTTCGGATTGTTTTTCCAAAATACCGTGGTAGTTAGCTATCGACTAAAGCCGGTTACTACTAGGCCGGGGTTATGGTACACAAAACCTAGGACTCAAACCGAATGAGGTTTTCAGTACATCTTCGTTCGGTTGCCAGTCACAATAATGTGTTGGAAAGAAGCGCTCATCGTAATCGTCCACTGCATCATTCTGATTTAAGACCCTGTTCCCATCAAGCAGTTTGGTACGGCACAGGACACATTTGTCAGTAGTTTGCCTGGATAGAGTCCCAAAATATATATAAGGGCCTTGTCTTCACATTTGATGTTAAAGTAGTGCTCCGAAATAGGAATTTGATATTGACTTGATTGAACCCTGGTCCACCAAGTAGGTCAGATAACTTTGGTAGACTAGGCATTTCTCAGGTTTTGATAAAAAAAATAATAATAATAATTCTCAGGCCCCAAGACCCAAAAATGCCACCTATAAAGTGTCCAATTGGTCACCATGTCCTCCTAAGCACATTGTCATTTCGTTCCTAGATTCCCTCAGCTGTTTCCACCTCTTAAACCGGAGGTGGTCGCCCAAAAGACTGTGGATGCGGTCCGTGCAGATGTGGCTTTTCTCTACCTGCCTTGGACCATGCACGCGCTCGTCGTTCTCAAAAGGTGTGCTCGGGTCCCAAATGTCATTTCCCCCACCATCACCCCCCGTTGCTAATATTCTTCCCATGACCTTTTCTCAACTTTCCAGCTTCATGCCACAAGTTGCACTTGAAGAAATCCACAAGTTTACGGGGAGTTATACCTGCATGAACACATTCAAAGGACGGACATGAGCCTCGACGCGGGTTCGAGGGGCCCTCGCTATCCTCTGAGTTGAAATAGGGAACTATGGACCTAATGGTACTTGGAGGAGGGGGGAGACGCCGTCGCAGAGGGACATTTGCATCTGCAGGGTGAAATATGCGATAAAGGACCGAAGGGTTCACCCTGTTGGAACGTCTCGGAAAGTGTGTTGCTGCACGTGTGCTTGTATATAATGTACAGAGATGCCGTCTTAGAATCCATGTATAGGTCTGAACCTGTGCCCCTTGTTTTAGTTTGATTTGATTTTGAACTTTTTATTTTTATTTGCATAAAATCAAGATCAATAAAAAAGCAGTTCTAGAGATGAGCTTTTTTTTTTTGTGTCAAGAATTCCGTGCCTGGATTTTGACGCCTGTAGCAGCGTGATAGCGCTCTTTAGATTTATGCCGGCCGTTTGTTCAGTGACCGTGACAGGATATTGTCAAAGACGTAAAACAAGGAGTCGGCGGCTGTTATCTACTGTTCAACTTGGGTGGAATTCTCCCGGAACACGATGAGCGCCGTCGATCAGGGCCTTGTCATTACGTCTCTCGGATGATCGATGACGTATTCGGTCAGACTCGGTGTGGTCTTCTGCCGCCACGTCTCAACTCCATCTCACGTACCCCATAAAATGGCCGTTAATGCTGTTTTATCGGGGACAAAAAGTCAATGTCGCACATTAAAATCGATGGCACGCTACCTGCGAGTCAGCAAAAAGTGCAACGCCTTCGTGGGCTTCGTCCGACATTCATATCACGACAGCGGACAGTTGATTTAATACATATTTATCAGGGCTTGTCAGAGTGGATGCATCGATGGATTGTGAGGTTGACATATTGGTCTTGCGGATGCTGTTTGGGTCTGAAATACTTTTGCATGTCGTTCATTGAGAATAAATGGGATCTATGTCCACTTTTTGGGAGAAAAATGGAGCTCATGTTTTGAGAGTTACCCTAAATCTGATAAGAATTTTTTTTGGTTCTAAGGTAGCCATATTGCAATCATGATTTAGACTGAGATTTTTTACGGAAGAGGATTCGGGCCAATGAAGAGAAAAAAAAGGTTTGCCAGGATTCTCACTTTAGTCTCAGAATTTTCTCTTTAAATTGAGAATTCTGACTTTCATCTCGGAATTCTGACTTTAAGTGAGAATTGTGACAAAAAAACAGAATTCTGAGAATAAAGTGAGAATCTTGACTTTTTTTCTCTCTCTTCACTGGCTCTAATACTCTTCCGTCGATTTTAGACTCAGCGATATAAGTTACTGGAGAAAAATAAAGACATTTATTTAAACACTTGTGTTCTTTGTTTTTTTACATGCACCAAATATTACGGGACTCTTGATAATTTCATGATTGGTGGGCCGGATTATAGAACAGAGCGGGCCGTATATTGTCCACGGGCCATAGTTTGCGCACATTCAATTGCACACAAACGAAAGTAGCTAACAATCCCAACCCAACCCGAGTGCACCTCTCTGTCGAGCTGCACATTGCGATCGGTAGGTGACCCCCACTGAGTGAAGAGGGCGGGGCTTGGAGGACCTCCTCTGTGGGGCCTGTTTCTCATTGTCAGGCCGAGCTGTTGCGAAAGCGAAGCGGGGACGGAGCAGCAGCTCTTTGGGATGGAAATAGGTCGGCGAGGCACGTCGCTCGCGTACGCTGGAAGAGGAGAACTAAAATGGTTTTGAAATCTCCCGGGGCAGGTTCAGTGCAAGGTTAGCCAAATACTGAATAAATCAAAGCGGGCTTGGAAGGTCCTTTTCCCCGCTGAAGGCCTTCAGCGCCAGGGTGACTGACCCGGCGCAGGTGGAAGCAAGAGTTTTTTTTGGGGGGTTAGGGAGTCGGGGGGAGGGGGGGGGTGTTTCATTGCTGTCTCAGCTGTGATCAGATGCCACAATGTTTATGCTTGGCATTTCACTTTTATTCAAACTGCCTGCACACGAGTGATGCCAAGTCAGAATTCATTTTTTGTCCGCTCCATTGTTCCTCATATTAAAAGGGCCAAGATTTGAGTAAAGCAGACATGCGGCCCTTGACCACATGCTTGCCATAATAGGTACTCAAATCAAAACACTAATTTAGCACGCAGGGCTAATTATTGCACTCAAATGGAATTGTGCCTTTCCCAGCTGTTAAAAAAGTAAGTTTTGAAAAATAAACTGATTTCCATAAAAGTCAGATTTGGTATTTTAAACACAGCATCTAACAAAAGTAGGTACACCTCTCACATTATTTGTTAACAATGTTTGCGAACGTAGTGAATGTCGGTTTTCCGTCAGGGTTCGTTCAAGGTCGCGAAGATGTTCTCCAGACGTTCACAGTTTTGAAGCGTTTTTGTTGTGGCTAAGAAATGTTGAACATTTTCCAAATCTTACATTAGGCTACATGTCCGAAAACAAAAGGGAGTAGATCCCTTCGTGAAAATGTCCAATTTGGGCCCAATGGTCTCGTTGCACAAGTCCACTACTTCCTGAACTCAGTACCACTCCTTCATTTCCTGTCTTACATGATTGGACAAACTGATTAATCCAGGTGTGCCTGACCTCAGTAACGACAATCGCCAGACACGCCTCGATAATTCAGTTTGTCCAATCATGAAAGAGAGGAAACGAAGGAGCGGTGTCGACTTCAGGAAGTAGTGGACTTGTGCAAAGAGCCCATTGGCCATCGTCCTTGTCTGGTGTCATGTGACTCGTTAGTTGTGACAAGGCCTCAGGTGTGAATGGCGAGCAGGTGTCTTCAAGTCGGTTATCTCGCGGCACTCATTTGAAAAAGGCCAAGACACAAGTTAGTGAGAGATGAAGCGCCTGATTGCAAACGTGCTATTTGATCTCATCTTTTATACTTGAAAGTTTCCTGCATGCTCCCCACGCTTTTTGGTTTGACTTTTAATCCTACCTTAAGGAAGGAGGAATGTTGTATTATTATTATTATTATTATTATTATTCAACGGCAAATCTGGAGTTTGCTTGGCTTTGGGATGTGGAATGTGTGTCAAGAGCTGAAGGCTTAATAATGCAAGGATTAGAAAACGTGGACCAATTTTTTAATTTTCTGCAAATTTATACTTGCTTACGTGACAACTAAGTCAGGTGATTAAAATTTTTAATTGTAATCTCATAAGTTCAATAGTTAACTCACGATTAATCGCAAATTTTATATCTGTTCTCAATGTACAATAAAATCTACAATAAAACTTGTTATACTCTTGTTAATGTAAGAGTGGAAAAAATATACAACTAATAGAAATATGGCTACATCTTTTAGTCATTGATACAGTAATTTCATAATAATTTGTCAAATTGAGTTCAAATGAGAGTGTGATATTGATTTGTGTTGGGGTCATTTTTCTGCCACTAGATGGCATAATTGCATTTGTAAGGCGGTGGTGACAGCACGGTGCATTTTTTTCTTTTCATAGAAAGAGATCTCTATACTTTAACATGAAGTAGCTTGTGAAATTCTGCAGTTTTAAAATTGTAAATACAACTTGACCCCAGTCTCCACACATTATTATTAAATCTATTACTGCTAAATGTTGACGTGGACGTGTCTGCTGCAATGCGACTGCAATTTTCCCAGTTCAGGCTTTCCAAATAATCACGCGTTAAGAAAACGAGTGGTGTTAAAGGAACTTTAAATTAACTCAAAATGAACGCACTCATTTTGACACCCCGAATGACAATATTTTTGTTCTGGAATTTGGGAGTTCAAATATGTCATCAGTATTTAAGTTTAACCTCTCCACACGCAACAAGCACTATCAGACACGGGTATTAGAGATGGACTATCACCCGCAATAAAGCACGTGGACAGGTGGACATTGTCCCGAGCCAAGACAAGACGGCGAGGCTGCGCTTTTTTTCGACTCCTCGTCCACCTCACCACGAGCCGCCGCCGCCAGGCCGCTCTGCACTTGGTGTTCATCCATCACGGGACGACTCGCGTGATAAAAAGACCCGGGCCTAACCCACGGCAAGGGGCCAGCCGCGACGCCTCAGTTGACCTGTCAAACAGCCAGATTTATTATACACAATGGTGTTAAAGGTCGAGGGGAGCAACAAGCCCGGAGGGTGTCAATCAAACACACACACACACAAGCACAGTAGATAAACGTAGTGAAGTCACGCAAATCCATAAACGGGGGGCGGCGGGCGGGTATGCGAAGTAAGAAGGCACGGTGGAAATATTCCAGCGTGGGGCCGGCAAATAACATTTGTTCTAAAATAAAACCCTAATCTTTTATGGCTGCGCGCAGCGCTTGTGTCGCGCAGCCTCGGGCTCGTTAAGAACATCATATCAAGGCAAAAAAAAAAAAAGATAACAACGGCAGCAGCTCAGCGAGCTGGAGCCGCAATAAAGATTACACGCACACACAAAAAACTTGCTATTCTCTGGTAAATGCTGAGAAACGTCACCCAGGCGTAATATCCACTGAAAGAAATGAGTCGGGGCCTGCAACGCTGGCAATTACATCGCAGCCATCTCCAGATCAAATTCAAATTTGCGCCTTTATGACCGGGAGCAGCACAAGCAGAAAGCCGCCCCCTCCCTCGGAAAAGCCGAGTGGAGAAATTAGCGCGAGCTTTCCCGCCCTTGCTCGACCTGCCGCTGACTCATTCTCAAACCACTCATTTAGCACAGAGGACTCATTATTGTGCTTAAAGGTTTATGCTTCGTTACCAGCTGCTAAATAATCAAGCCAGTTGACGGCCCTAAAGGTCAAATGAGGTACTTCACGTCTTTACAACACAATATGTACTCCAAGATATAAAAGACTAACAGAATGTGGAGGTCCCAAAAGTCATTCCTTGAATTTTCCATCCATCCATCCATTTTCTGTACCGCTTGTCCTCACAAGGGTCGCGGGGGTTGCTGGAGCCTATCCCAGCTGGCTTCGGGCAGTAGGCGGGGTACACCCTGAACTGGTTGCCAGCCAATCGCAGGGCACACAGAGACGAACAACCATACTCACAATCACACCTATGGACAATTTGGAGTGTCCAATTCACCTGCCATGCATGTTTTTGGAATGTGGGAGGAAACCGGAGTACCCGGAGAAAACCCACGCAAGCACGGGGAGAACATGCAAACTCCACCCAGAATGTTGAGGTCCCAAAAGTCATTCCTTGAATTTTCATTTTTCAAAATGCCTAAAATGACCGTCCACAAGTGTTGCTTTATTCTGCCCACATTACTGTAGTTGACGTAGACTATAAAGTGGGGGAAATGAAGCTTCATGAAGCTTCATGAAGCACTTGCGATATTTTTTTTAACTCCTCAAGATGGCGCTCTTGGTTTAAAGAAAGGCTCGTGCAAAGGAAAGAGGAAATGGATTGTTTCCTTTGCATCTTTGAACCAAGAGTGCCATCTTGAGGTGTTAAAAAATATCGCATGTGCTTCATGAAGCTTCATTTATCCATGACATAAATAAAGTTTCACAATTTGTCTAAGATCCATCATGTCATGTGCTCCAAATGTCTGACTTCCTGTTAATATTCGGGCATGGGTCCCAAAGACGTTTTTTGTGCATTCACTATTAATGGACCTGTCCACACAATTTTTTGTCACTCAGTGAAATAAGCAATGTTTTTTTCTTCTTCTAATTTTACAGATGGTGCTGATGGGTGAAATTTGTGGTGTCATTTTCTAGTCCTCGAAAATACACGGACAGGATACAGGTGTGTTTTTGAGTGGATTGTTGGAGTGCCTAAAAGGTGATTCTTCCTCCATTATCTAATTTTGACCCCTTTCTCTTCCCCCATTAGATGTCCAAAAAAAAAAAAAAAAACATACATTAACTCATCTTTCTAGTATATCTAACAAAGATTGTGGTTCAGTACCCTAGTAGGAGTTTGTCAATGCTTGAGTCCTAAAATTTAACCAAAATGGTAGCTTCAAACCAAAATTAATAATAATAATAATAATAAATTCAATTTGTAATGCACTTTTCATCAACATAATTTAATTTAAAATAATTAAATTAATTAATTAATTAATAAATGTCATAGGCCTTTCTAAATGAAAGGTTTACAGGCCTGATTTTTTTAAAAAATGGTTGACTTCTTGTTCAATTTCGTGCATACGTCCTTCCACGAGACTTTTTGCTTCCTCTAATGATAGACATGTCCACCCTACGGAAGCCCATTCTTGCCAGTAAAAAAAAAAAATAAAAAAGTTGTTCCCCCCCATTGCCGGAAACGAGCCTCTGACAAGTGAAAAAAACCCACTTTTATTTATTTTAATTTTAATTTTAATTTATTTATTTTTTTACTGGCAGGAATTGGGCTTCCATACCACCCTGTTCCGTGTCGAGGGGTCGTTTTTTCCCATTTTCACAGGATTGCTAAAATACATGGACAGGGTATGCGCATTTGCAAAACAACAAAGCTGAGTCATTCGTTGCAAGAATGACAATAAACACCTTCTTACCGCCTGATGCGCCGGCTTTGTCAATAAATATATGTTTTCGAGCGTCGATTTCAAAAGGACAAGCGAGCGCAATTCCAATCCCTTTGAGCACCCATAATCAAAAGAATCCCTCTGGGTTCGTGGGGGCTGTGTTTCACATATGCTTTCCAGTGTTCTGCTTTGCAGCGTCAACAGTTAGCGGCGCAAAAAAAGTGGGAGGCGAGCGCTGAGGGACAAACAAAGCCATGTGAAGGCTGCTTTTCACGAGGCAACAACACTCGCAGGGGAAGGGCGTGGGAGGGTGAACCAAAGTTCACATTGCCGCAATAGTCGCATTTGGAAAGCCCACCGGGCACCGGAGCGGGAGAGCGCTCCTGAAAAGTCGCCGTTCCCACACCGGCCCGGCCTCGCCGAGATGTATTTGTGAGGATTATGCAAGACTGTCACAGTCGAGTGAACTCTGTGACCCCGCCGTTGTTTCCGCCCGCGAGCTGGTCTTGTTCAAGGTGAATCAAATGTGGGTCACGTATGGATGGATATTTTGTGGCCTGTATTTATCTTGTCTGCTCATTCGGCCATCGTCTCCACCTGAAGCTATTTTTTTCTATTAGTTTAACATTTTTGAGTATTAAAACTGCACATTTTATTGTACATTTAGAACAGATATAAAATGTGCGATTAATTGACTTAACTATTGAAGTCATGCGATTAATTACGATTAAAACAAATTAATTAACTGACACCCCTAATTTTTATACAAGGCAACCCAATTTTGGGAGTTGTTGCATACAAAATGACCCAAAATACAAAAAGGCCCAAATTTTGGGTTGTTTTATACAAAACAACTCCATTTTTGGCATTATCGTGTCCAAAATGACCCTGAAAGTAGTGGATTAGTCTATTTTTGACCCAAAAGTAGTTATTTTTTACCCCAACATTTTTTTTAGAGTGTGATTTGCTCAACACAAATAATGACTGCACTGACGTGTCTCGCTTGATTTTTTTTTGCCAAAGTAACTTGCTTGAAACTTGAAAAGTTAAGACGTGAGACTTGCTTTGACTTGCGCATCTCTCTGAAGTGCGGACATGAAGGTGAAGCAGCCGTCACGTTAGCACGGTCCTCTCCGGACCTCGGTTCGACCTCCGCGAGCTGGATGAATGACAAGCTTCAACAGACGTCACTCTCGCTCCCTCGTTCTCGGGTTCTCTTGACACAGAAGCTGCAGAGAGAGATCGCAGGGCTTTATTACCCAAACAAAAGGCCTCCGGAGCCCGGCGCCTGGATGCGGGTCACGTGGGCAGGCGGGCGGCCTCGGTGAACTACACCTGAACTTTTAGCTAAATGGAAACAGACCAAACACAAAGTGTGTGCGTCAGGATGAAAGCATCCCTCTAGAGGGCCGTTACTTAGGCCTTCTGCGGCGAGGATGTGGGTTCACAGGAGACCCTTAAAGCCCCCCTACCCTCCCCACTTCTTTTTTTTTCCCTCCTGAACTGCTCGAATCAGCATGGGTCTGACTTGTTGATGTCACATGCCAAAAACCTCAAGCCGGACGATTTTCTCCTCGTTTTTTGGGGGATTCACTCCAAAGACATGTGGAGGCCTCATTATGTGCATACTTCTGGTGATTTTGTTCCATAATAGCTTTGCATGTGTGTGTGAAGCTTCTGTGTGGTCATATCATGTCATAGCCCGCAATATGAAAAGCATTGGCAACGACCCGCAGGCCAGAAAGATTTTATTAGGATGTTAACTCATTCACTGCCATTGACGGCTATAGACGTCAAACATTCATTTGAACTATTTCTATTCGTTTGACTTTTTTTCCACTTCTGTTAACAAGAGTATGAAAACTTCGAATTTTTTTGGGGGGTACATTTAAAACAGATGTAAATTTTGTGATTAATCGTGAGTTAACTAGTGAAGTCATGCGATTAATTGCGATTAAAAAAAAATAATTTTAATTGACGCCACTGATTTCTAATAATCTTTTCTTAAACATGATATAAAAAAAATTATATATATATTTTTTTGGAAAGATTATATTACAATCTTTAATCTTAATTAATTGCATTACTTCACTAGTTAACTCACGATTAATCAAAAATGTTATATCGGTTCTATATGAACAATAAAAAAAAATATATATATATATATATTTTTTTTTTGGAAAAGATTATATTACAATCTTTAATCTTAATTAATTGCATTACTTCACTAGTTAACTCACGATTAATCCAAAATTTTATATCGGTTCTAAATGCACAATAAAAAAAATCTAGGTTTTCATACTCTTGTTAACAAAAGTGGGAAAAAATGTTAAACTAATAAGAATAGTTCAAATGAATTTTTGACATCTATAGCCGTCAATGGCAGTGAATGAGTTAAATAGGTCTCAAATATTTTGGGATAAAGCCAAAGGAAAAAAGGGGTAAAGATGTTGGGGGTGTCTCTGTGGGAATTTTTGCCCATTTGTACTCCCAGGGTTACCGGTCACGGACCTGATCGAGGGTTTGCTCTTTCCTCCAATCACCGAAAATTCATCAAATCCAAGATGCTTGGTATCAAATTACTTTTCAAAAGTTTTTACGCAACAGTAGTCAGGTTTCCAATTGTTGCCAATTTTTTAAGCAAATTTACTGAAAATGCGCGAAAAAAGCCGTGTGGCGGCCGTGGCTCAGGGTGTCGAGACGGTTGTTCAGTAACCAGAAAGTCTTTCAAATTGCATGCACATAAAGAAACTGTTTGTGGGGTCCGAATTTTTAAAACTTCAAGCCAATTGGGCAAGTTGATACCTGAAAAGCTAACTAAACATGAACTTTCAGCAGAATAAAACAATTTGATGAATATGGGAAACAAAGTCCTGGTTTCAGTCCTGATGAGTTACATTTGTGACATTTGTCCTCATCGTTTATGATTGTCTCCTATCGGAGGTTGTGAGTCACCTCAAGTCGCTTTGAGAGGCAAATCGAGCTCCATAGGCTGAAGCGAACATTGGACAAGAGCGGCTTTTAACGTAACAGAACAATCCCAAAGACCCGCCCAGCGCTCTGCCACTGCTGCGCTGCCGGGCTTGGATGAGCCAGACTGGACTGAGATTGAACCGAGTCGAGGAATTCCAACATCTGGCTTGTATCTGCAGCTTACGGTCATTTGGATGCCGCTGATGATTTCCAGTAGATTCACAAAGGCAGGATTGTTCTGGGCCTTGTGTCTGCCTTGGACTTGGAGGGCGTGGTGCTCTGGCGCCGGACTGCCACAGCTGGGCCTGTCCGTCAAAAAAAACTTCCAATGACACATAATCCACGCACCGGAGAGGCGAAGGTGGCCATCATCAAATCTTATAAAAAAGAAACTTTTTCAAGCAAAATGAGCTGCAGCTTATGAAGTCACGACAAACACTTTAACCTCAGCCTGCCAAAACCCTGAACTCCACTCCCCCCCCCCCTCCCCCCCGCCGCCAAAGTCCCAAGCTCCGCGGCAAGTTTGACAATTGGGTTCAACACCAGGTCAAGCTCCGGGTTTGACAATGGGCCAAGCCGTCTTCAATGGGAATAAAGCAGACAGCTTTCCCACAAAGAGCTCAGTCACTCAGAGGGGAATCTGGCTTCGTGGCCTCTCCTATTTAAAACCACACTGACTGGAATTAAAGAAAATCTCCCTCGCTGCGTTTTTGCGACGTGCATTCGACGGCGTTGTTATCGGCAATTATCGACCAATTTGACGTCATGCAGATAAACCAGATGATAAAGAAATCCGCAGATAATAATAGACTTGCCATGTTGGTCAATCTGTTGTGGTTGTTGTGGCTCAAGTTGTGCCCAACTGCCCCAACCCCTCCCCTCTCCTATGGTAGTGTCGCATATTTGTGATGTCATAATGTGCGCGGCCTCGTGTTCACAGAAGATGCATCATGGCGACATGGCAGTCGCCAGTGTAGTATATTTGTATTCAAGTGATCATCTTACTTCTCGGTTATCGACATCGGCACTTTCTAAAATATTGGTTCATCCGTATCGGTTGTAAAAAGCATTATCGTGCATCCCTATTTACATCCGTGACCCCCCCCCCCCCCCCCTTCTGCATATTTACATTGAATATGCCTCCTCTATCTAAACTTTGCCGGCGCTGGTGTGAAAACAAGACGCCACTCATAGCAAAATCCGCGACGTGAGACTGTTTGCTCAAACCCCAAAAAAAAAAACGTCCGACCCCATTTCTTCGGTTCTTGTTGAATATTTGCGCTGCGCACACTCGCACACGTGAGGACTGAGTTTATGTGTGTGCGTGCTGCATGGCAGAGGGACATGGATCTTGCACGCCGAGTGTGTGAACTCTGGCTGAACCCCCGGGTGTACTGTTTCAGGCACGCTCTGACAACCTCGCCCCAATGACCCGGCTCGCGACTGCACAGTTCATGGGGAGGTCCTCTACTCATGAACAGAAACCAACCCCACGTCCCCCGCAACCCCCCCACTCCCCCCCCCCCCGCACCCGCCCTCTCTCCTCTCAACTTCTCTCAACCTCTCCCCTTTATGCTGTTTACTTCGCCCGCCCCGCCTGCTTTCTCCTCTTGGCTCTCCGTTTTTCTATCACACTCTTGTCAACAAGACAGTCTGTCTGCTGGCATCTGCCCGCCAACATGGAGACAAAGCGTCTTTAAATTCCAGACGTCTCCAACATGCTTATCGAGGCTCTTGGAAATGACGAGGTTGTTTTCTTTCACACACGCAAAAAATAACAATGCTAATTAAGATGGAATCTTTTTCATCGAAGGGAAATAGGAACGCTGATGGAAAAATAAACGTATGACCTTATCAGTTAAATGGATTAGCGTTGCGGCAGTAACAGTGGACAGGCGGGTTATCGGGTTTGTCGCGCAGTTCTAAAGTTCTGGGTTTGAATCTTGGCTTCGGCCTTACGGTGTGGGTGATTACCTCCTCCAAGCACGGAAGTTTTATGTATACATTTTAGGGGCAGCACAGGTTCGTACGATGGTGCATCAGGGTCACCGAGCAAGAAAAAAAATAAAAAAATAAAAAAATAAAAAAATAAACATCATGAGATTTCAAGTCATCAAGATGAGATTTCAAGTCATCAGGACGAGATTTGAGGTCTCACCATGATATGATTGGAAGTCTTGGCTGGCGACTGCTGGATGGACTCCGCCTCTCATCCCAAGTCAGCTGGGATAGACTCCAGCCCACCCGCGACCTAAATGGGGATAAGCAGTATTGAAATTGGATGAATTAGAGTTGTAGCTGTTTTGCTTTTCACTCCCAAGCGCCACATCATCTTGCAATTAACGTTCACGTAATAGTCTTGGGCTGGTCCGCCAGCATTAGGGCGTACTCGCACGAGGTAATCCAAGCTGTGCCGCGGGCCCAATTACACCTGACGTTCTGTACATTAGGCTCGCCTGAGTGCTCCTGTGAGCGCCACTTTTGCACATTTGAAATAAACAGACTTGTAATAACCCACCGTTGAAGAGGTGCACGGTACGATCAGTCACGCACAGAAATCCAATGGGATCGCTCAAGACTTCTTGGAAGTCGTAATGAACTGAAATTTGCAACATTATGAGGTCATATTTACTGAAGTCGAGAGCGATTTCAATGAAGCCGGTCAAACAGTGCACTCAACTTTAAATAAAAAAATAAATAAAAAAAGGGGGGGGGGTTTATTTCTCCAAAATACTCTCGGTTATGTTCACACAAGACTAAAATAAAATACAAAATTTGTGCATTAATATCACCTACTAACAGATAGATTGCTACATAATATCAATGACATTTCCTTACCGAGACAATCAAGTAAAAACAGCTTTCTCGCCAACGTCCTTCTCCTCGCAAGACATCAAGCACGCAGGAAACAAACTGACCTCCAGTATAACTAGAAATAAATGGGGAACTAGCACCACCCATTTACACAAACAGGTATTACATTGGTGAATTTAACTGGGATTTTAGTTTAGTTTTAGTTAGTTTCAGTATGAGTTTTCGGTTTTTTTTTTGTGTGTGTGTGTTTTTTTAATTTTTATGTGTATTACACACAGACTTTGCAAATCAAGGTCCAGAAAGTAAAAACCCTGCCACAGTTTGACTTTAGCTATTGATGCTAGCTAGCTAGCTCCCTAGCAGGTAAACATGCACCATGGGAGTTAGCCGGGGAGCTAGCTAGCATCAATGGCTAAAGCCAAACTGTGGCAGGGTTTTTACTTTCTGGGCCTGGATTTTCCACCTCTGCTTGTGCGCAATATTTAATAAACACCATGTTAAAATGAGAAAAGTACCTAATTTCTTTCCTAGCGTTGCATTTCGTTGTCGCCTCGGAGCGACGTCATCTGAAGGTGCTTTTTTATTGGCTGCTGCTCGATGACGTCACTTCTGTATGACACTTTCAAATGTCCTTATTCCCGGTTAAATAAATCTACTTAGAATCGCATTTAAAATCATACCCAAAGGTTCATGCATGAAATTAATTTCCAAAGACTAAAACGGAGGACATTTTTGCTATAATTTTAATTAGTTTTGTAAACATAAAATGTAGTTTGTTAGTATATTTATTTAGTATATTTCGTTAACGTAATTGTTTTTTCAATTTAAGTTTTCATTTTTGTTAACTAAAACAACCTTGACCTGCTTACATAAATAAAAAAAACATCTTAATATTTCAAGTTACATTTTAACAAAGGACCAATTTTTTGATAGCAGCTTCACAATTCTTGCAACAATTTCAAACTTTTGAACAGTTTCTGCTTGAATTTCTTTGCAGGAGGTCAGAAAAGCCTCGCAAAGTTGCGGTTTCCCGGCCGCATTATAGAAGTTGTTATTAAAGAGTCCGGATGTTGACTTGCGCTTTCTCGGGTTTTTTTTCCCCCTCAGTGAGTCACGGACCATTTCATCACTTCCCTCTCTCATTTGGGAGGGCTTATTATTCCAATCTTGTCGTTGGAAGGAAGACACTCCGTTCAGATGAGTAAAACTCAGCTTAGTGAGTCATCAATAATGTCAACTCAAACACGTCCGGTGTCACCGCAGCCTGGCGCCCCTAATAAACAAACACCTCCTCGACTGTAGAAAGCAAAAATGTCACGGGGGGGCTTCAAACCCCACCAGTCGGCGTGTCATTAACTCCCCGCCAACCTCTCACTCAGGCTGTTGGCTTGACATTATGGGAGGGACCACTTATCCACTCAAAGGCCCCATGCTGGGCGGCCTGTGCAAATTGCCTGATGAGTTGGCCACCCCGGACTTGCTGTTTGCTCTGTGATTGTCCACTGAGAGATGGGCCTCATTTGACATTTTGAGGCTTATTCCAATTGCTTGGAGCGAGCCACAGGCTCATTCTTACCCACCTTAAATCCAGTATATATATATAACTATATATATATAGTGATATATCTAACTATATATATATATATATATATATATATATATATATATATATATATAACTATATATATATAGTTATATATAACTATATATATACATATATAGTTATATATATATATAGTTATATATATATATAGTTATATATATATATATATATATATAACTATATATATATATATATAGTTTTATATATATATATATATATATAACTATATATATATATATAACTATATATGTATATATATAGTTATATATAACTATATATATATATAACTATATATGTATATATATAGTTAGATATATCACTATATATATATGGTTATATATATATATATATATATATATATATATAACTATATATATATATAGTTATATATATATATATATAACTATATATATATATATATATATATAGTTATAAATATATAGTTATATATATATAGTTATATATATATATATATATATATATATATATATAGTTATATATATATAGTTATATATATATATAGTTATATATATATAGTTTTATATATATATATATTTATATATATATATATATATATATAGTTATGCAATGTAACATTGAATATTTGTATTGTTTATTTGGAGCTATAACTGCTGCATAGTTGTTTATACTGTGTATATATATTTTTTCATAGCAGCCCAAAGAATGGGGGGGCAGAAAACATTACGGACTCATGGTGCTGTCAGGAAATATTTTGTCATGGTTTGGGTTTAGTTTGGGTTGTGTTTGATTTTGTTTCTCTAAGTTTCTGTCACGATCTGTTGTGTTGTGTTTTTCCTTGCGTGTCCCCCGTTGGTCTTGTTAAATGTCATCCCGCCCTTCCTCGTGTCAACCAATCAGTGCCCTCAGCCACTCGTGTCTTGCCCCAGGTGTGTCTCGTTTTGTCATTAGTGTGTGTGTGTATTTAGTTCCCGCCGCGTTCTGCATTGTTTGCCTTCTTAAAGTTTGTTGTTGTTGTTTCTGGACAGTACCTGGTTTACATCCTTGTTTTGGGTTGAACGAAATCCCTCTTTTGACCACACCTTCTGCCTCCTCACCCTGCTTCCCTGCACTTGGGGTCCGCAAACCACCACGATCCGCTGACATATTTATTGGCGGAGGTGTCTCCATCTTCTCTACCTCCTCTTCGCTTCTTTCGCCGGCTTGTCATGATAACCGCCATCTTGCTCATTACAAAGAAAAACAACGAGAAATAATCCACAGCAGAAAAATGTACTGGTGAAAGCACTTGACTACACTTTACAAGAAAAATAACATATTTTGTCAGGATACGTTGTTTTAAATAGGATATTAAAGTCAAAGCTTAACAAGGGACGAAAGTCATATTTACATTTTGTGGATATTCTGTGATGCAGTGAAGCCACAAAACGTGAACAGCAATAACAGCAACTAGTGATGGGAAAATGAAGCTTCATGAAGCACTTGTGATATTTTTGACACCTCTAGATGGTGCTCTTGGTTTAAAGATTAAAGCGTGTGCAATGGAAAATTACATTTCCGCTTACACACCAATAGTGTCATCCAGAGGAGGCAAAAAATATCACCAGTGCTTCATGAAGCTTCATTTGTCCATCACTATTTTACAGTGTTTTAAATCGACCTAAAACGAAGGTAGGAAGGGGCATTGGTTTATTATAGGGGTGTCAAAATTTGTGCAATAATAAAACACCACCATTTTTTTTAACGCACGATTAATGACTTGGAAAGCCTGTACTGGGGGAATTGCAGTCGCAACGCAGCAGACACGTCCACGTCAAAATTGAGCAATAATAAATTAAATTATAATGCATATCATTTCAAGTTGTGTTTTACAATTTTTAAAATGCGCAGAATTTAACAAATCATTTCATTTTAAAGATTAGATGGCTCTTAATGTGAAAAGAAATATACACTGAACTGTCACCGTCTTACAAATGCAATTTTGCCATCTAGTGGTAGAAAAAATGACCTCAACACAAGTCAGTATATAATATTAAGTACATCTATTTAATTTTAACTCAATTTTATGAATTATGAAATGACTATCAACGACTAAAAGATGCAGCCATATTTTTATTAGTTTAACATTTTTTCCACTTTTATGTATGAAAACTTTGGGGAAATTTTTTTGGTACATTTTATTGTACATAGATGTAAAATGTGTGATTATCGGGTATAATAGTGAATTTTATTTGAAAATTATTTTGCGGTCCCCCAAGTTACTACTTGGGGACCCCAACCCGAAAACAAAAAAACATAATTTAGTCATATTGCTGCCAAGGAATATTTCTTGTCAGAGGTGTCCCCCGCCCCCACATCCTCAGAATGACCTGCGTGTACCTATATGGCTCCCACCGCCAACGCCCTCCCCACACACTCAACAGAACTCCTGCTGGAAATGGGTTTGTGTTACAGGGCCCCCGGGGGGAGGTAGGGGGGGGGGCTGGCAACAGGGGCTGGAGGCCGTCAAGAGCAGGCCCCTCCAGCCATGGACAGCTCCTCCGCTCTCGCCGAGTCAGCGAGGGAAAGACCTGAACTTGGAATGACCCCACCAAGCAAAGTCCCCGATGGGTTCATCCGCAGGCCACAGCTCCGGTTCCCCTCACCCCAAAATTTTCCTTCCTCTTTTTTTTTTTGAGGGGGGGGGGGGGGGGCACTGTTTTTACAACTCGACCAACACATTTTCCGCAGCACAATAACCCCCGCTTCACTCCCCTTGTGAAGAGGAAAAGCTTGTTAAGTTTACATCCGACAGCCTGTCCTCTTTACACCTGCCAGGCGAGACTTTATTATGCTTATTATCGGCTCTTTTATTGGTTAGAACAACAACATTGGCTGGACGTTTACCTTGAGGGTGTCATCAAAATGTAAAAAAAGAAAAGAAAAAAAGTGTATTTCTTCTACAACAGCATATTAGGGTCAAATATATTTTTATTTTTTTCAAAAGAGGGGGGCGGGGGGTAATATTCCCAGAGAGAAAAACTCGCAAATTTGCCACTTTGGTTTTTTTTGTCACGTTATAAAGTGGCAAATTTACGAGTTTTTTTTTCTGCCACTTCATAAAGTGGCAAAATTGTCATTTTTGATTTTTTCTTGGAAATTTGCCACTTTATAAAGTCGCAAATTATGAGTTTTTTTCTGGCAAATTAGCCATTTATAAAGGGACAAATTTGGGAGTTTTTTTCTCTGAAATTAGCCAGAAAAAAAAAATCATAAATTTGCGACTTTATGAAGTGGCAAATTCTGAGAAAAAAATTGCCACTTCATAAAGTCGCAAATTTATGATTTTTTTCTGGCAAATTTCAGCGGAAAAAAAATTGCAAATGCAACGGCAGATGGTGTTCCGTTGTCGTAGCAAATACGCAATGGATGGCTTCGTCAACAGTGCTGTGCTGTGCTAAGTACAGTGTGAAAAGGTTTTTAGAATTGGAGACTCACCTGACTGACTGACAATAAAAAGCTGTGCTGTGCCCTGCATTTTGTGTGTGTGGTTTTTTTTTAGGAGAAAAAACAACTTTTGAGGCTCATTTACTGTACTACAGTAAATATTTTTTTGTTTTAAATTACAAACAATGATTTCTCCATTAACTGAATGCGCTCATGTATTTTGGTGGCAAAGACTCACCACGCTTTGCTTTTTGCCACAGGTAGGTATAAAAGTGTTAAATATATTAAACATTATTGTAGAAAATACTTTGTACTGGTATAGCTTGGCAGCGGCCAGCTTTGACTCCAAATATGTCATTTTGTCATTCATGACACTAATGAGGACGAGTGCTATGTTTGTGAAGTATTTTGTGTTGTAATTTTATATATGTGAAAGGTGCTACACAAATATAAAGTTTGATTTGAATTGATAAAGAAAATGGATGGATAGATGGATTGTTTTTCAAGCCCCCCCCCCCCCCCAAAAAAGTTTTTTTTTTAAACATTTGTATGGACTGTTTCATCTATTATGTTGTTTTCGTCGTTCCATTGGCGCTTGCATCATCCCGTTTGCAAATGATGCTGTTGTACCCCCTTGTGGCTGCATACTCTTATTACATTACATTACATATTAATGTAACTACACGACAGAGTTCCTTACGCAACGACGTAACATGAACTTGTATGCAAATCGTAATTCGAGACAAGTGAACTTGATCAGATTAGAGCAGAGAACAGTGCGTCTTTTTTTCTTCTTTTTTTTTTAAATCAAAATTGAGACGCTTCAATGTATTCGTGCTGTGTTACTTAAGTAAAAATAAATAAAAATAATAATAATTAGCCGTCCATACTCTTTACTGAACAACAGCATATAGGAAAATCAAGATAAGTGTATATCATTTGTGTAGAAGAAATGCATCTACTTATGTGGTAAACAGTGACATCTACCGGCTAAATAGGTAAACACATTTTAACCGCCACAATGAGATGACTACTGTACTGTATTGTACTGTACTGTACTGCACTGTGCATGCATATAGGGCAGTTGTGGCTATTTAAGTAGCTTGCCGCCACCGCAGTGTGAATGTGTGAGTGCATGAATAATGTATTCATTCCATATAGCGCTATATAAATTTGATGCATTATCTATCCATCTATCCATCTATCTATTAGCAGAATATACAGTACGTTTATGAAGAAAGATTATTATTATTATTATTATTTATTTATTAACTTATTTTGTTTTTTTTACTTCCTAGTCGTGGGTGTGCATAATCACATCTTGTCCTCCAGGTGGCGATGTCGCACCTTCGATCGTTGCTACTTTCCATTGCTTAACACAGGAACAAGAGAGAGATTTTTTTTTTAATGGACATTTTACGGAGGGAGAAAAATGTTTATCTGTATCCATATTTTTGTATTTATTATTAAAGTAAAAAAAAAAATCTGTGTTTGCTTAAAAGCATATTCCACAATTCTACTTGCATAAAACCATTCATTATAATTTGATAAAACGGATATCAACATATATATATATATATATATATATATATATATATATATATATATATATTTAAAAAAAAAAAAAATCATCGTCTCAAAAGAAGTGCCTTATTCAGAGAGGCAAGCGCTATAAGTGCACTCCATTCACCATTTACATCATAAATTATGTTTGGACCACAATAGCACAATCTGTCTAATGCAAAGGCCGAGTATGGATTTCGTTACCATGACGACCAGGGCAGAGCTCGGGCATGCAACAAAATACTCACAATACTTACTGTTTTTGTCAACTTTTGCAACTTCACTAGCAACTTTAATGACCCTTTTAAACAACCCTCCACTACCACCACAAAAACAAAAACAAAAAAAAACAATTGCAACAAATCTACTGACTTTGTTTTGTGTTACTGGAGACTTCTGTGTATGATGCTCCCACCAGAGCAGATGATGAGTCGTCCACATCCAGACCGCAAATGAATGGCGCTTGTCGCCTTTAAAAGTCCAAAATGTCCACAAACACATTTGAATGATTTTTATTCAACAGACTCGTTAGCTTGCATAAACTTTGGCCCATTTATGAACTGCAAAACACAACGGTACCACTCACATCTAACTTTTGTGTCTGTGTGACGTGTGCTAAAAATAAATACTGTACATAAATGATCTATGCATTTCTATCCATACAGTGGATATGACGATGAAACAATTATACATGAGAAACACAGATGTTATTTTAGAGCAACCATCCCCAATGTAGGTGTTTTGTACATACAAATACAAAAATATTGGGGGATTTGTAAAGCTACTTTTACTTAACACTCTAGTTTCAGCAAATCTCAAGTTTCTGTGACAAAAATCCAGTCCAGTCCTTCAGTAAATTTCAAGCGAGTCAACTCAAGTCATATACAAATCTGATGCATTATTATTATTATTATCATTATTTGGGATTAGCAAATCGTCGGTCAAATCAGACAATTTTGTTCAGTCGCAACACTTACACTAATACGTTCACAAATCGCGTATTTATTTTTAATTGTCAGAAAACCAGTCTCTCCATCAGAGGTGGCAAATCCAGGTCCAGAAAGTAAAAACCTTACCACAGTTTGGCTTTAGCCATTGATGCTAGCCAGCTAGCTAGATCCCTAGCAGGTAAACGAGCACCATGGGAGCTAGCTATGGAGCTAGCTAGTGTTAAGTTATTAACATTGTTTTTCAGTTTCAATTTATATTTTAGCCGTTTTGGATTTAGTTATAGCTGTGTAGCTCAATGAATAGAATAGTATTGTATTCTTATCTGTCCCTCTCATGAGAAAAGAAGGGCAACGGGTTTCTCTTCTACTATTATCTACAAGGGAGTTTAGCCTAGTACCGGTCTCAGCCGGTCGGAAGAGACAGGCTGATGTATTATTGTTTTTCTCTAATCTGATTTGTATTCCTGGGAACTTGCTGAACTTGCTGATGGGAGGAGACTTTTCGTATTCACCCACTTTTCAATAAATAATGATGTGCAGCAGGAGGAGAGGAAACACAATCTGAACAGACCACTGTTTGAGTGAGTTCAATTGTTGTCATCAGAAACTTCTGATACCTTTGCAAAGGGACTTCTTCACCAGAATCTCACCATTCAGTTAATTGAACACGCAAAGAGTAGAATACTAAATATTATATACTCTAACACTAGCTAGCACCTGGGGCTAAAGCCAAACTGTGGCAGGGTTTTTACTTTCTGGACCTGGATTTGCCACCTCTTTTACCAGCTATCAGTTAGCTTAGCTGTGAAGACTTGTCAAGGCATGTAGCGTTGAAGTCTACAGTCCTGTCAGTGAAGTCCAGTCTGATGAATACCAAGTCAAAGTCAAGCGAGTCCGAAAATCAGTTACATCAATCTGAACCCCTGCTCATTCCGATACATTGTGCACAAAGTACAGCATCTTCTATGAAAACACAGTCATTATTAATAGTATTATCATGCATGTTTGGAAGCTAAACATAATTATACAGTCTGTACAGTGTATTGTGTAGCATCTCATAGCGAAATAATGAGCAGGTGAGATGACAACAAGCTCGAAGGGCAGGCAGGATGGCGACACGGCCTTCAAACGCACGGATTTGGAATTCTCCTCCTGTCTGTGTCTGCGTGTGCGTGTGTGATCATGCGGCTGAGTGGGTTTTGATGCGCCGGCGTCCTTGTGACAGCGTCGTAGGCAGTGGATGTGACACTCAGTTGTTAGTCATCATCCACCAGGCAGCTGCAATGACCAAAACAGAAACAAACAAAAAACACTCACTCTCACAATAAATTGCTTTATTTCTTTATTGTTGCTATTCCTAGGTCACTTGAATCACCATTTTGAGTATTTTCCCATTTTCGGATATATAACTGGGAATGAGTAGACCCCCCCCCCCCCCCCCCCCCCAAAAAAAAATAAGTCTCAAGAATCTCTGCCTGAAAAGACAGGAAGTTCGCCATTTTGTTTTGTCACTTAAGGGTCATGTGACATGTTTCAAAATGGGGTCCTTCAAAAGCTAAGTTGTGCTATAGTTTTATCCAGTTTCAAAAACATACTGGACAGATGGGTGACGCTAAAGTACAATAAATTTGGATTTTTCTGTCCTTGCGTGCATAGCGGAACACTGTTTCAAAGTTTGGCTTCGTCGCCCCACACCCACAATATTTGGAAAATTCAGCCTCTGCAGAATCGATGCCGAAAAAGGCACAGAAAGTCTGCCATTTTGTTTTGGAGTCGCTATTTTAGGGTCATTTTTTGCTATTTCCAGTTGTACATCTTATAGATTTTGTTTGTTACCAAATTTTGAATAATGACTGATCCTGACATAGCCACGCCCACAGATCGACACACCTGGGAGCAACATGGTGGATACCATCTCAGTGTCCTCCAGCATGTTGATTATGCAACGCTGAAAGTCTTTGCAGCTGTTGGACTGCAGGTAGCTGAAAAGGGAAGAAAAAAAAGTTTAAATATATCTCGGGTAATTAATGACACATTCATTTTGAGTAGGGTTGTCAGGCGATTAAAAGTTGTAATCCCAATTAATCGCATGACTTCAGTAGTTAACTCACGATTAATCACACATTTTATATCTGTTTTAAATGTACAATCAAATGTACAATAATCCCCCCCTAAGTTTTATACTCTTGTTAACATAAAAGTGAAACAAAATGTTAAACTAATAGAAATATGGCTTAGTCATTGATACAGTAATTTCATAATAATTCATAAAATTTAGTTAAAATTAAAAAGATGAACTGTAAAATACGAGTGTGATATTGATTTGTGTTGAGGTCATTTTTCTGCCACTAGATGGCATAATTGCATTTGTAAGACTTTGGTGACAGCTCAGTGCATTTTTCTTTTCATATTAAGCGCTATCTAATCTTTAACATTATGCGCATTTTTTAAATTCTAAAATACAACTTGACCCCATTCTCCACAAATATATGCATAATTATTACATTTATTACTGCTAAATTTTGACGTGGACGTGTCTGCTGCCTTGCGACCGGAATTCCCCCAATACAGGCTTTTTCCATAATCAAAAAATGTTGTGACGTTGAAGGAACTTTAAAATTAACTCAAAATTAAAGCACACATTTTGACACCCATATAGTTTTGAGACATGACATTTGAAAATGCTTGAAATGAAATGTATATTTCTACATAACATCCCAGAGAGTTACTCGTCCACAAACACATCGAGTGCCAAAACTGACCTCATCCAGGAGAGGCGGTCTCGCCAGAACTCATAAATCACGTAAGAGGACTTTTCCGGATTCTTCGGAACCGACACGCTGATGTCAAGAGAGAACATCAATAGTTACACAACATGACATTTTTGTAAATTGAGTTGGTCATTTGAGTAACACACAAACACACACACAAGTAAGCATTAATTGTGATTTATTTATCATCTTTCCTGCATCCTATTTTCGAGAATATGTTAAAACCAAGATACTGACTGCAGGTTGTCTGAATGTGCCGACGTGGCGTCGACGTAGCTCTTCAGAACTTTGCGGAAGTCGTCCACATCGTTGTCGTTCACAGTCATTTTCCTCTGGACCAGCAGAATGTTCTGTTGGTAACGAGGCCACGCATGAAAACGATTCAGGGCCTTCAATGTCATCCTTCTTTCTACAAAGTGAGTCAGACTGCCGCCTGCGTTGGGAGCATTTTTACCATTCCAGTCGGCACAGAAACACGTGAAAACATCCACTTGCGCATTCCTGTTGCAATAAGTTGAAAGTAACCGTCACCATGGTTACCGCTGACAATTAATTCACATATCAGTGTTTTTTTTTTATGTATTTTTTTTATTTGACTTCTCCAGCAGACTGCGGCCCTGATGACAAGTCAATTTGTGAGGCTTCACACAAGCAAAGAAAACTCTCTCTTAAAAAATTTAAAATTTAAAATTTAAAATTTTAAATTTTAAATTTTAAATTTTAAATCTTAAATTTTAAATTTTAAATTTTAAATTTTAAATTTTAAATTTTAAATTTTAAATTTTAAATTTTAAATTTTAAATTTTAAATTTTAAATTTTACATTTTAAATTGTATCAATAAATAAAAAAGGCTTCACACAAGCAAAGAAAACTCTCTCTTAAAAAAACAAAAACAATAAATAAAAATATAAAAATATAAAAATATAAAAATATAAAAAAAAAAACAAAAAAAAACAAATAAATAAAAAGGCTTCACACAAGCAAAGAAAACAAACACACACATGCCGCATCGATGACTTCCTACGTTAACTGTTGACTTACGGCTGCGGACGCGGTTGCGTCCCACTTCAGTGGCTCCAGCTTCGGACTCTGAGAAAAGAGAATAACCATATATAATAACATAAAACAATGCATTTAGTAGTTCCAGTAAATGAGTGACAGTTGTGAGTAAAAAAAAGAAAAAGAAACAGATCTTCAGATTCTTACCAGCTGCAACATCAGATTCAGCAACATAGTGTGCAAGACGCAGGTAGACAGTATGTGTGTGTGTGTGTGTGTGTGTGTTTTGAGGTGTGTGCGCATATTGCATTTTGGATCCCTGCTGAGGTAATAAAACGGGTGTGAAATGGTGGTATGGAGTTGCATTGGCAAGTGAGGACGGGTCAAGATTGTTGGATGTCAAGTCTGGCGACGAGGACGCAATATGAACCTTTCGTACCTGACACTCCAGTTTATCAAGCAGCTGCTGGAGTCTGGACATCTGAGAGTTCCACTCGGCATCTTCAACAATCACAGTCACTACAAATCATTACACATTCATGACCAGGAATGATGTGCATTTTTTTTTTTTTTTTTGACTGTGTGGCTTATTTGTAGCAGTCATGTTTATTTATAGTGTGCTACTGGTGAAAGAAGCAATCCTATCATTCATGACATGAACATTGCGCACATGATTTTGCTTGATCAGGCGTACCGTAGACCGTTTTTTTCTGATTTTGTGGATTATTTCTAATCGTTAAATTCATTTTTATTTTCTAGTAGGTGAGATGAGTAATTGCTTCATTGTGTATGTGCCCATGTGTGAGCAAAGTGTATGTGGACTATTTTTAATTATTGGATTACTTTTACACTGGGGGGGGGTTAATTTAAAAAGTTGTGTTAACTCAAAATTTCAAGGCAACAAATTTCACTTGGGCAATTCAACAAAATATTCAAAGTTTTGCTGTTGTGAAAATTGGCTGAATAAGAGTTTACAGAACGAATAATAAGTAAGTAAAACCAACTCAACAAATTGTTTTGGACAAACTTATTGTCTTGTGCTTAAACCCCCCAAATGTTTTTTACATTGTTGATGTCGTCGTTTATTTCCAATGTGCAAGTTGGTATTAATCACGATACATTTGCATGAACCTGGTTAGGAATATTTGCTATGTGAAGGATGACTTTCAAATTGCGCTCACCCAAATTTTGGGAGCTTGGCGGGATGTTTTTCGGGAGTGCGTTCGGGACCGTGTGACCGCAGCTTCCATCGCTTGTCTCCACCTTTCCTCTGTCACAAAAACGAAAAAAGAGGTTGTTAACTCAACATGATAAGACGGTGATGAGAGAAATATCGATCGAGTGATACGAAACCAGAATATCGCTGCTGTTGGGCTGGAACCTTGTGTTTCCCAAATTTTCAGGAAACTTTTCATGAGAGCCCAAAAACGGGAAGTTTTTCAACTCATTCACTGCCATTGACGACTATAAACGTAAACAAATCATGTGAACTATTTCTATTAGTTTAAAATTTTTTCATTTAATTAAAATTTTTATGAAAACCTAGAAGAAAATATATTGTACATTTATAACATAAAATTTTTGATTAATCGGGAGTCAACCATTAAAGTCATGCCATTAATTACAATAACAAAATGTAATCGTCTGACGTCCCTTATTTAAAAAATTTTTTTTTATTAGGGCATCAGGCGATAACGTTTTTTTAAATTGTAATTAATCACATGACTTCACTAGTTAACTAACGATTAATCAAACATTTTATATCTGTTCTAAATTTACAATCACAAAATTCTAGGTTTTCATACTCTTGTTAGCAAAAGCAGATTTTTTTTTTTAACTAATAGAAATAGTAAAAATGGGCTTGTGGGGGTGCCATCGGTTGGGGGCCGCAGTATAGAGCAGTGCTGCGGTCCCCTGTCCGTGTCGCCACCCGCCCCCCCCCCCCCCCCCCGCCCTATCTATTTTTTTTAATGCACCACATACACTCAGCAACATGCTTGGGTGGCGGGTGGATCGGAGCGTGGGAATATCATTTCCATCGGCTCCGGTTCACCTGCTCCTAATTTTAATGCACCACACACACACACTTGTATATACACTGGGTGGGGTCACATTCACGGTTTAGGGGTAGAGTTCGCCAGTCCGCGAGCTGGCGGACTCAGTAACAGGGGTTAATTTTCACAAAGAACGCTGGGGTGACGACCGGGGCCTTCCCCCGCTGGGCCTGGGGTTCGGGGGTGTCGGCCGCCCTCCGGTGCCCCCATCTCCCCCTTCTGCCCCCGGTGTTCCGTCCTTCCACACGGCGGGGGGTGGGGTGGGCGCGGCTGCCCTCTCCGCTCCGCTGTCCGGCCCCTCTTCGGCGCCGGTGCCTGGGTGCGGGTGGTCCCCGGGGGCTGGGGGTCGGGGGTTGGGGGGCTGCCGGTTGGTCGGGGTGGGGTCGGGGGGGGGGCGGCTTTGTTGGGGGGGGGGGGCGGTGGTGGGGGTTGCGGGGTGGGGGGGGTGCTGGGGGTGGGGGGTGTCTGGGGGATTGGGGGCATGGGGGCGGCTGGGGCTGGGTTGGGGTGGGTGGCGGGGGGTGGATGGGGGGCGGGGGGTGGTGGGGGGGCGGGGGTTGGGGGCCGGTGGGGTGCCTGGTGGGCCTGCAGTGCCCCGTCCTGCTGCGTTGGGCCGGGGGCGCGGGCCGTGTTGGGGCGGGGGGCGCTCCTGCTCCTGGGTTTGCTCTCCGGCCGGTGGCCCTGGTGGGGCCCGGGGGTCGTCCTTTGGCGCTGCCGCGGCCTGGGGGGCCCTGAGGTGTTGCGCTTGCTCTGTTCCGGCGGGGGTCGACGGCTCCCCTCTTTGGTGGAGATTTTCATGCATGCCAGATCCACCACACCAGCATTTACCGAAACTCAGACACAATCTGTTTCCTCCTCAGGTTATTGAATCGGTGGAGGCTGGTGTCTCGGATCTCACGCGGCTTCGTCTGTCCTTCCTTCCTTTTCTCGGTCTCTCCGTTGGTCTCTTGAGGCCTCCCTGACTTTATGTTTTTTGGATTTGTTGGGGTCTGGATGTTTCTTGGGCTGGGGAGGAGTTCTGGTGGGGGGTGTCTGGTCGGTGCTGGATTTCACCTTCCTTGGTTTTCTTCGGTCCCCTCGGGTCTCCTGGTGTTCGATTTAGGTGAACGGTATAAGATTTTTTTTTTCTAATAGGTTTTCTGGTGAGCTAACAAACACACGCACGCACGCACGCACGCACACACACATACTCACCCACACACACAAAAAAAAAAAAAAAAAAAAGGTATGTATGTATATATGTATATATGTATGTATATATGTGTATATATATATATATATATTTAAAAAAAAAAAAAAAAAGAGCAATGATGATGACATTTCCGAATGAACAATACTGAGCTCTAAAAAAAAAAATAAAAAAGAAAAAAAAAAAAAAAAAAAAAAAAAAAAAGAAATAGTAAAAATGACTTTTTGACGTCTATAGCCGTCAATGGCAGTGAATGAGTTAAATTGATCAATTGTTTATCAAAACAACACCCACACGTGGACTGACCAATAGAATCGATTTGTGAAGAAATATGAAATTTACCAAATCGTAAGATATGTTGATGAATTGTGCCCTAATTCCCACAGAAAGTTTCCAATTTGTAAAATGTGCAAAATTCCCCATCTAAATGTCCGACAGCAATTTATTGAAAAATGTCCAATAAATGTATTAAAAAAATGTAATGTTCATGGTCTGTGTTTTGGTTTTGTTTATGGATCATGTTTTCCTTGTGTGTGTGTCTCCCTTTGTCAATGTCTCGTCAAGTTTGATCATGTCCTCCTGTTCTTGTTATCCCGATCCCTGGCGTTAGCCAATCAGCTCCCCAAGCCACCAGGTGTCTCTCGTTGTCTCGTTGCTATGTGTATTTAGTTCCCTGCTTTCTTTCAGTTCTTGTCGCGTCGTTGTCATTGTCACACTCATGCCATGTCCTGTCGTCATCATTTCCTTTTTGCTTTGTTCTCCTTGACTTGTGTTTTTGGATATTGTTGATTTTGTTATTTTTTGCCAAGTACCTTGTTTGCCTTTTTCTTAATTAAATCCCCTCCTTGACTGCATCCTTACCTGGCTGCTTTTGGGTCCTCAGCCGCACGTCCCAAACCTGACAGTAATAGGTGGAAACTAACATCCTGCATTTGTTAATAACTTTTTTTTTTACATCCATAAGATCATAATGGCCTCGATGAGTCATTAGTGTGCAGAGCTTTTTTTTTAAAGAGCCGTTCCAATTAAAAAAAGTTGCAGAAATGAGTCATACTCATAAACGCACGCACGCACACACACAAATCCAGCCTATGCTGTCTGGCCTATTTGCGTTTGAACTGGAATTCTGCACAATTTAGCGTTGTGGGTTGATATAAGTTCATTGAAAGAAAAGCTGTCAGAGGTGGAAGTCGTTAGCCGGGGCTTCTCGCCGTTTGCTCCCAACGTCATCTTCGCTGATTTCTTGGTAATAGCAAGAACAGGCTTCTTTTCTTTTGCATTTGGCACAATATGTACAGTTAGTAATCTTTTGTATTGTATCCTCATTTATTTCCTTCAGCGTGGTCATTATTCAGCCTGTAACAGCAATGAGTCATGCGGAATGATATGAGATCCACCACAATGTAGGGAATTAGGCACACAAGAAAAAGATGCTGTGTAACTTTAACTATAACTAACTAACTAACTGGATCGATAACTATGCTCTATGACCAACAGTATACGTATGGCCCGATACTTCTGCTGCATTCAAAGAAGGCAGGAAGTCAAATTTGCGCCGCTCAAATTGTCCCAGTTCGCACCCCAAAGCGTTCGAGGCGAAAGATGGCTGATTCCGAGCAATTGTTCTGCTAAAAGCAGTCAGTTCACGTAAAGTTACTTATTTTGAATATGTTTATATTCGCGTAAATGATCTTTTGCCGTTCATGGAGTCGCCATTTTGTCGAGTGACGTCAGATCGAAGCTGGTCGGTGAAGTTATACCTGGTATCGGTACTCGGCCCATGCCTATCTATCACCACATTACTAACTAATATATATTTTTAGAACAGGAAAGTATTCTATAAAAAAAAAAGGATTGTTAATATCAATTCTTGTTTTTTGCAGGTCTGTGAAGAGGAATTGTTTTGTTTTTTAAACTCTATATGATTTTTTTTTTCGACTCTAGCTCGTTGTTTTGTAAAGCTTCAAAAAGTTCAGCAAGACTTTTCATGACCATCCATCGTAGTTTTGCGCCCTTTCGGTGTTACCAAGCTTGACAGGTGGTATAAATAATAATAATAATAACTAGAGCTGCAAGCAGCTATAAAGGGCCCTCGCAAACCCTGCCACGTTGAGGCACATAGGACAATAAGAAACCTCTAAAATATTTTTATTTTAGAAGTTTTCCGCCAGGCCTTATGTGCAATTTCCAAAAGAAATTCAAAATGGCAGACTTCCTGTTAGGCTTAGCATGTGGCTACAAAACACTTTTTTTGTAGGTCTTAAGCTGTTTGATATGCCTCCCAATTTTCACGACTCAAGGTGAAACATACAATCGAGAATGCTTCGTTAAAAAAAAAGGTAGAGGGTGCAAAAATTGCACAAGAAATCTCTAAAATCATGATGTACATGAAGGGTCTGATGTTTTTCGACCCTCAGAAACATCATCATTTGTCTTTGTAAACGGTCGCCACGGCAACAGCGTGCAGCAAACTAATAAATCTTTTGATAACTTTTCATCTTAAACATCTCAAGACGAAACACGCCAAGTTTGAAGACGATCGCATTAAATTCTGTAGGCGTTCGTTAAAGTATGACCTCTATAAAAGGCCCCAACAAAATGGCGACAAATTCCAAAGTACGGTAAATCAAAATGGGGGGGGACTTCCTGTTAAGTTTTCGCCAGGCCCAATGTGGATGGTGAATTTTCGTTCATGTTTAAATAATAAGAATGGATGAAAGTGTTAGTGTCGGTACTGACAGAGTGGGGGCGCTCTCCTCATCCACGCCCTCCACGGCGCATTGCAACGACCTCTGCAGGGACAGCAGCTGAGCGGACGTCTCTCGCAGTAGGAAGCGGGTCACAAATTGACCCAGGACGCTGGAGTCCTGGTACTCCTGAAAATATTCGGACACATGTCATTCGCTCTGGCACGAAAATGAGATGTAACAAAAATTCAACGACTTTGTCATTATACTTATTAAGCATTTATTTTTCTGACGACTTTGGTAGTTTTATTCCCTATTTGAAGATCGACTCGCTAAGTATAAGTATAACGTTTTTTGCAAATACATTCATGCATACTTGTTAAATACCTTTTGAACGGACTCGCTACATTTTGGACGAGCAAACGCGTTCTAACTATTTACTCCACATTGTCAGCGCCACGCTTCCCCGTATTGTGTGACAAAGTCATTTGAAAATATATCAAAAGATAATAATAACAATAAAGCCCATCGTCACCGAATAGATTTCGGCAACGGTTCAGAGGGATTGACGCATGCTGATGTCATATTCATGAATGAAATATGATGATATCCGCCACACATAGCCAAGTGCAAATCTGTGGATCAAACCCACCAAAATCGCCTTGCACCACCTGCACCACAAATTAGACCTGGTTTCACCCCGACTACTTTCTGTCTATATACCAAACTTTCAATTGTAATAAGTCCAGCGGAACACGCAGTGCGGTCTGTACAAAGTACAAATAAAAATTAAAAAAAGATTACAAATAATAAAAAGAAATAAATAAAATAAGTAGTTTGCAACGGCGGAGCCCAACCCAAGACACCCAAGGACCGCCCCCTCATCTGAATGACCTTTCGTCCTGCAGCATGAAATAAATAAATGTGAGAGCAGAGCGTTTTTATTTATTGATTTATATTTAATTCTATTTATATATTTATTTTTGTATATATATATATATATATATATATATATATATATATATATATATATATATATATATATATAATTATTTTCACTTTTATTCACGTATTTATTTATTTGCAATTATGTCAGTTTTGGTCCTCCATAACTTTTTTCCCTTTTTTTTTCTTTTCACATATTGCCACACAAATGACTCATAAAGTGATCGGATTCCGACGGGCTTTTAAAAGTCATGATAATTGCTGCTCCTGTCCGTCAACGCAAATGCCGTTGCAAGCTCGCTTAAGAAATCCCGCTGACACGCTGCGCGGCAGCGTAGCAGCGGCTTGTCAAAGCAAACGCTCGACACGCCTTGAGCGGTCGGCGGCGAACCCTCGGAGGATTTTCTCACAACTGGTGCGGCTTTTAAACAGGAGGAAGGTGAGCTCATTAAAACGGCTTGCGTAATCATGCAGCACACATTCTCTCTCTCGCTTGTCTCCTGTAATGAGCACACTTGACTCAAGGTTCACGGCTCAAACTATGCTGATGTCAACATGTGGGCCCGTTGGGGAAAGTATGAAATCATAGCGTCAGCCTAATAACATAATTGGCTCAACAATATTGACTTTACAGTGACCAGATCAATAAATAAATAAAACTCCCGCTCATCCCAACTCTGAATGAAATCTTACCTCTTTGGTTTTATACATGGCTTTTAAAATGGCCACATTAAGCGTCTCCAGAGCGGAGAGGACGTTCAGGTACTCCCCGATGTGATGAGAAAAATAATCTACACACAGGAAACAATTGTCACAGCGTGTTCTTGGCATTGGGACTCATCAGCAGGCGTACCTAATGTTGTGGCCTGACAGTCCGGCATTAACTCATTGAACTGTCGCTGTGCCAGTCGATTCATAACATTTTGACAGATCTTTCAAGACCCACAGGAAATTGTGGTCTGTGACCATTTAGGCAGCAAACCAACCAAAACAAAAGTAGAATCTCTACTTTTAAAAAAAATCAAATCAAATAATTCCATTATTTGCTCATCTCCGTCTGTTCGGTAGAACATGGTTTGGTTTCTGACCAAAAAGCAGTGAAAACAAGACTTTGACTCTCACATATTTGCTTTTGTGACACTTGTAACCGTAACAGTCATTTAAAAACTACAAAATTCACAGACATGCTTGGGCGAGGCCCTCTTCCAAGTCGACCCATTGAAAAACGCATCTGACGCAAATATACAACAGTATCGTTGCCATTCTGCAGTCTTACCAATACTTACAAGCCTCCGTCCTACTTTATCAGGCTTTATCCAGGCCAACCCCCCCACCCTACACACAGAATATTGCTAACAAATAGGCCAAAAGATGTGCCGCGGCTAGCGAAGGGAGAAAATCAGGACCAACCTGATAGCTTGTCAGTGTCCAGATTGCTGCACAGGGCAGAGCAGAAAAGCAGATCAATTACAAACAAACAAACAAAACAAATCACGCTTGACAGTATACATGTGTATTAGGGGTGTAATGAAAACCAATTTGAATGAGAAAATCCGTTTTGATTTAACCCAAATGGAATTGTTATATTTTAAATGAATATAGCACCCTTGAATCGTATCACACCGTATGTATAAAGTTCCGTATCAAATCGTCTTTTAAAAGAGATACACACCAGGTATAAAACGGTACAAACCATTTTGATGTTGCTAAAATATTGTTTTTCTTTGAATTGAATGAACTTGAACATTTTGGACTTTGAGCTTTTATTTGTTACATATTAAATAATACAGCTACGGCCGTACCATATCGAATTAAATCGTAATCCCACTGAATCGGATCATTCCATTTGAAAACGTACCATCTTTGAATCGTATTGCACTCCGTGCACACCTTATGATTAAGGAGGCGCAAGTACTGATACAAGGTATTGGAATCGGTGCTGATATCAGCCTTATTTCAAGGTATCGGTACTCGCTATGTAAAACTATTTTTACGATCCGCAATTAGAAATTCGAAGAACAGAAAATCGCCAATATTTTCCTGCAATGTTTGAACATCCCTACTATTTGTTAGTGCGAATGCTTTGTTGCAATGCGACAAATTGAACTCACTTATTCTGCCGCCCGTCGATGGAGTAGAAAAGCTCCTGCAACTGCTCCGTTGTCAGAACGCCATCAGCAAAGTAAGCGTTGAACTCTTCAAATGACAGCTTGCCGTCATCTAGACCAGCAAAAGTGGGGGGGGGGGAAATCGCACGGGAAGACAGCTCCTGTCACATTTATAGAAATGGCCGTCACAGCATTTCATGGCAATTCACTACTTTGAATTTATGCCCACTCGCAGCTGGTTGAAGAATTGGCGAGCACGGAGCGTTCATTATCTTTTGACGATGACACAACGCCGTGCCATTGCTTTTCTGTCCACGGTCAGCCCCGTGAGTCCAATATTTTTCAAATGATTGACAGGCTGCTGTTGTTTTTGCTTGCTGTTGGCAAATTCTGGACAGGAAAGCTCCCAATTAGCCACTCGCGAGAACCCAGCTTGCTGTGACAGAAAAGGAGCCAATGTTTCGGCAGTCGACAGATAAATAGCCGGCTTGTCATCTGCAAAGGAGCCTTCCTTGCCCACCAACGATCTGTCTCAGATGAAACGATGGCTTAGATGTTGTCATTTTAAAGCAATTTGAGGAAGCTGGTCAGTCGTTTACTTTTGACGAAGTGATATGATCAAAACAAATGAGCGCGAGTGTTAGCGCCGGCGCAGCACTGTCGAGCAAACGGAATGCAGCCAGGTGCATCTTTGCTTGTTTTCATTTTGCTTCGCAGCACTTGTCCTGCCGACTCAACGAGACGTCAGCCCCAATAACCATCCTGTCAAGAATTTCCACTCGGCTGATTCAGCGGGGCTCAAGGGCGCCATCTGTTCGGCTGAAAACGCACCGACAACGCTTGTAATTACCTCGGCCCGCAGGCGATTGCCCCGACGTGCCGCTTTGGCCCTTTAGTTCCTCTAAATCAGGCCGTTGTTACGCATCTTTAGTGCCTCCTCACCCTTATCCTCCTCCTTCTAAAAGAGTAACAAGACTTCAAGCGCCAAGCAGATGGAGGAAGTCAACTGTTCTGCTACCTACAGTAGCACACTGGAACATTAGCATTAGCATTGGATGCAAACAACTGCCCTATCAGCACAGATGGCAAATCCAGGTCCAGAAAGTAAAAACCCTGCCACAGTTTGGCTTTAGCCCCTCGTGCTAGCTAACTAGCTCCCTAGCTAGTGTTAAGTTATTAACATTGTTTTTCAGTTTCAATTTATATTTTAGCCGTTTTGGATTTAGGTATAGTTATGTTAACTCAGTATGGCTCAATGAATAGAATTGTATTCTTATCTGTCTCACTCTCAGAAGAAGGGCAACGGGTTTCTTCCATTTGCTATCTTGAAGGGAGTTTAGTCTAGTACCGGTCTCAGCCGGTCGGAAGAGGGGAGGCACAGGCTGATTATTGTTTTTCTCTAATCTGATTTATACCTATGGGAACTTGCTGATGGGAACAGAAGGGGGGATTTTCTTGTATTCACTGAGTTGTAAACAAATGTACTGTGGGCTGATGGGAGGAGACTTTTCGTATTCACCCACTTTTCAATAAATAATGATGTGCCGGAGTAGAGGACACACAATCTGAACACACTGTTTGAGAGAGTTCAATTGTTGTCATCAAAAGCTTTTGATACCTTTGCAAAGGGACTTCTTCACCAGAATCTCACCATTCAGTTAATTGAACACGCAAAGAGTACAATACTTAATATCATCTACTCTAACACTAGCTAACTAGCACCTGGGGCTAAAGCCAAACTATTGCAGGGTTTTTACTTTCTGGGCCTCGGTTTGCCACCTCTGCCTATCAGAAAGACAAAAAAATGTGATGAAACTTATTTGTTCTGTACGTTCTGCACCATTAATAAAAGGGCTAATAGTTTGACTTTACTTTGTTTATACAGTGGTGTGCTTTTATACTTGTATGGCAGTTAGGGATGTTAAAATGTGTCTTATTTCATTGCCTGTATACCTAATAAAGTTTTTATGGCACTCAATCAACGACGTCATGTTTTATTCACGCTTCGATATAAATACATCACTCTGTGTGGAAGGAGGATTCAAATGTAGCTTATGGCAATACATTATAGAAGCAAGTGCTATTTTCATTGATGAAGGCTTTACCAGTTCATGAATGCAACACAACTTCTAATGGGCATAAAAATGTAGCATCATTGATTACGGTCTGCAAATTAACACACTAATACGGATGAATAAATGCAAACACGCGAGAGGCCACAAGGTCATCGCCAGCGGGTTAGAGTGGAGGTGAGCAAGCAGGAATCGTTCCCCTCTTTGCACCTCTCCTGCATGCCAAAACATCGTCACAGTTGAAGGTGGGAAAAAAAATGACTGCGAACAAAAGAAGCTGATACCAAAAAAGTCTGACAGTGGAAAAAATGAGGCAAAACATTTTTATTTGTAGCATAATTTGGACACAAGGAAATGCTTGGCCTATCCGTGCAATATGGATTCCCATGTATAATGGAACGCATGGTGTTCCACAGGGTTCAATTCTGGGCCCTCTCTGATTTCCATCTTAACTCATGTTCACCCAAAACCGTTCTATTTTAAATATTGCCATGGTCCCAAAAATATATTTATATGTTTTGTTTTTTATGCTAGAGCATACAGAAGGCTTAGATGCAGCCTCTGACATGAAGAGGACGCGTAAATCAATGGTAGTTATTACAAAAAACAGCAACAGAGTATATTTGTGAATACGGATGAAACTGAGCTATATTCTAATGCTAATTGCTGCAAAACGTAAACAGATAGAAATCCATTTTTGGTTTTTAGTGGGTTCCATGTTTTCATAGCAATAGAAGAGCACAATGTTCTGCGGGCCTTGCAAAATCAGTCAAAATCCAGTAAAACGGCCAGGAGCGAAGGGGGTTGCTTCAGTGAAAATGGCTGGGAGTGAATGAGTTAAGAAAACAGCGGCAGTTGTTTTAAAGTGCTCTATAAATATAGAGTTGAGTTGTCCTAACTGCCTGATTTATATCTATGAATTTTAATTTGAAAAAAAAAACAATAATCACATCCGATTTTTCAAAGAAGAAGCGTTCTGCGAATGCGCGTAGGCCCTCCAACAAGGTTAAGAACCACTGCATTCGATGCAACGTTGGAATTAATAACACGTTTTTTATGCAGCAAAGCACGCGCGCTTAATCCCACCGGATCTTCTGACGGACTCGGCCAGATGGTATCGAAAGACGGCAAAGCAAGCAGAGGCGAAATTCAGATGCATCGCCAGGTGGAGGATTAGCTTGTTTGTTAGCGGCTGACGCGCACTTCAACGGATTTTCAGAGGCTTTCTTGGTGAGGGACAGTGAGATGGTACAATTTGATGCAATGTTGATCTATTTCATTTCACAGCTCTGCAGTGCTCATTGTGGCTTTCATTTCAGCAAGACAAATGGCTCGAGCTCACTCAGAATGCCGAGAGAGGATTTTGGTGCCAACCATCCCAGTGGTAATCCCAAAAAAAAAGGAAAGCAAATACCCCCCAAAAAGGCAACTTTCTCTTTGCTATTGCCTGTAATCTATTCCAAGTCTGAAAATGAATCATGCATGAGAAAAGCGCCTGCGCTGCCTGGATGGAGACAGCGCCATAACTCTTCTTCTTCTTCTTCTCCATTACGCTAAAAGGAAAAAGTTTGCAAGGGATCAATACAAACAAGAGTCGTGATTGAGAAAGAGAGAGGGGGGGTGGGGGGGTTTGCTCGGTTGGCTCAGTTAGTTTAGTATTTAGATAATTCTATACACCTCGTTTGTCGTTCTGTTCTTTTGGGAAATGATTTCAGATTATGCCTACTTTCCTGCACTTCCGTCTTTCACCACAACTTTGTGACATTTTCAGTGTTTTCCAAGCCGTATCGTGCCAAATTGTTTTCATTAGTAATAAATGACCCCTATAAATGACAATCTGTTTCCTCCTCAGGTTATTGAATCGGTGGAGGCTGGTGTCTGTGGATCTCACGCGGCTTCGTCTGTCCTTCCTTCCTTTTCTCGGTCTCTCCTTTGGTCTCTTGAGGCCTCCCTGATTTTATGTTTTTTGGATTTGTTGGGGTCTGGATGTTTCTTGGGCTGGGGAGGAGTTCTGGGGGGGGGGGTGTCTGGTCGGTGCTGGATTTCACCTTCCTTGGTTTTCTTCGGTCCCCTCGGGTCTCCTGGTGTTCGGTTTAGGTGAACGGTATGAGATTTTTTTCTAATAGGTTTTCTGGTGAGCTAACAAAATACACGCACGCACGCACGCACGCACATACACATACTCACCCACACACACAAAAAAAAAATATATATATATATATGTATATATATATATATATATATATGTATATATATGTATATATATATATATATATATATATGTATTAAAAAAAAAAAAAAAAAAAAAAAAAAGAGCAATGATGATGACATTTCCGAATGAACAATACTGAGCTCTTAAAAAAAAAAAAAAAAAAAAAGTAATAAATGACCCCCTCACTACCAAACAAATGTGTCGCAAAATGTGTCTGTGTGTATATTTACATATATTAGAGATAGAGTGGCTTGTTTTTTTTCCCCCCCCAGAGCCAGTAGCCAGGGAGGCCGCGGCCGGTGAATTACAACTTCTGTCAAACCTGCTGAAGAGCATTTAACATTGAATTGCTCTATCGCTATACGTCAAAAAGCATAGATACAGCACATGAATAAAGATTGCTGTTATGGTTCTAATGCGCCTTTCTCATGTACCATAATCCATCAGAGGGTGCCGTGACAGTCCACCCAGCCGACGTCATTGTGAAATAAAAACATCTTCACGAATGCACAATCGACCGGAAACTCTCCCTAGAAACAATTCATTCGACTCGCGGTGGCAGTATTTGCACTTTTCGAAGCACACCGATGACATGGCCTGTGAATGTAACAATGTCCCTGTCGACGGCTGCTGCGTCTTGATTTGTTTTGGCACCTTATTTCAGCCAGACAGAAAATAAATAGAGCGGGGCGTGTGCAGCCGGCGCGAGAGGCAGAGGAAAAGCAGGTATTTTCCGGTTATTACATTTTACACTGGGGGATTATTTTAGACACTATGTTATGGATGAGGGTGACACTAAACTGGGCTGTTGGCAGCTTGTGGATGTTTTTCATATCATTTAATTATGCATGCAGAATCTCATGTATTTATTTACTGCCCAAGATCCAGCAGCAGTTTTTTTTTGTCCACTATTGTATGTATTTGATATATTTCTTCAAACTGAGCAATAACTCAAATGCAAAATTAATTACAATCCTCACAATGCTGTTTTTCATTCAAATAAATAATTCCCTTTAAGATGAGGTCTGTCTGAAATTGCCTTGAACAATCCACTGGACGTGCCGGGTAAACTCTAACTCTACCATCCAAAGGTATTCTAGCACTACCAAGTTAAATTGAAACACGCTTCAAACTTCTTCTTCTTTTCCTTGCACAATAAATAATATTAAATTTATAATATTCTGTTAGCTCCTTCGCAGCACCAGGTGGGCATTAGTGGTGGTTCCGATCCTCTTATCTATGACTGACAGAACTTCCCGTGTTAGAATTGAATCCCCCACTGACCCGCTGTTCCACAAGGTTCTGTTTTAGGGCCCTTGCTGTTTTCATTGTATTTGCTGGCCCTGGGTTTCATCTTAAGAAAACATGGGATTTCCCATCACTGCTATAAAGATGATTTATGTCCTCGATGAGGCCACTCTTTGTTTACGGATATTTACTTTATTTCTTACCTATTTATTTTGGTATTTTTTATTGATTTACCTACTTATATTTATTCATTCATTTTGCGGTATTTGGTTTTCCTGTCTTTTATTGCTTGATTGTGTTTTCGTTTAGTTTGTCAGTTTCTTTCATTGAGCTATGTGGACGTTGCAATGGAGCCTTATGAACTTCCCCTAGCGACACGTAAGCAACACCTTCTTCAGTGGTTTGTTAAATTTATGGACCAGCAAGGACACCCAAGTCTGTTAGCGCGTAAGCTAGCTGGTGGCTAGCACCTCTGGTCACGACATGGAAAGAGAGCAGTGACAATTTACTGTAGCTGTGTGTTATCACAATTCTGAAGCCTTGTTTTATACTGTAGACATTTTGTAAACAACACACTTCTCAGCGGTGTGTTAAATTTACAAGACATACTTTATTTATTTTCACTTTACAGGGAGTTTAAAAAGTGAATTACAACCTGCATCAGTGAGAGCGGGTATTAAAACTCGCACAAAGAAGGTCCCTTTATTTTTCACCCTAAGTAGTTTAAAATCATAATAATAAAGCAGGGATGTGTGTGAAGGACACACAATTGTCAGGACAAAATGTTCTTCATTCAACAAATGCTCACTCACCATTTTTGTCCGCCCGACGGAAAATCTAAAAGCGAGAGAGAAGACCGAATTAATCAAAACATAACATCACCAAACCGTTCAATTGATGCATATTATTGTAAAGAATAAAAACATTACTAAATGACAAATGCATGCATTTGATGGTTGTGAGCAGTGACGAAATGTGACTTTTCTCCGGAGAAAGGGAAGAAAAAGAAGAGAAAGGTCTGATCAGCTAAAGGCTTTTTGAAGGGGAAAAAAATATTTGACCTCGACGTACAGCAGTGACTCATATGAAAAGAAATATTGTTGCTTTCAGTGACTCCTACTCAAACGTGTACTCGCAGTCCCCACCAAATCACATTTTGCATGCTTGCAAAAGTCGAATGGTTGAATTGATAATGAACGACAACACATCATAGCAACACGATCGGCTCCATTCGAGGGCTGCTGGCAGAGATGACATCAGAGTCGTCAGATTGGGACGCTCATATTGCATTTGAGACTGCTGGGAAATATGAAATGACCCACTTGGAAGGTTGCGAGATTCAACTTCAATTTGAACTCAACCAATAAATGGCCACCAATATTAAACAAAAGATGAACATTAGAGTCAATTAAGCTGCCTGAATTTTTGGTGCAAACAACATTGATCATTTTTCACACGGCAGTTTGCTCTGTCCTCACTAGATGTGTGACTGTTCTATACAGCGAGGAAAATTGGAATAAACAAGAATAGAAATACATTACATGACAATGTTGAAAATGTCTAACATTGTTTTCTAGCTACATTAGCATACACCACTCCCAAAATATGAAGAAATAGACACCGTTAGCTTAGTTAGCAAAATTCAGGTCCGCTAGCATAAAATGGTAACATCTTTGAGCAACATTTACATAGCATACATAGCATAGAATAGCATTAACGTAGCGACAACACTTTCTGAAATACAGCATTTGTAGGTACACCAAACTTCCTGCAATTCATTGACAACGATTTTCTATCCATTTGTCAACAAAAATGATATTCATACGAGTACCTCGGTGACGAACTACAGGGGCCTGGAGAAGTATGATTTCTTTTCGCCCTCGTTCCATGCAGTACTCGGAGGGTTTTAAATTAGCTGCAGAGCTTGATTTTTTTTTTTTTTTTTTTTTCTATAAAGCTGCAGAGCTTTTAATGACTTGCCGGAGAGAAACTGAAACAAAAGTAAACATCTCATCTCATTACTCTGGCTCGGCCATTTCACACCAGAGAGCCAACTATTTGTGGTCGGAAAAAGGCACTACGAGCTCTTTAGCGTATAACGGTCCTTGATCATTTTGTTCTTTTTTGGAGAGTACTGATGAGGAAGACTATATTCAATTCAAAATGTTTGAAGAAGTCGATGCAGTAAAAGCAGCTTTCCAAAACCATATTTAATGAACTACTGTTAAAAGTATCAATCTCATTGGATTGGTATGAATCATTGTTACTATTTATGGGCCGTTCTGACATTCACACAATCTGTAATTGATACCTTATAAGTTATAGGATATTTATTGTTTCTCTGTCCGCATCTATAAGCAGTTTAGCTTTTTAAATTCCCTTCCCAGCAAATGTGCTGTGCCATGTGTTACTCACACAAATGACATTTTGCTAAGTTCTTCTCAACAAGTGCACAACTCAGGACAAAATAATGAAAAATACAAGAATTACTACATCAATTAACACTTTATTCAACTAAAGTAGTTTTTTTTTGTGAATGACCAAAACTATCAGCGTAGGAGAACATTTTGTGTGACCAAGTGGGAAATAGAGGACATAACAAATCCGAATATATCAGTCAGTATTATAATATTATTCCGGTTGTGCACGGCAAAGCCCTTTTTATTTCATTTTATTTTTAAATAACCCTTAAAATCAAAATCATTTTCTTTCAACTCCAGACTTGCACGGACACAAACGAGCCTTGGAAAGGCAACGTGGCTCATTCCGATTCAAAACGTCGGTTTCGTCTCTTTGGGAGATGTCAGGGCCGTCAGCCAATTAGCAACACAGGATGTTGCTTTCATTTTCGGTGTCAACAATGTCAAGGTTGACCCTTTTGCACTCTCGTCATCTTGCCAAGGAGATTTTTGACAACTTTGCTCACAAGCCAGGTGACATCAAGTGAAACTCTCCTTTTTTTGAGGCTGCGCAGTACCGACAATCTACCTTTTTCTCTCCTTTTCAGCCGACGCAGGCAGAAAAAAGCGAAAATTCGGATGTGTGGGCTCATGGCCGCCTGTGTCTGAGGATTATAATGCAGCGTTTTACAGCAGGGTGCGAAAAGGTCAGCGCCGCATCCCAGAGTGCTGCATGCCCTCTCGTATCATGGCGGCAGATGTCAAGTCGGCGGGCGCGTGGCATGGATGTGTTTGACATGTAAAAACATTTATATGGAAAGGTTTTGTTTCAGCATTCAGTTGCTATGGACACCACACGCCTTGATTTAAAAAAAAAACTCGCTTCACTCTCCATGAATACGCCGGCAGAATTGAGATGTGACAAGATGGCAACAAAGGACTGTCTAATAGAAAAGTAGTAAATACATCTCGACTGTTAGTTTGTCAGTCAAAATGCATCACTTCAAGGTACTTCCTTGGTAACAATGTACTACTTTCCTATTTCAGGAGGGCTTTGGTGCCATCTTGTGGCATTTCAGTGCATAATAGAGAGAGCACAGAAACGTGAAAAGCCGAGTTATTTAGTGAATTTGGGCATTGGAATATCGGCAGAGGTTCACGGAATTTTCTCTTTGGCTTATTGACTACAAAAGAGGGACAAAATGTATTACAAACAGCTCTCTATTGCAGTTTTACACAAATACGAGACAAAAGTACAGTGATCCCTTGTTTTCCGCTGGGGTTGGGTTCCAAATAATAACCCGTCAATAAATGAAATCCGCAAAGTAGTTAGCTTTATGTTTTACATTTATTATAAAACCCCTCACCGCACAGTTTACACACTTTTCTCATCGAGGCATTTGCATTTTCTCACATTTCTCTCTCGCCTAAACATTCTCACTGTTAAAACCGTCATAAATTGTATGAAAATAGTGCCATTACTGTAAAAAGAATGCATGCAAAATTGCACGCACACGCACGCACAAATTCGCGAAACAGTGATACCGTGAACCGCGTTATAGCGAGGGAATAACGTACACACAATCAAAAACAGATCGATAACTCTTGAGTGTCAGTCACTCACCTATTGTGCCAAAACACAACACACGTACACACACACACACACACACACACCCCCCCCCCCCACACACACACACACACACACACACACACACACACACACACACACACACACACACACACACACACACACACACAAACTGTCCTCCATCACCTTTTACTGCATATGACACGTCTACCGCCACACAAATACAACAATAAGCAATCATCTTGCCTTCCATCCAAAAGGACCATAAAAAAGTAACAAACGTGATAGATGCAGCACTCACATCATGAAGGATGCTGAGCCCTCGTCCGCTGCTGTGCTGCTGGTTCTGCTGATTCTGCTGCTGCAGCTGCTGAGCCCGGACATGTTTGCGCTTGGCCGACTGCAGACACATGGTGATCATCTCCGTGCACGCCAACATTGCTTTGCTCTGGAAAGGAAGAATCTCCGCGGGATCTGGAAGGCTGCGGATGCGGGCGACGAGCCGGGAGGTTTTTGTGTCAGGTGTGCCAGTGAGATGCAACTTTTAAAGGCAAGCGGCCCCTGCTGGAGACGCTACGATTGGCTGCTTTGAGTTGGGAGAAAAATATTTGCATTTAGCATTTTAAATGCATGTATTTTATATTATGTCAAAAAATAATAATAATGAGTGGTATAAACTATAATTATAATAACCTACGATAAATATTAATAAAAAAAAAATGTAAATAAGAATTAAAAGGCTGAGGGCAACGATGGATTCAATGACAGTACGTAAAATGGGCAATCCAGTAAGCCAACTTGCCCAGCCATGCAAACAACCCAAATAGTAGATAAATAGCAAATTTATACTCGAGCTACAAACTACGCTTTGCTACCTGGCGTCGCCATTTATTTTGTGAGACCATTGGAAAAACAACAGGTTACCTTAAACTATCACAAGCGGATAGTGATGCAGACCAGGGTGATTTCGGTTGCGCATTCATTCGGCCGAGCTGAAACGGAATAAAAGTATTCGCAACGACCAGGCTGTATACAATTTCAGCTCGTTTCCCTTAGTGATGCGTTCACTGACGCTTTGAACCCCAGTGTGAAAACGTTTGACGAACATAGCCACCTGGTGGGCTAAAAAAAGGAGTACAGCTACTATAGTGTTTTTCTCCAGTGTTTACGTTTTCAGTTAAAATCATTATGACAGCAGTCCTAGAAAATCACAATGTCCCATCATTGGCCAGCTAATTTGAGAACACGCAACATTACGTCTCCTCTTCCGGGAGTCAAACCACTTTCATTTTCATTTGTTTCTTGAGACATGGCTAAATGCGTCAGTGGAAGACATCTCATCGGTTCAATTACTTCGTTATTCCCTTGTTGTTTTGAATTGTGTTCTTTTTTTTAAACTACTCGACTTGACCCCTGAACGCATCAAGGTTTTGCGCGTGTGTTTTGGATGCAACAATGGCTGCTAAAGGAACATCGAATGCTGCTTTACAAACGGGTTTGTAGGTTTTATTTATTTCAATTTTAACCTGGCTTTAATTTGGTATCAATTTTTTTTTAGACAGGATGTTAGTTAAAAATGGGGGAGGGGCGGGGGGGGGGGGACAAATAGCCTATATGGATTTCAGGAGTGCTCAACAGACCCAATTGTGCACAGCTATATGGTGCACTTTTATTTTACTTATTTTTACTTCGCAGTAGGCCTATGCTAGTAGTAAACAAAACAATAACTACTTTTCACTTGCACCACTGAACGTCCTTTGCCTTACTTAATTCTCCCCACTTTATATTTCTTCTCGCAGCGGAGGAGCTGGCGAGACGTCTGACTGACGCTCTGACCTTTGGGCATGAAGAAGAGGCAGTCACGCTGAGCCGGACCTTGAGCCGACTCTCCCTGCCGGTGTCCGTCACCATCGGCAGGCCGGCCCACCCTCAGGACTCCATTAAGTGCGCCTAAATGTATTCATTTTCTTTGAAAAGATTGCCAGAGTTGGAGAGAATTCAGGTCCAGAAAGCAAAAAAACCCAAAACTGGGTTGAGTGGGAAGCAGCACCTGTGGCGGGGGTTTTGGACTTTCTGGGACCTGAATTCTCCAACTCTGACGACTAAACCCTCTTACTCTGCTTTTGTAGGTTAGTCGTGGGTGTGGAGCACGCACAGTCTGACGGCGCCACGCAGTTGACTGTTCAGGTTTCGTGCGGAATGACCATCGGCCAACTTAAAAATGAGGTACAGTAATCAAAGGGGATCTTGGCCTGCTGCAGGTAGCAACAAAAAAAAAAAAAAAAAGGACTTAAAACTTCTCCGCACATAGCAAGACACAAACACTTGTTGTGATACTGAATGCGTCATCGTGTGATTTTATCGCGCGCACCAGATCAACCAGAATTTTGACTTCCCTCCGGCGCTGCAGCGCTGGGTGATCGGCAAGCGTCTGGCACGCGACCACGAGACGCTCCACAGTCACGGCATTCGCGCCGACGGCGACTGGGCCTTCCTGTTTATCCTGTCTGCCCGCGCCGCTCGACTCAACAAACAGCAGAATCCACTTGAAGGCGAGCATGGCGGATATCGTGAGAGCGTGAGACCGGATGTGGAAATAAGTCACAAATATGTAAATATGCAAATATGCAAACGCAGGTCCAGGTCCAGGTTTGAATGTGTGTGTTTTTTTTTTAAATATATATATTTAGATGATGCTTCGGCCTTCCTGGGTGGAGTTTGCATGCTCTCCCCGTGCTTGCGTGGGTTTTCTCCGGGTACTCCGGTTTCCTCCCACATTCCAAAAACATGCATGGCAGGTGAATTGGACACTCCAAATTGTCCATAGGTGCGATTGTGAGTGTGGTTGTTCGTCTCTGTGTGCCCCTGCGATTGGCTGGCAACCAGTACAGGGTTGTACCCCGCCTACTGCCCGAAGCCAGCTGGGATAGGCTCCAGCAACCCCCGCGACCCTTGTGAGGACAAGCGGTACAGAAAATGGATGGATGGATGGATAGATGATGCTCTTAGGACGATATTGCTTTTATTGTCCATAGAGGGCATCAAAAACTAAATAAATAAATAACAACTATATATGTCAGGATAGGTCTAATCATTAGACCTATATATATATATATATGTATATATATTTAAAAAAAAACCGCACACACACATTCAAACCTGGACCTGGACTGCGTTTGCATATTTACATATTTGTGACTTATATATGTCAGGATAGGTCTAATGCAAGGGTGGGCACACTCGGTCCTCGAGGGCCAGAGTCCTGCGGGTTTTGGATGTTTTCCTTCTCCAACACAGCTGATATATGATCAGCAAGCTCTGCATAAACTTGGTAACGATCCTGTTGATTGAAATCAGCTGCGTTTCAGCAAGGAAAACCTCCAAAACCTGCAGGACGCCGCCGGCCCTTGAGGACCGAGTTTGCCCACCACTGGTCTAATGCCACTGAACATTTTGAGTGGAGAGTTTTTTTTTGAGAAAATATTCAGAAATGACTTGGATATCAAACTTCCAATAGTGGGCCAAATTTGGGTTAATTTCACTTATGTGTTGTAAAAAAAAAAAAATGACGTTACGAGGGCCAACCCGACAAGGGATTGCAATCTCTACTCAGGCATCGAGGAGCCGATAGCAAGGATTCCTCCTCCTCCTCCTCCTCCTCCTCCTCCTCCTCCTCCTCCTCCTCCCAGACCTTCACGTCGTAGGCCTGAGGTCGGCATTTTTGTCCCACACGTGAGCAACTCTTGGACGTACAAAATTGAGCACGTGCGTTGTTGCCTTTCCCAGCCGCCGGGCTGGGCGTGCCCTAAATGTACATTCGTCAACCAACCAACGCGTCCCGGGTGTGAGATGTGCGATCGGGAGAGGCCAGAGGATTACCGGGTCCCTGAAGGTCACAAGCCGGTCGGGGACGAGGCTCGGCGCATTAAGCGGGAAAGGTTGGCCACGTGTCTTTTCCTAGAGGTGAGCCGCGTGGAATCCGCGTTGCCAGTTTCACTTCGCAACACGACATTTGGTGGGAACGTTCGTCATGCGTAAACTGTAAAAACATCTCAAGAGGCCATTTTGCTTTGAAGCCGCCATTCTTAGGGTCAATTTGGCCCGTCCCAGATGTTGTACTTATTGCTAAGCTCATTTTTTGGTTAATATCCTCTTCTTCTTTTTTTTTTTAAGGCTCAGCAAGTGGAGCAACAGATCAACAATTTAGATTTGCTGCAGATCGACAACCTGAGCGTCGTTCCTTCGACATCAGAGGCCATGTGTCCCGTTTGCTTGTCTCACCTGGAGCCTGGCGAGGGTTTGCAGCTCAGGGTGCGCCTGAGCACCTTATGCAGGTCAGACCGAGGACGGAGCCTCTGCGAAGAATCACGTCGCCCCCCTTGCCAAACGTTGGCGTCATCTCTTTCAGGGCATGTTTGTCAGGCGTGATTGTGAACTTGAGCGGCGATGAGGCGTCCTGTCCGTAGCAGCGCGATACGAAGCGAGTCCATCCGAGACATCGCAACGGGACATATGAAGCCCAGCTGATGAACTTTGGGAACGTTGGAGGGAAGTGAAGCACTCTGGTGTTGCCATTTTGGATCTGAGTCTGGACTCAAATCATTTTAGCTTAGCTTTTAGCTGTCAGTGTACAGTGTCAGCGTACTTATTAGCAAAGATAGGAAAACTAAGCTTCGTGAAGCACTTGAGATTATTATTTTTTTAAACTCTTATAGATGGTGTTCTTTATTAAAAGATCATCTTTAATTTTTTTTATTTTTTTTTATTTATTTTTTTTTCTTCTTTTTTTTTTTCTTTCTTTCTTTCTTCTTAAAAAAAAAGAAAAAAAAAAGATCATCTTTAAACCAATAGTGCCTTCTAAGTAGAGGGTGGGAATCGGCCTCGCGATTCGATTCGATTCCGATTTTGGGGTCTGCGATTCAATTCAGAATCAATTTTCGATTCGGAACGATTTTTGATTCAAAGTGATTTGATTGACAATGATTTCTGCTTCAATTTGTAGATGAACAAAGTCATGATCGACTCCAGTCTGACTCGCTAATGTTAATTAGCGTGCTACTCGCGGCACTTTTATCACTCAAATGAACGGCTATTCTTACGAAACGCTTCAGGAATGTATACAGGGAAGCATCTCAACATTACTCACCAGGATACGCTCTACCTACACTGCAAAAAACAGCAACTTTTACTGGCCTCACTTGATCGTGACTTTTTTCTTCTACTCTCTAATGTGGCTACAACTTAACAGTGTATCAGAATTCAGAACGTGTGGAACCACACTGCCCCTAAGTGGCCAAATCTTATACAACTAGAACAGCGCCCCCAATAAAGGCACACACAAACAAGGGCAAGACCGTATAAAATAATTTAAATAAAATCGATTTTAGGACATTTAAAATGTATTCTGAATTGTATTAAATGAGAATCGCGATTCTTATGAAAATCAATTTTTTGGCACTCCCCTACTTCTACGTAAAAAAATATCAGTAAATGCTTCACGAAGCTTCATTTGTCCATCACTTTTTAAATGTAAAAAAAAAAAAAAGTAAATGTTATATAGGCCTATTATTAGGATCAAAATCCCTTTCATTATGGGCTAACTACCCTTCTGATGTTTTTAGTGACATATTGACCAGCATTTTTGTCTTTCTACAACAGCTACTGAAACAGTGGATAGTTGCAGATTATTTACACTTATAATTTTCATCCTGTCTTGTCAAGCTTAAAAATGTCCATTCTGTCATGGGATGTCAATTGATGTAAAAACATGTCATGGATTCAGAATAAATGTGTTAAAACACTACAGGCAGTTTGCTAACTGTCCACCCATGTGCTCATAAAGTTGTCAGCCAATAATGTCCACCCTGTCAGCAAGTTCACAAATATTGCTGTTTGCATGTGCATCTGTCTAATCTGCCAATTTCTGAAATGGTCTGAGCCGTACATTTTGCACTTGGTGTCTTGTTATATACTGTTACATTATTATTGTTAGCATTGTGCTATTATTCTTGAACCTTTGGCTATTTTGCTTTTGATGCATCTGGGAACTGTGAATTGTGGAGAAAATGCTTACGTTGCCTCTTATAATGGTTTATTAACATTCTTTTGTACAGTAAAACTTTACATTAGTAGGATATATTTGTTCAAATGAAAAACAGCAACAACAACAAAATCAAGTGCAACATCAAAGAAGACAGCAAACACCTCATAGCAACCTGGGAAAGAACATCATGACAAATAACTCCTCCCTTCATTTTTCAGTGAGTCGGCTGCCGGGCTGTCCAGTGTTTAAAAAGAAAGCTGTGGAAACGATCCCACGAGCTACTCACTTATGATGACAAGTACAGTACAACTTTGCACTTGACGTGCAAAACTATTGAAGGTCAGCACCAGTTTACTTTTCGGCTATAAACGTGGGTTCCTTCCATCAGTGGTGACAAAAGTGTTTTTAAAAAAAAAAAAAAATTATAAACAAAAAAAAACATTTGAATGCTGAAACACCAGATGTCCTACAAATCATTTTCTTTTAATGGTACTTCCTTGAAATGTCGCCATGGAGATATAGCCAATACTGTGATTGCATTTTAAATGCTGGATTAAGTCGAGTCTTTTCTTCTTTGAGGCGTTGTGTTTTGTTAAGATGTTGCCGGTAGCTCGGTAACCTATTCAGCTTTTACCAAAACTATCTCGGCTAATTAAAAGCAAATGAGCTCGTCACCGATAGCTGGAGGAATGTAAAAAGTAGAGCTGTAAAGAATCGGCGGACGGTGAAGTAGCGGAAATTTGAGTGAAACGATTGCCATTTCTTTACAGCCTATTATGAGAAATTGGTGATTCTAAATATTCTTCATTTGGTCTTTGTATCAAATACCGTATCAATGTTAATTATAGTAACAATTATACAATTTGTTAGAATGACTCGAGTCATCCTAACCCACAATAACGAGTAAGAAATTGTCACTTCTGGTGTGCAGTAATCCCTCGCATATTTGTGCTTCACAATTCACAAATGAACCTATTTTCAATGTACTTAAATGAACCTATCGCCTGAAACCTAACCTATACATGCTTTTTTTTGTGTTCTTGCTGAAAACTCTTAAGTAGCCACAAGATGGCAACAAAGAGTTCCAGTTTCCTTTCGACAAACGTAATGCTTTGCCAACGATGCACCCTAAAAACAGTTGGGTCAAAAATAGCCCAATTATGGGTTAAAAATGGACCGATCCTCTGCTTGGCTCGATTTGACCTAACTTTGAGTCAAGAAATGTGTCTTTCAGTGTAAAACAACTCATAAATATTGGTCAAATCCTTTACTTGGGGCAAAACAATTGGGTCATTTTGTTTAAAACAACCCAGAAAGTTGGGTCAAATTGACTCATGAAGTGGATCGGTCAATTTTTTGATCCATAATTGGGTTACTTTTTTGACCCAACTGTTCTTAGAGTGTGTTGAAGAGAAGGAGTTTCATATCCACAAACAGTGCTTTGCCGCCATCATGTGGCATATAAACGCCATTAGAAACCTTTTTATCCCCCTCGGACATGGGTGGAGGAACTGTAATGTTCTCCTTCATTTGTGGGTGGGAGGTTCAGAGGGGAGTGGTACCGGTGACTCCCTGGAGTTCATGGAAAAAGGTCCAACTTGGGGGCCCACTCCAAGGCGGTGTTGACCACAGCGAGCGCCGCCGCCCCTAAAGCCACCGTCAGGCCCATCACCGCCAGGCGAACGAAGCGGCGTGTCACGGACGGCCGTGCCACCGCCGAGCGCTCCAGCGCCTCCTGCTGCTGCTGCTGCAGTTGCCTCCGCCGGCGATGGAGCACCGAGTCGGGCCGCTGTTGCGTCGAGGCCAAGTCAAAGTCCTTAAAGGTGGTGGTCGCCATGCTTGAGAGTTGAGAGGGAGAACATTGGATTCATTTCTCATGTCGCACTTTTTAATGCAAATCCTTTACAGCCTGAGGTCCGGATACCTATTGCATAACATTTCACTTCTTTGCCTTCAAAAAAATGGCTGACGGCGACGTACCAATGGTGCGAGGCGGCCTCTCTGGCCAGTTCGGACGGAGGGAACTGGACAAATAAGTCTCCCGCTCGGCTGATGAGGGTCTCGTAGGGCAGATCCTGAGGAATCTGAGACAGCAGGTGATGGACCATCGCCATGTCACACTCGCACTCCAGCACCTCCTCTTCCCTGTAAAGTACGATCTGCAGCACAAGCTCGCATGTTAGCAACGATGAATGGCATTCCTAACATAACCAAGAACCCGAGATAACAAGATCCCTTTTGGATTGTATTTCTTTTTAAGCTAATATTTAGTGTGTATTCTGTTCTAATAGCTTTTATCTAATAATCAGCATTCCTTCAATTGTTTGTATTTTCTAATGTTTTTGTTATAATTTGACAATTATTTTATATTTTATTCTGTTATGTTTTCATCCAATATTTTTCCTGTTAAGGAATATTTTTTTGTAACATTTGGAGCATTAATAGTTTGTCTCTCAGATTGTACTGTAATGATACTAGAGCTGTAAACATTAATTGATTAATCGATCATCAAAGTAATCGACAACTATTTTAATAATCGAGTAGTCACTTTTTTAACTCATTTACTCCCAAAAACGTATGAATACGTCAAATTGTAAATATTACCATACTCCCAACGACGTATTTATACGCTTTTAATGTTTTCTTATGCTAGAGTATACAGAAGGCTTTGATGCAGTCTCTGAACTGAAAAGAATGCTTGAAGCAATGGTAGTTATTACAAAAACGGCCAGCAGGTGGCAGCAGAGTTTAAGAGACCAACCAAGGCCATGTTGCAACAACCTCTTTCCTCCACAGTTTTCAACAGATTTGTGAATAATTATGAAATTGAGCTATATTCTAATGCTAATTGCTGCAAAACGGAAACAGATACAAATATACTTTTTTTCCTGATGAAAGAAGATACTCTAATCTTTCTTTTGGCAGGCTCCATGTTTTTATAGCAATAGAACACAATATTCTGTGGGTCTTGCAAAATCAGTGAAAATCCAGTTAAAAAGCCGGGAGCGAAGGGGATTGCTTCAGTGAAAATGGCTGGGAGTGAATGAGTTAATTTAAAATTGTCCAAATGCTCTGATTTCAGCACATCAACAGTAATTGTTCACTGATTTCTGTAGTCCTTCATGAAAGAAGAATATTTATCGTCTGCATTTATTCAAAATAAGACATTTGCAAACATCTGTTTTTATTTTGGAGAACAATGACCGAACTGGTAACATAGTACAACCTCAATCCCCCTTCTTTTAATCACTCTACGAATACAAAGTACAAAATAACCAACAATTATTGGTTAACAGCAATGAGGGGAAAATGCTTTTGTAATACATTTAATTAAAAAATTAAAATCATTCAGATTCTAAAAATATTCAATAGTGACAGAACTAAATTATATTTAGATTTTTTCCCTCCCTTATTTAAGCAATATTGCGACTATTTCGATTAACCGTGCTAAGTGCGGTCACTATGAAAAATGCTATGAAATTTCCAACTCTCTCAGTGCAGGTTTGAAGAAGTACTCGTTGGAGTTGAAGTGGAAATGGCAGCAAAACTCACCACGGCTGCAAAGTAGATGGGCATCAACGGATGGCAGGCGAGGAAGAAGTCATACAACCGAACCACGTGGCGGAAATCTGACAGGACGTGGCCGAACCAGGTGATCAGCCAGCTGAGAGCGAAGACGGTGCCCACCTCCGCCCTGGCAATCGCGACAGGATGCGCCGTTCAAGTGTCGTTTAGGACTACTCGGTGAGAGCTTGAATGTTTGTTTACCAAAAGTGACACATTGTTATGTAAACGGCGCTGCTACGTCGAGGAAGAGGAACGTTGAATAACGACTGGTGGAGTTGGAACTTTTTCTTTCAATTTTCAGTAAATAATGCATTTAAAAAAAAAACACACTTGAGTGTATGTGGCGGGCTTACCGCCAAACGCAAACGTCCTGACTCTCACCGCTACTGTGTGGACAATTTGGGTGGTTGAAACGTTGCAAAGTAGGAGGCTTCCCTTACTGTTGCATGAAATCATGCACCTCGGGGTTGACCCTCTCGATGATGGGCATCAGGTAGTTGAGGATGTGTTTGGTGTTGTCCATGGTGGGATCCATGAAGTCCCTGGACAAGAACACAAAAGCAGAGCGCCTTAAAAAAAAAAAGAAAAAAAAAAAAAAAAAGAGAGAAACAGTTGCCGAAATGATTTGTCGACGCCGTACCTGAGGTGATGCGTGGAGAGCTTTTCCACGAGGGCCGTCGCCAAGCGCTCCCCCACGACCAGGAGGAAGGTGACGACGATATCGTGGTAACCTTGGTAGTAGTGCAGCTGACGATTGCGCTTCAGGACGCGCAGGATGATGTCAATGAGCTCCTCCTGGAGACCCTCCCGTTGCTCATCCGGCATACCTGGACACGAACCCAACCGCCATCCCGGTTAACCTGCGAACATCGCTAAGTGATTTGTCTTTGGGGGTGTACTCGCCAGGAGGGAACCTTCGGAGCGAGCGTTGGACATCCAGTAGCACCTGGTTGTAGTCCTTGTTGTTGTCTCGCGCCACCGTCTCTGCACGGAATAAGTGAGTGGTAACTGTGACTGAAGTTCCCACTATTAAAATAGAAGTCAACCATTTCTTGACAATAATCTTATATGTGACCTCACTCGTCTAAACATGAGATTCTGATTGTTATTACACTAATATGGAATAGGAGTTATGAAGCAAAATCCAGCCATTTTGCCACTTGCTGTCGACTGAAGATGACGTCACAGTCGCTCAGGGCTGAGGCATCGACCAATCACAGCTCATCTGTTTGCTGAAGCTGCGCTGTAATTGGTTGTCACCTGAGACCTGAGCAACATTGACGTCATCTTCAGTCGACGGCAAGTCGCAAAATGGCCGCCCGCCCCCTTCGATAGTTAAAAACGGCTGGATTTTGTTTCATAACTCATATTCCACTAACGTAACATGAACCAGAATGCCATATTTAGACTAGTGGGCATGCATAGAACATATTATTTAGAGCTGGGAAAAAAAGTCAACCAAGTTGGTTGGGTCCGCCACAAAAATTGGTCGACGCAAAAATGCATGCGTCAAAGCTATTTTAATCATTTTTAAAAACCTATTTGCACCTTGAAGTTGCCTAAGGGCCGGAACTAATATTTTGTGTTTCCGCACGGACACTTATTGCTGACGGACTTCAACCGGCATTCACCACTACTAACTAAGATGCTTCTTAGGGTTTGTTTGTGGTGAAAGTTAGCATCGCTACATGTGTTATGTTTGTGACAAAACAATCCGCGTCAAAATGGCTAAATAAATAAAAGAGCTCTAATGAATTTATTGCCGCCTGACACACGTAAGATGGTGGCCCTACGTGCGTCAGCAACAGGATAGTAGTATGTTAAACATAGAGCAAGACTCCTCCCGATACAGCGACACTGCTGAGTTTTTTTCCCCACTCCTCCAAGTAGTTTGCAGCTAGCGTCCATTATCCATAAGGACTATTACTGCGGTTTTACGCCACCAAATGTGCAAAAACCGAGCCAACTAGCGATTAGTCGATTAATCAATGGAATAATCTATAGGCAACTCGATTTGTAAAAAAAAAGAAGTGAGTGAAAGCACTAAAATTGTTGTAAAAAAAAAATTGGGGGGGGGGGGGGTGGATTGACTGCCACTTTAAGGATGACGATGCTCTTGTGTGTGAATAACAATTACCCGAACAGAGATGCTAATTTCAGGTATACCATCCATGAGTTTTGCATAAATTTTGCATTTAAGTCAGCTAAAAAAAAAAACAAAAAAAAAAAACTTCAAATGTTATATGCAGCTCTATTAGTTTGTGGAATATAAATTAAGCAGCCAAATCCAGCAGAGCCATTTCAGGTGGCAGCCATTTTGCTACTTGCTGTCAACTGAAAATGACATCACAGCTGCTCAGTGCTCAGGAAACAACCCATCGTAGCTCCCGTTTTCTGAGCTTTTGTTGGTTGGTTGTTCACTTGATGTCCGGAGCTCTATAGTGTAATGGAGGACATTACCTGGCGCCTGCTCCAAGATATTGGGTGGGACGTTGAGGAGCCGCGGCCACACCTGACAGCGAATCTCGTCCGTTAGCAGGCCACCCTCGCTGATGGCCATCCTCCTGAGGGCCGCCACGTCTGCCGGACTCGTCTGCAGGGCCTGAGCGATGTCGGACATCTTCCTCTGCCGCCGATCTGATAAAACACGGCGTAAAATTACCCACACGGACACTGTTTTCTTTTCAGCAAAAACCCTTTGGATTAGGAATGTAATCTGAGGCCCAACTGCCATCATGCCTGTTTGGCTTTTTCTTTGTCTTTTGTTTCTGTAACATAACCACAGAAGAGTGACGACAACAAGGAGAAGTATGATGAGAAGCATGAAGACAAAAAATGAACTCATGGCCACATGTCCAGGCTGCTCATTTCAACACGGCGACCTCCAACAGCAGATGCTCAGTGAAAGTCACAAAAGTGAGGCACGTCATCTTTACGTGCGTCTCTCAGTCAGATATACGTACAACTTCAACACACTTCCTTAAATACTGTACTATGATCCTTTGACAGGGCTTTAGCGGCGCGTTTGAAAAAGAACAAAAAAAAAATTGCAAACAGCTACATTTTCAGGATATACATGCAAATATGTGAGGCTCTGAATGCTGGGGGTGATCGCCTTTCTATTTCCATTGTTATCTTGTGTTTTCTGTGTGAAAGCGCACGACGATGACGTCACGCATGTCACATACACAGTCACTTGATCGTGATCGGAACAATAAAAATGAGCAGCTTGTCTCCCCTCGCACATGCGCAATTAGCTACCAGGTACTACCTTGAGCCTTTGACGTTACCAATGAAAAAGAAAACAGCGTTGCCCACGATGAACATCACCTAATGGGCACAGGATCTTTACCTTCATTTTGGTTCCCATTTAGCAGTGACGACGCGGTGCCAATTCTGGATGTCTTCATGTTAAGTAAGTGTAAGTAAGTGTCCCCCCTCCCCTTTTCCCCCCCTTCAGACTGACATATCTGTCCACGTTGACTTTAGAGGCCAAGTGCTGAACTTAATCTTCCGCGGTTCCCATCAGCTCTGTTAGCATGGCAAGCCTATTAGGCTAGCACGGCCCGCCCCTGGTCGTGGTTAGCCACTCCGCTACGCTACGTTTCGCCGCGACGCCTCCGACGTGAACGTCACTCCAAAAGTGGCCATCGTAGTCGGACAGTTGAGCGGTTAGTTGCGTGATAAAACCGGTGACGTTACATGTTTGTTTTGGGGGCGAGGGGTAACCGGCGGCGGATTGGGACGTCACAACGAAACGCTCGCTTCGCGCATGCGCAGACAGGCGGCGTTAAAAACAAAACAACCTTATTTAAACAATGATGGACCAACAAGACTGTCTGGTAGAAGTAGTAGAACAAATGATTATGTTCAAATAGTATACAGTATAAGTATTTTCTTGTGATACATATTATTTATATATGATGTGTGATTTAGGCACGTGATTCTAATCACAAGTTCCGCCTGGGTTTCAGGTGCGTACCGCGTTTCGATTTTGCCATCACTACCACGCACCTCCCGCTGTTGCGACGTTGCGTACAAACAGAGCAGGGGCACTGTTACAAGTTTCGTTTAGTTGTATTCAAACGAAATGTTATTATTCACCATTTCTGAAATGACCTTACTCTCCAATAGAATTGCATGCAAGCGGAAGTTGGCTCTCTGACACAAAGTGCGTGTGCGTGCGTGAGCTCTTCTGATGTTGGGGAAACGAAAGTCAAGCGGAAACCAAAGTCAAGCGGAAACGAAACTCAACTCGCTTATAAATGTCGCACGGAGGCGACGGAGCGTCCACAGTTACGCGCCGCAGAGCTACCAGGCGGACGGATCTCATCCCATGTATGTATTTCTTTTTTAATTTTTTTTATTAATACACACTTGACTTAGTTGACTGCGCAGTAAGTAGCCTATAGGCCTACATGGCAGTGATGCTTGCAAAATAATTGTAGCTTTACATTTATCGGCCATTTCTGGGCTATAAAATTACGTTAATGACGGTTAACAGGTTACATTCGTGTTGCCTGTATACAACACTGAATTCACACTAAATGTATGTCACGGTGGAGTAGAAAGGATTGAATCGGTTTATACGTGTAAATAATTGTGTTGTTGAATGAGTCGATGAGAAACAGAAGTGTTTCCTAATAAAATAGTTGTTTTCCATTTTTCATCCGCCCATCCACTTTCTGAAGAACAGAAACTGTGCTGATATCGCTTCCGGCCTGCTAATCGAAAGTGAAACTGCAGGAAGGCTAGAAATTATTCCCCAGTATATCAGGCGTAATACAATACAAAGTCAGTGTAGTTCATATGTAGATGTCAAGTGGGCCAGACTATTAAAATCATAGCATATTTAATATGAATTCAGGATAAGCGGTTTGGAAAATGAATGAATGAACAATAAAGTGGTGTTTTCTCTTTGTGTTGATGCAAAGCAATCAAAGTACATCATAGGAAAATCTTTACATTTAAGGGATTATATGTCCGTTTATTTTAATTTTTAGATAACATTAAAAACAACATCAGATTTATTATTTTTATCAGAAAGAAAATTATGACTTGCTCTCAATTTAAACGAAACGATTGATTCACAAAAATACTCGCTCTTTTGGAACGTTCGAAACATTTTCCCACAGCGACATCTGGTGGACAAGTGTAAAATATTACAATCAAATATTGTCAATCCCCAGTAAGGAAACTAACTATTGGCTATCTGTCATCACCGAATTTACACAACTGGCAATCGGGCTATAATTGTAATGGACGCCACAAGAGAGATAAATAATATCATGAGAGACAAAAACTGAATAACCCCCACTCTGTCAAAATAAGTATAGAAGTACAAATTAGCTTTTTGTTTCTGATACTTGATTTGTTTTTAATTTTTAATTAATTTAATTTTGAGACATATTTAGGAACGTGATTCGAATCATAAGTTCCGCCTGGGTTCCGGTAAGTACCAAAACGCAGTTTCGATTTTGCCATCACTACTAAGTGATGGGAATTCCGGATCTTTTTAGGGAACCGGCTCTTTTGGTTCGGCTCACTAAAAAGAACCGGCTCTTTCGGCTCCCAAATGGCTCCCGTCGTTCACGTCAAAGATCCGGCTCTCAGAACCGGTTCGTTCGCGACCGACACATCACTAATCACTACCACACACACCTCCCGCTGTTGCGACGTTGCGTACAAGCAGAGCAGGCTAATCGTCCTCCAGGTACCTCCCTCGAGTAAAATTGTAAGTTCCTCACTTTCACCAGGATCAGTGAAAGGTTTATTACTGTACCACTCAATACCAAACACATTATTTTCATTACTAGTCTGCCGTTTTGTGTTGTTTTTCCCTTTGCTGTTGTAGTCATGCTACTTGGTAGGTTAGGTCGTTAGCTGAGGTTTTCCCCAAAGCTAGCAGGTGGCCAGACTGAAGGCTTATCCCCATTTTTGAGTGGAATGAGGGAAACAAGTGTTAATATTAATGTCTCTATTGTGCTGCTAACGTGTGTGGCGTGCTTGCATGTGTGTATCTGGACACACACAAAAAAAAGTTGCCTCATGGACATAAGATTGTTTTTTAGCAAACAAAAGCTCCATCTTGAAGTGTATTTTTATTTATATATTTGTATTAAAGACAAGATGAAAAAGGGACAGACAAACAGTGCTAAAATCAATTTGTTTTGTTAAAATGTTTTTATATCAGTGGTTCTTGTTAGATTATTAACATTGTTTTTCTGTTTCAATTTATATTTTAATTGTATTTGATATTAGTTAGAGCTGTGTAATAATAAGACAACAGTTAATTCATATGTTAGTCAATCTATAGTCTTTGTTCTCTTCCTTGGGGAAGTAAGGTTTCTGATTCAATCTAAATGAGGGGATGTTTGTAAATGCAATCAGAGGTCGGTCCATAAAAATCCCTGGTGCGAGGAGGCGCCGGGGGCCAATTGTTTACCCACATCTTGAGTGGATTAAAATAGGAACTGAAGTAAGATTATCAAGTAGTGTATTTCACTCTGCTGACAGAACACGATGACAGTAACAGTAAACTGTTTTTGTATAAATAAGGGAGAGCGGAAAGAGAGGACACACTTCTAGACCCAGATGCTGTTTGAGCAAGGTTTCTAAAGTGACGTCAGAATTCTGAATAAAAGCTGGCAAAACTTCTTCACGAGATCTCAACTTTGAGTTTTATTTTGAACACGCAGAAATCAAAGAAACGATTTCTAACATTCTCAACCGAGGTCCTCGAGTACCCCTATACAGCCTGTTGTCCATGTCTCCCACAAGGAACACAGGTGTTTCAAACCTTAACGATTAGCTAATCAGCAAGCTCTGCATGAAGCCTGATTACGATCCTCAGCTGTGTTGGCTGGGGAGGGATGGAAACCATCGTCAACAGCGTCTGCACTCCACCCATACACAGACTTGTACATGCAATATTATTTTGCAGATTCAAGCGCATTTCTTTTTTCTTTTTTCTTTTATTTGTATGTTAATATATATATTCTTTTTATAACATAGTACAGACAAGCAATAATTAGTCAGAAAACAAAAGGTCTATTTTTGTTCTCACTGTAAACTATCAGAAAAAAAAAAAAGCTATAACAAATGTCAGCACTGAAGCCGCCTGTTGCTCCGAGTTTGCCATGTTGGTGATTGTTTGTGTGTTGTTGTCACATTTTGTCCACTTATACGTCATTAACACTGCACGTTGCTGGAGAACGTGGGGGAGAGAGACAACTTATGAGCCGGCCCCTGAAACACACACACACACAAAAAAAGAAAAAATCAAGCAACACCAAAGAGGTCTCATAATGTTCACATCGTCTCCTGTTTTCCCTTTTTACTTCAAGCGACTGTCTCTAAAATGCATGCCCAGCCCTGCTCAAATGTGTTTTTTTCCTTCCCATTTGTAGCAATCCACAACTCAGCAACTTGGACCAGGACAAAAAAGCCAAATGTACAGAAGTGAGAAATATTTTTGTTTTTAAAGGGGAGGGACAAATCAATGCTTCACTATAAATACTCTCCTTTTACTTTAAAGGTTTTCTCACATGTGATATTCCCCCGACACATGCAGGTATTGGACAACGTCTTGGTGGAAGACGAGGGAATGAACACGGAAGTGCACAGGACAGGAGCAGTAAGAATCGTGGGATCAGTGTCGGTCAACGAGATAAGGCAGAGGGGAGAGGAGGACTCAGTGCAGCACTTAAACAAAGTGAGGCGAAGGAGAAAGAAGGGGATCTGTGGCTATGGGAAACAGAAGAGCTCGGAGGGAGGGGCAGATTTAATTTGAGGGACAGAGGATCTGAGAGAGGACGTCAAAGGGGTAGAGAGAGGCAAGGATGTCGTAGGGGTGCCGGAAGAGGAAGAGATGACACTGGTGGCAGTCAGAATTGTGACAGAGGGAGATTGGGTTCAACAAGCAGAGATGCCACGCCACAGGAGATTCAAGGTGCCAGCTGGACAGGACCACATACGCGGGGAGATGTAAGAAGAGATGGCACTGGTAATAGTCATAGTCGTAACAGAAAGAGCTCCACGAGCAGAGACAGTTCGCCGCACGTTTCTCAAAGTACTGACGGGAGAGGACGTCGAGGGGGCAGAGAGAGGCAAGGATGTCGTCCATGGGGTGATGGAAGAAGAAATGGCACCGGTCATACTCAGAGTCAGGACAGAAGAAACTCAGCAAGCAGAGACGCTGCACCGCAGGGTCCCCGGCTGGGCTTCAAATCCCTCCTGGAGCTTTCCGAAAAGGAGCCGTCTGTCATCGCCTTCACGCTCTCCTCGCACCCAGCCCTGCCGGATGTGCTGTTGGAGACCGACATGAGGTGGGACCTTGTGGAGCTCCTCTGCCTGGTGCTCGGCAAAGCCTTCAAGTCTCGCTCAAACCGAGTCACCCTGCAGCGCCTGGCTAGCATCTTAAAAGACTCCGTCTTCTTTCGCACCACCCTGCCCCACTACCTGGCAGGCATGAGCTTAGAGTGCAATCCAGGCCGCAGAGAACAATTTCCGTGTCACCTGGAAAACATTGTGCTGATTCTTACGCAGGTAAGGAGTTTCCTGTATTTACAATCTTATTGTCATATATCATATGTTTGTTGTTATGGAAAAATGAAGAGAATAGAACTTAATCGTGCACAGAGCTCTGTAATAATGATAGTGGATCTCCTGTTTGTCAGTGCACTTGCTACATGCTGGTTGATGAAGAATGACCCAAAATACTAGCGGGTGGACAGAATGTTGTTTTGATTCTGGGGTACAGCGTTCTGGCCCAAATAGCTTCACCGATCGACACCTTGACCTTGACTTCACCCTCCGCAAACTTGCCTAACAAGTCTGTAGTTTTCAGCTCATTCTGCTAACCAACTGAAATATCCTCACGGACGAACCGTTTTCCACACTTGATCATTAGGTCCTCACCAACTTCCCCGCTAGCTCTGTCGAAGGTGTCTGCTTGCTACTGACGCTGCTCCCAGCCTCCATGGACAGACTGAGGACAGCAGGAGTTTACGTACCAGCTGAGGTGGTGGAGAAGGTGGCACGGCTTGAGGGTCTAGTCAAGCACCTCCAGGAGAAGTCTAGGGAAGGAACTCTCCACCCAAGCAGGGACACCTATGGCCTCCTTCAGCTTGACATGTCAGGTAATGGAGATGCTGCTCTTGATCCAGTCCATGGTAACGATACCTCAGACAAGTACTAAGGCTACGTTTACACCGCAGGTCTTAATGCTCAATTGCGTTTTTCTTTTTTTTTGGGGAAATCTGATATTTTTTTGGGGAGTAAGCGTTCACATGACCTATTAATTGCGACCTCAGTCTGTCTGCTGTGTGGACGTAATGCGTCCCCAAAGTGACCCGCATGCGCAGAAGAAGATACGTCACAACGCTGTGTTTGCGGAAGTAAATACGTATGGTCCAGCGTGTCAGGGCCACAGACTTTTATAAGTCCGTCGTCGGGGCTCATATTTTTCCCATCTCATATCTACAGTGGAGTGATGCAAGAGGAGGTAGAAATAATATTTTGTGAAAATGAGCTCATCATCACATGGAGACCTCTTTTCTTTTTTTCTTTTTTCTTTTTTTCTCCCCTAACGACGACGTCACGTCATTGACGCACGTAATAAATGAGCCGTCTGCGTGGCTAAATTACTAATATTACCACCACAAATGTCATCTTTATACTTCAAGTTTCAAGTGGTATTAAATTAAAGTCAAATATAAAGTCACAACTGTTACTCGAAACAACTTTGCCGATTCACGTACGTGACGTCTGCCGAGCCGTGCGGACCTCGCGGATGCGTCAAGCATAAATCAAGCTTAACGCCCACGCCCGCGCGAAGCACATATTGGACTTTTGATGACGTCGAGGTCGGATATATGCGGCCTAACCGTTCAGACTGCGGCCGCATTGCAAAAATTCGGATACGTATCCCATCTAGGACCACATATAAAAGTGACCCAGGTCGCATATGAAAAAATCGGAATTGAGCCGTTCAGACTGACATAAAAAAGTCAGATACAAGTCACATTTGGCCCAAAAAATCCGATCTGGGTCGCATTTGCCTGTAGTGTGAACGTAGCCTAAGACACAACTATATTTTGAGGGAGTAAATATAAAAAACAAAACAAAAAAAAACAGTAAAAATGAACAGCAAATGCTGCATTCTCTTCTCACTCAGCTACATTTTTAAAAGGCAAAACTTTTAAATGTAAAATATCTATTAAGGCATACAAGGGTTTAGAAATTGTCCTTTATTCTATGATGTCTAAGCTTGTCGTATCACTGGTCTGAATTTTCTTTGCTGTTGAAAGATTTTTTACAATATAGACCAGCATGTCAATGTGCTCCTCTGTGAGTCTTGACCTTATTGGGTTGCAAATGAGCACCGTTGTAGTAAACGCTCTGAGGCAAAACTTGAAGCAACAATACACAGCTACACATTCACTGAGCATAAAGCTAACCGTGAGCCTGCGGCTAATGACTAATAACAAAACAACATTCACTGTGCATAACCGTTTGTTTGGTTCTGAATGTGATGCCTCTACTCCCTAGTGAAGGGGCAGACCAAGTGGCATACAGTTTGGGCACCCAGTCTTCGAGGTTTTGGTAGTTATGAAAACGACTTACAAGTTCCTCTGCTCCGAACCCAGGTGAAGAGCACGAGCACCCAGTTTTCAGGACCATGCCCATCTACCCTACTCCCGAGGAGTTTGCAGAGGACCACAGACCCTTCCTAAGACCAAACATCACTTCACAGCGATACACAAACACCTTCATCTACCTGGACACACACTTCAGGCTCATGAGGGAGGACTTGTTGCGGGGACTCCGTGAAGGGATCCAGCAGTTGCGTCAGATGCAAATGGAGGAAAACAATACGGAGCTGAAGACAAAGCACCTCGACGACATCCTTGTGTATTTTGATGTGAAACTGGGGGAGCCCAAGTGCATGCGCAGTAGTCTTGCCTATGTTGTCCAGTTTGACGTCCAGCCACTCAAGGTTAGCTTGGACATGCCCTACTTACTCACAAAATGTTTGGGATATTGGGCTTTTGTTTGAAATTTCAGGAGACACCTAAAATTCACTATAACCTTTACAGGTGAACTTTAAAACTTCTGGTTTCTGCAGAGCTTGCCGATGAGCTGATCCTTTGAATCACTTGTGTTGGAGGAGGGAAACCTCTAAAACATGCTCGACTGTGGCCCTTGAGGACCGGAGTTTGAGACGTATGGTTTCGAGTGTCAGTGTGTCATCAGTAGATTGCAACAGAAATACAAAGGAACTGGAAGAGTCCTTGGAAATTTATTGGTTGGTGGATCGAACATCTGCTTGTTGGAAAGCAGCTAGCTTTTGCAAAAAGTACTGAGATATTGAAGAGTTGGACATTTGCATTCTAAAGTCTAGAGGACAAATTTGGTTCAGCTTTAAAAGCTACCGTGCATAAAACCCCAAAGCCGAATATCCCTAACTTTTTGTGAGACGTTAACTTGAAATGAGAAGGAAATTTGAAATATCACTGATTAATCAATAATCACCTTTCCTCCCCTCAATATTCCTTGTTCAGTTTGTACGCTGGGAGAACTCCAAGAGATTGATCTATGGTTCCTTGGTCTGCCTCTCTTGTGATAATTTCGAGACCTTCCTGTATGCCACAGTGGCAGACCGAGACCCCAAGCAACTTATTAAGGGAAAGATCACCCTTGCGTTTACGGACGACAGCAAATTCAAGCTGGCCAGAATGGAGGTAGGGGAACACTGGTTTTGTAAATGCACCAACACAAACTAATTACTAGGAGTGGAATATGCAGTGTTGACTAGTATGCAGCAGGCAAGTGATGTCTGGTGAGACTAATTGTTTTTAATCCTTCAGCAAGAGCAGGACTTTTTGATGGTTGAGACCACCGCCTACTTTGAGGCCTATCGGTATGTTCTGGAAGGCCTGCAAGAACAAGACGAGGATGACATGCCCTTTCAGAGGTAGGCAACCATACAAAAGTGTGTGTTTTATTCAAAGCTTTACTTTCTCTCTCTCGCTCTCTTTTTTTTTTTCATTTGTAAAATTGTATTTATTTATTTTGGTGGTAGTAAATATTCATCATTGTTGAATAGTAAAATCTTTAAAAAAAAATAATTTAACAATTACCTTTCAGTATATAAAACTTGTCAAATAAAAAATAAAATACAATGTCATTCAAATGAGCCAGAGAGGAATAGTAAAAATAAAGATTTAACATTTTACAATTACTGAAGTATAATTAATAATAACAGTGTTAATCAGAGTTCTGTGAAATGAACAACAGTAAATATATAAATTAATAATAATTGATGTTATCTTGGTTCCTTGTGCAGTTGTTTTTCAAGAACATAAAACCTGCCGCGCTATGAGCTCGAAGTTTGAACCCACATTGGACTCAAATATTAAAAAATGACAGCTGGAAGAGGACAAGAACAAAGAGAATAATTGGGTTAAAATTAATCATTTGAATGTACCCGATGTGGTCTGAAGTGAAGTGGTCGCTACATTTTGGCCACAATCTTTTGCTATTTTAAATATGGTCACCAGTAGTATATCCAAAATACAATGTCTATATACCTTAACAATGGTTAAGCCTTCCAGCGCATGATTGGACCGGTGGGGAAGGACGTGCGCGGGTTCCTCATACAGCGGTGACGCCGCCGACACCTCCCTCTCAGGCGTGCATTGTCAGCCTGCACCCGACATATTTCAGAAACTATATTTCTTTGGCTTGGGGCCTCAAAAACCTTGCTCGTTTCCAAAACCTGGAAATGTATTTTAGCGCGTGAAGTTCTGCGTGAGTGGGTCACGTCAGTACGCTGGTGCACGTATAATGTTGCGTTCAAGTGCGCCATGGAAAATCGTCAACTCTTCCACACCCGCACAACTTTGAAAGACGTGCTTCAGAACCGAAACATGGCACCGTTTGACCACAAAAAGTGCCGTTTTCGGTACCCATCCCTAGTAGCTAGCTGTACTTTATCCGCAGAACTGGTAAATTATGTCATGTCTCTCACACTTCCAGGTATATAGTGGAGTGTAGCACAGATATGTACCCGCCAGCATATCTCCCAGGAAATGACATGTATGACCTGTCGTCCATTGCTGAAGCGAAGGACAAGAAGTGCATCAAACCCTTTCACAGCCTGAATGAAAATAATTGGCCCAAGAAGGAGATGCTGAGCTTGGATGAGTCTCAGATGAAAGCTCTCCGACTGGCTCTTACCAAGGAGATGGCCATCATACAGGGACCCCCCGGCACCGGTCCGATATATTCCTTTCATCGACATCAATTCATAAATGTTTTGGGAGTTACATCGATGAAAATTTAATTCCCTTGTTTTGATTTTCTTTAGGAAAAACCTACGTCGGATTAAAGATCGCTCAGGCTCTTCTGAATAATCATAATCTTTGGGAGGATCCAGGGAGAAATTCTCCAATCCTGGTCGTGTGTTACACTAACCATGCGTTGGATCAGTTCCTTGAGGGTAAGATGTGAGGGTCAAACTTTAATGTTCAATGACCGAATGCACAGCCGAAACATTCAATCATTCATTGAGCAAAGTAGCAAAAATTAAAAATGGGTCTTTGCCCACCTTGTGTTTTGATATGTAACACACAACTGTGTATACATTATTTCACTTCCTTATTAATGTTTATATTTTCGGCATATGGTCGAATTAGAATTTCTACTGCAACATGAAAAAATGAAATGAAATAAAATTCCATATCAACAATAACATACTTCTATTTACTTGTCCATGAAAGGAATCTATAAGTTCATGCCCAACGGCATCGTGCGAGTGGGGGGCCGCAGCAACAGTATGCTCATGAAGAGTTTCAATCTGAGAGAGCTGGCTGCTTCAAAAGTGTTCAGACAGAAACAGCCATCTTACATACGCCACGCATTCAACGAGGTGAGATTGTCAGCATGTTGATGTTTCGTTTTCGATGGTGCTCATGAGCTCTTTACCACATTTTTAGCTGTTATGCATGAACAGTATAGTGAGAAGTCTATCATTACACAATTAAACTAGGTGAAGCAATTTCCAGAGAAATTGCTTGCGAATGCTGAAATACTGAAACGTGGAATCATATTGAATCGGGCGGAATGTTGAAAGAAAGGAATTACGGTATGTAGAATGGTATTGAATGATTTGAACCGATATTAGTTGATATTGAATGATAATGGAATGGTCTTGAATGGTAGTGGTGAAATGCCTGCATTGAATGATGTGGAATGATATTTAATTTTATGGAATTATGTGAAATGATAATTGGTTAAAATGTGCAATATGTGAGTGAAAAATGTGGACTTTGTGGTATGTGCAAAATTGTTCACACGGTGAAGTAAATGAGCAGAATGATTTAAATTTCAAACGGGAACTATTTGAATCTGTTTTACATATGTTATTGGAATTTTTATTCTCTTCACTTTCTTGCCGAAAAACGACTCCCACATAATACTTCAGATTTACACCGTTCAAATTTCATCTTGCTTCCAAAATTCACGCCTTCCGGGGTATTTATCGTCTCAAGTCCTCAAGAGCCCCGCCTGTTTTCCATGTCTCTCTCAAACTCGGCTAATCAGCAAGCTCTGTAGAAGCCTGATAACGTACTTGTCAAAGACCAGGGTTCCCTACCACTGATCTAAATGAATGGAGGTGAATTGAATGAGCTGAACAGTTTGAATTTCAAATGGAAGTGAATTTTTGAATGTGTCATTTAAAATGAATGGGGATTTTTGGGGTGGAAATTATTGAATTGTGGGTGAAAGTCAGGAATGAGGAAAAATAATAACCCGCGAAGTATGAATTTTTGGAACCTGTTGAAGTAGTTGAAGGAAAAAATATGGAGGAATAAAAATATATTTAATCACAAAACTAACTGAAACTAACCAAAATAAAGTATAGCCACTCACCCTTTTAATGGTGTGAAATTTCAAATTTTTGGTTGTCTTGTGAGGTCCATTGTCCTAGAAAATTTAAATCGAACTCCAAATGTTACTATGTTATGGGCTGGTCAACTTTGAAGGTTCTATTAAATACAGGGGGTCTGTAATTTATTAAGTTCTGTTTCTCCTAAAGTCGGTACGTGTCTATCACTAGCCTACGCAGTAATTAAGTCATGATTATGATGATACAATGAAAAATACTTCCAGGTTGTAAATATAAAAAAAATGGCACTGACAACTAATGTATTTTAGAAGCACGCAACTCACTTAAGTTGACGGTTACGTTTCTCTACAAAATCAACTTGATTAAATCAAGTTCAAGTTTAATCAATCAATCTTAAAGTCTGAAGATGACTCATGCCTTTCCTGTATGTCTTGAACAGATTCTGTCGCAGTTGGGTGATTTGGAGAATAGCATTGAAATCTACAAACGCAAACGTTATTGTTCTCTAACCGGTATCCTGCGTGATAGAGTCCTTGAAAACTACATGATGGAAAAGCACTGGGGCAGTCTGCGCCAACCACTTGTGAGTGTATTGCAAAAACACACACATTTGTGTCTTGTACAGTATACACACAACCGGCCCAAGGCATAAGTGAACTATTGCACCTGGGGCCCCCAAGAGCAATTAACGGTCACCAGGGCATACAGTTGTATTTTTATTTTTTTTTAGTTAAATGTTTGGATAAAGTGTTTTCCACACACACTGATGATGAACTTGCTAATAAAATGTATGCAATGCAGGATCTCTGTATAAGGGACGTCAATTCCAGTATAATAATGGAGTGGTTAGGTATCCTGCAGATGGAGACAGACACCACAAATATGGATAAAGGTGAGTGATAATGAGACATGGATATGCTGCTTGATCGTAGATAGCTAAAAATAATATATCATCACACTAGTGGCTTGACTTATACCTATTCAATAATGCATCGTAACAAAGATGTGTGTCGTAAATGATCATGGGCAAAGTCGTCTTGTGTACCTTGTGGGAAGATTAGGGAGGACAGGAATGCGAGGAGTCTAGAGCGGGGGGTCGGCGCTTTTAAGTGTTGAGTGGTCTTATCTGTTATGGTCGGGCTGTTGTGAACTTCATGTACGAGAAGTAAAAAGGCTTACTGTTAAAAAAAATTAAGCATTTGTGCAGGGATGGCTGGCAAACGAACAGTTTGACATCATCAACTGGAATTCACCCACCTTCTGCATAGCAACGGCAATGACATAAGGCTCTGGACCAATCAGACAAAGACAACTCTTCACTTCTGCTTTGAAAAAGTGTATAATGGGTCCAGAAATAGATAACTTTGGTCAATCTACATAATTTTTGCTAGAGACTAGATAGGCGGAGCTATTGACCCAGAGCTCTGAAATATATAGACTCCTCCTCTCTCCGGAAATAAATTGATTTGCTTTTAATTTGTCGTCGTCGTCGCAATAGTAGTTCTTTCACAAAAATGAACATGCGAGGGACCTAGAGAAATAAAAGGGGAATTTAAAACACAGGTTACTTTAGTGAGAAGAGGTTGTCGTCTCACGCCAACAAAACACCGTCAACTACAGATAACAGAAAGGATTGCCTGAATCATGTACTCAACAAAAATATAAACACACAACTTTCCTCTTTGCTCCCATTTCTTTCTGAGATGAACTCAAAGCTCTAAAACTTCTTCCACATATACAATATCACCTTTTCTCTCAAATATTGTTCAGAAACCAGTCTAATTCTGTGATAGTGAGCACTTCAATCATATTTGAGAGAAATGGTGATATTGTGTATGTGGAAGAAGTTTTAGATCTTTTGAGTTCATCTCATAAATATGGCAATCAAAACAAAAATGTTGTGTATAGGTATCAGTTGATTACATTTTTTAATTTAGTTAATCGCATGACTTCAATAATTAACTCACGATTAATCGCACATTGTATATCTCAATTTATATCTAAATTTATAATAAAGTGTACAATATTTTTTTCTAATTTTTAATACTCTTGTTAATAAAGTGTGGGAGGAAATGTTACCCTAATAGAAATATGGTTGCATTTTTTAGTCATTGAATCAGTAATTTCATAACAATTCATAAATTTAAATAAAAACATTTACTGTTGACATTGATTTGTGTTGGTCATTTTTCTGTCACTACATGGCACAATTGCATTTGTAAGAGAATGGTGACAGCTCAGTGCATTTTTCTTTTCATATTAAGAGCTGACTATTTTTTAACATGAAGTAACTTGTGAAATTCTGCGCATTTTTAAAATTGTAAAATACAACTTGAAGCCCGTCCCTATGTATGCATTATTATTTAATTTATTACTGCTAAATTGTGTTATAGTGACTCCTTTGAACGACGTTGAAAGCTTTTATTTTGTTATTTTTTGTTTTGACTATGTGTTACACTTAACAAGCTATTTTCTGGAGTTGCTGAATAAAATACACCTCACATCTAAAGACCAAGTGGCTTGGGGTCACTCCAACTGACATGACGGCGTCCATTCGGCTCTTGGCTCTCACAGGGTTTGAGAGTGCCACGTACACCTCTTGCTGGAGCAACCTAGCTCGTTGCTAATGGCTAACCGAGTGCGTTCTGTCAAAGCACGGAACTGGTGGAAGTGCTACACAGTCCAAATGGCTCCTCCACTACATTTCTATTGGATAATTTTCACATGGATGTTTCTGCTGCGTCGTGACTGGAATTCCCTTAGTAGAGGCTTTCCAAATAAGGGGCGGTTGTTAATTGAGCATTAAAAAAAAAGGTGCCGTTAACGCGATGATTTTGACATCCTTTATTTATAATTTTGTTAAGTATATAATCAGTCTTAACAAATCCAAAATGTAGTCAATCTCAGTGCATCCCTAACAGGCAAACAATCCGCATTTGGCATTTTGGCAATGCAGAGTCTTTAACATCTTTTAAGTCGCTTAAAGACTTTTTTTTTATTATTATTATTTTTTTTTAGGCTTGCTTTTACAGATTTTATATTTATATTAATCTTTTCTATGTCCACTTTTCTTTTAACTGTTTGATTGCTTTTATGTGTATGTATTTTTATTTATTTATTGTTTGAAAGATGAGATATAAATAAATGTATTATTATTAAAATTCCATCTGCGATTCCGCAGAGGAGGCTGCAACAGAGTTACAGGAGGAGGACCTCATTGAAGTGGCAGAGGAGGCCGCTCTGATCCAAGACGAACGCATCATCGAGGACAACATTGACACGCAACGCGGCAAAGATGACAAAGAAAAACGTCGCAGAGAGGCAGCGGCCCTCGAAGTACTGCAGAAATCTATGATGGCCATGGGCATGGATCAGGACCCAAAATCAACTGAGCAGACCGAGGAACAATGGCAGGTAAACTCTCTTTCTTTCAGTGATGAGCAACAAGTACCGTTAAAGATTCACATTTGTGTGCACTGCCTACTTTCTCTTTTCAGGTTCAACGGGAACAGAAGAGGAAGATGAGGTATAAAGTCAAGAAGAAGCTGGCCAACAAGACAACAATGAGTGAAGCAGAGGAACGAGGAATCCTGAATGTTTGGGCCCTCAGCATGGAAGACCGATGGAGACTCTATCGGTCAGTCTTCATACACACACACAGACACGCACGCACACACTTGGCCGTGGCGGTTGTAGTTGTAGAACTGCACCGTTTCTAATCATTTGCCTAAGCTGCATATTTTTGTCGCAGTTTTCTTGATCAACTACCAACTAATCAGAACTGATTATTATTCTCTTTGTAAAACTGGTAATTTGATACAGTTGCTCTAGATTTTTGTTTATATTTCCAAAAATGTACATTGATGTGATATACTTCCAAAATGGTCACTTTTCAGGAGACCCCCAAAATATTTGTCCAACCATTAACTCAACTACTCCCAGCCATTTTCACTGAAGCAACCCCCTTCGCGCCCGGCTGGTTTACTGGATTTTGACTGATTTTGCAAGGCCCACAGAATATTGTGTTCTATTGCTAGAAAAACATGGAACCTACCAAAACAACAATTAAAGTCTCTTCTTTCATCAGGAAAAAGAAAGTATATTTCTATCTGTTTCCGCTTTGCAGCAATTAGCATTAGAATATAACTAAGTTTCATCATTATTCACAAAACTGTTTTATTTTCTTCACAAAACAATGGAAAAAGAGCTTTTTGGAACATGGCCCTGGTTGACCTCTTATACTCTGCTGCCACCTGCTGGCCGTTTCTGTAATAACGACCATTGCTTCAAGCATTCTCTTCAGTTCAGAAGCTGCATCGAAGCCTTCTGTATGCTCTAACATAAAAAACTTATAAATACGTTTTTGGAAGCAAATTAGTTAATATTACATCATCAAGGAGAACAAGCCATTATCAACACTTTAAATCGGTCAGTAATTTGTAAAAATAACACCCAACGTGTGGACTGACGATTAGTATAGATTTTTTAAGCTATATTTATTTGCATATTATTGAAATCAGTGTCTTATTTTTAATTGAATAAATTAATAGTTGACCACTAGACGGTGTTCAATTTTATACACAGTGCTTTTAAATGTTACATGACAAAACATACAAAAAATCAAATCAAACTCGACAGAGATGCTTATTATCAACTGTATTACATGTGTACAGACCTATTTTGCTTATCAAACGAGGCTGTAACAAGTTTTGCTCTGACCCACCAATCAGACGATGGGAAACGTTACTGTGAGGCAAACGCTAAATCTCATTGGTCATTTGCTAATCATTTAAGTTATGTTGGTCAGCACTGTTGATTCTGAAGGAGGTGAGCAGATGAGACTGACATTTTATTTCAGTACAGATCTGCTTGGACAAAAAAATAAATAAAAATAAATAACATTCCAGGATGTATGCCCTTTTGCTCACCAAGGATGACGGTTTCACGTCATTTGTATCGAATGAATTCTGTCGTGGGTGATGCTTGTGTGTTCACGAATGGCCTTCTTGCGCACCTGCAGGTTGTGGATGGTACGCTACAGAGCTGACCTCCGTACCGAAGCGCTTGTCTTCGAAGAGGAATACCAGCAGGCAGCGGACCGATACACTGAAATCAAACGTGACGAGACTCTCTGCATCCTCAAGATGGCCAAGGTACACACGAGAAGCACTTGCAAAATGAGCATTGAGCGAGTGACTTTTACGCCAAATGCTACTTTTGAGGCACTGTCTACAAAACAGCTGTTTGTTTATTCAACCGTGTGCAACAAAAACAGTCGTAGATTTCACCTGAAACAGATGTTTTTATATATGTCGTAAGTATGGAGGACCAAAACTGCCCAAATTAAGAATAAATAATATAAAGAACAATGCACTGAAATGCTAAACCTACACCTGTTATTTCATATAAAATGTAATGGTTCAGATTGAACAACAAAATCAGGTTGAAACATTTGGAAAATCCAAATTGCTCAAGAGGTTCACAAACTTTTTGTTCGCTTTTTATTTTACTTCTATTAATTCATTTGTTTTGGTCCTATATATTAAGCAAAAGTCCTTGACATCCTTGATCCAAACAATCTTGATCGCCCCTTACTGCTGCCATCAGGTCATCGGCATGACAACAACAGGGGCGGCCAAGTTCCGGAAGGTCCTGCAGGAGTTGCGCCCGCGTTTGGTGATTGTAGAAGAGGCGGCAGAGGTTCTCGAGGCCCACATTGTTACCGCTCTGAGTCAAGCATGTCAGCACCTCATTCTCATTGGAGATCACCAGCAGGTAAGAGGCCTCACAGTCAATCAATACATTCAACCTGCGCCTATTGGTTAATTTACCTTTTTTTTTGTTGCACTCGTTGTATTGTAATGCTCAACAAAAGCACAAGAGTGCGCCAAAGCCCTGTCAGTATATTGGAGTCAATGTTCAAGTGATGCATTTCATCTGAGGGACCAACAAGTTTAGACTGACTAGTTACTAAGAGTATGGTTTTATTATAAAAACTAATATTTTTTTAAATGGAATAATAGGTAAGAAATTTATTTTTAAGGTTTGTTGTAAAATAAGTTAGAATTATCATTAGGGATACTTTCGTAGCTTGAGCCATTAATTTAGGCAACTATAATTACTTTATTGTATTGTTTTCTTTTATTTTTTCCTCGCAGATTTTCACAATTCATGGTTGGGCTATAAAGTAAATGTATTAAGTAAATAATTTCACATTTGAGAAAGGTGTTGACAGTGGGGGGGAGAACATGATTAAGTCTATGGAGGACCAAAACTGCCAAAATAAAATAAAAATAGATGATTAAATAAATAAGTGAAATAAAAACAAATGTAAAAATTATCATATCAAATAAAATAAAAAAAAATATATAAATGCAAATGAAAACAACAAAAATATAAAAATAAATTTGGAAATAAATACAAATACATGAAAATGCTCTGTTCTCATATTTGTTTTTATTTCATGCTGCAGACAATGTCAGCTTCAAACGTTATTCAAATGAGGAGGCGGTCTTACGTTTGTCTTATCTTTTTATTTTATTTTTAATCCTGTGCTTTTTATTTGGCATTCAATTGTACTTTTATATATTTTATATATTTACATATATAGTTTGTTTTTATTTCCATTTATTTATTTTAATTTTTTGGATTTATTTTTGGTATTTATTAAAAAAAAATGATATCCGTTTTTATTTTTACTTTTACTTATTTCCATCCATCCATTCCGGAACTGCTTATTCCTCATAAGGGTTGCAGGGGTGTTTGTGCCTATCCGAGCTGTCTTCGGGCAGTACACCCTGAACTGGTTGCCAGCCAATTGCAAGGCACACGTAGACGAACAACCATTCACACTTACAATCATGCCTAGGGACATGATTTATTTATTGTGTTATTTTATTTTTTTATTTGTAAAAAAAAGAAGAAACAAATGCACTGGATGACTTGGTTAGGGAAACATGATTATAAATCCTCTTTTTTTCATTGTAGGTTTTTAAAAACATGTTGTTTATTAATGTAATGGAGTGCAGAAACCAGAAGATGGCGCTTGTGGTTCAATTTCAACTAGCTTGCCGATCCGCCAGATTATTATTTTTTTAAATCAATCAGTCACTGGAGTGCCCATACTCAATTTTAAGAAAAAAAGACAAACAAGTCCAATGAACTATCTGAATTTTTGCCGATCAAATAGTCCCTATCTGAAACAATCTGCAAACCATCTATTTTTCATAAACTATGCACAGGCCTTACCCAGCTGATTTTGATAATAGAAGAGGGGTACACCCATCACAGGGCACATACATCGATCTACCATTCATGTTTTTGGAATGTGTGAGGAAGGCCCAGCTCCAGATTTCAACCATACCATCACAACTACACGACGCAGACGTGCTAAAGACTAGGTCACTATGCAACCCTTAAAATGTCCTCAAATAATATCGAACATGTTTCAATATTTCCACAGCTGCGCCCAAGCTCCACAGAGTATGACCTGGAGAGGAACTACAAAATGGGGGTGTCCATGTTTGAGAGGCTGGTCAACATGGGACTTCCTTTTGTCAAACTCAGCCAACAGGTTGGAATTGATTTTAACGAGCGTGCTGTATGGTGTAACTACATTGCTATATTTCAAGCGAGAGCTTAATTTATTACCTGCTCACATTTTAGCATCGCATGAGGCCAGAAATTGCCTGCCTTCTGACGCCACACATTTACAAAGACCTGGAAAACCATCCCTCCGTCTTGAACTTTGACAACATTAAGGTCTGTATTGTGTTTCCGTTGTAAAGTTCAGATGGGAACTTTCACCGGCTCTTTTATCTTGAATGCTCGCTATACTAATAATAACAACCAGCATGTTCTCAGTTGAACTATTAAATAGATGCCAGAAAGATCGAGTACACAGCTGTGGAGCCTTTTCTGCTGAATGCGGAAGCAGGTCTAATCTATTCAACATGGTCTTTACTCTTATACTGTCATGGCCGCCCAGCCACACGGGGTGTGTGCGTGCGTGCGTGCGTGCGTGTGTGTGTGAGAAGCTCATATGAAAATGTGACCTAATGGTCTTAAGTGGTTTCAACTGGATAAGTGCGCCAGAGTACAGATAGATAAGAAGACGCTAAGCAAGGACAGGTCACAGCGAAATAACGGCCTAGCTTAAGTCACCTATCTAATCATTAAGAGGCTTAATCTAACACCCTGTATCTGCATCCATATTTCGGCAAGAATTTGGGCTATAGTTTCAAAAATGTTGGTGGTCTTTTGAGCACACAATAACTGATTTATATTTAAATTCTCTTACAGGGCCTGAAAACCAATTTGTTCTTTTTGGCGCACAACGAACTCGAAAAACATTTCAAGGAGGGGAAAAGCCATCAGAACCTCCACGAGGCCACGTTTGTAGTCGCTCTTTGCCGTTATCTTCTCCTCCAAGAGTACAAACCCGAGCAGATAACCATCCTAACCACCTACACGGCCCAGCTCCAATGTCTGCGCCGACTCATGCCGGCCAGCCAATTCGAAGGCGTCGGAGTCCATGTCGTGGACAAATACCAAGGAGAAGAGAATGACATTGTCTTGTTGTCATTGGTGCGTAGCAACGTGCAGGGTAAAGTCGGCTTCTTGAACATCTCCAATCGCGTTTGCGTGGCCTTGTCTCGGGCCAAGAACGGTCTGTACTGCATCGGCAACAGCGAGATGCTGGGCCGGGTCAAGCTGTGGAGCGACATTTTCAGCACCTTGAGCGAGAAGGGTCAGATTGGGAAATCTCTGACGTTATGCTGTCAGAATCACCCGGAACGGCAGGCCCAAGCGTCTTGTGCCAACGATTTCATGCAAGCCCCCGAGGGAGGCTGCACCCAACCCTGTGAGTTCCGTTTGGACTGCGGCCACGTGTGCGCAAGTGTCTGCCACGCCTACAATATGGAGCACAAAAACTACAAGTGCGTCAAGGACTGTACCAAAATTCTATGCCATTTGGGACACAAGTGCCCACTCGTCTGCCACGCCGAATGTCCGGAAGACTGTCCGGTCACGATTGAAAAGATCATACCCAAGTGTCAGCACAAACAGATGGTTCCCTGTCACCAGGACCCCGACACCTTCATCTGCAAAACGCCTTGCGAGAGAATGCTCCAGTGTGGTCATCGCTGTGGCACGTGGTGCGGGGTTCCGTGCACCAGCAAGTGCACAGCCAACGTCATGCTCCAACTAAGGTGCGGCCACAGCCAGGAGGGCGCCTGTTTCTACCGAACCGGCGATTACGATGGACCTCTGTGTACGACCCCATGCAGGCAGCTGCTTCAATGCGGCCATGCCTGTCGCGGAACTTGCGGCCAATGTTACAACGGTCGCTTCCACTCCGCCTGTTCTCATCATTGCGACCGCCTACTGATATGTTCCCACAAGTGCGCCGTTCCCTGCATCCGCAACTGCCCCCCCTGCCAGAAACCTTGCGAGAACTGCTGCGTCCACAGCAAGTGCAAGAAGAAGTGCGGCGAACCCTGCACTCCATGCAGCGAGCCTTGCGCCAGTCAGTGCCCTCACCGAAGCTGCAGCAAGCTGTGCCATGAGCCTTGCGATCGGCCGGCGTGCGCCCAGCCCTGTGCCCAGACCCTGGGCTGCGGCCACCCGTGCATCGGCCTGTGCGGGGACAAATGTCCGAGTAAATGTCGCATCTGTCATGAAGACGAGGTCACAGAAATTTTCTTTGGCATGGAGGATGACCCCGAAGCTCGCTTCATCCAGCTGGAAGACTGCGGCCACGTAATTGAACACACGTCAATGGACACGTACATGAGCATGGATGAGGGGCGGCAGGCCAACGAAGAAGGGCAGGTGGCCATTAAACTGAAAGAATGTCCAAAGTGTCGAGCTCCGATCCGTAAGAACCGACGCTACGGATCGCACATCAACAGAAGTCTGGCTGCCATAGAGTTGGTGAAGGAAAAGATTTGTGGGGATCAAGTCGATCTGAAAATGCGCAGTCAGGAGCTTTGGCTTGTGTTGGAGAGACTCGCATTCCTCGGTGTGCTTAAGGATATGCAATGCATGCATATGAAACGTACCCTGACAAGCAAACACATCACGGCGAATGATATATGGGTCCTGGAAAATCAGCTCAACTTCCTGGCAAGGATCGAGAAGCTACGTACGGCCGTTAGTGACAAGACACTCGCTAAAGCCGACAAGTTCAGGAAGACGATAGACACCTTCCAATCGTGGGTCAATAAGCAGAATTTCGCCGAGCAGCAGCTATTTGATTTGCAAAGGGAGCTGCAGAGGCTCACGCTCTGGGCGGAATTCATCATCCTTTCCGAGGTGGCAGAGACACTTGGGAAAAGGAATGATATTGATATTAAAACCAAGAAAGAAATTGTGGAGGAGGTGTTGAGAAAGGTCGGTCAATTCACCGAGGTCGACGAGCAAAGAGGGAACGAGGCCTTGGAGGTAATGAAGCAAAAGGTGCCCACCAAAGGTTTGGGAATCAGCGACGAGGAGAGAAAAATGATCGTTTCGGCCATGGAGATCGGGTCCGGGCACTGGTACCAGTGCCCCAACGGCCACGTCTACGTTATTACTGAGTGCGGCGGGGCTATGGAGGCCCGACGCTGCACCGATTGCGACGCCATTATCGGCGGGGGCAGCCATATGCTCGCCAGCGGAAATACGGTCTCGTCCGTGATGGACGGGGCTCAGCACCCAGCTTGGTCCGAAGCCAACAACCTCCTTAACTTCGAAGATCTTAACCTAGACTAGATTTACATTCCAGTTCTACGGAAGAGGATTAGGGCCAGGGGATAAAAAAAAAAAAAAAAAAAAAAACAGGGTTGGCAGGATTCTCAGAATTCTGACTTTCACAAGTCAGAATTCTGACTTTAAAGTCAAAGTTCTCACTTTATTCTCAGAATTCTGACTATAAAGTAAGAATTCTGACAACCTTTTTTTTCCCCTCTTCACTGACCCTAATCCTCTTCCATACAGTTCAACTTTACCATCAAGTGGTTTTTATTTCTGTGAACCCTTGGCTATTTGCAAATATAGGGTTATGGTAATATAATAAAACAAATAAGGGTCATGGATCAAACTGTAATCTGAAAATCCAAAACTTGGGAATGGTGTTCGCGACCCCTGCAAAAATGTTTCAAATTGTATTCGCTTTTGACTGAGGCAGATGTTTTAACCACATGTTCCATACTAGCGTAAAGTGTGTAAAACAAAAGTACTACTGCTGTGTTGCTTTTAATGTACTGTTGCATACCCCTCCGTTGTGATTGTTTCTTTGCTATACCAGAAATAGTTCATGGGTCAAATGACCCACTGCATGTTCTTAAAAAAAAATAAAAAAATAATATAAAACCAAAAATGTCAATGAGTAATTATTTTGAGCATTGGAAAATCCCAGAAATATATATATTTTTTTACATAACATTTTATATATATATAAAATTCAAACCCTAATTCCAATTAAGTTGGTTGTACGATGCAAATAAAAACAATTCAATGATTTAAAATCGTTACAAACTTGTAATCTACAAAGACTAGATATATAATGTTCAGCTTTTTTTTATTTTTTCAAATATTCTCTCATTTGTAATTTGCAATAGAAATTGATTGTATTTCCATTGCATCTTTAAACCAAAAGTGCCCTCTAGAGGGAGCCCAAAACATATCACAAGTGCTTCATGAGGCTTCATTTGTCCATCACCAGCTGCCGGCTAAAGAACCATTCCATCATTCATTCATTCTTTGCTCGGCTTGAGTTTTGTGAGGACTGACACAAAGTTGAAAAGTGAGCTGTGGTCTGATGAGTGCAAATTTCAATTTGGAAAATGATGGATATCGAACCACGCGAATTGCTATACGCATGAAATTCAATAGCCAGCATCCGTCATGGCGAAACATAGGCTGCCATGTGTGGAGCGAGCTAAGTGGTGGCTAATGTTAGCGACATCTTGTTGACCTTTCTAAAATTAGACATAGGCCAATTCGCCAGGTTACTTCACACACATGCACTGAGAGTCGAGTTAGTGCAGTGCTTTAAAATGATCATCTAGAATATGTTGCTAATAATAAATGGCGTACGCTCTAGCAAAGCAAAATAAACAATGCTAAAATAACCGTGCCTCCTCACTGAGTTGCATTTTTTTTCTCCCCCCACTTTACCCCCATGATGGATGTGTCCCTGTCATAAAAAGCAGCTGGAATGCAAAAATGGCAGTCTTTGCAGGAGGAGTGGTGGGGGCAGCACCATTTGCTGTCACAGGACAAGTGTTCAAATTGAGCAAACGTTAAAGGGGGTGTCACTCTCTTCTGTGTTTATAGCGTGTTTATAGTGTTTAAGCGCCGGCCTGAGAGACAGCAGCACGGAGGGAGCCGCCGTGGAAAAATGGCAATATCCTACGAGGTGGACGGTCTCGTCCATCATGTCGGATGGCCTAAACACGTATTATTGCTGGAGCTGCAATGCAGCTAGCTTTGCAGTGCTACACGCAAACAGGAGAGGGGAAGCACAGGAGTCAGTACATACAGTATAAGACAAAAACTGCATAGGATACAAATGGAAATTTTGCCTGGGGTGCCTAAAACGAGGCAAATGAAAAAAAGATGTACTTTTTCCAAAAATGTGTGAATGAGCTTTTAGTGAATTTGTGCTGAACTGTGATGTCACCATTTAGCTAACTGACATAATGGCAGCGTCTATGCCCAGTGTCTCCGCCCATGATTTGTAAGCTAGGCTGGACGAAGAGTCGCCACTTTCAAGTGACCACTTTGAAGAAAGTTCTATGATGTCAACGGATTAGCATTAGCTAACACCATTAGCATCTGATAACGATCGAAGAACTGTGTAAAGTGAATTCAGAGATTTTGGTTAGATTTGAGTTGTCACGTGTTTCTCGTGTTCTTTTTGTCATTGTCTGTCTCGTCACGCGTTATGCTCGTCAACCCCGGTCCCTTGCGTTATCCCAGTGGTTCTCAACCGCGGTCCTTCGAGTACCCCTACCTAGCCTGTTTTCCATGTCTCCCACAGCCAACACAGGTGTGTCAAACGATCAGCTAATTAGCAAGCTGATAATGGTCCTCAGCTGTGTTGGATGTGGGAGGGATGGAAAACAGGCTGGATAAGGGTACTCGAGGATCGGGGTTGAGAACCAGCTTTAACCAATCAGCTCCCAAAGCCACGCGTGTCTTGTCTTTAGTCCCCTGCTTTTTTTCAGTCTTTGTTGGGTCATTGTTCATATCATGTCCTTGTCACGCTGTGTTTCTTGGTTTGGCTGAGCCATGTCTGGTTTCCTTAGTGAGTTTATACCCAGTTTTGCTTTGTACTTTGAATCATGTGTTGGACTTTTTGATTTGAACAAGTACCTTGCTTGCCTTTTTTGTCCAATGGAATTACGTTTAGGAGCACTAACCTGCATCAGCTCAACCCTGGAAAAACCTGACAGATTCGTTCCCAAATGTGCTATACCTCATGCAACGGAAAAAAACATGACAAGTTGCAAGATGGTAGCCTGATACTTTGCCGGAGGACAAGAAGAGTCGTCGTAAAACGCTGGAGCTTTCTAGCAGCACTTGACCGACTCGATGTTCAATATGAATTGATTTTTAATCAAATGGAAATAGGAAGAAAAACAGATGTACATAAAACATTTAGCACTGTGTCAGCTGTGAGGGGTGATTACTTTCTACTATCAGTTTTTTTTTTTGCTTATTCATGAGCTACAAAATAAAGCCGCAGATAACTTCTCAACATGCCACATCGATTGAACAAAAATATCAGATTGACCAAAAATATCCAAAGCAAAGGGCTTTTAAGTGGTGGCATGTGCGATGAGCCATGTTTGGGTTTTGAATAATGCACGAGGACTTGTTTACGTGATCAGGCGATTACCCAGTTGTTTATATTTTTAAGCATTTTAAAAATATTAAACTACATCTACTGTGCCGTCAAGTGGATAATTCTGCTTATTACAACAACAACAAAACATTAAAAAATCTACTATTTTTAGTATTAGCTCCTTTATAGAAGTAACGGACGCAAATTAGTGGAAGAAAATATTAACAATTTGACACTTTCTATGTTCATTGGCGACATGAGCCATAAGAGTGTATCTTAAACTGCAATTTGCATACACGTCTATCATTTGTCATCTCAAATAATGATCACCATGCATACCACTACCCACACTCTATGTTCCAGCTCCCAAAACAGTATTTTTTTAATTACTTTTTTACAATCTTTTTTTCAACCTACCTCATCCCTCCCATTATCATTGTTTAAAAAAAAAAAAAATTTGTGTGTGTGTATACATTGCACAGTTTTTGTTTTTATTATTATTGTTGCCTGCTGCCAGATTGCAAATGAGAATATTTTCTTAATTGCCTTATTTAGATAAATTTGTTTCTTTGCTATACCAAAAATATTCATCTGTTGTTCTCATTGCGAAAAAAAAGATCCAAGTCCACCATTGCAGATGTACAGATGATTGTCCATGACATTGTGCAGGCGTTACCTCGTGTAACAAGGCGTGTCAAGGTGGCTCGTTATCGCCGGCGAGCGCAGCAAAGATGTCTTGATATTTAAAAGACAGCAGGCGGCCAGACAACAGGCTCAGCATGAGGGTTGAAGGAGGCCTAAAACACAGAGTGAGCGAAAGGCGCTTGACAGCGTGGGAAATCTAAAGCCATGTCTGGAACAAGTGAGGAAATAAAGCAGGGATTCCCACCAGTAAAGAAAAATCATCTTATTGAAATTTTGCCAAGGCCTTTGCGTGTATATTAAAACATTCTTATGCAAGTTGGCGTTCTTTGCGGTTCACGATTTCTTTATCTGATATAGAAGGTCAGGATGCAGCCATCAATGTTAAATAAACAAGTTGCCTTTTTCCAAAAATCTGTGTGTTAGCGAACTAGCAATCAGAATATGGGATATTTTGCCCAAAGCCTGGAAGTTGTAATTGCAGTTCACTTTTAACTTTTTGTGTGCTTCATTGTGAAGATTCAACAAGATGGTGCCAAAGTCCTGTCTAATAGGAAAGTAGTACAGTGGCGCCAAAGAAGCACAATGAAGTGATAGAACTCAAATGAGAGACAAGCTTTGTATGTCGGGGTGGAGCTGAATATAGCCTAGCTTGTTAGCGTAAGAAATTAGGCTAACAGCTAGCATATGGACTCCATTTTTATAGTTTGAAGTTATATCAAACAGTTTTAGGGATCATAGTTTACTTATCATAAGTATAAGTTTCTATTAAAATCCTATGCTTTAAGTTCTTAAAATAGGAAACTATAGACATTGTTAGCTAGGTTGTTTACACGATTCATAGCAGGGTCTCGTCTGGTCCCTAAACTCAAATCAAAGAACTTTTCTTCTTCACAGGTTTGCATGGATGTTTTTCAGCTTCAATCCGCGTCCATGTAATGGTATTTTATGCGCATGACGCTCAGCTCATTTGAATAAACGTGTGTGAAATGTTCTTTAGCTCCCATGAACACCTGCAAACTAGATTAGCGGCTGACATTAAGTTGTTTTGCTGCAGCGGGCCGCCAAGCGCTGCTCCTGCTTCATAACTCAGGATTTACCACCCAACCACCGGCGCCTGGCCCACCACCCCTCCAATTTTTTTTTTTTTTTTTTTACAACACCATATGCGTTTTTATGCATAATAGGCAAGCAGCTTTGGCTCACAGTGAAATACGGCCCGCAAAGGGGGAAATAACACTCCAGGCTAATCCATTTTACTCTCCCCCTGCCTGGATGCTTTGACATAGGTGGTTTATTCCCATTAGCATCCATGTGTGATTATTATAAATATGTATTACGGCATCCCTCCATCAAACAAAGACCAAATGGACTGTGGCAGTCGCGAAAAACAAACAACGTTCAGCCACGCCAACAGTGGAACGTGTGCAGCCCAATGCGCCCTCTGTGTCGGCCATTTGTTTTGTGGCGGTGTTTTATTTGGGTGCCATCAATCCATTGGCCACGAGAAGGCGGCGCTAGGTTCGAGCTGAGCGTCGAGTCTTTGCGTTTCAGCGGCCTTCATTAAAATTGCTGTCATACTATCAGGACGGATGAGAGCTGATGGCTAGATAATTGCCCTTCATTTGATAATTCATGTAATCTTTATTTGGCTGCATCTTATCCACGGCATAATAATGTGTTCTCACGGGAATTACGCGCTATTTCCGATGTAAAAGTGAAGCGCTGTAATTAACAGTATGTTATTTGGAAAACAATGTGACCTAAAAACGTAGAAATCCATCCATCCATCCATTTCCTACAGCTGAATCACCACTCGTCCACTGTTCTAAATGCTGAACTACTGGGGGGGGGGGGAAATCTGTTCCAAATTTGATCTGAGTCTCTCTTGGCTCTGTGTGCCAGCGTGCTAGTGGACATGTAAAAACTACCCAACTAATTGAATCAGGGTTTACGCACATCGATAATCGGTACGATTTTGATCCCAATTCCCGCACTTCCGATCAAAGCAAAAGCCAGATTGTAACAAACATCTCAACAACAACAAAAAACGGTCAGGTTCAGGCAACCTAGAACATTTAATAAACAACAAATCAGAAAGGCAGACAAGAGGTTTAAATTCTTCACGGAAAGAGATGTAGTACAGTCTCCTATCGCGCTCTGGACACACTTTGCCGTTCCCTCTCTTTTTATTGGATATTCACTAGTTACATTGCGATTGCTGTTCTAAAGGGGAGGGGAAACACACAACAGCAACCTCAAAGCAGTCACAGATACAAATCATTGTGCAGATAATAGTGTAGACATGTTTTTCTTCAGCACTGAAAGTTTCAAAGTCAAAGCTTCAAAAGTTCAAGAGCAAAACACAGTTCTTGGCCACAGTTCTTATTTTTGAAGATGAAGGTGCATGAGTCACACTCCCTTTTACTTTATTCACAGAATAAGTGCTTGAAAGAGAAAATATGGGGTAAATGTATTATTTAAAAACATACTGAGTGATTTTTCTGTGGTGGATTAAGAAATATTTTTCCTGTCTGCTCCGAAAACTGTAAGGCCTGACAATTGTAAACCAGAACCCCATTTACAAGAGTTGGGTCGAGCCACAGAATCCCGACATCGTTACGTGATTAAGAAGCGACTTGTTGCTAGAAACAAATAAGTCACAACTGGTCATGGTGAATGTTTATATAATGTCGGGGTGTTAAAAAAAAAAATCGATTTAGCAATATATCGCGACACTTCAGCGCACAGTTCTCGTATCGATTCGATATGCGGCCGAATCGATGTTTAAACAAATATTCAACAAAACGTCTTACTTAGGTTTAGGGTTCACATGTTAAGCATAGAAGAATGTTATATTAATGGAACATTATGTCTTCATATTTGATTTCAATGCTGTTCAAACATGAAACAGATTGTTAAATCACAGTTATAAGCCTGAAGTTTTAGATAAATAAATACATTTCCATACAAATCTTTAAGTGTACATGTACAAGTTTATTGATGAGTATTTTCTAAATTAGAGTTTAAAAAAAATTGCAATAATCAACGTATAGATTCGTATCGACATTAATCGGTATCGAATCGGATCTATGAATCGTGATACGGATCGAATCGCCAGGTACTAAGCAATTCGCACCCTTAGCATAATGTTACATGTCTAGTAAGTCATTCACCGCCATGAAAATGACAAGATCAATATTGCAAATCTAAAGTAGTTACAAAACAATCTTACAATTAGCCGAGCTTCTTCTATGCAGTACTCTTTCTTCTTCATATTTTACGGCGGTCTGGACGCTATGCTGACGCCACCAGATGGTGCCAAAGTGGATGTAGGAACAATGTTGATGTTTTAAATGATGTCTAAAACTGCAACTAAGTAAGGACCGTGAAATACTGTAATACATTTCCTGAATCAGCATCTTTTGCGACAATGCGGTTGAGGATCGTGTAAAGCTGCAGATCAGGTTTGCGTAAGGCAATAATTCAAATGCTTCCTTCCTTATTCATGAAGATGCCCATCACAGGAAGGGGGCTTCATACCAAAACTTCATGCTGATTCTGCTTCTGCGTACACGTCTCTTCTGCTTCTACCGTCTGCTCGCCCGAGGCTCATTGCACGCATTAGTCCGGCCCTGGGCAGCACGGCTTTCGGTAAAACAAGAGCAGAGGGGAGGACCTGCTGACCTGGACGGGTTTAATTGTGATGCGCACACAACAGCGCAAAGAGCAGTGTTTGTATCTTCAGGCTTCGAAAAGTGAACATTTGCTTTTGTTCTCCACTCGTATACAAACAAATGTCTGTCTGACGTCCGTCCGTCCGTCTTTACATCTGTAAGGTTCAGAAAGGAGTAAGATTTAAGTTAATTTGTTCAAATATATATTTACTTACACTACTTATAGAATTATAATTTACACATTTATATATTTTGGTATATATATATATATATATATATATATATATATATAATACAAGTAGCTAAATTGTGTTGAATCTGCTGCTCTCATTCACTTGCCTCTAAATACAATTTGCTAGCTCCTGATTGGTTAGCGTTGGTCAGCTGATGAGTTGTCAGGAAGTGTTTGCGATGTAGCTGCGTCTGTGACTCGAAAATAGTGTTGTTCCAGAAGAAATCCTCCTCCATCCTGCTTCCTAATTTCATAGAGTGTTTCATTAACCACCAGCGAAACCCCCACGTCACACATCTAAAGGTCTACCGAGCTATAAAGCTAGCTAGCTAGCTACCGTATGATCTGTATATATATTTAGCTCTCTATCTATCTGTCTACCTGAGGTTATATAATTTACAGAGTTTTGCTGGCTCAGCGCACGGGCCCAACCAAGCGTTACAAAAGAGAGAAAAAAAGAGGAAGAAAAAAGAAAATCCCGTGGCCAGCGTTCGGTGAGTGGAACTTTTTCATTTCATTTTTCATTTTCATTATCTGTCAGCTGAAAGTATAAATGCCAGAAGGATTAGAGAAATCAGAAATTACATGGGCTCTCGGCTTTCCCCCGGCTGCTTATCCTCCTCTCGGTTCATCTCTTTTCCGTCCTCTCCCTCCTCCCGTCCCCTACCTGCTTCCCACGTGTCCTGTCTATGTGCCATCTTTTGCACATCACGCTATGGTCTCCCTTCTTTGCCCCCCCCCCCCCCTTTTATTTTTATTTTTATTTTTTATTTTGACCCCACCTTTTCTCCGCTTCATGAGCCACATTGTCGCCTCTCCTAATATCCCGCTTCTTGCCTGTCCCGCCGGCTCGGCCCCAGTTCCGCAAGACTGGCGCCCCGCTGGTCTTCAGCGACGAGAGGGGAGTGTCTCGGGAAGGGAGCCCTTAATCCCCCAAGATCTATTACAGATAGCAGAGCTGGCTCGGGCGACAGAGATTAGGAGGGCGAAGATACTGGCAACATCGATTGTCCCTCTCGTCCCGCGGGCCGCCTGCCAGTTTGCTCCTGTAATGACATTCAACTAGTGGACCTCGCTTCTAAATGCAGGTGTGTCGTCGATTGGGGGGGGGGCTTTACTCGTATCGCTTTGGTGACGCTAACATGAAGGCTACACGGGTGCGGCTGTCACATGGACGCAGAAACAGCAAGTGGTTTTACTTCAACAAAGGGTTGTCAAACTCTTTTTTGTCATGAGCCACATGCAGGCTTGGGAAGTAACTGAATAAATGTACTGCCGTTACATAATCAGATTACAATTTTGTTTTTTACTATTCCGTTACAGTTACAGGAAAAAACGTAATCAGATTACAGATACATTTATTAAAAATGGGGATTACTTTGAGGGATTACAATTTCTACGATGAAAGGGAGAGAGAGAGAGCACTCAGTTTGAAAAAGCTTCTTGGACGGGAGGAGGAAATGGCGACCGGTATTCACTGGAACTTACTCGTCTTGCTGAAGACGGCATCCAGCGGCATGCTACGCGCTACGTAGCTTCTTACTAGCGAGCCGGCTAGCCTTCAACCATAATGTGAGTTACATCTTCCAAACAAATCTTTCTCCCACCAATTCACTATTTGAACATCATACACGGCTAAACTTGGGATAAAAGTATGTCACGCATCGTCATCCTCATTGGATGACTATATCTATCTATATGTCTATCTGTCTGTCTGTCTAAATTGTGAGTTGTGGTTGCTTTCAGTGACAGTTCGAAAACAGCATATGGCTTTCAATCAATCAATCAATCAACCTGGGTTAGGGTTAACTATAGCCTCTATATGTGTAGGCTGCCCGGGTCCCTATCACCCGCAAATAGCAGGGGCACATTGTATAGAATATATACTGTGGTGATATTTATTTTTATTTTGTCTTCATGAGCATACTATTAGAGTAATCCAAAGTAATCAAGTTACATTACTTTAATATTATGGTACTTGGATTAAGTTACTAACACCATTTTTTTGGAATCCATTTTAAAAGTAACCTTCCCAACCCTGGCCACATGGTAGGTTGTTAACCCCTCCAACATCTAGCCACAGTATCTTCCTCACAAAGGAAGGAGCAACACCGCCTCTGTCTCTCGGGTCGGGTTGGATCGTACAAGCTACAAAGGATTGCCAACAACAGGCAGCAGCTACAAGGCCTCCGCTAATCACACTATTGATCCTGTAATTCCGCCCATTTGAAGCTCTTTACCACAGTGGGCGGGATCAATGAATAAAGTCCAAGCCTCGGCTTCTCCCCACTTGCAGAGGCGAGCGGCGTCTCCGGGGAGGTGACGGAGACCGCCGCTGCATGCCGCCTCACTTTCATTTTAGTATTCCGCCGCCACCTCGGGAAAGGCTGTCATGTCAGCCGAGTGACTCAAATGAAGAATGGCTCGTTGAAACCTCCCCTACCTTCATGCACTATGTTATTAGGCTCAGGATAGTTTTACTCAGGTCCAAAAGCATAAATAATGGGGGTTGACACACAATTTGTTTATGTGCGCTCGTGATTTTTAGGAATGAAAGCAAGTAATATATAGCTTTTAAATGCCATACAGTATATATGTATGTAAGCATTTGACCAGACCTAGCACAGTTCATTTATTTTAAAACACATTCAATAATTATTATAATATATATATTTTTTAATTATTCTACTATGTAGGAGATCTATAATTTAGGTTATACATCTTTTATGTAAAGCGGTGGTTGGTCACACCACATATTTGCTACTTGAATCAAAGTTAGCCATCTAAACAAAACAAGCTAGCTAGCCACATAAGTAAAATTCTAATGAAAATATGTATTATTGAATTAAATATAAATTTTTTCAGGTCATACCACATTATGTACAAAGATAACCACTACATACCAATTGCTAAAAGGGTAACTTTTTTTCTTCTTTTTTTTTTACATAGATGTGAGACAAGATACAAACAAGATAGCTGCTCCTATGGGTTCTTTACTAGCTTGTGGATGATACAAACTCTTGCAGTTAAATGTATTTCAAAATAAAAGTCCCTAATTGGTTATTTCCTTTTGGTCGCACCACATGATAATTCATAAAATGGGCATCATCGGACAAACTTGGCTGCCAATTACCCATATGTACTTTATTTGCCTCCTTCTGAAGCTAAATGCTTAGGCAGAAACAGTTGTTTATCAAAATGGCGGGACAGGAAGTGCAAAGAAGAAACAGGAAGTGGGGAATGTATAATGGCGACATGACAAGCCACCCGCTTGCCGCTTGTGGAAGTGACAGCAAGTGTGATGTTGGTGAGTTCATCTTAAAAATGATAAAATCTAGATGCTGAAGCGCGTTGGTCTTTCTGCGTAAAATGTTAGTTAGGGTAAAATGTTTTTTTTTGTAGCTGTGGGGGCAGCCATTTTGTCAGCAACAGTCAATTTCCCTCAAAAGTGGTAAACACACACGTCTTCCACACTCTAAACTTTTACCATTTTGTGTTTATACAGTAGCTAGCTATCTAGCTTTATAGTTTATAGATGTGTGACGTGGGGGTTCGTTGGTGGTTGATGAAACACTCTATAAAATTAGGAAGCAGGATGGAGAAGGAAAATTAGGAAGCAGGATGGAGAAGGATTTCTTCTGGAACAACACTATTTACTCGTCACAGACGCAGCTACATCGCAAACACTTCCTGACAACTCATCAGCTGACCACCACTAACCAATCAGGAGCTAGCAAATTTTATTTAGATGCAAGTGAATGAGAGCAGCAGATTCAACACAATTTAGCTACTTGTATTATATATATATAATATATATATATATATATATATATATATTTATTTATTTATTTATTATTATTATTATTATTATATATATTTTTTTTTATTTTTATTTTTATTTTTTTATAGACGCACGTTTGGTTCATGTTTTAACACCCACCAAGTTAAAAACATTGGTTCTTGCCTGATAAGGTGTTCGAATGAGTGCAAACTGGCAATGTAATTAAAAATGAGAACCAAACCGTGCATCTCAATGTCCTGATACCTATCAGGCATTTATGTTTTTTTTTTTTGGTGCTCTAATTTGCAGATAGGGTGCGAGCCCAACTTTAACATACCTCCTTGACAATAATTACGCGCCGCCATGACAAGCGTGAACTCTGCAATCAGCTTCTAATTTACGAGCGCCTGCAAGATGACGTGACACCGCTGATTGTAGCTTTAATTATTTGCTGCGCTTTGCAAGGCATAATTGAGGAGCCTGACGTCCCCGAGTCATATCGTCGCACTGTTTAATGAGACAATAAAGAGTGAAGGAGGAATGGGAGTAATACAGCGTGAGATGGCGGATCGCTGATTGTTGTTAATGTACTGTTGACTTGATATTGGTCGGTCAAAGGAGCAGCCAAGTGTGTGAAATAGAGAAGGAAACAAGGAACTACTGGGAAATGCCACTACAAATCGAAGGGTTAAAGACGACGTCGAAATCTGAGAAACCATGAATGAGAAACCTTGATGAAGAGAGCAGGGCTGGATACATGGACGCAACCTCAAACGCACGCATGGAAGAGTACGGATAGGAAACCTCCACATTCGGAGAGAAACCATGGCTAAGAAATGTCAACGTCATGACAATTCTATAGACATACAGCATAAAGGTCTATATGATAAAATAAGAATGACTGTAAGAGTGACCACTATAGGTACATAGCAACTGCACAAGGGCAGGGCCCCAGTAACTGCATAAGACTAGGTAAACTAAGAGTGGCTAATATATCTTAATCGTACAATACAATCATAAGGGTCATAGTAACTGCAAATGACTAGACAAACTAAGAGTGGCTAACATCACCATACATTATCACCATAACGGACATAGTAACTGCATACGGCTAGACAAACTAAGATTGGCTAACATCACCATACATTATCATCATTATAAGGGATATAGTAACTGCATAAGACTAGACAAACTAAGAGTGGCTAATACATCATCATCATACATTATCACTATGAGGGACATTGTAACTGCATAAGACTATTCAAACTAAGAGTGGCTAATACATCATCATCATACATTATCACTATGAGGGACATTGTAACTGCATAAGACTATTCAAACTAAGAGTGGCTAATACATCATCATCACACATTATCACTATGAGGGACATTGTAACTGCATAAGACTAGACAAACTAAGAGTGGCTAATACATCATCATCATACATTATCACTATGAGGGATATAGTAACTGCATAAGACTAGACAAACTAAGAGTGGCTAATACATCATCATCATACATTATCACTATGAGGGACATTGTAACTGCATAAGACTATTCAAACTAAGAGTGGCTAATACATCATCATCATACATTATCACCATAAGGGACATAGTAACTGCATACGACTAGACAAACAAAGTGTGGCTAATACATCATCATACATCATCAGGGGCATAGTAACTATAAGACTAGACTAAAAGTGGCTAATGCATCATCATCATACACCATCACACATGACATAGTAACTGCATAAGACTAGACAAACTGAGTGGCCATTACATCATCATCATACATTATCACCATAAGAGACATAGTAACTGCATAAGCAACTGACAACATTTAACACATATCGCAATGATACCAATCCTTCCCCCAAACAGTCATAACAGGTCCTCATTCTACACCTCACGTGATACAGTACCTTATTTATGAATCTGCAAAAGGGTGTACTGCTTGTCAGAATTTAAAATACGTTCAACTCTTGGTGTTTGCCGGCGCTTCTCACAGTACTATAACATAGAAAATACGAGCCACCACAATAGGAGAATGCGGAGAATGTCATTATGTTAAAAGTCAGAATCGTAATAAGCCAGCCATATCGATAGATACAAGATTCAAGCTGCTTAAAATGCTGATCTTAGCGTAACATTTACCAACCGCAGGACAAAGTTGTGAGCAATTTGCATTGAACATTTATCCCCTGCTGGTGCCACTGTGAGGTTGCACCTGTTTCCCCAAGGTTGTGCAAGTTATTTTATGGATCTGTGCCCGACCAGCTGGGACAGCAGCTTTTTTGACAGATTGAAATTCCGTCGCTACATTTTTAACCACCAGCTTTATTTATTCTCTCTTTTTTTTGGGGTGGGGGGGGGGGTGGTCCTTGTTGTTATCCTCGCTTTTAAGTACACGTGTACTTGCGGAGTGGGTGATGAGCGCAATTCTGGCCTGTGTGCCACGACCCTGAATGATGGCGTGTGGGCCGCGGGACCTTTTAAAAGCAACTGGCGCTAAATTGTCCGCTCACTTTTGCCTTTTTGTCTGGATTTATGATGCACTTTGGAGCTGCTTTGCAATTCTGAGGCCAGTGGCCTTTTGTGGGATGGAGTTTACAGGAGATCGTGTTTTGTTGATGTGGAATTAGGACGTGATCCAGTTAAAGGATCAAGCAGCACGTGGTGTGCAAATGCTCATGTTTTACATGTTAGTTCAAGATATCTGTGAAAACGCTCACAATTTTGACATTACAAGACTTTTTTAATACCTTCAAAAAAAATGGCTTCGTGATCATATTATTCAACTCAATCACCATTTGCCCTGTTGTGATCCTTACAATGTTTTAAAATTCAGCCAAGTTCACTTAGCTACAGGAAATTTGTGAAAAGACACAGGAAGTCTGACGTTTTTGTTTGAAGCACCCATTTTAGTATCAGCTACCAAATTTCAACCGTGTCGATTCTTGTTTGATGATAAATCAAAAGGGGGTGTTTACAGTTTGAAAACTGTTATCAACATTTGAATGTTGCCTCACTTCAATTTTAACATCACCTTGGTTCTTTGGGATTTGACGCCTAGCCTAGCAAGTGTCCAACTAGCTTTAGCCACAATCCAATTAATTGCATAGGCACTCTATAGGAAAGCGGTCAAGTTGGATTAATTGGCCTTTGTTATGCAAAGCAGGTGCTGTTTAACAAGAAATCAATACAACACAGGTTGAGTGATTTCACCCCCCTCAACCCCCCCCCCAAAAAAAACATAACCGTGTTTTTTTTTTTTTTAGTTTTAGTATGAATTTACTCTCAACAATGACGGATGTTCCGATGCAGTCCGTTTTGTAAAAGGATGCCAGCCATCATTCACTTCCCATTTGCAAACATCCAACCCTCGCTAATGTGTCCTATACGTCCCCCCGGGCTCCCATACATCAACTCTTGACCCATGAGCGAGGCTGGGAAAGGAAGTACAATTCATTATTGACGCTTCTAAGAGGGTGGGCTATAGTGAATTTTCATAAGGCCGATTTTTTTTTCTTTTTTTCTTTGGCTAATGTGCTAGCTGCAATGCCACAAGGAAAGTCAATATTTTACCATCGGGATTTGGAAATGTAAATAAACAAGAGCTGTGACTGGCAAAGGCAGCCTATTTGCATTTTACGACACCGATATATGAACACTGGCCACTTTTCAAGGTAAAGCGGGGACGTTATTATTATCGAGATAAATCCACTCCACGTGCCTTCAACACAGAGTAATCCTGCAGTGCAGAAATCAAGGGATGTCTTAAGTATTATTTACTTTGCTTCCATGCAACAAGCGAGCATTTCTAGGAAAGCACCGCTGATCTACTGATGTATTGATATTGTAAAGGAAATTAACATACACTAGACTTATGAGTTTAATTTGCTCTGTGACCTTGCTCATAATGCAAAAAAGTTTGTATCCCAAGTCATATTTCGCCTTTGAAATGAATGGAAATGCCATTAATCTGTTCCAGCTGTTCCCGGTGTGTGCACCTTGGCCATCAGGGAGCAGTATCAAACAGTCAAACAGTCACTCAGAACTACAGACAGGTAAGGTAAGTTCTATTTTCTCCCTGTTTTTTTTTTGTTTTTGTTTTTTACACACCTGGCTTGCACACATAAGGTAGGCCGATTCTCCCGCCCAGACTTCTGACTTTTCACAGAGGATAAATAATATAACTGCTGTCAAAATTAATCGACAAGTCAAATTAATTGACAATTATTTTAATAATCGAGTAATCGTTAAAACTAGCCAAATACTCCAATGTCAGTCTCTCAACAGTATTGATTATCTTTTGCATTGAACCAAAATAAGACATTTACTTTGAACCAGTTCCTGAATTTGTTCAAAAGGATCGGCACAACAACAATTCCTCTCATCGATATTGCTGAATTGATGTTTGGTAAACATAACCAATCAAAAACAGTAATTGGGGGAAAAAAAGGGTTTTGTAATACACTTAAATGTGAAATTAAATGTTATGCCATTTTTCGATTAATCGATGGAATAATCGATAGAATAATCGATTCTAAAAAGAATCGATAGTGACAGCCCTACCTGGGAGGAGTATACAGTATATTGTTGTCCACATGTGTTATTGTAATATTCGTGTTGGATTATAGGTCGGAAAAAAAGACATTTTGTAGAGTTCATGTAAATTGTCTTGAGGTCTCGCCAGTCTTCTCACTTCGGTGCTATGCATAATTCCAATCTGAATCCAAGGCTTTTCTCCTTTTGTCACTGACATGAGCAAGTGCAAAGTCAAGTGGATTGTAATTGAAAACAAATGTGTCTGGGCGCTTTATTGTTGGCACTTGGACTTTAATTGCCAAGGATCTTCCTTTCATAGCAGGAGCAATATTACTGCATGTAGCTTCTGTTCTGGGCGCCTTCATTGTCATTGCGTGGAAATAATATCTCGTTGAGAGCATTTGCAATGTTTTCTGAACCCCGCGAGTGTTCCACACTTTCAAGTCCTCTTCTAAACAAACGACGTTCAGTTTGGTGCAATCAGGAGTGTCATTTGCGTCAGCTTTTTATTCCCACAAGTGCGTTGAGTGTAAAAAAAAGAAAAGAAGAAGAAATAAACATCTTAAAATGGGCATTTCTGGGTAAATCCAAGCAAATAAATCTCACGTTCACTCATTCTGTCCTTGTCAAGATGTCTGTTGTTTCATTTAGCATTTATTTAGGCAGAAAATCGAATTTCATTAGTTGATGTCTATTGAGCAAATTTCACAGAAAATTGGGCTTGAATTAAAAAAAAAAAAGTGATTTCTTTTGGAGCTTGGTAAATGTTATAATGTACAGTATTTAAATATGTTGCGATAATCAGAGGTAAGTGAATTAATTGTGACCATTATTATTTATATGCTAATTTTGTGGTGATGCATTGTATAGTTACTTTTTTGTTTTAGTTTTAGTTTTTCTTTCTTTCTTTCTTTTTATAAGCAAAAAAAAAAAAAAACTAAATTAACGAAGCAACGTAGCCTACGGAACTAGCAAAATTATTATTGTGGGAATTTTGGAATCATCACATCAGGAAATGGATTATAATTTCTCTGAAATGATTAAATCCCACTTTAGACAGATTGGAGTTCAAGTTTTCTTTTTATTCATTTGTCATTTAACTACAATTCAAAATGTGTAATTTTCACATACTTTCTCTTTTAATTTCCTTCATAAGCATTCATTTTAGCATTCAGCTATTAACATTCAGCTTCCAGCATTCCCACGCAATTTCTGCAGAAATTGCACTTCGTCTAGTTACTAATATTGTTGTTGTTATTATTATTATTATTATTGCAAAAAATCCACAAGTGATGTCCCCTGGAAAATGTTTGCAATTGCCTATAGATGCCCCAAAATGCTCAAACGAAAGCAATGTTTTTACATTAGACATAGCGTTGATATTTCCGCCGGAAATTCAGCAATTCGCTGAATTTGCAAACGGTCCTCTGCTGAAGGTGAAATGCGGATTCAAACTCATAATCTCCCAGCTGCGAGGCAGACATGCTTAACCACCGCCGCGCGGTGCTAACTTCCCTTGAAGCAATTGACTCTTGAATTTAAGAGTTCCCCTTTTCAGAGCGAAATTGTTGACTAAATCCCTCGCGCTTTGCGATGTGAAAGAAAGATGACACGCCGCTCGCTTATTCCAGCTGGGATTTCATTTGTTTTGTTGTTGTGTCTGCGCTGACGCTTGTGTTCCGTCGTATGCGGCGCTTGTAAAATGAGTCCAAAATGCTTCTCTATGTAATGATGTTTATTTTAAGGTGTGATGTTCTGAAGTTTTAGCAGTCAGATCAACTCTGCAACCAAAGTCACCAGCCATGTTTTTGGCGCCAAACTCCTCGTAGTTCTCATAAGCGATCGTGTCTTCCGTTCTCGAAGGATCACAATGCTTGCACTTCTGACAGCTTCTTTCCTTTGTGTGCGCTGGTAATGGAGGAAGACGTTTGTGACCGCAGCGCTTTTAGATGTTTCGTTTTTGATGCATTCCGCACTCCTCGCCGCCTCTAGCGCTTTTACCATTAGCCTGTCTTAGCACTTGCAGTTGTTTTCACATTTCATAACAGACAATTCAGAGCGATCCGCCGTCTTCGCAACGCGCCGACGCGGTACATCAAATTATCGATTCAACAAAATAGCCGGCGTCGATATCAACGGTCTTTGTTAGAAAAGCAGCAGCGTGTTAGAAGACGTGGCTTGTGGAGTGGATGGAGCAAAAAAACATCGGCCCCAAAGTGGAGGCTGAAATTGAAGAGGCGCCACAAACGATCCATTTTTCAGCAAGAATCGCCGCCATGAGCTTACGTTGGCAGAGGTGCCGTTGTGATTTATACACTGACGTGCGGCAGGCGGCAGGTGCTGGACCGCAGACAACAAGAAAACCCCAAAGCCAGCCGTGTTTAAACTGTGTGTTCAAATTCGGGTCATCTTTCAACATTTAATCAAAACTTAGTACTTTGTATATATATATATTTTTTATTATTTTTATTTTTATTTTTTTTATTTTATTTTTTTAACCTCAAGGGTCTTAGTAATAATGACATATAATAATAATAATAATAATAATAAACTTGCTCAAAGAGAAAAAAAATGAACTGTGATGAAATGTTAAATATGTTATTCTTATGAAAGCTTTTGATACCTGGAATTGATGCATTCTTTTTGGGTGAAAACAGGCGCATGACGCTGCATGAAACGGCCCTGGCAACATAATTAACAACATTCATAATTAGATATGTCGGCCTGTGGATGAACTAGTGAGGCATGTATACAGTGTCAGTGGACAAAATGCACACGAGTTTTGTATAATAGTGTCAGATGGCGATCAAGGCAGCCGTCTGAAAATATATATTCACGCTCTTCACTCCAGAGTATAAATATCAGTGGTTCTTAACCCTGGGGGTTCGGCGAGTCACTCTTAAGTAGTAAGTTGCAATTCATCGAAATTCCATTACAATTTCAATTATTGCACTCCACAATGACAAAATCATACATTTTTGAATTGTTTAAATGTATACATTTGCACCTTTTTTACATTTTTAAATAACTAATTTAATACATTTTATTTCATCCACAAAGAACTTGCATAATTACAGTGTTTCAAATAATTGTATTTTTCTTAATATTTTTATTATTATTTTTTTACATTTAAACATTTTCTTGTTTTGTACAAAAAAAATTGATCGTCCTACTTTACAGTGCAAATGCTGCAGTTTTTAGCCAACATAATTTTTTTTAAATAATTATAATATTTATATATTATTATTATTATTATAATAAATTCTGTTTAGTCCAAAAAAAACAACTTACATAATTATATTGTTTCTATTTTTTTTAATTGGTCTTAATATTTTAAAAATAAATAAATGCATTATATTATTATTATTATTATTATAAATTCAGTTTGGTCCATAAGGAACTTACATAATTGTGTTTCTATTTTTTTTTCTTGTTTTGTCACAAAAAATAAAAATTGTGATTTCAATTATTGCCAAAATGATGATGATGATTATTTTTTCCCGTAATCGAGCAGCCCTTCCCTCAGGTTTTCGGCGGAGGTGAAGACACACACTTGACTCCTATGATTTGCGATGCCAAAAATGCCACGGTATGTCAATTAGGTATGCTTTTTAATTCAAGCCCATTTCAATTTCAATGCGTACTTCCGTAGCGGTACCGAATTCCCAAAATAGTCAGCCAGCCCAGAAGCACCGGAGAAAGTGTTTGAATGAGAAAATAAGAGATTTGAGGTTTGATATCTCTGTCAACTCTCGTAATTTTGCTGCGCGGCCGAGGACAGGCTTTATCTGGGGATGAGAAGAAGAAAGTTTAGCTCGGGCCCGTCGGAGCTGCTGGGCTCGGCACAAGTTGACTTCTTATCCTCCCAGGGTTTACCCAGAGAGAATTTTGGCAATTTCTATTCCGATTGGAAGCAAAGTGGACCGAAGGGCTAAATGAACTAAAAGCTTTTGATCTCCCTCGCAGAAGATTTACATTTGCGGGGGAGCGAGGCCTAATCTGCGTATTTTTAAACACCCGCAAAAAAGTTTGACCAGAAGCCAGTGATGACCGACGTCTTGTAGTTCCCTCCTCGCGCATCTTTTTCCCCCCCCCCTCTTTCCTTCCTTCTTTTTCTTTCTCTCAACATCTCCATCTACCCCCTCGCGTCGTTTATCCTCTCCGGAGGCTGTCCGTCTTATCAGCACACCGAATGGATTGAGCTTCATCTCGAGCGTTTGTTGCGGGTTCAAGAAAGGCCCATTTGGGAGGATGAATGCAGTTGAATGATGTGTTCACGTGAGCCTTTGGTGCCAAATAACATTTTTAATTCCGCGGAATTCCTCCCCGCGCACGTGTTGTTGCAAGCCTTGACATTATGACAAACCGCCACACTCTCTTTGGCCTCGACATCAAACGCTTTTTTCCGCTTAGCTGAATTTATTCACAACTTCTTAAAAGTAGTAGACATCCCTCGTGTATGTGTGTGCGCGCGTGTGTGTGTACCTCAAGAGATGTCGCATGCATGTGTAAAAATCCATTCGAAATTCTTGATGAGTTAGTTTCCTTGGCGTTTAATTCTTTTGTGGCCCTTTTCTGCAAGAAAACACTGACAGGAGTTGTATTTCCTGCAAGTGGCACTTTTCACACTTATTTGCTGAAAAACTTTTTTTTCTGATTTTCTGAAGTGCCCCAAAATGACACCAAAATAGGAAAATAATAGATTTTGGGATTATTAGAGTTAGCTTTTAATTCATTTTGATTTCAATTTTTTTTGCTCATTCACTCCCAGCCATTTTCACTGAAGCGACCCCCTTCACTCCCAGCTGTTTTACTGGATTTTGGTTGATTTTGCAAGGGCCACCGAATATTGTGTTCTATTGCTATAAAAACATGGAACCGACCAAAAGAAAGATTTGTATCTCTTCTTTCATCATGTTTCCGTTTTGCTGCAATTTGCATTAGAATATAGCTATGTTTCATCATTATTCGCAAACCTGTTGAAAACACTGGGGAAAAGAGCTTTTTGCAACATGGCCCTGGTTGATCTCTTATACTCTGCTGCCACCTGCTGGTCGTTTTTTGTAATAACTACATTACTTTGAGCAAACTCTTCAGGTCAGAGGCTGCGTCAAAGCCTTCTTTATGCTCTAGCATAAAACAAACAAACATAAAAACATATAAATAAGTCTTTGGGACACTGGTAATATTTTAAATATAACATATTAATATGTTTTTAGTAGCAAATTAGTTAAATTCAGTTGTTTTAATACATTTTAGAGCAGGTTAGTTAGTTTTTTAATGCTTTGTTTGAGTTAAATTTTTATTTAGTTTTAGTATTTTGTTTTATTTTTAATGGAATCTTTGTTGGAGGTAATAGAGGTAAGTTTAAAAAAAAAAAGTATTTTGTAATTAAGTCAACAAAAATTATCAAACGACTGATCGAATTAAATATATTTAAAATAAACCCAGAAGAAAATGAATTAACATTTGGTGGTCCAGGCTTCTTTCCATTGAGGAGCGACATGAAACCATCAGTGGACCGAATTGTGAACCCAATCAACTCCTCAGCCGCCTCTCTGCCATCTGCGAAGCGTGACATGACGGTGATGTGCACAGCTGTAGGGTCTGCCGACAGGTTGTTCGGTATGTTAGGGTGACATACTGTCAGATGTTAATGGGATGTTCTGGCAACCGGTGTTGCTGGGTTTGTAGCTGCCTGGGAAATCCAGTTGTTTGTTGGACGTCACTGTCGGGACTGAGCACATTTCTGACACGCCAGCATTAATGCGTCCTGTTGGGAGCAAGCGATTGTTCCTCATATTCACGTCACATCTACTAACGTCAAAGTGGTCCTGATCCAAGGCCCAATCTGAATTTAAATGGGTTTAATTAATCCAAATGGAATGGTAGCGGAATCTTGGGTTATATCTTAGCTTACCTTTTTAGTCTTGGTTTTAAATCATTGTTAGGGTAACTTGATTGAATAAAGTTTTAGATCAGGTGTCTAGCCCGAGTTGTAGGACTCAAATAATAGATGCCAAGATCGCAAAGGTTGGAATGTGTTAGTTGAGTTTTTGGTTTTAAGTTCATTAGCAGTCAGGGAGGAAATTATCTTGTTTTGAGAAAATAAAATGGCGGTTAATTTGAGCTGCGTATACGTTTATATTATCATTGGTGTTCACATTAGCTTTTGAACTGGACCATGTTAGAAGACAGGGTAGCTGGGCTTTGGTTTCTGATTTTTAAAAAACAATTATTTTTTTTTTTTTTAATTGTTAGTAGTCAGGAGTAATGTTTCTAGATAGTGCTCTTGTTCTAGGACGAAAGTGCTGCATGTCGAATTAGCAGAGTATTAGTTTGAACTACTGCACCGTGGCTAATGATTGCTTGGATGTCTAGACGGGGTGATTTGCACTTGAAATTATGTTTTTAGATCAGTCATCTGGATTTAGGAATAGGAAATTGTCATTTTTGTGCTTAAAATGTAGTTTTTTTTTTTTTTTTTGATTGTGGTGGTTTGGTTTATGATAGTAATAATCCATCCATCCATCCATCCATTTTCTGTACCGCTTGTCCTCACAAGGGTCGCGGGGGTTGCTGGAGCCTATCCCAGCTGGCTTCGGGCAGTAGGCGGGGTACACCCTGAACTGGTTGCCAGCCAATCGCAGGGCACACAGAGACGAACAACCATACTCACAATCACACCTATGGACAATTTGGAGTGTCCAATTCACCTGCCATGCATGTTTTTGGAATGTGGGAGGAAACCGGAGTACCCGGAGAAAACCCACGCAAGCACGGGGAGAACATGCAAACTCCACCCAGGAAGGCCGAAGCCCGGACTTGATCTCACAACCTTTGCACTGGGAAGCGGACGTGCTAACCAGTCAGCCACCGTGCCGCCGATAGTAATAATAATAGTAATAATGGTGTTGAAGATATTTAGTTTTGCTATCCATGTATCAGGTTTTTGTGTCAGAATATTGTCACTGATGATAGCATTTCGTCAAATAATTAAAATAATTGCTCAAGTAATTTTTTTGCAAAAAAAAAATCTTTTTTTGCCTTAATCATCTCCTTGTGATGCAAATGGTTAAAAACATTTTGTGTTTCGTGAAAAAATCTGGAAAAAAAAAAAAGACTTTATTTTAAGAAGGCGTCAATTTGTGAGTTGTTTGTTGTTGGTATAAAATTGGTCACCAGAATCATGGCCAGTTATGGCCAGATATGCTTTTAGCCTGAATCGTGGTCAAGGGAACAAATAGAAAGTGCATTGATGTTTCTGTATTAGGCAATTTGTAACTAATGGTTGTGTTTCCATAGTCAGGAACCCGGCTGCTGCCAGCGGGATCGAGCGGATTCACCTCCGATGGGCACCAGGGGTTGATATTCGGATTCACGGCATGCCAGTGGGTTAATTCTGTGGGTGCTGTCCCCCCTGGCGGGGAGTGGGCGGGTCTCCCCCTCTGTTGGCTGCTGGGTGGCGGCTGCGTCTTGGCCGTTCCCTGGGTCTCTTGGGGGGTGCTGCGTTGCGGGGCTTTCCCTGGTGTCGGGGGCGGCGCCGTTCCGGCGCGGTCCGTCGCTCTGGGCCCGGCGACGCGGTTCGGGGCCTGTGGGCCGCCGGGGTGCCCGGTGGTTCCCTCTCCCCTCCCCCTTCCTCCCCCTTGCTGCCTCTCCCTCCTCGCCTCTCCCCGCCCGTCCTCCGCCTCCCTGTCCCCTCTCCCTCGTCGCCCTTCCTCCTCCTCTCCCCCTCTCCTTGCGTCCCTGCCGCTGCCCCCTGCCCTTCTTGTCGTCCCCTTCCCTCCTCCCTTCCCCTTCCCCGGTACGCCTTCCTTCCCCTCCCCTGGGCCGGGGGCTCCATCCATGGCCCGGGTCTCGGTGCTATGGGGGCCGGCGGGGGTGGCTGGGGTTTGGTGTCGTGCCCGCCCCGCTCCGGTGGGCGTCCTGACACCTCGGGCGGGACCCAGTATCCGGGGGGCGAGCCCTATCGCCCCGCCGGACGGGTCCCATATGCCCGCCGGGGTCCTGGTGGGGTGGGTGGGGGCTTGGTGGGCCGGTGCGCCTCCTGCCCCCGCCCGGTTGGGGGGGGCCCCGCTGGTCACACCTCTTAACTCACTACACTAGGTTTGCACAATACACTTTTATAGACATATAGGGCACATAACACACTTTGGGGGGTGGGGTAGGGTGGAAACACCGTCTTCACCCTACAACTCCCCTCCAATTTTAATACACCACACAACTTGTGGGTGGGGGGGGGGCTTGGGGGCTTGTGGGGGTGCCATCGGTTGGGGGCCGCAGTATAGAGCAGTGCTGCGGTCCCCTGTCCGTGTCGCCACCCGCCCCCCCCCCCCCCGCCCTATCTATTTTTTTTAATGCACCACATACACTCAGCAACATGCTTGGGTGGCGGGTGGATCGGAGCGTGGGAATATCATTTCCATCGGCTCCGGTTCACCTGCTCCTAATTTTAATGCACCACACACACACACTTGTATATACACTGGGTGGGGTCACATTCACGGTTTAGGGGTAGAGTTCGCCAGTCCGCGAGCTGGCGGACTCAGTAACAGGGGTTAATTTTCACAAAGAACGCTGGGGTGACGACCGGGGCCTTCCCCCGCTGGGCCTGGGGTTCGGGGGTGTCGGCCGCCCTCCGGTGCCCCCATCTCCCCCTTCTGCCCCCGGTGTTCCGTCCTTCCACACGGCGGGGGGTGGGGTGGGCGCGGCTGCCCTCTCCGCTCCGCTGTCCGGCCCCTCTTCGGCGCCGGTGCCTGGGTGCGGGTGGTCCCCGGGGGCTGGGGGTCGGGGGTTGGGGGGCTGCCGGTTGGTCGGGGTGGGGTCGGGGGGGGGGGGGGGCGGCTTTGTTGGGGGGGGGCGGTGGTGGGGGTTGCGGGGTGGGGGGGTGCTGGGGGTGGGGGGTGTCTGGGGGATTGGGGGCATGGGGGCGGCTGGGGCTGGGTTGGGGTGGGTGGCGGGGGGTGGATGGGGGGCGGGGGGTGGTGGGGGGGGCGGGGGTTGGGGGCCGGTGGGGTGCCTGGTGGGCCTGCAGTGCCCCGTCCTGCTGCGTTGGGCCGGGGGCGCGGGCCGTGTTGGGGCGGGGGGCGCTCCTGCTCCTGGGTTTGCTCTCCGGCCGGTGGCCCTGGTGGGGCCCGGGGGTCGTCCTTTGGCGCTGCCGCGGCCTGGGGGGCCCTGAGGTGTTGCGCTTGCTCTGTTCCGGCGGGGGTCGACGGCTCCCCTCTTTGGTGGAGATTTTCATGCATGCCAGATCCACCACACCAGCATCTACCGAAACTCAGACACAATCTGTTTCCTCCTCAGGTTATTGAATCGGTGGAGGCTGGTGTCTCGGATCTCACGCGGCTTCGTCTGTCCTTCCTTCCTTTTCTCGGTCTCTCCGTTGGTCTCTTGAGGCCTCCCTGACTTTATGTTTTTTGGATTTGTTGGGGTCTGGATGTTTCTTGGGCTGGGGAGGAGTTCTGGTGGGGGGTGTCTGGTCGGTGCTGGATTTCACCTTCCTTGGTTTTCTTCGGTCCCCTCGGGTCTCCTGGTGTTCGATTTAGGTGAACGGTATAAGATTTTTTTTTCTAATAGGTTTTCTGGTGAGCTAACAAACACACGCACGCACGCACGCACGCACGCACACACACATACTCACCCACACACACAAAAAAAAAAAAAAAAAAGTATGTATGTATGTATGTATATATGTATATATGTATGTATATATGTGTATATATATATATATATATATTTAAAAAAAAAAAAAAAAAGAGCAATGATGATGACATTTCCGAATGAACAATACTGAGCTCTTAAAAAAAAATAAAAAAAAGAAAAAAAAAAAAAAAAAAAAAAAAAAAAAAAAAAAAAGAAAGTGCATAATGTTAAGTCAATAACCTGCGCGGCGCGGATGGATGGCGAGCTGTTGTGGCTATAAAACAAAGAGTCACTTGTATTGACACAGCCATCCATAGCACTCTGCTAACTCTCTGCTGACTAGACAGAGAGACTGTTTTTCTACCTTTTTACATTCATACGGTGTTCACGTCCCGGCTGACTCTTCCTGAAAATAACCGCGTCTCCTTGTTGTGGATCTTCACTGCAGATGTTTTTTTTCTGCACTGCACCTCAGAGGACATTTGGAGTTCTTATCAAAGTAACATGGAAGGAAATTTGGGTGTTGAAATTGGATGTGACTGGCTCTACATCCAGGACAGGAGGAGGACAGAGGGTGTTTTTACTGACAGCCTGCGCCCTATTGCCTCATACATCAAGGTGTATCGGGTTCGATATGATAGTGTATAATCATAGTTTGATATGATATACTTCCCCTTTGCTCATATCCATTCAGCCTTCCACGGCTTTGTAAAAACTGTGCCACGTTGGCATCCGGCCCGCAGCCGTCAGGAAGAGCGGCAGGAAATATATAGACGTCGGTCCAAAACAGAGGCAACAATTTTTAATTTGCCACTGATAGGGTGACGCGTCCTTGGCTGATGCCGGCTGATTTACGCTGCGCAACTTTGCAGAGGTGCTTTCCAGGCTGATGGCCTCACATTTATCTTGAATACTAACAGTAAATAAAACACACAAATATCAACGGCAAGTTGAAGCCCTGTTAAAATGGTCCTTGAATTTACTTGTATAGAGACAGTGAAACCCGTTGATGGGACCTACGGAGCAAAACCACAAAGGCAACCAAATAAACTATAAAAGTGACTGCCGACACATAATACAATGTCACGCTCATATATGACATCACAGTGCCATCACTTGCACAGCTGTGATTGGTCAATACGAGAGCGTTAATGGTACCCTTACATCACGTAAGGACTCTCTGTACTTGTGTCACATATTTGGTGGTCATAGTTGCTTGTAACTGAAATACTCGTGTAGCTCATACTACCAGAAACAAATTCCTTGTTTATTTTTACTAGGGGTGTCAAAATTAGTGAGTTCTTTTAACCCTACTCATTTTTTTAACGCGCAATGAATATCCGACCCTTACTTGGAAAACACGTCCACGTCAAAATTAAGCAGTAATAAATTTAATAATAATGCATATATTTGTGGAGACTGGGGCCAAGTTGTATTCAACAATTTAAAAAAAATTGCATAATTTCACAAGCTACTTCATGTTAAAGATTAGATAGCTCTTCATATGAAAATAAAAAAATCCACTGAGCTGTCACCAATGTCTTACAAATGCAATTATGCCATCTAGTGGCAGAAATATCACCTCAACACAAAACAAGATCACATGTGTTTTTTTTAAAGTATATATTTTTTAATTTTAACTCAATTCTATGAATTATTATGAAATTACTTTATCAATGACTAAAATATGCAGCCATATTTCTATTAGTTTAACATTTTTCACACTTTTATGTTAACAAGAGTATTTTATTGCACATTTTATTGTACATTTAAAACAGATAAAATTTGCGATTATTCGTGAGTTAATTATTGATGCCATGCGATTAATTACGATTTTTTAAAATTATTTTTTTTTACATATTTGGTCTATAAAGATTAAGATTAAAGATCTAATTCTGAGAGTGTAAATTACAATCATAACAGCCAAAATATCCATGGTTAATAGATAAGTCGAGAAATGATGTGCTACAGTTGCTTGTTTTTCAAACAATCTCATTCAATGTAATCCGACATTTAATCTTAAATACTTTTGGTTGTTGAGGTCAATCCGGTCAAAGGATGTGTTTTATGTCGCACTTGGCCATCTCGCCAATGAATATTAATTCACAGGCTGTTGTAATTAGCAGTTTTATGCTAAGCTACTAAAGACAATAGTTTGTTGCTTTGTGTAATGTTGGGCAATAGGCCCAGGAAAAAACCTCTTCCATTCTGGCTAATAAAATTATAGAATCATTGATCGTTTGGCCTTGGCGGAGGTCTGCACCCGAGTGACTCCTGTGATGCTGTTATTGTGACATATGACAGTGGTGGGCAAACCTGCGTGGTAATTTGATTTTTAAATTAAAAGAGACAGATGGGCCAGGTCATTGTAGATGGTGTAAAAATAAATTCGAGTAAAATGGTTTCTTTTCATAAAAATAATTGTAATTGTCTCATCCAAAGTGGATGTTGTTTTCTTTGTAAGGCCAAATGTGTGATATATTTCTTTCGAATGTGCCAGTGTGCCTATTTTTGAGGTCAGAAGTAGGAAGATCATTGATACTTTTCTCAGCTCTTTAATATGCCACAAGCAGCCGGTTGCTCTGCTTTTTAGAATGGAAGACAAAAACAACGACTGCAGGACTTTTTTTTTTGTGTGTGTGTTCGTTTCATTTTGGCCGCACGCTGTTTTTGGAGTAAGATCTCTGGCGGCGTTGTCGAGACATGCACTCGATCGTCTTTCAAGCCCCCATGAGAGCTGCGCAAAGTAGAAAGGATTGACTTGGGCTTCGTTCTTTGACAACGGAATAAGAGAGAGCGGCGAGAAAAGCGGGTCCGAAAGACACAACTTAATCAAAAGCCGACAGCTTGAAGCAACGAGGGACTTTGTTTTCGGCTGCACTTCCTTCCTACTCGGTGATCACAGCTGACTTAAATATGTTAATTGTGCAATGTATGATAACTACATTACATCTTGTTTCCAGTGAGATCGTGTTTCATTTTTTCATGTTATGATATCATTCTGTTTGGTTTCATTAATTACTCTTCTGTTTTTTTTTTGTTTTTTTTTTAACATGCTGAACTGTCCTCGCAGGTGCTATCTGGCGCATGCAGCCATGCACGCCATATAAAAACCCTTCTGGAAAAGTCTACAAACCGCAGGCAGCTCTTCCTGCAGGCCTCTAAATGGGCCCCGTGTCTTTCAGGAACAGTTAAAATGTAAATTATTCTGCTCTTGTCAATGACAGCCCGGGGGATGGGTTAAGGCCAGGGCTGACGTGGATGCGTAGCTTGGCAACAATGTTCCTACACGGCTTTATTATTTCTGAATACTTTTTTTCATCAGTCAAACTCCTGATGCAAAGACATATTCATGCTGCCTTTTCACTTTCATTTTGTGTACATTTTATCGTAGAAAGGGTTGCATGCCCAACCTTTTGAATGCATATATCCTATTGTATGTACACATATTTGCCTCTTCTCCATTCGACACTCAGCTCCATAACTCATTCGCTGCCGTGAACGTTTATATTCGTCAACTTAAATCCAACCATTTACTGCCACTGACGTATATCTTCGTTAAGTATCTTTTTCAATGGACAGGTAGAAGAGTGTCTTGCCCAGCCTGTCTGTGAAATTCAGATTTGTAAACCGCTGTAATGCCTAACAGATCCCTTTAGATGGTGGTGTTACTTTTAAAAGGAAGTAATCAGTAACGTAACTGAGGTACTTTTAAAATCAAGTAATCAGTAAAGTAACTAAATCACTTTCAAAATCTATTAATCAGTAAAGTAACGAAGTTACTTTTAAAGTCAAGTAATCAGTAAAGTAACTGTTACTTTCAAAGTCAAGTACTCAGTAAAGTCACTAAATTACGTTCAAAATCAAGTAATCAGTAAAGTAACTAAGTCACATTTAAAATCAAATAATCAGTACAGTAACTAAATTACTTTCAAAATCAAGTAATCGGTCACATTTAAAATCAAGTAATCAGTAAAGTAACTAGGTCACATTTAAAATCAAGTAATGAGTAAAGTAACTCAATTACTTTCAAAATCAAGTAATCAGTAAAGTAACTAGGTAACCATGGCAACAAGTCATTTATTTATTGTCAGATCACACATGGTGGTTTTAAAATTACATCTTTCAGAAATGTTAGTTTCTAAGCTCATTCAGTATTTCAAATGTAACACGTTGTGTTTCTTTCAGGGTTACTTTTGCGTAAAGGTTTGAATGGTGAATGTAAATACAGCAGGTTGTCGGTGCCAGTCACTATTTTTCTGACGACGACATTGAAAATAATGACAAAACGTTTGTTCAACGTTAACCTGCACGCTGCATAATTGTCCTTGGACTGCTTTGAGCTGATAATTCTTGCATGAAATTCTAAAGTTCAACAGGCGGCACGCGGCACACTTGACAAAAATCAAGTAGCTGCCTCGTCTCATTATGCGCTTTGTGCTCGCCGCCATCTTTCGCGCTTTCGTCGCGTTTGCGGTGTTGCCACTCCGAGTGTGATGTCAAATGTGACAAAAGTGGGGATGCCATGGAGCGTTGGTGCAAAGCCAGGAGAAGAATACAAAATGTCTTGTTAAGATTTGAATGTCTGTGTTCTATTTGTTTATTTGCATGGCTTCAAGGCCTTACTCGTGGGACCAAGAAACGTGCGTTCAAGTGGGTTGTTAGAGAGCGCGCATTAACACTAATTGGCTACAGAGGAATAACACTAAACTCTAAAACAGCAAGCGAGTTTTAAAAATGAAGTTGATAAACACAACATATGCATATATATTAATTTATGCTCCAGGATTCCAATTACAGTTATATTTCGTGTAATTACATCTGCCAAGGTGGTCATGCCCCCCCCCCCCCCCCCCCACAATGTTTTCAGCAGTTTTCAAGAACAGATACAGATATGGTTATAGGAAATTCAAAGTATTGATATTTTTCCTGAAGATGTTGATGTAACACTTTAAAGGGAAGTCATCCCCCAAAAAGTCTTTACAAAAATGTGTTCCATGCACCCCCGCTAGTCTAAACACGGCATTCTGATTAATATTGTGTTTGTGGAAAATCAATCAGGCAGCAAAATCCACCCATTTTTATCCACCTCAGGGGGGCGGCCATCTTGCCACTTGCTTTTAACTGGAAATGACATCACAGTTGCTCAGGGCTCAGATAACAACCATTCACAACTCAGCTTGCGAATACCTCATGACCAAAACTCAGGTAACAGGTGATCCGTGATCAGTCGTTATAAGGAGACAAGATGTTCCCACATATCGCTGGCGTCGGGCGGAATCCTTGTACCAACAAAAGCACTTTTAAGGAGAACCCCAAAACATTACATCATCAAAAGGCGCTGGCCATTTTCAACACTTAAGATTGTGGACTGGCCAATAGACGGACCAAAAGATTTGTGAGGGAAAAAAAGAAGACATTTACCAAATTGTGACATAGGAGGTTTTCGGCCTGACACATAGATAGGTAGATAGATAGATAGATAGATAGATAGATAGATAGATAGATAGATAGATAGATAGATACTAGAACTGATTCCTTGGTTTTCTTTGGTCCCCTCGGGTCTCCTGGTGTTCGGTTTAGGTGAACGGTATGAGATTTTTTCTAATAGGTTTTCTGGTGAGCTAACAAATACACGCACGCACGCACGCACGCACGCACGCACATACACATACTCACCCACACACACACACACAAAAAAAAAATATATATATATATATATATTTAAAAAAAAAAGAAAAAAAAAAAGAGCAATGATGATGACATTTCCGAATGAACAATACTGAGCTCTTAAGAAAAAAAAAATAAAAAAATAAAAAAAAAAAATAAATAAAGAACTGATTTAAGTCAGGAGTCGGTTAACATGGAGTCAAACCAATATGAGGACATTAGAGGTTTTGAACCATCTGTCTGCTAATTGAAGCTAAACACAAGATGATGGTGATGCAACAGGTCAATTACCTAAAGGACGGAAATAAATACAGTAGACAGAGATAGATAGCTTTCTAGCTAACTGTCTAGCTAACTGTCTAGCTAACTGTCTAGCTAACTGTCTAGCTAACTGTCTAGCTAACTGTCTAGCTAACTGTCTAGCTAACAAGATAGATAGATAGATAGATAGATAGATAGATAGATAGATAGATAGATAGATAGATAGATAGATAGATAGATAGATAGATAGATAGGCAGGCACCCTACAATATCCATCCATCCATTTTCCGAACCGCTTATCCTCAGTCTAGGAATAAAACAGCTAAATGAATGCAACAGCGTATCTGACAGGACTCTTGTTAATACAAGTACAAATACTCAGTGGGCCGTATTAAAAAAAAAAAAGAAAATTGGCCATATGTGGCCAGCGGGTCAAACTTTGCTCGCCCATGACATGGTATCGAGCCGACCTTACATTAAAGTGATTGTTAAAAGTAAAATGCATAAATATTGTTGCCTGCCTATAAAACACATCACCTATTATATCAGATGGTGTTACAACAATGTTGCAGTTACAAAGCGGGAGGAAATGTTGCCCCCCCGCACCGCCACTGCCATGTTTCTAAATAGATCGATGGCCTGCGTTGTGTGGCTCTTAATATTGCCAACTCCCCCCCCCCCCACCTTTTTACCGTTGGAGCTCTTCAGTTCCATAAAAATAGACTTGATGGATTGGTTTCTTGCACTTTGACAGAGGAAAAGGAAATCCCAAAACGGCGCCCTTCTTAACACTCCAACCCGCCATGCAGCAACCCTACCTCGGGTGGTTGGTTGCCATGCGCATACTTTGTTTCTTAGGGTTCAATTTTTTATTTGTTTTGGGTTCTCGGGCTACTCACGCTGAGGGACTGAAATTCACCCACCGCAGATGAGGCCGATTATATCCGAGAGGCAGCCAAAGGATGGAAAAACACGAAGAAGATGGCAGATAGAGGCGGTCAGGAGGTGTGCGTGGGATTGCGGGGGGGGGGGGGGGGGGGGGGGATAAAAGCCGAAAAAATATGACCATGAGTGCTCCACTCTCCTGTCTGCCATTTTTTATATGCCATCGTATTGCTGCCTCGTTTTTAAATAACAGATCTCCCTCCTTCGCTCGCCATTAATGGCTTGAGAAATATTGATTGGCCATCTGGTCTTCTGGAGACTAAGGCTAATATCCGCTGTCTAGCACATATAAATCTCCAGTCGCCCGGTGCCTAAATAATGCAGCAGCAAACAGGCGAAGTCGCAGCCTCAGAGAGAGGGAGAAGGAGCGGCACAAGCAGCAGCAGCAGCAGCAGCAGCACAGAAGGCAAAAAATGAAATAAAATAAAAATAAAAATGTTCCAGATCTGCCAGTGATCAGACTAAACTGTGACATTTGTCCCCCCGTTGCTTGCGTCTGGCTGCGGCCCGCTTTGGGACTCTTAAACTCCGGCTGACTTGGAGCCGTCCAGGAACAGAGGAAGGCTCTTTTGTAAGCAATGAAAAGTGATCAGGGTGCGGAGGAGAACCCATTGTTGTTTTTGTTATCGAGTTTTGTTTCTTTCTTTCTTTTTTTTTTTTTTTTTTTTTTTACATCTCGCATCACTCCAAGTAGGACACGTTCTTCCTCGCGCGTCGATATACGAAGCATCGGAACAGTCGCAGGCAAGCGTGGCTGCGCCATTAATGATTTAAGCGCTCTCTTTCTTTTGTTTTATAGCATCAAATGATCTGCGAAGGTGCCAAGATCCGCTGCGAAAATTCATAAAGACAAGCAGAGCATTCTTCGTGAAAAGGAAAACTGACAAGCGCTCAAGTCGCTCAAATTTCACACACACACTCTCAACTAGTCCGAGTATTTGTGGCCTGTGGTGCAGACAAAGCAGATTTGACAAACGTGACAAAAATATTCTTTATCATCTCATATTCACAGACAGCCACAAGGGGGTCTAAAGTTCACGTCATGCCACTGCCATAATTTGAAATTCCACAGCCTGTTATGTAAACAAACAATATCTAAAATGAGAAAATCCACGTAGAATACCGGAAGTGTTACCAGAAGGTCACCACCATCCGTCGTGTTTGCTTCTCGCTGCTTTGGTGTGCTTTGTTTTATTTGTATGAACTCCTTGAAATGTACAGTATTGTATTATCGTCTTGTTTTTGAGATTTTTTTTTTTTCCTATTGTTGCTGTTGACCTCTTTGTGACCAATTTTGTGCTCGTCTTTTCATCAGTTTTGAGGGATGTCCGGTTCTTGGCAATATCGCTGTTGTGCCATATTTCCTCCACTTGATGATGACGGTTGTCACGTTTTTTGCTTGAGTTTGTTCTGAGTGTGCAAAAACATTATCTCAGTTGTTTTTCGCTTGCCTTTTTGAAATATTTTTCTGTTTCAACAAAGTTTTGCAGGGTAAAGTTAGTACATTAGTGGTGGAAAAAGTTTGGAATCAATTTGTCTTGGTGTCATTTTTTTTAATATCACAAAAACTTGTCAGTTGGTGCGTGGACTTTTTATAACGTCTGTACAGTCGACAGTATATGGCCGACAGAAAGTAAATCAAAGTGAAATTGGATCACCAAATACATTTTAGCACCATTCAACGCCGATGCAAGACTTCGCGACCAACGTACAATGAAAGCAAACTGAAGGACAACAAGAGGCTTATTAAAACATGAAGAGTTTATTTCAAAGACAAGGAAAAGCAGTTGCGAAGCAGCTGCATGTCGTATTTTTACCGCATGGTAAATCCACCCTTTGCATTATGTGTGCTGTTTACCAGGGTCAAAGGGTGTAAAATGCTGCTTCCCCCCCCCCCTGAGACCTCCGTGATCAGGCCAGAAAATGACTGTACGTAAGCAGCCGCCTCAGGCAACAGACAGCTCCACGCGTGCGCTCGGAATCCCAATGAGGCGGGAGTGAAAGAAATCTTCTTGCCGTCATATTCCGCTTGTCATTCAATTGGATTCTCGGTGTCTGGCAATTTTGCGCACAGTAGAAGAGTTTCAGTTCCTGACCTTAATCTTTCCTAATATTCGCCTCAGTCCTTGTGTTGCCTGAGAGGCCGTCTCCTTGATCTCCTTGATTTCCTTGAGGCGGGCTAATGAACCCCTCCACATTACTCCCTTGAAGGTTCAAAAATCCCCGAATAAAGACGGGCATAGTGTCCGCTATTTTACAGGGCGTATGGGGTAACTGGAAAATGCGATTGTCAAAACCAATCAAAAAGATGACTGTGATTGCTAGTACAAAAAAACAAAACAAACGTTAGCAAGTAGGGGATTCTTATTAAAAAAAATTTTTTTTGCAGTGTTTCCACACCGTACTGCAAAAACTAGACAAAAATTTGGAGGAAAAAAAAGCTATATGGTGACATATTTTGTCTAAACATGTACACTTTTTTTCCCATCCCGTCCGTCCAGGTTGGTATTACAAATTCATGAAAAAAAAAAAGTTGCACTGCACCAACAGCATCTGTTCAATTTCACTGATGCTCTGCGTGACAAATGGGAGTCGGAGTTTACAGTGCTGTTACCGCAACTGGTAGACAGCGGACTGCTCCCACGTCGATCGCGAGGGGTGTAGAGAAAAAAAAGACGGGTTTTGTGGGGGGGGGGGGGGGGGTGTTATTGTTATAGATTAAAAACATATATATTTATTTAATTTAATTTTATTTAATTTAACTTTATTTTATTTTATTTTATTTTATTTTATTTTATTTTATTTTATTTTATTTTATTTTATTTTATTTTATTTTATTTTATTTTATTTTATTTTTTTTTTTTTTTTTGAAGAAGAAGTAGGTCAGCTTTCTATTGTTGAGCAGTGTTGGGCGCCCAGAAGTTTAATCAGAGTTCAAACCCTCCCCCACTAAATAAATAAATAAATAAATAAATAAATAAATAAATGTCACTCTGTGGGAGGTTGGTTGCTTGAAAAGTAGATCTTGGGACAAAAAAAGGGTTGGGCTTGGAACATTATGTCATTATTCATTTAAGACTTTAAATGAGAGTTATGTTTTTTGTTTTATTTTCTATCCAAACAGAGTAGGCATATGTTAAAAAAATAGTCATAATTGATGTCATCTTTGAGTAAACGTTGAGTATCATTTAATTGTTATTTAAGTATCTTGAGGGGGGGGGGGGGGGTTATGGATAAATGGCAATTCCATTTATTTCAATTGGAAAAGGTAATTGAAGATATGAGTGGTTTGACTTACGTACGTGGCCGTGGAAGGAAATGGACCCTTATTTCAAGGCATCATTGTAAACATCAATGACAAGTGTTCAGAAAAAAATCCCCACAGCCTCATTTAATAAAAGTAGACGTTTCTTCCATTCTCAACTCGTGTTCATATACTGTAATCGGTTACATTACAATAGTGCTGTCCATATTTCATACATGTCAAACGCACATTGTGATCATGTTAAAAACATCACTGGGTACAATGGCGCTAAGAAGCAACAGAAGGCAGGCTGCACAAAACAAGCCATTACATGCATTCCTCCCGCTGTTAAACCCTGCCTGGCTGTGTGGACCTGAAATTGATGGCTTTTGAAAAAAATGACACAAAAGCAACAAGGGTCCCCTGCCGCATCATGAAGGTTGTCAGCTGTATATTTTGTTGCAAAGCAACTCTCTGTGACTGTCTGCAATTTGGTGGGAAGAAAAGGCTATATTGAGTGAACTAACAAAAAAAAAGGAGGCAGTTTTACTTTTGCTTTCTCCCTGCTTAAAAAATGGATGACATTAAAAAGAAGTAGAGGAATTTGCATCAGGCCCCCCAAACACAACGATGCAATCGATGCGTACAGGCGTAACAGAAATGTCAATATTGAGTTGTTGTTTTTTGTTTTTTTTTCCTACCCTTAAACTCCTCTTTGTTTGTTTTGTTTTTTGCCATCTCCGCGGTTAACGGCGTATGCAGCGTTCTGCTTCTTAAGTCGGAGCGAACAAGAGGAAGGTCGAGCCAGACTATCAGGAAAGCAGCCTTTTTGCCTGCTGTATGTTGACTGGCATGGCTGCACACGGCGACGGCCGTCGGTTCGAAAAAAATCACTGTGAAGATTTAGATAAATTGACCTGGAAACTGTCAAAAAAACTGGTGATGGCAGCTGACCGTTGCAGAACATAATGACTTGAAGTTGGCACTGCGGAAACCTTAGCAACCATTTTGTTGCCGCCGTTCAAAATAAGTTGAGCTCTTGCTGTGATATGAATGAACAGAAAGTTTGAGTTCAAGTATGTAATTGACAGATGGTTTATGGTTGGGGGTTGGGTTGGGGCAGATTGGGGTTTTGGGTTAGTGAATGCGAGGTTAGTGTTTGCTTAAAAGCAGCGTTTAGATTTGAAACTTCAAAAAAAAAAACATTAACTTCTGGTTTGGACTGATGAAATACTTTCTGTACTTGATAATCGGGGAAATAAATTGACTTGTAAGAAAACAGTTACTGATGGACTATAAAATGGAGCATGAAGCGATGCGCACAAATTTGCATCTATTTGCATTTAGAATAGCTCGATAGGTGACATATAGCTGTAGAACATTCCGACTCATCTAGCTTGACCATCTTGTTTTAAAATCACTAAATATGACATCAACTTTAGCTGTTTTTTCGAAGGGTTATGGTTAGAAAGACAAATGACAATGACAAATGCCCATCTGGACCAAACCATGACACGATAAGAGCAATTTTTCAGTCTTTAAGCTTGATGAGAGAAAACTGGATCATGGGATTGTCAAACCTTTGAACCCTCCCGGTGGACTCAGCAGCCCCGTGACCTCCTGATCGGCAGAAGGACTCCCCCAAAGGCCCAGTGTGCTAACGGGTGCGACCATAGCAAGACCCGCTTGTGACTTTGGCGCGTCTGATGATTGGAGGCTTTCCATGAGCCCGTGTTGGATTACAAACGTCTGTCGCTGAACCCGCTCTTGGGACCCTGTTCCGGAATGTCACCTGCAACGGAGCGGATTACACTTGCTGTGAAATCAATTGGCATTACAGGCTCGGGTTCACCGGGTTTTGGAGCAATGCTGAGATACGACAGTTGAGAGGGGGTCGATAGAAGGTTGCAAGGAAAACGTTTGAAGCTGATGGAATACACCGAGTAGAGAATTTACTCAAAAGTTTAAATGGAGAGTCTATCGGTACTCAATAGCTTGTAACAAGTATAAAGCAAACATGTACCACAGAATCTAAGATGAGATGATAACGTATTTTATTTTCCCACTTTGCCTTTTATATGCAATCTATCAAAGGGCGAGTTATGAGCTTCTGATGTTGGCGATTATCCGTCTTATGATGTTTAGAAACACAAGAAAAGAGTTCATGTTGGTGCCTTGGCCGTGATTGCACAGAATTTGTGCGTGTGCCGAGGTGCGAGAGCATTTTGGTTAACAATTGCTGCGTCCCCCAAAAAAAAATAAAAAATTAGAGAACCCCCAAGTTTGTCCACATAATAATACATTTATTTTTTAATCTAGAAAAATTACCATAACATCTTTAGCTTCAATTAGCAGACAGATGGTTCAAAACCTCTAATGTCCTCATATTGGTTTGACTCCATGTTAACCGACTCCTGACTTAAATCAGTTCTAGTATCTATCTATCTATCTGTCAGGCCGAAAACCTCCTATGTCACAATTTGGTAAATGTCTTCTTTTTTTCCCTCACAAATCTTTTGGTCAGTCTATTGGTCAGTCCACAATCTTAAGTGTTGAAAATGGCCTGCGCCTTTTGATGATGTAATGTTTTGGGGTTCTCCTTAAAAGTGCTTTTGTTGGTACAAGGATTCCGCCCGACGCCAGCGATATGTGGGAACATCTTGTTTCCTTGTAACGACTGATCACGGATCACCTGTTACCTGAGTTTTGGTCATGAGGTATTCGCAAGCCGAGTTGTGAATGGTTGTTATCTGAGCCCTGAGCAACTGTGATGTCATTTCCAGTTAAAAGCAAGTGACAAAATGGCCGCCCCCCTGAGGTGGATAAAAATGGGTGGATTTTGCTGCCTAATTGATTTTCCACAAACACAATATTAATCAGAATGCCGTGTTTAGACAGTAAATGTTATTGTGTTTATTATGTATGCCATCAAAAAATAAAGATTCCAGTACATAATTACAAGGTCTGTTTGTTTAATAATTCTATCTACCTTTTCACAATGGCGTGCATTTGACCAAGGCAAAGAGTTTGAGAGAACAAGGAAAATGGCTTGATTGGGGATTTTAGCCTTCTTCTCTACCGGCGACATTTGAACGTGCCAGTTAATAAGATATTATGCGAAGTAGACTGCTTGAAAGGGAGACATAACGCGGGCCGTAATTTGCATTTTAACAAGTTGATTCAAAAATAGAGATGGACATATTAGTCATCATAAAAATGACCACTGAGGGACTCGCAAATGAACTTCTTTGTTGCTCAGATTAATGGCACAGATGTGCTCTTTTCATCCTGAAAATGGATACCGTGCTGTTGAGGTGATTTTAGCTAGCACGCTAGTCATTATGGTTCGATCTGTTACTTGAAGAACCAAACGTTTTATACTTGGCTGTGAACAAAAAATTACTCGTGTTTGAGCCGTGAAATGAAATCTGTTTAAAGCCTCTGGTGGTCAGAAATTTCTACATTAACCACCAGCTAGCTAGCTCATGAGCTAACAGAATGCTGAAGGCTCATCAATCTTCGGTTACGAGTTACAACTATTATCTTTTTACACGATTTGGTCCTCTCACCCACAGTTTACGCTGGATTCATTTAGATTTTCTTCAAGTAAATTAGAAAAATAAATAAATAAAGCGGTTGGTGTATAATCTTGCGTCCTAACCCTAAACACAATTTTTTTTTTGTCATCTTTTAATCACTTTCTGCCACCCAAAAGTACCCTAGTTTCTGTTTTGTTTTGTTTTTTTACTAACATTATAAAGCATGCAAAGTAACGTTCCTCTCTTATTACGTCAAACGATGACATCGGGCCTGCGAGACGTTTGGCGAGCGCCGCTTCACAAACGCATGTGAGCTCATTTGTGACGCACTTGCCGCGCTCAAAGGCATGAGTCGCTCACTGCCACGACCATTGAGGGAAAGAAGTGAATTACCTCCGCAAATGAAATGGCTCCTCCTTGACAAGCACGCTGGCGCATGCCAATGGCTTTACTCATGACTCCAACCACCGAGCGCCCGAGGCCAAACAGGCCACACGGGGGGGATGAGTTCATTTTGCCGCATCATTTCGGCGAATCCATTCATTTATTGTGGTACATGTGCACATATGAAACATTTAATCCATATATTTATTAAGGATACGTGTATAATACAATTACAATTAGACTCGTATCTAAAAGTTTCACTGTTTGCTAAAAAATTAAATTGAGCCTATAGTGTCAATATAGTTAATATACATAAGGTTCTAAAACAGTAAAAAATGAAAATTTAACATCCATCCATCCATCCATTTTCTGTACCGCTTGTCCTCACAAGGGTTGCGGGGGTTGCTGGAGCCTATCCCAGCTGGCTTCAGGCAGTAGGCGGGGTACACCCTGAACTGGTTGCCAGCCAATCGCAGGGCACACAGAGACGAACAACCATACTCACAATCACACCTATGGACAATTTGGAGTGTCCAATTCACCTGCCATGCATGTTTTTTGGAATGTGGGAGGAAACCGGAGTACCCGGAGAAAACCCACGCAGGCACGGGGAGAACATGCAAACTCCACCCAGGAAGGCCGAAGCCCGGACTTGATCTCACAACCTTTGCACTGGGAGGCGGACGTGCTAACCAGTCAGCCACCGTGCCGCGAAAATTCAACAATTCTTTATAAAAACATTTTATGCGTTTACATTTATTTATTTTTATCTATTTTTAGTTTTAACCTTGAGAACGTGGCAGTTCGAGCCGCTAGTTAAACAAAAATGACTCTTTGGTTTTTTTTTATGCCACCGTGACATTCTACGCCGAGAGACGACATTCGGAATGCATTCCTGCATATGGGCGCTGTAGCCCGTAGTAAACATAACTTGGTCTTGTAGAAAATGGAAATGAGATGTTATTCGGACTGGCTTGGCTGTCTGACCTTTCCTTCCCCATGAGCCCGCGTATGTTTATCAGACTCGCCTCTGGCAAGCGCAACACTCCTGTTGCAGAGAAAAGTCATTGAAAGCATTCCAAAGACGGAACTTTGTCCTCATAGCTGCACTATCATCCTCCATTATGCCACCGTGACATTCTACGCCGAGAGACGACATTCCGAATATATTCCTGCATGGGCACTGTAGCCCGTAGTAAACACGTGTCCAGTGTCAATTTCCGGCTTGTTGTTGCTTTTGAAATAAAGCCGGCGCGCACGCTTCTCGTGTTCGGCATCGCTGTTTATTGACCGTCTTCATCTTCTCTTCCTTCAGACCTTTTGTCAAAAGAATTTCATGCAATTGTTATAACAGCGGGCTTGAATCGATACTGCGCCGTTTACTCGCATTTTCCTTGCCTTGCGGACTTCATTCTCAGTACTAATACGACTGGTGCTACAAAATAGCACAATGGCTTAGTTAGGACTGTGATGCTTGATTCTACTACTGTGAAGGTTGTTTGGAAGGATTGCGTGTCTGCCATTACTACTTGGGGCTCTTTTCTATGGAGGACATAGCCTGCCAAAATTCAAAAAAAAAAAAAAAGACCAAATAAATACATAAATGAATATAAGTGAAAATAAAAACGCATATAAAAATATCATTCAAAATTTAATTATTTTTTTTTATAAAAAATGAAAATGCAAACAACAAAAAATATATATCCCTAATAAAAATAAAAAATAAAGTAAAAAATAAATAAATAAATAACGAGATAAAAAATACTAATAAAAAAATTAATAAATATATACATAAATTAAATATCAATCAATAAATAAAAATGCTCTGCTCTCACATTTGTTTATATCATACTGCAGACGCTCTGTCAGGTCAAAATGTTATCCAAATGAGAGGGCCATCCTTTTATTTATTTAGGCATATATATATATTTATGTTTTTTTACATTTACAATACAGTACAGTATTTAAACAATAAAAATACCTTTACCTGTTGTGGTGTGATGGCATCAGTGATAAATGTTATGTTAATGCTAGCTTTAGTTCAGGGCTGAGTTTGTGTATTTTACATTGGGCATATTGTTAGACCACTGCGTGCGTTGTTTAACGTCAGGCGCGTTGTTGAACAGCTAAGGGGGGGTCCTCGTGCCAGTATTTACACAAGTAATCACGGTAGTTACAACTGCGCGATAATCTCCTTCCTAATTCCACTGTGGTTCGTAGCACTGTATGTTTTTCTGTGCTGCCACTGGCACTGTTTTCTTTCTTTGGGCCCATGGCGAAGAACGTTTGTGGAAAAATCAAAATGCACTCGCGAGTATGGCGCACCTCCGAGAGTATTCACGATCTGACTGGAAAAGAGCAGGGCATCGGCTCAACGACCGCGACGTGAGCATTAGGCATCGCTCGGCTCCGCTCGGCTCCGCTCGGCTCCGCTCGGCTCCGCTCGGCTTCGCTCGGCTTCGCTCGGCTTCGCTCGGCTACCCGTTTCGAAGGTATTTTCGGCTTAGCTTGCTTTGCTTGGGTGTTCAAACTCTGAAAATGAGTTCAAACTCCGAGGCATTTTTTACTCCGATTTTTTTGGGTTGAAGTCCGAATTGTACGAGTTCCGAGACGTTCAAACTCTGAGGTTTCCACTGTAGATACTTTTTCCTTTTGTGTTTGCGAAGGAGACGGTGTATTATAATAGTGCAATATGTAGAATGACAAAGGAAAAAGATGAGTCACAGCTGCACAAGAACATGTACAAATGGTTATTCAAAGCAAATCAACCCCATGACCCAAAGTAAATGTTCCTCAAGCGCTCCTTACCTGGCCTGTCTCAATCCCTCGGAGTGCACGAATGTGTTGCACACACGCAATTTCATTGCTAAGTCTTCCCAGGGATAAGGTTTGCAAATTTAATATACTTCTTTCTCTTCCATTAGGAAGCGTATTTGCGCTTCCACCTCGCTCGTTGTCCAACCTTCTCGTTGTCTTTGAGCTTGAATTGTCACGCCAGAGGTCATTTGAACTTCCTGTTATGGGGCGATGTTCACCTTTTTCACTTCAGGGAGACAAAGTGTTTGATTTTCAAGATGTTTCCCGTCTGTTTTTCTTTCTTTTACTCCAAAAGGTTTTCAGTTCTTGCCATTGATATAAAATATACATTCATTTTTATTTGTATCCATTCATTCTTGGCTTGGAGCCAAAAGTGGTCGCGGTAGAGCCAAAAAGGTGCACTTGAACGTAAACACTATAGTGTTAAGATATTTGCAGAGCTAAAGTTTGAAATGATGAAATCAGACCCCAAAAAAAAACTTAACCCTGGGGAATTGAATTGCATTTTGCATTAACTAATTAAATGGTTTGAACAGGGAAGCAAGGTGGTCAGCATACAGGTGAGCACTGAGGGTTAACCATAATATGGAATTATTTTTCAGTCTCACTATCATATAGCTGGAGGCATAATCAGAGCTAAAAAGACATCAGTTATCAGTTATTTAGCTAATGTTCCTTTCAATAATTGAAAACACTTCTGTCTGTAAATTGTGTGAGTGTGCGCGTGTGTCACTGTAGCCACCTGTAGCTGCTGCTGCTGCTGATGACAATGCTGAGAGGGGAAACAAAACAGCGACTTGGCTGCCAACACTTGATTAATGACCTTTAAAAAGGTGCTGGCTGGCTAATTTCATGGCCTTTGGACTGATTTCAATTCAAATCAATTTTGTTTGTATAGCCTAAAAATAAGGTTATTTCAAGTCAGCCATATTCGTATCACAAGTTGCTTTTTGGGACACAGCTACATCCTCGGTTAAAAGAGGGTGTGCACACTTTTGCAAACACGTTACCTCAATTCTTTATTATCTCAAAAGGAGCTATTTTTTTCTTAACTTGGCTGTGCTGGAGAGAGGTCACATTGGTGGTGGAAAAAGTGTTGACATGATGTATTTTTATCTCATTTTGATATCACAAAAACCTGGAATTGAACAAAGCTGTGTCGTTTTTTTTTTTTTTTAATCCACCATATTACTGCTCCAGTTTGACATCTTCAAAAACATATTCTAAGAAAATGGCCATTTGCGGTGTAGCTGGCTAAAAGAAGCTGATAGGAAGCGGAACCTCTGTCAAAAAAGTTGGCCAAAAAAGAAGATAGAAAGGAAGCTAACTAAGCTAGCTGGCTAAAGGAAACCGATAGGAAGCGTAACCTCTGCCAAATAGGTTGGCCCAAAAAGAAGAAAGAAAGGAAGCTAACTAAGCTAGCCGGCTAAAGGAAACTTATTTGGTTGTTTGATTTCACACTTGATGGGTCGGCAGGCACTCTAAAGACCAAACTATTTGTTTACGAGCAAAAAGGACATTTTCCATAAGGTAGCTAAAATGTATAAATATTAAGCAATAATCTAGTTGCCTTGATTTGTGAGTCACCATCATCCAAGAACACAGTTGCAAAGAATGCAACATCGGAAGTCCTGGAAGGGGAGACATGAAATGAAATCAGCATTCTCCTCTTTATGAACTTTAACCCTCTCTCCATGAAGTTCCACGGCGGTGAGATAAGCAATCCATATATTCAGGCAATCCTCGCGTACGTGCACTCCAGGCAACAAAGTTCACACTAACGCACCTGTGAACTCTCGTAATCGATTCGGTACCACTGGTTAGTCACCCTTCGCTCATCCTTCTCACCAGCCTGATGCATTCCGGCAAGCCGAGATGAACCGGACGATGTATGCAAGCCCGGCAACTGTACGTGGCGCGCACGTTGTGCGTATCGCGTGTATGAGGCATGTGGGGATTTATTAAGCATGTTCATGAGATGTGTCAAGCGTGCAGCAAAGGTCAATCAAGGTGACTCAAACAGCTGGCAGCAACAACATGATCTATATAATCCCGACAGAAGCCAGAGCTCATATAATATGATTTACTGTCCAGTATATTGAAATTGCCTACAGGAGAAGTGTCTCAGGAAATTGGCCATCTGCTGCGATTTGAATTTACGTCGGCGGTTTGTTACACTTCCTGATGTGCTGTGTATCTGTTTATGTAAGACGGGGGCCATAAATACTGGTTTATATTATGGTTTTACATTCCATAATAATTTTTGTGACTCATTTTTTGTTACCTTTGCTTCATTATATCGTCAGGGAGCCGGTAGCTCAGTGTGTTTTTATGAATGAATCCCAAGTAGGTGGAAAAATCCACATCTAAAATGGTTTGAATACTCATGATCTCACTTACCGAATATTGATATCGGGCTGCAACTCCCAATGATTATAATAATCGATTAATCTGTTGATTATTTTGTGATTTAATCAATGAATCGGATAAAAAGCAAGTTTTCCTTTCTCACCACTTTATAGAAAATAGGACATTATTTTCAAATTGACATTGATAGAGAGTAATATCACACAGTAACTCTTGCTTGACAGAATAAAAGGCTTATATGAAAAAATAAGAGTTCCTAGATAAGCTAAGAGACTAATAGCACAGCAAGTGACAACGTTTTCATCCGAAGGGACATTTGCATAAGACTAGACAAAACCTTATTTTGATTAAATAAGAATTTATAGACAAACTAAGAGTGACTATTGCATCGTCGTCAAACATTATCATCATAAGGGACATAGCAACTGTATAGCAACTACAAAATAAAAATAACGAGACAAAATAAGACTAATACGTCACATAGCAAATGCATAATCTCAATTAATAATACAAGAGCATAACATGATCCCATGATCCAACTCAAAACACAGTCCTAACAAATATGAAAGCCGACGCCAGCGATTTACAAGCTCCTTTTACCTTTTTTTTTCTTTCCTTTTTTTCCTTTTTATCTGTTTTACTGCCACACGTTATCCAAAGAACAACCCCGACAGTGCCAGCCAATTTCGGGCATTTTAACTCATCTTTCAAGGCAAACAGAATATTGTGTACTTGGACTACTACACAAATGCTGGATACCAAATGAAAGAAAAGAAAAAGTATGTTTCTACCTTATTCCGTTCTTTAGTAATCACCATTTGAAAATAGGTCATTTGAGTGACATTAAGTGAAAATTGAAAAGGTAAGGAGAAAAGAAGCTTTTTATGAAAATATACATTTTCTGCACAACAGTGACTTTGACACTAATATTTTTTGCTAAGTGACACTCTGTGAATTAGATTGAATGTGTCATCCTTGAAAATGTTCTATTTCCTAAGATCCGCCATGTTTCACTGCAATTGTATACACCGGCAGAACATTGGAAAGAGATACAATGATGCCATCTGCTGGCCATAGTAAGTGGGTGTTTTGGGATTCCACAAGTAAATTGAGTAAGCAGCGCTGCGCAATAACTTCCACTGCCCATTGAGAGAAACCCCCCCCCCACCCCCCCACCCCCCGGTAGTAAACGTCAATTAACGTTTTTGGCGGCATTCATTTGGATTTTAGTAAACGTCATTAAACGTTTTTGGTGGGTGAGAGTTACAAAATGTGTCCTTAGACTTGGCGAAATATAGCATTTGACTTAACATCCACAACTGTTCGATGCGTTCTGTAACTACAAACACATTGTCATCTCTCCTATGAGAGCCCCCACTAAAGACTTTGAGTTGCGCACCTTGCAAGCTGCTCTACACAACCTCCCCTTATCCATGCAAAACGGAAACAAAAGAAAATGGAATGCTATTGTTCTTTCCCAGTTGACTTTAATATAGACCCTTTTACTACAACAGTTGTCACATTACAGAGATTGTACAATAATTTAGTATTTAAAGGGACATTCAGTGATCCCTAGCGCTATCTAGTGGGGCGCTAATAATTCATTCATTTTAAAAACCGACTGTTTAGTCAATATTACGCAAAACATTATTATTATTTTTTATATAAACGTATCACTCGGTGTCTACAGGAATAGCTTTCTTCCATCTTCTGATTGGCTAAAATGGACCTATGGTGACTACTTGTTGTCTTTAACGCACACGTCTCAGCATGTTTAATTTGCGCTGGAGACTTAAAGCAAAAACTGGTATGATAAGAGATTTATTTTGCGAACAGGAAGGGGGGGCAGATGAAAATATTTAAAAATAGCTGTGCACATATGGACATAGCCTTAGATGCTGTTCCAATATGCTGTGTACTGCGTCGATGCTTGCCCAGGCAAAGTAGATCACGCTTCTCTGAAGAGGCTGCGAAGGAATTCAACACAACAACAGATGTGAATAAATAGTAAATCACCATGATCGTGTTCCAGGAGGCCCCGAGAAATGGATGATGTCGTTAGGGGTGCAGCCGGCGCCGCGTCCCACAACGGGCTCTCAGGTGGAATGTACTGCAGTCTCGATATTCCCTTGTCGAAAGGTAATGTAGAGTCCAATATCTGCTGTCTTCTCACAGGGGGGGAGGCTGCTTTCTTCTTGAATAATTGAGACCTAGATAAAAGACCTGAGCTTTTGCATGAGACAACAGCGTGGCCTCATTGGTTTCTGAAAGCTACCTTTCCCCACTTTTCCTCCGCCGTTCTTCCTGACCTTCCATCTTCGAAAACCTTCCCGGATAATTTGCACTTTCCGCTTCTGATAAAAGCGTGCTTGCTATTTGTCATTGTGGGCTGTAATGTGACCGATTTTGCTGCGAAGGACAAAGGTGAGGTCCGGGTTGAAGCAAGGTGGGGAGAATGCGCCAGTGTCACATAAAAACGTCCAATTCCCGGGGGCCGGCAGATCTTATCATTCAGCTAACATTTGGCCCGTGATGTTATGGCTTAATAGTCCCTCGGCTTCGCTTCTCGTAACAGCGAGCGGGTCAGTGGCCTGACATCCTGCAAAAATTCTTCGCCATCTCGGCCTTAGGCGATGCTTTTAATGTGCTTTGAGCCTCCTGGTCATGGACAAAATATTCTCAGCAAATTTTTAAGTTAACAGTCATGCTATTCACATTCAAATTAATGTTTACATCAATACTGTATGTCATGTTTACATTATAAGCATAATGTCAGGCGGCAAAACACTTGATGAGCAGACATAGAAAAAGAGAATAGAATACACAAGACAACGAAAAGCAGCTTTGTTTAGAAGCATGCTAAAAGCAATCTTATTAGATTGTGCAAGTGTACCTAATGTTGTGTCTGGCGAGTGTTGCGAGCAGCGGTTGACATAACTGCACAGGCTGGACTGGACCTCGTTCTTTCAATTGTTCTGAAGCACTGATGACCTCGTGACGGGCCAGCCAAAAGTATACATAGAGGAAGGCCGTCGCACTGCGAAAGTCTCGAGAAGTGCTTGTTTTCATTTCGCCCGGGGTTGAGCATTCCAACAGACCTTGAATGCCACATGAAAGGCTGCACATGGCGACTGCTACTTCAGCTTCCAACCTGACTCATCTGATAGCAGACGCTTCGGCAGTCGCAATGGGCCTATTCTCTGGATTTTTATTTTTCTCGTCTTCTGATGTTGGTAACGGTACGAGAATTACTCGATTTTGGCCTCAGGAAAAATCATTAGGGTGCCAACTGTGTTGGTATATAAGGCAAATTCTTGATCAGGACTAAAAAGGTTGAACTTATTGCCCCTTTACTAGCCAATTTGCAGTGGCTCCCAGTCCAGACGATGCATTTTGCTCTGCCTTGTGGGTTTTGGCATATCTACAGTATCAGTATATTTGACTGGCGACTATTCCAGGGCGTGACGCCGCCTCTCAGCTGAATTAGGCTCCAGCTCACCCATGAAGACAAGCAGTATAGAAAATGAATGGATAAAACCACAGTGACAGTGTCAATCAAAACTGAGCATTATCCTTTGTAATGGCAGAGTTTGTTATACAGCTCTCTCGGGTGTTGGATTTAATCAGTCTCAGCCAATGATGTAAGCAGCCGTAGTGTCTATTGTGCAGTCGTGCTTTGACATTCTCCCGCTTGGCTACGGTCTGATCCCTTCTCCTACTCTGACTGCACGCCTGTCAGAGGAGCATATGGAAGCTTTCGTACAGCTGACTCACTGCCTGAGAACCATCGTCATGTTGTGGCTGGCAGATATGATTTTTTCTTCTTCTTTTTTTTTGCTTTAGGGGGTTGATGTCAGCGGTGAGAGTAGCGAGACACTTTTGTCCACTTGGATTCACGCTGCTGTGGTTGTGCTAGAGCCAAGAAAAACAGTGGAGTTCTTTGCGTCAGTAGACAGGTGCAAAATGGTCTCACCTGGATGCTAGCTGCGGGGTTAGCGGCTCGTTTCGCCGGCCACGTTGACCCCTGGACGACTGGACCAGCCAATTGTTTATTTTAAAAGCACTTTTGGGAATTTTGTCTTATTGCACAAAAACATTATTTAGATGTTAGAGTTGTCACAAAAAAAAAAAAGTAGTGTTAATGTTGTGTTTGTTTGTTTTCTCAGGAATTGGAATTTCGACAAAAATTTCGAGAAAAACTATTTTCTAATGCTGATAACTAAATAATGGAAAAAGATAGAACGACCAGCAGGTGGTAGCAGAGTATACGAGATCAGCTAGGGCCAGTTTGCAACAAGCTCTTTTTACCAGTGTTTTTACCAGGAAAGTGAATATTGATGAAACTATATATATAACTAAGCTATATTCTAATGCTAATTGCTGCAAACTGATACAATTACACTTTTTTTTCCTGATGAAAGAAGAGGCGCTAAACACTTTGCTCTCACAATTAATTATTTCATGGTGCCAGGATGAAATGTTATTCAAATGAGGGGGCGGTCCTAAGAGTGTCTTGGGTTGGACTCCGCAATCGATGACTATTTTGTCCACTGTCACTAACGACTGGTGACAATTCTATTTATATATTTTTTAAATATTTTATTTCCCACATTTATTTTTAGCTTTTTTTAATCTAGTTTTTTGTATTATTATTTCCATATTTATTTAGTTTTGTATTTTTTACATCCATTTTTATTTTCACTTGTATCCATTATTATTATTATTATTTTTTTTAAATTCGGGCAGTTTTGGGTTCCATAGTAATGAACGTCTATGATTGCTTTCAAAACAACCGGGCAGAAAAAGCAAATGCTGTTAATACTGAACAATCATAGTAACAAAGAGGGAAAGGACACCGTTCGCGGGCGTCAATTTGGGATTTTAAGATTAGGACATTAGGGTTACATAATACAATCTGCCCTGAGCCGAGGCCCAAGACCACAAGAAGACCACGCCGCACAGCAAATACGCAATGCAAACAACTACCTAGTTAAAAGGCTTCTTGCTATAATTAGGTGCCACAGTCGAAATCAAACCTGGCCAAAGTATAAAGTCTCACGAAAGAAGCGCTCACTCAGCCTGGTTTATGTGATTTGAAAGACAAATCCAGTAGATGGTGCCCCTCGCTCTCTCAGGACCAATGAATAATTAAACAAGCGTCCAATTATGATAGTCACCATTCAAAGTGAAGGCTGCGAGGACGCACAACAACTTCATGTGCTTTCATCCATGTTCTTTCCGTCTCAACTACTACTACTACGACTTCTCATTCTGAACTACGACTCTGGCACCCAAAGGAGATGCAACCCTGAGAACGGTGGAATCTCCATTGTTCTTTCCTCCAAGAGTCACATTAACCTTCAGCTCTTAACCGCCATGAGACGATTTGTCCTCGAAGTGTTGAAAAGACATTTTCCCTCTCTTAAATAAGGATTTTTAGAAGGAATGTGAGAAGAAAACTTCACAATCATATTGCTTTCAACCTTCATCTTGCCCAGAAGGGGAGATGCAGTTGGACCATGGACATTTTGTGTGTGCGCTTGTCAAATAGCGTACATGGCTAATATTTCATGGTAGAACCTGTCTGCCCTTGTGACAGTTATTGAAACATTTCTTCCAGGCTATCACAATGGACCCCTGGAGCCTTGATGTCTCGTTGGCCCAGGCGGCACATTTTTGAGGGCAAGGATATCTGGTGCTTTCGTATTTGCTGGTCTGAAAGATGATAATCCAAACTTTTTTATGCCAATCTCAACCATTTTCAGATGATAATTGTAAAGTATTCTCATTCAAATAATGCGCGGCAGATTGCTGTGTTTGTGAAACTTGGCCGTTTTCTTGCTGCTCTCCCCCAATTTAAAACCAGAATGCAGTAAGAACCACACCCACTCAATACCATGGCTACCCACTTTCTCTTGCCAAAAGGCAGCCAGACAAGCATTTGCATTCTGACACGAGAGTTCAAAAATTCAGTGCTGTACAATACAAGCTGCATGGAATATGAATTAATAAGTTGGAAGTCTATAAAGTGGCACAAGAAAAGAGATCATGTTGAAAATTTGACAACTGAGACTGATGCTATATTGCCACCTTTTCATTTTTAATAGATGAAAAAAAATGTTTAAAGTATTCCCTTCAGGATGATCTGATCCACAGCTTCATTATTCTTTATTCTGGTTAATTTTATTCTGAGGGTATGCGCCAACATAACACGGCTCAGTTTTGATTGATGCTGTCAGAGCGGCATGACTCTAGCAGTATGTCACATTTTGTGCTTGCAGTTTGCCGTCGAGAAGAACACTGCAAAAATATCAGCATGGCGATTATGAAGGAGTGCACGTATCTCTAATGTTGTAGACGGAGATTTGACATCTTACATGTATTATTTTAAACAAACTGAGACGTAACCAAATTAAATGTGACTTTGTTTTTTTTCTATGCCTCAGTGTTCATTTGTTTTGATCTGAGACACGTAGAAAGGTCACAAATGAATCATGGTCTGTGCTTCTGTCATAAGGTTACCCCCAACCTGCTGTCACCCCCCCCCCCCCCCCCCCGCTCGGTTGTCATACAGCAGATGCTCGCCCACCTCTTGCTAACATTCTACTCTAAAATATTTAATACAATACGTGAAATAGCAGCACGGTGGTTTATTGGTTAGCACATCATTTCTGACGTTTGAGGTTCGAATCCCGGCTTCATGTGTGGTGTTTGTCGATATGTGTGAGTGTAAATGCTTGCCATTGTGTGTTTTGCGATTGACTGGCGACCAGTCACTGTTATACCCTGCTTCTCGGTCCAGTTATCTTGGATTTGCTCCAGTTCACCTTCGAGCTTAATCAAGACTCAACTCAACTTAACTTTAGAAACAACCATACGAAGTGCTGTACATAAAGTCAAAATCAGACATATAAAAACAATGATGGGTTAATACAGTTTATTAATAACAAGGACAGTAAATACTAGGGCTAGACAAGACAAAAGTCGCCTGAAAGAGAAAGTGTCTCTTTTCCTCCTTTTCAAAGCAACAACAACAACAACAACAAAAAGAACAGATAAAAATAGCAGGGGCCCCCAAATGAAACCCTGTGGAACGCCACGGGGCAGAGTTGGACCAAGGCTACCACAACAAGTCCTGTCTGCTCAGCAAGATCAAAACCACTCAAGCGCTACCACTAAAATACACAAAATACTGTGATCAATTGAACGCTGCAGTCAGGTTCAACAGAACAAGACACAAATGGTCTCCAGTGTCATTAGCCAGGAGAATGTTGGATTAAAAACTCGTAGCAGGTGGAATAATGGATGTCGGATGGATTTGGGGAAGTGCTCTCCTGATGTCAACAAATGTCACCAAATCACAAATTTGCATTACAATACAATGCCATTTTCAAAGTTGTTAGTAGCTTTAGCGGTCATACAAGGCCAGATTGCTGCATATAAAAGTGACTCGGGTGCACAAACAATGATACCAGAGCAGATCCAATGTTGTTATTGCTATGTTGGGACCTTTTGGCACAACTCCGCCGGCTCATTTCCGAGCAGCTCAGTCAGCCAAGCCAACATTGCTGCCCGGCCACAGGAAGAAAAAAAAAAAAAAAGGTGGGGAATGGAGGCTGCTGGTGAACATTCATCACCACTAATATGTCACTCTTTACTACCTGATGATGGATATACATCATTGCTAGACACGGGGTGCATGCAAGGTGTGTGTTGGTGTGTTGGTTCACTGGTTTCAGTGCAAAATAGGTTGTGTTAAATAATACGGACACGTATGTGTATATATAGTTTGTTATAGCTGTTTCATGCGATTGACTGTCACATCAGAGGTAAATCATTTTGTCCCGCATCGGAGGTTTTGAACATGAAGTCACACGAGTGGACATTTGAGAGTCTTCAATGAACAACATATTTATACAAACATTCGGAGGATATGCAAACTCTTCAAAGCGACGGCCCGAAATAAGAATGGAACCCCAAAGCATCAGAACTGTTAGGTGGGGCGTGCTCACCACTGTGCTCAACTTTTCACTTTGAAATTTGCGTAAAGTGAATTCACCTGTTTCGGGGCCATCATGGAACATTTACTTATTGTACAGCCAATGTTTAAAGTCAGACAAGTAATTAGACATCTTTAGGCATTGATGAGGCCCGTTTGTTTGTATAGCACGATTCATACACAGGGCTGATCTATAGTGCTTTAAAGAGGCAAATCAGGATTAAAAACAATTAACTCATTTGCTCCCAAAAATTTACAAGAACGTTCTATTTTAAATATTGCCATGGTCCCCAAAACGTATTATGTTTTTTTCCTTTTTTTTTTCTTTCCTTTTTTATGCTAGAGAATACAGAAGACTTTGAGGCAGCCTCTGACCTGAAGAGGTCACTTAAAGCAATAGTAGTTATTACAAAAAACGGCCAGCAGGTGGCAGCAGAGTATAAGAGAACAACCATATCGCAAAAAAGCTCTTTTCCCCAGTGTTTTGAACAGGTTTGTGAATAATGATGAAACTTACCCTATTTTTCGCACTATAAGGTGCATCGGATTATTAGGCACACCTTCAAAGAATGGCCTATTTCAAAACTTTGTCCATATATAAGGCGCACCCCATTATAAGGCGCAGAGAATAGAAGCTACTGTAGTGGCTGGGGTTGCGTTAAGCATCCACTCGAAGGAGCTTACTTTACCAATATTGATCCACATATAAGGCACACTGGATTATAAGGCGCACTGTCGTTTTTTGAGAAAATTAAATACGGTAGCTATATTCTAATGCTAATTGCTGCAAAACGGAAACAGATACAAATGTACTTTTTTTTTCTGATGAAAAAAGAGATTTTAATCTTTCTTTTGGTGTGTTTTGGTCTATGTTTTGATAGCAATAGAACACAATATTCTGTGGGCCTTGCAAAATCAGTCCAAATCCAGTAAAACAGCTGGGAGCGAAGGGGGTTGCTTCAGTGAAAATGGCTGGGAGTGAATGAGTTAAATGGAAAGATGAAAATCAAACTCAAGCGGGATATATGAAAAATAAAACAATAAAATGGTAATCTATCACTTGAGTTAAACTCAACAAAAACAAAACAAACAAAAGGATGAAAACAAAATTTTCTGATTCATTAAAAAGCAGCAGTGAACACTTTTCTTGCCAAATTCAAATGCTTTGAAATTTTGAGAAGATCTGACGTTTTCACAAAGTTTGTTCCACATCTCAGCAGCTTAGAAACCGAACACAGCTTCACTTCGTTTAATTTGGCTTCCATAAAGAATCAATAAGCCCGCACCCGCCGACTTGAAGGGTCGAGAAGTCTTGAATATATTTCGGGCCAAGACCATTCAGAGCTCTGAGGAATCGACTTGCATCATTTTTTAGCTTTAAGTATGAAATGGAATCCATCACTCGTGTAACGTAAAGCAATAGACCGCTAACATATTACATAGCAGCTACCAAGTTTATCCAGAGGCTTGGGAAAGTAGCCAACATTGCTTGTATTACTGCATTGCTTCATTTAGTTCACCATCTTGTTGTCAGGGTGGGCGTGAGTGGTTGAGGGATGGTGGACCCAAATGTGGGGAAGCAAGACAGTGAGACAGGAATGAAGTGCAATAGGAGGAACTTTAATAAAACATATGGAGAAAAATGAGCAGACAATCATGACTGGATGGGACGCGAGTAGACTGGTCGCCGTGACTGGAACGAGCGTGACGTGACAGGACCTGAATTGTCTTGACTTGCTTAGAACGACTTGGTTAGCTGTGACGAGGACGGCTTGGCTAGCTGTGACGATGACGACTTGGCTGTGGGGATGACTTGGCACTGACAAAAAGGCTACATGGCGGTGACAATGGCTACTTAGCTGTGACAAAGACTTGACGCACGAACTTCCACACATAACAAAGGCAAATGCACCCACACCGACTGGACAAACACGACAGAATAAATACACATACAATTGATTGAGACACACCTGGGGAAGGAAAGGCACACACAGGTGGACGTGGTTAGACAAAACGAGACGAGGGAAGAAACCAGGAACACAAGACAAAAAACACCAACCACAGACAAAAACAACCACAACACCCATAACGGACAAAAACCCAACCCCCACAGAACCGAAACATGACACTTGTCAAACACAAAAACATTCTTTCGTCCACAAGCTTATCGATAGTCCTCAGACTTCAAACAGATATAAAGAAAACAGAAAGATAAAAAAACGATAGTCTTTCAAAAAAGAAAAAGTTAATCTGCCTAAAATGAAGTCTTGTCTGCAATGAGTTTGATTTCTGCAATTCTGAGTAAGACTGCAAATGTTTTGCCCTTCTGCTGTATTTCAACCAACAGCCTTGAACTTTTTTTTTGTCCGCAGGTCTGCACATCACTCCCTCTTTTCTCGAACCCTGGAGCCAGACCAAACGTAGTTTTGCCAACTCGCATTAGAACATCTGTGTGACCTTTAAAGTCTGTCCTCGTATGTCAGCCAAATGCTAAAATGCAAATAGGGGAAGGTAAACTTCGCAACGTTGTGTCTCGACCACAGCCAAACACTACATTTGACTTTAAATTGCCCCTTTTTTCCCCCCCCCCGCACGTCAAACTTCAGATGTAAGATCACAGAGGAATCTCTTTGTGGCACGGGTAGGGGGGGGGGGGGGGGGGTTCCACTCCCCCCCTCCACACAGCGTGGATTAGAGATTCTCCCTGCTGTTGATTGGCTGCGCCTGACTCCTATTGGCATCTATCCAGCCATTAAGGTTTAATAAGACTTTCTCATTAATTGCTGCCTACAGGGTACACTCAGGATCAGTACATTAAAGGAAAAAAAGAAAAAGAGGGAGTGGAGTGACACTTTCATATGGCTCCGTAGAGAGGGAATACTGATAAAGCGGGGACGCGTGTACTTTGAGACAAACTCGACATGCGCAGGCAAAGGAAATTCTAATGAGTCCAATTCAAAAGCGACATGTTTAAGACTCGCAGTGGGAGAAAAAAATTGAGCTGAGGAAGAGCAAACAAGAGTTTGGGGAGCAAACAACATTGAGAATGTCATAAATGTGTCATGCATGCGTAGGACTGACAAACTGCTCAAAACACAGAATCAAAGGGATTACTTGTGCGCGCCTCGCCTTTCGATACGTGCCAACTGCTGAACTCTGGGAAGCAGCAGCACGGCCACACGGGTCTCGCGGAGAACGTGAGAAAAATAGTCTCGTCGAGCGCTTTCCTGGCTCCATTTTGGTTTTCTTGATTGTTGACTTCTTCGTTTCTCTGCTTCGAGTTAATCCTTTCAAAATGAAGTCTCGTTAGGTAATGTCGTACACGTTACACACAGTGAACAGAAAAAGGCAAGAAGGTTATGGAAGTAATTCAATTCCTAGCAATTGTTTCTCATTTTGTACTGTCATTGAGGCTTGGTGGCTGACGAGACCGCTTAAGGCCTCTCGTTCTTGGTCATGATTTGGCTCACGTCACGCAAAAAAAATGACGGAAGAGTGATCAGGAGAAAGAAAATTCTGAGAACTGTTTACGATGTCCCCGTCTCTCTCTGGAGGAGGCAGTTTTGAAAAAGTTGGCTTCTAATGTATTTTGCAAAATCAGGTCATACATTTTGTTTCACCCCCCCCCCCCCCCCCAACATTGTTTTATGTCGGAATTCGTTTTGGATCCTGTTGAAAGGAGCACTGTAACTATTTCCAAATGTTGATAGCCAAAGTTTCATATATTAGAAACTCAATGAAGAAAAAACTTGCACCTGGAGGATTTAAAGAGAGCTGCTATCCCGTCGGGAGTTTAAGAAGAAGAAAAAGAAAGAAAACATTTAGAAGCTCTCCTCTGACTGTTGCCAGTCTCACTGTTTAAAGTTGTTGTATGAGTTGGAATTAAAAGCCCAAATCTCTCGACCATTTGGAGTCCCTATCTATCTGTCTGTCTATCTATCTATCTATCTATCTATCTATCTATCTATCTATCTATCTATCTATCTATCTATCTATCTATCTATCTATCTATCTATCTATCTATCCATCCATCCATCCATCCATCCATCCATCCATCCATCCATCCATCCATCCATAATCGAATCGAATCGAATCGAATCGAATCGAATCTAAGCGAATCTAATCTAATCTAATCTAATCTAATCTAATCTAATCTAATCTAATCTATCTATTTCAAAAATTCATTAATCACTGAAAATAGCCTTGGACACACTTTGAGTAGCAAGTCCCTTACTTTTCTCTTGTTGTGTTGTATTGTCGTGAAGTTCCTTTCATTGAAGTTTGTGCATGTTGCATGGCTTTTAAGACCGTGCCAATATGTATTTTATTCAGCATATGTTCTCTTTTGTGTTGTTAAACAGTACACAGCATCTTCTCTTCTGCCGGCCTGTTTAATCATATCACCTGTGTCTCATGGTTACCCCCCCTCATGCCCCTCCTCCTTCCTCCACATGGCCAGCCAATTGGCTCCTTGCCTGCCACCTGGCTCCTGTTTTTGGGATTTAATTCTCGGTCACGTCTTGTGAAGCTGCTCTGTCAGCTATTTTTTTCTCCCGCTCCAGCTTTTTGCCGACGCTTTATTTGCATCCGGTTATTGATTTTTGTGTTTTTGTTGCTTTTAATAACCATCATTGTTATCCTCTTGTGCTCAGGTCCAGCTGTCTTCCTGTAGAGTATGGACCAACTTTTAGTCTGATATAAAACTGTTCCAGTGTTACATTTAGATAATGAAGATACATTTGCAGTGGTTGGACGTAATTTTTCAGGCTTCTGTATTTTACGTGGGGATTATTTATTTCACTTCCTACATTTGAAAACAGGCATCTGTACTTTCTACTCCTTACTTTGTCAAAACAGGCATGTTACTTTCTTCATCTTACCCAGATGATGTATTAAAAAAAAAAAAAAGCACATTGAGAGAGACAAAATTTCAACTGTGGTGAACATCTTGAGTGACTTCTTGAAGGTGGAAAAAATACATGAAAAAAGTTCAATCAAATGGGTATTGTAATACAACTGACAGTAATTAAGTCTGTGTATGAGTGTGCCCAGAAATATGCAACAAATGAAACCTCAGAAGTCTCTGATTGGTTGTTTTTAAATAGGCATGGTCGTGTCTTGTATATCAAATTAATTGGGGCCAGAGACAGCTGAATTTTTCCACAGATCATACAGTATTTATGGCATACTTTTGTTAAATCATAAATTTTTAGAATCAATCGATTAATCTATCGATTATTCAATCGATTAATCGACTAATTTGATTATTTTTAATTTTGTATTAAAGTGTATTACAAAAAGCATTTTCCCCTGATTGCTGTTTATTAACCAGTGATTGGTGTTTGTTTCGTACTTTGTATTTGTATAGTAATTAGAAAAAAATCAGTTCGGTCATTGTTTTCCAAAGTAAAAACAGATGTTAGCAAATGTTTTACTTTGAATAAACACAGAAGATAATCAGTCTTCTTCATTGAAGGACTTCAGAAATCAGTCAACAATTACTGTTGATATGCTGAAATCAGAGGATTTATTTGGGCAATTTAATTTATTAATGTACCCCGCCTACTGCCCGAAGCCAGCTGGGATAGGCTCCAGCAACCCCCGCGACCCTTGTGAGGACAAGCGGTACAGAAAATGGATTGATTTAATTTTAAATTTTAATAATAAATTTTAATAATTTAATAATTGATTACTTGGCGATTAATCAATAAATTTTGACAGCTCTAATTATAACAATTTTGCAAATATGCCAAAGTCAGTCCATCCATCCATTCTCTTAGCCGCTTATTCCTCACAAGGGTCGCGGGGGTGCTTGAGCCTATCCCAACGGGGTACACCCTGAACTGTTTGCCAGCCAATCGCAGGGCTACAGTAAAAAGTGTTTTTGTTTCAATTTAGCCACATACACATTGATCCACCGTGATGTATGCAACAATTGATGAGTTCATATCAAATCTGTCCTGATATGGGTTGTGCTTACGCAGCACATGGCCTGTCTGACATGCAGTGCTAATGGTAAAGTGGCAACTTCATGAACAATGCTGCTTTCCTTCCATTTTCCTTCCAATCTCACCACTCATGCCCTTTTTAGTTTGCCCCAAAAATAATTATAATGCTTTTAAGAGCACAATCATATCGCATTTGTTCGCTTGATGCGTAATTGCACGGCCTGTTTGAAGACTGGCCGTGTGTGTGGCATGCGAGTGAATGACAAAGCTATTAAATTGTCTCCTTCATGCCAGTCCTGTTCCGAACATGCAGGTATCATGTTGCGGCGACAAAGAGCCGTGCGGTGAAATGTCTCACTCATAGTTCACCACAAAAGGACAATGTGGTTTATTTGCCCTTTTCCCTCCATTCACTGAGATCAGAGATTCATCAGAGCTGCTTTATTCCAGGAAAAGTAAAATATTCATCTGATATGAGTAGTTCACTTGAACTCATTCACTGCCATTGACGGCTATAGACGTCAAAGATCCATTTTTGCTGGACGAGAGTGAAAGAGGTAGCTTTTTACACTGCTATTGTCAGCTTCATATATAAGTCAAAGATCCATTTGAACTGAGCTGCCAGTGAATTCGATTTAATAAACCTCAACTGGGTCGTTCATCAACCAGTTAGGCTTAACCAAGCATATTTATTTATTTTAATTAGGGGTTCATGTTCCTTTAATGCCACTAAATTTTTAAAAGGCACGATTAATGACCGCCCCTTACTTGGAAAGCCTGTACTGGGGGAATTCCAGTCTCAACGCAGCAGACACGTCCATGTCAAAATTTAGCAGTTATAAATGTAATAATAATGCATATATTTGTGGAGACTAGGGTTAAGATGTATTTTACAATTTTAAAAGTGTGCAGAATTTCACAAGTTACTTCATGTTAAAGATGAGATAGCTCTTAATATGAAAAGAAAAATGCACTGAGCTGTCACCAGTGTCTTACAAATGCAATTATGCCATCTAGGGGCAGAAAAATGATCTCAACACAAATCAATATCACACTCGTTTTTACAGTACAGTACATCTTTTGAATTTTAACTCAATTTTACGAATTATTACGAAATTACTGTATCAATTACTTAAAGATGCAGCCATATTTCTATTTGTTTATCATTTTTTTCCATTTTTATGTTAAGGAGAGTATGATTTTTTTTTTTGTACATTTAAAACATATAGATTTGTCAAAAAAAGGCAGCCACTTATATCTCATTATCTACAAACCAAGTATTGTTGGAAAGGTATTTCAATAAGGATTTACATAGGTGCATATTTCACCTATAATTTGACCTTGAAATTGACCTTGTGGATCACTTGACCTTTCCAAAATTTTTCATGAAATTTAATCTGCCACATGTTCTCTAAAATATGTAAAAGTTGTAATTGTATTGTTTTGTTAAGCACCAGTAAGGAGTCAAAGTATAGGTTATTATTGAATGCCATTGAATATTCGAGGTTTTGGTTACTTTGACTCCTTTTGTGCAATTTAGAGGATGTAATGTAACAAAATAGGTAAAAAGCCAAAGGGGGTAAATATTTTTTGCAAGGCACTGTATTGTTTCCTGTTATGCAAATACGTCCACAACAGACAAATGGTCAGTATTTCAAAACTATGCTTTATCGTCTTTACATGATTTTTTTTCAAGGGTGGTCAGTACTTGTTTTTTAATGTTGCTTCTGCTTTATTTCATTTTGTAAGCATAACTCAAAAGGAGCATTTTTTTTTTTGGTGAAGAAAATTCTTGAAATAGATAACAAAACTGAAAGTCCTATTCAAAGCTGTATAATGGCGATAAAAAAAATGGTAACCTTTCATACATCACCATTATGCTGTATTTTCCTCGGCCATATCTTTTCTAAAATATGACTATGTTCATGGTCTGGTATAAGGATTGGCTTGTCAAGCTTGTAATCATAGAAAAGTTTGTGAGAATGTGATCAACTATCCTAACGCATTCCAATCCATCTTAAGCCACACACTGACGAGCCCTCAATCGATAGTTTCGTCTCTCCCGGTTCCAGCCGAGCGAGCGTGGCCGCGGCATACTATTAGGCTATTACAAAAGCAAATCAGTCAGCAGAATACATTTTCTTTAAGAATATGAGTCTGGCTGAAGGGGAATTAATAACGCTTGTAGGCCGACGAGCTGCTGAATTTTCATCACTTATTTTCCGACGCGTCGGCTGAAATTCGTCCCGCTTTAATGGCGACTTGCTGTTTTTTTTACATTGCGGCGTTTGTTATAGACTGTGATTGAGAATCAAAATACATGTGCGCACTTGCTAAAAGCCTGTTTCTTTTTTTTTGCAGCAGCACAACATTAATCTTTGCGTGTCGGAGTCGTTACAGTATCGAGCGTGCGTGTACTGGAGACCATTTATGCGCTTGATCAAGACGGTCTTTATGTGGCCGCTGCGCCCCTCAAGACTTCAGAAAGTACTAATCAAACGCAGAGATGTAAAAGAACATGAAAAAACAACAACTGTGATCTTTTTCTGGCACATGCGGCGTGAGCTGCGTGTGACCGTTAAGTTGTATCAAATATCTGCCTTTGAAAAAATGTCAAATTTCATCGACGTTGCATCCACTAATTGTAAAGTGGATTCCAGGGAGATTTTTTCAGGAAGGAATAATTGGGCTGATTTTTGCTCGTGGTCTCCCCCTACAGTTGGGAAGTGTAACGACAATTTTTTTTTTCTGTGATTCAAAAGTGAAAACTGCAATGTCGCAGATGTAGCAGCCAATTGAAAATGTTGAATCTGGGGGGTCGGGGGGGGGGGGGGGGTGGGGGTGCCTGGTGGACCTGCCGTGTTGGGGTGGGGGGCGCTCCTGGCTCCTGGGTTTGCTCTCGTTTGCTCTCCGGCCGGTGGCCCCTGCGGGGTCCGGGGGTTGTGCCTTGGCGCTGCCGTGGCCTGGGGGGGCACTGGGGGGTTGTGCTTGCTCTGTCTTGGCCGGGGTCGACGGCTCCCCTCTTCTCTTCTTCTTCTGCATGCCAGATCCACCACACCAGCATCTATCGAAACTCAGACACAATCTGCTTCTCCCTCAGGTCATTGAATCGGTGGAGGCTGGTGTCTGTGGATCTCACTCGGCTTCGTCAGTCCTTCCTTCCTTTCCTCAGTCTTTCCTTTGGTCTCTTGAGGTCTCCCTGATTTGTTGGAATGTAGATGTTTCTGGGGTTGGTGAAAGACTCTGGTTGGTAACCCGTTGGGTAGTAGGTCATGTCTGGTCGGTGCTGGATTTCACTTTCCTTTCTTTTCTTTGATCCTTCCTCGGGTCTCCTGACAACCTCACGACTCTAGCTGGATTCTGAAGTATTCGGTTTTAGGTGAACGGTATGGGATTTTGAATAGGCTTTAGGTGAATTAATGAGTACACACTCACACACACGCCCGCACATGCACATGCTCACACACATACAAAACAAAAAGAGAAAAAAAGAGAGCAATGATGATGACATGTCGAATCGGTAAGATTACCGATGGAACAATACTGAGCTCTAAAAAAAGACAATGTTCAATCTGCATCGCTTGGTGTACAGTGTACAGTTATGATAGTTATGGATATTTAACTATAGTTCGTCTATATAATAATGGCACATTTGCACTTGGGTTTCTTTCCCACCGCTGAAAACAAATGATTCAATTGTTAGTCAGCCTGTTCCCAAACATCTAACTGGTGCAAGATTTAATGACTGCATTTACTTACACTACATGTATTCCCTATTGATCTGTCCCCCCGCCTCGCCCAGTCAGCAGTTTGCGAATCACCTCCATCAACATTAATGCCATAACGTGCCAGTTTTAGAGAGGGGCTACAAACAACTTTAATAACACACCTTGGCTTACAATTACTGCACACGTAATTTGCATACGCTATCAGCTCCACTTGCATATATAAATCCTTGCGCACGTGCTCTTATTTGTGCTTAAGTGTTTATCAAGCACGTATTCTTTTGTTGGACTTGAATTTCATCCTGGTAATTAACAAAAAAAAAAGAGGCCACCGGCATCACTTTGCTTTCTTTGAAGTCCATTTTGTTCGTCTTAAATGCGTTATGGAGCCCGGCGAGCCTGCCTGGGCTTCAAGCCTCTGAAAATCTAATTAATCACTACGCTGAGAGAATTACAGTTAACAGCAAAGCCAATAGAGGTGAGCCATGTCTGTAATTGCTGTATAATATTGAAGCATGACGCGGCGGCGCTGCTGAGATGTGAAAAATGCCTCGCCATCACTTTCTGACCCCTCCCGTCCCCCTTGTATGTGATTTCATGCAAATGTTCTGGTGGGGGGGGGGGGGGGGGGTAATGGCTTAGTTTGTGTAATGACTTTTTATGCTACTTTTTTTCTATCCAAGATGATAGCAGCCGGCCGCTACCTGAGGGACTCTAAGCATCACATGCATTCTCAAAGGTAAGAAATCTAATATTCGATGCAAGCATTTGATCTTCCTGCAGGTTTTATACATACTGTAGCTTGTAGATAGTTCCTATTAACGCCAGAGAAATGTGACTTTTTGAGTTTCTCACAAGTTCAAAGGCCTGTGGTGGTGTAAGAGAAAATTGAATACTTACTTCTATATAATAGTTACTGCTCATTAATTTAGATTTCCAATATTTTACTCCATCATAAGTGTCAGCAAACCAGCAATAGGGAATCTATTTTGTGATATTATTTTAATGTGCCAAGTTATCAAAAACATGTATTGACAGTACAATTTTATTATAGTACAATGAGCAATCCCCTTCGCTCCGGGCTGTTTTACTGGATTTTGACAGATTTTGCCAATCCCACAGAGTATTGTGATCTATTGCTATAAAAACATGGAACCTACCAAAAGAAAGATTAGAGTATCTTCTTTCATCAGAAAAAAATGTTTATTTGTATCTGTTTCCATTTTGCTGCAATTAGCATTAGAATATAGCTAAGTTTCATCATTATTCACATTCCTGTTGAAAACACTGTCAAAAAGAGCTTTTTGCAACATGGCCCTGGCTGATCTCTTATACGCTGCTGTCACCTGTTGGCTGTTTTTGTAATAACTGCCATTGCTTTAAGCCACCTCTTCATGTCAGAAGCTGCATCAAACCCTTCTGTTTGCTCTTGCATAAAACAATTGAAAGACATATAAATGTTTTTGGGAATGAAGGACAATAAAACGTATTTACACGTTTTGGGGTTTGAATGAGTTAACTTTTTCCCCACAAGAATGTACTTTTTTTTAAGTACATTGTGAGTACATTTGCTACCTCTGACATGTACCAACTATGTTGCATGCAAAAAAGATTGAAATTCATTGGCTAAATCCGGAGTCTCCAAACTACGGCCTAGAGGCCAATTGTGGCCTGCTGTCCATTTTTAGCGGTCCTTGGCATATGCTAAAAATCACTTTAGGCATGGCCTGCATGTTATTTTAAATAAATAAATAAATAATAATAATAATAATAAAATGAATGAATGAATGAAAAAATAAAAAAATAAATAAATAAATAAATAAATAAATAAATAAATAAATAAATAAATAAATAAATAAATAGGTAGGGGCGGACAGTGTTAGAAGTGGAGCTGTTGTTTGCTAATGTTTCTAGATATGCCCCCAAATATATATATATATATATATGTGGCGCTAATACGCAGTCGTACTATTTTTCTGTAAATCTCGCTTGGTGGAAAACGTTTGGACTCCCCTGCTTTACATGAAGGAATGTACACTGTGTACCTCTGGCGTAGTTGCCCGTGTTAACAAGCTCGCGCTTAACCCTCTCCAAGTTGCCGAATATAGAAAACTGAACGTGCGTCAAAGAGCTCCTTTCCGACAGATCAGCATGCTTGTTGGAATTCCACGACAAATGAAAGTAAGTACAGCCACCCATCAGGAGGAAAGTCCCAAGCGCTGTCGACGTGCCGCTGCTGACATCCCTGCAGTATATCGGTTAAGTCAGTGCGGTACATTATTTTTAATAAAAAAGCGCTCCATCTCCCCTTCGGTCAATCCATCACACTTTGCCCGCTTCTGTCAGAGTGCGGCGCGGCAGCAAACTTGGGAATGACTGATTGCCGTCTGAGCTGCGTCAAGGTGGAGAGCGCCAGCGTGCTTGTCATTCCTGTTCCCTTTGTGACCTTGCGTCCATTCTAAGGTGCACGTGGCCGCATGACTTTGAGTGTGAGGTCCGACGGCATCATTCTCAGCTGCCGCACCACTATTTAAGGAGAAAATAAAAAGTATGGCTCCAAACTTAACGGCGCTCTCACTCAATCATCTGTTGCCTATTTTTCACATCCCCGCACACTCCGAAAGGAATGTCGGTGCTATTTTAGAGATTTTGCTGATCCTATTAAATTTACTGACATACTTGGCTGAATAGAAAAAAAATCATCCAGGGTCAAGCTGATGTGCTGGGTGAGCTCTTCCTCTGTTTGGTTCGACAATGCAGTGATTCAGCAACATTTTGCTGATTGAAGCCAAAAATCTTGACCTTGTGCTATTGAGTGGTGAGTTTACAAAATTTGCAAAAAAAAAAAAAAAATCTATTTTACAAGTCTTTCATTACTTGACTTTAATCTGTAACATTTTTTTTTAAAAAAGTTACATTTCAAATGTGTTAGCCATTACACTACATACATCCGCTGATGTAGAAACGCATTCTCTATTCCAGTAAAATATATTTTAAGCAAATGAGGCAAATCGGGGGAAATAGCATTTTACACAAAATGCTGAAACCGTGATTGTGACGGAACAATGGTCTAGCGAAGCCACCGCAGCAAAAAAAATTGGGGGAAATGTTACCTTTCCAACGAAACCAAATTACCGAGATATGAGATTTTGTAAAGTGACATATTAAGATGAAACACCCTGATGAGTAGTGTATAACAGCCAATTTGGACCAGGCCGCAGCGGGCAGCACAGTTGAAAGAATAAAAAACTTACTATACTTCCGGTTATTTGATTAGCCGAGGCTTTAAAAAATATTTTATTTTGAAAAGTGACCGGATTCTCTCTGTTTACGACGGACTGAAGACGCATATCAAGATGCTGAGTCGCGTAGCGCTGATGCTAATCGACAAGTTAGCAAAATGAGTACAAAAACAGACCTTTGTTTGGAAAGTTTATTTGCAATGGAGAAAAGGCCCAGTGATAAGACAACAGAGGAGATTATGACCAAGAAGAAAAAGAAAGTTGCATGGACTTACAGCTACAGGTGATTCCCACGCATGCTGGCCCGCTCTGCTGCGAGCGGCTCTTAATTTGGTGAGTGAGCTCATGAACTTTAGAATTGTTCTGTGGTGCCTTGCTATGTTGGTGCATTTAAGGAGGGCATTGCTAATATAGTTACATAAAAATGTGGCTTCATTATTCATTCATTGTTATAACTACAAAATACCCCAGTTTTTGTGTTGCGCATATCATTCATAAGCATAAGCAAGCGTTGTTGTTACCCTTGTTTGTGCTGCTAGTACATGTACATAAAAAAAAAAACATGGCGGATTTGCGTTTGTTGTTGTAACCTTTTATTAATCAGCCGCCGAACAGCCAAGCCGCCCTTGAAATCAATCCTGAACGCAACAAGGAGCCAATAATGCAGGGCCTCTAAAACATTTTTAGGAAGATGAAAAAGAGTGTTGTGGTAATCATTGTGAGTGGAAACAAGGCGTGCACTGTGTGTTCTCAAGAGAGATGCATTGGAGGTACAAAAAGTATGGATGCGTTGGTGGGTTTACTGGTGAATCAGATCGATTGATGGATAAATGGAACAGTTGACAAAATCCACAGTTTGGATAATGGCTTTGTGCTTACGGTTTTCATTTTTGGTTCTGTATACAATGACTGTTAGAAAACCGAATGAAAGAGAGAGAGGAGACAATACCAGTTACAATGTGTTTTTTCACTCACATTTGACAAAGAAAGTTATCTTCAACTCTTCACCGTCACTAAAATGCAATCGGATATTTTGCACAAAAAGTGTCTTGTAAAATAGAAGAGTAAGAATGGCTCTTAAAAGTCCGAGATTTCAAAAATAATGTACTTTTACACCCACATTATATCTGTAGCCAGAGGGGGCAAATCCCGGTCCAGAAAGTAAAAACCCTGCCACAGTTTGGCTTTAGCCCGAGTTGCTAGCTAGCTAGCTCTCTAGCTAGCTCCCATGGTGCTCGTTTACCTGCTAGGGAGCTAGCTAGCTAGCTAGCTAGCACCTGGGGCTAAAGCCAAACTGTGGCAGGGTTGTACTTTCTGGACCTGGATTTGCCCCTCTGTCTGTAGCAGATTTTGAAAATGATCTCTATTTTTTTTATATTTAAGTTTCATTCTTAGGGCAACTTTTGATAGACAAATTGGCTATTTTTACTCCATATAATCCAACAATGTAATACCGTCCTTTGGTTAAATTTTTAATCAAAACCCAACGAATGAGATCACAGGGTTTAGTGCTGAAATGCATTCACATTGTGTATTATAACATTACATTTACAAAGTTTGACCAAATGACATTAAATCCAATGAGGGAACTTTTGCTTCACATCTCTCATTTATGTTATGCCATGTATTTTTTATTTTTTTTCCTCCCAGCGTCTTCTCAAGGTCTTGTGATCTCCTCTCGCTAGGAGACCAGACATAGTTTTCGATCCAGGATGTTGTAATGAATGAATAGATGTGCGGTGGCAGGGAGTCTGCGCGCGGTTTCAACTGACAGCTCGTCTTTGAAGGAGATCGCAAGCGCCTTGAAAGAAGATAGCATCGCATCAGTGGAGATTATGAAGTCGCGGCACTTTGCATCCCCTGCTGGGGGACTGCGATCCAGCTCCAGGCTACGGGACTCTCGGTGAGCGCTTTTTCTCGCTGCGTGCTGCGCCGAAATGAACACGCTGATACTGCAAGACCGAAAATACTTCAGAAAGTAAAAAACTACAGAAAGTGGCAGGGGGGGGGGGGCAGTTTTGCTTGGCTGATTGGGTTATTGATAAATATCTGCTGGTCTCACCTGAAAGCAGTTTTTCCACAAGCCATGTGAAGCATGCGGCATCCAAAAAGTTCAGAAAAGTTCTACTTCCGGCACCCTTAAACAATCCAAAATAAAGTCCGGTGAGGGTCACTGAAGATGAGATGTTTAATCATGCAAACACAACCAAAACATGAGGCAAAATTATTGAAAGATGCCCTCACATTTCGTTCTTTATGGTGAATCCTGGAAATGTCCATCAAACTTGACTCCATTATATGGAAACAAAGTTTTTGAAATTAGGGTTGCCCATCTGTCAAGAATATCTGCTTCTGATTACCTCTTCGTGACAGATTGAGATTATGATTCTGAATTAACTGAGGTCACTTCTGGTGTGCCTCAAGGGTCCATACTTGGCCCGAAGCTTTATCTTACTTTCATTCATGATTTATGCTCGGTATTGCGATTTCTGATTATTTTATTAATTATGAGACAGTGAAAGATCGTCTGAATATGTTCAAAAATGTTCGCTACCTTCGCAAGCATTCACCGCTCAGTGAGATACCAGCTTTGTCGGCCTTCGGATTCGGAAAAAGGCCGATGCCGATATTTGCCAAAATGCCAAATATCAGCACCAATAATCGTCCCGGCCGATAATCGGTAAAAAACCTGTAACAAAATACCATCACTCATGAAACACAGCATATTAAGAGGAGCTTGAGTTCATGTGGCATTACAGTAAAGGGTTCACATGTTTCAATGGTAAATTCGACATGAAGCTCAATATTTCTTCGAAATCTTCTTCTGCCTCAGTGAGCAATTTTGTGTGGAAATGATGCCAATTACAACTTTTTCTGTCCATACCATTGATTGTCAGACAATCTTTGAGAAGCATTTTTCCGCTCGTCAGTCTGAAAATGAGCAGCCGTCCATGGCTCCGCTTCCGGATCTGATTTAGCGTCTGATGTTAACGCGCGGCTGTTTGCAAATGAGATGTCCTCATTGCTGATTTAAGATCAGTTCATTTTTTAAAATTTATTTTTTGTTTTTTATGGTCTATGCTCGCTGGGACTGACTGCGCTTAGCGATTGCGGGCACCAGGCCACAAACCTGCCGCCGTCGTTATGCCGCAATTACAACACGCTGTGACAGTTGCGCCCTCGTCGCTCTGTGTGATGTCATGTTGATTTGGGCTTGAATCTTCCATTTGGGCACTTTTTGAAATGCCGCAAGGTGGCGCCAAAGGCCTGTCTAATAAAGAAAGTAGAGTAATTGTTTCACGGAAGTATGTTGAAGTGATACAGAACATTTTGCTTAAACTATGACTAAAGTCAATTCTAAATATTTCCAGGAGAGTGCCAATTATGTTTTTTTTTTTTTTACTTTACGACTGCACTAGCATAAGTTAGCGATATAGGCTAGCTGAGATGCATAATGCCTTGCGTGCGGAATCGGGTAACATGTCCTAGGAACCAAACTCTGTCCTAAGTCGAGGAATTTGAACAGCTTAGTAAAAAATGGAGTAACTTCATTTGTGGGGTCCCAACTCTAAATGTTTTCCTTTAATGAACTGTATAAAAATACATCCTTGTCATGGAATGAGGATGCAATGTATAATATACATATATATATATATATATATATATATATAGTAGGGGTGTCAGGCAGTTAAAATCTTTAGTGGAAGTTAATCGCATGACTTCAATAATTAACTCATGATTAATCGCTTATCTGTTCTAAATGTACCATAAAATGTTTTTTTTCCAAGTTTTCATATTCTTGTTAACATAGTTGGGAATAAATGTTAAACTAATTGAAATATGGCAGATTATTTTAGTCATTGATACAGTGATTTCATAATAATTTATATAATTGAGTTAACATTTTAAAAATGTACTTTAGTGTAAAAAAAACGAGTTAGTTTGTGTTGAGGTCATTTTCTGCCACTAGATGGCATAATTGCATATGCAAGACGTTGCTGACAGCTCAGTGCATTTTTCTTTTCATATTAAGAGCTACCTAATCTTAACATGAAGTAAGCACATTTTTAAAATTGTAAACTACAACATGACCCCAGTCTCCACAAATTATTATTATTATTATTATTAAAGTTATTAGAGCAAAATTTTGACGTGGGTCGTGGACGTGTCTGCTGCGTTGCGACTGAAATTCCCCCAGTACAGGCTTTCTAAGTAAGTGGCGGTCATTGAGCGTGTGTTAATAAAATTTGTGGCGTCAAAGGAACTTTACATTACCTCAAAATTAACACACTCATTTTGACACCACTAATATATATTAAAGATGACATTCTGATTGTTTTTGGACACCAGCACCGTGACCTTGAACAGAATAAGCAGTATTGAAAATGGATGGATCAACATGCATCTAAAAAAGTCAATTCTCCATAATACGTGCCCCTTTGAAATTCCTATTACGACATCACTTAAAAAAAAATGTTTTCATCTTTTAACCCTCTGACTGAAGCCATGAGCGAGATCGGCACTGCTTGTGATGGCGCTGCACAAACTACTCTGCCTTTTGTGTCGCTCTCACCTTCCAACACATTGTCCACACATACACACGCACATTCTGATTAACAGTGGATCCACTTCAAAGCAGCGGGTGCACTCGACACTCTCACCTTCTCCCACACTCAAAGGAAAAAAAAAAGAAAAGAAGAATCATGTGGAAAGCTTCAATATTGCACGGTCCACTTTGCTCATATGTGTTACTGAACTGCCATCGGTCTTGTCTGTGCTACTTTCAAACATGGCCGACATGACTGACTTGAAATTCGCACCTTAAAACATTAAATCTATAAATGATAACATGCGTTTCTTTTTTTTCTTTTTTTTAATAAATCAAATCAACCTTTAGTGATGGCATGCAATGTTATGCATTGCTCATTGTGTCACGATTCAAATAAATCAATTCATTGGGCCTGATTTAAAAAGTCTTTAAAAACATTAAATCTGTGAATCTACAAAATAAGGACTTGGCATGGACATGTCTTGAATCGATCTTTATAATTATTAAGTATTAAAAAATGTTGAAGTGCGATTTTATTAGGGATGTTCAATACCACTTTTTTTTAGACCGATACCAGTACAAGTATTCACTGATACTGAGTACCAAAACCTGTAGTACTTCTGACATATATATATATATATATATATTTGATTAACTGTGCAATTTAATAAAACACATAGAAATCCATGAGTTAAAAAAGACAGAATAAGCCAAAAGGCTATTTTCCATCTGTAATCCCCTGGCCATTATGTAAAAAAAGAAAAAAAAAAGCAATAAAATACACAAATATAAGTACAGCACAGACACGCGTAGTTAGTAAAAACCTCGGAGGTGACTAAATACAGTAACAAAAAGCTGTTACTTTCTAGAGACCTTTCTTTCTTTCTTTCTGATATAGATGCACCAAACTTTTGCAGTATGGCGCCAACTACTGTCGAGGAAGACTTACTTGAAGTCAGTTTTTTTTTTTTTTTTTGCCTTTATCATCATGACTGGTATCAGCAGCAACCACAAATATTTGATACCCTACAGTGAGGCCGGTATCAGCCCAATACTAATACCTGGTATCGGTATTTGCCTATCACTAGATTTTATGATTGAAAATACTAGTCTTAAATCTCAAAATAAATGAACTTTTTTTTTTTATCATGTAATTGTTAATTGATGACTCTCGTGATAACATCACACAATCACGATAGCGGAACCAACAAAACACTGATGTGGTCTTAGTTGGGACGCATAAATACGTTTTTTTTTTTTTAACATTTTGTCCTTCACTCCCCAAAAACGTATTTATAATTTTTTTTAATGGTTTTATTTTATTTTATATTAGAACATACACTTTGATGCAGCTTCTGACCTGAAAAGGTTGCTTATAGCAATGGTAGTTATTACAAAAAACGGCCAGCAGGTGGCAGCAGAGTATAAGAGATCAGCCAGGGCCATGTTACAACAAGCTATTTTTTCCCAGTGTTTCCAACAGATATGTGAATAATAATGAAATTTAGCAATATTCTAATGTTAATTGCTGCAAAATGAAAACAGATAGAAATATACTTTTTTTTCCTGTAGAAAGAAGAGACTCTAACCTTTTTTTTGGTTCCAGGTTTTTATAGCAATGGAACAGAATATTCTGTGGGCCTTGAAAAATCAGTCAAAATCCAGTAAAACAACTGGGAGTGAAGGGGGTTGCTTCAGTGAAAATGTCTGGGAGTGAATGAGTCAAGACCTGACTTCGGACTCCATGGGACATTGGGAAGGTGGTCCTGAATTTAATCTCAAATGGAACTAAAACTCTTTTAATTTCACATCCTGGTGTACTTTGAGACCAGATCATTTATTCAATATTCAGACATTTTAGTTTGTTGGTTTGCTGTGACATTTTTCTAATTATTATTATTAGTAGTAGGCTAATAATTTCTCTCTCTCTCTCTCTTTCTCTCTCGGTCTCTCTCTCTCCTCTTTTGTACCTTCCCTCCATCACCACCAGGGGCTTTTCTGTATAATCTAGCTGCGCCGAGAGCAGGTCGCCTCGTCCTGCGCCAGACGCGCGGCGTGGATGCAAAGACAGGAAGGGGGACGCACGCGTGGGTCTCTGAAGCCCACCACCTCACGGGATACCGTACACATTTGCCGCCTCCTCCGCCGCGGGAGAGGCTCACACATTCTCCTTTGGAGTCGGACGCTAAGGTAAGCAAGCACTTTGGCGTGCGCGTAAGGACGTTCGCGTGAGGAAAGGCGCGTGGAACACGTTTGCAACTTGTTGCCACTTGGATGTAAGTGCAGCTTGTGTGTGCGTCGAGGTGTTGTTAAAGGATGATAAATACATGAACGGCTACACAACTCTCACATGCACTTTAAGGCTGCACAAAGCTCCCGTCTTCTCCGTCTCTCTCTCTCTTTCTCTCTCTCTCTCCACACACACACGCACACACACACACATGCAGCGAGGAGCTCAAGTGTGTGTTGCGGCCACTTGATGCGCCAAACGGGATGCGTTTTGCTCGGCCAACTTGGACGCTTGCCACCGCGCGCTACTCGTCACCACAGCGGCCAAAAAAGCCGAGCAACAAAAAGCGACGGAGTGGAAAAGTCCGCGCATTAAGCGCGCAACTGGCTGGGTGTTGCATCAAAAATCGCCCTTGCGGAAAATGAGCAGGAAAGCAAAGCTGTCGCGTTGCTGCGCTGCGTGCTGTGCGCACATTAGCAAGCATAATTAGTCACATGTTGCAATTTAATGCGCTGCTGGTGTCATGTTTGATTATGAGGGGAAGAATTTTGGCAGCAGTCGTGACTGGTTCTTTTTAATTTTGCGCGGCTTGCTTGTATTGCTTCCGCTTGTTGTATCCATATAGTGGGTGACTTGCTTATATTGATGGTTATGACTTTTGACCTTGGTGGAGGTTACAAATCTGTTCAAGTACTCCATGCGCTCTTCAAGGGGTCATATATGTGCACTGTCCAGTAATGTGTGTGTGCTCGCTACTTAAGCTGAGCTAAGTGCTTTTCAGGGTTAAAAAAAAAAAAGTGAGTGAAATGTCCCCATATGAAGCCGATCGATGGCTGTAACTCTCCAATTAGGTGTGGGAATCCGTCAAAGAAAGCTTGGACCTCAGTGGAGGAAGACCGTGACCTTTTGTTGAACCTTGGTTTGAATGGGGGAAATTGGCTACTTGACAATTTAGACTCAGCAAGAAATATATATAACCATGTTAAAATGATGTCAAACTTTGGAGTTTGATATCATGTTAGAATCAGTGGTGTGGGCTGTAGTCCTTGCATGGAGAAGTGGGTATACTCTGCATTTTCCATTTTTTTTTTCCTTTTCCTTTTTTTAAGTAGTCCAGAAAAACGAGAAAAGAAAAATCCATCATTGGTACTTGCTCACAATAATAAAATGATCTGACTTGCCACACAAGCAGCTTGAAATGATGTCAAATGTATTTATTATGAGACAAATATACAGTATCAATACTGTTGTACAACAAGATTTCATGAACAAAAATAGTGAAAAACAATCACTACCTCTATATTGTTTTAGGCCAAATCTTAACTTATTTGTCCCCATTCTTGCGTTTTAACTTGTAACATTAACATGTATTTATTTTTGTTTTACTTGTTGTATTTTAGTATTGTAATGACTGTTTTTTATTTTTATTGTTGGTTTCACTAGATTTTATGTGTATGATAGTGAGCAGATCTTAATGTGGATTGGATTGGATAGCGACTACAAAACTAAAGTATCTTATGTAGGTTAGTGTGTAACCTGTGGCGCCTACACCGGGGATCGAACCACACCTTGAGCAAGTCTCCCGTGTATGAGCGCAAAGCGCTTCCTTTGAGCTAAAACTCAGAGCCGCTGTCACAGCTCACTATTTGATGGATTGTTTTCCTCGGCATGACCCGCCCTTCTCCTCCTCCGATTGGCTGAACAGTCCCCAAAGCTAAAGTTAGCCAATATAAAGGAAGGCAGACGTCATATTTTTGCCATCCTTGAGGGAAAAAAATGGCTCTCTGGGGAGATTTGGTGGGTATATACCAACATTGGTTAGAATGTCATTTTTAATTCATCACATCCATGTTAACTCATTTACTGCCATTGACAGCTATAGACGTCAAAAATTCATTTGAACTATTTCTATTAGTTTTCCACTTGTTCCACTTTTGTAATAAGAGTATGAAAACCTAAAAAAAATTAACATTTAGAACAGATATAAAATTAGTGATTAATTGTGAGTTAATTATTGAAGTAATGTGATTAATTACAATTACATGTTCCAATCGCGATTATTATTTTTTAATTGTAATTAATCGCACGACTTCACGAGTTAACTCATGATTAATCACAAATTTTACATCTGTTCTAAATGTACAATAAAAATCTTAAGTTTTCACACTCTTGTTAACAAAAGTGGAAAAAATATGTTAAACTAAGAAATAGTTCAAATTAATTTTTGACGTCTATAGCCGTCAATGGCAGTGAATGAGTTAATGGCTGCTAAGTGCTTATAGTGTTTTGTGTGATTTTCTACTAAATATGAAAGGTCACTTTGCCGAGATGAGGGTGCAAAATGCCATCTAAAGTTAGCGGAAATGTTACAGCATGTGACAGTTGCTGTTGTTTGAAATTGTCAGGTTTATGATGTGACAGCCTACTAACTTTGCGGTCTTATCGATGTGGCATTTTTCTGACATTCTTGTAAATGTCTGCATAAAATGCTAGTTTCACTTCACTTCCAAACCGAATCTTGTTTTATTGGACCGTTGGGTTAAGCAGTGTGTACATTATAGGAAGGCCATGTAGCAGTAACCCAGATGGCAGAAAAGGCCGATTGTAATTTATGTCGCACAAAAAAAAAAGAAAAAATTCCCGTAAGATGCTGCCAATTCCAAGGCAGGCCGTTTTCACGCTTGCCCACAAATCACATACACACGCAGGACGAATCTCATTTTCCTATAGCACTTATAATCGTATTCAATGTTTAATTCAATGTACTTTGTGAGTCTGCACACGGCAAGTCGGCAGATTTATGTCCTGGTCAGTAATACAAGCAGACGCGGCTCTCATGAGAGAGAAACAGAGAGAGGGAAGAAAAAAAAAATCATTTAAAGCAGCCCACAGTTGTGAAGACATTGATTATCGTTTACCAGGCTACAACATCAATGCCGCGTTAAAGGGGAGCTAGTAGGGGGGTAGCGCGAGAGAGAGCGACCAGGCCGCTGATAGACCACAGTGGCGTGGCAATAAGGATGACGGATACAGCGGTAAACCAGGTGGGACCCAGCAAGACCCCCACCAACCCACCCACCCGATTAAGCCTGCTAATTGATCCGGCGGACTGGCGGTTGGCCGGTTCACGCTCGGGAGAGCTTAGAGCACTCACGCGCAGTCTTCTCTTGACTTGTCGGTGGTCAGGGATGGTCAGCCCTCAGTCACTTCATTAGCCCCCCCCCCCCCTTCTCCCCCCCCCCCCTGCCCCCCAATACCCTCCCTCAGGGCACTCACTGCGTCAGCCCTATTAACTCTCAAGCCCTGTGATGGAATCGTTGGTGAGTGGGGGGAGATGGACTGCTGAGGGCTGCCCACCGGCGCCACGGTTGGTCCACCTGCATTGATTCCACGAGGCAAGTGGCAGGGGATTCTTGAGTCTCTTTTACGCTGGTCTGAATAAACAGAGCCGACACGGATATTGAGGGATGAAGTCCAGCCGTCCATTTTTTGATAGTGCTTGTCCTCATTGGGGGACATGGGTGAACGGAGCCCATCCCATCTTAGGTGAGAGGTCAATCGCAGGGATGTGCTGAACCTTGGACCCTTAAAGCAGACTCAACACTCTAAAAACAGTTGGGTCAAAAGTAACCCAATTATGCACCAAAAATGGGCCGATTCACTTTATGGGTCAATTTGCCCCAATTTTTGTGTTACACAAAATGACCCAATTTTTTTGACCCAAGTAAAGGATCTGACCAATATTTATGAGTTGTCTTACACCAAAAGACCCATTTCTTGACTTAAAGTTGGGTCAAATTGACCCAAGTAGAGGATCGGTCCATTTTTTATCCCACTGTTTTTAGAGTTAACATTCACAAAAGGAGCATAAAAATGTAATGAGCAAAAATTATGACGACTAAGAAAAAATTGACAAATATCAACCAATTTTTTTTTTAATTTTAATAATAATAATAAATGCCAGCTACATGGTTGACAAATTATTGAGAGGAATAGCACAAGACAAAATTCAAGGGCAAACAGCCAAAGAAAGATGCTAACTAAGAAGTATAAAAACAAAATATAAGACCTAATGAACTGAAATAGAGTGGTAGCTGTACACATTTTTGTGATACGAAACATCACTCAACAGGTTTTTTGGGTCATAATTACAAACAAAAATAACAGTCATGATCTCGAGCGATGGAGGCAACAAACTTCAAAACAAGCAGTAGTTAGCAGATAGTTCCCAACTTATTAAAAAGAGGCTAAAAGCTGTTTATTGCCACTCACTTGAAGTTTACTGGAAATCTAAACATGAAACAAGGAAAATTAAACATGCATTTCATCGAACCACATAACTTACAAAAGTCTAGCTAAATGCTAATGCAAAATGCCATAAATGGGCTAAAGACTATAGCATTGATGTATTTATGAACTTTCCTATGCTAGTACCAGATGTAAACCCTTATGGAGGTTTACTGTATGCATTTGAAATGTTACATAAGAATGCCATGCTGGCAAATAGTTCATCTACTGTACAGTTAAGTGAAGAAGTTAGCACGTAGCATAGCATAACTAGAAGTAGTTGATGCAGATCCACAGTTTTACGCTACATTCAGTATATTTGTACATGTAGAAGCTTCCAAATGAGTGGCCGTGGCGTTTGCAACATGCCCGGGCCAAGGTTACGTGTATCAAGATACACGTGCAAATAAAAGCTAACAATTTCCCACCATATGTTTAGTCTTCATTACTGACGCTGCAATCACGCTTTGATATAATGATAACGACATAATGGAACATTAGCATTTTCAAAGCAGCTTTAAGCTTTTCCGCATGATTGTAATGCATTTAAAGTATTAAAGAGGCGCGGGCCACCTGCCCTGCTGGTCAGTTATAAAGCATGCGAGTGACACTGTTGTGTAATTCCAACTACTGTATGCCAACAACAACAAAAAGAACAACAAGACGCGGCAGCGACAAGGATGGGACAGCTGCCGGGTCCATCTGTCCTTTGTGTGATACTGCAAAATCTGTTGCTAAGCGCTCGCTCATGTCTGACTTCCAACCTCCGCGCAGAACTCACAATGCACGCAATCTGACTCTCAGGCATTGATGAAATCATCCAAGGGCCATTTTATTGGAAACAAAAGCTACTACTATCTGATTTCTTCATCACTAAATAAAAATGTCACAATGTACTAAAAATATTCAAAAAAAATACTAATCTCATCTGAATTTAACTGCAAATTGTAATTTTAGATTTTTGAGAGCCACTGTAACTCATTCATCGCCCCGTTCTCGCCTATTTCCTTTTTACAAATGTACATTTCCTCGAGGCAGGAAAGCGTCACATCTCTGGGGACGAGCTCCCACATTCGCCCTCTGCCGCTCGGTCGGCTGCACGTGGCTTGCTTTTAGACCTCCCTGCACTGTGGACATGGAAGACCAACTGCTTTGTAAACAGGCACTTGCTCACCCGGACGTCATGGTTCACAGAGTTTCCTCCTCCTCCCGGGAGGAGGTACGCCGTAACTTTGCCGGAGAGCTCATGTTGTGGTGCGCTGCGTTTCTGCTTGGCTGCCATCTCGGACGGTGTGACGGCTGCCAAGGTGGGGCAGGTCATATCCATTTTAAACGCAAGAGTCAGGATTTCTTTTTTTATTTCCTGCGCTCCCAACTGATACTAACTTTAATTTAAGGGGGCCATATTATGGAAAATTGACTATTTAATGACCTGTATGCAAATAGTTGATTCTCCGAGTAGTTGTCAACTCTTCAAGTGTGAAATTAAGTTTTCCGCCTATGACATGATCAGCAAGGCTGGGTAAAGATCCAGAGCCCCTTTCGAGCAACACCCAGGATCCAGCGGCACACACTTGATTGCTTGGTGAAGTTGTTGACACCGTTTTTGGTGATGTGTGAGTGTCACATAGGAAGTACTGCCTTCATGAGGGAAAATGCTTGTATTGTCCTTATGGGCACTAACTAACCAACTAACTAACTAACCCCCATTGTCATGATAATAAAAGCCTGACCTTCCATTGGCCCACTAGTATAAGGGGTGGGGTCTCCAGTTGCTTACTTACACGGGAAAATAATATTCTGATCTACTTGAATAATTCTCTGGCAATATGAAGGGAAACACAAATTGCGCATTAGTAGTTCAGTCATGAATAACTAAGTCTGCTGCTGATGTCCGATGAACATCTAACATCGAACTCGCAGCCAGTTGGAGGAAGTGGAAGTGACATGCACGGTCAGATGCTAGCGACGCTAATTCATGTACGTGCTAACATGCCGACCTGATAAAAATCATTCTAATATGCGCGGATGTATTTGCAGGCCAATGCGCAAAACTGAGACTGCTAGTTTTGACGCTAGTCCCAAACACCCCACCAGAAGTGTCCTGGCTGGTCCGCCTGTATTATATAAATCACTATAGACAGCATCTGTGAATCTACCATTAAGATGAGGGCAAGGGGGATATGTTCCGGGTCCAACCAAACACAAACACAACACAACCAAAGTGTCTGACCAAACCATATAGTAAAGAAAGCTTGGTAGTTTAATGGTAACATGAAATTCTTAACACCATACAGTAGATGTGTTAACACACAGACGAGAGTATACAACATTACTGGTCTTCTATGTAAGATTTACAAAGCGGTTGAGAAAATAGATGGTGGATGGACTGCGGTCTACAGCTTTGTAGGGAACCTTCTCTGCCTCCTTCGTTTCACTGCATCCCCGACTGCTGCCTTTCACGTTGCAACACTATGAGGCACACAACTCTAAATTTGGATAAACCCAGAATAAATAATCCCCTAAAAAAAAACTCAACATAGAAAATGGATGGAATTTTGACATATTGTTGCTTTAAGACAAATAGTAACACACATTCAGCGTAAGGGGATTTTCTGTGTGCGAGAGATTGAAATTAAGGGATTAAAGGAAGGTGAGAAGAAGGTGATTATGATATTAGTATCTTGGCTCTTATCAGATGTTCTGCATGCGTCTCAGGAAGCAAGCAGGCTTTGCTTTAATAAGCAAACAGACTGTACTCAATGCGAGTAAATGTGATCACTGCTTGCCAATGGGAGCTTGAACACTCATGAATATGAGTTTCACTCAATTTGACAGAGATTTGCCTCCCTCCCTCCTCGTCTCATCTCTGATTATCTACCGGCGGCGTGAGGTGACATTTTGCCGAGCGAAGAGGCTCGTTCACAGAGTGTTCCTGAAATGAGATTTATGATGGGTCCTGTTGCTGTCGCAGACTTCCACATCCGCCCTTGTATGGCCTTAATAGAAAAGATCTCGTCGTCTAGTTTGAATGTGCGTACAAATAAGCGCTGCAAAGTCGCTCCCTTCCCGGCTACACCTACGATCTGGTGTTGACCGCATTTCTGTCCGGTGTGCGGCCGGTGTTTGCGCAAAGGGAAATGTGGTCAGGTCGGTGTTTTTTATAAAGCACGTTCTCGTTCATTCGAGTTGACAGTTCGCTTGGAGAGTGTAAGTAATAAAATCGGGATAGCTACCGTATGCTACGGAAGCGTGGAACTGCCAATGTGGAGGAGTAAACATTTGTGACTGGTGAGTACATTCGAACATACGTTCGAAGATCGTCCTCTTTCCAAGGTGCCGAACCAACCAGGCACTTCGCTCAGGCCATTTGTAGGCCCATTGCGATGGAACACGTGTTAAATTATCTCTGGTCGTACTCAAGCAGCCTTCCAGCTTGCTTCGGGTACGTAGTTATGGTGCAGTTCCGTTCTTACGCTGGCGAACCCGAATTTCGACTTACGTCGGATTTCCCCTTTAAATTCGATATTTACGTCAAAATACTTTGTACAGTAATTTTAAAAAGCATATTTGCGCGAGGAATCAATATTTTGTGTTTCTGCACGGACATTCGTTGCTGACTGTGGGAAATTAACAAAATAGAAGGTACTATGGACGAGGCACGGGCGCCATAAAGTCGGTCGCGTACGACGTAACTGGAGGAATCCCTGTATTCATTTTCTCAACAATTGACTTGATTGTGAGAAATCCGTTCCGCAGGTATCGTTTACGAGTTTGTTCAAACATGCTTGTAGGCTAAATACTACAAACATGGCATCATTTCCCATAATACCATGGAGTATTACTTGCGCATGTGCGAGAGGAAAAAACACACACTTTTTTTTAAAGGATTTGGCCCACATAATGCCACTATGCTCGAAAATGTAATTAAAATTAAAACATTGTTTATTAGTAACTTGTTTTATTATGTCTGCAGTACATGATTTTGCTTCAGTATTATTTTCCCGTAATGTAGTCCCTTCATCCTATGTTGAGAAAAAAGAAGAAGAAGAAAGTGGTCAGACAAGTATGTGCAATATGAATGCACATGTATAATGGAACGTATGGTGTTCCACAGGGTTCAATTCTTGGGCCTCTGCTCTTTTCATTATATCTGTTGTTTTAAAGTGTTCTATAAATGTGAGAGTTGAGTTGAGTGATGGCAGTCAGCATCGCTAACCGTATGATTTGCAATGCCAAGTTGAGTCATTCTAGTCCCGCACAACTCGCTAGCTAGCAAAACTCAACACGTACGACAGCTGCATGGAGATGTGGAATACGATAATGCGAGCCAGAATTGATGAAAAGGTTCATTTTGCTCACCAGCAAAACCCTGTACCCATATGCCTTGAATTTGAAAATAAAATAAACAAAGTCATATTTTATTTTAAGAAGAGTTTGGTGAATGCGCACAGGGAACTGGTGGGGTTCAGTACCCGATTCCTACTGGCAATGAATCACAGTCTGATTGTATTGACGTATGTAGCGTACAGTATGCCTGAGACGAGGCTCTTTGCATGTTTGTCAAAAATGAAGCTTTTGTTTTGGTGCTCCACAATGCAGCCTAGCAACTGACGGTGAGTGCTTGGTTCTTTTTGTTATTCTCGTTTTTTTTTCTTTCTCTCCCCCTCTCCCTGGCAGCGTTTTTACTCTTGAAATTGATGAACCACTGTGGGAAAATGACATTGTATAATCGAGCTCTTGGTCTCTCAAAATAGCCTTGAAAACTCGACCTTACTTTCTCCCAATCTCAAATTTGAAGGATGAAGTAGTTTCTTTGCCCAACAGCAAGAAAAGAGAGCGACGGTGACGGTGACGGTGCGACTGAATGACAGCTTCAACAAGTGTGTCTGCGCTCCTACATGGACGCTTCCTCCGTAACGTAATAACTCTTTTTAACGATAATAGACTCTTTACGTCGTCAAACTTGCAAAAGACGGGCAGGGAAGTTGTCACGAAAAGGTCTCATCGTAAAATGAGCTCCTTATTATGATTATGCGATTTTTAATCCAGGTATGGATGTTTGATTAACTGTCGACTTGGTTGTAGTTGTTTTTTTCTTTGCTTTTCGAGTGTGCTTATTGCTGAATTATACATCATGGGAATGGTTGCACATCCAGGCAAATGCTTTTAAGGTGAGCTTGATAAAATGTGTTTTCACTCCAGTAAAAAAAAAAAAAAAAAGCACCAACATGTGAAAATGCCTCTGCTTGTAAGGTGAAAATATGGTCTACTGAAAAAACGTTTTTTTCCCTTGCATATCAAAGGCTACTATACATATTCCAGACCCCCCTGCAATCGGCAGCATTTTCTAGAACCCTCCCACACATTTAACATTTGCAAATGTATGAAAACACAAACTTAATACACTGTTGAAGAAATCTGCAGCAATGATCAATAATCCAACGATGAGTCTGCTGTGTGGATTTAAGGACAGGATAAAGGTTTAAATGCTATTCTATAATAACTTAAATTTTCCTCCTCAACACAATTATAATCTTTTTTTTATTTTTTTTATTACATCCTGCTGTTACAAAGTCACCAGTCAGTTCTCATTATTAGCATAAATATCCATTCATTTTTATTTTGTAATCCCTCAAATTCTAGTTTCTTTGCACAATGTACTGATTTTAAAAAACTAAGCAAAACTGTTTTATATAGTCTCCGTGTCAACTTTTTGTTTCTTTTATTGCTAGCAGTTCAAACTTTCTACAGTCAGCGCAGAGTGCCTCCACTTGTTTAAATAAAAATGGCATCACTTTCATGTAGAAAACTTGTGTTCCAAGTGCTGAGTCTAGAATAAAATCCATTTGATCCCACATTGTACGATTCCATCCTGTAAATAATAAAGGCTTTAAACAAATGCTTTCAACTGGCCAAAAGTGGTCAAAAGGCCCAATTTAATGTAAACACTCCAAGTTGATGTACATATTCAAAGATCCCCACATTGAGGAACTTCCATTACATTTGGAATGGGTCCCCCCAAAAATTGTCAATAAAAATGATGGAATGCGATATAGGTACGGAACATTATTATAACATTCAAGTCACTCTTTAGCTTGATTTGATTGATCAGATAAACATTTGTAGGTCATACGTGATGCATCGAAACATTTATTGATCACTTTCCAAGCAGCACCTCAGTCGTCTTCTTTACGCCAGGTGATATATACAAAGAAAGGTCAGTATCAGTAGCTTGAGTAATTGCATCCATCAAGTGTGCTGTCTGCGCTGCATAACAATGCCCTCGGCTCCCAAACAGGCAAATGGCCGCTCATAATGAGCCGTAGCTCAAAATCATAATCTTCACAATAGAACAACAATTCAATAATAATAATGAGCTCCAGACACGTACCCCAGAGGGTGTGAAAAAAAAAAGAAGGCATTGGCGTAATCCTCATCGGCTCCCGAGGAACTCGACGTTTGCATCTCTGTTTGTTTGTAGGTTAGCACATACCAGGTTTTTTCATACCCAGACTAATGTCATTTTCAGAATGAGAATCAGAATAGCTTTATTGTCTGTTGTACCACAAGGTGCAATGGAATTTAATACACAGTTAGAGACGACAAGAACAATGACCAGCAGAAGAAAATAGAATAGAGGGAAGCCTGACGGTTTGCCCAAAACGGTGCCCTGAACCGGTTCTCAGATGAAAAAAGGAGGAGCACAGTGGGGATTTTGAAAATAAATAAGTAAGTGAGTGAGTAAATAAGTCAATAAAAAAAACTCAACAATAGCCACACGACACGACAGGAATCTTCCACTCATTATAGTATTTGGACATATATCCAGCAGCAAACGTTCCGTCCGAACAAGCAGATTCCTCCTTCCCCACTCTTATCGTTGAAAATTGATTTTGTCGAGTGCATTGAGACCAACTAACCAATTCCATTTACAAGAATAAATTAATGGCAAAAAAACCACAAAAAATTACAAGAATTCAAAAATTCAGTCAGTAACCCTAACCCTAAAAAAAAAAAAAAAAAAACTGCCACAACCCTTGTGCTTGCTAAAGGTCGTAACTCGACTTTGTTGTTGAATTTATGTTTTTTTTCTTGTTTTAGGAAAACACTAAAAATGACTTGGGTATCTATGCTATTAGGCTAATGATATATGTCATTAACAAAAGAGAACAAAATTCTAACTTTATCAGGAAAAATGGTGTAATATCATGATGAAAATATTTTTAGAATGTCGTTTAATGAGAAGATTGTTGTATTTTACAGAGAGAGAAAAATTTTTTTTTTTTAATTTTAATTTTAGTAAAAACTACAGAAGAGGATTAGGGACAGTGAAGAGAGAGACATTTTTGGGGGCAGGAGTCTCACTTTATTCTTAGAATTCTCACTTTCAAGTCAGATTTCTGACGTTAAAGTCAGAATTCTGAATAAAGTGCGAGTCCTGCCAAACTTTTTTTTCTTCTTACTTCTTTCATACAAAACAAATGTAAGCACGATGAAATCTGAGAATAAAGTGAGAGAAAAAGGAAGAAAAATGCACCAATACATGAGAAAAAATTATTTTAATGTTAATATAGACATATTTGTTAAATGATCAATTATTACAATTACAATAGTGTATTCTCACTCTCTAATCTAAGATTAGTTTTAGGAAGATGTAGATGTATAGGAAGAATAAAAAGACGGGAACACAACTGGCCAGGCCTTGCACAGAAGTGGAAACAATCCAATCCAGATCAATCGTCCTTTAGATATGAGAACAAACTTAAGACCAGACTCAAGTGTGAATCCGTTCTCATTTAAAATGCTTTTGAAGGAAAGAGCGGACAAAATTGGCATCTCATTCAATCATCTGCCGCATGACGCACGCAACCAACGCAATTTTTTTTTCTTTCAGTTTCATGAAGACAATCAGCAGAGGAAAGATTGCAGAGCTCACACTTGGGAACGACAGACTTGATAAGCGGTGCGAACGCACCACTCAGGCCAAGTGTGTGACATTTTTCAAAACATAGGAACAGCTCATAAGAGGGGGAAAATGAGTCTGTGCTGATAGCCTTTAGATTGTGTTATGGCTGGAAGAAGGAACCGTTTTCACATAGATCACTCCGGGTCATAGAATTGCCCGGCATGAACTTACTTTCCTAACTGTACACACGAAAACAATATATAAGGAATTGGCGTAAAGCTAACATTTATTTAATTCAGTTTTCCTCTTTTTGGTATTTTCGTAGATGGGCACATTTAGGAATTATTTTTTGCACCGTTGTGGGAGTGATCACAGTCGACTTGATTCCTGGACAATCGACTTTCTTTGGCTCTTGTCCACATTCTTGCGAGTGCACTGGAAAACAAAACAAACAAACATCTAATAAACGTTTTAATATCTAATATTTTTGCTCTCTATGTAAATAATTAATTTAGTTCATGTAAACTCATTTCTTTAGGTGAAGTAAACCATTAATAATAATTACGATGAACGTTTTGACTTCATATAAACAATTTTTGAACGTTGGAACAAAGTACTTTTTTTCTGTTGTGTCGATAAGGATTTAAAATGGTCATAATTTCATGTATTTACCATTATACATACATATTATACATATACGCTTATCCTCATTAGGACACATGCTAGAGTAGTCTATCATAGCTGATTTTGATCCATCCGTCCATCCATCCATCCAGCCAAACATCCATCCATACGTCCAAACATCCATTCATCCGTCCAAATTTCCATCCAAACGTCTGTCCATCCATCCATCCATCCAAACATCCATCCATCCATCCATGCGTCCATCCATCCAGCCAAACATCCATCCATACGTCCAAACATCCATTCATCCGTCCAAATTTCCATCCAAACGTCTGTCCATCCATCCATCCATCCATACGTCCATCCATCCATTCATCCAAACATCCATCCATTCAAATATCCATCCAAACATCCATTTATCCATCATCCACCCAAACATCCATCATCCATCCAAACAGACACCCATCCATTCAAACATCCATCCAAACAGACATCCAGCCGTCTATCTATCTGTCTGTCTGTCTGTCTGTATCCTCCATCCATCTATCCGTCCATCCATCCATATCTGTCAGTAATCCATCTATCCAACCCTCCATCCAAACATCCATCCATCCATTAAAACATCCATCCATCCAAACATCTATCCGTCCATGCATCCATCCAAATATCCATTCAAACATCCATCTATCCATCATCCACCCAAACATCCATCCATCCGCCCGTCCGTCCATCTATCTGTCTGTCTGTCTGGCTGTCTGTATCCTCCATCCATCTATCCGTCCAGCCATCCATATCTCTCAGTCATCCAAACATCCACCCGTCCGTCCGTCATCCATCCATCCATCCATTTAAACATCCATCCGTCCAGCCATCCATCAGTCCATCCATCCAGCCAAACATCTCTCTGTTCATCCATCCATCCATCCAGCCAAACATCCAAACATCCATCCATCCATCTTCCACAATGTTTGTCCTCATTAGTGCCGTGGTGGAGCTGCTGGAGCCTTTCCCGACTGTCTTTTGGCACATGTGCAAAAGAAAGAAAAGAACAAAAGCATCATTACTTAGTGTTTTTTTGTTTAGTGTTTGCACATAACACTTAATTTGTTGCATTATGTTTCTCCGAAAATGTATGGCATGAGCTTGTCACATCACTTTTTAACGGCACACAGCTGCATATGAGTAATCCGGAACATGCTGGGATTTATACTGGTAATACATATCTTTACGAAGATTAAACTTCTTTCCATGCACGTGTGTGCGTTAGTACAGTTACGAGCTCGTATCTCTCCCTCGCTCTCTGCTCTTTGTTTCTGTAGCTTAATGGGCTTTGCAAGATAATACCCGGGAGACGTAACAATACGCGTGAGCCGGGGGATTGCCAGGCCGTCCCGCTTGGCTCTGAGCGTCACCGATGATTGGAAAAGGAGCGAAACCTGCAGATATGTCTGTCGAAGATATTAATCACTGGCGGGGGTCTCTTCGGTTTATCTTGTCATCCCTCTTTTTTTTTCTTTTTTTTTCCCCCCATTAGACAAACAAAAGAAGAAACACTTCATCAGTTTTACAGCGGTTGTGACAGGGCGTGTCGGAAGTTGGGATAGTAAATGCAGAAAAGTCATTATCATAAAGATTGAATAATAAATGTGTGTGTGTGTGGGGGGGGTGTAGAGCCATACTGTATTTGAAGATCTCCATCAAAAGACTCTGCAATGCGGGGGAGTTGAGGACACTCCTACGCAGTCGGCAGGATATTGCTATCATCATGCAGTTTGGCACATCTTATTTATTTATATATTTAATTTGTACATCGGGCCAAATCACAACAAGCAAATCCTTGGTGAAAAAATCCCAGCTGACTTTTGGCAATCGAAACGGGACACCCTGCTCATCAGTCATTCGCAAGACACATGTAGACACCCGTCTGTCCGTCCATCCATTCATTCATCCATCCGTTTGTCCGTCCGTCCATCCATCCATTTTCTATCCATCATCCATCCATCCATTTTCTATCCACCCATCAATCCATCCATTCATTTTCTATCCATCCATCCGTCCATCATCAGTAAATGAAACCAAATCGGAGGCGGAGCTACGTGCTGTCTATGGCCCCACCTTGTCACTCTTTGGCCATCCAAACTTTTAGAGGTAGATTTTTTCTGACATTTCGTATTCTTGATAGTCTGCCACAATTAATTTAGAGATGATGTGTGCATCAGTAAGGTCTTGTGCCACCCTGGCCACCCCACTGAAAATTATTTGGCTACGCCCCTGGAATCTAGCCCAGCTGGATTTTGGAAGGAAAACTAGGATACAGAACACATACAGAAGGACTTTTTGTTATTATGCTAAGAAATGCTCAACTAACAATCAAATACACTTTATTCGAGAGGTGGATTTCTATTTTTTTTCTATTGTACTGTAGCTATAATAGTATATAATAATATAACATTCAGTACTATAGAACGTGTTTAGTTGCAATCAACATTTTTCGGAGTTCACTTCAACTTTGTTGCTTTGCGCCTGCAGCGCTAAGCATAATTAGCTGCTTTTCTCACTGTGCTGCAAGTCAAGTGTCGGTTTCGCTGTTTGCTTATGCCGAGTTGAACCCGCAGCGACACGCCGATGTAAATAATTGTGCATGTTCCTTTTGCTATTTGGCGGCTTGGATGGTTCATTTGCCGTAATGAAGACGAAGGAGGAGTGGGAGGCAGGCAGGGGTGATACTTGATCTGGGCTGCTCATTTACAAGACATAAAAGTTACAAATAAAAAGTGTGTGAAGTTTTTGAGGGACTTTTGCTTGGAGAGACACCAAAACACCATCATTCTTTTTGGCCAGTGGTGGGAAGTAACAAAGAACAAATATTCTGTTGCTGTATTTGGGTATATTTTTTATGTATCTGTCCTCTTGAGTATTTATTTTTGCTTTTAGTTTTCATCCCTTCATTTGATATCAGTATGTTTTATGTCATACTATTGTCAAAAATATGTTTTTTTTTCTTCAATCTCCACGAATGACGACAATATGCAAAAATGATATAAACGAGGAATTAATGAAAATGAATGGGGTAATGTTAACCGCGGTTGAGGTTTTGATTGATTAATATTTCTTAATTGATTTAGATCTTGGGCACTAAAAGATGAAAAAAAAAATCTGGGACAGCTCTAGGCAAGTGAATCAATAGGAATTTAGTGTTTCATTATTGGCATTGGATATCTATCAAATTTGTTATTTCTTGATTCTCTTGGATCATTCTATCATTATAATAATATATGGATGATGCACGATATCGGCAAAGCGTTTTTTTTTGTCCAAACTAAATGAAGCTCCTCCCCTCTCTTCGACATAGTTCCTTGGCAACAAGATGACGCCAAAGCAGTTATTTTATATTAGACATGGGCTTTGGAGTAGAGTAGAACCAGTATAAAAGTAACCTGCACTCACAGTGGCCTCTCACCACTGAAGCCTGAGGGCAGCCATCTTACGTTGCCACTTTTACCGACAAGTTCTGTTTGGTTTTCGCTGCGGAGAAATTGATTCAAGAAGACCACAAAGATCCCTCTATTTTTAGCTATTTATTAATAGAGATCCATCACAGGACTTCTGGGCTTTAACTCACGGCACCTCTGCTAATTTACCACCCAAGCACGGGGGCGCAGAGGCCTCGCCGAAGCCTGGAATAGAACTGATAAACGCTCGCCGCTCCTTTAGCTCATATTGATAAGGACATTTGGCATCGGAAACAAACTGGCCGGCACTTCATTCCTCTTGACATGTTATCTTCTCCATGCCCAGAAATCTCACGACTGCCAAATTTTGAACCTCAACGAGGCAGCGTGAGATATTTAAGAAGCAGGAGAAACGATATGATAAGCAAATCAGTTTTCCAACACATAGTTTATCTGTTTTCTTCATTTTTGTAGTGCCAGAATTAAATACTGTAGAACCACTAAGGTCAAACTTGGGGTCTGAAATTCTTTCTCAAATTATGTTAGCAATTCATTTCAGGGACAAAATGTCATCTTTAAATCACTTATTAACTACATACGGGACAGAGGTGGCAAATTCAGGTCCAGAAAATAAAAACTCTGCCACAGTTTGGCTAGCTAGCTCCCTCCCTAGCAGGTAAACGAGCACCATGAGAGCTAGCTAACAAGTACCTGAGGCTAAAGCCAAACTGTGGCTGGGTTTTTACTTTCTGGACCTGGATTTCGCACCTCTGATACAGGACTTATAAAAAAATAATTAAAAAAATAAAGAAAAAGAAAATAAAACATTTCACAATGTAAATAATCAATTGCAGGGTCATCATAGAAACTTTCATTGACTGCACCAGCAATTTTATAAGTAACATTTTCCCATTTTTTTTTTTAAATCATGCATTTGTAGAGCAACACTATAATAAATAATAATCTGTTCCAAGGTCAACTATTCAAGCACGTTTTTAACATTATTAACTAGTGATGTAACGATTTGCTAACATCACGATACGATATTATCACAATATAATGGTCATGATACGATAAATATCACGATATTGTGGGAAGGTTGGCGATACAAAAAAGGTCACAATATTAACAAAAAGTGCTCATAAAAAACACACAATATTGTGCTTTTGTACATTACAGCAATGCATATGAACTGCCTACAATTTCTAATAACACGTTATATTGAACCACTTACTTGCTAATGCAAACACACATTAAGTTCCTCCACATATTGACTCGATTCAAAAGCATATTATGTGCCCCCTCATCTGATCATTAGTGTGAATTTTAAACATATAAGGGCCAAAAGATGCCTTGTGAAAATTAAACTGCACTTAAAAAAAGACTAGCCACTAGAGGGTGTTAGAACTGCACAAATGGAAATCAACCTGACTTTTTAGCAGATGTGCTGCTTTTAATAACGTGACATGACGACGACGACATTGTGGCAGTTTTAATATCGCGATATCACGATATTGCCGTTATCGTTACATCCCTATGATTAACTGTCATCGTACACATGTAAAAAATATAAATATAAAATAATAACTCACTATCATATTTATATTATATTTATGTGATTAACTATCATACAAATGAATAACTTAAAACAAAATAAGAATGCACGGTTTTGTATGTATTGCATATCCTTCCCTGCTAAAAGTTATGGCCACCTCTCTTGTTTGTGTCAAAAGGCAAAAACCTTTTGCAAGATCCCTCCATTTGATATTCACTCAAGCAGCTGCAGAGATTCTTCACATTTCTCCTTTTCTTGCACGCTTTTGTGTCACAGCCCATTTGGGGTATTAGACAACCACACATATTGGAGTTGGCAGCTGACATTTTATGTCAAAAGTTGATTTTGACAGTGCCAACGTCATCTGCGTCTCCCCGCGGCATTTTCTTAGAGTTTCAACATCTAACATGAAACGTTTATTTATTTTTATTTTTATCCCCCCCCCCCCCTTTTTTTTTCCCGCCCCAATGCCTGCTTATTAGTAAGTTGAACTGGTATTGCATTCTTCAGCTCTACAGCAAAGACATTAAAAAAATATACACCGTATGATGAATTTAAAAATGTTGTGTGGCTTAGTATATACTGCGTCTGTAAAAGAAAAAAAAGTGCCACTGCTATAAAATGTATCAATCCAATACCAAGTAAATACAGGGCTTATTTTATTTTATTATTATTGTTTTATTTTTCAATTATTAAGGCAAATGCATGAATTTTAAAGACCATACGTGTTTTTGTGAGGCAGACCAAACTGTCAGGTAACAGAGCTGTCAGAAATGCTCTGTGGTGAGTCAGGTGTCTTACACGATATTTATATTATGTTCATATTTTAAATTTTACCTTGTTATGTACTCACTCAACTTCTAATAATGGTTATGAGCATATACTATTTTGTCAACTTTACATTCAGCAATACACTCCATATTCAATTGATTACATTTTTTTGTATGCTATGCAGAAATATCCTTTTCCTTATACCATTCCACTGTCACAATGTGTTACAGGTAACATTTTTGTATCTATATAAGTTTAGTTGTGTTTTAGTTTTTTCTAAGCGACTATTTTTCACCGGTTTGGTCATGCAATGAATGCTGGCTGGGATTGGCCGCAGTTCAGTGCAGCAACCTATTATGTCTATTGAATTGGTATGAAATTGCGACGACTAACACGCTCGCTCTAAATTGCTGGAAATACAACTCTCCTCATGGCCAAATACGCATGTTAAATAAATGCTAATATGCAGTTTCTCACAAAAGTGGCTAAAATATATCTAAAGTAAATTATATCTTTTCATGGGACAACAATGAAGAAATGACAATGAAAAATAGTCAGTGATCAGCTTTTAAAACTGTATTGTTCCTTCAAACAAACAAACGCACACAAACATACAAACAAACAAACACGTACAAACATTAATAGCTAAACTCCAGGCAACAAAAGTGAGTACACCCCGAAGTGAAAATGTCCACATTAAGCACAGTTCGTCATGTGTATGAACATTGTAGATTGCCTGTCTGGATGTGTTTCTTAAATAAACTAATTTCTGTCAAAATTAATAAATCAAAATACAAAAATCGCACATAGTCAAATTAAATACCAAAATTCTATAAAATGTATCCCTTCATTTTGTTCTGAAAAAACAAACAAAGTGTATAACGTTATAACTCCCTCAAAAAAGAAACATAAAAAACCTTGACTTGCTATTAGTGTTTCGGAAATGCTATACAAAACTACAAATAACATCTCTCCCCTGCAGCACGCTTGTTTTGTGGCTTTGGAAAGAAAAAAAAACCGTTCAACTTGAATAACCATTAGTAAAAATACAATAGAATGTAAACACTGTAGCTAAACAACCCCCAGAAGCTCGAGTTCAGTAAAATGTCGCCCGATATTTATTGAAACAAAAGCTGCCTTTTTCATAGAAACTAAAGTTTCCATCTCATGCCATAGGTATCGATCGATAATAAGACTATTGGTATTGACCAGTATTTGAAAGGATCTGTCCAGCCCTAACAAATCCAACCTTTATTCAGACTTCAAAACATCTCAGCAGGCTTTTTATTCAATTTCAGAATCTTCCCTTTTAGTTGTCGGGCATTATGCAACACGCCACTAATGGATTCTTCACTCTTTTGTGCAACATTTTGCGGTTGTGCGTACATTCATGTACACCTGTGTCTTTATGATGTCTGAAAGGCACGGAGGAGTGTAGCTTTGTCACTGCGAATGACAAGCGTGCGTGCGTGCGTGCGTACGTGCGTGCGTGCGTGCGTACGTGCGTGCGTGCGGCTGTCAAAGTCTTTTGAATTTGCTCGCCCACTGCGGTGTGTTTTCGGTCACAAACTTGCTGCTTTCCATAACACCACACAAAGCCCCATAAAGGAGCGCCAGTCCAGTCTTCTGTTTCCTGTCTGAATCCCAAACAAGTTCAAATTGAAGTCAAGATAAGAGTGACCTTTTTAAATTTTTTGTTAAATATTAGATTGTCATTTAATGGAGCACAAAACTTAATCAAGGTTAAAATTAGTGCTGTCACTATCGGATATTTTTAGAATCGATTAATCGATAGATTAATCTAGCGGCAGATCCCCGATTATTTTATCGATTAATCAAATCATTTGATTCATTTAAATTGTGCATTAAAGTGAATTACAAAATCATTTTCCCCCCTGATTACTGTTTATTCACCAGTGATTAGTGTTTATTTTGTACTTCGTATTTCTATAGTGATTTTTTTTTTAAACTACTACTACTACTTCTACTACATACTGTTGATATGCTGAAATCTGAATATTTGGATAATTTTAAATAAAAAAAATGGCTCCAAACAATTACTCGATTATGAAAATTGTTGTCGATTAATTTGATAATCGATTACTTGTTGATTAATCGATTAATTTTGACAGCTCTAAAGTAGTGATAAAGTAGCTTGACATATAACAGACAGCCATTCACACTCACATTCTCCGACTATTCACACAGGAAGGCCGAAGCTGTTATTTGAACCCTCATCCTCAGTACCGATAGGCTGACGTACTAACGTCTTGGCCGCCTATAATGCCATATCTTGTTATTAATCTGAATGTGTGAAAAACCCAACTGTGTGCTTCTTAGTATCACCGATTTTAACTCAACACGTCACCTGTAGCTTCAAAGCTCATCGGCGCTACCCGTCTCACCTTCTATTCATGAATGCAAACTGAAGGCCTTCAAGTACCTCATGTTTCCCCCCCCCCCCCCCCCAACATCCCCGTCTTCTGGCTTTCTTTCACATTTCCTGTTAATTGTATCCTGCCCGAGCGGACCTTTATGAACATTAGTTGCTAATGTGGCATCGACTATTCTGCTCACAGTCGCAGTGAGCGGAGTTGGAGGTGGGTGGGGGGCAGCTGGGAGTCCAAGGAGGAGGACCCCGGGCCTGCTGTGGATCCATTATTCATGGATCCCTGTGGTCTTGTAGCCAACATGACCTGCCAGAATCAAACAGGGACCAGTAAAGTTGAATGCCCCCAGGGACCTGCGAGGCTCTGATACGGGCGGAGGGGAGGTTGAAAGTCAGATCAGAAAGGAATAGCGTGGACGGGCTTGAAAAAGAGAGCAGCGATGACCCCCATCTTTGAAAGTCTGCACAGTGCTTCTTTCCTCCTGCGTGTTCTTTGGTGGGAGACACAGGTCACATGATTTTGACTCTTGCCAGACTTAAGTCAACAGTTTTTGGATGTGAATTGCTTCTGGCTTTTCAAGAGTGCGCTATTTCTTTTGTTTAATGAAGAAACATGAAAAGTTTTGGTAGAAATAGACTGATGTGTTTTTTTCAGGGCCGATACGATGCCGATGATTAGTCAAGCAGGTCGATAAACAATATTTGAAGCCGATATTCATTTTCAGTAAAAAAAAAAAAAAAAAAAACGGGACGAGGGGGAGGATATTGGCATAAACATTTTTTGAAAATACAAATGCCAATCTTGACTTTATTGAACAATTTTTCTGACTTTTCAAAATGTAGATTTTTTTTAAAATTAATCGTAGACAATAGACATCCTTTTAAATTTCTAATAAAATGTAAATCCCAAAGTTATCAGTACGTCTTAAAAAGTGAAATGGAAACGTACACAATACCATAGCGCTTGTTTTCAACAATAAATCTTTTTTAATACCCAAATTCATTCCTTTGTTTTAATGTCAAACAAAAACAAATGGTTTAGAAGGTTCCCAGGGTCAGCAGGATCTCTAGGAGCTAACTGAAAAATAAAATAAACCGTTTTCTGACATTAAAATGGTTTTAGATTTGTCTTATATCGGCCATCAGATTTTTTTAAAAAGGCGATATTCATCAAAATGCCCAATATCGGCCTGGCCAATTATTTTTGGTGTAGTTCCCTCAAACCTGGCAAACCAGTGCAGAGGCCATTTTTAAAACACTTACGTAGTTGAAAAGTGCAGAGATATCCCAGTGTCAGCAGAATCTTGAAAACAAGTGACAAGTTAAATACAGTAAATACATAAATAACAAGTTCCTTGAGGTTAACCCAGCAGAAAAAGTGTCTGAACATGTTAAAATTTTCTTTGTAAGAAGTGAACATTGTAAACATCTTAGGAATCCTGACAAAACCCCCAAAATTTGCTACATTCGCCGCTCATTGAGATACCAGCTTTGTCAAAATGCCAAATATCTGCACCGATATTCAGCCTGGCCGCCAATCAGTCCAATTAAGTAGGCTAGTTCCCGTGATTACTGAGCGGAAAAGAGAACGACAGCATGCAAGATTTGCAGCTCAAGGAGACACAGCAACTTTGACGACATTTGACTTTATTTGTCACTCTAAAAAACACAAAAACAAGCATGCTACGTTAGCTTCACAGTTTCAGCTAACCAATGTTGGTTTTGCATTTAACTCCAATACAAAAACTGGATTGGCAATTATAAGTATGATTGGGAATGTGATGGTAAAGTTGGGCTTTACCCTCAGGTGCTAGTTAGCTAGCTCCCTAGCTAGCTCCCGTGGTGCTCGTTTACCTGCTTGGGAGCTAGCTAGCAAGCTAACACTAGGGGCAAAAGCCAAACTGTGGCAGGGTTTTTACTTTTGGAAATGGATTTGCCACCTCTCTCTACAGCTCTAATGCAAGAGTAGAAACCAAATATTATGTTGTGACTCAGCAAGATTTATTGACTTGGTCTACGATTGGTTAACGTAACCCCATTTGCTTGAAATTGAGCTTTTTTTTGCTACTTGACTTGTTCGTTTTTTTGCCAAGTAACTTGGGCTTAGAATTTAAAGGTTAAAGACTTGAGACTTACTCGTGACTTTCACATGTGTGACTTCCTCCCTCCTCTGCTAATAACACCGTTAAAAGGAAGTCCGTGTATGTGTGACATCAGCCAGCCGTGAGAGGCGACGGGGAGAAAAATCATCCCGGCTGCGGCGTGTCATTGCTATGCTGCTGGCTTTGTCACTCAGAAGGTGACATTGTACCCAAGCCAAGCGAGCGCTAAACGGCCACAACGAGGGACGGCTCGCGTTCACCGCGATGACTTCTAATCACGGCAAATAAAGCACAATACGAACAGAGCGGCTCTTTGTTGCGCAAACATTCTTCCCGTCTTTAGAGGGTTTTTAACAACCCTCAGTAAGTAATTACCCTCGGGATAAAACCCCTTTGATAACTTGCTCGTTTGTGGATATTTATTGGATAAATCCCGCAAAATGCCACAACTGAGAAGTTTTGAATTTATTTGAAACAAGTCAATGTTCTTTTTTTCCCCCCCGTTCAATATGAATTATAATTATTGTAATGTGAATAATCGGAATTAATATTCTGTTTATTTTAATTTTAATTTAATATTTTTAATTTTAAAGGATAGCAGAGTTAAGCACCATATCATCCGCTAGGGAACATTTTCCAATACAATGATAATATATATATATATTTTTTTGTATTTTCGCAGTAGTTTGCTTAAATCTGAAAGCAGACTAAGACGATAGGCTGTCATTTTTACACCAAAATATAATCACACAAAAAAAAGGTTGTTTTCTGCTAATCACAATGCATAACGTTTACGGCCAAATTATATTTAAACTGATTCTAGATTATCGTGACTTTTAATGAAATCCATAAATGTTAATAAACTCTCAGTAGTTCATTGTGTCAATTAAGTTGATCTAAATTCCCTTATTTTAATTAATTTCCTAATTGAACCAGAAGCCGTTTGCTTTCTATCCGACCACATCAAGAAATATGCTTTAACAGCTTGAAAGACTTTCAGTTGCAATAGGAAATAAAATGCTGCCTTGACTTATGAGTTACCCGACTTATGAGCTATTCCTTAATGAGGAAAGATGATTTGAGATATGCGTGTTTTGAGTTATGAATGTAGTAAGGTTGCAAAATAAACCCATAAATCAAGACACCACTGTATTGAAGTCACCTTACGCCCGCTTCCAAATTTCCGTTGATAATGTGTGACCCGGGTCGAAAGAAATCCAATGTCGACTAATAAAAGCAAGATGATTACGAACTTATGACGACCATAAAATAATCATGTTGACACAGATAGTCTTGTTTTAGTTGGCCTCTCGTTGTATTCTTCTCTCTCTGCCGCATCCCATCCATTATTTGCGAGCCCCAGATTAACGCATGTGACAAAGCAGAGAGCGGGAAAGGACATTAAAAGCTGCTCAACGCCAGCGCGTTGTCACGAGAGGCCTCCTTGTGAGTAAATTACGCATCTTCGCACCTGGACAGGCGGCTTGGCGGGACAACGCAACAGTTCGGCAAGCGAGCTTGAAATGACGAGCCGTGAGCCGGGGTGGCGGTCGGGGGTAAATGACATGTGACCCATCCATCCATCCGTTTGTTCATCCATTCACTGTTCATTTACCGTCCATCCAGCCACCTATCTATCTATCCATTTACCATCCGTCCATCCATCCGTCCATCCATCCGCCCATCCATCCGTCCATCCATCCGTCCATCCGTCCGCCCATCCATCAGTCCATCCATCCATTCATCCATTTACCATCCATCCACCCATCATCCATCCGTCCATCCATCCTTCCGTTCATCCATCCACCGTTCATTTACCGTCCATCCAGCCATCCATCTATCCATCCAGCCATCCATCTATCCATCCATCCGTCCATCCACCCACCCATCCATCCGTCCATCCATCCATCTGTCCACCCATCCATCATCCATCCATTTACCATCCGTTCATCCATCCACCCACCCATCATCCATCCATCTACTGTCCATCCACCCACTCACCCATCCATTTATCATCCGTTCGTCCATCCATCCATCCATCCATCCATCCATCCATCCATCCATCCATCCATCCATCCATGTCTCAATCGTAGGAAAGATACCGTCAACAGGATTGTATCAAATTGTTGCAGAAACACAGAAAGTTTAGAAAGAAGCCATCTTAATTTCAGCTCTGGATAAAAGGTGTGTATATATATACATATATATATGATCACATTTGCATTGAGAAATATAGATATACCTTACGTAACAGATTGTAGCCCAATTTGGAAGAGGCATCTGACAATATCTGTTTTCAAAGCATTTGTATCCCTATTTGTTATGACATGATGCATACTCTGCTCATTATAGAATTGCTCTAAAACAATTGATCTAATGTCAGACTTTTGCACACAACCACGTGTGTTTATAAAAACTCGACTCTCCTGTGGTTAATTTGCATCAAAACTCCCGAGTGTTTTTTGCCCTTTGATGCTCTTCTCCTTAATTGCTCTTGACAAGTGGCTACAAAAGTGTCACAGTGTTTACTGGTTTCTAAACACAATGATAGTGTTTCTTTTTGTCTTGTTGACAACGGTACGACCTTCACCGCTGTGTCTTCTGGTGTTTTCTGTGACAGCGCTGACACCCGAAAGACTTTTGACGTGAAAAGAGTGTGCATTTAGTTCCAAGCCTTTGAACAGAAATAATGACCGAAATGATAAAATATTTTCCCGACGCGTGACACAGTCGATGGAACAGCGCGGCTACATTTAGCTAATTAGCTTTCAAAATAGCAAAACGAAACTCTCGGCGGTGCTGGCGGCATTCCTAAATCCTGAAAACACGTCAAAGTTGCAAGCGGCTTTGTTGGCTTCTCACTTGAAACGCTGAGCATTAGCACTTGATTAAGAAGTGGCCTTTGGTAGGTCTTCCCTTATTAAATCATGTGCAGACTTTTGCAGGTTCAGCCAGCTTGGCTTTGTGTTTCAAGCAACACATGTTCAGTTATTCATGTTATATTGACAACAATTTTCACATATGCTGTTTGTTCAATTAGTGACTGCTAATAAAATTAGTAGGGTGATGTCATATGGTAGGAAGGCAAAAATATGATACTACTTGCAAATACAGCAATTTGTGATTATTAAAAAAAGAGGTCCTTTAAAAATATTGTCACTTTCCAATTAATATTTTTTGCCACCTTTAATTCTGGCAGTTATTGTTTCAGTTGCACACCATATTCACCCAATTTACTTTTAGGTCATTCAAAGCATCTAGCATTAAGTTGAAAGTGCAGTTTTTTTAAAGTTTTTTTTTTAGCCTATGTTCATCTAAACATAAATCAATTCAATTCTTTCTATATTCAGAATCTAGTTTGTACTACTGAATTTATTAACCTTATTCAATATTTTCCCGCTAGGTGTTTTTACAACTTTTAACCTATTTATTTAAAGCATGCAGCAACACGTTAAAAAGAATATTAAAACTTAGATGAGTTTGAATGCTAATTGCTGCAAAACGGAAACAGATAGAAATATACTTTTTTTCCTCAAGAAAGAAGAGACTATGGTCTTTCTTTTAGCAGGTTCCATGTTTTTATAGTAATAGAACACAATATCAGTCAAAATCCAGTAAAACAGCCGGGACCAAAGGGGGTTGCTTCAGTGAAAATAGCTGGGAGTGAATGAGTTAAGTAATGCAGTAAAATGAATTAATTGTTGCACAAATAAAACACAGTATAGATTCCGTCACTTTTTAGAGTATACACGACGGAATGTTTGTTTTAACTAAATTCTCACTTGTGAACGTTATTGTAAAATTCACATTCTCTCTGTTAGCTGATTTGGGTGACCTGGCTTCCTAAAATGTAAATGTTTCTATCTGCAGCATCACAGAGCTTCCTTGCACCCAAAACCTGAGATATATACAAAGGCGAATGCACATGACAGCGCGTACACACTTCGAATCAACCTCCCAAGAGTAATCTGACAGGTGAGAAAAGCTTACAGCGAGGTTAAAGGGGAGGGGAGTACATTACATTAGCAGGTCACCTCTCCAGGGACGTGCAGATCATATTTCACTGTTATACTGCAAACGGGAGATTGCGCAACATACAACCATATTTCTAAAGATGACCGTCCCCTTTTCCTTTTTTTTTTGAGTCATTGCTTTTCCATATTGAAGTAGAATCTGTACATGTGATGTGTAGCTTGTTTAGGTATGAGAAGATCCTAACCCGAACCCTAGCCCTTGACACCCATTCATCTGCAGTTGAAGCAATACATTGCTCCAGGCACTATTTGCTGGAAATGTGGATTTCATAGAGCAATCCTGTATTCATGACCATTTTAAAGCTACGTGTGTTTGACATGCAGGCCGTCGGCAGGGTTGTGGTTGACATTTTTCATTTTGTAGGCTGCTGTGTCCCCTGTGATCATTTTCTGGAAACATTTGGCAATTTTGGGCAACACGTGATGAGAACAAAGTGGAACGGACTGCAGTAAAGCTTTGAAAGGATTTTGAAATAGCAATTCTGTGATTCGTGCAAGCAGCAGAAGGTACGGCCACTTGTGGAGTTCTTTACTTTTTGAGTGCTGCTGAACAATGGGTCTGTTTGGGCAGGTGCTTATCAAAGGCTTTCAGAGGATTTACTGTAGCGACAGATCCGCAAGACACCTTTCATCACAATGATGAGATATACTTCACGACTTAGGTGAGACTGGTTCATGTCCGTTGTGAGTCAGGCTGGAAGTCTTTTAGTGAGACAGACTTGTTCCCAGCAAGGCGCTCATTCTCTTCCTCTGCGCTTCATTGGCGTGCTGTTCTTGCAAATGCATGGAAGCAATCGGGGACACTTTGGGGAATCAGAAATTGGGCACTATTGAGTTTCAAATTTAAAAAAATCCAGGAAAGAATCTGTGTAGAAACAAATTGGAACCCGAGTGTAGTGACTTTTTGTGTTCCAGAAACCAGAGCTTATTCTTAGTAAAGTAAAAAATATTTATCCATCCCATCCATCCATCCATTCATCCATCCATCGTCTCCCAACCATGAGGTTGTGGGTTCAATCCTCAGCCCTTGTGACCATGTCAAAGTATCGTTGCAAGACACTGAACTCCGATTTACTCCCAAGTGGACCTGGCAGCAGTCGACCACTGGCGTGTGAATGGGTGAATGTGATGCTTTGTAACGCGCTTTGGGCACCATATTGTGTACATAAATTGCTATATAAAAAGCTGCCAATTTACCTCAACTACAGTGTCTATCTATCAAAATCTTACTGTACTGCATTTGGTTGCTTTATGTCCTCAAAACATTTTTATACAAATATATACAGTACAGTACAGTTCTGCCTTAGCATAGGTTCATGATGGGCCACGGCACCACGTTCTCAACGTACAATTGCGGGTTATGTCACCGCCATATAACCTGAACTTCCTCATAAATGGAGGAGCCTCTGAACAGTAGATGTTCAGATATTATTAGGTCGACTGCGCATTTGTTGTACTTGCAGGATTTTGAATAATTTCCTTTCCCTTTGTATTATGCTCCACGCTAGCCTCTGGTTGGGACGGGCAAGCCAAAAAAAAAAAGCCCAACTCGGTGCCAGTCCCAAGCTTGCCTAAATAGGGACTGTGGGAGTCAGGAAAGGCATCCATCCATAAAAGTATGCCAAAACGTGATCTTCCAAAACAACCCCAAACAGAGAAAAGCTGAGAAGAAGTAGGTTTTAAACCCCAGTAATGCAGTGTTATTTTGTGGCATTTGTTTAATTGATTAACTGCTACAATTTGGCAGTATCGTTAAAACGTATCTCTTTTCCAATTACTTCGTAAAATATATTTGTTTGCAGTTGGTCCCGAGTCGTAAACTAATCCTGTTAAAGCGCTTGTAAAGCAAGCGCTTGTCCTCGCTCAATCAAAGCAAATTGGTGCTTGTGCCAATTACAAGCCATCAACAAACATCCCAGCATTACTTTTTTTCCCCTTCAAATATTTAACATTTGGCCACTCCCAGCGCTGATGTAACACTTGAAAGGCTTCTTGGAAAGTGTGTCCTTCGTGCGCATCAAGCGCCATCTTGCAAGGCCTCCGAAACTCGTGTCGAAACGAGAGGGCACCTTTTTGCTTGAAATTCCTTTTTCAGGGAAGAAGATGAAGTCGCGGGCGGCTGCCAACTCTCTGCATTTTGGGACCCACACACCGTGTTCACGCAGCTGCTGTTTTGATGCGCTGCCAGTTGCCATCATGCCAATAATCAAGTCGTTTGCACTGAATGTTCACCGACAGATGCAGGAGACCTTGAGTGGAGAACAATGCTGTTTTTGTGCTCGTCCTTAAGATGTGTTACTCGCGCCATTGACACATGATTAAAGCATCCCATTGTTTTGGATTTTTTTTGTTTTTTGCCTCAAGGAGACCTATTATACCGCATTTACCACCCTCTCTAAAAAAACTTTTTTTTTTGTGCTATCCCCTTAAAGGTGTATTCAAGGGTCGCCGTGTCTTCCGGGTGGATCATCTTAACGATTGGTTCTCGATCCCATCAATCAATCTGATGTAACGACGTCGTGCATGCTCATTCCTAGCTGCACATGCGCACTTCGAGAGTTTGTAGCCGGTGAGCTTCGGATTCGGCTATTCATCCTTGTAGCTCCACCGATCTCACCGCATACTTTGAAAATGGCTGAGAGCCGCAAGAGGACATTTGTCTATGAAATCGGAGGGACTGATGAAGACAAAGATGAGCTTGCACGTTTCCGACATTTGATAGGCGTTTCCCCCGGACAAGCAGGAGAGCTGGTAGCATGCGTTATTTTATAAAAATGACAAACCGACCTTTGGCTTCTACTTTTCAAGAAGATCCTTGAATACACCATTAATTTGTTTTTAAATTAATTGGTTCTGTAAAAAAAAAATATATATAGAAAAGTGTAGACATGTGCCGCAGCCTCTATAACTTCCAGTACCCTGGCTAAACTCCTCCCCTACATCAGTGTTTTCCACTGTGCCTCATATGCCTGGTGGGCCGCTCTATAAACAGCTTCATAAAAACTAGTTTCACAACCAAAAGAGTCAGATGGTTTGAGATCAAAATAGAACGTATGTTCTTTCAGACACTGACGAGCAATATGTCTCTTCCACTGTCTTTGTTCGGCCCGTTTCCAAATGTCTCGCGGACCGAACCCGTGGTTATCGCTACCATTCTTTGCTGATCGGCTGTGAGAAACAGAGGTGGACAATACATTTGCAGGAAGTAAAAACCGATTGAGTAGAAGCACCTGCGGCTAAGGCCAATCTGTGGCAGGGTTTTTACTTTCTGGACTTGGATTCTCCACTTCTGGTGAGAAATCATGTTTCTGACTGACTTCCGATGAAGCATGCTGGGTCAATTTAGACTCAAGTTAGCTAGGTAGCTAATGACGCTAAGTAGCTAATGAGCAGCTGTTCCCCCTCAAATTGAGGGGGAATTGGTTAGTTGGAGGACAAAACGGGGTCGGAGCCTCTGCCAGCCTCGTTGGGAAGAAAGAAGTACAGTGTTTTTGATGCTGGCAGACTTCTGGTCACCGCTGTGCGAAGCTACAAGTTTAGCCGTGGTCTGTGTGTGCGCGAGTGTGTTTGAATGCTGCAAGGCTGCTGTGCTCTGTAACTATTTAAACTGACTTTGCTGACCATCACCGAGGTGGCGCTCCTCCCGCTTCGAGGCTTGCTGGCAGAATGGGAAATCAATACAGTCGATAGGAAGAGCATTAGGGTGGCCAAGTGGTTTTAGCCGCCCTCTGACTTTCCCATTGTCAGTCCGGTGTTTTCACAAAGCAGTTTGCTGCCGCCTTTGCTTGGCCGTCTTCAATTTTCACCGGGAAGATGTACAGCTGGAAACACTCAGTCGAACAAAGGGCAAGCACTTTTCATACGAGGCGCTTTTTTTTAACCAGATGCTTTCAAGGAAGGCTTGACTTGAACCATTGTTGTGTTCTCATGTGCACTAAACAAACAAGAAGCAACAACTTGCCCTTCCAAAAGGACACCGGCCTCATGATTGTATCAAAATGTAATTGTACTTTTTATCCAAATAAATCCATGATCTTGTTCAATTTTTTCCATATTTCAAACATTTAAAAGGCTTCTGACTAAACACCCTGGGGATCAATCTTACAGCTCTTTTTCACGCTTTTTTAACCCGCACAAGACGTTGCACTGCCCATTAAGAAAAAAAAAAAACGTAGTTAGCGTCAATTGACGTTATTGGCAGTATACAGTGGGCGTGCCCTCAACGTCAATTGACATTTTTGGTTGTAAAAGAGCTAAGCTAATATTTGTGTACATGTGCTATCTACCATTATATTACTTGCCAAGATTGTGCCAAACAGTTACATTCCTACCGCGGTAATATAACCCTAATTAGTATGCACGTCAGAATATGCTATACTTGCAGTCTATCAACTACGCTAATGCAAATGTAGTTTAGTGAGTATTTTAGGCCATATTTTTTACATAAATGAAAAACCAAGAACATGCCAGGAGTGTCGCAAACAGAGCAACACCTCCTCATTCCTCAATCAGAGATGGCAAATCCAGGTCCAGAAAGTAAAAACCCTGCCACAGTTTGGCTTTAGCCTCTCGTGTTAGCGAGCTAGCTAGCTCCCTAGCAGATAAACAAGCACCCGTCATACATGTCATCATATGCATTTTGTCTTCCATTTTTGGCCTTTGCCACATCTCCCTTTGCATTTTGCTCAATGTCAGTGCGATAGTGTATTCACATCAATGTGACAAATTTGATCCTTTTAAGTCAAAATTACGCCGTCAAGAACTGCTGTCACATCGGCTCATTTAATTGACAGTGATATCAGCTCTTCTGGATCACTTTAATGCGTCAATCGGTCTCACACTAGATCCTTCTAAACTTCAGAGGTTAAATAATATTCATCTGGAGCTTAAACACAAACGTCAGCTGCTTATCTGGATTCTGGCATTTATTGACAATGGACAACACATTGTGAATGCCTCGATATGACGAGCGTGAGAATTACTCTGAGAAGTGAAAGCAACGATTCCGGCGGAAAATTATTTCTGCTCTTTCTAATTAATTTGTCAGTAAACGCTGGTTGCTTAATTAAAAGGCCGCTTTAGTGCCGACGGCTCGATACGTCTATTCCTCGCCTTTCATGTGCATTACTTTCCTAGAATGTAGGACATTGTGGGTAAAGAGGGGGCGCCGATATGCATAATGAGCTATTCATATTCGCACGTTATGAGAGACGGCAAAAGACGTGCGAGAGGGCAAACGATCACATTTGCTTATTTTTACTAAAACTAATAAAAATTACACAAAAACAAATCATTTTCAAAAACAAACTAAAGCTAATAAAAACTAACAAACCTGCACTCGCATTGATTAAAACTAACTCAATTTAAAATAACAAAACTTTAACTAACTGCAATGAAAATTTCCCAACTGTTTATAACCCTGATTGCAATGCATGCATATGTGCAACAAGTCACTGCACAAATACGGTCGAAATGCTTTTCTCATTTTACAGCATGACCCTTAAAAATAAATGATTTGATTTGGAAAAAGATGCACTGTGCATTTGCATAATTTCTACTAACTATCAGGCTTATAATGTTATGGATTTTTTTTTCATTATAGTTAAGTTTCAATTTATTTTGACTTTGAGTTTTAACTGCCACTACTCCTCCGCATGGAGAGGAGCCAGTTGAGGTGGCTCAGGCATCTGGTTCGGATGCCTCCTCCAAATGACTGTTTGACCTTTCTTCTTCTGTACAGATAGATCTACAGCAATACCGAAATAAATTATTTTAAAATCATCCCTTTTTTTAAAAGATTTTACCGGTAATCGGCAAAGACGAAAACTACGTAGTTTCAATTATTTTATTTTGTAAACCAATTCTTTTTTTTCAATGTTTGTATTTTTAGCTCCTTGGGGTATGCTAGGTTCCTTCCCGACATACCAATTATTACCTTACTTTTATCCAGGTCTTTTGTGCCTTCTTCTGGCATCTTAGACTCTTTTTTTTTTTTTTAAGTTGTAACTAAGACTTTCTTTTTTTTAATCAACTTTTCACATCTAATATCTGTTTTTGGCAGCTCCACCCTTTTCCATTGGTGTCTGTCTCTCCCGTGGGTTGGGTGCCCTGCCTAGTGCCACACCATTCCCCATATTATCTTTCACGCACATTCTCTCACTTCCAGCACACAGTCCATGTTTCTTTTATTTGCTTTTGTGCCGGCATGGAAAGAGCCCTTTGTACCGTAGCACTTTGCCATTGGTTTTCTATGAATTAAATAATGCTTTTTCATTGGATGGATTTTGGAGCTCAGAAGGAATTTGATGAAAAGCACTTGTTTTGAAGCTGAAGTGTTTCCAACTTAAATCTCTCGGCTTCATCGCCACCCGTGTCTTCATTCTGTTTGATGGGGCTGCGAGAACTGTACACGCAGTCTTTCTTTTCCTTGAAATGAATTTCATCAAATGTGTCGGTAGGAAGCGAAGAACTGGCGGCTGACAATTATCTCCGTAATCGTTAAGCCTTCATGTTGTTTTGTCTCAGAGGTTTGTGAGCAAAGCAAAGGGTAGCTGGTTGACGCACTTATTTGTTTTTTTTACCCGTGTAATCGCCGTTTGAAGTGTTGTTCAGACGAGTCTGAAGCCTGCCGCGTTGGTTCATTTAGTCTCCTTAAAAAAACAAAAAATATCTAAACTGCACTCACTCACTTTTGGACTGTGCAGCCTCCTACACACCTGTGGGGGCTGGAGGAGGAAGGAGAACTGACAAGGGCCCTAAAAACATACAATTACAGCGTATTGGGGTCTTGGTGTGGCGGGGAGGGGTGTAACGTTTCATTTACAGCAGGGTGCCCAAACTTTAACCTCCTGGGATCAGCCGTTTCTTTGGAGGGCAGAGGAGTGCCTGGGCCCATTCGGGGATAGAACTTGTGTGGCTTACGAGCACAGAGCGCTAACAGTGAGCTAAAAATTTTGTCCCGCTGGCATAGCCCCTTATTTTGGATGATAGGCTGTATTTTTATTACATTTTTTAATGTCACTTGTCATTTTTAGTGTTTCAGTGCTAATTTTGCGATCGACTGTTGATGTATTGAGCATATTGAGCACAAGTGATTTACAGTAAACCCGCATTATTCGCTACTACTACTTGGGGACTAAAGAAGAACTTGCAAAATATGTTTCTAATAGCCAATATTCTATTTGAGTTTATATTATATATCTTAATTGTTTAAACCTTGATCCCCCCCCCCACTACGATCCGTAAACACTTTCAAACTCATCTTTCAACACTAAAAATGCTTTGTTTTTGAAAAATGCACCACACTGTAAAAATATCAATGAGTGCATTTTAAGGTTTTGAGTCAGTGAAAATTGGATATGCTCATCATCCTTCTGATGTGTGTGCCTTAGGCCACGTTGGGGGGTAATATAGAATTAGAGACACACAAGAAGAAGTGATTCACAACCGACTCAGTAAGATGCAGTGATAATTAAGTGATAGTTTGACGAAAGATTAAGAATATATGCCTGTGAGCATTTTGCATTGTGTGTTAACATTAAGATAAATTGACTTAATTAAGGCAAAGCTCTGTCATTGTTTTAAATGCTCAACCTGTAATTCTTTGTATTTGTTTAGTTTCACAGTAAACTAAAAGCAGAGGTGGCAAATCCAGGTTCTGAAAGTAAAAACCCTGCCACAGTTTGGCTTTAGCCCCTAGTGCTAGCTAGCTAGCTCCCTAGGAGGCGAGCGACATTGGCCCTAGTTAGCTAGCTAGCTAGAGCTAGGGGCTAAAGCCAAGCTCCCAAGCAGGTAAACGAGCACTAAGGGTGCTAGCTAGCTAGCTCACGAGCAGGTAAGCGAGGACTATGGGAGCTAGCTAGGGAGCTAGCTAACTAGCACCTGAAGCTAAAGCCAAACTGTGGCAGGATTTTTACTTTCTGGACCTGGATTTGGCACCTCTGACTAAAAGCTTTAAGCAACCGCACCCCCCCCCCCCCAAACTTTGGTAATAAGTGAAAAAGTGCTCAAACATAATTTTTTGACTTTCGAGGCTCATTTTGAGATGAACAGATCACGCCACTGAGAACCAATTGCAGTACCTCAGAGCATACACACACACACACACGAGCACTGAGTCATAACTTGCAATGTTTTTAGCCACAGGGAAATCCTTTATCCACATAACTAGATTAAGTCACAGGGAGCTCTGATCAGCTTAATTTGGATTCAGGCCGCTTTGCCTTTCACTCCGTCTCCATGCGCGTCTGTCACTCTGTCTGCCTAAATGGCAGCATGTTTGGCTCGTTTTATTGCCATCACCTCATTTTAACGCCTTGCCTGTCTCAGGAATGAAACAAACAAACAAACAAACAAACAAACCCAAACGCCACAGGCTAAAACGTTCTGCTTCCTTCCTTTTTCTTTATTTTTTTAATTTATTTTTTTATAGCTTTTCTTTCCCCAGCTCAATTGTTTCCTTTCATGAATGACATAAAGCATCTTTACTCCAGCAGTGAGCAGATTTGTATATTTGAAGCTATTTTGCAACCAGAAGCATGTTTTTCCCATTTGTAAACACCGTTAATGAAGTCGCTCTTTTTATTTATAGACTTTGTGTCAATGCAATATATTGACGTGCGCAGTTTGGAATTGCATGCAATTCCTCCAGGGATTGACAGTAAATAATGTGTCTATTCCAAGAATTAGCATCTCATTTGCAAAGCGGAAATATTTTCAATCCATTTCCCGACAAATCAGAATCAAGCGCTTTGTATGTTTTGCCATTTTGGAGAGTTGTAGAGGATTTGCTTGGAATACAAAATCAATTCTGTCATAGCGCTTCTATTCACCATACAGGCATTTTCAACATTCTGCATTCTTCAGCAAGTGTGAACAAAAGTTAACCTGTTGACCTTAAGACATGCACACAAGGGCATGTGAACAAAACAAGCAGCTACTCAGACTGCCAGCAGCTTGAACACTTTATTTTCTTTTATTTAAATAACAATTTCAATAGATCTCTCAAGTGCAAATTTTGAACTCAAGTATGCTCACCCTTGTGCTAGACATGGTAAAAAAATTGTTTTTATCTTTACAAAAGTGCAACTTAAATAGATAAATGGAACAGTGGCATCAGAATAAAATTTATTTAATCTTTTTTTTTTTAATGATTTTGTGACCGCGGCGTGTAGTCATTGAAATTGTAATTGAATTTCAATCATTTGCACCGCCAGAATCTGTAAACAATCAACAAAAGTGACTGTTGTCGCCAATTTTGTCCACCAGAAGTCAAACTGACAACCCCTTGAATGCAATCTGAAATTGTCTGTTACTCAAGATTTGCTGCCTGATCCTGATACACTTGTGAAGGCTAAAAGATGTCAAGTTTCAGGAGCAAAGTCACGGCGAAGAATACAGATCTGCGTATATGCGAATACTTCCTGTAAACGTATTTGAAGACACGGAATAGTGGAAAATATCAGTCAACAACCTTCGTTCGAAAGAGATTGCTTGAGTGGAAGCCTTTTATGTTCTTTTTTTCATGCACTGCTAGAACTTGTATGTATTTTTTATGTGTACATCTAAAGGCAGGGGCATAATTTTACATTCTCATATGAGTTGCAAGATATCAATAAGTGGGAATGTTTTCCAAATGCACCAAAAAAGGAAATAATCAGGAATCATTGTTATATACTCCATTCCACCTCACGGGTGTGCCATATCAAGATGCTGATTAGACATGATTAGTGCACAGGTGTGCCTTTGACTGCCCACAATAAAAGGCCACTCTGAAAGGTGCAGTTTTGTTTTATGGGGGGGGTCTGGTGACACAGAAAACTGGTCAGTACTGACTGGTTTTCTGAGTCCCCAGAATGCAACCCCCCCGCCCCCTGGATTTTTTTCTCGGCAAAGAAGAAGTGCTCACTATCACAGATTTAGATTTAGGTTTGTAACAATATTTGAGAGAAATGGTGGAAGAAGTTTTAGATCTTTGAGTTCATCTCATAAAAAAAAAGGGAGCAAATACAAAATTGTTGCGTTTATATTTTTGTTGAGTATATATAGCTTAGCTGGCCCACTTGAGATACAATCGGGGTGAATGTGGCCCCTGAACTCAAATGAGTTTGACACACCTGTCTTAAATGTTTGGTAAGTGGATGTTTCCACATGCCAGTAGGAGGCTTTCAAGATGGAAGACTCACAAACTAATAATTTGAGTTTTTCACCGGCAGTTTTTCCCGCCCTCTATCCACTTGTGTTTTTTCCCTCCATCATTTTCTGAGTAGTCAAATCACCAGTTACATAACAGACCTCTGACTTTCCCAATATGTTGCTCACTCCGCCGAAGTGGGGCGACAACGCATATCACCATCATTTCCATCCACTCGAGCCTTGAGAAGACAAGCCGCGAGCCTTGTTCATTACTGAAGAATACCCCCCCCTCCTGAAAAAAAAAAAAAAAGAAGATGTGAGGACTAAGGGATGGACATGAAGTGGGAGGGGAGCAGGATAAGAAGGCACAGAAAAGCAGAATTATACCAAGGGCCAGAGGGAAGGAGGGGACGGATAGGACAGAAAGCGTGTGATGCCGAGGGAGGGTGGGGTGGGGTGGGGGGTGGTGAATAATGAGGGATGGAGAGGAAAGTGGGGGATAAGCAAGAAGGGTGGAGGTGGTGGGGGGCGCAAAGCGAGAGCGAGAGCTGAGCAGAGCTGAGGAGGCGCTTGGCCTGCGGGATTGCGGCGCGTTTATCCTCCTCTGCAGCCGCCTTGTGAAGCGCTACCTCAGGAAAAGGCTTCTAAAGCAGGGTGGCCGCCACTGAGCTGTTAATACCCACAACATACACAGGGGGATTTGGGGAGGGGGTGGGGGGGGGGTGCTTGTATGTTTCATATCATATCTCTGCAGACCTTATCCACTCGCCGCCGTGAGGTTGCCCGGAGTCGACCGCAGACATGAAGTTAGCGCGCAGGCAGTCGGTATTTGGACCGTCGTGTGTCTTACATCCAGTTTTGGGAATTAACCAAGTTTGAATTACTTTGTTACTGTATTAAGGAGATTTTTCAGGCGTCTTTCTTGAAAATAGAATTTATGTTTCTCTTTATTTTTACTCCCGACCTTCGAAAACGGATACCTGGGCCACTCCACTGAATCGGTCACATTTATTTGTTTGTAACGCTTAAAAAACCCTCCGGTATTTTTACAAATCTGATTGCAAACATTTTGAACATCTCAAAATGTGTAAATTGGCTCATGATTAATTTTTTGTGTCAAAGTTTTTTTTATACTGAAACTTCTCATTTGATTATGAAATGCCAGGAACAACACTTGTGTGACCAAAAAAATAATAAAAAATAAATATATATATATATATATATATATATATATATAATTTTATATATATATATATATATATATATATATATATAATTTTATATATATATATATATATATATATATAATTTTATATATATATATATATATAATTTTATATATATATATATATATAATTTTATATATATATATAATTTTATATATATATATATATATATATATATATATATATATATAATTTTATATATATCTATATATATACTGTGATTCAGTAGTGTGAGTACTTTTGGCCCCTCTGGTTACATCCACAAAGTGTTTCAATAAAGCAGCCCTGTCCACTGGGAATTGCTCTAAAACTCCCTTTGAGCCCCAGCTTAGAGAAGAACAATCTACACAGTGGAAGGTGGAGAGATGGCATGTGATGTTCTCCAGAGGCTTTCGAATGATTAATTCAACAAAAGAAATACCTAAAGGGTGATAAAGATGAAAGATGTGAAAGATATTTCCTCTTTTAGATGTCTTGCTGAAATTATTCGACAATTGTGCCGACCTTCTCGCCGTCATTCGTGCCAAGTTTCCATCCCAGGCTAATTGATAGGGACTCTTTTAAATCTGACAAAACACAACCCACACAGCGTACTCATGGCATCACATTTGGAATGGGTGATAACCGAGACAATTGTGTAGCATCAAGTCAAGTGCCACGAAACAACTCTTCCCATTTATATGACCCACAAAATGCCGTCCATATGAAACACTGCTCAGTTTAAAAGCAGCTATTGTTGAAATTCAATGAATCAATAATAATATGACAAGGGCCCACTTTTATTACGAATTTTAGAAATGATCAGGAAAAGTTTTACCCACATTAGCAAGAACAAGAAAAAAGCTCTAACTGGTGTCAAGAGTTAGTTTTATCCCTCCAACCTTTTCATGGGATTATTTCATAACAGTTTTAGGATTTAAATGGGAGTACAATCATTTTTTGATGATTAATGCATACAAAAATCAATGCTGATGTGCGGACAGTAAAATCTTAAATTGTCTTGCTTTCATCTCCAGCAACTTTTCCTACAATTCTCAAAACCAGTTTAAATGTTGCCCTGTTGGTTATGACTTCTTTCATCTTCAACATCAGCTCTCTCAGGCAACTTGGGACTGTAGTTCAGTGTTCTAAAGTTGTCTGCTCATGAATATGCAAATAAAAAAGTTGCTAAAAGTGTCCTACAATTTGTTTGATAAATGCAGGGCTCTACCAAACTCAAACACTGAACTCCTCATACTGGTGAAAGTTTGTTTGTTGCTGGTCGTGGACATCAAATCTCGAGATTTCGGAGTTGGTCTTTTGGATTTTAAAGACATGACTCTAACATCAACCCTCTTTTCTATATTGCCAAAAACAATCACCTTAGTTTAGTTTGGATTGCAAACGTTGCCGTCAGAGCTAACACTATCATTCTGCATATATTAACCCAAGGGTTAATATATGCAGACTGAGCAAAAGGGGTCCTAGGACTGACCCGAGAGGAACCCCACATCATGGCGTTTTGATCAGATTCAAAATTTCCAATCCTCACAATCCTCAAACTCATTCAAAGATTTTCTCAAATAGTCACTAAATTGGTTGAGGGATAGTCGTGCCCCCAGGAATGTGACAAAAATGTCGCCCTTGACACCAGTTACACCAATCTACACAGAATCGGATTGTGTGGATTCCAATTCAAACATGAGATGTCTGAAAATAAACAGGAACCATTTTTTCTCCCTGTATTTGTACGGTCATCACTGTTGACCAACGAGTGCCTGCGGTAGATTTTTATCGACCCGCGACCCACCGACGTAACATCAGAACCTGAGCAAGACTACACGGCGTGCTATTAGAAGGCTAACCACCCGTGTGACAACAGCTTAAGTGCTCTTTAATGGCGGCATAGGGGGTCGCGGCGGTACGCGCGCTGAAGCCTTTGTTGTGCGGGTGTTTACTCGTGCATGAGCCCTTACGATCAAATGCTGTCTCATTAAGAGCTGAAATGGGACGCTGGAGATTAGACCGCGTGGAAATATATGGAAGAAGGCCTTTGAGGGCAGCCCGATGTTAAGAGAGTGCAGTACAACTTTGTGCAATTAGACCAGAATGAAACATTTTAAGAAAGCCGTTGAGCTATTTTCAACTTTTACAATTTGATCTGGATAAAGAATGCTTATTTGGAGGTGAAGAACAACAGTTCTCTTTTGGACACGAATGACCTCCTCCAAGGACGACATCATCACCTTGGGCGTTGTTTTTGTAGACAGGTGCCTGTGTGTCCGAGCTCATCTTCATTTTCGTGCATGTCTACTTTACTGTCTTTGGGCCTGACTGGGCGTTCCGGCGGATGGAGTTGACAATTTGGACTTGCTAAAAGCAGGTCCAAGTGGTGGTTTCAAGCAATTTTGGTGGAGTGTGTCTCCTGCGATTGGCAACCAGTTCAGGGTGTACCCCACCTACTGCCCGAAGACAGCTGTCACAGGCTCCAGCGTGTCCGTGACCCTCCTGAGGATAAGTGGTTTAGATAATGGAAGGATGGATGATTGAGGTGCAGGCAGACGGATTCTGAGCTCCGCTTGAGTCGGTTTAGAAAATAGCCTCATTCGGATGTGATCGAGTACTATTAGTTTTTTCTTGTATCTTCTACTAGAGTGTAATGAAAATAATTTGACTAATAAAAGTGATGGCAATTTAGTGGCAAAAAGTACACTAGATTAGATTTTGGACTCGCTAAAAACAGGTCTAAGTGATTTTGGTGGATTTGATTGAAGTGCAGGCAGATAGATTCTGAGCTCGACTTGGGTTGAAAACTGGATGTGATAGAGTATTTTTTATTTTTTTGGTATAGTCTCCTACTAGATTTCCATGAGAACAGTTTGACTGACAAAAATGGTGCACACAATTACCTCCATAAATCACATAATAAACAACTAGTTTAATGGCCAGACAGATATTTCTGACACGAGTGGAAACATCTGCTTAATAATTGTCAGTGCTCCAACATAATGTGCACAGGCCAAAGTGGGCGAGTTCTTTACGTTGGTGTGTGCCAACGACACATCTGCCCTGCTCACATGACCTCCATTCCCGTGAAGTGAGATTGTAAATAATGTTCCACTGAGTTAAGCGGACTAAATCCTAAAGCTTCATCTTGCTGACAGAGTCTTTGGTTTGTAATCTGGATTCACAGCAACAAGGTTTTTAGGATTCCACCTCCCCCCCCCATTTTTTCCCCTTTCAGAATTGACATCACGGTCAGGTGAAAGTTTACACGATGAAGTCCGAGTGGGGCGGTAATTACCTGCGTTAAATAGCCCACACTGCAATCCCTGACATTGGAATAGTTCAGAGAGGTAGACGAGGCTTGGAGATGCAGAGCAAGTAATTAAATGAAGATTGCAGGCTATTGAAGGATCTCCAGGGCTAATACAGTGCCTCCTCTTCCTCACTCCCAAGACGAAGATGACAGTTAATGATTGTATTGTATTTGTGAAAGCACTTCAGCTCCCATATTCCATAGCTCAGCCCGGCTCTCTCCACGCAGAGCAAACACCACCGGCTCTTTCATTCGGACCGTTTTTCCCTTCATGTTCCATTAGCAAATTGCCAAATTGTTCCTCTCTCCTCCCCGCGTGCCCACTAACTCCTCCATTAGAAAGCTAACAGGGGAATGTATTCATTTAAAAAGCAGGAAAAACAATAAACTTCCCTCCGGGGTCTCTTTTTGACATTGCAGAAGCGAGGCCGTTGGCCGTGTAGCCGAAAGTCGTCTCTCAAGCGTGGCGGTGAGGTCATCGGGCTGAGGGATGGTGAGTCTTTTATTTGTGTAATCCCGCCGGCTGCGAAGTTCTGCTTGACCAGCACACCGCTGATTTTGTCTGACTGTTTTCTGATGTCATGTGTGTACCCGCCGAGATAAGATAATCCCATCCATCTTCTGGAGAGTTGTATAGGGAAAAAAAAAAATACAAGCTGCTTTACAGGACACCGGCTTTGACCTTGGACCACCGTGTTTCTTGTTAACGCTCTACCGCTCACATATCTTGACCAAACACCTTTGAACTTTACGGGATTTATTTTTCCACGGCCCAAGCAAGGGCATTAAGGATTTTAAATTACATCTGTTACAAGATGTCTTGAGACAGCTTGGGACAAAGTTCAAAGTCTTGACTTTATTCGACTTCCAAATGTTGGCGTTTTTTTATTTTTCAAATGTCAAGAAAGTTAGAACAAACTGTTATGTGAGGTAGGGCACAATATGTGATGCAATATGAAACAAAATGATATGATACGCTACGGAACGATCTGATTTGGTTCGATGCAGTGCTGCACTGCAGTACTCTATTTGCTAGCGTACATTGAGGAACGTTAAGTTACGATGTGCTATAATATGATATGATACAATCAGTGATGTCAGCCGATTAAAATAAATAATTTAATTAATTACAGGATTTGTAATTAAATAATCTAATGAACTAATTCTTTCTGTTTAAAACTGGGGAAAATAGCTTTTTTTTAACAAAGCCCTGCTTGATCTCTTATACTCTGCTGCCACCTGCTGGCCGTTTTTTGTAAAAAATGACCATTGCTTCAAGCGTTCTCTTCAATTCAGATGCTGCATCAAAGCCTTCTGTATGCTCTAGCATAAAAAATAATAATTAAATATATAATTTTTTGGGATACTGGTAATATTTAACATAGAATGTATTTATACGTTTAATAATTGGGAGCAAGTGAGTTAATCCATTTGGATCTCATATCTGCTCAAGGTCCCCAAATAAAGCATTGGAATTCTAGGACATAACAGAAAATTATTTGTTTACACAAGGTACAAATCACTGCGTTCTTGTTAATAGTCACGTCTTTGTTCTTAATATAAATAAACTTGGTCTAAGGTCCAAGTAAGCCACATTTAAAATGCTTGCGCATATTTCACTTCACATTCACAGAACCTGAATAAATGAATCCACTGGCGTCGTTAGCATCCATAAGGCAAGGGCCATTGTTGAGTTGGCCAAAAAGGCAGCCGACTGCCCTTTTGGTATTTAAATGAGAAAAGCCAAATGTAGAGCTGAGACAGTTATTGCCTCATTTGCAAATAAAGGGTGAGACGAATCCAGCCACTGGCCTGTCCTTTTGGCTATTCTATATAGAAAAGCCAAATGGCTTGGCTGTGGGACTTCTAGCGTAAATTTTTCACAACGCGTTAATTAGATTAATTACGTTGCCAGCCCGAGATACAATGTGACACAATTCATTATGATATGATCCACAAATGTACGGAACATCGCAATGTGATATGGTATAATGATTCTCTACGCCAAAAATAGGCTATTGTACGATAAAGCACGATAAGATACAATACATTATAAGGTCATACGGTTTGAGATGATACAATATAATATCCATCCATCTTCTTAACCGCTTGTCCTCACAAGGGTCGCGGGGGTCACTGGAGCCTATCCCAGCTGTAAAAATAACGGAGTTACTTGATGTCAACCGTAACTATTCACACACACACACACACACACAAAAACATCATTTCAACAATGACCGACTTTTTGCAATTGAACTTCTTCTCCCGAGTATGCGCCTGTTTCTGTCTTTGTGTGTGTGTTTGTTTACTTCCAAATCTCCAGATTACCGCACATCCAAAAATTGCTGAGCCATCAGCTCAGGTCACCCCCGAGTCTTAAAACGTCTCGTCCTGTGTCGCGTCCTCGCATATCAGGGTTAATATCAAACTTGGGGCGATCCAATCATTGAGATGATGTGTGTTTGATTCTGTTTACGCCGTCTGCTGTGTGATATAATTGAATATGCTGCATGCTATAATTTGATATATCTGTGTACGTATTGTGCGTGCGCGCGCGTGTGTTGTGTCGCTCATTCAGCTCAAATCAAAATAGAAGAGTCTTGCAGGGATTAGTCGTACCCACTGAACTTGTTATGGAAATAACCTCTGCACTTGATGAAGGTGATACGACGCCTCGCATCCCGATGAGAGCATTGAGCCACAATAATATTATTATTTTTTAATAAGCAGGACTGCACTAACTAAAGATTATGTTCCAGCAACCATATGTAAAAAAAATAAAAAAAAATAAAAAAAAAGATCCTTATTTAATATTTATAATGTTTTGTGTTTGTTTTTCTCCTATGCTATACATTATGTTTATTTAACCTTCTGTACTGTATATATAGTATGCGTACATATGCAATGGCAGTCCTATTTTATGACCTGGTTTGTTTCCAAGTGGTCAATTACTGTTTAAGTATAGCGCGATGCTGCCCGACCCAAATAGCGTCCTCAGAATCAACACATGTATAATTTATTTATTGTAGCGGAAGACCGATGTGTTTTTTTCAGAGGTGTTACAGAAGTTGATTATATAGTCAAGGAAGCCGATAACCAATATTTGAAGCCGATATTCATTTTCATTAAAAAGGGGGGACAAATATTGACATCAAAATTTTCTGAAATACAAATGCCAATCTTGACTCTGTTGTAATGTCGTAAAGCATGTTTATTGAACAATTTTTCAGACTTTTCAAAATGCAGAAGTTTTTATTTATTTTTATATTGCACAACTGACATCCGTTTAAATTTCTAACAAAACGTTCAGGGAGCTCCCAAGGTTATCAGTACGTCTTAAAAAGTTAAATGGAAACTTAAGCAAGTAAATACCATAGCTCTCTCTATAATGTAGATTTCTACAGTAAATGTTTTTTTTAAATACCTGAAATCTTAAACTTTCACATATCGTTGTTTTAATGTCAAACACAAACAAAAGGTTCAGAAGGTTCCTAGGGTCAGTAGCATTTTTTATAAACATAACTCAAAATTTAAATAAATATCTCCCTGAGATTAAAGTGGTTTTAGATTTACCTTATATCGACCGTCAGTCAGATTTTAAGGCCGATACCGATATTCGTCAAAATGCCCAATATCGGCGCCGATATCTCTAATTTATTGTATAGCATTTGCTGGGGGGGAAACTGCTTTGTTTTTGTTTTGTTTGTTAAATTGTTATAATGTTTTAAAATCAAAAGTTGCATTTGTACAAAGATACTGTTAAGTTCATTGTGATCAACATGGTCAGAGATGTTTTCATATGAATATGAATATGGTGGGTATGATGTGACACAGTCGGATACGCTAATCGATATTATTAAACACTAAACAGTATGATCTAATCAATCAATATAGACAGTGATTCATGAGAGTGGTTGGTTTTGGTTAGGTTTTTACTTCAAAACAAAAATAATGCTGGACACAAACTACTGTCGACTTGCTAAATCTAACCAAACAGCTTTTGTGCTTGGCAAGAGGGAGACTGTGGTCGCAAGCATGTCACTGGTATGCAGCCAGGATGAGGCATTACTTGTTTTAAATCCTTCAGCACTGATCAAAAGCAACCTTTGCAACAGACACACAAACACACACACACACACTAAATACACATCCAAGCCTTGATGACAAAAAACTTGAGCAATAAAAACAGTCGCTGACCTTTGTGTCGCTACTCACCGTGCAGATGGTTGTCGGTATGTTGCACGCTAGTCTCTTTTTGCATCACTCCTTTTATTCAATGGCATTCATTTTAACTGCTGATCTTTTTATAAAAAAAGAAAAAAGAAAAAAAGAAAAGATCCAGCTTTGCTGCTCCTATAAATGTGGTCAATATGCTCTAATTAAATCATCCCATATAGTCCAGACCGTCCAATAAATCGTAAAACTTTATATGACGAATGAGTACATTTTTAATGGCCCTTTTATTGTCAGTAAGAGCGTATTAAAATATTGCTTGTGTCAACACTCTTTGGATGACTGTGATGAAAGGAAAAGATGAGATAAAAAAATAAAATTTTAAAAAGACACGGTCATTTCTTGTTTGGAAGCTTTTGAGAGGCTTTTACAAATCTCAAATACTCACAGTTCAATCTACTTTATTTTTTTTATTTTTTTTATGCACAGGCTTAAACAAAACTGTGTCAATATTTAGTCTGTGCTCATATGAGAGTGCGGGTGTAGAATTAAAGGAATAGCCTGAATACACATGGCATGCAGTGACATCACTGTTAGAATTACCAGCATAGGGAATGCATTCAAAATTGTTATTTTTATGCCATTAAGTCAAACACTATTAATGACTGAAATAATTACATTTTAACGTATGTTTCTAGTTCGTTCATATGTTGGCTTATAAAACCAAAACCAAAAATGAATAAAGTCTGTAGAGTTGGATAAATAAAACTCTAACAAAATGTAACAAAGGGCTGACGAAACGTCCATTTCTTCTGTAATATTCCATAACAACTCATCAACTAGTCATTATTGCCTCAGTTGAGAAATATTTTATTCAAAGTCAAATTTGGCAGTGTTACCTCAGAGCATCAACGATGAAAAGAGTTTTGAAGCCAGCTAATATCAAATAATGATGCCTGTATCTTTGCTGCAAAGAGGTTTTTGAACTTGTTTCGACCCAAATTAAATTGATGACTTAAAACACAAGTGGATTAATTAATTTGATGTGAAATAATAATTTGACATTACAGTTAATTGAAAATTTAATAATGATTGTTCTTTTAATTTTAAACATGTAATTGAACCTAGTTAATAATGATTCATTTCTGCTCTGATTAATATATATTTCATGACTTTTTTTATAAATATTGAATGACATTAGTAATTATTCATTAAGGATTTGCTTTCATTTAATTTTGGCACCAACAACCCTCTTTACATCACACCAGATGAAAAACTACAATAAAAGACGATAATAAAGGAGAATCCAAATCTTGATTGACTGTTACTTTTCCAATTTTTTATACTTTTCCAACACAATGGTGGCCATAATGTTGGTAATCAGCGCGTCTAAAATATTGCCTTAATAAAACACTGCCAGACAGATGAGATTGTGCAGGTATGCCTAATGAAGTGTAGCTAACGATCAAACATTAGAAAAAACGGCGTTCCGTCAACCGGGGGAGTGCATTAATGCTGTTCTGGCAATTAGCACTAGCCTAACTAAGTAGCCTTTACTAAGATGCCATTTGTCACACATCTGTTTATGAGCTTCCTGAGAGTTTGTCTACATTTTCTTCACGCTTGTGCTGTCACGTGCCTCCATTTGTTCTGTAATCCATAAGGTTTGGCAGCGCACAAGGATCTTGGGGGGATTGCGAAGCGTCCTGCCTCATTCATCATTTCAAGCAAGCAGACTGAGAGAAGTTACTGGATGTGTTTAGCATCGTGGTTCGTAATTGTTTGCACACCAAGCGCCGCCTCAAAAAAATACTTCACTCTCTGTGTACCATCATCAGGACTCACATTACCTTATTCAAAGCCAGTGATTTTCAAAGCACTGCATCATATTAGCAGCCGTTTTAGCGCATTTGCCTGCTCTTTCAAGACAAGAGGAAGATTGCGCTCTGTTACAATATAAACAATGAACCCACTACACTAAAGTTTGTTTTGTATTGTATTTGTTATGTTTGCACTCTTTAGTAAACAGCAATAGAAAAGGGGTTAGTTTCACCAAAAACATTGAAAATGCCATTTCTGTAGAAATTGTGTGTGAAGGCTGTGTGGCCGAATGAACACTGTGGAATAATCTGGAATGATATTGAATGGCATGGAATGCTGCAGAATTACCTGAAAAGAGTTTAACAAGTTGAAAGTTAGAATGGTTTGGATCGATGAATACATGAAGAAATTATAGCAGAAAAAAACAAAAAAAGGGGTAGGGTGTGAAGAATCAATTAGGGAATGGACTAATAATCATCCCTAAAGGGAAATGAAACAGTTGAATGTTTTGAATGTCACTTTGAAATGATATAAATGTGAAATGTTGAATCTGCCATTAGGAATGATTGGGGTCATTTATTGCATGAATATTTGGAATATGTTAAAATTGGAATGACAAGAATCGGATGAAATATATGGAAGTAGAAAGATGCCCAAAAAAATGGGCGGAATAATATTAATACGTTTAAAGTATAGAAATAACATATGTGTGAAGGCCACAGCCTATGTCCACCAATAAAAAAAAAAAAAAACGAGATTAAAAAAATACAAATAAATGTCAGAATAAAAAAATAAAGATAAACATATAAATAGAATTACATTTCAATCAATCAATAAAAACACTCTACTCACATATTTATTTCATGCAGCAGACGCTCTGACAGGACAAAATGTTATTCAAATGAGGGGACGGTCCTAAGCGTGTCTTGGGTTGGACTCTGCTTTTCATTGGTCAAGTGAGCGGCTCGGCAAACGAGGAAGTCTCGCCAGCTTACATGGAGAGCTCCAGCAATAGACGACTATCTTGTCCACTGTCACCAAGACGTGTTGTCGAGCAACTCAAGTCGCAAGTTGTCCACATGTGTATCGTTTATTAAGGTGTGCCTGTTTGCTGAGGTTTTTTCCAAAACTCACTTTACAAGATCATAGTCTGGGGTTATTTTTCCCCCCATCCCCATTTTGTTTTTCTTTTCATCTTCAAAAACGCGAACTTGGATTTGCTGGTCATTATTTTGCAGTCTCTCTTGGACGGGTTGTGTCTGTTCCATTTCGTTGCACTTTGTGGTACAATGACAACAAAGTATACTGATTCTGATTCTATTCTGATGTAGTGCTCATAAAAGTCAAATAAAATGTGACGCTTATTCAATATTTAAAAAAGAACTGCATCGAAACAAAAATTACATTCAGATATATTGAATTCAAAATGAAATACAACAGTACTTGGTTACTGATCCATTCGCGTACCACTCGACGTTCGCGTGCCACATTGTTCGACTCATTGGCATTTAGCATACAGTTTTACACAGACTAAACGGGGAGCGGTTGGGGCACTGAATGTGCGCAGTGTTCTCTCCGGATGAGGAATCCGCTGTAGCCAAGATTCAAAGGGGCCAATTTTACACCAGCTTACCAGCAAGGAAGTGAAAGGAGGGATGAGCGCTGCCTAGAGACCGCCAGATGCTACACAAGGGAATCCGTTTGCAGCAAGGCTGACCAAGGATGCGATGATTCTAAATTGGCACGCAAAAAAAAAAAAATCAAATACGAATGAATCATGTGGAGAAAAATGGCTGTCAGTTCCTCTTTCCTTACCTCGTAGTCAGCTCTTTATTATTGGTTGCTTGGTGCGATTTCAATCACACATGCAGGAAAGTTCAGCCATCGGCCAGAAAAATTGCGATTAGTTTTGCGTCTGGATTTAATCTTTGAAGGAACGTATGGCTTTTTTGATCGTTGTCCATCTATATCAAGTATATTTATAATCCGCGATTTTAAATCCCTTTGTGGCGTCACGAGTCCAGTATGCGGAGGATGACGTTTATGCTTAAATGACGCCGAACTGAAGCCTGGTCTTCATACACATTGTCAATGGAATACATAATATAGACAAGAGCAAAATGATGCGTTTAATTCTTACCTCAAATCAGAGGATTGTCCTTCCATCCAGTTTCTATGGCATTTATTCACAGGTGAGCTGATTTTGGGTTCAGGGCAGATTTTCAACTGATTTATTTTTTAATCTGATACTATCCACAGTTTCATACACACAATTGATGAATGTGTATATTTCCTGTTCTAACACAATACGTGAGCGAGACACAATGTCCAGCAGTGAGCAGCGCGACGGCTCAACTCAGATTGCGCAATCCCTCACTGAGTTCAAGAGGTTTGTAATTGGCAAGTGCCTGTTTCTGTTTCTCTTCACGTCTCCAATGTTTAAAGACACGCCACTCGTTTTTTTAGTCAGGCTAATATATAATATATCATTTGTGTATTTAGCCTTGCTCATCGCATAAACGGCAGATCAAGTGCGTGGTGAGGCATAGAGTACTCTGTCTCACTAAATCGGATTTACCATTAGGCAAACACAAGGACGTTTTCTTCCGTTTGAAGCAGTTGCTATTTGTTTGAGTTTTCTGCAGTATCATGATTGTTTTGACTGATCCCTTTCGCTTCTCATGTAATCTAATCATAAAAAATGTCTCAAAACGCTACCAATCAAAAGAGAAACTAATTAATAAAGGAAAATTGTGCAGTTAAAATCGATTAGTCTATCGATTGTTCAATCTGATTGCTGTTTATTAACCAGGGATTGGTGTTTATTTCGTACTTCGTATTTGTATAGTGATTAAAAAAAAACAGGGGGATTGATGTCGTACTATGTTACCAGTTCGGTTTTCCAAAACAAAAACAGATATGTCCAAATGTCTTATTTTGATCTTGAACTAAATATAATCTTCTTTCATGAAGGACTCCAAAAACCAGTGAACAATTACGGTTGATATGCTGAAATCAGAGGATTTGGACAATTTTTTATTTAAAAATGGCTCCAAACGATCACTTGATTATTAAAATAGTTGTCTAATATTAATAAATTTGATAACCAACTACTTGTCGACATAGGTGGCAAATCCACGTCCAGAAAGTAAAAAAAAAACTGCCACAGTTTGGCTTTAGCCCCTGATGCTAGCTAGCTAGCTCCCTAGCAGGTAAACGAGCACCATGGGAGCTAGCTAGCTAGTTTGACAACTGAAACAATTAGTGATAACTTAGGGCTAAAGCCAAACTGTGGCAGGGTTTTTACTTTCTGGACCTGGATTTGCCACCTCTGCGTGACGATTTTGACAGCTCTAAAAAAAATAACAACGCTAGAGATTAAAGAGCTGCTTCAAACATCAATTTAGAAAATGCCAATTTTATACTTTTTAATGTCAGGCTGCTAATTTAATGTCCAATTTGCAAATGTTTAATTCTGACTCCAAGAGTCAGTGCCTCACAAAAAGTCAGTGGTTTAAAATGTGGGAAAATGGAAATGTTGATGTCATCAAATATAGAAAGGTGGTTTACACTCTGGACAATCCATCCTAAGATGACTATTTACATGTTCGTATGTCTTTGCCTTTGTAACAGTATTAGGCAATCCAATCATAGCACGGTTACCTCTGGAGAAACCAATCAGCCAATTTGTGTAGTGACAAACATTATCGAGTGCATGGAACATGGTGATGGATGCTCCTCCAAACCCAATAAAAATTATAAAAGCAACACGGCTGGCTTTGAGAGTGTCAGTTTTAAAGTGTATCTCTCGAAGATGCCTCGCTCGCACGGCAGATGGGAGAGCGTGATACTTCTCGCCGCTCAAGTGCGTAGCACCGAGATTGAAGCAAGCGGTGCTGTAATCGCTTGGCATGCGAGTCGTGGCAGGTGGTTGGCAGCCAGGCGCTCCATGTTGAATCCAGCAACTGTTGTCTGTATCGATCTGATGGTTGGAAAGTGGGAACGCGTGCTGTCGTGTTGTCTTCGAAACATGGAGACGACTTGTGGCGTTTACTTGAAGATTGTGTCTTGCTGTCTGTTTCCTAAACGTGATGCTCATTTAATTGTTTTATTTTTTTTCATTGAGTTCAAACTGTTGCTTGTGTCGTGAGACCTCATCAAGTGTGCCCCAGGAAGTCATCAAGTCTCACTTTTAACTGGTCTGAAAATTATTATTTACGATGATTCCTAGGTTTATGAGTGCTGTTCGTACTCGAATATGTCAAATCAGTTTTCTTCACTGAAAATAATTGAAATGCCTTTAATCCGTTCGAGTTTAGTCCCCAAAAAGCCAACATTTTTCCATTATGTTTTAATATAGAAAAATAGCAATGTATTGAAAATTTTATAATCTAAGAATGTCTACATGAACTTGACTTTGTGAACAGCTGAAGACATTCAAAGGCAAAGCAAAGAAAAAAAAAAGGTAACTTATTAAAAGTACTCAAAGAACGTAGATTGACAACAAACAAATGTACAAATGTATTTACAAACAGAAGAGTTAAAGCCATTTAAAAGCAAAGATAGTAAATAAAAAGTATGTTTGTGAAATAACTAAAAGACTGTATACTGAAATAAATTTCAAAAATGCAAAGAAGACCTTCATCAAAGGTATGTGAAAAACATTTAACCTGGATTTAAAGGCATTTATTCCTCGGGCTGACTTCACTTCTGTTGGCAACTTATTCCATTTGTGTGCAGCATAACAGCTAAATGCCGCTTCACCATGTTTGCTTTGAAACCTGGGCTCCACTAATTGACCAAGTTTGCAGACCCTATTTATTTTCAATTAGCATTTCCTTAATGTATTCAGGACCTTTTCAGTTATCATTTTCATTATGTTTTCAGGACCCAAACCATTCAGAATTGCAGAATCATAAAACCTATTCTTCAGTTGACTGGGAGCCAGTGTAAATCCTTTTGAACTGGAGTAATATGTTCTGATCTCTTTCGTCTGGTCAGGACCCGAGTTAGATCATTCTGAATGAGCTGCAGCTGTTTGATGCTCTTTTTAGGCAGTCCAGTCAGAAGACTCTTACGATAATCAAGTCTATTGGAGATACAAGCATGGGTAAGCTTCTCCTGGTCTGCTTGGAGCATGCAACTCTTCAGCCTGGATATATTTTTTTAGCTGGTAAAAGGCTGCTTTAGTGATTTGATCTGACTGCTGAAAGTCAGGTCCGAATCTATCAATTAAACTCCACACAGCAAGACTGGAGGCAAGATTCAAACCCTGAACCTTAAAAGTGTGAGGCAGACGTGCAAACCACAAATTCACCGTCCTGCCCCAGAAACCAATGAATGAATGTGCCACAACAATGTCGAATCATTTAAGCATTATTCACGCGCCGTATCAGTGAGGACGAACAGCCAAGCTCATGTTACTCTCACATTGGCGCTTCCACGATGCCACGAGTCTATTCACTCCTTTTCAAAAGCATTTTCTAAATCCTCTGCGCTTCCAGTTCCTTTGACTTCCGTCTCTATCTTACACATGCTGAGAGAGGGAGAGGGGGGGAGAGAGAGAGAGAGCGACAGAGACAGAGACAAACACAACCCACAGTCGAGAATCCGGAATGCAGACTGGCTTTGCCACCTCCTCAGATGCAGTGGAAGAGAGGAAGCAAAGGGACTTTTAATGAACAGGCCTTTTATTGATCTGTGGACAAAACAGTTGTTAATTATGTGCGGGTGGGCATTTAATTGAGCAAGCCAAACAAGATCCCCTGTTTGCTAATGCATGGTCAGGAATGAGGAGAGTTTGATTGAGTCCTGTGCTGCCGCCGCCGCCGCCGCTGACGGATGAGACGGCAACAATCGCTAAACCCGAGCCGCGGCAGCTTTTTTTCCACGCCCTCGTACGTGTTTGCTGCCTTTGGTGTCAGTAACTGCCTCATCCGCCTCCGTATTTCTCCCGACTAATGAAAAATGCCCTTCATTCCATAATTTTTCCTGTGTGTGACCTTTTGTCATATTCTCCACCCAGTCTGGCTGGTGGAGCGTGGTGGATTGTTACCTCAGTCAAGGACTCCTACATTCTCGAGTATCAGTAGATTTTAGCCAAACTCGGGTAGCATGGTTACCCACGTGGACATTAACCTATATTTAAAAAATCACTATAGCAGATCAGATATTTTGGTCAAGAGACGGGGTCCACCCTGGACTGGTCTCGAGGGCACTTACATGCCAACAAGCATTCAGATCAAATGTTTTTTTTCTCCCCCTCAAAACATCGTCCTACGCAACTGACACTGACATTCTTCATATTCAACAAGGTATCCTTCCTTTAGCACCATATACCCTGTCTGTCATATCTGGTTGTCTTACGTCTTTGATAGTTGTTGGGGGTAAATTGCAATTCGACTCGGAAATTCTTGGCCACAACCAACAAAGCTAGCTATACCTCAATTCTTTCAATTATTATATCCTTCCCGCTTATAAACCTGTTTCCTTAATTGCAAAAAGGCCCTACAGATAAATTTCCATACATGTCACAGCTGCACGAAAGGCAACAAAAAATAAAATAAAAATTAGGCGGTAAGCAAGACAGGTGTGAACAACAGTAGCAACGCCATTTTAGCATTGTCGTCCGGCAGTCGTGGTAGTGCCAAACGCCCAAAAATACAAATAAAATAAAGACTATCGCTTCGGTACGGCGGTGGCCGGCAAGAACAGGATTGTCATCGAAGTAGCGTGCATGCGTTCATGGCCGCCAACAAAAATGTTTACTACAGATAAAAGGTGAAAAGCTCACTTCGCTGGCGTTAAACAGCTCTCTTAGGCGTCCGCGCAAGTTCATCCACGTTCACATTTATCCATCTGAAGTTTTGGCTTGGGGAAACGAATAAAGAATACATCCTTCATATGTGGACGGTCGTCGTGTCTGGAGTCGTTTCTGCAAGTTCCATAACAGCTCTGTTTACTCGGCATGCTATTTTTTCCGGAGATAAACGAGAACAAAACAAGCACTACAAGCATAGATCGTCAACGAGCCGGCTTCATTTTTGACCTCCTTCCGGTTCAAGCTGTTGAAGTCACGTGACCTTGCGGTTTAAAAATAGCATTCGTGCGGTACCCCATTGGCTCAAAATGAGACTGCCCTTAACAACCCGGGACGTCTGGTCTTCCTTACCCTTAATCCCCCGTACCGATTACTGAATGAATCGTATAGGAGTGATCATGAGGTGGTTCGTAGTTGACTGCAGCTGCTTTGCCAGCCAGAAGATTTTGTGTACTGAATTCTGTTTGCACTTCTCTTCTCCTGCAAGAAGAAAACTCTTGGCAGACTCTTAATATTTATTACCGTGATATTGAAAATATTGCCGCAGTGGTTATCTTGTCAACGTTAAGCTGTGATGGATTAGGTGGTAACATTTTAGCCTGGTGCTCCCAGTCGACGTTTTTATCAGAACTGGGTAATATGTCTTCTCGGCAAGCAGGAGCTGATGTGTGCCCCTATGTCAACTCCATGTGATGTTTCGTCGATCCGTAATGGACGTGACAGATGTGATCATCCAGTCAAATTGCTTTGATTAGAACGTGCCTGCCCTTTTCCAAACACTTTCTATCGACTCGTTTAGTGCGCCAGTTTGATTAAAAGCAAACAAAGGGAACTATTACAGACTAATGATCCTCACCTTTATCTGGCTCACTAAATCAACTTATTTTTCTTGGCTGTTGCCTCATTTCCATGACATATTATGTTGTACATATTGCACAACCCTGCTAATTTACAGATAACAAGACAAGACATACAACCACCTTTTTTTTTTTTCTCCCATCAAACCTGAGCTAACACTACTTGTGATTCCACGTATGAATTCCACGTAGCAGCGTCGCCGAGTTGGGGAAAAAAAAAAGCACTCCTGACACTTCATGGGCAATGGTAATAGCAACCTGTCCACCTCGTGCATGTATATCATGTCCTTTTCATCAAAGTGAGTGTCAATTTTCTTGGAGGGAAAGTTGACGGATCAACGCTAGTTTTAATCCCTCCTCGCCAGTGTAGTCCATTAACACGCAGCGCTGCTACTTTCCTGCCAGAAGGGGTGTGCTCCGAGAAATAGTCACGTGACGTCCGGATCTCTATAAGGGGATCAATAATTGAAGACAACAAATTGACAACAGCTCTTATTACACAAGAGACTTGTATAGCCATCCCGTTTTTCAGTCAGCTTTCTTTCTTGTATCCAGGACAGCATATATTGAATCTGTGCAGGGTACAATGAAATCAAATTAAATATAAGATTACAGTCATTTTTTTTTGGTCCTGGTTTGTTTACTCATCACTTGTCCCAATTTTCAGTCAGACTGTTTTGTTGCAAATAATTCTCAAAGGTACCTCCTGATTTTGATTCGTTCAATTTCAGTACATTTTGTCGGTTATTTCAGTGACCAACGTCAATCTACAAACATGAAGCAGTCTTCATTAATTTATTCTCAGCTGTGGACGTTTTTATTCGTCAACTAGATTCCAACCGTTTACTGACACTGGCAAGTGACAATGTTTAAGTATATTTTCAACCGTGTGTAGGACACATTTAAAAAATAATAGTAAGTGTTCCCTCGTTATAACGCGGTTTCCTTTTCACGGCCTCGCTGTTTCGTTGATTTTTTTTGTGTGCAATTTTGCATGCTTTTTTTTTTTTTAAATGTATCAATTATATCAAATTGATAAAGGTTTTACATTGAGAATGTTTAAACAAGAGAGAAACGTGAGAACATTTAAATGCCTCGGTGAGAAAAGTGTATAAACTGTGTGGTGAGAGGTTTCAAACTTTTTCAATAAATGTAAAACATAAAGCTATAACTACTTTGCTGATTGAATTTATTGCGAGTATTTTTTGGAACCTAACCCCAGCGAAAAACGAGGGAACACTGTACATCAGACTCGCGAGTGCATTTTCATCAACAATGAAGTTTTGCATGATTTATGTCTTCAATGATGACGCACCTGCTGCTCGCCTCTTGCTTTTAAGCTTCGCCGTCCCCGTAAAATAGTTACAAAGGCGTGTTATAATTTTTTGTACAAAAATTTTAAATATCGACTAAACTGTCAATTTCGTCAACTAAAATTGCTCTTTAATTTCGTCGACTAAAATTGGATTCAAACTAAAATACAATCAGATAACTAAATAATGACTAAAACTTTAATTAATTTTAGTCAAAAGACTATAACTAAATTCAAATTTCTTGTCAAAATTAACACTGGTTCTGACAGCTTTGCCCTGACTGCTCACGTCCGCATCACACCGGCAAAGCAGGCAGAAACCGTGAAACCAGTCTCGACTGCTTTTGGCAAAGAACTTGTGCTCTTTTGTCCATTCAATGCCATTTTTGCTGCCTTTTCGCTGCTGTCAAAGAAGGCGGCGAGGAAAGGACTTAGCAAGATAGCCAAATGTGGAAATTTGTTTACATTTATTGAACCAATAAAATACGAGATTTTTAACTGAAGCCACTCTTGACCAATCACAGACCAGTTGTGACAAACGTGGGGTGGGGCTGATGTTGGGTCAAATAAAATCAACCGCGGCTCATTTTCTTTAAAACCAGCGTCCGGGTTGCGCAAGGACGCAGGACACATCACTGAAAAGTAGGACTGTCCGGCCTAAATCCGGACGTCTGGTCACCCTCACAGTGTGTCATTACGTCCCAAAATGACAAATGTTGTACCGTATGTCAAAGTAAGCAAGACCCCTACTGAATTTAAATAAATGTCACCCTCACTGATTTACTTAGCTGAGATCAAAAGTTTCCATTTCTTTTTAGAACCGCAGGAAAATAGTGCTATGTATGTTGCGTCCTCTCTCCACTCCCCTCAAACATCCTCTGCCATCTTTCCGTCAAATCGCCCTCGTGTGTGAGTTTCCCTGCAAATACTACAGCCTATGTCTTTCTAAGTGACACGAATCCAGACGGAAGAAGTGCTTGTGTGTGCGGCTGCGCATGCGGCGCCATCACATACTCGCATCATCCAATGTTGAGCTTCAAGAATGCCGCTGTGACGGAGTTGCGCTTGACACTGGCTGGTGTCCAAACATGTTGGTAATAAACCGTCCGCTGTGGAGTGTGCACCGTATAGACAGACGGAGATTTATAACCACCGTGGCAATCAAAGTCAGTGGTGGTGTTTAGCTCACTGCACAACGTGTAGTCCGTGCAGGGAAGGGGCGACTTGTACCGTTCCAGCAGGTGTGCGTGTGTGTGTGTGTAAACAAAGCATGGCTTTGTTTCTCATTAAATGAACCACATTTCTCTGTACTCCTCATACCCCTCATAGAATCAAGTTTGGCATTTTTGGGCGCCGTCCTCATTAGCATACTCATCAAGTCGCTTTCGAGCACCTGTTTTGTGTCATGAGAACGAAGAATGCCAGCACTTTTACTCCAGAGGCTGCGCAAAAGTGGATGGATTTTTGTGGCAAGATGTTTTTGTTCTTTGCTTTACAAAGGAATGAAATGGCGACGATTTAAGGAAGCTAAAAATAGTCTCTTTGGGGAAACGAAATAAAATGGTGTTGTTTGTGTTGTTGCATGATGTAGTGTTAATTTTCTCTGTCCTCATCCTACCCCAAAATTGGTCAACATTGGCGTTTATTTTCTTTTAGCTTTTGGAAATACTTGCCAACACATTCATTGTATATTATGCACGTCACTATGAAGAATACACACATTTTCAGGTATAAGTGAAGTGTGCATCTCGGCAGAGCGGTGCATTATGGGTATGCCGGCTAGTATAGCAGCCAGCTACCATTTTTTTTTAAATTGAAAACTAATGGGGTCTAACGGGGGAAGCTCTGATTTGGAACATTTCAACCTTTGGAAAGTGGATTTTTTTTAAAAAATATAATCTATGTTAATTTATTCACTTGCAGACATTGCCACTGAAGCAACCTCCTTCGCTGTTTTGCTGAATTTTTACTGATTATGCAAGGTCCATAGAATATTCTGTTCTATTGCTATTAAAACATGGAACCGACCAAAAGAAATATGAGAGACTCTTCTTTCATCAGGAAAAAAAAGTATATTTGTATCTGTTTCCGTTTTGCTGCATTAGAATATAGCTAAGTTTCAACGTTATTCACAAACCTGTTGAAGACACTGGGGAAAAATAGCTTGTTGTAACATGGCCCTGGCTGATATCTTATACTCTGCTGCCACCTGCTGGCCGTTTTTTTATTAACTACCATTGCTTTAAGCAACCTCTTCATGTCAGAAGCTGTATCAAAACCTTCTGTATACGCTACCATAAAAAAAAAAACACATAAAAATAAATAAATACGTTTTGGGGAGTTAAGGACAAAGTATTAAAAAACAGATGTATAAACAGATGTGGGCCTTGTAAAATCATTCAAAATCCAGTAAAACAGCCGGGAGCGAAGGGGGTTGCTTCAGTGAAAATGGCTGAATGAGTTAAGGGTGATTATTTATTTATTTTTGTATTATACACGAGTACGTATTACACACAGAATTTTACGTTAATAGTTATGGTACCAAGGTGATTAATATTCCTGTTTGCGTTTACCTTGTGTACCCGTGTGATCATAATATACAAATAAAACCTGTTTAATGATGATTTTGATCCAGATTAGACACATGGAAGTAATTCAAATGCAGCACCTTGTGAAATTCCACTGAGCTCGTTGAGACATTTTTCAACTGCAGTTCTAAATAGCCACTTACAAATACATTTAGAACAAGATTTTCTTTCCACCCCTCGAGTATTTCTGTGCATCATGTTGCCTCTCCTTCCGTGGCGTCACTGTGATTGTACAACATTCCTGCGGTGATTGCATTGTATGTCGTGCCATAATATCCCACTGCTGCTTGGAGGGCCATTACTGTCACCGTAACCCAATGGGGTGTCATTATATGGCTGCAGCTGGCATTGTTTGTTTTTCTCCTGTTAGCAGCTTCGTATTCATGCGTGCATGCGTGCGTGTGTGGGCATAATGTTGCCTATGCACGTACATACGTGTGATTATGAACATTTTCCTGGCATGACATCCGACGTGAATGTGTTCAATTTTGTTGTTATAGCACCGGAGCCTCCCGTGACTCTCTGAGAAATGTCTAGCCTTGAAATTAAATGGCATGCTGGACCCTGTAGGAGCAACATCGTGTTTAGACACTTTATCGCTAGTATGGATGTATTGACAGTACAAGAATTCAATTACCTTGATATGTTTTAGACCCAGATGACACATATAAGAGACGTGTTTTCATGGCATTTAGGCATTCTGGCAGGATGAAATAGTTGTTTTAGTAGGAGGAATAAAGCCACAGAAGACAAGCAGTTGGATATCAACAAACCATATAATAATACTGTAATGTATTTTAAGTAACGCATCATTCATGATAGCTTTTGGTAGCAAGTATTACGTCCATTATAGCAGCATTACACATGTAAAATAATGTGAATAGTCTTATTTTTAATTCATTCTCATCCGACATGATTCTGTTTTTCTTAATTGACGACAGTTTCCATGTGTCTTAATATGCTTTGTCGTCTTTTATAAGGTTGACTGAACCTGTTTTAAGGAGGTAGTCCTATCTCATGCGAATGAGACACACTATTTAATGCAGGGCCAGCTCAGAGAACAGCTTTTGTTACCATGACAATGGTCATGACCGAGCCCGGGTGTTGCAACTCAGCGAGCAAGTGGAAGCTCCCAGTGTGAAGTAGAAAAAACAAGGCTACATAAGACGGTAAAGGATGGATTGCATTTTCACTCACGGCGGCAGCACTTCATCACCAAGCCACTGAATTAAACGTGTCAATTAGCGTGTAGGATCCAAATGCAAATGTGTCATTGTATTAAATTGAAATGTCATGTTTAGAATTCTCAATAGTCTTGGAAAAGTAGTGTAATGTATTACAAGTCAGAGAGTAACATAATACGACATCATTACTTTATTTATTTATTTATTATTATTATTTTTTTAATTACTTTATAATGCCCGCAACTCCAAATGTTAAATAGATTACATTTAGAAGTTAACTTTCCTAACAATCTGTCTTAAGTGAGCAGATGATGTGTTACCATAAACACACTTTATGTGACTGTAAAAGTAAGCATTTTGCTTGTCCTTACCTAAAGCCAGTTGTTTCATTTGCTTCAACTTAATTACAAAATCATGTGAAGAATCTTCAATGATCATTATCTCTTATTATATCTATCAGTCCATGTTTTATTCAGCTTTTTTTTTGTTGTTGTTGTGCTCCTCGTCCTTCTGTCTACTAGGACTGCACGTGATGGAAGCTGCACCGTGTACCAACAAAGAGATCTTTTTAACATAGCAAAACAAACAAAGAAAAAATAGCAGAATACTTTGTTGTGCAATATTTGTGCAGCTTCCTATACACCAGAAAGCAATATTAGGCCTGAGAAATGCAATAAGACCCACTTGAACAGTAGAACAAAACATCAATAATCGTAATAATAACATTCACAGGCTGTTAAGCTCATGCTAAAGCAATAGGCGGTGTTTCTGTCAGTATCTGAAAACTAAAATTCACAAATAATGGCAAATAAGGGCAATAATATTCAATTTTCTCGGAATTTTAATTCCATCTCTCGAGACATCAATCAGCTGCCAGTTTGTCATAAAATTAAAACCAATAAACACCGCCATCTTCCCATCTAGTAAACACAAGTAATTAATTATCTTAGTTCAAAGACACGTCGTCGTTTACAGGGTTAAGTTCTGTTGCACAGTAAATTTTACTCTGAAAAAGACGTAAAATATTTACAACAACAAAACTCAACAATTGAGGAACAATGAGACAACCAACCTAAACACTGACCCATGCCACTCCTATTCGGTGTCAATATTTTGCAGATGTCAGGTGGAATCCTTGTACCTCCATTTTTGGTCACCTTTGGGACACATCAGCAATGTTAGCTAACAAGGAGTCGAGCATAGCTCAAGTGGTAGAGTGGCTGTCTTTCATGCTGAAGCTTGTGAGATCGTTCCTCAACCCTTGGACATTTTATTGTTGTTATTGTTTCAGTATTTTACTCTCTTCCAAGTGTAAAAGTTTTCTCTGTTAAGAGTAAAACCGAATGTAATCTTTTTAGAGTAAAATTTACTCTACGAATTTTACTGTGTGCTAACCAAAACAGTAGCACCAAAGCACACAATGATTTAAAGACCATGTCAAGTAAATCTGATCTGATTCTAAATATGTTATACATTTAATAAAATAACTGCCAAATAACATTCAAATTTGGCAGGTTTATTAACCACTCTCTTCTGTGTGGTTTGTGAAATTTACAAGGCGTACTTACGTATTTTCACATATTGTTATCTGAATGTCGGAACCCGTAGCAGGCTGTTTAAGCGGCTTTAGTGACTTAGGTCCGGAATTCACAGATGAATAAATACCTGCTCAACGATTATTACCCATCTATGTGTGTTGAAATGCGTCCAGCTTATGTCGAGAAGTACTTAATGTATATTTGAAGTCTCTATTAAGAGGTGAAAATTGCTTTGCTGATGTTATTATTAGGAGAAATCCAATGTTTGTGAGTTCACAGATGGTAATGAGATCTGCACCCTCGAGTTCTGTCCAATCTCTTGACATTTGCACGAAACACCTCAAGGGTCCAACTGGATCTGGCTTAATATGCGCGTTTGCAACCAATTGAGCCCTATTATTTTCTTAAACTATTTTTGTTTGAATTTTTTTACCCTTCTAACAGCAAACCATTAAGCAAATACCACTCTCATTTGAATACAAACACAAGAGTTATCCCTGGATGATAATGCCCCTGCTTTACTGCCTATTGCAAAAAGAAAACAAAAGCCCCCTTGAAACCCGAGAGGAGATTTTCAATTTCCAGGAGCCGCTAACAACTTTGCCCTCGAAGGATATCAACATTGTAAGCATTTATAGGAACACAACGGAGGTCCCGTAAGACTAACATAACAGCAAGGCCTTTATCCAGTTATGTTTAAAATATTTATTCTTGAGGCTTTGCTCCGACTGTTAACGTCTCTGCTGTGTGTTTCTGCGAAACGGGTTCAGATCAGGCCTAATGCTGTGTTTTGGCAATAGGACATGGCAAACTTGGAGGACACTGATTGCTTGTGTCCTTCACGCTAATGCTCTCGTTAAGTCTTCAATGAGACTGATTGCCAGATTCACATGTGCGACACGGAAGGTGACAGGGTAAAAGTGTTTGCGGTGAGGTGATGACGACCCGCAATTAATCCTTGCATACTGTTCAATTTTGACCCAGGCCAAGAATATACTCATAATAATTGTATCAAATTATGAACGATATATCTTTTGGAAGTGTATTAATAACCTCACTGATGCTATTAAAAGGATGATTAATGAATGTTAATGTTTCAGATAAAAGGTAGCATGTTTGTATAATGTTTTACACCACTAGTTTTTTACTATAAACAACTATGATCAGTAGTTTTTAGTAGATAGATCATTCTTACACTCTTTCACTGATTCACAATTCCCCCGTAACCCCTTCACTAACCAGCTTAAGTGCATTTTCTATTACACTGGTTCTACCCCAAAACAGCCTGGTTCCGTCCGGTTTGCTCCGTTTGTCACTTTTTCGGATTTGTGTAGTTACAATAGAACTGTTCTTCAGAACCTCTTCTAACTAGGTTCTAAAACGCAGGCCAAGGAGGGCTGTGACGTCACTGTCATCTGATTGGCTGATAGATGTAGGTGTTTCTTTAAGCGATGCAGCAAAGATCTCAACTGTACACACTAATTTCTTGGTTTTTAGAAAGCAAGACAGAGCTGCCTTCCGGCCACCGGCAAGTTAGAGAAATACAGTATACGGGAAGGATGGATACATGAAGCTTCATGAAACACTTGCAATATTTTGTTACACCTCTAGATGGCACTCTGGGTTTAACGATGCAGTGAAAATGTAATTAATTTCCATTGCACTAGCCATTATCTTTAAACCAAGAGCACTATAGTAAGTGCTTCATGAAGCTTCATTTTCCCATCACTACATATTGTGTTTTACACTTAACCATATTTACAATTTTATATGTACCTGTGGATGAAATAAGTGGCACTTGAGGTGGTAATTTTCTGGAGATGGCGTCCATCTTTCCTTTTATCCACTTTCCTCTTTACGGCTACCACGCACTGCATGGTGTCAGTCAAGGAACTCACAGGTTGCTACAGAATGATCGACATTTGTCAGGATTTTGTTTCAAGTTCCCTCTCAAAAACCGTCCCCACTGTGAAATAAAAAGACATATGTACATGAACTGGACTCCTTTACTACTTCAAGATTCCCCCCATGACCATTCAAAGACCATGTCTCTGCGGGAACCTGCACAAATGTGGTGGGAACACAGCCAGTTCTCATAACTACTATGCCGTAAAAATACACATCTGCAGGTACATGACATTTCAAAGACCAACATTTGCATATTACAAGTGTGGTGGATTGCAAACAGTTCCCGCGACTCCTTGAAGTCTGTACCTACTGTGCCCTCACACACACTTAGCATGTACATATATTAGATTCCCACCATTTCCTACCAATTTCCTTGATTGAATACACACACTAAAATCTATTTCCGGGAACAGCCTCAGTGTAAGCTAACTTTTTAGCAGCTGTACAAAGGATGACATTTTTAAATATATATTGTGTTTACATCACACAATTTCGAATTCAAATTTCAGAGTGAAAGGTTTAGGTTGTTTCCACTCCTGTTAAATGTCAATATGTGTCAAATTTGAGTCAAATCAGTATACGAAGGTGAAACTTTCACTCTTCCACTTCCATCTCTTACCGGCAACTCGCATTCCGCTCTGGGAATTAATTTGGGGACATTTTCAGATATGCTCATTACCGCCTCGACTTTATGGTAACGCGTCTGACCTTGAACCATTACGGATTAATAATCCGGGAGAACGGGGGCGAGCGGAGCGGGGGGCGGCCCAGCTGATTGGCCATGCAGTGCACAGACATGGCTGGTGTTTACCAATCTTGAAGTAGAGGAGCAGAACAAACAAGGAGAAGCAGGCAGAGCAGTTCGGACTGCACCCCTGTGTCGCATCGGGTGACGTGACGATGAATAAATGTATTTGGATTATTTCAAATGCTGCTGAAATGGAAACAGACATTTCTATGATTTCTAGAGCCACCAAAAGAAGCTATTTGGGTGATACAAAATTGATGGAAGTGATGCAAAATGTGCAAAGGAAGAATCTAATAAATTTTGGGTGTAGGCCCAGGTTTACAGTAAATTGCTTTGCGAACCTTTTGTCTATTAGCCTGGAAAAGGAAAAAAGCTGGCCACTATACTCGTGTGTCCTTGCTGAGAGCACTAAGAGAGGTGTTACTTTGCTCATTCAAAGACACACTAAAGATGTTTTTCTTGCTTCAATTTGTTGCAGTTGCATTTATCATCTCAATGTCAACTCAAGTAAGTTTATTGTCTAAAGGTATTTCTGTACCTGTACTGTATCTCTATTCAGCGATTCCTTTTCTAAGCGTAAGTCGTACACATGTACCAATTTTAAAAATATAGCAACCGCACATGCCAAAGTAAAAAAAGTCCGTTTTTACTGCCTTTAATGGTGTGTGGTGTACTTCAAATGACCAGCAGCACATCAAACACATTTGTCTCCACTTTTTCTGATTAACGGTCGCAAGGAATCCTAGCGCGGCTGGCTGTCTGTGGGCGATAGAGGCAGAATAAACTCTGAACTGGTTCCCAGGGCTCACACAGGCAGAGAAACCATTCACACGGCACTCCACCGAGCAATCCGATGTTGGCTGCTAAAAAGTCAGACGCGTGCACCAATACACTATCCATGACCCCCTTAACTTGCCCTATCACTTGCGGCCTTAGATCACCCCTCTTCCCTGCAATCATTTAGGAACGTATAATTGCTTTGTTTCAAGTCCTTTTCGGTTCAGGAGGTCGGACTAATGTTCAGACACAAAGCCATTGGTGCGACTATCTGGAAATTGTAACCATACCAACATGACCTTTCCTATGTGCACTCTGAATCATCTTGAACTGGATATCCATCGATATGAGTAAATATTTCCTGGATGTTTGAAGATGAACAATGGTCATCAGTGAACAGGAAGCGCGGAAAATGTATTGTTGACCTTTGACATTGGCTAAGGTGCTTACAGTTTAATGACAATGAGTGAAGGATAAAGTATCAACGTGTGTATATGGCAACCAGAACCAAGACCATAATCTGTAGTTGTAAAGTGAGGGAAAACCTAAAATGTCATTGGTTTGAGGAGGAAAAATATCCAAATGTTCCACAAAGGACTTTACAGACTCGTCGAATCGTTATTTTTTGACGACCCTGTCCAGATGCGTTTGGTATAGCTGCTGGCGTAGAGATGGGACATAATTTCACAGTGAGCAAATTTGGGTCCAGTGCTGACTTAAACATGCTTGGGACATTTCCTATTGGGATGGTGACCACACTCTGTGTTGATGTAGGTCATGACTTGTCAAATCCTCCCTTCTCACTTATACTAATCTGTTGCCTAAATTTAATAATCCTGTTGGCAGTGAGGGCAGAGATTCCCAAATTTGGGTTTCTGAAACATTTTTGTGAAGCCTCAGGAATGTCTCAGGTTCAGCAAGTTCCAAGGAACAATCTTGTTTTGTTTCTTGACATTGTAATATAATGATATATGAAGGGGAAATTCATGTTTTGAGATATTTTAATAGCAATGTTAATAATGAGAAAAAAAATCCATGTCCTTTATGTCAATAGAGCATCTTCTCTCCATTTTCTATAAAACCTCCCAACCTATCAGATTCAGAGAATCAAATCCATCTTGATTGGCCAAGTGTCTCAAAAACACACAAGGACTCTTTAATGCAAATTCCTGACACTGTAAAGGGAATGGAGTGAAATAGATTTGGCAGGCAGTGGAAAAGGTGTTACAGAGTCACATAACACTTCATAGTCATAGTCATAGTCATGTCTGCGGATAATTCATCAATGAACCTAACGAGTTTTTTGTTGTTGTTGTTGTACAGTGACGTTCCTCAGAGGAAGCTATGCAAACATGTCAACATAAAAACTCCAGGTCTGTTTGGCTGCATCAAACCTCTATTTTCATGTGGTTGTACCAGCTCAGCTTCTTATGATTAATCTCACAACCGTTTCGGAGGAGTGGGAAAGTGGGTATGATACCATTATGACATGTATGCAAACTTGAGCATTGGCAGTTATGAATGAAAAAGATCAATGATTTCTCCAAACCAACAATCCAATTCTATGTGTCTTTCCCGTACAAACAGCCAACCCACATACAGCCTTGAGGTGAGTCCGCAACCACTCAGGTATTCTGCAAATCCAATCAGCAATTAAATATTCTTTGAAATCTGGTTTTCCCAATCTGAAACTTTGCCACCGAACTATAGAAAAGGAAAAGCTATTTGCTTTGAGAGTTGTTTCCATGGCAGCTGCCAAGTGAAGTCCCTGACCCCCAATTTGGACTCTCACATAGCCCCTATTAGCCCCTAAATCGCTCCCTTTATCTCCAAGTCCCCCCGTATCACTTCTTCCGTCTTTTAACGCTGTCTGTTTCACAGCTATTTCGTATTTCTCTGAGTCTGTCTCCCCTGCCCCCACTTCCACTTCATCTCTCCTTATCTTGTCTCTTTACCCCTTCTCTTCTTTGGCAATGCTGCGTGATTGGCAGCAGAGGCTTGACTGTAGCCGGGCTAATGGAGAACAGAGAGGAATACCTTGCGGATTCACAGCTGAGTGGAGACGCACAAATAAGATAATGACTTGGAAATAACCATCACGCTGAATAGTTTGGGGAAGCATTTGGAAGTGAAAAGAGGGTGTGGGGTGAAACAAAGGAAGTCTTAAAGACAGAGAGGAGATGAGAAAAGCAGACATGGTGAACAATTTCCAGGGGCGATGGACTTAACGCGCTGTCTCCAAATTGGTAATAGCAGCGGGCGTCTCTGTGGGTTTTGAGATGATAAAGCTTTTTATTTTTTGGGACGAGAAACAGTGATCAACTAAAATAGTCATTTTAGCCTCCTGACGCATTGTCTTCATTGGAGCTCACTTGATTGCCTTCAATATCTTTTGTCTGCTAATGGGATGCAGCAGACAGTGAGCATATTAATTATTTCAAAGGCAATGTTTTTGCGCGACATAGCGTTCATAGCGTTGGGGCGCAGTTCTATTCATCTCACGGTCCTGCTCCATAATGTTTACATTACTCATCTAAAACAATGGCCGAGCACCAAAATAAAGACATTTCCCCCACAATGAGAGGAGCATCTGGTGAAGGGAAGATAACCCACTAACATTCATAATTCCAAAGCGCATCCCTTTAAGTTTGCAAGCGTAGAGTGGGTTGCCCATCAAAAGCCATAATCTCAAGTCATTTGGCTGTCAGCCTTGTAGGTCTGGACTCACGAAGACGAAAGACAATCTCTGTTGATCGTACCACGTTACCCCCAGATGCTTCATTGTCGCTGTCCTTCTGTCTTGTGGTTGGCATCAATCAGCGCCCTGTGAATTCTCTAATGACGCATAGGAGGGGAGGATACTCAGGGCGTAATTAAGAAAAATCCAAGGAGTCTGAAAGGTGACACGGACGTTCGTTGTAATTGTCCTCGCCCTGACGTGAGAGTATGGCGAAGTACAAGAGTCTGCCCTTATTTCAATTCTCATTAGCCCTTCACTCTGAGGGTCACAGGTCACATCTAACAATATCTTTCCCAGTCCAAGGACTTGCCTGGCGAGTTGCGGGTTACTATTAGTGAAGTGAGTTTATTGTACTAAGGTAAGGAGGTGAGCTGGCAACCGCGAGATGACGTGACTGGACTGGACTTGACGGATGGGACTGGACTTGGCGTGACAGGACTGAACCGAGCTTGATGTGACAGGACCGGACTGGACGTGACAAGAATTGAATGGATTCAAAACTGCCCTCGGCTCAAGTGTAACGACAGGTTGATTATTATAGTTTACTTATGACCCTAGCTGCCTTGAAATTTCTCAATTCCCTACTTTTTTTTTTTTTTATGTGTGAGGAGCGTTGCTTTTGACACGCTCTTTATGGAAATGGCTTTGAGATTGATTTTGTTGTGAAAAAGCACAAACTAGATGAAACTCAATGACAGTAAAAGGAACTTTAAAGTGGCTCTGTTGAAACAAAGTCTTTGGTAGACAGTTTTGATATTTGATGGGGTCTCTCGAGCTATCTTGTATCCAAGGCTATTCATGATCAGGATTCTTACCTCACTCTCGCATAAAGGTAGCTTTAAATGTATTGGTTTAGATGAATATGATGTCATTTCACAGAAATACAGAACAAAGTATTCAACACTTTTTACAAGAAAACAATTGGTCTGCTTCTCATTACCTAAGTGAACAAATGGACCCTCCTTGTTCCGGTTTAAGAGTTTGCCCTTGATAGTAATAAATACAAGAAACTTGATTTGTCCATTTGAAAATGAGAGCCGAGTTTGCGTTAACAAACATTTAGGAGAACCTCTCTACTGTCATCAACATGGAGCATTTAATTAGTTGTTAAGATTTATATTCGGTCCTGACTATTACAGCAGCAAACTATGCTAAATGGAGTTTGTGATTATAGTAAACATTTAACTGATACACTATCTCGTATTGTCTCATGGGCCTTTATCTTTATTGAGCTGTCTTGTTGTCCGATAATTTAGATTGCAAAGCAGTACAAAATAACTACACTTGCGCTTGGCTAATTAAAAGGCAATCCCAAGATTTTTTATCCTATGCAATATAATGAAGTGGATGTTTTGAAAGGCCTAAGTATTGAGCCTTTCAATGTTTTTTTTTTTTTTTTTGCGTTGATTAGAAACACTATTAGTGTCAAAATGGTGCTCATTTTGTCAAGTTGCAAGCCCATTAAATCAGACTAGTGCACTTTTGTGTAATTCAAACACTTCTCCACTTATTCTGTGCACTTATACACTAAACGATGTTTGTCCTCAAAGTGGGCGACCGTGTGTCAAATTTAGTTCTATCCAGCTTCGGCAATTATGTTCTTTTAGTTCGGCGCGTTCGCTCTTCCTAATATGATCTCTTCCCTTTTGTGTTTTGTTAATAATTTGGAGAGCCGCTGAGCGAGGACAACGCTTAAAGTGGATGTTAAAAGGAAGGAACGAGCGAGCCTGTGAACCACGGAGTAGTTTTCCATACACTATGTAACCTCAAGCAGATGCCACTGACAGCACAATATACTGTAGGAGATATTTTTATTACCACCAGTCAGGCTAAATGTACCTAAACTGCACATGCTGTGATTCTTATGGACTTGTGATGGACTTCATAATTCACCGCTCACTTAATGGCGGGGTTTGTAACGCTTGGAACAAACTGTCCCAACGGCGTGTTGATAGTTTGTGCAGGGACCTCAGCGGGAAAGCACGGGTGTTTATTGCAAAGGTATGATTTACTTCACAGTGGGTTTGTGAGCATTCCTATTATAGGCCAACTTCTCCTTTCTTTCATTCTGCAGCAGGATAAACAAAAAAAAAGTGAGCCGTTGCCATGGATTGGTTAAGATCTTCAAATTCTTGCTCTGTAAAAAAATATTTGCGCTTTCATGGTCACGGACATGCATGGTTTAAAAAAAAAAAAGTGTTGTGTTTAATTGATAATGAGAGTCCAGGGGCGGCATGGCTCAGTGGTAGAGTGGCTGTCCCGTCTCTCATCCATGAGGTTGTGGGTTCGATCCTCACTCATGGGGATCATGTCGAAGTGTTCTTGAGCAAGACACTGAACCCTCTTTTAGGCCCCACATGGTGTCGTATAAAAAGCAGTCCATTTACAATTTTACCAAACTTTTAAAGTATGTGCCTCATATGCTTTGTATCATGCTTGATTTTCCACAAAATTTGCTGTCTTAATTGTTATTGTCAGTGAGAATGTTTTCATGAGTGCGAATTGTTGTCTTTCGCTATGTGCCCTGTGATTGGCCTGCAACCAGTTCAGGGTGTTCAAGTTTAACTCGGTGCTTTACACAAGGAAAGACAACACCTGTAAGCATAAACAAACACAGCATTTAACAACATTAAAAGCAAAGCAGAGACAACAAAAGTAGCTTACAAAATGTACTAAAAGAACATACATTGACAATGTTAAAACATAAATCAGATGAAATGGGCTCCACCTCTCCTCTGATGCTAATGACAGACAAACAATGACAGAAAATAGATTGATGGACGACAGATGGTTGTTATTCAACAAGCAAGTTGTTTCCCAAAGATTTTGATGAAGCTGAAGATGAAGAATCTTAAGATGTTCAGGTTTATTGTTGGTAAACCAGGAAGACGAGATGTGTCAGAAAAGTTCCGGGACTGGCGTTGCTAAAGATACATTCAAAACCCAAACTTCAAACCACAAGTTCTCCCCTTCAGTGGAATCACCCTGGAGTATCTTACTTTGAGCTCAGCTCTCTGCAGCTATTAAGCATTTTTCCACATTTTTATTTGGACACATATCCTCTGTGTCAGATCGTTAAGCGATGAGCAAAGTGAATGATGATGAGACCAATGAGACCAGACTTCCTAGGAAGAGTCGTGATGACTCATGGATCTTCAAGTACAACCCGGGGACAAAACACCAAATCTTCCGGTGGAAGAAAATGACCAAAAGCAATAAATCCAAAGTCATGTTGAACGCTCTGAGCAGCTGACAGTTCCTGGTCCAAAAGAACATCATCATGCTCAAGCAGCTTCCCAACTTTTTGTTTGTTTATGGAGAAGATTCAATATGTTTGTGACGACAGCGCTCGAGGGTGCCGGAAGAACCCTTCCAGAAGTGCCTAAAGGTGTGCAGAGAACGTTGGGAAAGATTCCATTGGGAATACTTCAAAACTTGCGGCTTGGTTTTGAAACACTTTGTGACACCATTCCTGGAACTTTTCTTACACACTTGATACTTTTTTTTCCTCTTTTTTTTTTTTTAAACTCAGGTCATGCCGGTACATTTTTGGTCTCGTCTTCAGTCGATGCTTCACTTAGCACAGTTCAAACTCAGTTCACGAGCACAGAAATATTGACGTTTCCATTCTAATACCCAAATCTGTATGCCGGCCGAGGGCTTCCTATGACCTGTGACCTCAGCTACCTGAAGCGTGTTTAATTATACTGAAATGACAGAGCCCTTCTCCCCAACTAGAGTGGCCCACAATGTGCGGCGTCTCCTCTAATAGACCGGCAAGAAGGTATAATCAGTTGATTTGCACTGTATGTTCATTCTATTATGTGTGTGATTTCAATTATCCCAAAGGTAAAAGGTCATCCCACCGAGATACATTTGCAAGCGTTTGACATAAAACTGATGGACAGTATTTCGTGCGTTGCATATTTTGCAGCTCATTTTATTTGACTGTCTGAAACCAATAAAAAGCTGGACTCATCCAAGCAGTCCATGCATGTGTGCCGATTGTTTATGACGACCGGAGAGCCTCACTCTGACTGCATCCTCGCGTCTTTTAACGCATCCCATCATTTCCTGGGACGGTTGTTAAGAGTTGTATATGTGTGCAAAATCAGGAAGAAGCACATTTTCAGCCAACTATTGATTTTGGCTGAAAATAAATAAATAAAAAGCATTTAGTGAGATGATGATAAAGCGGTGGTGTCGGTTTTCTTTCGCTGCAACGTGAGCTCACCTCCACATAACACAACCGAAACAGCGTTTGCAGGCAAATCCATAGCAATTCCTCCCAGCAGCAAATCGTCGTGGTTAATTTTGTTTTTGTTGCTCCATTTTCATCGACTTTCTTCAAAGAAAAGTTGCATGAGAAACAAACTTTCTTTGGAAAGTAGTAGCCGTAATGCTAATTACAAGTTGAAGTGAGAGATGTTCACTGTTAATCATGTCCGTCTCCTCACAGAACACAAACGGGTTAGTCGATATGTGCAAAAAGCCCCAAACGTCTTCTAACTACCAAATAGCCACATGTAAATTATCTTTCGAAAGACCATTAATTGAAAGAAAAGGGGTATTTAAGATATCCATTTACTCTTTACTCCAAAGACATCTATAAAAGCACCATATTACCATGAATTGTTTTTCACTGCAGGATACAGTTGAGCTTTCCATTCCATTCCGTTATGTGTGTTTGTAATGTACTGTATTGTTCTATTCTTAACAGCAAAGATGTTCTGTCTTCTCTTCTTCTGTGTCAGGACCGGTTTAGTCCAATCCTATGTTTTTACTAACTGTGTGTCTATGATGTACTTATATTTTTGTATTTTATTTTATTTTATTTTTACAAAATTGCCAGGGGACTACACATGGAAAATAGCCTTTTGGCTAATTCTGGCTTCTTTTTTTTTTAACTCATGAATGTGTTAAATTGCACTGTCCCCTTTCAAATAAATCTAATCAAATCAATTCACGAGTGCAGGATGCTGTTGAGATTTAGGAGCAGTCATCCTAAAAGAAATAATGGAAATCAAATGTAACTTTTTAACATTATAAATGTTAGTATTACTATTATTATTTTTAAATGATAGCAATACTATTTTTATGCTTATAAAGATTTATATTGCAAACGTAAAAATTAGGGGTGTCAAAATTAGTGTGTTAATTAAGAGTTAATTTAAAGTAAAAAATCAAATAAATTTTAACGCGTGATTAGTGGCCTCCCCTTACTTGGAAAGCCTGTACCCAGTCGCAACGCAGCGGACATGTCCATGCCAAAATTTTGCAGTAATACATTGAGTAATAAAGCATATATTTTGGGAGACTGGGATCAAGTTCTATTCTACAATTTAAAAAAATATGCAGAATTTCACAAGTTACTTCATGTTAAAGATTAGATAGCTCTTAATATGAAAAGAAAAATACACTAAGCTGTCACCAACATTTTACAAATGCAATTATGCCATCTAGTGGCAGAAAAATGACAGACACAAATCAATATCACACTCTTTTTTTTACAGTACAGTACATCGTTTTAATTTTAACTCAATATTATGGAATTACTTTATTAATGACTAAAAAATGTAGCCATATTTCTATGAGTTAAAAAAAATAATCTCCCACTTTTATGTTAAGAGTATGCAAACTTAGTAAAAAAAAAACTGATTTAAGATTTGCGATTGAAGTCATGCGATTAATTACGATTACAATTTTTAATCACCTGACACCCCAAATAAAAATCGTTTTATTAAATGTAATCAATGCAAACATTTGTTTTCTCTCTTTTATTTTTGTTAGTTTTCATTAACTATGGTATAATGTCCAAAGGTGTACATCTGAGTGTGAATAGTTGTTTGTCTGTATGTGTTCTGTGATTGGCAGCTCCTTTGCAACCCTAATTGAGGACAAGCATTATAGAAAATGAATACGTATTATCCTTTCCCCTATGGATATGTCAAACAACAAACAAACGTGTAGCACGTCAGCATAGATGCTCAGAGGCGCACTAACATCTGTTCCGTGGGTGCTCTTAAACGAGCCTCCTTCTGGTTGCTAAGAAGAAGAGTAGCACACTTTGTTATTAACTTGGCAACAAGGAAACCTTTCACTCTTTAAGGGCAGGAATGACTATTGAGGAAAGAATTGCTTTGTAATAGTTGACACGCCCCGCGACGATGCTGACATTTCCAAAGCACTCACATAGCCTCTCTGTGTGCAGGGTGTTGACATTTGACATGAAGCTCCCTCTAATTCCCGAGTAGCTAAATTATAATTACCACACTTATACAACCTGTCCCCAGGCTTGTAGGCTTGACCTTTCCACAAATAAAATGTTGGCTTCCCTTAACGTGAAAGCACGCGCGTCATTTCCTATTGTGCGCTCGCAACATGGTGGCACTCGTGGCATGCCGGCTGACTTGAACGTTGCGTGAACTCCGGTGATGTGATACAAAAATAATGGACGCCCGGTCAACAGATTAACCACAGACAAAGACATTTGTTTCAGGGGGGAAGGGGGGGGGGGTCTTCACGCACAATTTGCCAAGCACACAATCTAACCGTCACAATGTTGACGAGGGTGAGGAGAAACATGGAGTCAGGGCCGCTTCTCTCTCAGGCCTAACGGGAATGTCACGGTTGAACGCACTGGATAGCACCCAGTCAAGACACTCGAGCGGCCACAGCAAAAGCGGACAAAAAAAGGAGAAGTGAGCGGATTGATTGAGGGGTGCTGGAAATGGGAAAACATCCACTTGAACGCTTTCTTTTTTGTGCTTCCACAGTGCTAACTACAGGGATGCCTCGAGATAAGAGTGACGCGACTTTCTGTATGAGTCGTTCAGATGCTTTTTGTTTTTGTTTTTGCTTTGACTTGCGAGCAATAGTTTGTGATATGCAATGGCGCCATTGAACTCAGCTGACTTCATAATGAGCAGCAGTGTGAACAGTTCTTACAGAAAGTAAAGAGTAATTTTACTGTCAAACCAAGAAAAGCACACTTTGTGTAATTTCGTTAAAACAACTACCGTACATAACTGCATTAAGAAAGCCCACATAGCCTAATGCTAGCCCGTAATGGGAAACGCCATAGACTGGCAAACAAATAGCATTGGTGTGGTTTCGTTTTTTTACAAATACTTGAAGACAAAGGGTTCAAGTTTGGAGAAACTCAGGAAGACGAGGATCAGGATTTTTCGACCAGTCACCAATGAGCGATTAAGTTTGAAAAAAAAAAAAAAAACAATAATTAATCACCAATTCAATCAGAAGATGGAACAATTTAGCTATTTAAAAAAGTTGTAAATTTACTCTACAGTCGATCGCCGCCATTCGCGGCCTACGAATATCAACAGCCCACGTATAATTGACGTCAAATGCATGCGTGGAAAAAAAATCTTCAAAAAATGCTGCTAAACTTTAAATATAACACGTAATGTCTTATTTTGTGCAGCCGGTCAATGATGGCATTGATCGATTGGGCAAATTAAGACTTTACAACTGATCACCGATTTTGCGTATACGTCGTAAATACTAAATATAAATATAAATGTAAAATTTTTCCTTTCCATTCAAAATGGTAAAACCTCAGTGAAGTTCTTCATAATACCGGATGGTCTTTTGTACTTTTTATGAGAAAATGAAGCTTCATGAAGCACTTGATTATTATTATTTGTATTCCTCTAGATGGTGCTCTCGGTTTAACGATGAAGGCTAGTGCAATGGAAATTGATTACAATTGCACTGCAATTGGAGGAGTCAACAAATATGACAAGTGCTTCGTGAAGTTTCATTTGTCCATCACGAGCAGAAAATCTCATACATTTGTCAAGCAACTGCCCTCAAACACACCATAGACATCTCTTAGGGTTGAAACTTGTCGGCATCACATAATAATATTAAACAACATTAGAGCCTGCCCTATTTCACATTATTTAGAAACACACATTTCGTCATCCTTGCATTCCCAATTTTGCTCCCACTGCTATAAAAGACAAACATTGCACATTTCATCTTCTCCCATGTTTTTTTTTTCTTTTTTTTGCGCAGTAGCATGATAAACAAAGTTGGAGCCACTTTCATTAGGAGGGATAATAATAATAATAATAATAATAATAATGATAAAATCAGCTGACTATCACAAAGGAAAATGGATGCGGTGCTTTATAGCCTGAGGTTTCGCACCGTGGCCACATTTACACGAGCTCGCCATGTCTGATTGATGTGAACACTGATTATGCATTTCTTGGACACACACATGCGCGCAAAATGAGAGTTTGATATCAAGAAAGAGACCCAGCTCCATCTTGCCTTGGCAGAATCTCCCCATCAGATGGATGAAAGCCGCCATCAAAGCCGGGCCCGGGAGGAGTTCACGTAGTCCGTTCATTGGAGTGAACCCGACACCAGAGTTTCAATCCCTTCTGCCGTGCTTATTAAAGCGCCAGTTTTGTCATTTGCAATCCCAATTTGTCACAGTCACTTGGCTCAGCAAACCCCCACGTCCTGTCACTAGGGCTGAATAAGACGTAAATACTGTATACAGCAGGCTTCTCCTAGCGGTCGCTCGCGGCGTAGTTTGAGTAGCTTGTGGACAGATAGCTGAGGCTAATTTCAAAATAAAGTTGACCAAATAATACACTGACGGCAATGCAAATAGACTTAGTAGACTTTTACTTTGAAGGTGGGCCGCGTGATGGCTAGCTTGACTTCCCTTTTCGACATTTAGGATATCTTTATTGTACTTTTTATTGACATATAGATGTGACAAGCATCGAAAAAACGCTAAGAAACCGCTAGTTAAAAATTTTTTTCTTTTATAAAGAGCTCAGTATTGTTCATTCGGAAATGTCATCATCATTGCTCTTTATTTTTTTTTTATTTTTATTATTATTATTTTTTTATCTATTTTTTATTTTTTATTTTTTTTTGTGTGTGGGTGATAACCGCTAGTTAAATTACGCCATCATTGTATGGCACGGCACAAATCTCAGACGTTAGTGGCTAGCAGCTGTAACGAGTGCCTGGCTGGTAACATAAATGAGTTTGACAGCTGGTACCTGGCTTGCTTTCTTTATTCTGGACCAAGGCTACTTTGTAATTCTCCATGTTTAAAGAAAGGGAATGTGCCTTAAATTGCACTTTGAGGTATTTTCATTATTTGGATGAATAGAACTTTACCTTCATTTATTTTATAAAATACTTTTGCCCAGTAAATAAATGTTTTAAAAACACACACACAAAAACATTCAACTCAAAATGTCAAATATAGACGTTTAGATTTTAGGAACGCAACTATAAGCCATTAACACCTTGTTATTTTACACATGGACCGTATATAAAATAATTTCTGCTAATCCGAAAAACGATGCGATCGTAAACCGTGACTTTTGTGATCCGTTGCACCACTAGCTTGCATATTCAGTTTAATTTTACTACTGTTGTTGTGTTTGCAGTAAAAGGCAAATAACAAAAATTTGGCTATAAAATAAATGTTGTGAAACACGAGGAGCTCGCTGCTGTTTTGCTTTTCGAAAAGTAGCTCAAGACGTTTGAAAAAAATAAAAATGGTTGGAGACCCCTGGTATGCAGTCTGTAACAACAGGTCTGTCTCTGTGTAATACGACTTAATGCAGCTTGGTTGCCATGCACTGTAAAAAAACACAACCTGTATTATTTTGGGCTGCAACAGTCATTTCAGTTGGAACAGTTGGGATGATGACCCAAATTGACATATGCCACTCACACCCATGCCGATGCTTGAATGGCAGACGAGGGTCCAAGCAGGAAAAGGAATGCATTGAATCACTGTTCTGCAATAAACATCAAAATGTTGCACTGTCCCCAAAGCAGAGTTTGCGGCTCCTGTTCCAGCACCGCACTAGTCCACATTTGAATTCCGCTTGGCCACAGCATACAATGCTCGACCCAAAGCACCTCTGCAGAAACATTTGACCCATTTCATCCATCAGAATCACTCCCTATCCCCACAGTTTGACAGGGAGCCACAATCCTTTCTGTTTGCCTGCCAAGAATCCCATACAAGCCCGGCAGCAATTGGACCTTGCCATTGTTTGGCTCTCTCGCTCTCGACTGGACTTTGTATTCCGGGTCCCGCGCCTTGTGTGGTATTGGCGAGTCAATGGCATGCGGCCGAGCGTGACTGAGGAGAGAAAGATGTGCATTGACACTGGGAGCAGTGCAGGAAAACGGGCGCTGCGTCGCATTAAGCTCCTCCATTTGCTTACGGCCCCTAATGGGAGGTGACATTTTGTCAGTGCCGTGCGAAAGTCGCCTTTGTGATTACACTAATTGCAGCGAATCCGGCACTGCACCTCACTACAGTTTTATTTCCTTCGCCCACAGACAATCACCAGGTATAACGGCACGCATGCAGTATTACTCGTAGCGTGCATCTCTCTTTATCTTGATTTTACAACGACCACCGAATGGCAACATGTCGGCATGTAGCGTAAATAGTTTTATACAAAACCATACTGAATTTTTTTGGATTATCCCTTATTCAAGGTTTTTTTAATTTTTTAATTTTTTTTTTTCTATAAAGAGCTCAGTATTGTTCATTCGGAAATGTCATCATCATTGCTCTTTATTGTTTATTTTTTTATTTTTTATTTTATTATTATTATTTATTTATTTTCTTATTCAAGGGTTTAATGCGCACCATTTTCACAGCAGAACAATTTAGAAATGTGGGCATAATTCATTTGTAGAACAGCGGCAATTTGGGGACAAGGCATTGTATTTGCAAAAGCGGATGCACATAAACTTCCCTCTCTTGTGTCCACCATTGGACGGCACCGAAGCGCTGTGAGAGAGAGAGAGAGAGAGAGAGAGAGAGAGAGAGAGAGAGAGAGAGAGAGAGAGAGAGAGAGAGAGAGAGAGAGAGAGAGAGAGAGAGAGAGAGAGAGAGAGAGAGAGAGAGAGAGAGAGAGAGAGAGAGAGAGAGAGAGAGAGAGAGAGAGAGAGAGAGAGAGAGAGACTCTTCCTCCTACATCTCTTACAAGTGTGCTTAAAAGCATTTGTACAAATTTGTGATGGATGATGCTCAACGTTGCTGACAGCTGTCCATATACTCGGCGAGATGACGAGCGCTGGTGTCTGTCAACACTCAACACCGGTCGTGCCCTCAGCACCGGGAGCCTCCCGGTAGCACCCCATAAGGCCACCTACACGGTTGAACACAGCTGCGAGAACGTGTTAAATGCAAAGCGATCGAGTGGAGGTCTGTCAGGATGTCAACAAGTCGGAGCATATCTGGCAGAGTTGTTGTTTTTTTTTTTATCAAGGGAGGCTTAATGGATGTTTGTGTTTTAAACATTCGGTCTCCATACAGTTCTGCACTAGCCTCAGGATGCTTTGGCATTTACAACTTCTGCCTCAAAACTGCTGTCGAGAGCGTTCAGCATTGGAAAGACATCAGAAAGCTTCTCTTGCAAACTCTCAAAGTATGTAATATATATATATGTAATATCAACCGTCGCGTTTCTTTGCTGTTTTCCGTCTAAAGTTGCATTAATATTCGCTACTTTAATTAATTGCAAAAAGATTTCTGTTTCGTCGTCCCCCCAAAAGTAACTTACTTTCTTGTGTCCGTCATTGCTTTGTGACTACAAACGTACGTGTGACATAATATCTGGTCTTGTCAGCATTTATTCACAAAACCTGTTTCCATAGCCAAAATTCTCATTTTCCTTTTTTCTATACACTTCAAAATGCACTCCTTCGAAGCGAAACAACTTTTTGCGAATTTTGGGCCCTTTTTTCGAATTTTTAGCATTTCCATTCAGTTCAGAGGCACGTTTATCAAATACGTTATTTTGCTCAAATTGCAGGTTACCATGTTTGTGGATACATTCCAGTTTCTGTCCAGGTTCTTTCCCTGCAAATTATGTTTTAAATATTTTTGTTGTTATATTATTAATGAAAGTTTTGAAGTAATCTCTTAATCCGCCTGATAATTTCAGTTTCTCGCTCACCTCTTCCCTCGCCTGGGAAACGAGGGTCTGTCTACCTGTGTGTTGACTTTCCGCCTGTTCACACTCCCGACGCTTTGTTCCTTAATCACGTTACGTACACGTGCTAATCCTTTTAATATATTCCGAGGAATAAACAGTTCAAGAGCACTTTGGAGGCGGTTTTAGTTCACCTTTCTATTTATCGCTGTGTGAATGTGCCGGATCAACGCCTCGTGACAGAGGCTGAGCCCAAATTTCAAAGTCGAGGGGTAAATATGTACACGATAAAAGGGAGGTTTACACTGCACGCGTCTTTGCATCCTACGTGCACTGAGAGGATCCGCCCGCAGCACAATTTATTAGGGAACCACACAAGAAGTGAACTAAAAGCTGTGGCTGACATGCTGTTAAAACTCTGTAGCGTGAACTCCTACCTAATTGCAGTACGCTATTCACAAATCCACTTTTCACTTTTTTTGTGTTCCTTCTGTAAATGCCCTAAAATGAGACAAAATGTTGCGAAAGCCCTGGATAATAGGAAAGTAGTACTTGTTATCAAAACAAAGTATGTTGATAAGTGATACATACTGACAGTTAAAGATATTTATATTTTGGGGTAGAGCTAAATTGTTGTGAGTGGAAGTTCAGGATAGTCTTTACGACATTGGAGTGTTTTTAGTAATGATGAGTAAATGAAGCTTCATGAGGCATTTGCGATATATTTTCATTCCTGTCGATGTTTCTCTTGGTTTAAAGATAAAGGCTAGTGCTAGGGAAATTCATTACATTTACAAGCAAGAGTGCCATCGATATGAGTCCCAAAAATATTGCAAGTGCTTCATGAAGCTTCATTTGTCCATGACTAGTTTTCAGGGGTTGGTTTGAGGTGAAAGCAAAACAGAATAATTTGATTATATTCCTGGCCCAGAAATGTTTTTTATGCAAATATTGATTGTAATTATGACTTTCCCTCTGCATAAGCGTAAGTTAGTGATAGACTACGGAACGCACAAATTTGGGTTGCGGCCCCACCATATGAACAGAACTCCGTCTTAAACCGAGGACGTCTTTTTAATCTTTTCTGAGATACCTATTTACAAAAAATTGTCTGTGAGCCATTCTAAATTTTGTTGTATTGTGATGCCACAGTAAACGGCTTGAAGTGCTTCATCCATGAATACAATTTAAATCCATGCTTCCGCAAGTAGTAGCCGCTTGCCTCGACGCAACCTCCTAGCTCTGCCCTAAGTTGTCACGGTAACAAAAGCCATTGTCGACATTGGCACTCCAGAAGAAAAGGGGTGGGGTCTAGGAACAAACTGATTTCAGCAAGACTCTGAAAGGCGCACTGAGTGTGCTATAATTCTTCATCCTTGGTGTACTTTGACATTTTATCACATCCATGTTAGTAATGCTGAGAACTGAAAAAATCAAGATGAAAATCAAATCAATTCAATAACTTTAGCTTTTAACGCAAATTTCAAAGTGTCTTCGAACTGAATTGTTTTTCAACTCAGCCACACTGTGTTATTGGGATGCCGGCATGCAAAGGTGAGGATGCAAGGTGACAGAACAAGAAAAGAAAGTTGAATAAGAAGCCGAGCAGACAAAGAAGCTCAGAGAAAAAGCAGACAGTGGAAGTCTGGAAAGCAATATGTCTTTAGAAGTGGGTGAGAGGCACAGAGCGAGACAAAGGCAGAGGGCCAAAGAAATGTTTGGAATAGTAAAGAAGTGTTACTCGCCTGGTTGAAACGTGTGTGTGTCTGTGTGTATTTGAGCAAAGTCTGTGTGTTGCCTTTATGGTTTGCACAACTTTATTTTCTGCAAATGCATTTTTGTTCATCTACCCATACCAGCGACAGATAGATAGATCCCTACTGGCGTGTCTGGCATGCATGGGTGGAGTTTTCTTTCTTAGGGCGTTTTGTGACGTTGTGTGATGGAACGCAGCGGACTCACGGCCAACCGAAGCGGCTCCCCTCATTCCCATTCAAATCAGAGGCAGTCAAAACGCTCACAGTGCTTGACATTGCGGAAATCCCCCTCAAATAGTTGCTCTGCGCGGTCAGGAGGGTGCTATTAAAATGTTTTTAAGATGATAAAGATAATAATTTGCTCAATGTAATGATTTCTACAAGGAATCTGAGTCAATGATTATCCAACCATTATCCAACCTTTTTTGCTCGGTCCCGACAGCTATTGGAAGCTGGCTGTGCTGTTTACCTCGCAACGGTCCCGCATTGTAACAGTGGAAATATGCCGCAAGCTCTAGCTCAGCTTGTGTTGGATCAGAAACAGCAAACGCAGCAGTAGCAGCACATTTCACATGATTCTTAGACACGAGCACAAACTATGCCAACTGTGTACAAAACAGTTGGGTTGAAAAAATATAAAAAAAAGGGACCGACCCAAATGTTTGGGTTAATCATTTAAAACCAAAAAGTTGGGTCAAATTAATAACAAAACAAAACAACCCAAATAAATTGGGCTGTTTTGTAAAAAACAAAAAAAACAAGAATGAATCCCCATTTTCTTTATTTCTTTAATTTTTGCTTGTCAAAATGAATAAACCCACAAAACTATTCAAAAATCTGGTTTTGTGGGGGGTTTTTTGACCCAACTTTTTGACTTAGATGTGTAACCCAAAAAGTTGAATCAGTCTAAAAAAAAATGTTTGTTTTTTTAAAGTTGTTTGGTGGTTTCTTCATTAAACCAACTGCTTGGTTTACAAAGTAAATAAATAACCCAAAATATTTGGTTGATTCCCCAAAAATGAGTTGTTATGTGGGTCGTTAATTTTACCTAAATGTTTGGTTTGAATAGATAAACACAAATATTGGCTTGGTCCCTTTTTAACCCAATTTGGGTTGATTTTTGTAACAGTTTTTAGAGTGTGTGATTTGTTGTTTTTATGCATTATTTTTTTTCCTTTCGGACATATCGTGAGAGTTTCAACACAACAGCTTACAACACAATATGATTGACGTACACGTGGCAAAAAAACGGGACCTGCGTAATATCAGGTCAAAACAATGAAGTTGGTGAAATCTGCTGAGATGCGGGACCGAGGCTCAAAAACGCGATTATCCTGGCCAAAGACTTGCATCTGATCACCCTAGCCTTGCCACCCACTGTAGAAAGTAAGTAGTAAGTAAGTAGTACATGCTGACAAGCCTCACGGTCAGTTGTAAATTCACGTACATACCGCAGGCCGCTAAAAAATGGATGGCTGTCCGCAAATGGTAACCGTTGCGAGATGAAGGCGGGGACAGGAAAGCAGGGGGGCGACCATTGGCCCCCTGCTTCTCAGCCCGCAGTCATCAGTCTTGCCTGGCTGTCATGCGTCTGCTGCCAGCTGTCAGAGGGCCCGGTCTGGTCATGCCCGCTGATGAGACTTCCCGCGCATGCTCTCCAATCAATCCAGCGCTCCTAATAGGTCACGAATGGCTGCGCAACGCTCGCCAATATGCCTCGGATGGGAGTAAACGATAGCGGAACGCGAGATAGACAAGTATGGCAGCTGAATTTGCATCATCAAGCCTACATTTTTGCTGGCCGCGGCCGGGAAAGAAAAGGGCGCTAATTGACACGCTGCTAATTAGCCTGCGTAGGCTGGCGACAAACCGGCGTGGCGGTGGCCAAATTTGAGCGAAAACCAGAACACGCTAGCGTACGTCTCTGGCTTCCTCATTAGCGTTTCCTACTTCCAGGCCTAATTATGAGTAAATGTGTACACACTTAATGAAATTCCCTAATTGGGGAGGCAGAACAGAAGAAGGGAGAGAGCCATTGGAGGAGTTTTGTTTTTCGATAGCAAGCGCTTGACGGTTCAACAAATGTTTCGCTTTGCAAATCAACTAACTTATGGGCCGCTGGTGCATGCGAGAATATGTTTGATACAAATGCTCTCTAATTAAACACATTGAAACTGCCTGCCGCCCCCGTTAAGTCATCTACTGTAAAAAAAAAAAAGAAGAGCAGTAGATAGGCAAAATGAATTAATTTCATCCTCCCGACGCCGTTTGCCTCGGAGGCAGCGAGGAATAAACATGACGGCGTGTGTTTTATGGCTTTGAAGTTTCCACTCCACGGCTGGAACATTTCTAATTGGAAACTTGAAACGAAGTATTTGGGATCAATTTAAGCGGAGCAGGGCAGTGAAAGGAATCACGCGTATTGGACGCTACTCGTTAACATATCAATAGGGGGGGGGGGAGCCTCGACGCTATGGAGCAACGCTGTTCCGCCCGGCTGGAGGATGATGATGATGGCGATGATGATGATGGCGATGATAGTCTGTCATCTCCGCAGCGTGGCGCGGCTCTCGGTGATGCCGTAGCTCAGGGGTCACATCCTCCCCCCGCCTCCACTGCTGTCACAGCCAAGATTCAGCCGGGAAAGACACTGGAGAACAGGACAGAAGAATGCACATTGTCTGCAGGGTTTCGCAACCTTTATTGAGCTATGGCACACACTTAACATTACAAATATGTTTACTGAGAAATGGAATAATGTATGCTAATTCGTCTCGTTCAGGGATGGGCAGCTAAAATGTTGGAGTGCTACTCGGCGGCCACATGCGACCACGTTCTTCCTCAGTGTGCACATGTGCAAAATGTGTGTTCTTAAATATATTTCCTTTTTTTTATTGTTCAATGCATGTCCACTATCCTAAGCCCACAACAAAGGGTGTGAATCTAACAACAAAATATCCACCTACTGTATTTGTTTTTTCCAGAGCATAAAAATGACCATTCAAGGACGACACAAAACCAGCCATTAAGTGCAAGAGCTCATTTTGTACACAAAAATCAACTCACTATAATTTTTTATATTATATGTGGTACTATGAAAAAAGAACATTACGACTTATTACGCTGTTTTGTGTGACGTGCGCACACTCACAGGCTACAATGAGGCACTCTAAAACAGCTAGGTCTACTCAAAATCTGAATTGTGTTTATTTGGCAAGTAACACACATGGAATTTGTCTCAAGTATTCTAGAACAGTGGTCCCCAACCTTTTTTCCTCCACAGACTGATTCGAGTCCACAACTTTCGCGAACCGGCAACCCAGTGGGTTGGGGGTGCTTGGCTGTTCAAAAACTATGTATTTTTATGTACCTGTACTAAGCAGCACAAACACCATAACAAGGGTAGCAGCAATGCTTTAATCTGGTGAGCTCTATGAATGATGCGAGCAACACCGAAACTTGGGTATTTTGTAGGTATATCAATAAATGAATAATGAAGCCGCATTTTTATGTAACTATATTAGCAGCACCAAAAATAGCAAGGCACCAAAGAACAATTCTAAAGTCCATGAGTAACTCACCCACCATAACGCTAAATTAATGCGTGGGAATCACCTGTAGCTGTTAATCCATTCTCACCTATCTTTTTCTTCCCGGTCATAGCCTCCTGTGTTTTTTTCATCTCTGGGCCTTTTCTCCGTTGCAAGGAAACGTTCAAAATATGCCTGTTTTATACTCCTTTTGCCAACTTGTTGATTAGCATCAGCGCTACGCGACTGAGTTAATTAGCATCATGACATGCGTCAAGAGTCCGTCGTAAACAGAGAGAATCCGTTCACTTAGCCTCGGCTAACTAATTAACCGGAAGTACAGTATATATATATATATATATATATATATATATATATATATATATATATATATATATGCGCAACCCACTGTGACCCGGTCCAAAATGGCCCACGGCCCGGGACCTGTCCTCCGCCCGGTGGTTGGGGACCACTGTTCTAGAACAATAACCCAAAAAGAACATTTAGCGCGTGAAACAAAGTGTTTATGTAATGTAAGTATGCCATTGGTGCTGTAGTAAATGGTATTTTTTTTCTAAACAATGACATTGTGACAAGTGATGCGGAAAGTCATCAAGCCAAAGTGGAGTTGAGTATAAGTGACCAGATACCAGAAAGAAAAAGCATTTTCAGGATGGATGGAAGTTCTCATGCCCGATTCCAGCTTCCATGTTAGTCTAGCCATTCTGATGCACAACAACGCATGTTGTGTATTCAGTGCTTTTCTGCGTGGCGGCTTAACACTCTACATCACAACAAATGCCTGCTACACACACTGTAGCGTACAAATCCTACCAAAGTGCATTAAGGTTTTGGACACACATTAAGAAGCAATCGTCTTGAGCAGGTGAGCAAAGAGAAGCGAGCTGTATGACTTGCTCTCTCTGGGAGGTTGTTTGCTCCAGGAGATTTGACACCGTCGCACAGTTGCTTTCCAATAACACGGACATCGCCTCCACCAACAGCCTGAGAAGAAATTATTTCCGGAAGCTGCGGGCCCAGGCAGGAAGAGAGCGTAATTGTAGACGTCCCCTCCACAGGACACAAATGCTATCGGTTAAACTGTCTGCCGGCTTTGTAGAGTTTTTTTCTTGGTGTCGTCTTCTCTCGGGATTTGTGAGGTCAAAGCAAACTTTTAGTTGAGTTTGTTAATTTGCAAATATTTCTTTTTAAAGACATTAATCACGCGTCAACCTCTCATTTCCGACGTTTTGCCTTCTTTCTGCCTATTTGCGTTCCCGCCCGCTTTGGGGCGAGCTGAACCGCAAAGAACATAACCAACCACCCCGTCCCTCCTTGTCTCCCTGCTGCTCTCCAGTGTTTGTCTGAGGTATTAGGCGCTTGTTGCCTCATTGGATTGAATTAATTGATTAATACTTGTATCCAATTAGTGCTTCCTCATGCAATTAATCAGCTGTCTGAGGTCGGCGGCTCGCTCTGTCAGTCCGACAAAAAGGCAGACACGCAGTTGAACAGTGACCTCTGGCTCCAAGCTCATTGTTGAAAACACAATAAATGACTGATAATCCCAACGAAACACACGTTGCAGGCTCTCAGGGTAGCGCAAGGCAATGTTGAAGTTTATGACACTGAATTTATATACCGTATGTTTTATTATTTAAATCTGAGGATCGTTGTTTATAATTTTGCCAAAAACTCACCAGTGTTTTCAATCGTAAACATTTGAGGCCCTATGTAAAAATGTGATGATTATTTTGAGGATTTTCCTTGAATTTGTTTTTTTCTTTTTCTTTTTTTTGCATTGCATTTTTTTCCAATTGATGTCCACCTAGAAAGGTTTCTAATTGTCTATAGATGCCCAAAAATGCCAGCCATTAGACAAGGTGATGGCCTGACTAAATGAAGCTCCTCCCCTCACTTCAAAATAGTTGACAGTAATTGTTTTTTTGTTTCTCTCTCTCTCTCTCTCTCTCTGCCCCCCCCCCTCTCCCTCTCTCTGTTTTCTATTTTCTGTCTTACAGGTTTGTCCTTTCTTGGGATCACTAATGGACCAGCACAAGACATTTGAAGACTGACTGCTTTATGCTACACTTTTATTGTTGTTCAATCAACAACGACACAGTTCCTAGTTGCCCGACAAGGAAGTGTACTCTTTGGACAGCATGCCATGAAACCACCTGGAACACAGAAGGTGGACATTTGAAAGGCATTTCATACGATTGGATGGGCAGAGTGTGTAAGGTTGGAGAAATAATCTCAAAGTGAAGTTTTTTTGTTGTTTTGCTTTTTGTTTTTTTTTACCCACAAGGGAGCTAATCTCTTGTTTGGAACATTGGAGTTTGAAAAGATACTGTTATGTGACGTGAAACTATCAGGAAAGTGGGTCGGAGATGGTATCCGAGTGAGGTACCATGTCAACTCAGGAATCTAAAATGGCCTACATCATATAACTGACCTTCTTTGATCCCATGGATTAATATTCACCTCGTTGCAATTTGGACGTTATTCCTCTTTTTTTTTTTTTGGGACCCCTGCTGGACTCTTCATTTGGTTGTTTCTTTTTCCTATAATTCGACATGGCTCCTCTCTGGACTGTAGGCGCCTGGACGCTGTTGACTGCATCAAGTTTTTTTTGCTGCTGGTGCGAAGCGACAAGGACTAGCAGTTCGAGCAGGGGGGAGCAAGAAGCCTCATCTGTGGAGCGAGTGAAGCGGGGGTGGGTGTGGAACCAGTTCTTTGTGGTGGAGGAGTACACCGGCACGGAGCCCCTCTATGTTGGAAAGGTAAGACATCTGCTTTGTCACATACTTGTTCAATTAATGCTACTTTGAGATAATTTTGTCTGATAATTGTCTTGGTTAGTTTCTGTTTTAGAGTGCCTCATTGTTCTTGAATGTCCATAAAGTTATCTATTACGGGTCTAATGCAGTAAAGATTCTTAAACTTATTGGAGGTACTGAACCCCACTTGTTTCCTATGCGCATTCACTGGACACATAAATAAAATAAATAAATCATAAATTGGGTTTCCATCCATCCATTTTTATTCGAATTTTCAAGAAATGCGAAAATAAAACGGAATGGAAACGCTAGAAATGCGTAAAAAGGTCCCAAAATCCGCCCAAAACGTTTTTACGCTTTTACAGCTGATCTAATGCTAAATGCTTACGAAGGCTAACAATGTTAGCATTAGCGCTAGTTAGCATTTTTAAAGGCATGACAATTTTATAGTAAATTTCCAGAAAATATAGAGTACAAAATTTAGCAGGGTGATTTGGGAATTTTTTTTAAAAGCATTTTTTCAACCCACACGTCTGTCACATTTGCATTTGCGTGGCACATGCATGCTTGCAAGCCAATTATCACATCATCTGTCTTTGAACACATACTATATGTGACAGTATGTTTGATGCATGCCATCGCCTCTTATGAAAATGTATGGACTCAGCTGGAAGTCGGCAATCAACACTTTTAGTGTCGCAGAGGATTAAGCGTGAGTCGAGTGCCTCTCGACTGGATAATTGCGGCATGTTTTTAATTTTTTTTTTTTCTCCATTAATATTACTTCAGCCAAGTCAGCAGACTTGCCAAGCTCGTTCTGTCTAACACCCCGGCTACTCCGCTAATGAAATCTGATTTACCAATAAAAAGGCTACTCACGTCACATTAAACTGGCAGCTTGGATCAGTACATTTGGATAATGAATCCTCGCGAGGGTGAACGATCCGAGAGCCATTATAATGCTTTTTTTCAAAATGTGCTATTTTAGTGCAAGTAGGGGACACACACATTTGAATGTGTGAAATCTGCTTCGGCTGCTTCTGAAGGGCTGGAAAGGGAAGAAAAATGCCGTTTTTGTCATCTTTCACTTCAGAAACGGAGTTCAAGGTTACGTACATGGATTGCGACCGTAAATATTAAGCCGATTTAAGAAGTACGATTGGTGTGCCCAGCTGTTTTCTGAGCAGATTGGGGATTTGTGTTTTAACACAGCCTTCACATATTGTTCTATGTCAAAAGTCCTCAGTTCAGCAAAAATCTGATCTTTTCATTTTTTTTTGCTCTTTGTAGCTTTCTTTGGTGACATTTAAAAAGAAAATCCTCAAAACAGAAGCATCGTGGACTCAATGTTACATTTTTTTATTGCTTTTACATTGGTTGACTTATTTTAGACAGTTAACAATGCTGCTAGTGGTGACTATGTTATTGCTGGACTAAAACAATTTTGTATAATAGTTGTATAATTGCCTGTAAAGTAGGGGTGTAACCAAAAAAACGGTTTGAACTGTTTTATTTTAATTATTTGAAAGTGCATCAAGCCAGACCAAATCAAATTGTTCCACTTTGAAATATATGAATATAAGTATTGAATTGTCTTTTATTGAAGAGATATTTCTTAGAAGGAAATGCCACTTTTGCAATACTGACAAGTTCATTCAAATGTATGTAAAATGAAAAAAAGTTAATTGCATCTGCAAGCGCTTCATGAAGCTTCATTTTCACATAATTAGTTGACTGTATAAACACAAAGATCAACACCATGCATCCAGCATATACGCAATGATGAACCCATGTTCCATAGACGGGTGTATTCAGAAATTAAATTATTCAAGACAACAAAAAAAAAGGCTTCACATGGGACTCACCCGTAGCATTAGCTAGCATAGCTACTAGCTTTGCTTAGTAAAATGTGTCATTTCTGACCGGTCATTTTTTTGGTACATCATTTGGGTGAAAATGACTTTGTGACATGAAAGATTCCGCTGTAAGGCTAACGATTACATCCCAACACTCACTTGTGTCAATGCTGTTCTTCCATTCATCCTCTAAACTTCAAACGTTCTTTCCCACATGGAATCAACACTAGACCTTCTTTACACTGACATCTTTATTTTTTAAGCCCATCCCGCTCCCACCATTTACCGTCACTTTCTCAATTTCTCTCTCTCTCTCTCTCTCTCTCTCTCTCTCTCTCTCTCTCTCCCTCTCTCTCTCTCCCTCTCTCCTCTCTGGTTGCCTCCCCTGCAGCAGCTTCTTCCACCTCTGCTGCATCTGATAGTCACCTTGTTAACACTTTGAAGCGTCGGAGATCTGAGGGACTGACAAGCGGCAGCCAAATGTGGCAGGGCCCCTTCCCTGATTACACAGACTTAAATATGAGACAGCCAATTTGTCGCCGCTTTGATGCTCTTCATAAACCAAGCAGGCGGACGAGATCGCAGCCCCGACCGCCTTCGCTCGGAATTCCTGCAAATATAATTTCAATTATCCTCAAGTCGCTTAAAGCGTGGGCAAAAAGTACTGGTGCAGCAACGGGGATGGTAAATTGTGATCTAACACGTACGTGTATAGCAGGTAGCAGCTCTCAGTCTTTTGGGACAGCTTTCCAGAATGTGCCTGTGGAAATGTGAGACCTTTTTGCCAGGTGTTGTTGACTTCTTGTTGTCTCTGATCTTGTCCACCTTGACGGGTGTCTGATGAGTGTGAGGTGAAGATCTTCCACACCAAGCTTGTCCAAACAGAATTTTTTGAGGTGCTGCGTGGTGTAAAAAGTAGGGATGTGCAATTAATAGAATTCATACATTCCTGTGCATACAAATTTTGAGTTGTTAACATTGATATATTTGCACCTTTTTTTCATTTTACAATGACTAATTTAATACATCTTGTTAGGTCCAAAAGGAACTTGCATAATTATAGTGTTTCATAGAAATCTTGTTTTGCACCACATGAACGCAAATTTGATTGTCGTAATTGTGATTTCAATTATGACCAAATTAATTGTGATGAATATTTTCTTCATAATCGAGCAGCCCTAGTAATAAGATTTGAGAACCACTGTTTATTGGAAGGCTACCAGCAATACCACCTCCATTCAGGTACATGTAAATTTTAGGGAAGAAAAAAAAAAACTTTCTTGGCTCGTTGGCACTGCACCTTCCCAAAGTTGAGAGTAAAGCGGTTATTAAGTTGTTGCATCATCACGCTCGCCAGCAAAAACAATAAAATGTCAGTGTCTTCTTCTTTTTCCCATGAACAATTTTGGCACCACTGAGCAGGCTGGCTTCACCGCTCATTGCTCGAGGGGAAAGTGACAAGGAATCAACAGCTTCCCTCTCCCTTGAGTCACCCAGCAGTGGCCCACGGGAAAGCCTCGGGCGTCTCTGGCTTCAATTCTGTGCATGAAGTTGAACTTAAGCCGAGACAAATCACATGAACTCGGAAAGCCACGCGGATTGGCATATACGGTATGTTTCATTATGGGCTTAAAGCACGGGTGTCATATTCAATCACACGTGGCGTCCATTCTCAAAGTAAAGGTTGAAAAGGGCATGGGTTGAAAAGGATAATCATTTCTTCAACAGACTAAATCTAAACATTTTGGAACAACCTTTAATCAAGACACACTCAATCAGTACACGTCCACTTCCTTTTACATGCTAAGGATTAAACAACTAAAGATTGTTTTTGTCGTCAACGCCTGACGCCCTGAGGAAGAAGAAAATATTTCACGCCCCCCTAAACTCTCCACTGTGACTATAAATAGCATCATTTGTCTATCAAATTGTTGTAAGTATGCCTCTGTGAAGAAGCTTGCGCTCTCTCAGACAATGAGAGCGCCTCTGCCACCTACTGTAGGGGATGTGCAATTACACTGTCTTCTAGTACGGCATAAAAATAAAATTATATATATATATATATATATATATATATATATATATATATATATATATATATAATTGGTCATATTTTTACAATAAAAAAAAATGTTAAAGGACTGAAATACCCATAAATCAAATGACATACTATATCAAATTTTATTACATGATTTGTTTATTGCAACAGTTTTCTTGAAGGTCCTCTCAATGGTTAATATTTAATAATTTGCAGTGTTGTCCATCTGTCCTGCATCATATTGGAAGGTCTTTCCAATATTGTTTTGCATTATCTTGTGTAAGTGCGTGGGCACAAGGGCGAAATAATGTCTGTCTGGCCATTTTGATGACTTTGTTAAAGTGGGACACACTTTTGTGGGCCGAAGAAACAACTTCTCAGCCGGCGAGAGTTTGATGGGCAAATGGAAGATTCCTTTTTGGGGTTGGATACTTTTTTTCTCGCACATTTTTGCCGCCTTGTTGGAAAAAAAAGGGTTTGAATTGTTTTTCTATGGCTATGAAAAAGAAAGGAGCTTGATGAAGACCTGTCGGCGCAACCTCTTTTGTTTCTCCTAAAACATGTCTTGGCTTTGACCTTCAGATTGGGGAGTAACATTTAGCTAAGTGTGCATGTGTGTGTGTGTTGTGCATGTGTGTGTTTAAGCCGCCAATTCGAATCACTCCAGCGATGATAGACTGACAGACGGATGGGTATATCCAGCCTGAGGAGGGTGGGGGTGGGGGGGGGGATTGCATCATGCCAGCAGAATGATGAACTCATTTCGTATGTGTGTGTGTGTGTGTGTGTGTGTGTGTGTGTGTGTGTGCGTGTGTCCATGTGTGTAGTTGGTAGAAAGTTGCATGCGTGCACGGTGCCAGCGTTTGTGCAATTGAATTAAGGCACGGTGGCAACATTTCACGCACATTCCCCTCCGTGCAATCTCAAATGCAGCGTTGGACGGATATTGAGTGCCGCACATGGATGAATACGTTTATTGACAAAAGAAGGAAGGCTTTTACATCAAAGTAAAAACACCTGCTTGAATGTTTTTCTCTGGCTCGGTGCAAAAAGAGAAAGGAAAGGTGCAACATCACTGCATAATTCCTGTTTAAGGAAAATGGTATATTATTGCCTGGATTTTTGATCTCCTTCTAAAGATGTTAAATGTTTTTTAGGCCTGCGAAGTTCACAGAACTTCTTAGGAATTCTTGGTTCTTTTTAGCTTTGTGTTTTGAACTTTTTACCCTGTTTGAGGACAGCTGACCTTTGGTAGGGACTATAATTTATTTCTCTCCAGATGCATTGATTTTATTGCACAGGGCTCCGAAATTGTTGCATTTTGCCCTTAAAATGTGACAGTGTGTTTAAGTTTTTCATCTCATCTCGCGTGACACAAAAAAATTGACAATTTGTTTTATTATTCCTAAATATTTGTTGTTGCTGACGGACCTGAGGCCAGTTGTTGTTGCTAGGCAGAACTCGTGGGGGCACAGGCTGTTTATATTTAAATACACCAAAAAGAGGACCATAATTTGACCACTATATGTCTATAATAATAAGACCCAGATCCAGACGCCCAATGTCTTTACAGTTTACAGCTATATTCCGCTTTAGATGCGGTTTAAAAGACAGTCTCTTATTCACAATATTACCCTCACGTAGTTCAAGTTCCAAAATTGCAGGCCATGTATGCATGACAAGTGTGAGAGGTTCTTGTTAAGTTGAATTTAGGAACCGCACAGCGCCCCAGCATTGCTGCCTGTGGAGCGTCTGAACATCCAATCACATTAGGGGGAACGATTGGTCTGATTTATAACGACTCTTTTAAGTTCTCATTTCGTCTACCTTTAACAACTGCCGCAATGACTTTGAACACCTCATTTAGGAGATCCGTCCTTTGCAGAAAAGGTGTAAATTACCACCAGAAGCGCAGAGTCTTTTGTCACATCCTAAATGATGACTGGTGTACCGACCTGGTGGATGAAATTAGACCGTGATTGCTATTAGGGGCCAGGATGACAAGAATCGGGCAGACGAAACGGTCAACTTGCTCTAACTTTGAGTCATTGGATTGAAACGTAGCTAAAGTTTGATATGGAGCTGTGGCAAGTACTTTCAACGGTCTTTGAGTGGTTCATTTGTAAGGCTTGGATGACATTTGGCCATTTCTTTGCTCCTGGTTTGATCACCGTCTGTATTACCGTTCCATTCCATTATTAACTCATTCAGTCCCAGCCGTTTTCACTGAAGCAACCCCCTTTGCTCCCAGCTGTTTTACTGGATTTTGACTGATTTTGAAAGGCCCACAGAATATTGTGTTCTATTGCTATAAACACATGGAACCTACCAAAAGGAAGATTAGAGTATCTTCTTTCAAAAGGAAAAAAAAAACAAGTTCAAATCATTATTCACAAAAATGTTGAAAACACTGGCAAAAAGAGCTTGTTGCAACATGGCCCTGGCTGATCTCTTATACTCTGCTGCCACCTGCTGATCGTTTTTGTAATAACTACCATTACTTTAAGCGACCTCTTTAGGCCAAAAGCTGTATAAAAGTCTGTATGCTCGAGCATAAAAAAAGAAAACGTAGAACTACGATCCTGGGCGTGAAAGACAAAGTATTAAAAAACATATTTATACGCTTTTGGGTTTAAATTAGTTAAGGAATGTCCAGTTGCTGCAGGGTATACAGTGACTCTATTTTTGGGGGGGAAATGTATTATACAAAACCAAGACTAAGAACAGTAGAGCTCGTAATTCACCATCCTCATTGTGGGTATGTTTGGAAATACGCTCCAAGCATGCGCTGCTTCACTCCAATCGTTTGGAAACTCAAGAGCGTTCTTCAAATGTGCCTTTTGCTTATTTGGAGTGCCAAGTAAGTACAGGGGAAGGAAACTGTTCAATCCGTTCCAAACTGTATGTATTCCTTCATTCCAGATTCACACAGACTCAGACGAAGGCGAAGGCAACATCAAGTACACCATCTCCGGAGAAGGGGCGGGCACCATCTTCATCATCGACGAGCTGACGGGCGACATCCACGCCACGGAGAGGTTGGACCGCGAGGAGAAGGCCTTCTACACGCTGAGAGCGCAGGCCCGAGATCGGCTCAGCAACGACCCACTGGAACCAGAGTCGGAGTTTGTCATCAAGGTCCAAGACATCAACGACAGCGAGCCCAAGTTCTTGGAGGGGCCCTACATCGGCAGTGTGGCCGAACTGTCGCCTATAGGTACGACCTCAGTGAGGTACTTTACTTTGGAGCCTCTCAAGTCCAAAGCAGACACAGAGTGGGAGGATTAGAAGTTTAACTAAAACATTTTCAAATGGGTGATTATTTGAAATCCTACACGGTTCAAATTAGGCAAGGGACAAGAAGTGCATGTGCCTTGCGCGCTAGCCACACTACCCCCTTGGTAACGGTCTCACCGTTATAACTGGCCCCTTAACCCATTAAGGTCACCCCCGAAAACCGGAAGTTTTCCTGGAAATTCAACAATATTGTCAAGGCCTACCAAATAATTGATATCTCAGCTCCTGATTGAAACATAGTTCCAAAAACATTTCAGAGCTTGGTAATTATTCGTCAACCTTTTTAACATCCTCATTGTCTACAAATATATTTCTTAACAGTATGTCACTGTTGACTCGTTACACTGATTTGAATTCCTCCCGCGCCGTTTTTCAATCGCGTCATTCATTTCAAAACTCCCGTGAATCTGCGTCAGCCATGAATGCTCGAATACAATTCCAGGACATGCTACGAGGCCCACGTCACCCTCTCGTGTATATTCTGATGCAGTTCATCGGCTAAGAGACCAAGAATTGGTCAAAACAAAACAAAAAATGACGTATCCGCTTTCCCGGCTTTAAAGGGAGAAGAGCGCTGGAGCGCTCCCGACTCTAAACATGGTCGTGAACTCCCGGCCCTAAATGGTTTAAGGGCGATCATAACTACAAGGTGGTCCGTGATTGTGAAGTTTGTTACCTCTAAAGGATTAACTTCACAAATGTGCTTGATATCTGGAAGTTACTGTGACCTAGGAAAGGATATGATATTTTTCTTGAAAAGACAATTATATAGGCTATACATTTTTATTTGGCACATTTGTACTGTGAATTTTTTTTGATATTTTTTATATTCCCTAACAGAACAATGAACCAATATGTCATCAAAATAGTTGGAGGAGGTCATACAATATGTTAAAATCATATTTGAGTTTCAAGTCTTAACTTTCAATATTTAAGCAAGTTCCTAGTTGCTGTGGCAAAAATCAAGAACGGATTTCTTGACTTAGGCCATTTTTACATAAAGTCATAGTCATTGTGTTCCCAGAACTCTAAACAGTAAAATGACTAAGTGCTCAAGTAGGGTCTACATTGCAGTAATGTTTTGTCCTCTGGAGATGCTCAAAATTGCCAAGAATGCCAATATGCTAAAAGTCTCTCCTGTTGGGAGGATGGAAATAGAAACAAATGCTCAGCATATGTTATAAGACAAACAATACATCATTAGGGTGAAGGTGAATTAACAGATGACAACATGTTGCATCCTCACTTGGCGCCGTGTCAGTTCTGACCCACCGCGAGCAATCAAACAGCGACGAGGAAGGCGTTTATGATTGCATTGCTCCCCGATGAGCCGTCTGGCCGATGCTCTGGAACAGTCCTAAGGAGGGAAATGATTGCAGGTGGAAATAGGAGCCACACGGGCGGGACTTCTCAAGGGTTTCGATGACAGAGGCACTTGCTGATTAAGTGCTTGGACACCGATATGACAATTATTTATTGCATGTCATCAGTGAGAGGCTGGAGCACAAAATTCCAATGGCGTGATTGGAGTGTCAACGATGATCATCAGAGGTGGCAAAAGTACTCACACTTTGTACTCTACTATCAAAAATGCGTTCCCATCAGATTTGGATATGGAGGCCAAAGTGTGACAAAACTGTTCGATTAAAATTAATTATAATTGCCATTACTGAATGTTTTTTGTAAAGTACAGTATAGAGTGCCGTTTTTCTAATGAAATACAAATACTATTATTATTTATTTTGTTTTTTGGTCAAGGGAGGAATTGCTCATTGCAAAGCACCCACTGTACAATATTTGTACTTCATTATTTCCCACCGCAGAAACACATTGCACTAGAGGAATGTCTGTGTCCTCTCAAAGCCTGCTTTTGGAATTTATTCCTGCTTCCTCAGCGTGATTCGAACCAACATTTTCTGCATACACTGCTGTTTAAAACCAAATGGATGTTTTTCTTCTCTTCCCCCGTGATCTGTCGCTCGCGTTTTCCCTCTCGAATATCAGCAATAAAGTCCCATTCCCAGTGAGGATACGGTAGACCCTCCTATGTTGAACAAAGACACAGAAGACTCGCGTATACACACCATTATCCAACATGAATAGCGACACAGGGTGTTTTGTAGAAAACGGTGTGAAACATTTGCTACATGCTTGAATGAGGAATAGAAAAATATACACATTTAAAATTGAAAGGCAACAGTCTAAATTGTAAATCTCTGAACAAAGCTTTGCTGTAGGACATTTTCAATTATGTTCAATAGATCATACTGTTGTTGTACAGTAGTAACATTTGAGCAGTTCATGTTCAAATAAATGGCAACAAATTGATTTAATTTCTCCAAACTCAGATTATGAAAAGGGGATTTTCTGCTATTTAAATATATCAGATCAGATTAACTGTATTCAATTTTGCACGAGTCATCTCTCTTGGCTTGACATCAATCGGTGTCACATTGGTGCTCAAGAGTCAAGACAATTGGAATTCAAGCAGGAGGAATACATCTTGGAATATTACTGTAAATATTGTATTTGTGTGGTTCATATTTGTGTATCTTCTTTGCATCTTTTCTTCATTCTGGGTGCAGCTGATCTTACCGTATACACTTTAAGTTTAAAACCGTACATATTGAGAAAGCTTTTGTGAGTAGTTTGTATAGATTATGTGAGCATTTGTTTTTGTGACAGGCGCAAGTAATATGGAGCAAATTATTTTTGAAAGCAGCAGGCTGTAATATTTTTGAAATAATCAGTGACTACCTGCGGCGTATTCATTTTTCTTATCGTTTGTGCTTTGCCAGAGATTTGCAGCCTCTGGCTTCATTCACTACGTGCGCCTTCAAACCAAACTAACACTTGTGTACATAGTCTGTTTGTTTTTCAAGGTTGGTTGAGTCCACAAAAAGGGGAGGGCAGATAAAATAAGAGTGGCGACGATGTTGATGAAGTGTGATGGACTGGGTGTTGTTTTGTTGAAAAATATGCGGCTAATGAAATTGCAGTCCTAAATCTAATTTGCAGTTCATGCTTGATTGAATGTTGCTGAGAAACGTGCATGTCTTTATGTTAGGACAAAAAGGAGTAGGCGGGGACGTGGCTGAAAGTCACTGCACGGGTGGGCGATGGTGGCTGTGTCCTCAGATTTCAACATTTAAAAAGGTAGATTAGGGAGGCATTCACCAAATGTTATGATTTTATTTTACCAGGGAACTGATGTTTTAGCTCATAAGTGTGAAATATTTCGAGTTTGGCGATTATTAGATTTATAAGTTTTGTTTTTGCTGTCTTTCAGGCTAGATACCTAGCTAGACATCTGTCTGGCTAGCTGGCTATTTGTTTGTCTATCCATTTTCTGTCTTGGTCTGACTGGCTGCCTAGCTAGCTAGTTTTCTGTCTGGTTGGCTAGCTTTCTGTGTATCTATCTATTTTTCGCTCTGCTTGGTTAGCTAGCTGTCTGGCTGGCTAGCTATCTAGCTAGCTATCTGTCTAGTTATCTGCCGCTCCATCTAGCTGTCTACCTGTCTGTCTAGAACAGGTCCAGAAAGTAAAAAACCTTGCCACAATTTGGCTTTAGCCCCAGGTGCTAGCTAGTTAGCTCCCTAGCTAGCTCCCGGGTGCTTGTTTACCTGCTAGGTAAATGGCTAGATTAGTCATTTCTGGTCTAGAAAATGGATGCATAACAGCCTCGGCTCATTGGTAGGAATTAAGTGATCTTTGAGAAAGCCATGAGTCACTGCCAGTCTGCTGTTTAACATTTTCAGCGACAAATAAAAGAAATTGAATCTAACTCGGCCCCCAACTGGGAATAATCAGCACTTAGGCTGGGTCTGCACAGCAGGTCTATGAAGTGCCGAACTCTATATCAATATCCATTACATTTTCAAATGACGGGATCGGGTTAAATGATTACACAGGTGTCAATGTTGGATACCACATGATTTCATCCATCCATCCATCCAATTGGCCGGCGAGCAGTTCAGGGTGTACTCTGCTGTCAGATGGGTTACTGACACGTCACCCTCAACCGTATGCGTCACCGCGGTTGTTTTATTTACCGTGTTGTTTGTATTCACAGATTGACAGGGTAGCCTATGTCCAATCTGTCTCACAAACACTTTCTTCACTGTAAATCCAACCCCAAAGTAAAAAAAAAAAGTTTGAGTTCAACATTTAGTCAATGATCCTACTAGTTATTGGTCCTGTCCTGTTGCTCAATCAACATCCTCTACTTTCCTGTGGTTTTCTCCAGCTTTTTGTTGCACAGAGATGGAGGCCAATTTGTTTTTACATTCCTTGAGTTGAGACTGGCTAAATATAGTTTTTATACAGGGAAACGAGACAGCCGCAGTGGCATAAAGTGCTTTTTGTTGCCTCAAACAGTGTGTTTTTTTATGAGCGTTGCTCTCAAAAGAGGGAAACATTTACATCTCTGTATCAACAGCAGCTTTTGCATGGTACTTTGTAGCAGGTGGTTTACATTGGAATCCCGGCTTCATGTTTATGTTTTGGAAAGCGTCATTAATATTTGAACAGGAGACTCTTTCCCCCTGTGCTCTTCCCCATCAATAGCAAATGTTCAAATATTTATGCAGCTTGAGCGAAGTCTCTTGAGGGTTTAAAAACACGGAGCTTTAAGTATTGCCAAACAGCTATATTGCCACATTTCCTCAAGGCTGCTTCGTTACGTTTGAAGCATTAGAACGTTTGAGCTTTTCACCCCAACGTCTAGTCCACGTCCTGCGGGGACATGATGCACACCCAGGACACTTGTTGGTGGAGGATACACTGAAGGATGTTTTTACTAAAGTTTGATGTGGTTGCAACGGAAAGGGTCTGTAAAAGGCTGAACGTGCGGCAGGGCAAGACATTGGGGGGTGGTCTAACACCAACTTCTAATCCTTACTCTAAACTTCCTAAGAATCTCTTGGGTTTAAGGTTAGCCTAACCCCAAGACACCTCAACATACAATTGTGTACGTTTATTTGGAGCATGGCATTCACCAAGTCTAAAGACAGTAAATGATTATACATGTCGCAGCCCGTTTTTTGTATATAAACCTCTATTACATACCCCGAACCTGAACCATACCACTAACCTCAACCTCCCTCATGCTTCAAACACCAAGATGGATTTTGTTATAGATTTCCAGAAAGCTGAGAACACACTGTTTGAAGAACTATCATTTGATATTCTTTCACAGCTTTCTACCAGTCACAAAAGCTCTGAATTTGCTGTTGGACATTTGAATTTTACCTCTTTTAAACATTTCATACATTAGTGTTCTGTATAAGAACAAGAACCCTGGAAAACTAAATGTTCATCCAGTTCTCAGTGCTGCAGCAATTTCACAGTATCATCAAACCGCATTTTGAATCCAAGCTCCTTCTTCATATAGTCATTGTGAGAGCTATAGCACATTCACGCTTTTGTATGTCGTGTTGAGAATTAAAGGCCTAATCACACCTCCGTTGCTCTGCTACAGTGAGATAACTCCGGGCAAAGTGCTGCAGTCGACATTAGGATGGCTCCAGTCTGTCATGCTAACAACGGATGAGACAGGTTGAGGCAGCAGTGACTTACAATCAATAGTCTCTGCCAAGCGTCCTTATGCAGGCGACCCGTGAAGTCCACACCGCGATGCGCTCAACCGCTGCTGCTTTGCTGTAATTGATTGCAGCTGATCGGCACGTGGCCTGAATCAGTGTTAGGCAGGGAGGTGTACCGGTCTTGCAGAATGTGGGATTTAGTGCAACTGGGGGGGGGGTAACCTTGCCAGAATGCTGAATTATCGCGGTATTTGTTCACAAATACTACGAGAATCCATCTTGTACTACTGTACACATTCGCAACCAACCTTTTTTAGGTTTGACTAATCAGGCGTTGTTGAAGGCGGGACATGCAGCTGTGACAAAACCAGGAAGCGACTGGGAAATTTAGTACCCCAACAGCCAAATACTGTTTTTGACTTTGACAAAGGTCGTGACTAACCGTCTCTCAGACCCCTGTTTTCATGACGAATACTCCTCGGGATTGTCAAATATTGCCACCAGCTTCCACCCACATTGGAGACTGTAGCCAAAAAAGCTTTACAATTTAGCATTGCCCATCTGTCTACTGTCCCTGCTTCCGATTGGGGTTCATTTGGGGCGAGTTCCTTAGTAGGAGTTTGCAAGTATGAGCCCTGGATCCAGAAAACAGATTCAAACCAACCTCAGAACTGTCATGCTGATTTGCTAAACACCAGGCGCACAGTGCCACCATGCAGGTACACACGTTCATGACCGTGAATAATATTTAGATCTGATACTTATTTGTAGATCATCCACATGATACTGTGACAAAGTGTTTGCTTTTACACCAGACATTGTATTTATCTCAGTGCTGCAAAAATACTGTCAGCAAAACAAATAAACAATAATATACTGATATGATGTATTATAAGTTGTAAGTTCAAAGGCTAACCAAAATTGGATTTACAACCTCTGTCAGGAGGAATGAAACATCTCCCTAAATCCTCATCGAGATCTCGAAAAGGATCAATGTACGCAGCCCATTGGCTTTTATGATACGCCAGGTTCTTTTCCCTCCTTATTCCTCATCCTGTCTCGCTCTCTCTCTCCCGAGGCGTTTGTGTGGACGGGGGAGGAATGAATCACGGTGGAAGTAGTGATGAAATAACTTTTCATGTGAAAACACCTCAGCTTTTACGACTTTACTAAATGATCCATAATGCAAGGCGGGCAGCAGTCGGTAGTCCCGCGCATGACGCGGCGGCGAGAGGCTCGTCACTGCGGCCGTTAGATCCCCTCGCCGGCACGGCAAGAGGCTAAGGTGGGCACAAATCTCTTTTACGAGGCCACCTCTTAAATAGCTGTCAGTCCCGCGTCTCGCACGCTTTCGCAGCGGGGCCCCCTCGTCCTAATTGAACCATCGCTCTCACAGAGCTGAAAAGGTGTGTCGAAGCCGCTCCTGATGCCTTGCGTTATTCTTACCATTATAACCAAGTCGGGCGTTAAACCAACAATGCACAAATGCTTCCTTACTGTATACTTACATATATTTTTCAGGTATTTGTACTTTACTTGAGTCAATATTTTTTCTGTTAACCTTTATTTTTGCTGCCTACATTTGAAAACCGATATAGTGGTGCCTTGAGATGAATTATACTTGAATAGAAAGTCCAGAATTAATTGATTTTGACTCCTTCTGGTGTGTGCAATTTGGCCACAGGGGACAGTATATTATAGTTGTGAATCAAATTCAGCTCTTCACAAATGAAGAAGACTTTAATTATAATTGTTACGCTATTTGTGTTCAAACATCCGTTGCTTAATGGGTAATACTACAATGCTCAAAATAAACGGCTTCGCGTCGCAGTTTATGTTCAAATTAGCATTTTGCACCTCATTAAAACACATGAAATAGCAAAGCTAAGAATCACCTTTCCACCCCCCCCACACACACACCCATATATATATATATATATATATATATATATATATATATATATATATATATAAACAAACTTGTTAAATTCTGCTTGCAAATAAATCCGCCATGCTTTTTAATTGGATTTGCACTCGTATCACTTCTAATGACAAAAATCAATTTGGAAAACTAACGTGAAAAAACACATTTTCTATTAATCAAATGAATTCAACAAAGAAAACATTTGCAGTTAAAAACAGCAACAAAAAAATCAGTACTGATGATTAATACGATTACCTGCTAAGAGTAGATAAACTGTATATCTGCATTACAAACTGGCTAAAGAATAGAGTATTTGATTCCCTTCCTGTCAGCAATTTAATTTGCATTAACATGACAGCAGCAGACACTTTAAGTATGAAAAATCTCCACTTTCAATAAGAACCCAAGTCCCAAACCTGCTGCCTGACTTCTGTGTTTTAATACAAACACAATAAAGAATCATTTGCATTTATATAGTTCTTCCAAAGCCATCTGACAGTGCAAGCAGCCAGTAGCCCAAACCAGCGTTGTTACCTGGGGAAAATTAAGATAAGAGACTAATCCAGTGGATGGAAATGCTTTTATTGGACGCACTGCAGTTGGGCCAAGCAGGTGGGCAGAATTAACAAACCCCCCCCGTCTGTTGCCAATAATAATAATTTAAAAAAGTCTCTCCAGGCTAATGTTTCCAATACGATAAGACGGGTATCTAACTCAAATACCCCAACTGGGATTGACTCTATCTTTATCTCCTTCCAATGGCTTTGAGAGAACTGGGAATATGTCAGGCGGCAACGGAAACAACGGACAATTTATCTTGTGGGTGATTTGTCACCGAGCTGAATCCGGAAACGCTTGGAGTCAATTTGCTGAACTGAACGGCTAGAAGATGATGGAAAGCCAATCATAGCTGTTCTTATTTGTATTTATCTATCCATCTATCTATCTATATATATATATATATATATATATATATATATATATATATATATATATATATATATATATATATATATATATATAAATTGAACTCGTAGGTTTGTTGTAAAAGAGATGCAATAGATGACAGCTGATCTAGATCTTTCCAGCCACCACCAAGACAATGACAGGAAGTGAACAGCGTTCTGACACTCGGCGCTAATTAGCGCCATTAGCATGCAGCCATTTGGCGGCTGAGCTGTGGCGTGACAGGGCTCCGCGAAAGGCTACAGCGGTGACCTTTGGTGGACACCACCAGCTGTCAGTAATTACCCACAGTGACGGAGACAATGGCCCACCCTTTGTCCTTGAGGATCCTTATCTTCATGTCAATTTGTGCATTAATTTTCAAAACGAAAGCATGTGCATTATTAAGTGCTATTGTTTCACAGCCTTGCTTGAAGAACCTTCACATGTTGTAGACCTCGGGCTGAGTTTTTGATAAAATGTGACTAAATATTTTTTATGTCACTAACTTTGCATGTAACCAATAACTAAAAATGCTCTTACTGAAGGGTACTAGTCGTGTCAGGTAGTTGCTACCTTCAATTACATATTTCAAATTAGCGCGTTACTCTAAAATAAGCACATCCAAGCCTGAAAAAAAAAAAAAAAAAAGGAATGGGCGGCATCAGCAAGGATTAAAAACTAAACTAAACTGCCAAACGGGAAAAAAGGGCAATACATTTTTTTTGTAATTGTAACTGTTACAACAATTTTGGGAAAAGTTTCGCACGACCGCTCCATTCCAGGCCAAAATGTGCGCTTATCAAGCCAAGTGGCTGCAGCAGAAGTGCACATGATTATACCGTGTCACACCGCCCCACAGATGGGACAAGCTGAAGCCACAAAAAAACTGCCAAATGATTGTCTTGTTGCACGACTGTTTGAATGTCGTCATTCATCGTGCCAGTAATCGTCTTTAATCGCTATGCTGCGGCCTTCTGGTGCGTCTTGACTTTATGTTGATGATAATATTGACTTTATGTTATCTTTCATCCTGAAGAGCTGCGTCTGCGCTAATGAGAGAGCCAAGACAATTGGGAGCATCGCCGCGCCAAACGATCATTTTAATCATTAGCAAATGTTTCTGCATCGTGATGAAACTCGCTTCTTTTGGCCCTCAAAAATCACATTAACACGGACAGTCTGTACAGCAATTGTAACCTCTGCGCAAACTTTCTGTCCAAGGTGAAACTGAAATGTTTGATTTGTGTCGATAGGAACGTCTGTTCTCAAGATCACGGCGTCAGACGCCGATGACCCGTCTTACGGCAGCAGTGCCCGGGTGGTCTACAGTGTCTTGGATGAAGAAAAGTTCTTCACCGTGGGCAGGCACACAGGTAAGTAATGACCCCATGCATTTTTTTCTGTCTTCGCCTGAAACCATCTCACGGTTTCAGGCCACAATTCCCTCAACCAATCACCTTTTGTGGCTAAAAACATAAAAGCAATTGAGTAAAACAAGGCACCCTATAAAGTTTCACTCAACTGACTTTCATTCATTTGAGCAAACAAGTTGAATATCATTGATTTCTTTCCCCAGAGCCTTTAACAAGCCATTGCAAAGCATCATGGGAGATTGGCAGCTCAAGCCTTACAGCCACACTGAGAAGTAGCAATGGTTATGGTGGTGACGATCCCATCTAATACTCTTTATTTCCCACGGGTATTGCATTTAGAGCAAATAAATAAATGAAAATAAGACGGGGAGGTTCGGAATGAATGTAATATAGTGAAGGTGTGGACATTTGCCAGAACAGACGGCTGCATGTGAGCAGATAATGATTTGTTTGTCTTTAGGTGAAATGCATGCGGCCCATTACTTGAGGCTATTCCTGGATGCAACCTTCTCTGGAACTGCAAACAAATGACATGTTCTGATAATTTGTCTCCTTTAAGCGCTCCACCCTCAGTTATTGAGGTACATTTTTGCTCGAATTGTGCAAAACGTGTCTAACAACAACTCAACTCAACTCGGTTTTATTTATAAAGCACTTTAAAACAAGCACTCGCTGCATACAAAGTGCTGTACATGGAGTAAAAATCAGTCATGAAGTAAAGGCAGGTCAAACAAAAATAACACAAAATAAATTAATAAATATCATAAGTAGGTAAGAAAATAAAATAATTCTACATTAATAACACAAAAGATATGCAAATACAATGAAACCGGTCAGGGCCCCAAATTAGAACCCTGTGGTACACCATATGGCAATGGGGCAGTACAGGACACAGAAAGTTCTGTCAGCCAAAGAGGAACGGAACCACTCTAGACTGCTACCACTAATGTCCACCTGGTGCTGCAAAGGAGCCAGCAGACTGTGGTCCACGGTATAGAATGCTACAGTCATATACAACAAAACAAGACACACACAGTCTCCAATGTCATTTGCCAGGATTCAAAATGCACCTAATCTGGATTTTCAATATCAAGAGCATCACCTCCAGGTGATATCAGGTGATATCCTACTTCTCTACAGGGATTAGTGTTATAGAAATATAACAAGCTGACGGCCTGTAGTCGCTTAGCATTGGCACGGGGCCTTGGAGTGCACCCCCCGTTCCTCCTCAGGGAAAAGCACTGAAGTTTTAATGATTCCCTTTTCCACGGCTACCGGTTTGATTTGGCCAACCTGAGCGCCTGGATGATAAATGGTTCTGTCCAGGTGGGAACGTACACCCGACTGGATGGTTCATTCCCGCGCCTGCCTCACGACCTCACTTCTCGTTGGCTGACACACTCTGCATTTCATAGCCTAATAGGCGCGATTGAAGGAGGGCAAAACAAGCCGCTTCCTCTTAGACTGACAACACAACAGCAGATCGGCTGTGTGTTATTTTTCAGGTCAAGCTGCAATTTAAAAGTTTTTCATTTTTTGTTTAATGAGTGTTCTTTGTTTCTGGTTGACATGTTAAAGCTACTAATTTATATTCCGGGTATTCTCAGCAAGTCAACCCCCCTAAAAAATGATTGGCAATAATATGTTCTATGCAGCCCCACTATTCTAAATATGTCATAATGGAACGTTAGTGGATGAGGGACGGTGCACCCAAATGCAGGGAAACAGGATTCAAGTGCAATGAGTGGTACTTTTATTAACCATAGGGAGAAAGGTGAGCAGACAACCATGACTGGACGGGACGTGAGTAGACTGGTTGCCATGACTGCACGGGACGGGAATAGACTGGTCGCTATGACTGGAATGAGCGTGACGTAACAAGAACTGATTTGACTTGACTTGACTTGACTTGCCGTGGAGTGGCTTTGACTTGGCTGGGGCTATGGCTTCGTGGCTGTGACGAGGACGACTTGGCTGTGACGAGGACGACTTTGCTGTGACAAGGATTTGGCTGTGACGATGGCTTTGGCTGTGGCGAGGACTTGACACTCCGACTGGACAAACACAACAGACTAAATACACCAACACTAATGAGACACACCTGGGGAAAGGAAGACAGACAGCTCAAGTTAAAAAAACAGGTGAGCGGTGGTCGTTTGCCTGAGCCCGAGCAAATGTGATGTCATCTTCAGTCGACAGCAAGTGACAAAATGGCTGCCCTCTGTGATCGATAAAAACGGCTGGATTTTGCTGCATAATTCGTATTCCACAAATGTAATATGAATCAAAATGTCATGTTTAGTCTAGTGAGGTTACATATAACATATTATTGTCAAGAAATGTTTAAGGTTGACTTCCACTTAAAGCAATGAAGCGGTTACTTTGGGGGAGAAAAATACATTTAATGAAAAAATCTTTCAAAACGGATGTTGATGTTATTTCATCACCTAGCCAAACAACTTAAGAAAATTAGTCCACAAGTTTTTGGTCAGGTGGAATCGTTCCCACCAAGATTAAGTCAGAGTTCCGTTCTTACAGCATTGGCATCACCAAACCATACTGTAACTAACACAAAGTAAAGTCTTAAGTGAAGTAAATAGTTTGAGGAAAACACACCACCAACGAGCCTCAAATGTTTGTTGAGCCGCATGTTGGACACCCCTGCTTCGCCTGCGAGCTCAAATGTAGGGCAAATGATTTTCAAAACCACAATCAGAGTCATATTTCCTTTGTCTACCGAGCGGAAAGGGGAAAGACAAAAAAAAAATGATTAGAATGTCTTGCGTGTCTTTTATATCAAATTAATATTATGCATACTGGGGCTTTATTTCACAGTTGGTGTGCGCGGTCACAACCGGTAAAATTGGGAGAATATTTCAACGGCGCAGCACGCATTGGAATGTGAATCACACATGCTAAACTGACTGCTTCTATGAATAAAAGCCTCATCTACATGAAGTTGCTCCGCCATTATGTTGATCAGGGCTTCAACTTGGATTCCGTGTGGATTTCGAGGCAGCCCCTCTGGCATTTGATGAATGTGGGGTGGGGGGGCGGGAAAAGTGCATGTCATCTCCTTAACTGCATTGCCGCATGTACTGCATTTTGGCTGCTCATAGGACACGCGGTCAAGGGCTAACTGTGACTTGAATCATTGAGTTGTATTCCCAACACAGCGCAGCGGCCCTCGGGGAGCGAGACGGCACAATAACCAGGGAAATGCATCAATAGATTCTGATGTGGATAATCCCCAGGCGAGGACAGGAATTAGATTACTAGTGCAAAGTAAAGCAGCCTGGGCGCTAATGCTGCAGGGCCAGCGAGGAGAAGGTCTCCTTTCTTCCAAGAAGGACAACGCACTTGACAGGCTTCTTAAGCTTCAATTGTTTAAACATAAGCAGAACTTTCCATTGGCTCAAAAAAGACTAAAGAAGATTTGATCAAGTCTGGTAAACACATAAGTGATTTTGAACACAGTCTGTGGGTTTGACAATGAACTTTTGACTCAAACTTTCAAATTGTTATTATCACAAAAATAACGGTACACAGCTTTGGGGGAGTGACATACACAGGTGTGCAAAATTTAAATTAGACATGTTGAAAAAGATGGATGCCAGTGACCAAAATGTCTTTGCAGAGGCAGATTATAGCAGATGGGTAAGAACTCATTGACCATTCTTCCAATCATTATAAAACCTTGGCGAGTATCATCATAGCACGTCTTGACATGATGGTATCATTAGAATGAATTCTAAAGTCTACAAAACGGTCTTATTTGGCAATTTACAGAAACAATGCATTTAAACTAATCGGGTATGAAATGAAAACGAGAAATCAAGACGGCCGTCAAGCCCAGTCCTTGGTAGTCGTTTAGACATGGAATACATTTTTGAAACGTTTATGTTCATACACCTTTAGTTCCATTTCATCATCAAAATCAAACATTTTTATGATTTATACATTTTGTTAAGCATAGTACAATATTCGATTATATAGTATACCACGAGCAGCACTAAGGAACTTTCAGTTTATGTTGATTATGGCGGCGCCATATGGACAAAAGTGGTAATGTTATGCCTAAAGGAAGACCACATTTCCTCACAAGCGCATTGCGTGTTTTTTGAGCTCACACCAACAAGTGAAAGCCGGGCCAATGTTGATCCTTGACTGTCTTTTCCTTTTTTTCTTTTTTGTCTCCTCAGACAACAACTTTTCAGTTGTTTTGCAGCTTCTGCCAGGAAAGCAGTAATCGTGCGTCAACATTCAAATTGACTTCCGTCTTTGTAACGAAAGGAGGAAGTGACGTATGGCATAAAGCAGTCAGCACATTTGTATTTTTTTGTGTGGCAGTGTTCCTACCATCCTCCTCAAAGTTGCTTAGTGCCAGTAAAAATTATACAGACCCGCTCAGGCCATGGCAAAGGTGCCATTCAACGAGCTTTAAGTCTTAGGTCTCTTAAGTTTCAGAGTTATGAAAATATTTTTATTAAGGATGAAAAGTTCCTTTGTGCTACTTTAATAATGAGAATTAATACACTTGTTATTAGTATAAAAAAATATATATATACCATATACACTTGACTTTTACATGTGAACATCAGCAATAATAATGACGATGAGGATTATGGTAACAAATAAATAAATAAATAATTTGGGTCCTAACACTGACCCCTGAGGGACGCCACACGCAATGTTATTATGTATGTTATTTTGAATAAAAATCTGGAATTCTAAACTTTAGTGTCACATTCATCAAAATCAATGTCTTAAGTATATAACAAAGAAAGAAAGAATCGAACTTGCCGTACCAATACTTTACATCTGGAAAAAGTTTTTTCTTGTCCACCGTACTGATGCTGCTGTTGAAAAATAGGGCATGTATATTTGTGTCATTTGCTAAATTCTTGTGAGGGCACCTTGCAAAATTTCCTTCTGGATCAACATAAGCTAACCTGTTGCACTTTTACGCTTATTTGATTGCACTACAAGGACGTTCCATAAAAGCGTAGCGCGCGTTTATGCTTGCTAAAGCTCAAGCTGAGATTTTATCACTTTCTCAGTGTTCCCATAATTGCTCTTTAGAAATCCGTGACTTTTTTTTTTTTAAACCAGTGTGGCTCAGACGTTCCACGGTCTTCTGGCATACATTATTCCTTTTCATACAGCACCGTCAAAAAGTGACGTATGCACACAGGCACAAATGTGACACAATCGTCAGCAAGCAGCACATCAGACGAAGTGAAATCATTGACTGCTTGTCTGACGTTGATGGGGAGATTATTATGATGATAGCGTAATGTGTAGCATAAGCTTGCCATTTGACTTGAACTTTTTCCCTATCTCTTTCCCTTTCGTTTTTTTTCTTCTGGCTTCCCATCCGGCTATCATTAGGGATCATAATGACAGCCGTGGCAGATCTGGACCGCGAGACGCAGGATCGTTACGAGCTGGTCGTCAAGGCGACCGACATGGCGGGGCAAATGGGCGGTCTCTCCGGCTCCACCACAGTGACCATCGTGATCACAGACGTTAATGACAACCCGCCACGCTTCCCGCAGAGTGAGTGTCCGACACGTTCTACTACTGACTGAGATTTTTAAAAAATAAATAAAAAGAGACCCAGAAGTTACATTCACTCATTCATATTTCTGTGACCAGAAAAGACAGGTTGTGGTACTCTTACCTTGGGGGACTATATTTTTGCTTTTCAAAAAGTGCATTGCATCCTAATTTGCCAAACTTCTGTTTGAATTGTTCTCTATTCCACGTTGTTGCACACAATGGTTACAAAGATGATTGATTTTTTGAGTTGATATTTTTTTAGTGATTGTGTCCTAGACGATCACTGAATTACAACAGAACGGAAGTTACTTTGGAATTGCAGATGCAAAATACTGGTCAACACAGCAAAGGTATTTTTGACATTAATTTGAAAAATATATTAACTTTTTTTTGTAGCATATCAGGTTTTTGAGATATTTTCTTTTTTTGGTTTGTTTGTTTTTAAGTTTGACCGTTTGCTTGTGCAATACGGATCTTACCATGTGTTTTATTGTGCTTTATTTTTAATCATAGCATTATTATTATTATTATTATTATTATTAAAATGACAAAGAGGAAAAAACAAGGGCAGATTCAGAATCAGCATTAAAAAAAAAATAGCAGTTTACTTGCATTTCTGTTTAAAAAATTTAGTAAGAATTTGTTGACCAGTGCAATTAAACAAACAAAAATTAAAGATATCGTCTTTTTAATGGAAAGTCCTTGTTACCCATCTGATTTTTTCCCCACATAAATTCATGCTAACTGAGGTCATGACTTTTGAATTCCAGCCCGACAGAATTTTTACCTCTCCAAAAGTCGATATTTACAGCTTAGAAAAACAGGAACGCTAACTTTATTTCGCTAATGTTCTAATGCCTTTTATTTGTAACATTGTGTAGTGACTGAAATAACGAAATAACAGACAGTTCTATTGATGAGTTTTGTCAATAAGGCGGCCACTCTCGGCTCTGCAGTCAAATTAAATGTCCCTTCAGCCCTAAACCAATCCTCCTCAAAGTAGCAAATCATCCTGTTTATGTAAAAGTGCAGCTTCAATGTGGGACACACGGTTTCCTCTAACGAAAATATACCACCTTTATTTTTAAGCTGGAAGACTAACAATGACATCTAACAGGCAAAAGCTACCACTAACACAGTAATTTACTTCTGTCACAGCTCAAGAAGCAGAATCATTCTGGCTCAAATTGAACTTGACATGCCTCATACATCTTTTCTTATTTCTGTATTCATAACTTTTACATCTTGCTAAATCGTGTTTGCGCAGTCTAAGGGATAAAACCTCACAAAGGGTAATGATTTCACCGCTCTGATAGACTCTGAATTGAGTCCATCATGATAAGAAGGAGAAAATGCAAGGTTGAATGCCTATAAAGTAAGTCAATGCTTTCGCATAATCTTCCAAACTGTATTGTGACATTTGAATGCGTTTATTCTGTCTCGTTTGTCACGTGTGCCTCCTTTTTTGTCCCGTCCGCTAGAGATGTACCAGTTCATGGTGTCGGAAGGCGCTGCCATCGGCACGCCGGTGGGGCGCGTCATCGCCACGGACGCAGACATGGGGGACAACACGGACATGAGCTACCTGATCCAGGAAGGAGGCGAGCTCTTCAAGGTGACCACCGACGACGTGACGCAAGAAGCTGTCGTCTCCATCAAGAAGGTACACGAGGATCCAAACCATTCTGTCGGTGCAAAAATATGGTAGCCATAAGTGCTACTTTTGTTTCAATTATGCTCCTCATCTCAAGAAGTGACTTGGCGCCAAGATGCCAAAAGCAGACATTAGGTGAATTTTTCAGTGACTAATTGAGGATAGGTAAAAAAAAAAAAAAACATCTTTAAATGCGTGAATTTGGGAATATGAACCCATGTATTTTTTTGGGTGCTCACTGTACATTTTTCAAGGTATACATTGTAATCGTGTGTCACCCTTGTAGTTCTGGCAGCTACATTTTTGGTCCTGGAACTGATCCAAACAATGACTCAGCAATTATCCCAAAGGGGAGCGTTGGGCTAATTAGTGTAGATTATACCTTGATGGAGCAAAATGGACTCCTTCTGTCCCCTATTATTATTTTTTATTTTTTTTGGAGCCCAAATGATTTTACTTGAATATTGATTGCACAATGTACAGTGGAACTTCCAAAGTTGAACACAACCTGCAGGTTGACTTTCAAGTCTCTCTAATTTGAACATTCCTTGTAGATGTACACATAAAGACAACCCTATGTGATAAATCTAACATGATACAAAATATTGTCAGTTGTTAGTGTACTGAAAATTTAAAAAAAAGTGTATGTGTATATTTCATCAGTACGTCGTGTTTAAGTATAATATAAATCATGTTTATATATCGACGCCTTCTTAAAATAATTCAATCAGGAAACGTTGTAACCATTTGCATCATGAGGAGATGATTTAGACAAAATAATAATAATTTTGGCAAAAAAAAATATTTATTAAGGTGACGATACTACCATGTTTTACCCGTATATGATTTTGCTCGTATTTCTAAAGTGTTCGACTTCAAGAATATTCTATTGTAAAGTTTAACATCTTTCTACCACATGCCTTTTTTTTTTTTTTTTGCAAACTTGTCCAGAAATTGTTGATGATGTTGTTCTCGCTCTATCGAGGGTGATCCAATATTCTTTGTGGGGAAATGTGTGCAATTATCCGACTTCTTTGTTGCTGTTTTTGTTTAATAAAAGTGACAGCAGTGTGAATTAGGTTGCCAGTGTTTTGGCTCAATAACTTCTTAATGAGGGTGTCTTGACAGCCGCAACTGAGACAAAACACACTTTCTTTCTTTTTCCCCCCCCCCCCCCTTCTAGCCATTGGACTTTGAGAGCAAGCGCACACACAACGTGGTGGTTGAAGCCGTGAATAAGCACGTGGACCCTCGCTTCGTGGACCTGGGCTCCTTCCGGGACCAGACTATAGTCCGGGTCAGTGTGTCGGATGTGGACGAGCCGCCACAATTTCTGCCTGCTGACGGCGCTCTCATGGAGGTGAAGGAGGATGCCAAAGTGGGAGCGCTGGTTGGCGTCGTCACGGCCCGAGACCCCGATGTGAAGGGTAAACCAGTCAGGTATGAAAAGACACAAACCTAGACAAGTGCTATGGATGGATGGGATGGATGGACGGACGGACTATCACCTCTCTACGATAATGGCATACAAGTTCATTGTCAAAAACAATAAATGTCGACCTGTATGTGGGTTTTCCTAAATAAGTCTTGTCATGAATGCGGTGTGGGTCCGCAAAAAAATGTTGGAGACGGCTGGGGTTTGCTGAAAAAATATCATCAATTAATCAACCACAACTTGGCTATATATATATATATATATATATATATATATATATAAAAAAAAAAAAAAAGAGCAATGATGATGACATTTCCGAATGAACAATACTGAGCTCTTAAAAAGAAAAAAATAAATAAATAAAAACACAACTTGGCTTTTATAACATTATAGACGACTGCAAAAAAAAAAAAATTCAGTTGTGCAGCACCGTCTCTTTCCGTTAACATTTATGCCTAAATAAAAATACCATCATATATTCCATAATTGGTTCCGAGGGAGGAGACCCATTTGTAATTTATGTCTGCTCGAGTTTGGGAAATGCTGGTGTATTTGGACATGTTGTCAGGATGCAAACCCAATTTGGACTGTTTAAAAGCCCATCATTGCGTGCGGTTTAACTGGACGAAATTAAGCTTGAATTGATGCACTTGTGCTATGTCACTGTATGCAAGAAATAAAACGGATAAGGTCAACGCTGGCATCAGTAAACAATGCAAAGGGGCTCCCGCTGCTGAATATGATGACAGGGAGGGCAAAAGCAACACAATTGTTCTGTCTTTCTGCTGGCTTAACCACTGCAAATACAATTTTTATTGGAACCAAATTTATATGATGAAAAATGGGCTTAAAAAGGAGCCATAATTCACCGACAGGGTCTGCCGATGTCATCTCAAACTGCATAATGGATGGCGCTTCATGGTCTGTCTCTCCTTTTTATTTTTTTTTCTTCCTATGATCGCGGCGCATGATAAGAGACACTATCGCCGAGTAATCTGCTGTACCAAGGTCTTGGGTTTACGCATCCTCGGAAGAGCAATTGCCGGCTCCGGAGGCGGGCGGTGGGGGTGGGGGGGGGATGGGGGGGGGCGAGTAGATAAGGGCTAAGACAGTGTCGCTGACGGAGTGTAACACTGACACTCACGGGGCCTGTGCAAATTACCTCCATTAAAAATGCATGAGGCGCCCAGGTTCCAGGTGTAATAAAGTACAACACACTGGCAGCATTGTCGTTCACAGGCCGCCCGGAGCTGCTCGGCTGTGCTTGTGTGTGTGTGTGCTACATGCACGCTTGTGTGTTTCGTGTGCGCATTGGAAAATGAATGGGTGATTAAGTGGATGGGAGGACCGGGGGGGGGGGGGGGAATCTGGCCAAAAGCCACCAACTGGGCTAAGTTGGCAAGCTCATGGCCTCGGGCGCTTTAAGACCTGCATATTAATGCAACCCCAGCTTTGAGTTAAGGGGGGGGGGGAAGAAACACACACAGTCGCAAAATTTATAGCAATGCTTCTCGGGTGCTTTGCCACAAATTTCAAATGGCTGCAGCTAAAAGCATGGCACATATTCCAGCAGGTAAATCAAACAGCTGGCAGACAGCTGCACCTGTCAAAAGATGATCCGGGATAGACAACAAGTATGGAAAAAGAGATTGCTGTCAAATTTTAAGAACATAAATCCCTGTTTATAGATGTGGGGGGGGGGGGGGGGGGAGAAATGGGCGCTTGTCGGTCAAGTTTTGTTGTGTTGCAGCTTGGTGGATTAAAAGAAAGACGCTTTCATCCAAAGGAACAAGAGATTTATGTAAGGATGTGCTGCAATCCACACACACAAAAACACAAAATATCTGTTCAGTCTTAGGCGAAAAGAAGAAAACGGGAGCAGAAGAAGTTGTGGGTTGGTTGGTAGCAAGAAAAGTTATTGGTTCACGTAGCTGAATTTGGCTGGCAGCTTTAGCTGTTGCTCGTGTGGGATCTCACTGAAAATGATTTCTTTTAAAAGAGTAAAAGTCCCTGTAAAACAAAAATAAATGTCTGACGTAATGTTGAATCTCATACTTTTAATCACGTAAGACACATGGAGTTCTCGTGTATATCGACGCCTTCATAAAATAAATAAAGTTTTTTATTTTCAGATTTTTCAGGAAACAAAAGATTGAACCAAAAATATTTGTTTGCAAAAAATGACATAGGCAATTATTTAAGAGGGTGACAATATGAAATGCTATATAAACTAGACTAAGTGCAATTTCTGCAGAAATTGCATGGGAATACTAAGTTGAATGCTTATGAAGTAAATTGAAAGCTAAATTATGTGAAAATGACAAAGTGTTAATTGTATGTGAAAGATAAATGAAGCTGCCTTGTTTTGCTGCAAAGAAGAATGTTGTTGCACTACCAATTATAAATAATCATATTATAATTATAAAATTATAAAAAAACATGGATGCTACTTCATCTAGCGCACGTTAGCTCGCACTTGGGTCAACTCACCCTTCCCCCACATGCGCTTCTGCTTTTTCTCAATGACCTCAATGGCGGCCGGCAACGAGGCGCTCTAGGAACGCCACACCAGCGCACTCTCCGAAGGGAAGATGTATTTTTTAGGTATAGGCTAGGTTAGCTAGCTTGCTTGCTAACTGCACATCACAATTGTACCCGACGTTGTCAATGCAATGACAAATGTGTCAATGGATCTAATGGAAATTTGATCAATTCCATTTATAGCATTTTGCCGTCTGCATTTATGACATCTAAAAAATGCTGGTTGTGGTTGTGGTTGGTCAGAGGGCCCCTCATGAGCTGATAAAAAAAAAAAATGGTACTGGTCATGTCACATTTGTGTCCACGTGTCACTTTTCAGCAGATTGTTTTGTTGACTCATCATTGTTTGACACATTTGTGTTTGGTCTGGAGTGCCATATGAAAGTTTAATGTTATTTTTCCGAATAGACAAAAATATCACACGAACTAGAGATGTGTTGTTTTGTCATGGGACGCTATTAGATGTCTGCCGACTGGAGCACAATCTGGAATGATGTAGTGTAGTAAGTGTATACTCTGAAAAAATAATAAAAAAAATATATAAAAAATATTTCTTCCTGTGAGAGCTTCCTTGTTTTGATTTAATTATACAACAACAACAAAACAGTTAAAGTGAGGACAATAAATTATAATTCAATGAGGACTCGGCTATGATTCATTTAGAATTGGAATATAAAATGATACAAAAAACATGGTTGAAACTGATAATGGTCTATTGGAACTTTTTTTCCATACACGCTAATGTAGGTTATATTTTTTTTGCTAAAGGTTCTCCATCGATCACAGCACGGACCAGGACATGATCTTCCACATTGATCCCAACTCGGGCGCCATCACGCTGGACAAGATTTTGGACCGCGAGACGGCCGGCTGGCACAATATCACCGTGAAGGCCGTGGAAGCAGGTATGCTACATCGGGCTAGCTCCTTATACAAGATGTGCATGTATGACATATCAATTGGGATATTATCAAGAAGAGTTTGATTGCATTTACGTCTGGTAACCTTTCTGAAAGTGTCTTAAATGTCATCTTCCCATGTCAGCGTAATTATTGCTGCTGGGTGCAGCTTTTTACGTTTGTATTTGCGTTGTGATTGCCAAGGACATTTTTTCGACCTCATTTCACCTGTGAAGCGGCTGATGAGAGACGCTCTGTCTCTGCTTTTATACTAGCTAGCAAAGGCTCTTGTGTATAAAGTATCGTTGACCTTGACCTCCGCTGAACCCCTTGAGTCCGACTCACCCAACCCCTCGGGTTCGATCGAACCCTGGTTAAGAGCCACTGGCCTCGTAAGCATGATTGCCTAAGTATGTTTTTAATGTGTTGCGAAACAAGAAAAAAAATGAACAAAAAAGAAGAGTCTCGTCCCCTCGATTTACCTTTTACGGCTTACCTTGGCCTGGATGATTTTGAATCTTCCCAGATATAAAGCTCTAAAAACAGTTCAGAAAAGGGCAGGACATTTTACAAGAAGATTGCACATTATATTGTCTTTTCTATATGGCCTAATTTTATTCTATTATCTGATTTTGTCGAGAGTGAATCATTCAGCTCCATCATTTAAATGAATGCACTCCACTCGTCTTGTCAAAAATCTAAATTGAAGCAAATAATGCTGAACGTTAGAATTGCAATGATTGACATGTCCCGACCATACGGCGAGCAGAAATAAACCGGAGCCGGCAGCGGATAACAGACAATCTCCAATTGCCGCCATCATTATCTGCTAAAGTTCTCGAAAAGGATACTTGGCTCATTGAGCCGTTTTCAACAGCAATAAGTTAGTATTTGGTCCACAATTAATTTGGTAACTTCATTATTTTTCATGTACAATTAATATCTTAAAAAACAAATTTTTCCACTTGCCTGTCAACTGAAGATGACATCACCTGTGCTGAGGAAGTAGGTAACCACCAATCATGGCTCAGTTTGCTGACCAAACCCAAAAAGCAGGTGAGCCATGATTGGTGGTTACCTACTTCCTCAGCACAGGTGATTAGGCTTTGTCGCCGATCTTACACAATCTTTAGACTATTTCAGTCTCTCAGTTCATTATAGAAAATGTGTTATACATTCAAAATGATAGCACACTTTACGAAATTGAATGGATTGCATTTTCCTTTGTGAATGCAGCACTTCATAGGCTCCCACTGTAACAACAACTTCACCGAGCAATCAAGTGTGTGATGCTAATCGAAAGCTAAAGCTAATGTAAAACAAAAGGTCAGTGCAGTTCTGCTTATTTGTTAGCTTTGACCTCATGTGTTGTGCTTTACGAAATTGAATGGATTGCATTTTCCTTTTTGAATGCAGCACTTCATAGGCTCCCACTGTGACAACAACTTCACTGAGCAATCAAGTGTGTGATGCTAATCAAAAGCTAAAGCTAATCTAAAACAAAAGATCAGTGCAGTTCTGCTTATTTGTTAGCTTTGACCTCATGTGTTGTCTGGCCATAAAGCCTGAAAGTGGATCAGAAAATTCTGCCACAAGTTTTAGTCCGAGAATCTTGCCATTAAGCTGGTTATTATATTCATTATCTTTACTGAAATGACACAATTCACAAAATGCAGACGCAATCACTCCCTGACACATTTATGGAAATAAGCGGTTAACACAAGATTTACTTGGTTGTTTAATTCCTCGGTCCACACACCCAACATTTGGTATACAAGCCATTAAAATGTCTGTTTTCCATAATATGTCCACTTAAAGGCTGCAGATGCCCCAGGGTTCAACTCGTCTGAGGACATTGTTAAAAACTGCCCACGACCTTTAATTACGCCGCACGTCCTTTGGCAACCTTTGAACTGTTGCATCGCCACGATTGGACAAGTGACAAGAGCTTTGCGAATACGCTCGGCCGCGAGAGCCCCGGGATTAACCCGGACTAGCAAAGTGCAAGATGCACACTAAATGTCAGCAACTGCACAACCGTGTGCTCCTTCTCCTCCGGTACAAATACACGCACGCACGCACGCACGCACGCACGCAGCCCATTTTCACATTCATCCAATTAAAAGTTCTCCTCGCCTAACCCTGATTTAGCACTTTCTCGAACACATCCAGCTAAGTTAGACTGACATATAATTTTCTGATAGCAAGTATGATATCACATAGCTGAAATGTGTGTTTTTTTTTTTCCTTCTTCTTCTTCTTAAACCAGACAGGTTGGTTCACCCTGGGGATAGATAGATAGATAGATACAGGTGCGGTTGGAAAGTCTTTATCTCTTGCCGTGTTGAAGGGAAGAACAGATTCACTGCAGCATAAATTGTCTGTCTGGCAAATAAATGTGCGCAGTTGGAATTTTCGTAACATCAAAACATGATTCTGTCCAGCGAGCACTGCGTGTGCGTGTGTTTCATCAAAACACAGAAGAATAGAATAATATACAAACAAAAACAGCATTTGTCCTAAGCACATAGCCTTGAAATTTGACGTGCCCGTGGGCCACGTTGACGTCAGTTTCAGTCGGCAACGGGTTGCAGGGCCTCTTTGGGTGCCTGAAAAAGGGATGCTTTACTCATTTTCAGCAATAAACGGTTGATATTTTGCCTGTCACGAATTTGTAAATGGAAATATTGTTTCATGTCCAATTTGCCACGAGCTGTCAACTGAAATTGGCATCACGTGTTGAGGGATCAGGCAAAGTAGCAACCAATCACAGCTCAACTTGTAAACGTTTACGTAAGCCGTGAATTCATGATGGCCAAAATATTAACTTTTTACTGCTGAAAATGGCAAAAATGTGTCAAGTTTAAATCTTAGTCCGCACTCCCATGTTTAGACTACTGGGGACACATAGAACACATTAGCCCAAAGAAAATGTTTGACTTCTAATTTAAATAACTCTGTAAGGTGTACATTTTCGCAGAGGATAAAGAATATATGCTTATGAGTATCGTTATATTGTGTGTCTACTTTAGTTCAAAATATAAGTTCCTTAATGCGTTGCAACACCCCCCATATTGATGCTATTCATAAGCCCGTATATTACATTTCTCATTATTCGTTAGCATTAAGCTAGCAGACTTTAACGCAAAGCTATGCGGTTGTTCTAAATACATAATGTGTGATTATCTTTGTTTTTGTTTGACAGTAAACCTTAACTGGGAGTGGCATTAAAAAAAATAGTTTTTATTTATTTACTATGCCAAACTGCTGCATTTTGGGAAGTGAGCAAAACCCGGGTATTAAATTGCGTGTGGGAGAGAAAAATAAAAAATAAACTAAATGATATCTCCACAAAACCTCCCATTTTTTTTTTTCCCAAATAGTGGATGCCACGGAAGAACAAGGAGAGAAATCAGCGAGAGTGCTTCTGCTGCAAAGGTTACCCGCGTGCCGTAATGTGTCACGACGCGTCCCCGTGACAAATTCAATCAAGAGGTCATGGCTGCGGGATGAAATAGACAATTCTCTGCCGCGATGCTCCTCCAAAGGCCAGCAAGGACTCAATCATGTTGTACTTTTCCACTCAGACAACAAGTTAGTACCTAATAGAGATGTCTGGAAGGGGGGGGGGGGGCGGAAAGAAAAGTAGTGGCGACACAGTTACAAAAACGATACGTGACCAATTGAGACGTGTATGGATGAGTTATGTGACATTTGTGTGTTCAGTGGCAGATTGCCGTCGTGCATTGGAGGAAATGTCATCCCCTAAAGTAGGAATATGGTGCCTCTTTTGTGAAAACCAGCAGTGTTTTTGGTTGCAAAATTCCCTTTCAAGACATAAAAAAAAAGAAACGTTTGGTTCGTGACCAAATGGGCCAAACCTACTTTGGTACCACTTGAAGTCAAGGATTTGCTGAATGCATTCAATGGCATTTTTTTTTTTAAACATGTTTTACATACGTTGAAGCGTATTTGCATTCGAACGTATTTGTAGCTAAATGCTAAAAACATCCCCCCAGTCCTCATAATGCCACGGGGTATTATTGACTAGCGTATGTTGAAAAAAAAAAAATATATATATATATATGTTTGTTTGTTTTTAGCGTTTGGCTTACATTATGCCAATACATTCAAAAATGAAGTAAACATTTATTTTGTCTGCAGTGCAAGATTTGTGCTCGACATTTTTTTCTTAAAATGCTGCGGGGTATGCACACGCTCGTTACCCCATGTGGGTGTTGTGGGGAAAATGCTAATTTTTTTGCATTTAGCCTGCACAAGTCCGTACCCGCAAGTACCTTTTAAACATATTTTTAAATATGTTTTGAACATAAGTTTAAAGAACGTTTAAAAATATGCAAATAGTTTGACGAGTATTTGCAAGTACATTCTGACGTATTTAGATATGTTTACACATATTTAGAAATATGTTTGAACGTATTTGCCAGTCCAAAAATACATTCAGGCAATGATAAAACACAATGTTCTCATGACATATTACAAGTCACATTGTTACTGACACTGGAATTAAAATCCCCCCCCCCCCCCCGGGGTCTTGCCTATCCGTTAAGTATAAACCAAAAGATTCTGCATCACATCTATTCTTGAATTAGTTTGGCGAACAACACCTTTTAAAACACCTCGGGACCCGCAAACACGAGGAGCGGCAAGATGATGTCAGGAGATGCGTTGTTATTCCCTGTTGCTTTATCTTGATAGCAGCAAAAAAACGATTTCCCCACCTTCGTTCTTGTCTGAATATTGTCGCGGAAGGAGAGTGCATTTTTCATTCTCCTTCTTTTTACTCGGGCATTCAGAATTACATAAAACCTTGCTTCATTATTTGATTCGTGTGGTGTATATATTTCTCATGGACATCGTTTTTTTTCTCCGTTTGTTAAGACATAACCACTCATTTTAAGCTACACTTTCTAAGGGGTCCTTGGTAAAATATATAAAAAAAAAAAAAAATGCTTTTCAGACGAGTATGCATAGTTAAGGTGTGAGAGCCAAAATGAACTTTTTATTGCTTTAAATGCATTTTCAGCCCGATTGTACACTTCAGGTGAAAATGTCAAAATCTTCAAAATGAGCAAAAGCACAATGAAATTAATGCTTGAATCATCTTCATTTTGCTAAAATGCACTAATGACAGCAAAAAGTTTGAGTCTACAACATTTAGTTAAGGTGTGAGAGCCAAAATGAACTTTTTATTGCTTTAAATGCATTTTCAGCCCGATTGTACACTTCAGGTGAAAATGTCAAAATCTTCAAAATGAGCAAAAAAGCACAATGAAATTAATGCTTGAATCATCTTCATTTTGCTAAAATACACTAATGACAGCAAAAAGTTTGAGTCTACAACATTTAGTTAAGGTGTGAGAGCCAAAATGAACTTTTTATTGCTTTAAATGCATTTTCAGCCCGATTGTACACTTAATTGTGACTTTGCTTCTCGACTCAACTCACTTTATGTATAAAGCACTTTAAAAACGAACCATCTCTGCATAAAAAGTGAGACATAGGAAAACAAATACAGTTAACACAATACATTAATAACATAAAAACAGTAAACACCATAAAACACTAAAACAATGCCGAGTCTCATGCTGAGTCAAAAATAGGAAAAGATGCGTTTTAAGATTCTGCCTTTGAAACTGTAGGAACGGCACTTTATTATTAATGGTATGGATTAAAGTACTCAAAAAGATGTCTGAGCCTTTTTGCAAATGGCGGCAAAGGGATAATAATTTCATATTAGACATGGCTTTGACCTGAGCACGACTTTGCCAATACCGAACGTGTTTGTGGTCACATGACCCGAGAGAGGGCTCTCGTTGGCTCTCTCACTTGTGGCTCATGCCAAATGAATTTGATGAGTTTGAGGGCAACTCAAGCGCTTACTTACGAGCTCCTTTGACCACCAGGTTTCGTGTCGTGGTCAATAGTTTTGCGGTCACAGAAAAGGTTCTTCCCTAAATTGTCCCAACACACATCTGGACACATGACATTGTCCAAAATGTCTTTGACATTCAGGGGGACGTAATGAAGTCTGGTCCAACCTGTGACCATCAACATTTCACTGGAGTCTTTTTGTGACATTTTTGATATTTGTCTCATGTAAAATACTCTTTATCAGCCTGAACTCAATAAAAGTTGGACAAAAAGTAGAGACACTAGAGACCAGATGCATACGTCCAAGATGCGCATGTGCAGTCAAAAACGTTTTATTTGCCTTTCTCCTCTGTGGTGTCAGAATAATTTAGTGGCAGTTTGTAGCACAGTGAGTCCCGGGAATCTGCAAAACAGCTGGCGAGTGCCACGAAAGATGCCAACAATCTACACAACACAATCCTTTTCTTCTTCTTGTCCATCAGCAGACACATTTAGAACAGCACCGCTTGCGCCACATGAATGAATCCGTCTCACTTGATAGCTTTTTTTTTTCTTCTTTTTTTTCTCCTCCCACCGCCGACATAGAGGCAGCTCGGGCTGCATAAAGTGTGGGAAATTCTTACATTGTTTCATCTGTTTTCAATTCTGGAAATTGAAATGTTTAATGTGTAACATGGGATGATGATTGCTGCTTTTCATTGGGGCTCAGCGACATAATGAGGAGACAAAATTAGCAGAACACAAACCATATCTTTTGCCGGCGGAGCTCTTCCCGCCGTTCTGATCTCGTTCCCGCTCCGCCACAATGCGGCCCCATTTAAAAAAAAAAAAAAAAAAAAGAAGAAGAAGAAAAAAAAACTTCATTGATGTGAGGATTATACTATTAGTGGCGGCCAGCATTCTCATCAGCTGCCGGGACACTGCAGGACCCGACGCTGTATGTGCGGAGATTGCGCCACAATGTCTCTACTGTTATTTTCACACAGCCGCTGGCTCCCATACGAGAGCTGGAGACATGTTTCTATATCTATAAAAAATATATATACAGTATATTATTGCTCTATTTCTATTACTGTGGTATTAATTGCGGCGTAGAAAGGTATGTGTACTGAAATCTGGGTTATTATTTGCAGTTTACCGTTTGCTAGCCCATTAGCTAGTTAGTTAGCCTGTTAGCCAGGGAGTTAGCTTGCTAGTTATGTTGTTAATGCTAACAGCTAATTAGCTAACTTGCTTAAGTTAGGCAAATAGCTAGTTAAGTAGGTCGGGTTGGTAGCGGAGTGTGTGGTAAATACTCAGTAGACTTGTCAGTCCGTTAGTGAGTCATTTTTTTGTTAGATTTTTTTTTTTTCAATCACATCTGATGTTTTGATGACAAGTGTATATTAATGCATGTCGTCCACCATTTGAAAGAAGCTTTTGTTAAAAGTGCACATAATTGCTACTGTTTTTGCAAATTAGAACACTTGACATCAATGCAGTGAGTGACTTTTAACTCCAGTGATTGCGTTTGTACTTATTTCTGGCTTGTTGACCCAAGTTTTTTTTTCTTTCTTTTTTGGGGGGATGATTCATAATTACGTGTGCTGTGACTGCTGATGTACTGATTAAAAAAAAAAAAGTTCTCTAATCAAGATATCAAGCTAACACCTGAAGCAAACATGACTTCATTTGCAGAATTTGTTCTCATTTCCTTTCCATCTCCAACTTGAAATTGTCTGTCATTAACTCGCTCACACGCACGTTGTAAACACATGCTACGTATATAATTTATATATAGGCGCCGCCTGTACATAATGTTTTGTGAGGACATCGGACAAATGAAGATACAAGGAGATGTCAAAGTAATTTGAAGTAGCCTTTTGATTGTGCTAATTATAACATCCTCACACCTCCCACGTTGACATTTTAGCCCATTAAGAGCGCCGCCCGGGTGCAAGCGTTCTTGCTCCTGTGTGATCTCGCTTAAATGTCCTAATGAATAAAACAAAACGCCTTTGTCACTACGTGTTCCTCATAAGCTCGGCATATTAGTGAAGCGCTGGATGCGAACATTTGAAAAATCGGTGTCCGGGCTTCGGCCTTCCTGGGTGGAGTTTGCATGTTCTCCCCGTGCTTGCGTGGGTTTTCTCCGGGTACTCCGGTTTCCTCCCACATTCCAAAAACATGCATGGCAGGTGAATTGGACACTCCAAATTGTCCATAGGTGTGATTGTGAGTATGGTTGTTCGTCTCTGTGTGTGCCCTGCGATTGGCTGGCAACCAGTTCAGGGTGTACCCCGCCTACTGCCCGAAGCCAGTTGGGATAGGCTCCAGCAACCCCCGCGACCCTTGTGAGGACAAGCGGTACAGAAAATGGATGGATGGTGTCCGTTTTATGATATCGAACAAGAAAGCAACGCCGAAACTTGATTCAAATGATGATCATCACAGTCTGAACAACTTTTCACTCTTTGACTGCCTATTATATGTTTTTTGTTGAGACTTAAGTTTTCGTTTTATACTATTTCGATTATCATAAATGACATTTATATTTTCCGGGTATGCCAATAAACGGTCAACGAGGCCTGAATTCTCAATCCTATATTTATTGACTTTAAAACGTGACAGTGACTTTTAAGTGCGTTCCTCCCAACACAGCTCGCAGATGCCAGAAGTTGTTTTGTGTGCGAATGGAGGAGGCGTCGCATTAAAACCTTTCAGAAGTGAACCGCAAAGCTGAGCCGACCGCTTTCTTCCGTACGGGAAGAGTCTTGTCAGATTGCGTGTGCGTCTTTTCCTTCTGCTTTCTCGACAGAGCAAAACAGCCGCCTTAATAAATAAATCTGTGAGCATGTCGTGCTCGCGCTTTGACTTATTTTGCTCACAAACGGCAGTTGATTGTCGCCGCCCGAAGCGCGAAAGCGGCTTCCGTACTGTCACCGCGTTAGATTTGACTGAATCATTGCCCGCGTCGCAACGACGGCACGCCGGCACTTTTGCGTGAACCGGCAAAGTGCCGCAGCTAACTTGCTAAAATCAAATAAACCCCTTCGCAGACAGCCCCGCATTGATTCAAGTGAAAAGGCCAACAGAGATGTGACGGGTGCGAGGCTCACAAGACCGCTGCGCTTTCTGTTTCCCCGTGTAGAGAACCACACCATGGCGTCGCGCTCGGCTGTGAGCGTTCGGATATTGGACGTGAACGACAATCCACCTGAGCTGGCCTCACCCTACGAAGCTTCCGTGTGCGAAGATGCCAAGGCGGGCCAGGTAATTTTTTTTCAATTGATTTTCGACTACCTCTTGCTTGTGTAAATATATTCCCTGGGTGGTGCTGCGGCTTTCTCCGAAATTCCAAAAACATTCTTCTCAAGACCCGAAATTGTCCACGGGCGTGAACGAGCTGGCTGGCAACTCGTAAAGCTGGGATAAGCTGAAATGCTCTATAACCTTTACAGATGAATTTATTTTGACCTTCTCTAAAATGTTCAATACACATCACGATTCATAGGTCACGATTCGATTCAATACCGATTAATCCCGATACGGATCTATAAATTGATTATTGCGATTAAAAAAAAAAAAAATATATATATATATATTGCCCAACTTTTCAATCTTTTCAGTTCTTTTTAGGCAACTCTTCTTGTCGTATTGTAAGCGTCTACCCCATGCATGTGCGGCACCACGCTGCCCCTAAGAGGCCAACCCGAGCACAGCGGGAACGTCTTACTTTGCTACCATTTTTCTATTTGTTCTCAGTCATTCAAGGAATTCCAACCCCATATGTTCACAAGATCCACGAAACGTGATCCCTGAGATCAAGAATAAAGGGTTCAAGTTGCAGGGATGAACGGGCACGAGGATATGATTGTAGTTGTCATGGCAATTTGTGCAACCTGCCCGAAATGTTTATTACACTGGATCTCATGAGCAGGTGTACTTAATGTTGTGGGTGGTGGTTATAAACGTGTATGTGCATCCTCCATTCAAAAAAGAAAAAAAAAAATCAAGAAGTTGTTTTGGGGCATTAAACAGCGTGAAAAGTCACCGGCACAGGTGAGACCATTACCACTTCGATGGGTTCTTGCTGATGAACATAAAAAATTCAAAGGGTTATTCGGGTGTTTTATGCTCCACGCACACACAGTGGAAATGCCCTGGGCTAAGTTGGACCCAATTATGTGTTGAAAACAAAGGGGTAATTAAAGAAACGAGGCTTAAAAAACAGTGCAGCCTCCATGCTGGATGTCGTATTTACATGTGTAATAAGGTTCAGGTGTGTCCTCCTCTTGATCCGTGGGGCTTAAACGCTTACATTTGCCAATTCCCGTCACCTGCTACTTCTTTTTCTTTCTTTCTTTCTTTTTTCACCCGCCGCCTCCAGACGAAGCCTGCATTAACCTTCAGCTCCTAATCACATGAGTTGATTAGACGTCCTGCACCAAAACTGATGGTCCGCAAGCTCTTTATATAAATACTGGGAAAATGCCTGCCTAGCAACTGTAGGCACCTGTGAAGGGGAGATGGGAAGGCGGGGTGCATATGAAAGGTTATTCGCATCAATTTTTACTTGTCTGTTCTGGCTTTTTATGGTGTTGTAGAGATGGCGGCTGCTGCTGCTGCTGCTGGGATTAAATGAAAATGTGTTTGCTTTTGGCCAAAGGCTTTCCAGCACTCATTTTCAGTCTCCGGGGGATTCACAAGAGGAGGGGGCCTGAGGGAAAACAATACTTTTTTTCCCCCTACCTATTATTTTCAAATGTAACAGGGGTCCGAATGAAATACTGTATGATTTAGATTTAGAGCAAGGAACGGGTTGCGTCGACAGCGAAGTTTGGTTAAAGGAAGGGAAGACAACATGATGCTATTAAGTTCAATTCAATTGTTTACTTCAAATTCCAGGTTCATATAAGAGGCACGGTTGTAATTACTAAAAAAATAAAATCTGGTAGTTTTGCTGCGATGGCCGTCAAGCAAGATTTATAATGAACATCACGTGATTTTAAGTCTAGATAAATAAAAAAAAAATAAAAAAAATTTTGCTTCATTAATATTCCACAAACGCATTATTGATATGAATAACGTGTTTACAGTTGTGCAGGCGCAGAACATAGAGTCAAGAACGTTTTTGACTTGAGTTTCATAAGATTATTTTATATTCCTGGATTAAAAGTGTTTTTTTTTTTTATACAGCATTGCACTACCGTAGGCTAATGGTAGATTATAGTGCGTTCCGAATTACGTACAAATCCAGGATACGTCATTGTCATAGACTATTAAAGTAAATCTGTCAGAAACTGATTCCTAAAAAAAAAAAATAATTGTTACATAAAATGTGGCTTCTTGTTTATTGTTATATCTACAGGAAAAAAAGAAAAATAAACTGATTCCTAAACATTATCAATCAATCAATCAAGCAATCAATCGGCATGGCTCTGTGGTAGAGCGGTTGTCTCACAACCCTGAGGTCGTCTGCTTGATCCTAGACCTTTTGTAACCGCGTCGAAGTAGTAGTGGTACCATTTTAAGATTTTCCTTTTAAATAAGTTACCAAAAGAAAAGTGACAATATAACAATCCGGCTGCATTCTGGCGAAACCTCAAAGGGCAACATCTACTTGAAACGGGCATAAATGAAGAAAATATTTCTGATGCGTTTCTCCTCCTCGCCTCACGCGCCCTGAGAAAACGTTCACTCCTCTCTATTCCATCTGGCTACTGCGAAAAGCAAAAAAATAAATAAAGAAGCCAAACGTTTGAAAGCATTCACGCTGCTTTTGTTGAGCGCCGAGCGTCTGCGGCCTGAGACGCTGGCAGAATGTATTAGAAGAGCCCACACAACACCTGCTACATTTCACATCAACACAAACCAAATCAACTGTCAAATTGCCTGCGTCGAGTTTTCCAAACTTTTTTCACAGAAGGCTGCCCCTCTGGCATCCATGTTGGCTCTGCCAAATGGGCCGAGGCTCTCTCCTGGAGTGCGGCGCACGGCTTCGCCAAGACGCATCGTGCAGATTTCTATCGTCTTCTATGGTGATTATTGGATGGGCTTGTTTGTCAATGTTCTCGCCAGAGTAGTTGACCGCATGTGTACGTTTGTCAGCCAGGTCATCAGAAAAAGGTCACAATGAGGGAACTTGACTCTAAAAGGAGTCTTCATCAGGAGTGTTCATCTCTTCCCCCTAAATATGTTCTCATTCCACAGGAAGATTTTTGGCAGCATGACCGGTTGATATGCTCGAACACTGAATGGGGCATTTTAGGGGACAAATGTTTAATTTGGGGGAAACAGTGATCATTTAGAATGAAAAAATATATACTAAGCCCCAATGGCGTAATTTTGGGGAAATGTTGAAATTGGAATGATTTTGTGGAAGGAATTGCATGTCAAAAAAGGTAGGAGCGATTAAAAGAAACAGGAACGCAAGAAAAGTTCAGGAACCTTTGCAGATTATTCAAATGAGGTAGCTTTGGCAAAGAAAACTTTCAAGTGGCAAATTTCACACTCTTCTGTGTTTATTGTCTGTTGCTGGTATGTTCTTTTTTCCTATTTATTTGATGAATGTCAAGGATAAAACTTTCCTCTCAATGCTATGATACTATTTTTCACATTCTATACGGCTGAGCAGTAAAAATCTTTCAAGCTGAAGGCAAAAGTCCTTTAACTACTGAAAAGGTCCTATTTTCTCACTCAACTTTTTCTGCTTTTCAGCCCAGTGCACTTTGAGCTTTATGCCTAAAAGTAATTTCGCTTTTAATGTGCGTTAAAAATGGGGCGACAGCTGGCACTCACAACAAGCTTTGTCCACCGTGGCTCCATCGGCCACGTCTGGTTGGTCAGACTGCTTCCACCTTGGCCCCAACTAAATCCGATTTGAAAAGTCCAAAGTTATTTCATCCACATCGGCACAATTTTGTTTTCACCCCAGCTAGCGAAATAAATAGCGTGTAAACATAACCATAACCTGAATCATCTTTTGTTTTTCTGACAAACATTCATTACAAGCGGTGTTGTTTTTGAGGTGAGCAGCACGGTGGCACGTGTGACTTATCATGTATGCCTCGCATCAGAAGTTCTCAACTCTGACCTTCCTATGTGGCATTATTAACATGGACTTGTTTTGCGGTGTATCTGACGTTGTAGCCTTTGTAATGGTTATTTGTTTCAACCCTGCCACTCAAGATCCATCCATCCATTTTCTGTACCGCTTGTCCTCACAAGAGTCGCAGGGGGTTGCTGGAGCCTATCCCAGCTGGCTTCGGGCAGTAGGCGGGGTACACCCTGAACTGGTTGCCAGCCAATCGCAGGGCACACAGAGACGAACTCACAATCACACCTATGGACAATTTGGAGTGTCCAATTCACCTGCCATGCATGTTTTTGGAATGTGGGAGGAAACCGGAGTACCCGGAGAAAACCCACGCAAGCACGGGGAGAACATGCAAACTCCACCCAGGAAGGCCGAAGCCCGGACTTGATCTCACAACCTTTGCACTGCGAGGCGGACGTGCTAACCAGTCAGCCACCGTGCCGCCCCACTCAAGATCGTATTGACAAAAGCCTTCAGAGACGAATGTCCCTTAGATCATTTGATGTCTTGCCGTTTATTTGTCACCTCCCGTGGCTCCCCTGAAATGGAAACACCTTCCTTTCCCTCTCGCAACCTTGAGCGGTCAGACGGGTCCCGAGCAGGCAAGGCTGCGCCTTTTTGGGAAAGTCTCCCCCTCTAGCTTTCCAGCCGAATCAGGAGATTTAAGGGGGTCAAGAAAGGGGAGCGGCGGATAGAAATTTAATTAGGTGATTGTGCTTGAGGGGGAGCTACGCGAGCTGCTCGATAAACTCCCACACAAGCCGCACTCTCCGCCGCTTCCGTCATTCTCTTTCTTGTAGCTTGCATTGTATTATAGGGCCTAAAAAGTCTCGTCGAACAGACTGCGTCATCCTAATGTGCCTCATCGTGTTTTGTCAAAATTCTTCAGCGAGGTTTAAATAGGAGCTCATGAAGATTTGTTTGTAACCTTGCTCCGAATGGACGCAGTTTTGGCCTCAGCCGCAGACGGCGCGGAGTAGCTAGCGCCCCTGCTGAGGACTCTTGACGCCAAACACAGATCAATGCTCACTTCATCCATTTCTCCGAAGATATTAGAGCGCGTTCATCTCTCGGTTGGAGACAAAACTCCTGCTTGTGATGCTCAACGCCCTCCGCCACTTTCTGACTTCAAAATTGCATGAACCTGAAAGGGCTTTGGAGAATGATGAGAAGATGAGATCAGGTCTGTTTTGGCAGAGACTTTTTTTTTAGCTTGTATGGATCACAGAAGAGTTGTTGGGAGTTTGTTGTTTGTAAGCGAGTGATCGCACAAAAAAACATTGGCTGGCGCGCCGAGGGACTTTTTGCGTTTATTAAAGTGTTGTTTTCCAAAACGTCTTCATAAGAGAAGGGTCGTTGGCTGTGTAGCAGTTCGCAAAGCTGGGTTTTAACGCAGCTGGCGTGGAATCAGTTGCTATTAAATCATCAATCGCGCTTGCCCTGTGGTTAAATGCCAATCCGTTGAGCCGACCGAGACTTAACGAAACGTCAGACGGTGCGTTTCCGTGAGGTCTGCTGAAGGAATGCAGGAAAGTCGTTCACAACAAGAGGCCGTGAATGATGCCCATGGCCTGGGGTGCAATGCATCCTGGGATAGCAAGACTGCGGTCACCCTTCAGTTTGGTTGAATTCTGTCGCTAGTATTTTCCCATATAACAAAAAGATGAATTCCTTTATTAACTTAACGTTATTTATAGAGCGCTTTAAAAAAAATGTGATTAAGACGAGCTTTAAAGATGAACAGAGAAGAAGAAAAAAAAAGATGAACAGAGTGGGGGGCGCTCGCCTAACATTTAGCAGGTCGTCGTTCCAAAGACACAGCCCGGCAACGGAGATAACCTCTGACCCTCCCGCGCTCAGCCCGCTGTCCCATGTCAAAGTTTAAAAACAAATCAAATGGATATAGAAATGAAGTTATGTGCTCCCTCCTACGAACTGAAGACGCTTGAGTGAGAGCTGGCATGACAGTAATTAACAGTGCGGACATTTTAACATGCTTTTTCTCAAGTCAATTCATAGTCTAAATTATTAAAACTGGAAAAATTAATGGTTTAAAAAAAAAAAACGGTCAACTTAGATACATCCAGTTGGCTACCATTTGCAGTTTAGAAATGGTTTGGTAACGCATATAAAAACAAACCGGTTCTTGTTTGGATTTTTTTAATGTGTGTAAACTTAAGTGAAGGCAATTCAACCATTTTTTTGTCTTCATCTTGGCACATGGCCGACATCACAGCGACGAGTTTGTGACCGACTGTGATGTGCGCCTGCAGAGGATGCGATTTCGTCTGCAGAGAAACGGGATGAATTGTCACCGAGCCTCTCCGGGGGATGTTTTGATGTCTGTTCAGCTCACCGCGAATTGTATCTCACCGCATTGTGTCCACGCGGAGTTCTCCAAATTGGATCACAGCTGAGTTTTATCTTTGAATGTGGATCACTCTTCTTATAGACGATTGCTGGACGACGCCCCAACCGCGTTTTGTGCCTTTCATTTCTCCTCCCGTCCTTTTATATTCCTGATGCATTTTTGCTTCTTGCCGAAGCGAATATGGCAGCCCGAGTGAAGATTTCTGTCGCTTTATGTTCTGGGAAGCCTTTTAGCGAGACATTTGAAGAGTTTATAATGCAGATTTTTTTTCAGAAATACTTTTCTGATTTTAAGACCCGCTCATTTGCACTTTGACTGAAAGCGTTTGGACTCCCAACATCTTGTTCAAGCTTTTCAAAAGTTCTTTCTAAAATGCGGTGGCTTTTTTTTTTTTGCTCTCTATGGATCCAACCGTTGTGTAGCTCTAACCTTTCTCACGCACCATTTTATCTCCCGCCTTGTTCTCTCCGCAGATCATTCACACCATCAGCGTGGTGGACAAAGACGAGCCGCAGACTGGACATCACTTCTACTTCACGCTGGCCCCGGAAGCCTACGGCAATCGACACTTTGACCTGTGGGACATCAAAGGTGAGATTCTGGAAGAACACGAGAAGGTGCATTTGAGGAAAGCAGCGCTTTAGCTTTATCAGCGTAGATGTTGCTGGTAGAACGGCAAAGATATATTTGGGTATTGATACTTGAAAAAAAAACGTGATGATCAACGACAGTCGCTTTGAACATTTGCTACTTCGATGCAGTGGTGCCTTGAGTGGTTGAGTGCTGACTCCAGCGGTGCCAAAAGATATTTGGATTTGTTCCGTGACCACGCGTGTAATGCTTGTAATTCAAAGACTTGTGGTTTAAATCATCTTTTCCCATCGAAATGAATGTAAATGCCATTAGTTCATTCCAAAAGACCTCGCACCTTGCCAACGTTTGTCAGATGAAGCAATTTCCGGGCAAATTGCATTTGAATGCTGAATTGACATGTTGAAGTCGGAATAGTTGAAATCGGTCGAGAAATGCCGAAGTCGTTGAAGTACAGAACAGCAGTTGAGTAACGTGCGAATGCGACGGGTCAGCAAGACACAGAAATAATTCTTCACGGAGGATAACGAAATCAATTCCTGTGAGTTTTGTTATCACTTGATGTCACTTTGAGCGTTACACCACCACGATGCAATTCCCATCCGTGAGCCCGTTGATGACTTTTTGTGAAACAGGCACAGACAGTGCAGACATGACAAGTGACGAGCTTGTAATGACGTAAATATGTTAATGTACTGGCTTCAGTGCTCACAAAAATATTAGTAGAAATAGAAATAAGTTCAATATTTTTCATAAGGTTTAACAACATTTTTATATTGGACAATGCCGTGACTGGCAGTCTTGCTAGTAGGTGTGGCGCCGTTTTCGTCTAAATGGCTCTCGTGGGCTTTTGCAATTTGTAACTTTTCAATGTTACACTTGAGGCTCAACTATTTGTCTACAAGCCATTAACATGTCAATTTTACATAACATGTCCCCAAGTTTGTTGTTCTTGTTAGAATCATAATGACCCAGTTCTCCAAGTTCTTGCGTGTAAAAGTAAGCAAAGCACAGCCCAAATGACAACAACTATTCCGCTACAGTAAGACTGACAGCTCCAGTAAATAAACACCCTGAGCATAATATCCCGTGATTGACTTTTTTTTGCCAACTTCAGACGAGGCGCCGTTTATCGCGGCGCCGCACATCCTTTTCGCCTGGTTCGCCTCGCCCCCCCCCCTCCCCCGCCTTCGAAAAAAATAAATAAATAAAACACGTGGGCAGATCCTCGATTTAAAGGCGCGGACTTAAGCCAACGTGACACGCGGCTAAATCAAGATTGATGTGACACCGGGGAAATGTCACGGGGAGGCGGCCTGAGCTACGGGGAAATGTCACCGCGCCGGCTGAGGCAGCGAGCGAGCGAGGCCCGCTGCAGCCCGAGCCGCGAACCTGCACGCACGCACAAACGGGCAGGAAGATGCATCCCTCAAGCTTCCTCCAGCTGTGCGCACACACACGCAATGCATACATGCGCACCTCCGCCAGCATGTGTAATTTCCTCGGCGCTCGCGTGACATGTGAGTGATTAAATATATGTTAAAGGTCACATGTCACCAACCGACCACACGTGTTTGTTTATATGGTAGGCCAGGGAAGGTAATCAAAAACATCCCCACTATAGTGAGCCTTGTATACCTAAGTGTGTGTGGGGGGGTGGGGTGGGGTGGGGGGGGAGGGTCCCACACACACAGACTTTGTAATCCTCCCACCCGTTCTCGTTATTGGCCTCTCCCGTGTCTCCTCTGGTGGACGCGTTTGTCAACCTGTCACTTTCAATCTGTCGCATTTTCTCCTCCTCATGCCGTCTGCGGGACGCGGCGCACACCATGATGAAGAGGAGAGAGAAAAGAAAAGAAAACACCCTACCCCCCCCCCCCCCCCCCCCCTCTATCAGACCTACCTATCGCCAACGCCATCACGGCCATCGTGCTGATAAACACTTTTCATGTTGTCAGTGGTCGTCAGGAAAAGCAAACATCAGCACGGCAAACTCGGCTGATTCCTGACGCGACGCTTACGGCGACGAAAGTTACTTTAAGCACTTTTGCTTGATTAGATTAAATCATTTTTTAATTGTGTTAGTGTCTAAATAGTTCCGCTTGTGCTCGTTATGTGTGCGAGCGCTTTTCATGTTACCCATTCTCCGGCGTTATTTCTCTCTTTCCGTACTTCTGAAACACGTTTAGATTGGAGTTTTGTCTTCAATTTTTACAAAAAAAAAAACATACACATGTGAATCTAAGTGGGAGTGACAAGTGATAGAAACTTAAAACCAGAAACATGCAGTATTTCATTTACTAAGATGACTTCCACCATTACTGCTACTAAAGATAGACCAATACGTTTTTTTCAGGGCTGATACCGATGACGATTATTAGTAGTCAAGGAGGCCGATAACCGATATATGAAGCCGATATTCATTTTCAGTAAAGCGGGGGGGGGATATTGGCGTAAAAATTGTTTAAAACACAAATGCCAATCTTGACTCAGTTGCAACGTCTTAAAGCGTGTTTATTGAACAATTTTTCAGATGTAGATTATTTTTTTTTTATCTTAACAAAAACGTTCAGGGAGCTCCCAAGGTTATCAGTACACCTTATGTTGAATGGAAACTTAATCACAAATATCATAACTCTCTAATGCTTTCAACAGTAAATCTTAAACCAAAATTAAAAAATACCTCAAATCTTAAACTTTCACATTTCTTTGTTGTAATGTCAAAAAAAAAAAAAAAAGGTTCCCAGGGTCAGTAGCATCTTATAAAGTTAACTGGAAATTTTAATAAATAGCTCTCTGAGATTAAAATGGTTTTAGATTGACTTTATATCGGCCGTCAGATTAAAAAAAAAGGCCAATACCGATATTTGTGAAAATGCCCAATATCGGCGCCCTTCTCCCTTACTGCTGCGACTACGACATACCAATGAAAACGCATTTTTAAATGAAAACGAATTTTTACATTTCTTAAGATATGAATATTTTTTATATGATTTAAATACCAAATAATGTCTTCCTGGCGTGCCAGAGAAGCACGGGTGCGGCGTGGAAGATGGATTGCCTGATATCGCTTATGCAAGCGCACCCGCCAAGATGCTCCAACTCTATTTGTCAAAGCCTCCGCAGGAATTCTCGTCCATCCGTCTTTGTCTGCCGGACGGGCTTCATACACAAAAGCGCCGATGTTTAATTTCTGTTTATTCTGCTTCCGTTCTCGCCATGCGTTCATGTTTGTTTACGTGAGGAAATACACATGATTGATGTCGAGAAAAAAAAGCGACCGTGGAATCTTGTTTCAGGAAACAAAATCGTGTTGACGTAAACAGTATCTCTGTCGTCACGGCAACCCTCGCCCATCCACCGTAGTGGTCTCTCATATTGGTAAAACAGCGACTTGTAGAATTTTACGGGATGCGATTTGTCGCTTCTCTATCTGCCTTTTCTTCGGCTTCCTCTCTCGAGTTTTCGGAAGCTCCTCACATACGTTTTTATTTCGACGCCGTTTCAAACCCTGACCCCCCCAAAAAAAAGCATCATATGTCTCCTGCTCCTCCAACCCCGACCCAGACACCACCGCCGGCATCCGCACGCAGCGGTCGGGCTTCAACCGCCACGAGCAGAACGTCTACTTCCTGCCCATCCTGGTGTGCGACAGCGGCCCCCCCTCTCTCAGCTCCACGGGCACACTGACCATTTACATCTGCGGCTGTGACACAGGTGAGCGCCATTAGCGGCAATCACCATCGCCAATCAGGATCGGCAGCGCTGAAAGGTCATCTGTTGTTTTGCTTTTTGCGCACAATTTGTGAGCTGCAGCCCCCCCAAAAAAAAATCAAGGCAAGGCCACAAATTTTAATATACTGTAAACTTGACTATTCCACTCTGGATGACTTTAATCAGTGTCCGCTGAACTGACGCCTCTATGTAATGTGATTTTTATTATTATTATTATTATTCTTTTTTTTTACAGAGGGAGCCGTCACGTCCTGCAACGCCACGGCCTATGTAATGAGCGCAGCTCTCAGCCCGGGGGCACTTATAGCACTGCTGGTGTGCATGCTCATCCTCATAGGTAAGCGGATTTGGGTGGAAGGGCAGACGGAGGTACTCATGAATATGTAGTTATATTAGAGGATACGTGTGTGTGTGTGGGTGATGGGTTGGATACGCACACCTGATCGATATGGGCCCGGGAGCGGTTGTCAGGTCAACTACACAGTCAATTATGTAGTGGGGCCAAATGGACACAGTTTTAGAGTAGTATTTTTATTTTGGAAGAGTTGGGGGAAAAAATAAAAGTCACTCAAGGGTTGAGGAACAAACTCATGACCTTAAGCTTGGGAGACTGGCTGATCTACTCCCTGAGCTACGCAGCTCTTGCTGTGTGTTAGTATATTGCTCATTTCAGCTGGAATCTTCGTAACTCCCAAGCAAAATTTATGTTTTTGGTCTCCTCTTGGACATCAGCAAACCGTAGGAGGGGCATAGCTCAGGTGGTAGTGTGGCAGTCTCCCAAGCTGAAGGTCGTGAGTTTGTTTCTCAACCTCTGAGCGACTTTTATTTTATTTTTTTCAATTATTTTATTTTTTTCAATTATTTTATTTTACTCTCTTCCAAGTGCAAATATTACTCTAAAACTGAGTCTATTTGGTCCCACTCTAAATAGAGTCAAATGTACTCTACAGTATTTACCGGGTACTCATTCAGAACCACCAGGATCAGGGGATTTTCATCAAGGGCTGTTTCAGTAAAAGGGCTGCAGTGAGGCTGCGTATTCACATTTCGATTTTCTAAATCTTAACCAAGACCCCACGCACGGCAAGGAAAATAATCGGCATGCGTGGGCCAGTAAATGACATGAGAAAAGTTCGATAAACACTCATCCTAAACGTTTGCTCCTCTTTTTGTGTCCGGTAAAAACCTGCGCTTCAGGTTGCTTCCTAATGTCACAAAATGCAACTGAAGAGGATTTGCAATCGTAAATATTGAACAATTCTACCACTTACGATTGTTGGATGGTACTTTTCCTGAAAATTACCTCTTTTGTTATGATAAATGTTGCGTAAGTATCTATGCCACCAATAAAGTGCTTAGTTTTACAGCTGTTGTTTTTAAGTTTGCAGGTTTGCATAAAAATTATATAAAACTTTATTTATTATTTAAGAATTGTTCAACTTGGCATTACAAATCATGCAATGAGGATGCTGACTCCCATCGCTCAACTCTATATTTGTAGAGCACTTTAAAACAACAACTGCTGTTTTTTTTTTAAGTTGAAACTCGGGGCAGCAGACATAATAAAAACTGCAGGGGCCCCGGAATTGAACCCTGTGGAACACCAATTAGGGAATTCATAATGAATACATACTTTATTCGTCTGGCCACCTTTTCTTTTTTTTTTGCTCGACATAGTTAGAGTGAAGGGATTGATTCATATAATAATAAAAAATCACATGACATACTATCATATTCAAAGGAACAGTACAATGTCAATGGCTTTTCATCCTTGGCGGAGGTCTTTGCTCCATTGCGAGCATTCTGGCTTGTCACTTTCTTTCTTATTGAGATTAAATGAAAGGGGCAAACCCACTTGACACTGACAAGACGTTAAACGCGCTTGTACAAATGCAAACATGTTCTACACGCAGCGACTTGCTCTTGTTCCGTGTGAACTTTTTATGAATAGTCGTTACACCAAAGGCGAGCGCGCGCGGCGCCACCTGAATGATGGATGACGCGACACCCCGCTGCTTGCAAATGTGACTCACGCGGCTATCCGTGTGTCTTGTGCAGAGCTCGTCCTAATGAGACTTGTTAGGGACTTGCCTCCATTTAAGAAGAACATCTTCTCGGCAGCAGCGCATCACTTATTCATCATCTTTTTGAAAGCATCCGCAAACATGTTGCGTACACGCCAGATGCAGCCGCCTGTGCTTCCTATTCAGGACAACTGTGTTGTGTTGTGTTGTGTTTTGGGGGCCTCACCAGCTCAAAGACACCAAATGAAAAGCATTATAAGAAATGGAAATGTTTTCACTTTGAGACATTTACCTTGGCAGTACCTCAATCGTATGTTTGGGTTTTTTGCATGGATTTAAACGCAAATCGGGGGACCGTATTATACACAAGTACAAAGACAAAAAATGTTTTTTTAGGGGTGATAGTTGGGGGTGTGAGTTATCCATGGGAGTATACCGTATACAACCCAAGTCTCTTATATAGCTCAGTGTAGGGCTGGGCAATAAATCTAATTAATTCGATACATCTTCATTTTAAAAAAATCGAATCGTTGAAAATTTGCTAAATCGTGAAATCGGATTTTCTCTTCTGGACGAAAGTTTCTGTGAGTTGTAATTTTGCACAAGTGGCAGAATGCTGGATGGATGGTTTACAAGACCTGTTACAATAGCTACCAACTACTTAATTGTGGAATTTGAATAAATGTGTGTTAGATTTATTAGATTGAAATCGTAATCCTCCTGAATGATTGAAAGAGGAAAAAAAAAAAAAAATCGCGATTTTTTTGTTGTGGCCCATATCGCCCAGCCGCAGCTCAGTGGCTAAAGCAAACGACGATACAGGGTTCTTTTTGTGGGGGGGGGGGGGGGGGGGGTATTTTGGAAGGACTGGAACAGCTAAATAGCATTTGAATTCATTTCAACAGGCAAAATGGATTTCATATTCAAGTAAATTAAGAGTGTACCTGTCTCTTGCTGAAAATCAGCTGGGATTGGCTGCAGTTACCAGGGACTCTAAATGAAGACAAGCTCAATCGAAAATGGATGGGAGGAATCACTCTCCGAGTCCGTGAGCGCACTCCATGGTGTGTAAGTGTCTATACACACAGAAGCAGGCATCGTCACTCTCCTGAGATGGGACCGCCTCTCGGTTACATCAATTGAAAATGAAAACTAATTTCTCCCTAATTACTTTACAAACAAACCGTCCCTCCGTCCGTTCATTCATTAAAAGGCCCGGTGTGATGAATCCACGCCGTCGCCGCACCGCAGCATCTGCATGCCTGCAGTCCAATTAACTCCCCATCTGCTGGCGATGAACTTCCGGGTAGGGCGGCGCAGCGCGGAGCCGCGCGCGGGCAAATTAACCGTCTTGTCAGGAGCGCTTATCGCAACATCTGCACACACGCTTGGGAATGATGGGGAAAGGTCCATGTGGTTCCTACTTGCATTGCAAAGGGTTAGAATATGTCCGGTAAATTTTCCTGGTATTTTGGAAATAATCTGAAGAAATATGAACAATTTGTTTTTTTAAGGCAGTCATTCAAAATTATGGGATGAAAACAGATTTATTTGTAAATTCAAGAAAGTTTCAACTGTATTTTGGTGTCGCAGAATCTAAAGAATTTCCAAAATTGGCTCGAATTTTTGAGATATTCCATATTTTTATTTAAGAAAAATCTTAAAACTGACTTTTTTTTCCAAGCATACATATTCTTTCAAAAGAAAGACGGCAATTGTTACCGCAAAAAGCCTTCTATATATAAATCATGTTTCATGTGAAAACCAATTCTCAAAAATTGGCAATATTCAGGGAGCTCCCATGGTTATCATTACATCTTAAAAAGTCAAATGAAAACTTACAGAAGCAAACACCATAGCTGTTTTTTCCAAAATGTTAAAAATCCTGAAATCTTAAACTTTCACATTTCTTTGTTTTAATGTCGAACAAAAACAAAAGGTTCAGAAGGTTCCCATGGTCAGCAGCATCTCTTATAAAGTTAACTGAAAATGTAAATAAATTGTTCCCTGAGATTCAGCTTTTAAGTCTTAGCTTGACCTTTTATCGGCCGTCAGATTTTGAAAAAAAAAAAAACGATACCAATATTCGTCAAAATGCCCAATATCGGTGTTCAACTCTATCAAAAATATTGATATCTTAAAAACGATTGATTTGTTCATAGAAGAACAAAACCATGAATGTTTTTATTAAAATGTCATCCACCCAACCCGTTGTCGACTGACGCTAATCTCCCACGTTAACTGCCTTTTCGATAGCTGTCGCTTCAAGTGCCTGCGTGGCTAATCGGCAGCGACGTCGGCGCGCTCTCAGCGAGGGTTCGTCACAAGGTTAAATCCGCCGCGACCGCTCTATTTGCACAAGAAGCATCTGCACATACGATGAGGTTGAGAGCGTTTTCCCTGCTGACACTCGTGCCCGCTTTAGTATGCGCGGAGGTGCGCGCCGCAATTTACCACGCAAGCGCCCCCCCCCGAACCCCGTGACAATTAATTCGGTCCATTCACGGCGGAGAACAATAAACACAATGGTTATAGGCACGGCCTTCCCAGTGGAGCCCAGTAAACAATGTGAGAGGAGTGATTGGATGTTATCGGCACAAACTGGTGTGCGGCGTCCGCTTTGCGAGTTGAGTCGGGCTCACTCGAGCCTCGTAAGACTCTTTAGGTGAGCAGGAAAGTCACTTTTGAGACCGTTTAACTCAAATAGTGGCCATTATCGGGAACGGCTGAGATGATTGTATTCCAAAGAGCAGGAATTTTGGTGGAAATCGGACAAAATGTCTGTAAATGGCCCAAATCATCCCTAAATGGCTACTTAAAAAACAATCAAGACTTTTTGGGCATTTTTGTGGTCCACTGCCTAATAAACATGCCTGTCAAATGTCATGCGGTTCCTTTGGACGAGTTCATCTTTGAAGGACCCTGAGAAATGGCCAAAATAATCCCAAATTGCCTGTTTGGAAAAAAAAGAAACATTTCAGATTTACCACGTTTTATTTATTTTTTGGTTTTGTTGAGAACTTCAAATGCATTGTGGTTCATTGAAACTTTGTTCTTTACTAAACTACTACAAATGGTCTAATGCTTTTCCTTTTTATAAATAATAAATAAATCTGTGTTCAGCATGTTTATTACAGGTTTCATTTCATATGTACTATTGTGAAATTTCAACTTTATTTCCTCAAGTTTGAAGTACACGTACATGTGGTCTCTTTTTAGGCTATAGTTTGTTTTTTTTTTTACTTGTAAATGCACAAAGATGATTGGCATCCGCCCCCGAGGACAGGAAGCAAATGATGGAACGATTTCCACTTCTAAGGCAACCTTGAACTTTTCCGTGTCGTCTTAACAACGTCAACATGCAAATCCCCCCTTGGACGCAGCTCATGTGACGACCACGCTGTGTGCACGTGTGCCGTTTGTCTTTTGTGTTAATGCTTGCTTGCTTGTTTGTTGTTGTGTTCACGGCATCAAACACTTCGCATCCGTCTGGGCCGAAACGGACCCTTTTATTTATAGTCGTTTTATCTCCGCCAGCATTTCGGGCATTGATTCCTGAAGACGCATCGAGGCGCCCGCCGGGTAATGATCTCTTTTCAATTCTCGGATGCCAGTCGACTCGGACACAATCGTTGCAGCATGCGAGGAATAAACAGCATAATATTACACAATAAAAGTAATGGTTTCTAAAGTCGTGTCACACTGTGGACACTGTGCTCTTTTTGCAGTTATTCGCCGCATTTAAAGTGCTGATGCATCCTCACGCTCGAACTTTCTTTAAGCTTGAATGAGTATTGATATAAAAGCTCGTCCCTCCCCCCTTTTTTAAGGCGTTTAAATCATAATTTTTGGGCCAGGCTGCAAAATCGATGCTCATGCATTTCAAATGGAAAAACTTGACAAAACACCGAAATCGCCTGAGCATCCCTGCTGTGGGTCGGCTCCCGCAGAAGTCAAATCAAAGTTACATCGGCAGCACTCATTGGAAAAGCCGTCAGGCGCATTTGTGGTTATGCGGGAAAGTGCATAAGAATAACATCTTAGAGTACTTTTCACTGCATATCGCTGGCGTCAGGCCGAAACCTCATAAGTCACAAATTGGTAATATTTCATATTTTAAAAAATAAAAAAGTTTGTCAGTCCAAACGTGTGGGTGTTATTTATTTATTTATTTACAAATGAGTAACACATCTAAAGTGTTGAAAGTCTTTTTAAAGACGCCTCTTTGAAGTTTTGGAGGTCTCCTGAAAACTGCCGATTTTGGAGCGAGGTTTCTGCCCAACGCCAGCAATTCGGATAATGATGGATGGAATAATAACGGATTCAATAATATTCAAATGTTGTCCTTGAGCACAAAATCTTGCCTACCTCGGTATACTCACCATCAACGTTATCCTCTTTAAAGGTTTGATGCAGATGAGTTGATGATTAAAACCTCTCGCTTGAGGCCAAATGTTTTGCCCACTAAAACTCTGGCATAACTCTTTCTCCTCCTTCCCCCTCTCAAGTCCTGGTCTTGCTCATCCTGACCCTCAAACGTCACCGGAAAGGCCAGCGGATGGCCGAGGACGAGGAGGACATGCGGGACAACGTCATCAAGTACAACGACGAGGGCGGCGGCGAGCAGGACACTCAGGCATACGACATGAGCGCCCTCAGGAACCTCTACGACTTCCCCGAGGCCAAGAGCGCCGCTGCCGACTCGGTCCCGGACATCCGCACGCTGCCGCACTGGTTGCAGGCGAACCGGTTAGCAGGCGGGGCGGCGGCGGCGGCGGCGGCGGAGTCGTGTTCGGCCGCCGACTTCTCCCTCTTCAAAGGTTACATCCGCAAAAAAGTGGAGCAAGCCGACGCCGATCTCACAGTGCCGCCGTATGACTCGTTCCAGACGTACGCCTTCGAGGGCGCGAGCTCGCCCGCCCTGTCGCTCAGCTCCATCCACACACTGTCCACCACGTCCGAGCAGGATTTCTCGTACCTCAGTGACTGGGGGCCGCGATTCCGCCAGCTGGCGGGCTACTACGCGCCGGGAAAGCCCGACGAGGACGGCTCCTAGCAGAGCGTCGCGTCCTTGTGCACAGACTTCTTCTTCTACTCGTTCTTTTTGTCCTGTGTTCTCCTAAAAACACACAGCAAAAAAAGACCTCCTTGTCTTACTTGGTTCCTCTGACCGGGTTTTGACTTTTCTGAGGGACCTTATTTGGGAATTGAGTGCGACAGCTGTGAGAGAACGCAAATGTCAGCTTTGCGGAATTGCCGTTTGACAAAGTGAAGGAGAAAGCGGCAGCAAATGTTCCAGCAAATCTTTGAACTAAAGTGCAGCGTTTCTCCATGTGGACAAAACTATTGGGACACATTCATCGAAACGAGGGTCAATCTCGAGCCGTCCGTCCATTTTCGGTTGTCTCAGTAGTGTCACATGTAAAGCTGACTTTTGGCAAAAAGCGGGTTACACCAGGTGTAAGAAGACAAGATTATTCCCCGGGGGTTAACCCTTGGGAGTTCATCTGTCCTAGGATGCTCTTAACTAACTCAATTGCAAAAATCATACGGACAGAAAAAAACCCGATTCATGTTCACACTGAGCAGGTTCAAGAAAGACTTCCTCATATAGTGAACCTGACTTGCCGTCAGAGGCAAGGATAAACTCTGTGTAAGGAAGAAACCTCAACCAGAATCCAAGATCTGCAGGGCGAACATCTGCCTCGGCTGGTTGGTTTGAGATGTAAAAACAGTACGAGGGACGGAGGGTAGATAGAAATAATGATACCGGTCCCGCCCCAATAGCACCGTCCCTTGGTCTCGCCGTCGCTTATAATAAGCAGAAAACTCTGAAAGCGTACCTCAAGACAGAACCAGCCATAGGAGACGGAAAGAAAGACAAGAGAGGCACAAGTTAGTAACATATGACATGGATGGTGACGGGTTGAGAATATCAAGAGACAAGACGACGAAGGGAAGCTCGGCGCATCGCAGCAGATCCCCCCGACAGTCGTGGCCTGTGGCGGCATAACTAAGAGATGACGTTTGCTCTTGGAACGAGAGAGGCTGTCTTGCCTTTCCACAGGAGAGGAGGAGACTCATAGCTAAAGGCTCTACCCTCTCATAACAAGTTTTTGGAACCGCAAAGTAAATGGAAGCTCTGGGAGAGGACAGCCTTCTAACTCAGTTGATAAAGCACCGCAAAAGCTCGAAGGTACGATCATGCCTGGCAATGTCGCGCTTTTGTATGTAAGAAGGATTTTAAACTCTCAGAAATCGCAAGTCAGAGACGCTAGAAATATCATCTAAAATAATCTCTGCAAGTAAAACTCATGTAGCGGGGGTTTTGGACCAGTTTGAGGGGTATTTACAGATTTTTGGGGGGGCAGCCCATTAGCGAAAAATTGCAATAATCCAGCCTCGAGGTCCCAAAAGCGTGAATTTGTTTTCCAGCCTTAGCAAGTCGCGCCTCTTGACACTTGTTTTATGTGAGATATTCAAGTCCCTGTTCAAATGTAATTAAATGTCTTTTAAATTTGACACACCACAGAGAAGAGTGCCCTTTAGAACCCTGCCAAATTTGAACGATTAAAGAAAAAAAATGTCAAGTATATAAAATGAGGCGTGTCCACTAAAATGTTCTTAACTCAGCAGTCAAATGGCAAAAGCCACTACAACAACCTGAAAAATGGATTCTGCTACTTCTAGCAACTTTCTTGTGCCGACACATTAATGTGTCATCGAACTGCGAAAATCCGCTTAAAGGCCTTCCTTCCTGGTTTTAACAGGGATTTTTCCATACAACAATAAGGCGTTCTACGGCTAAGCGCCAGTCCACAAACTGAAGACGATCGATGTGTTCACACTCGTGGCCAATCACGAGGCGCTCTAAAACGGCCAAGCGATGTCACAGTTGCGCCAGATAACAACGGATGCCAACCGGGGCCCTCAATTTCTTATAAAGTGGGCGGGGGGAGTTTTATCTCAGTCTATGTGGATCGCTGGGCCCCGTTTTGACTTTATCGCAGGGGCGGGGCATAAAATGTTGCATTTCAAAATTCCTTCGTGGCGAAGCATTCCCGGTTGTCCGTTTCGCACGTGAAAATTTGGAGGCATTCGTAACATCCCTCAACGTACAAAAAAGTATTTTGGATCCAATTGCTAAACCGAACAGGAAGTCCCCCATTTTGATTTACATTTTTTGGCCCTTTATAGAGCTCATATTAAACTCCACCTACAGAATTTATCCGACCATCTTTAAACTTGCCGCGTTTCATTTTAAGATTAAAAAGTTTTTAGTTTATCGCATATGTTGTTGCCGTGGCGATGCACTGTTTGCAAAAAATGAATAAAGATGCAGTTTTGGAGGGTCTAAAATGGGCGAAAAGTCATCAAACTTGGTACATCCATCAGACCAGTCATGAGCGTCAACATTTTAGAGATTTCTTGTGCAATTTCAAATAAATGGCTCAATAGCGCCCTCTAATTTTTTTTATTTTTATTTTGCCTGAAATGGTCTGTCATCCATTTCTTTGTCTTTCACACACGCCTGGCATTCCAATAACTATCATAAGGAAGAATGGTTCAAACATTGAAGGTTGTGGTTTCAGCTGACTTCAAGTTGAATATGGGTTCATTCTGCAACTTTCAATAAATCAGGTGTCCCAATATTTTTGTCCACTCAGTGCCCACCCTCACATGGCTGACATCATTCAGTTCCGCAGTCTTTTTTGTTGTTCACACTGGATGCCGCAAATGGCCAAGGCAGCCCTTCAAAATATGTTTTGGTTTTTAAAGGGTGTTGATATTTATGTATTTATTTGCTTTTGTATTTATTTATTTACATGGATATTGCCTGGAATCTGACACTGGGAGGTAAAAAAAAAAAAACAGATCGAAGATAAGGACAAGCTCGTGTGAGTTTGACTCTGGATTATATTTGTATTTTTGTTTTTCTATGAAAGCTTTTGCTAAATACATAATGTGAAAAGGATGGCGTGTATAACGTGGAAAAGAACAATTCTACGCATTCTTGCAGTTTTGTTTTTTGTTTTTTGGAGGGGATGCAAAACAAACAATTGTGTTTTAAGTTGTCGGGGGAGGGAAACAATTTGAAGGCACAAATGATACGTGTTTCATGGAATTGCCAGTTTTATTTCCCGACGTTTGTTTATGTGTGTATAAAAGAAAAGTTGATTTTGCATCACAAAATCTTTGCTTTGCTGTTGATATTTTATTTTTATTTCTTTTTGTACTTTACGTGAAGGGAAGGTTCCAAGGTATAATGAATGAACTGGTCGCATCCTCCTTATACCGACAACTTATAATTAATGTTGACCTCAATGTATGGAAAACTGAAAAAAAGAGAGAAAAACACAAATAAATATTTAATTTTTTTGATAAACTCCATCTGCTTGTGTGCATTTAGTTAAATACAGTACTACATTGTATTTATTTGAAGTTGTCTTTACAAAGGGTCATTATTCTCGCATAATGTTGTGAGAATACAATTCTGATATTACAAGTAGAAAGTTATAATGCTAAACTAATATAGTTGTCTTTAAAAAAAGTAACTGATTAAAAGTTTATATTCTACTCATAATTATTTTCTAAAATTGACACTTTTTGTCATTCTATACATTTTATTCTCGTAACATTACAACTTCGTGGTCAGAACATGAATTTGAATCTGAGTGGTATTTTTTTCGATTAAAATCATTAGTACTTTCCAACTTTATTTGCATATATGGATTAATGTCGCTATTATTATGCTTGTTTGCAGAGGCGTACATTCCGTCAATGTTAATGGAAGGTCTGTCAATCTTTCAATAATGGACGCCTGTTGTGTTGACGAATGATGGGAAACTTGACAAAAAAACTTTGGCAGACTAAACATTGCTGGAAGACGATTTTGGTCTGTCGATGTAATCGATGCCCAGTTCGCTAAGGATTGACGAAAACAATGCGGTTCGGCTTGAAATATCGACGATGACGGAAGGTTGTCCCGACCGTTGACGTTTGACGGACGCTCAAAATTCATGGACATGCCCGCCTCTGCTCGTTTGCATGATATTGCAATTGTTTGCCGATAATGTCTCCCGAGTTGCGAGTCATTGTGTTGCTACAGTTTGTGTGTTGTCAGTGGGGAGGAATTCACAGATGAATCCTGGGTGGAAACAAACGGAGCATTTGACATGCACAGCCAAACAAAGACCTTCTGTCATCTCACCCCCACCCCCCCATCAGGCTGCCTTCTGCCAAGCTACCGCAATTGTCGTAGCCATCGGAAGACAACGAGGCGCGCGAGGTGGCTTTCATCTAAAGCCATGTTCATTTCAAAGCAAAACAACAAAAGTGCTTTTCGCAAGGAGCGGCGGCGGGGCAGCTCAGACAATGACGGCAAAACGTGTGTTGCACTGGAAAACTAAAACAGTCACATTTGTCAGGAGCAACTTTGAACTCGCATCCCACAGGTCTCGAAGAGACGTTTGACCTATGCTGTCTTGCTTTGGAGAATCCAAAATTGTACAAAAAACGATTTGAAAAAAAATAAAAATAAAAAATTATTTAAAAGACATGAGTGCATCAAATCGAACTTTACAGTGGCCTACTTTACAAGTTCATTCATATGTATGTCAAATGACAAGAAACATCGTAGCTCAAACTTTCAAACGGAGCTATATCGAATCGTAATCCCACTGAATCAAGTATTTACATGCAACTGTTTGTTGACGGGTGGTCGTGGTGAGTTTGATGCGACAGTACATAATCAGACAATAGTCTGCGCTAGTGATGAGAAAATTAATCTTCATGAATCACTATGAAGCGCCATCTTGTGCACGGCAGCTCCTTGGCTCGTCCATGGCTGGTGTGTGTAGCCAGTGTGTGAACTTTGGCCATGCAAGAGTTTTCCCAAAATTCTGATGGCCAACACACAAGAACTTTTTTTTAATGGAAAAAAAAAAGTTTTTGAAGATGGAAAAATATATATTTTTGAAAAATATATCAAGGAAAAGCATGTGAAATTTTTTTTACGTACCAGTCATTTTGTAAGTGTAATAAAAAAATGTTTTTATCACTCTCACTTTTAAATAAGAAATATTTTTAACAAAGAAACTTCTTTCTTTTTTTTCAAGAATAAGTGGGAAATAATATAGGGGGATAAAAAAATTATTTTTATAAGCCTTTTTTTTTAAAGATTTAAAAAAAAAAAATCAAGATAAATATTCATATTCTTACAAAATGATTGATAAAAGTAGGATTTTATTTATTTATTTATTTTATTGGGGGGGGGGGGTAATTGTCTAAAATAATATTTTTTCAAGAACAGTCTGATAAAAAGTCACTAGCAAATGAAGCGAAACGTTATTTCCATCCCACTGCTGTGCAGAGCGCGACTTTTGTGAACGTGCGCCGCTCGGTTGCACGTGTTCTTTGCTGCGTCTCCGCCAAACAGCGACAATTAACATTAACCTTTCGCTCAGCACTGCACAACAAAACAGTCAAGTAAATGTCACCACCGGCAATCCGGCACGGAAACACGCCCACCCGCCCACGTAGGCCATCGGGAGCGCTTGTGCGCCTCACAAAAGACAATGTCGTCACATGGCCTCCAGTCAGGTGACCTCACCAACGCCAAGAGGAGAACTGCGCATGAGTCAGCGCGTGCCGGAGGGAATTCAAGGGAGCGTTTCCTCCCTCACTCGGCCGCTTTTAGTCACATTTTGTCTGCAAACAAGCTTATCATTCATCTTCCATCATTGTCAAAATGAGACAGTTTTTGACCCCCCCCAACCACCAACCCCCGCCCGCTAATTCCACTGCGGCTCTAATTAGGGAGCGTGTCACTCCGTCTCACCATGATGGTAATGACTTCTCTCTTTTACTCTGTTTGGGTCACTGACAGACACGGAACACGAACAAAACACATTTGGGTCATATTTTTAGCAGGGTGTTGATATTTAAAAAGAAAAATATGAATTGATGTAAATTTGTGATCATTACAAGCAGTGGCGTAGCAACATTCCCCAGAAGGGATTGCCGGAGGCTATTCGCTGCATAGATAGTACGTCATTTTTAAATTGCACAAATGCATCTTCAATAAGGAATCACAATTAATTGTGCTTCATTTAAGCGACTTATTTTGTTTTAGTTTGTTTAACTTGAGCAAGAATCCTTCTGAGTCCGAAAACAGGAAAATAAAATGACTAATCACATGGTCGTTTAAAAATAATGTAAACAAAAGCTTTTCTATAAATGGCTGTTTTAATTTACTAAACATTGTTTAAAAAAACTAAACAATGTAATGCATGGTCATTTACAACAACAAAAATCAGCTTTGCTACTTAAAAAAAAAAAAAAAAAAAAACCTTACTATACATACATGGTGTTTAAAAAATAAAATTAACACCTTACATGGTCATTTAAAACAACAAAAAACGCCTGACTGGTCTTTTGGTTTTTGTCGCCTGACTATACATGGTCGTTTTAAAAAGCATTTTAAAAAGGGGACATCTTTTTAAAAATGCCTTAATATAAATGATTGTTTGAAAAAAAAAAAAAAAAGTCTTACATGTTTCAGACCAAACGTAAAAGTATAATGAAATATATAACGATGATATAATGACTATAGTTCAACTATTACTACGGAAAAAAATAATAATAATTTCGTTACGTTCTACCATACAGCACCTGCAGTCATTACGGCTTTGAAATATTTCAGCAATGTTACATAAATACATGTGGCCATACCTTATTTATTGCATGCATAAGAAATCACAATGCACATAATAAATTTTTTCCCTTGCTCATTTATCCAGCGTGCACAATGATCGTGGAAGGTAAACATATCTCAAAATGCCTTTGGGATCAATTTGTATTCTACATGTAGAATTTATGTGATGTATCTTTTTCTGCACTTTGAAAAGGTCACGCATACTCGCAGTACCAAACTCAGGTTGAAATGATTTTTGCGGTAATAAATTTGGTTGTATTAAAACAACTCAAATGCAAGTTTTTCCAGTTTTGTGCAGTGTTGATATTGACCACTTTTCTTTTTTTTTTACTGTGGAAAGATGTAGACCAGATAAGAACATTTCCGGACTTAAAACCCTATAGAACATGCATTTTCCTTCCATAATGGATTTTAAGAACTGCCAGTTATGAAGCATTTTGTAATTCCATAAGCTGATTAAAAATGTGAAACTGACTTTACTCGTTCCATTAAAAAATGAAATCCTTTATTTAGAACAGCCTCGTACTCTCTCGAGGCTCTGTTTAATATTTGCGACGAGCTTCCACCTGAACTGACATCAGTTGTCATAACACCCATCCTGAGAATTTATGTATTTTTTCCCAGAAGAGCCTCGGCGAGATCTTCTTTTCGGGACCGACCTTGCGAGAAACGGCCAAAATTAAAAGCAACATGCCACAACTGTGACATCTCGAAGCCTGCTTTTGTCTTAGCCTTTATTAATATGATGATACTGTCAACCTGTAAGCTGATTCTGCCGCAACGTAAATCTCAAACATGTTCAGTCAAATCTAAATGATTGTTAAAAACATTTTTCGCTCACATTTGTCTGACGTTACCTAAATATGACTCAAATAACTGCAATATGCCACACGTAATTTCAATTTTCCACAACTAAAATTAATTTGCTACATATAAAGTAGTGAATGATTGTTTCGACAACACTAGCTTGTGGATTGTTATGCCACTTAGCTAACTTAACCTTAACATAACTCACATAACCTTAATATGCCCCAAGTCATTTTTATATATTACACCTAAACTTAATTTGCCACATATACAGAAGCTGTGAGAGTGATTGAACATAAGCTTGGATTGTTATGCCACTTAGCTACTTTAACCTTGTGATTTACTTATGCTAACCTTAACACACGTAACTAAACGTAATATTAGTACGCCACAAGTATTCGTGAGAATGGTTGTTTTGATGGCACAAGTGTGGGATTGTTATGGCATACATGGCGTTATGCCAGACACAACCATAATTGCATGAACTTAATAAGACACATGTAAATTTAATACATGAAACATAGCTGCGAGAGTTGTGTTTTGACAACACAAGCATTGGATTATTATGCCACTCATACCTTTGATCCTTGATAATGCTAACACAACCGGAACATCACTCAGGTAGCCTTAATATGCCACACAAAACTACACTACACATATGTTTAATATACCACACCTACATTTAATTTGCCACATCCTATATACAGCATCTGTGCGAGTGATTGTTTTGACAACACACGCTTGGATTGTTATGCCACTTAGCTGGCCTAACCTTATGACTTACATATAATAACCTTAATATGTCACACACGACGAGATGTAATGTAACATGTAATATGCCACACAAAATGAGAATGATTGTTTTGGCAGCAAAAGTGCAGGATTGATATGCCACACATAGCTTTAAAATAGCTGACATTACTTTAATATGACTCCCATAACCTTAATATGCTAATATGCAAATTTAATGGATCACACATAGCTGTGAAGAGTTATTTTGGTGACACATAGCTTTAATATGCCTGACATAACCTTAATATGCCACACATTATTTAATATTCCACTCATAGCCTTGTAAGCTGACAACAGACATATGACAAGGCGGTTCCCGCTCGTGCCAAGTAGTGTGAGAAGACACACAGAGCGTGGCGTGTTTTTCAAGCCTTTTCTTACAGCAGTCCACAATATTTCAGCCTCAGTGGAGCTAAATAGATGTTAAAAGTCAACTCTTTGTTGACAAACTGCAAGGACAAAAGCTGCACCAAATATGGTAATATTGGTGGTATGGTAATATTATAGCAATAATGTTGACTGCTAAAAGATTCCGTATGCGTCTAATTCAGTGCACAATAATAGAAATGATAAGCTTGATAAAGCCAGTAATTGGAGTTGGGAGTGTTCAGGTTTTTAAATTGAACAGTGTGAGATAGAACTTGTTTATTTTCCATCGATCTATCGAGTCAATATAATTTAGGTTTCATTTCATAAATCAATAAAATGCTGTTTATGCATACCTCACATTTAATACATAAAAGCAATTTGTTGGCCATGCTATACATCAAAAAAAAAAAGAAGAAGCTTGACACTGCTCTAAAGTGAACATAGTTATTTAATAAAATCTAAAATTAAAATAATTTTTTGTTAGTAATGCTGCGGGGCAAAAGGTAAGCATGTCTGCCTCAAGGTTCTGAAGTTCTGGGTTCAAATCTCAGCTCCTCCCTTCCTGCAAGTGTACTCCGGAATCCTCCGGGTCACACTCGTCTTCTAGTCACTCCAGTTGGAAGATTCGGAAGTAACCTGGTTTCGATCATTAAAAAAAAAAAAAAGTATAAAAAAAAAGCACTAATAATTGTTGACCTTTGTCTTGCATTACCATTTGAATGGAAATGTCAATAGTAATAAGAATAAGAGAGAGGAGGCTGACACAATAAGATTCAACAATGTGCCATTTGAAAGGCTGGAAATGAGCACGCATGCCGTCATTGAAGGACATAATGTGTAATTCTTGGGATTTCGGCTTTGTTGAAGTAATTGAATTTGATTGTTTTTTCCGTGTGTTTTAAATGCGATTGTTTTGCACGTGACCCCATTTGAACGCTGTTCATTACGCAATGAGTCAGCTTTATTAGAGCATTTATTGTCAAAGTGCGGTACGAATACCGCCAGTGGTACAAGGGCTCCCTCTAGTGGTAAGTCAAAGAATTACTGCCCAAATCAAAACGTTTCGTACGTTTGCTTTGTTTTTGAAAAAAAAGGGTATATTTTTTCGAAATTCTAAATTTAAAAAGGACAGTTTTGTTTAGGCCGAATTTTTTTTGTATTTGGAGTTACGTTTTTTTTTTGGGTGGTTCTCAGTGTCAAAAGTTTACTAAGCACAGAATGAGAGCAAGATGAAAAGGAGCAACAATATAAATTTGCAATGAAGCTCCTCCTTTGAACGCATTTGCAGCTTTTTTGTCGTCATGTTGATTTTTATCACCACCTGTTTTACACTAAAACAAGCGCACCCTCGGGCGTGGCACAGCGGGGATCCGGACAGATGGTGCTGAAGGTAGAACTTGCCTCTCAGTCATCATCCCTTTCCAGCTCATGCACAGTCAACACTGTAAATCTCAGCGGAAGCTGTGAACACGCGCTAAACCACAACTACTTGCTCAATGACAACTCCAAGCCACGGCGAGAAATCGCAACGCGGACATTATAAAAAAATAAAACAAAACTGTAATTTACACAAGTGTGGAACTGCCAATGTGGAGTAAACATTTTTAACCGGCAGATTTACAAATACTGTACCTTTCAAAATATTTAAATATGTTGAAATGTATTTGCAAGTATGTTCGAACGTGATTGCAGATGTGTTTAAACTCACTTGCAAATACATTTAAACATAACGTACTTGTTGGCTAATGCTAGTTAAAAAACATTGTAGACTACATTATACCTACGAGGTATGCACATGCGCAAGTCAATATATTCCCTGTGGCATTATGGGGGGAAAATAGTGAACAAAATTGCCGAAAATTATATATATATTTTTTTGCTGTTTGTTTTTGTAGTATTTTCTACGACCTGCATTTGAAAATATAGTATTTTGCTGTCATATTTTTAATACAATATATATCCTTATATTCTTCAGCTAATATTTTGTCTTTTTTTATATTTCTATACTTTTAATTTATTTTCATTTTTGTTTTGAATTTGTTGTTTGAACAGTTGTTTAATTTTTCTAATATTTTTTTCCTAATGTGTATTTTTTGTCTAATAATTTAAAACTTGTTATGAAGTATTTTGAGCATTACTGGTTTTGGCTCCGTCCTAATTTGGTGTACCTTATGTTTTGTCTTGCGTCACTCCATATCTGATTAGTTGCAGCAATATTGTAATATTTCTGACTAGGGATGATCAATACCACTTTGTTTCAGACCGATACCAGTACGAGTGAGTACTTAAATCTTTAGGAGTCACCCATACTGATACCAAGTAGGGATAATACCAAAATCATAATTTTAAAGAAAGATTGATATTTTCCGATAAATATTCTTTTAATTTCTAGTTCCTAATTGTAATCGCAAGTACAGGTACCTAGAAATAAGGCCCGGTATCGGCCTGTTTCTGATTACTGTGATTATTTGGGTCACTAATCATAGAATAAAATGTCTATAGTTTCCACACAAACAATGGCAACGGCAAAACTGCCACCGCATCTCAAGTGGTTACGTTTCAGCTTCTTCACCCTTTAAAAGTGGCAGATTATGACTATGTCATTGCATTCCCATCATCCAAAAAACGGGGGGGGGGGGGGGGGGGGGGTTTCACCGCTAAGATGGCGGCGCGGGAGCCGATATGACGCGCAATTAATTACCAGTGTTTGTACACCATTAATTTTTATTAGAGTCGGCCCACGAGTGCGGGTGAAATAATTCTCTCCGTGCTCTTATGAGGCAAAGACAAACAGGCCATTAGTCTTTCTTATGTCAAGAGTGAAGTGTTTAACAAAAAAAAAAAGAAAAAAAAAGTCATTTTCGAATGCAAAACTTTGATCAAACTTTAACTGACGCGGTGAACTACTCCCGAGTCGGGAAGGCTTTTTGGAAATGTTCCACTAATTACCATAAAGCGTGTCGTTTATTAGCGGATATCCTCCACATCGTTTCATTTATTTCAAACGCCACAGCTGCTTTATGATGTATTTGCTGCGCGCTCGGCGACTGACCACTTAGGCGGCAGGCATACATCAACGCGTTTACTACGCTCGTAAAGCGCATACGAGCTGTTGCCTTAGAATGCAGAGTGATTTCTTTACGGCGCCTGTGGACGGATGGATGCTTTGCGTCGGAAGTGGCATCCAAGGTAAAGCCCAGACGGAATCCTCGGAATTTTAATGCGCGGGTGTCACATGACTTGACCATTTTTCATCAGTGCTACCAGGCGCCCTCAAATCCATTTGGTTACGTGTTTTTGAAGTTCTTAGTCGGTGAGGGAGAACTTCAACCAAGTTCCCTCATGACCACTATGAGGCGCTGAATTGCTGAAATGATCTCGCGGTCACAGCATGCATGACGTCACTCACGTTGGCGACGAGTGAAAGTTGGAACGTAAACAAATAATACGTTTTCTAACTGACGGTAACAAGGCAAGGCAGCTTTATACACAAGGTAATTCAATGTGCTTCGCATAGTAACAAAACAATTTGAAGGCAAAATATAAAAGTTAAAGGAAAATATTTTGAGATATTTGAAGAAAAATAATTGAAGTTTTCATACACAATATGAATTACGACGGCGTATTAGGGCCACGTATAAATATAGCTTTTTAATGTTCCACTTTTTAAAGTGGCAAATTTGCAAGAGAAAAAAACTCTTAAAACTTATGACAAATACACGTAGCGTCTAATAGGAGAATTTGTTGTTGGTTAATAGAACATTGTTTATAAAATGAAAAGGCAGGATGGAGACGGATTCATTCTTGACACTTCCTGATCCCTTATCAGCTGACTAACACTAACCAATCAGAAGCTAGCATACCTTAGGTTAATGCAAGTGAATGACAAAGAGCAGCAGATTCGACACATCAACTTAGCTACTTGTACAAAAAAAGTTTAAAAAAAAAAATCCAGCACTGACCAGACACCACCCACCGGGCCACCAACCAGAGTCCTTCACCAACCCCCAGAAACATCTCAATTCCAACAAATCAGGGAGACCTCAAGAGACCAAAGCCACAGACACCAGCCTCCACCGATTCAACGACCTGAGGGAGAAGCAGATTGCGTCTGAGTTTCGATAGATGCTGGTGTGGTGGATCTGGCATGCATGAAAATCTCCACCAAAAAGGGGAGCCGTCGACCCCTGCCAGGACAGAGCAAGCGCAACACCTCAGGGCCCCCCATACCGCGGCAGCGCCAAAGGACGACCCCCGGGCCCCGCCAGGGCCACCGGCCGGAGAGCAAACCCAGGAGCGCCCCCCACCCCAACACGGCCCGCGCCCCCAATTGAAGAATTGAAGTTTCTAACACAATTTAGATTACACTGGGGAACATGTTTTGTTGAGCTCGGTTTGACCGCTGTTTCTAACAAATGATTTTTGTGCTGCATCCAAAATAGAGCTATCGTGTTCTTGTTGAATTATAGGAACTTTTGCAAAGAAGAGACCATTTCTTCAAATAGATGTGGCTCAAAGAGCAGAAATAAATGACAACGTATTCCGTTCAGTATTCAAATTGTGGCTCCAATTGGCGAGCAAGTGCATATAGCAGCACATGCTAATTGACTCTCATCTCACTTTCTTTGTCTCCATCCGTCTTCCAATGATATGCTCATTTTAGTAGAAGCCCCACATTAGAATTTGTCCTCACAAGCAAACATAAATAATGATGCTCAGAGCGTGTTGGAAAACATTGCTGCCCGCTGAAGTAACTTGCTCTTTTCCTTCCCTACAAGAAGCCTCCGGTGGTGCCGCACCATTTTTCCGTGCCCTTAAAGAGATTTATAGATGAATAAAGCTCAGCTCGGGATTGTGATTTATTGGAACACGGCTCTTTGGCTCGGCCGTTCTCCACTCTTGGTGGCGGCGGAGGCGGCCGGCTTCACCTGGCGCGTGGCCACCGACGAGTCCATCTCATCCTCGGCAGCGTGCTCGCTGGGTCAGAGCTAATTCCAGTCAATTTCGGAAAAGCAATCTGTTAGACTGTGAAATGGGTCTCGGAAGAGGTCAGCGGGAAGGAAGTTTCTGCTTGGCGGCATGTTATTGCTGTGTATCGGCATGTTGGGGATTTTGATGTGTTCTCCTGGAAAACATTCAACATGTTAAGAAGCAATCATAAAACAACAAAAGAACAGAAAATCGCATGTTGGCTTGCATCGCTCCCGACAAATGAACTTTCTAGAAACATGCGTGAGGAAAATCAAGCCGGCCATTTCATATTTCACTGCTGCCGAACATGAGTGTGCAAATGCTAATTAGCTTCGTTAACAGGTGAGGACGAACCCACAACTCACCTTTCATTTTTTATCATGTGCTGCTGCCCTGCTCTTGTTGCCTGGCACCCCCAGTGGATGATGGGTAATGGAATTTCAAATGCAAACTAAAAAATTGTTCTTCATGTACTCTTGCGAATAAATTCAAAACAACATTTAATAGAAAATAATCAACTGCTTATGCTTATTTTAAGTGCATTTGCTCACAAACATGAAATAAATTGATACAAATTAATTATAAAAGTATTATTATGGCTAAAATATTTTTCTTTGCAATACCCCCCCCTTAATTCTTGTCAAAGTCTTAATTGTTTTGTGGTGTAGAATTGGGTAGTTATATATTGGTTGGTTTACTGATTCACTTGCTTGTTTATTGATTAATTACATAATTTATATACGATATAATTGATAAATTAAATAACTTTTTATTTATGCTGTAGTGTTATCAAAAAGACAAAAAAAATCACTTACACCAAATTGTATATTAATAAATAAAAATACTGCGTATGAAAAATATTTTATCCATCTATCCACCTACCCAATATATATTTAAAAAAATAAGACAAAAGGGAAATTATATTTTTATTTATTTGGTATTAAAATACTCATTTTAATTTCATTACAAATCTAAAATATGTGATCATTAATAAACAAGTGAAAATGTTAAGTTCCAGTTTGCAAATTGAATATTATTGAATTTTTGATTAACATATGAACAAAAAACAAAACAAAAAAAGACCACCAACCAGATCTTAAGATTTAAAAACCTGTGAAATATTTTTTATTTTATTTTGTTTCCATAAAATATAATTATTTTTACAAAACAATAAAATACAAACAATAATGCAAAAAAAAGAGAAAAAGTGAACATGTAAAGTTCAAATTTTTGATTTCACATGATAGAAATAAGACAGACACAATCACAATGAGGCAAGCCAATCACTTGTTAAAGCAAAGGAACGTTTGCATGATGGACTTGATCAGACAGTCGGCGTGTTGGCATGTGGCTTGTAAAGTGTCTGTTTGATGCTGGTGTCATCTACTGATGATGCATGTTGTTATTGTCACAGCACACAAGGAAGCTTCAAGTCTCCATCGGGGGTCTGACAAATGCAACAAATGCACAGCTGGAGGGAAGAAACTAATTCTAATGGGATCGTGCATCATTGGCTAAGTATCGCACACTTTCATTTATCTCCGGAATAGAAATCAATTTCAATTCAGTTAATTTTTTCGTTTCATTGATTGATATAGCGCTAAATCATAACGACACTTATCTCACGGCACTTTTCATACGGCGCAGGATGGCGAGCCCTTGAATGAAAAACGTGTCCATTTGTTTACGAGCATCAGTCGGTGAATCCATTTGGTGCGATAATGTGAAGGCCGTCACGTCGGGCTTGCACCCAGATGATGAAACTTCAAAAGCGGGAACGCACAGATCGGGGGAAAAAAAGAAACGGATAAAGCACTTGAATTTTCACTCAGCGCTGTTCGTTTAGTATCAGTCAAGGTGCCGCGCTTGTCATTCGTGTTCATTGGGGGAAGACAAAATGCATTCTAAGTGGCTTCCTAAAAGGCTTTTTACTCATCACGACATCTGCAAGTGCAAAAAAAAGATGACAGCTTGGAGGGCAACATCAGGAGACACACACACACACAAACGCAGTGAGAAAATTTAGGTGAGCCCCCCCCCCCCCCCAATACAAGTAAAAGGTCACAAATCCATGCCCTAATCCAAGTTTTAAACCCTATCCCTACTTTGAAACCCTACCCATCGGTTGGAACCCTACTCTGGTACACTAACCCAAGTTTCAAACCTTACTTTGAAACATTCACCCTACTTTGAAACCATACTTGGAAACCCTAAACCTACTTGGAATTTCCAACCCTTATTTGAAACCCTAACCCTACTTTGAAAGCATAACCCTAATTTTAAACCTTAAAATGTGTTTAAAACTCTACTTTGACACCCTAACCCTACCTTTGAAACCCTAAACCTTGTCTGAAACCCTACTTGGAAATCCTAACTTTGAAACCCAAATTTTACTTTGAAACCCTAAACCTTGTCTGAGACCCTACTTGGAAATCCTAACTTTGAAACCCAAATTTTACTTTGAAACCCTAAACCTTGTCTGAAACCCTACTTGGAAATCCTAACTTTGAAACCCAAATTTTACTTTGAAACCCTAAACCTTGTCTGAAACCCTACTTGGAAATCCTAACTTTGAAACCCAAATTTTACTTTGAAACCCTAAACCTTGTCTGAAACCCTACTTGGAAATCCCAACTTTGAAACCCAAATTTTACTTTGAAACCCTAAACCTTGTTTGAAACCCTACTTGGAAACCCTAACCCTACTTTAACTCTAACCCTACTACTAACCCTATGTAAGGCAGACCCCTTTTTTACCATGCTGCCATTACGCAATAAGCATTTCCTTCATTTTTGAAGATTGCATTCTCAGGCTCAACTCTCAAAATAGCCAAAAACACCAAGATATTTTGCATGAACTACCCACAAACTTTTCTTGTTTGTGACTTTAAACACCACCATTTTCTACCAAGTACTAATTGTTTCCTCTCAAGGTTAGTTGCAAGACCCGGCCCTGTTTGCAGCCTGAGTAATTGTTTGGCTAATGCGGGACTGGGAGCGGACAAGCAGTATGTCAGCTCACAACAAGCGCCGTCCACAGAGGGCCCGGGATGGAGGATGAATGACTGTGATAATGTCCGTGGTCTCCCGGCAACAAGGAGGCAGTTCCTGCCGAGCGGCGAGAAGCTGGCGGATGAAAATGTATTAAACAAATTAATTGGGAGCAGAAGAAAAAAAAACACTAACAAAAAGGGGGAGGGCAGCCCAGTGGATTTCAGGGAACAGTGTTATTTTCCTGAGGGAAGATGTATCCACGAAGAATGAATTTTCTCTCAATTAGCAGTCAGTCTATTGTGCCACGGATAGTTAGACAAATACACCAGAAGATTGACATTCTTATGGAATGCATTGCAATGAGCACAAGCATCAAAATGTGAATGTTAACAGGGCAAGTTACTTGCACATCATCAAACGCTAGCACATCCGTGAGCGAGTGTGTTTTAGTTCATACCTTGGCAAGGCCAAACAAACAGGGGAAAAAAAAAAACATGGCTTGTTTATCTGTGTCTGAAATCTCCTCACCAGATGATGCAAAAGCACTCGCCTAAACAAATACACGACCTCCTTGGAGGCGGTAATAATAACCAACAAATATGTGCAGAATAATGCACACAATTCAATGGGACTAAAGAAGCTGGCAAAATTGGGCGCAGACAGAAATAATCGCCGGACCTTGACAGCACATCTGTTCACTCTAATACATCTCACTACGGAAGCATGAATACGTCATTGTACGGTCTCCGCCTTGTTTGGACAGTCAGCTCAACTCAACATTGCTCGGATCCACAGGTTTAATGATGTAGAAAAGGTGAAACTAACATAACATTCCAAGGTGATAAATCACTTTTCACTTCACACCATACAGATATGAAAATAATAACAAAAGCTTACATTTACAGTTTATGAACTCGATGACTTAACGTTGTCTCCGCCGATATAGCAATGACATCATTATGCTAACGCCATTAGCGAGTGCTAGCATAAACGAACGTTCTTTTCAAATAATAGTGGCACAGAAGTGTGGATGAATGGCAATAGAAAGTTGCACATACCCACGATGCTACCAAATATCTGAGTTGAATGAGGATTGTGCTGGGTTGTAGTTTCATGTTTCTCTCGTTGACGATCCCATGTCTTTTACTTCCTGATTTCGCTAATGCAATTTCCAGTTTGCCCTACGCGACTTCCTATTTGATGACGTCACTTCCCTTTGTGCACTATCACGTTTTTTGAACAAAGATGGAAATTAAGTACAACATATAATATTCTTAACTATTTGTAGGGATATTGAAGTATTTTTTTAAACACAATAGTGATAATTGCCATTCACAATGTAAAGCTATTGTTTTCTAGCTCTGATTGTTGCTGTGGTTCCTATAACGTTGTGTCCTCATTTCCATACACATTTTGGTCTACTTTAAAACTTCATTCCACATTCAAAAGCAAAATAAAACAAAACAATTCCAAGGGTTATTGCAAGGCCTTCGGAAGTTTCAAGTCTCATAACATTTTGAAAAGCGCGAGCCTGATTTCAACGTAAATTCATCACTATCGACTATCATTTGATTTGAAAGGAGTTGCCCATTCCTGATGTAACATTTATGTTTAAGTAACATATTAGGATGTAATGCACACTATATAGATGACATGAAAATAGGAGTCACTATGGTAAGAGTTAATATTTCGGAAATATTTGATGCATTAAAAAAAACTGCAAATGAATTATACACCAACAAAAAGTACAGTGAATGTAATCATTTAAGAAGTGTATTAATTTAATAAAGTAATGTTTCTCGTTTTTGCCATATTTTTTTTACAATTAAGTGACATCTAGGCGTTCTCCGACCCACTTTTCTTGTTGAATAGTGCAAAACTCAAGAGCCGACTGCTGCAACAATCCAAAGGAACAACTTTCATATTTTGTCCCTGACATTAGCGCAGATGCCGCAGCATCGCCTCTGTTTTGATAATTCTTCAATCATCGTGAAGAGGGACGTTGCAGTCAGAGAAACGTATTTCTCTAATTCCCCCACTCACCCGAGGCTGGACTGACCCAAGAAGAGCCTGGCCGGCCCCTCATTAAGCACATCGGGGATTACGGCTCGTGGCCTCAGACTGTTTCCAACGCCATGCGAGTGCATTGTAATGAGCCTCTTGGCGCGCGACGCAAACACACTCCATCTCCCCCTTTAATCACAGAGGAGAAGATGGGCCACACCGCCAGCCCTCAGCCACGGAAGAGGAGATTTGCAAGTTCCTCCATGCACTGATGACATATAATCTCCCTGGGAGATGAGTGCTCTTTCTCAGAGCTCTGATTGACACGTCTGGCGTGGTGAAGGAGCGTGTTCGCAGGATGAGAAAGAAAGAAAAAAAAAGCTGCATAAGGGAGCCAAGAGTGCCGAGGCGGGTTCGAGGGGTGAACAAAGGTGATCCTTTAGCTGTCTGTCTGGGTGCGTTAGATTACAATGGCATTGAGGACGGATCGTGCGCACTGCATATGCTCCGTGTCATCGTCTGCATCACACCTAATTGTGTTCAGGGCATTTGCGTTTGTCTATTGCTAATGCCTTTCAAATGGAAAACCAATCTAGTGTGAAACCAAACAACCAATAACAATAAATGATTATTTGCTTATTTCCGAAGTTTTCCCAAGTGCATACATTTGCACAAATATGCTTGCACAACAGTTCATTCGTACTTATTTCACTTCCCCCAAACAGGAAGTTCTCAGAAGAACATGTCATCAGCAGGTGGCAACAGAGACTGGAAGAATCACAGAAAGGCATAGAAATGTATTTTGTCATGTTTCGGTTCAGTGGGGGTTGGGTTTTTGTTTGTTATGGGTGTTCTTGTTGTTTTTGTCTGTGGTTGTGGTTTTTGTCTTGTGTTCCTGGTTTCTTCTCCTGTCCAACCACATCCACCCGTGTGTGTCTTCCCTTCCCCAGGTGTGTCTCATTAGTGTTGGTGTATTTAGTCTGTTGTGTTATTCCAGTCGGTGTGGGTGCATTGGCTATGTTATGTGTGGAAGTTTGTGCGTCAAGCCTTCGTCACCGCCAAGTCATTGCCATAGCCAACCAAGCCGTCCTCGTCACAGCCAACCAAGATGTCCTCGTCACAGTCAACCAAGTCATCCTCGTCACAGCCAACCAAGCCGTCCTCGTCACAGCCAACCAAGATGTCCTCGTCACAGTCAACCAAGTCATCCTCGTCACAGCCAACCAAGTTGTCCTCGTCACAGTCAACCAAGTCATCCTTGTCACAGCCAACCAAGCCATCCTCGTCACAGTCAACCAAGTCGTCCTCGTCACAGTCAACCAAGTCATCCTCGTCACAGCCAAGAGGCCATAGCGCCAGCCAAGTCAAGTCACTCCACGGCAAGTCAAGTCAAAGCAAATCAGGTCCTGTCACGTCACGCTCGTTCCAGTCATGGTGACCAGTCTACTCACGTCCTGTCCAGTCATGGCGACCAGTCTACTCACATCTCGCCCAGTCATGGTGACCAGTCCAGTCCCTTCCAGTCATGGCGACCAGTCCAGTCACGTCACATCCAGTCATGATTGTCTGTCACCTTTCTCCCTATGTGTGTGTTTTTTTTTTTAAGTTCCTCATATTGCACTTCATTCCTGTCTTCATTCCTTGCTTGGTGGACCCCGCATTTTGGTCCACCATCCCTTAACTACTCACTAGTCTAAACACTGTAAGTAACACAGATTAATTCACAATATGAATTAATTAGCAAAATTCACCTGTTTATATCCATCTCAGGGGCGGCCATTTTGTCTGACACTGAAAATGACATCACATGACAGTGCCTAATGCTGCATTCAAGGAACGTGGGAAGTCATCATTTTCCACAATGGCAATAGTGACCACCGAAGAGAGACAGACCATTAATGGCATAAACATTATTTACACAATTATAAACATATTTATCTCTTCATTTATTATTTACTGAGTTTAGATAATACAAAATGCGTGCATGTGTTTACAAGTTGGCAATTTGAGTGGATTTGTCACCATTTTTTTGCAGTTGCGCCAACGGCTGCTGGCTTTGTGTGTTCAGAGGAGGTCAATATAATCTGTCTTTGAAAGGGGGACGGACAATAGGAGCGGGGCGAGCTCGCGCCTCAGCACCGGGGGTGGCGGTGGGGGTTGCTGTATTCCACGCAGCACAGGCCGCAGCACTGATGGATTGACGCCAGCCGGCGGACGGCAGTCCTGAATCAATTACGGAGAGTTCATGAAATTGAAAAGCGTTAAAGGCGGGGCGGGAGTCCAGGCCGGGTTGTCTTTTTCACGGGTAATTTGATCAAACCTGCGCTCAGCCGAGAATGCCAAGACCTAATGAGCGATAATGGATTGCACTTGCATTGCTTTGCCGCGGCGAACAACAAACACGCATCCCAAAGGTTAATATTGCAACTTATTATTATGAGCGTTCGACTCGTTATTGGAAGTCAGTGAACCCTGAAAAGACTTCGCTGCATTCCCTCGCTCAGTAATGACGATATGAATCTTTAAATATGGCTACAACACAACATGCTGTCCTTTCTCGCCCGCGTTCCCTTTGGCCTCCGATCACACGATAACATCCTGATTGATATTTTTGAAGGTCATATAACTCATCGCGTTTAATTGTCTGTCAGCGACGTTCAACAGAAAGAAAAGAAAAAGAAAAAAAAAACTAACGCAAGTGTTTTTGCTGGTGAGTCCGACTCATGCAAATTGGGCAGCAATTATCTCCGGCGTCAATGACGGGGGAGGCAGCCATTGTTTTGTTCTTGACGACATTGTTTGTGATATTGAGCGTGTCATTAAATCGTTTCAGCGCAAGGACGCTGCAGGGCTCGAGCGCCGCCTCTGCAACCACGCACTCGTGCAAGGTGCTCAGCAGAAAAGGTCAACGGCAACTTGACCTCAGCCTCGTCAACAACATAATATATGCACATACCACATTATTAATTCTCCCTTGAAAGAAGCCAGGGCTGAGGGGGGATAAACAGTGGGTTGTTTCTGCTAAGTGACTCCTGATGAAGCATTGGCAAAAAAATTAAACAAACAACCCCAGCCATCACAAAGCACATTTGATATATGTATCGTTTTTACTACAAATGATGTATCTATGTTAATCTGTCTATGCAAATAATACAATTCAACTAAACATGCCCACATGTTGCATTAAATACATTTGTGTACAAATTAAAACAAGATCATCATTGTTTCAATATGTGTACAGCGCAGTTTGTGAAATTATTGTGTCTCGGCTCCGTAAAGGTTGGCCAAGACTGATGTCGTCAGTGACATTTCTACCCTCGACATCTCACTTCTACAAAACGGACGCGCGTTAGCTGCCAAGGTGCTAAAATTCGCCAGTGCAGATGATAATAAGGGCACCGCATTGTCCGTCTCCCACGGGCTGTGCGCGCACGTCTAAATATAAACGGCAGCGTTGAAGCTCGCCAAGCTTGCCAAGTTGATAAGAGTTCACCGAGCCCTCAGCAGAGCCAGCCATGGCCACTTTCTGCTCCAAATGGAAAATGTTAATTCATGCTTGGGGCTATATGGTGGAGGGGGGGGGGGGGGGCGGGGTTAGGGGGGCGATTCAGAATTGGGTGAGGGAGCAGTAACAGCATGTCTCCCTCATTTGCTTTAATGGAGAGCATCGCGATTGCTTTCCTGTTTACTTTTTTTTTTTTTTTTTTTTTTTAAGAGCTCAGTATTGTTCATTCGGAAATGTCATCATCATTGCTCTTTTTTTAAATTTTTTTATTTTTTTAATATATATATATATATATATATATATATATATATATATATATATATATATATATATATTATTTATTTATTTTTGTGTGTGTGTGTGTGTGTGGGTGGGTATGTGTATGTGCGTGCGTGCGTGCGTGCGTGCGTGCGTGTATTTGTTAGCTCACCAGAAAACCTGTTTTCCTGTTTACTTGACGTGACCCGATCCGCGGACCAGGACGATGGACCTTGATGATGACGCACAAAAAAGCAAGACATGCTTGTTTACCTACTGCCCCAATATGTTGGCGGTGGAGCGAGGCCAAGAGACTCGGGCAGTGCTTGTCAAAAGTCATTAGCACGCACTGAGTGATCTACGCTAATTAGAATTGCATTCACAAAAACTTTTGATGGCTTGTTTTCACCGCCGCAGTTTGTGCATGCAGCCTTCAACTTGAACAAAGAGACATGAATAGTTTCTAGTATTAGATGTCAAGTCTCGTTCATTGAATATTGTGTGGTCGATTCCGGCTGACTGAGGGAGAGGTGAGGCGCATGCAAATTCCACACCAGAAACCCACAGATGAGAATCGAGACTAAAATCTCCTGACTGTGAAGTAACCGATTTAAGGCGCATTCATTAGTCGGGTTTCCATCCACCCATTTTAATTCGAATTTTCAAGAAATGCAAAAACAATTCGAAAAAGGGCCCAAAATTCGACCCAAAAAGATATATATATATATTTTTTATTAATTAAAGAAGTGAAAATTAATGCAATTTTAGATGGAAAACAGCAAAGAAACGCTACAGTTCATCAAGAATTGCAAACGCGAACTCATACAACGTCATCGCATGGCGCAGTCGCTTCCTGTTCTTCTTCTTCTTTTCAATTACTAGTGGATCACATCTCTATGGTGTATAGCGCCACCGACAACGGCAGAATCCCCTCTCAATATTCGCAAAAGAAGAAGAGATGGAAACCGGCATAACTCGCATGTCAGTAAATTAGCTTAAAATTTTTGAAAACAATTGGATGGAAACCCGACTACTGATGAGTAATGTTAGATTGCGGAGATTTTTTGGTTACTCCATCTAATATGGGGCAAGCATGGAATACTATAAATGATAATAATTTCATTCTCACTGTCGCTTTTTGCAAATATAGTCGCGAGATAAATATTTTTTGGACCACCTTTGTTTCTTCAGTTTCTTGTCAATTTTAAATGCCTGCTCCCTTGGAAAGGCCGCTTTATTTACTTTATATACTGTAGCACATTTCATACACGAGATAATTCAATCAATGTGCTTCACATAATTAAAAGTACAACATTTCAAAGCATTTTACAAATAAAAGAGTTAAAGACATTTAAAAAGAATAAAAGTACACGTTTGGAGAAGCATATTGAGGACAACAAAAATTATGTGGCTTATAAGAGTTAAATTTAAGAGCCATTTTCCATGTTGTTTTTATAACAGCCAAAATCACAATCAATCAACAGCTTTTGGCACTGTCCTACTAAATACCCTGCTTTTAGGCGCTCCATGTTTTCACTACTTTCTGTAAGTCACATGGTACTACTAGTGATGAAAATGAACAGGTAATTGAAGAAAACAAGGTGGCCTGCACTTTCTTGGACCAATTACTATAATTATTCTGTTTGCATATTTTCATAGAATCTTCCCAATTGATTTCCTAGTAATTAGATTTAGCAGGAAAAAAAAACAGTTCATGGAAATGAATCAAGCTCGCAAAACTGTATTGAAAAGATGGAAAAATATTGAGTTTTTCTACAAAAAATAAAACAAGAACAAATATTAAGCAAAGGTGTGTTTCTGTAAAAGGTGTTACTTTGTGGAATGATTTTGGAGCTGAGCTGAAAATATGTCAGACAGTTGCTGAATTAAAAACAATTGTTTAAAAGCAAAGTTTAAAAAAAAATTACTTACATCAGACATGAGCTGTTAAAATGGAGGAAAAATAATAATTGAATAGCACCCCATTGACACCATAAGACATCAGCCCACCGGGCATCTGCCCTGTGTGCCAGATGGCCAGTCCAGTTACTGTTGAATGGCGTTGTCATTTGTCTATTAGACAGTCATTGAATATGTAATATTTATAGGGGATTATATTCAGCATGTTTTTTTCTAATATTCCACATTATAGCTGAGGGGGGAAAAAAAGAGTATCCAGAGTAATGTGTTAGTTTGTATCGTGTAACGCCTCAACAACACTACTGCGCGTTGTCCACTTTGCAACTCTGACAGCACGATGGCCTTTTTTTCCCCCTTCCCCGCCCCGTTAAACGCGCACGACCTTGGCCCGTACGCGCTGAGCGGTGAGAGCGGCTCATGCCGAAGCGGCGAGAAGACTTTCTGGCGGCGTGGGGACAGATGACTTCCATCAATCACTCCTGAACGCAGCGTGAAGGGGGAAGAGGTGTGAGATTGGCAGACAGCTAACCATGAAATTCACTTTTCACTGATGTCTCGAAGGTTGCAATTTTCCACAGGGGATCGAGACCAATCCACACACTCACGTGTACTGTATGACTGTGAGGCTTGTGAGTGTGTGTGTGTGTGTGATCGTATTAGTAATTCCAGTTTGGCAGGGATTTATTTTGCTCAAATGATGTCCGGTGGCGACTCAGCGGGGGCAAGTAGAACGTGTAAAATGGAAGGAAGTTCTTTAATCGCTCAAATGCTTGCGTAAGGCTGAAGCTCAACATGTCGCGGTCTCCTTTTATTCTTTGCTCGCTATCAACAGTGCAGTGCAGCTGGAAACAGAAGTACTTGTTCGCTCTAGTTTGAGCATGTCACATGTCAGCTGTCTCAAAGGCCACAGAGACGGCGTGTATATATCGCATCTATTCGTGTTTGCCCTTGTAGCACATTTTGTAAAGGCTTTCACTTTCTCCTCTTTGGGAACAAAGTCATAATAGGAGAGTAAGAATTAACGAAATATATTTTTATGTCGGGACTGACCAAGTTCAGACTGCACTGCTGGATGAAATGATAGAGAGTATAATAATACTCTACATGCGCACTTCTGGTGTGTATTAAAAAAAAAAAAAAATACATTACTAAAATAGAAAAAAGTCCTTACGGCACATCTTGACTTTATATTATTATCATTATTATTATTAATAATAAATTCTAATTGAATATAAACCCACTATGCAGAATCATGGTGAATCAACATTTAGGTTTCCATGCTGCACACAAAAAGCTGCCAACAGAAATGATTTCAGCCATAGTGTAAATGCTTTGAAATCCATGTTAAAAACGATGCTTTTTTTTTTTTCAGGACCTGTGATTGAGGTCATTTCTAATTTTCTTTCCCCCCCCCAAAATCTTGTTCTGTACGTTCCTTTAGTCATTTTAGTCAATTCATTTTGATGTCTTTATTTCACTTTACTTCTTTTGCCTTAGACATCTTAAATTCTTCTGCTTGTGTGTCGTCTTAGCTTTTAAATGCATTTATTTTGCTTTCAAATGCCTTTAAAAGTTGTATTTTAGTTATCTTGTGTATGAAATGTGCTATATAAAGAACGCTGCCTTGCAAGCACGGAGAACAGGAAACTCCACACAGGAAGAACGTAACTGAGATTCGAATCCAGAACCTTTCAACTGCGAACCCTGCTAACCATTAACACTACCCCCACCATGCTGTTGGTACACAAATATTACTGTACAATGCAAATAACGTTACGGTGATTACAGCTACCTAATTTTACATCCGGCTCCAGGGTAGAATAGCGGTTATCTTCCGTCAAAAGATGGTGGTTCAAATCTCTTTTAAAAAAGATCTCTACCCACAAAAAGGCATTCTGAACACAATTTCCAAAAGGATCATCAGGAGCCTCAAAGAGTGTCAGTGAGAGTATCACCTTTCGGGTGTGTGATTCTTTGTACTGTCTTAGTCTTAGTGTTCCGTCTGCTGCCTCTCCACGCGTCTTCCTTTTGTGCGATACGCCATCTGTTTTCACGCCGGGCTCTCACGCTCTCGCCCACTTTTTTGTCCTCTGAGCTCGCAACCTTCCCCTCAGACAGCGATGTCACTTCTCTTTAGTGCGGCCGCTCGCAGCCGTGCTCAGCTGTAATAGCGGCAGATAACGGGCGGGCTAAGCCCTTGGCGGTCTGGGTGGAGAGGAAGAGGCAAGAAAAAGGGAGGTTTGCTCATAGAGGTTTGCAGTCATCCACAAAGGCAATTAATGTCTTTGACAACAAACCTCTGTCTTCTATCATGTGTTTTTTTTTTCTTTTCCGCCAAAACCTCTTTTCCTACTCACAGCCCGCAGTCATTTTGTATTTTAAGCATCTCACATCAGACATGAACTTGAGGGCAAAATGTCTGCCCTCTCCCCTTGCTCTTATTTCAGCCAATATTCCCTGTGACAGTGCGGGTCTGCCCCACCCCCCATGATGTTGCTTTTGGACATGGTGACTGATGAAACAGCAAAGTCTGAATCAGCGACTCTGGGCCACGGGCTGCGCGGGCGGAAAAGCGGCAGAAGGTTAATAAGTCAGAAGCATTAAAATATAAAGAAGGCCGGACTGCCATGTTATTCACACTTTTCACGTTTGAACACTACAATTGTCCATCACAGGCAATCCGGACGCAGATGAGGCAGACGTGAAAAAAAAAGTTCAAGTGTCGTCAGGCATGGTCAGTCATGGAGTGGAATATCCCAACCTACTATCCGACTCATTTGTGCCATGTTGAAAATTGTAAAAAAAAGCAATCTAAGGACCACTCGGCAATGTTGGCGAAGGTGAACAAAGAAAAAACAGGAACAGATGTCATTTTGAATTTATTGTCAGTTATTTGGTTGTCATTGTCGTGCGCCTCAGGCAATTAGCGTTGACCTGTGGTGAATCGTCTCAGCTTGATTAAAGTTTGCGAGAGGAATGTTCACGTTTCATCCATGATACGCGGTGCGTATCATTCTCGGCAAGCTGCGCTGAAAATGTTCCCCTGTAGATTTGGGAAGTGTGCCGATTGTCTTTTTAATGCGTCGTTGCTTCGAAATCAAAAGGTTTTGAAACCTTGCTAAACCTCTAATCTCCGCCTCCCACAACTGCACAATTGTCAATAGGAAAGAGTCATTTGCATCTTAACTCATTCACTCCCAGCCATTTTCCATGAAGCAACCCCCTTCGCTCCAGGCTGCTTTACTGGATTTTGATTGATTTTGCAAGGCCCACAGAATATTGTTTTCTATTGCTAGAAAAACATGGAACCTCCCAAAATAAATATTAGAGTCTCTTTTTTCATCAGGAAAAAAAAAAGTATATTTGTATCTGTTTCGGTTTTGCAGAAATTGGAATTCTGTATGGTTAAGTTTGATCATTATTCACAAACTTGTTGAAAACATGGGGAAAATGAGCTTGTTGCAACATGGCCCTGGCTGATTTCTTATACTCTGCTGCCACCTCTTGGCCGTTTTTTGTAACTACCATTGCTTTAAGCGATCTCTTCTGGTCAGAAGCTGCATCAAAGCCTACTGTATGCTTTAGCAATAAAACAAACAAACAAACAAACAAAATAAACATAAAATCCGTTTTTGGGAGTGAAGGACAAAGTATTAAAAAACTTATTTTATACATTTTGGGTTTGAATAGACAACTTCATGTTAATTCTTTGGGATAAATGAAACAGTAGTTCGAGTGTGTTAAAGGGAGAATAATCGTATAAGCCAATATTTCATTAATTATGATTTTTATTCTTCTCCACCACGCAAGAAATCACCAAATCAAATGTGACCATCTCCTTTCCATTATTTTCATCTGCCACATTTGCGTAGATGAGATGACCTTGTCACGTTTAACGAAGTATTTGCAGCCTGGGAGCCTTCATTAAACTCTTTCCATTACGCAAGTTCTTCATCACTCTCAAGAGCGTTTCAAGTGCTGGCAAAGTTGCTTTGCGCTCTATGAGAAAGGAGAGAATAATGAAGGGAGGGAGGAATGTGTGTGTGTGTGTGTGGGGGGGGGGGGGTCACACGTAATATTGAATCAATACCCTCTGGCAAGGGGAGCTAACAAGGTCTGTCTGGTGTTGTGCACTGCAGTAATGTCAGGGGACAAACGTGTAGGTTCTCACAGTTAGCCTATCAAATGTCCAACGGAGGTCTAGTGTGTGTGTGGGTGTGTGTGTGTGTGCGTGAGTGTGTGCATGTGTGTTTTAAATACAGAATAAGGCATAACTTTAAACATGAAAAGGACAGTTATAGATCATTATTACATTATTTACCTTATTGATCTTTGCTAAGCGACACCCCAATTAGAGTGCAACGGAAATGGATGGACGGACGTTCCATTAAGTGTCGTGTTATGCTATGCTAAAGTGCCAGTAAATTCCTCCAATATCCCGAAACACACATTAACATTCTTATTCTGGTTCTCACGAGATTTCTACTATTTATAAATCAGAAGAAGTGACGGTCAAAGATTATATGGAATGGATTGTACTTGAGTTCCAATGTATCGCTACGAGGGTTCTAGGAATTCCATCAGAAATTCTTGCGGTGCCTTGTTGTATTTCACTGTTGAGATTGGAATTCAAAAAGACTGAAGGAGAGGTTTTCTCTGCTTCATTGTTAAAGAAGATGCCTCTGCCTCTCCATTGGGTCAAACGCCGCCTTTGACCATCTTAATGGAAATGAATCAACAGCGTTGATTCACAGCGTGACCTCCACGATTCTACTCGTGTGCGAGCCATTTTAGCGGCAAATTGAACTCCCGCTTGCCGGTTAGCTTCTCCTGATTGAAAGGTTTGGCTCGAGTGCTTTAATTGGCACCACAAGTTGTTAGGGAGTTGTTGACAAGAGCACAAATTGGTGTTGTTTGTCCACTTCGGAGGGGCGCGACTCACCTCTCCATTCGTAAACGCGCTGTTTTGTGCCCTGACACAACTGCTTACCTTCACTTCAGTCCTTTGCGATTTGCTTGGATTGTAAATGTTTAGGAATTCCAATCTGTTGGTATTGCCCCTTTTTTTTCCGTTGAAATGAGAAAACTGTCAAGGGGTCATCGGTCGATCCAGTTTCTTACTGCTTAGTAAAATAATTCAACAAAAAGCCATTCATGTCAAATAGCTGGCAACAGAAGTGATTGCACCCCCAAGTGAAAATTCAGTTTTCTCTTCCCTCATGACAAAACGACTTTCTCAGGATCTGAAAAATACAGTTTCTGTTCTTGCTGAAAGTGAGCCGTAGCATCCAAATTCTACACAGAAATGTCTAAGCAGAGATTCAAACACTCGCAAATATCTGTCAAATCAATGCAATTCTTGCGTATACGTATAAAAATAGATCTAGAAAAATTAAGACCAGTCAAAAACGGAATGGACCAAGTTGGACAAAATGAATTGGTTCGGATCCAAGTGTCCAACCTAAATCCTTCTTTCTTGTAACTCAACTATAATACTCCACTTTAGGGTTGATCACAATCACTTGAGTTCTTTGTTTGACAAAGAAACCCTCAATGTTTGAAGATGAAAAGAAGGAAATTGTGATTGACTTTGAAATTGTGAGGGGAAGTCATCTCACAGTTGGGCATTTAAACGTACTAATCACGCTGCCTGCAAGTAATGTAGAGCAATTCAAGAGTTTTGACTTCAACTGCCATGGCCACCTAGTGCAGATACCAATTAATACGAACAGAGTTCTTCCTTTATTGCAACAGGATCTGTGAAAGTTTAACAATTGGTCGAGACATTTCAAACCCGTAGATGACAGAGGACAATTACAGACAGCAATGGTAATGTAGATAGGTCTGTTCTAACTTCCGGTCACTAGCGACAACGTGTTGCAATAACATTAATAGCATCAAACTGTTCATAATATACTTGCTGTCTCAGGGAATGACATCAAGTAACCATAAATGACGTACTGCCTTACCAATTGCTTCAGTTATCCAAGTGTTAGCGAAGCTATCAAAGCACCATATCTGCTTTCATGAGCCATTAGCTTTTTCATAGTACATACAGAGGTCTGTGTGTACATCGATTTGCATGCTTCTTTTGACATGTTTAATTCAACAAGGGGTGGGGGTGGGGGAGTACTGAGCCCCCTGATACGAGCTGTTCGGTCCCTGTACGACCGATGTTAGAGTTGGTCCGCAATGCAGGCAGTAAGTCGGATTCATACCCAGTGAGGGTTGGACTCTGCCAAGGCTGCCCTTTGTCATCGATTCTGTTCATTGCTTTTATGGACAGAATTTCTAGGCGCAGCCGAAGCGTTGAGGGAGTTTGGATCGGTGGCCTTAGTATAGCATCTCTGATTTTTGCAGATCATCAAGCCGTGATCTCCAACTCTCACTGGAGCGGTTCGCAGCCGAGTGTGAAGCGGTTGGGATGAGGATCAGCACCTCCAAATCCAGAAAAGGGTGGTGTGCTCTCTCCGGGTCGGGGAGGAGATCCTGGCCCAAGTCGAGGAGTTCAAGTATCTTGGGGTCTTGTTCACGAGTGAGGGCAGGAGGGAGCAGGAGATCGACAGGCGGATCAGTGCAGCGTCTGCAGTGATGCAGGCTCTGTATCGGTCTGAGGTGGTGAAGAAGGAGCTGAGTCAAAAGGCGAAGCTCTCGATTTACCTACCCTCACCTATGGTCACGAGCTGTGGGTCACAGACTGAAAGAACAAGATCCCGGATACAAGCGGATGAAATGAGTTTCCTCCGTAGGGTGTCCGCGTGGAGAGGAGCCAGTTGAGGTGGCTCGGGCATCTGGTTCGGATGCTTCCTGGATGCCTCCCTGGAGAGGTGATCCGGCGGGGACGACTCAGGACACGCTGGAGAGACTATGTCTCTCGGCTGGCCTGGGAACGCCTTGGGATCCCGTCGGAGGAGCTGGTTGAAGTGGCTGGGGACAGGGAAGTATGGGCTTCCCTCCTAAAGCTGCTGCCCCTGCGACCCGACCCCGGAAAGAAAGAAAGAGTGAATAAAACATAAAACATTAAAGACAGCCAATAATAATGACAAGTATATACTACTAACTGCAGGATGAGGATAAATGTTCCCACGGCTCGCGAGTTTCTCGATCCCCGTGCCCACAGCTTTGTGACGCTCATCGCTTTGCTAGCCAGGTGCAGAGCAGGGACAGCGTGAGGGAGAAAGAGTGCCGCTTTGTGACACAAGTGGGGAGAAGTGGAGAGAGCCGGACAGACTACAGTTGCCGATTCATTGTTGCCATAGTGAAATTGTCTCGCCGAATGTATCGACTTCACATTCACATCTCCTGCGGCTCACTGGGAGATGTGCTCAAATAAAAAAAGTTGAATTATTGGAACATAAGGCTAGCACACCACAGAGTTAGCAGAAGGAAGCTATCCCTTCGTCTTTAAAATCACAACTTCAGATGACATTTCCATCTTGAAAGGCACCAGCTCAGAACACGTAACAGGCCACACCTTTGTCCCGGAAATGCTGAATGTGCTGCCGTGTATATAATGGCTGTTTCTTAATATGAAGAGCGCAGAGTATGGCCTTGTGAATTCTTCCTAAGAACGGACGCGAGAACGTTCTTTCTAAGAACGCGTGTATTTTTGTAAATTGGAATGGCTGTGTACTTGTTAACCCCCAACATATTTCTGTGGTAACAGCCCTTAATGCATTTTGGAATATATTCCTAGCCAAGCCTTCACATGTATCCAACTGATGCTAATTGGTTTAAGCTAGCTGACAAGTATTTCGTGCGTTCTTGGTTTATCCGTACTTTCAATTGGATCTGGACTGATGACGATTCATGTGATCGCAAGGACGTAAGGGGTCAAGAAGGCAAATAGAGAAACGGCTGCCGTCCACTGGATTTTTACACAGAACAAAGTGGTTGGGAATTACTGTGCCAATAGACTGTTTTCTGAATCTCTAAACATACTACGCACATTATTATGATAAACCATGAGCCTGCATGGACACATTATTCAATCATCCATTTTAATTAGTCAGGCCTTTGCGGTAGTTCTGAACTCTTTTCCGACTTAATTGCTTTGTTGAAAAAAGTGGCAATTAATCAGACCGCACGTTCGCTACCTGTCACACTATCCAGCCGTGAAATGTATGAAGGACGGCATTTCATCTTTCCTTTCAAACAAAGCATTTCTTTCTAATTTGCCAACTGCAGACAATCTTAACCGTGAGCGAAGGTGGAGGATTTGGAGTCTGTCAATCTCCATATAGTGAGCTTGGGCTATTTCTTCATTCATTCTTGTGTAATTGATTATTCAGATTGAAAGGAAAGGTCTTAAATATGTGAACTAAATCAGAGAAATAGGGGAAAACTCTTAATTGCATCCAATCAATTACTTACAACACATTAAAATCCGAAGGTTACATACAGAATTGATTATGAATTCATTTCCGGGCCAATCCCTGGTATCGTATACAGTGTCTGAAAGGGAAGAAGAAGGATGGTTTTCAGGGAAGCTTTGAGGGAACTTTATCATTTGATTAATGGTACATTGATATGCATAGCTCATGAAATGAAAGGCTGGGAAATTGGGTCCTCTCTTGATGGCCTTGATAATGTGAGCGGAAAGGCGGACTTGCTCAGTCAACAGCACCTGTCATTACACCTTTGGTCCCAATCAGCCTGGCGATCTGCTTTCAGGGTAATCTCCCAAAGCAATCAGGATTTTTTCCTTCACCCCACTACATGTAAATGCCAAATCACAAAGGGTCCTCCCTATTCAATTGAAGTTGGTGGCTGGAGTTGACTGAAAAGGGAGGTTAAAGACGGGCCCTTTGCTTCCGCCGGCAGTTACTGCAACCTGCCGGGCCGCCAGCTTCATTAGTACCAAACTCTCTTCTGTGGTCAATTGCCACTTTGCTTGTCATCATTCAAAATAAAACCACATTTTATATACTGTATGTTCTGTGAATCGGATTGTCTTGCAATATTGTTAATCTCCCAAACTAGCGAGGCACCAAGTAACCTCAATTTACGGCCTCCGATGCAACTGTAGTAGACGTGCCTGAGACATCAACCCCTTAAATGCTTTTCTCTGAATAGATTGCTCAAAACGCCATAATTGCCATTTCCAATATTAAGAGTAAAATACTTTAAGCTCTAACCTATCGCTAAAATGAAATGCACTGAGCCAGACACATTATCTCCAGCGAGAAAATGTCGCTTTGAGCGGACGAGAATCAACATAAACAGAAGAAGACAGAATAGAGTTTTAACACCAAAAGAGGTGAAAGGTATCATCCGTTTATAGTCAGTATCTTTTGCAGTCAAGAAAATACAGTTGCTTGCAAAGGGTAGTGCACATTTGCAAACACACAAGAAATAGATATTCAGTGACGTTACAATATGCCCGCCGGCAACTTGAAGGGAAAGGCAGAAAAACAAGGGTGGTAAAAGGAAGCAATTCATCTGGGAAAGCATTAAGGTGCACATCAGGGGCAAGCACTCTAACCCAGGAAGGAATTAGGAGCACCAGGCTATGACCTGTTCATCTTAAGCAACAAGAAGGGTTCACAAGAACCAACGTTCCTCTCTCGCTCTCCAACTTGCTGAAAGATTGGAAGGAGGAAGGGATGATTTATATTCAAGAACTATGTTGCAGATGATGCATATGAGTTAATGTGACAGCAGACAATAGAGTGCTGACAAAAAGGATCTTTACACACAGATAACCGGACTCATTTTGAGCTCCCAGGTCAAGGTCAGCATAGTCAACTGTTTCAAAAAGATTATCCTGAGTGAGTGAGTGTGGGGTGTGTTAAGAGTAATTTTTTCCTCCTCAATTTGTTCAAACGGTAGATGTTAAACGTCATCAGTATTTACAATTTCAATTCCTTACGTGTGTGGTCAACACCAAATCTGCCTGAGCCACAGATTTCGTGATTGTAACCTAAAGCATAATGATAGTGTTAGAGTAGACAATATTTGTATTCTACTCTTTGCGTGTTCAATTAACTGAATGGTGAGATTCTGGTGAAGAAGTCCCTTTGCAAAGGTATCATTATAACAGAAGCTTCTGATCACACAATTGAAGTCACCCAAACAGTGTTCTGTTCAAAAGTGTGCTCCTCCTTCTCCTGCACATCATTATTTATTGAAAAGTGGGTGAATACGAAAAGTCTCCTCCCATCAGCAAGTTCAGCAAGTTCCCATAGGTATAAATCAGATTAGAGAAAAACAATAATACATCAGCCTGTCCTTGGATTCTTCAACTGGCTGAGACCGGTACGAGACTACACTCCCTTCTAGATAGCATGGAAAAGAACTTGTTGCCCTTTTCTTCTCAGGCGAAAGAGACAGATAAGAATACAATAGACAATTCTATTCATTGAGCTACACAGCTATAACTAAATCCAAAACGGCTAAAATATAAATTGAAACTGAAAAACAATGTTAATAATTCAACAATAGCTAATTAGGAAGAGAACTGACGACTTCACAAATGGAGCAGCAACTGGCTGTCTGTGATTCCCGTCATTCTTATCCAATAAAAACGGAGAAGGACACAGAAGCTAACAGTTAGCCTAGCTTCTTCTATTTATTACTACTATTTTTCTTTCTTTTTTTTTTCAGCTGTCTAAATAGTACCTATGCTGCCTCTCATAGGTCAGTCGTTGTACTACAACAGTCTTCTGGTAAGCAGTAAGAAAATACATTTAATTTTCATTTGTGGGGATCTACCATTGTAAAAATAGATAGTCTTTTAAAAAGTTGCTTATCTATGTCTATAAGATTTTTGTTCTGTCCTCGAGGTGTAGATAACCTGAAAAAGACAGTTATCCAGAAATGTATGAAAATCATTGTTTCATTATGTCAGTATAAGTGGAATTTGTTGACTTTTTTTCCCGAGTTGGATCTGCTTTAGATTTGGTTGTGGTTTGAAGACTTTCTCCTGCACTCCTTATAGGGAACTTACTATTCATGTGTTTTACTCTATTTGCAAAGTCATGTTATTTATTATATCAATGTTCCAAATGAGAAGAGGCAATACCAGTACAAGGCATGGAAAACTGAAATATTGGCTCCAAGTCTAAAGAGACACTTTAATAAAGTGCTTCACTTGCATAGAGAAGTTGGATGAACGTACTTGACATGGGCTTTTTAATCTGAAAATATGACGAGTGAGGAGGATGAAAGTCTGCAAATGAGAAAGGATTTGCAAGGACAACAAAAAATCTCAGTCCAGTGCATTGGTGATAATGCAGTTGCTGGTAAATCGGTGGAATAAAGCAGTGGACGAGCTACCTGCGCAATGTCAATGTAGCTTTTAATGTAAAATATCCTCACGGCTCAACTTGTTGGATGTGAGATTCTCGCAAGGGTTTAAACAAGGCGTCAGTCCCTGATGAGAGAAAGAGTAAATGGATAGTCAACAGTGGCGCGAAAAAAAGTTGTTACAGCTGTGGGAAGCAGCAGGGCAAAAAAAATAAATGACTTCATCAGAGCTTTGCAGTGGGGAATGTGGTTGTTTGGATTCAATAAAAAAAAAAAAAAAACACGCACACACATATAGGAGTGTTTGTTTATGCTGGTGCAAATGATCGTCATGGGTACACACTTTTTTCCTTTAGAATTCAGCTGCATCTTTATTAGCACTACATCACTGGTTTTGTAAGAATCAAAATTAAGGAACAGAAAGGAGTCATTTCTACATTCATTTAAAAATGTTCTAACGCCCGGTCAACGTATTCTTTTAAACCTCTCAGATTGCCTGTATAGGCCTGCGGCTGTGCAGAAATAGTAGCACATTATTTCAGTTGCACCTGCAGCCCAGTCGGACGCTGGTAATAAATCAGGTGCACCAGATATTTACTGTAGTTATGTTTCTATTCTGCTTCCCCTGTGACACAAATGGCTTAAAATACCGACTGCGTGCAATGCTAATTTTGCTCTCCACCATGCGTGACCAAATACTACTTCAATTTAGTCTGCAGCATAAGAAAGCGAAAAGGGAAAAAATGCCTTCAATTTCTTGGGAGGCACGTCACGATAACATATTGGTATCAGAAAAATAACTTACAGATAGCGATTTATTTATACAGCACATTTCATACTCAAGGTAACGCAATGCGCTTCACATGATTTGGACTAAATAATTGAAGGCATTTAAAAGCAAAGTGAAAAAAATAACAAATAATTTAATAAATGTACTGAAAGATTAGAAGGCCAATGACAGCAGTGCAATTAAGTATACGTTTCTTAATTGTTTGCTTTGTTTTCTTTGTGTAGCAACACCACACAAAAAATGACTGCTGACGAGAAAAAAATGATCCGCTTGTCAAAGCTTTATTTTACAGACTGGAGAGAAGATTGACTGATGAGGTCACAGCCTGCTGCTGAGCCATGTGTCTCGTCATCCAAACATTTGACAATGTCAAAAAGGCATTTGGTCTGACATCTTTGAACATCAGCTAAATGATGTGCTTCAAGTGCCCCCCCCCCCCCCACCCTTTCTCTTTAATCTCATTAAAGAAAGTATCTAACGTTTGTAAATTGTACGTTTGTGCCACCCACCGCGAGAGTAGACCAAGTGAGGGCACAAAGTAATCAGATAATAGGCCTGAAATCCAAAGCGAGAAGATAAGAGATCAATTAAATGTTGTAAGATTTGGGCCCGCACGATTGGATTTTGATTGGGAGTAATTGGTGATTGCCATTCAGCGGCATGCACTATGGATGTTTACTATATGCAAACAAACAAGTCACAAGGTAACGTTACAATGACAAATTTCAAATGTTTTTTGGATTTGTTGGGGTCTGGATGTTTCTTGGGCTGGGGAGGAGTTCTGGTGGGGGGTGTCTGGTCGGTGCTGGATTTCACCTTCCTTGGTTTTCTTCGGTCCCCTCGGGTCTCCTGGTGTTCGGTTTAGGTGAACGGTATGAGATTTTTTTTTCTAATAGGTTTTCTGGTGAGCTAACAAATACACACACGCACGCACGCACGCACGCACATACACATACTCACCCACACACAAAAAAAAAAAAAAAAAAATTATATATATATATATATATATATATATATTTAAAAAAAAAAAGAAAAAAAAAAGAGCAATGATGATGACATTTCCGAATGAACAATACTGAGCTCTTAAAAAAAAAAAAAAAAAAAAAAAAACAATGACAAATTTCAGATTGTCTCATGCACAGACTGTCTGTTGTTTGTGAGTCGTTGTTAAAAAAAAAAAGAATAACATCCTTATACGTTGTGATTATGCAGTTAAGTATCCTTCGTGTCAAGCATTATGGATCTCTCAAATGGCTACAAGGCAAACCTACGATTACGATGAAGTTCCGTTCCTACGGCATGAATTACGATGCCGTAAATCTATTTTGTATGCTACGGTAACACAGCAGTGAAGTCATCTGTTAAACTAGATAGTAGATGCGATTCCGATTTTTGGGTCTGTGATTTGTTTCGGAATAGATTTTTGATTCACAATGATTTAACTGACAATGATCTCTGCTTCAATTCATAGATGTGCAAAGAATCGTCACGATCTACTGATACGCCAGTCTGACTTGCAAATGCTAATTAGGGTGCTATTTGCGGCACTTTTATCACTCAAAAGAACGGCTATTCATACAAAGGAATGTATACAGAGAAGCATCTGAACATTACTCACCGGCACGGGCTCTTCCTACGCTGCAAAAAAACAACTTTTACTTGCAAAACTTGATCGTGAGTCGGGAGTCTCGGTACTTATCAGAACACGTGGAACCACGCTGCCCCAAGGTGGCCAAATCGGGTACAACGTGAACAGCACTCCCAGTAACGGCACACACAAACAAGGGCAAAATAATGTAAATTATTTTAAATAGATGCCCTGCGATTGGCTGGCAACCAGTTCAGGGTGTACCCCGCCTACTGCCCGAAGCCAGCTGGGATAGGCTCCAGCAACCCCCGCGAGCGACCCTTGTGAGGACAAGCGGTACAGAAAATGGATGGATGGATGGATGAATTTAAATAGAATTGATTTTGGGACATTTAAAATCGATTCAGAATTATATTAAATGAGGATCGCGACTATGAGAAGAATTTTTTTTGGGGCACACCCCTACTAAAAAGTTGCACGAAAAACACTTGCCTGTAAATATTACAACCAAGATGCGTTTATAACCACAACATGTCCAAAGTCAAAACCATGGATCATATTTCAAATCAGTTTTTGTTTTGGTGTTGTTGATATGGAAAAGTTTACAGCTTTTCGTTGCTTGCATTATGTATTTTCATATACCAACACGGATGACGGATTGACGATTGCATTGGGGTTCAGCTTGAAATATCGACGATGACAGAAGGGTGTCTCGACTGTTGCTGAATGCCGAATGACGGGCGCTCAAAATTCATTGACGCGCCCACCGATGATGCTCCAATGTTAAACGAGCAGAAAAGAATCATCACCATCTCCAAATTGGAACGCCCGTAACTAGCAACGTTACTTATCGTGTGGATGTGCCCTGAATCCTGTTTGTTTTATGGCGTAATGAACGCACCTTTAACGCGGAAGAGCAATGTGTTTGATTAGCGCGCCGGCATACCCGCTTGGTTGAGCAGAGAAAATTAGGAAGACAGAAAATTCGCCATCTTCTCTTGTCTCTCAGCCGTTGAACCATTAATCTTCTTTTTTTTGTGTGTTGTTCAGCGCTCATTAGTCTTGATTTAATTTTCTCCTGTGCCCACTTGCAAAGGGAATCCAATTAGGCGTTGGCTATTACCCCTCGCTTCCAAACCTCGGAGTCGACTTGCGTGATCAGGAAGCAGGTGGACTGAAAAACAAAAGGCTAATTGATAACGACCACCTCCGTCGAGCCAATCAGTTTTAATCCCGATGGAGTTCCAGGAGGTTTTGTTTTCGGCGAAGCCCAAGTTAAGTGATGCGTACTACGCAGTCCATCAACAACGTCGAGTTATCAGATATCCTTTTAAAAATGGATGTCTATATTGATGGTCATTGACAAAGACAAAAATTCCACAGAAAAAGTTTTGACTTAGGAAGTGTGTGCTTTTGTTCAAAATCAGCAATGTTCCAGATCTGGCATCTTCAACTTGTACATGAAAGGTCACATTCAAGAAAGTCTGCATGCAACTAAGTGCTAATCAATGTTTTTGAGGCGTCCATATAATGACACGGCTACCTTTTTTTTCCAAAATATTGGCAGGATAATTTAGGGTGAAAGGTCTCTCGTCCTTTATTAGCTGAACAAGCAATTCATGCAGACCTTGACTCTGGGTCACGTATTTCCATTGTCCGTCTCATGTACATGTGCAAGCCACACAAAGATCCTATCTGGCCAAGGAATTGAAAGTCAACTCGGGCCTCCGATTTGAATAACGCCAGAAGAGTTGAGCCCTCATCACTCACATTGGCACTGATCATCCATAACCGTTTGGGATGTGATAAAAAAAAAAGAAAGAAAGAAACAAGCTGATGCATAAATGGCCTTTTTAACAATTCTGATTCCTGTGGCTTTAACCTTGAGGAGTGGCAGATAATAGGCTTCGTCATCGGAAAGCGTCCACCCGTCTCCATTAAGCACCTTTTAAAAGAGATGTATCACTGGTGTCTGGCTGATGAAGTCTGCCGTGTTTGGGGATTATATCTCAATTCATTCTCATTTGCCGTCCTGAGGGTCCTCCGATTTGAATGACCCGGGCGGGATCATTAAAGCAGAGGTTATCAGCTTTAGCTGGAGATGAGATGTTTCAGCTCTTTCAGCATATTTTTTAGATATGCTCATTTTCCTGGAAACAGCTAATTTTCCTGGAAACAGCAAATTTTCCTGGAAACAGCTCATTTACAGGTTCCAGACCACATCCAGTCACTGGTTCTCCTCTAACTGTATCTAGAAAACAGTTGGAAAGCATGCCCTTTTTATTTATTTATTTATTTTTAACAAATTTTTATTTTATTTATAAAACTGAATTAGGGTGAAGTGCATTACCAGACAATGCAGAGTAGCATGACCAAGAAGCACATTACCAGCTTGAATGAGCCAAATGCAAAGCTCAGTTTGTCCTTTACTATGGTTCGGAGTTGAGGACACTTAAAAACCAAATGAGGTTCAAAGTGCTCTTAAGAGATTGGATAAAGCTGCAGGGCCTGATCATTTCAAAATCTGCCTTGCCTCTTATTGCTTGTGTGATTATCTAACACAACACAATAAAATAAATTAAAAAATATTTAAATTTTTTATTATTAAAAAATAATAATAATAGTAATGTATTTCTTTAATAAATAAATGAATAATAATCCAAAATAAATAACAACAATTCAGCTTTGATATGCTGAGTGAAAGATTCCTACTCTTTTCAACTGACCATGAGGGAGCCGCTTTGATTAAAGGCATTTGCACAGCAGGCATTGTATCCCTTTTTTCTCTCTCTATTATTTGAAAATTGTGTCATGAACTTTTCCAATGTGTACAATGGCTTGTATGAGCACAATAGCAATGCTGCCCAGTGCTTTTTTTTTAAGGCCAAGGTTTTCATGGACTTAACTGTGAGTGTTTATACTTGATGGTTCAAAGAACCTTGAGCCTTTTTGTTTCTCCCCCCCCCCCCCCCCCCAAAGTACCTTAAGCAAAAGTTGGGTCATTTGATGCATAAAATTCATCATCTTGTGCATTAGCAGCTTTTATTCTAAAGACAACAAATGCAAGAAAAATCAGCTTTGGCTACCACTCAATGCTTGTTTATTCATCTTCAATCATTTACAGTCTTAAAAAAATGCAATGCATTCATTGATAATAAAAAGAAGCCTGAAGGCTGCCTGTGCTTAGAGTGGGCAAGCGTACCTGGTTGGGATACGGCTGTCTGTTTTCTTTTTCTTTTCTTTTCTTTGTATACATTTTTTTTTTTTTAACTAAATGGAATAGCACTGTTGATAAATCCACAAAATGAATGTTATGCAAGTGTTGGAAATTGGTCAATACGAACAGAAAAAGTCTCTCTCTCTCTCTCTCTCTCTCTCTCTCTCTCTCTCTCTCTCTCTCTCTCTCTCTCTCTCTCTCTCTCTCTCTCCTCTCTCTCCCCTCTCTCTCCCTCCCTCTCTCCCTCCCTCCCACCCTCCCTCTCTCTCTCTCTCTCTCTCTCTCTCTCTCTCTCTCTCTCTCTCTCTCTCTCTCTCTCTCTCTCTCTCTCTCTCTCTCTCTCTCTCCCCCTCTCTCTCCCCCCCCTCCCCATAAGCTATTCATATATAAATTGAAGCCTGAGGCAACGTGTGAACCGTGAACACTTAACCATAATGAAAACACTCTTACTTAACAACATCCTTGGGAATTAAAACAACAGAATGATGCTTCATACGGCTGAAAATGATACAGTACTGCTGACTCAGCATGCGGGTGACGAAAAGTGGATTATCCTACAGCAGTAGTAACAATTTGCAGTGGTCAATTTCACCTCTTTAAGTTTCAAGTTGAAGTATCTCAAGTTACCAGTGTATTCTTTTTCTTTCCATTTCAGTGCTGTTTGGGACTTCTCCCACTCCAGTGTGACAAACAAACACAAACTGGATACAATAATTAACAACCCAACTTCAGTTTTCAGTTATATATTGAAATTGAGCACGAGATGATAATGAAATGCTAAGATGGGCTTTAGGTCCAAAATCTGTAGTGGCGCCTGCAGGCATGGCTCAATTACAGACAATTAAGACTGCTAATGCATTCTAATGAATCCCACGGCTCATCTTGATGAGTATAAATGTCACACGGAGGCAACTGCGCATTATATTTGAAATGAGAATACTCTAATTCTTTTCATAAGCTTTAAAGAAGTAGAGGATTACAATTTTTGTTTCACTGGAAGGGAATTTCCCTCCAAACTCGGAAGATGTCTCTCGTCGTGTAATGAGATTTTTGCGAGCCGGAGGTGTTGTCAATTAGCGCCATTGCTTGTTAATGGGAGTTTGTCTGAGAGCGTCTGTAGCCGCTAACTCAAATAAAAAGCACTGGCGATGGGTGAAAAAGCCAAAAGGTGAAATCCAATTAGTGGCTTTTCATAATGATGGTGAACATGAATTACAACAATATTTGCAAATCTTAATGAATGTGCCTATAATTAACCTCCCCCTGAATGTAACTCTAATTAAAGTAAAAGATAAACTTGCTATTAAATGGAGTGGCCAGTCCCACGCATATTTAGTGTCGAAGCTGGCTAATGAAGGTATTGTGAAAGAATTGCAGGCCCCCGTAGGATTCGGTCCACAACGAACAGGACGGCTCGGAAATGAAAGCAAACGAAAAGTGATGAAAGGTGTCCACTTTTAGGGAATATACTTATTTGCTTGAACAAATGTGCTTTGCTTGGTGCCTTTTTTTCTTCACGAGGAAGCTAAAACATTCATCGTTTTAATTGGCAGAAATGTATTAAGGGTGTCAGGTTATTGATTTGTGACTCGGGTCTAAAATTAATGTGTGTAAATAAACGGTCCTTACTAGTTCTGGAGTCATTTTTTTTTCTTTTTTTTTTTCCTTCTCTTTTTTTGTATTAATATCAGTCGTCATATTGAGTCTCTTTAAATTGTGAATAATAAGAAAGGTCAAAAAATTTGGAAATATTTTCCAATTTGTTTTGTTGAAGTTTGTCATTTTATTTTTTATTTGTTTAGGACTACATAAATGTGGTTTATGACGATGTAACATTTAACTGGAATGTCAGTGTTTGTAAGTTGTTGTTGGTTATTATTTGTTGTTATATTGAGAAGAATTTTACTGAACTTCCAACTCCCCATAAAAATGCTAGTCAAGATTTTATTTTTGCAAATATATTAGTCTCCAAAGAGTCATTTTCTTAACAGGTACACACACACAAATAAACAAACAAACAAACAAACAAACAAACAAACACACACACACAGCTTGACTAATTTAAATGTAAGAGACGCACGCACATACACTAAAACAACAACAACAGTATTAGTGTTCGTACTGCTCAAGCGGAAATCCGTCTTCTCCTGTAGCCTATATGTAAAAAGAAAGGATAATCGCTCATGATCATCAGTTTGTGAAATCAGGATTATGGAGCAGCGCAACACTTAACACATCGTCACCGCAAAAAAAAAAAAAAACATCCATCCATCCATCCATTTTCTGTACCGCTTGTCCTCACAAGGGTCGCGGGGGTTGCTGGAGCCTATCCCAGCTGGCTTCGGGCAGTAGGCGGGGTACACCCTGAACTGGTTGCCAGCCAATCGCAGGGCACACAGAGACGAACAACCATACTCACAATCACACCTATGGACAATTTGGAGTGTCCAATTCACCTGCCATGCATGTTTTTGGAATGTGGGAGGAAACCGGAGTACCCGGAGAAAACCCACGCAAGCGCGGGGAGAACATGCAAACTCCACCCAGGAAGGCCGAAGCCGAGCACAAAACAGAGGATATGAAATGAATGGATGAAATCAGGATTACGGAGCAGCGCAACACTTAACACAAGGTCACCGCAAAAAAACATCGAAATAAAAAAATCCAAAGAACAGAAATCACATGCGCGTGACAACAAGACTCTCAGCGTCTCGTTGTCTCGCGTCTTTGCAATGCGAACGGATGTCGGCGTGGATCAACGGAACCTTCTCGGCTGGCTGGCGGCTCTCCTGTCGACTTGAATCGATGCTAACCGGCCGGCCTTGCCGGCGGCAGCCTTTAAAGAATATCGCTTTGCTGAAGTGGGTGAGGGCAGGCGGTGGAGCAGCTGAGCAACACTTGGCTGGGAGCAAGAGGACCGAGGTTGGGCAGGGCGGAGCGCATTACATCCCTCAGACTGAGCACACTCCCTCGGGTTCAAATTCCTGCATGACTCCGGACTCTTGACTCATGGAGACCTTTTACAGTTGTGTATTTTGTGCGCGTGTACACTGTCGGAAACGAAAATGAATGTAAGGCCAACATGCATGTTGGTAGTCAAATCATTCTCAAAGTGTAGTATGCATATAACTAGGGATGTGAGAGCTCCCTCTAGTGGTATGCAAAAGAATCACTGCCTGAGAATAGTTTGCGTTATGTTTATTTTCAAGTTTATCCGTAAGAACTGTGTTTTTAAACATTTAGTTAGTTAAAATGTATCACGTTTTATGTACAATAAATATAAATTGCATCATAAAGTACAGTTCGATTACTTTCTATAGTACAGATAAAGGGGAATTAAACCCAAACGTACATCTTACACACATAAATATTTATATATAAAAAAATACATTTGAAATATCACATTATTTTAGCGCCTTGAGAGATGCAATGAATAAGCATATAATCTATGAGCTCATATTGAGCTCTCAAGTATGGTTACAAAAACTAGTGCTGTCAAAGTTAAAGCGTTAACTAATTAATTAATCACAAAAACCTATCGCATCAATCATGTATTAACTTGGATTAATCACACTATTAATTTTGACCGCAGATGATACTTAAGCTGACAGCGGATGGTTGCATTAAAGTAAAGCATTAATTAAATGTTTGCGTATGACATTCAGAATGTTTGTCCATGTCAAATTATTGGGGTCACTTTTTTAAATTTTAAATTAGGAAAGTAATTAACTGATTAGAAAAAGAGGAGAATGAGTGTGTGCAGTGCCATTTTTTTTTTTTTTTTTTTTTTTAAATGTCCTCATAACATTAACCTCACTAGATTTATAATTGGGATTCACTTGAGTTCTTCACATTATCAATCTGGTACTTCACCCGTTCGAGAAAGGCGGGGCTTGCTGTACAATACTTCGAGCTCATGAATAAATAATATTGTTTTCATTTAAGCTTGATTGTTGAATGCTCCGATTTCTACGCACTAATTGAACGATGACACAATGAACGTTAATCTCCATCATGTGCACATGCGCAGCACAACTGTCCGAATAGTCAAGTGTTCCGTGCCAATTAAATTGAAGTCTTGCATGGCCTCCGACAGTGTGACACAGTAACTGGTGCGCTGCCGAGTTGCTGAATGTGTCATTGAACCGTTGACCCTCGCAAGCCCCCGACGAGTGTTGTTCTCTCTCCACTGCGCTAATTACACTTGCCAGCCTTGACAGGAAATCCGCCGCCGTCCGCCTGCTCACAAATAGCACTCGCCTGTGTTAGTCACTTCGTCTGAGATGTGTGAAAAATTGGTCGCATCCGCTTCGAAACACCTGCGTCATGAAGCCTAGTACAGCAAATGCACCCTGGTGGTTGACAAAGGAAGTTGAACTACTGCGACAACTAGCTAATTATTCCAGCAGCAACTATACATAATAATGTAAGGCAAAAAATATATATATCATGTCTGATTTTGTCTTATTTGCTTTCGTCACAAACATCAAGCTCCTCCCATATCGAGCATTAGAGCAACAATTATATGAACTTAATTGTTGACTGATACTTGATTTTTGTGACATATTTGGTTGGATTTACTCTTATGGTTCAATGGACTCAATTGTAAATTATTGGCTCTCAAATGGCACAATTGGGGTTCGTGCATAAACATTTATCAAATCTGAATTATGTATTGTTTACTTTTGAGTTGTCGCGGCTGAGTGTTGATGCTAGTTGAATTATTTACAAGCATTTTGGGAATGTGCGCATGCAGTGTGTTTCATATTCATACTGGTAAATGTTCACTTGAATAGCCCCTTTTTTTTGTTTTTCACCGACTGATGACGCATCTGAGATGAGGGGTGGCTTTGTATCTTATTCAAACACGTTTCCAGATGGTCATAAACTCTCAGGACTGAGACAACCGCTCGTCCAGCCGCACGAGCGCAATTCTGAAACGTGGTCATTCATAATCAACAATGATAATTAGTTACAGAGAACACACAAGCGTTAACAAATACAAAAGCTAGGGTGACCAGATTTTCCAAATTAAAAAACCAGGACGCTACAATCGCATGATATCATTGGGTCTTGTTAAAGTAGAGAATATTTGGTATTCTACTCTTTGCGTGTTCAATTAACTGAATGGTGAGATTCTGGTGAAGAAGTCCCTTTGCAAAGGTATCATTCTAACAGAAGCTTCTGATGACAACAATTGAACTCACTCAAACCGTGTTCTGTTCAGATTGTGTGTCCCTCCTTCTACTGCACATCATTATTTATTGAAAAGTGGGTGAATGCGAAAAGTCTCCTCCCATCAGCAAGTTCAGCAAATTCCCAGGAATACAAATCAGATTAGAGAAAAACAATAATACATCAGCCTGTCTCTCCCCTCTTCCGACTGAGACCGGTACTAGACTATACTCCATTGTAGATAATAGTAGAAGAGAAACCCGTTGCCCTTCTTTTCTCATGAGAGGGACAGATAAGAATACAATACTATTCTATTCATTGAGCTACACAGCTATAACTAAATCCAAAACGGCTAAAATATAAATTGAAACTGAAAAACAATGTTAATAACTTAACAGTCTATACCATAAGAAAGCAAACCTTGTGTTGTCTGACCGTCGAGTGGCGACCGCAGTGGATCGTAGGATTACATTTCCCATGATTCTCAGATGCGGAAGCAGGAAGCAGTGCTGGTTCCAGTCAATGCCTATTGCCTGGTATCGATTAGATGCAAATGCGAATGAGAACACAAACGTGAATTTGGAGGTAAATAGGAAAGAATTTAAAGTTAAATTTCCTTTTAATGGGTTTCGTGTAAGAGTCGCTATGACAACTGCGTGATTGACATACACATGGCAAAAAAAACGGGACTCTGGGATGAGATCTGCATAATATCGGGATAAAATAATGAGATTGGCCGCCTGGATGCGAGACCCAAGGCTCAAAAACGGGACTGTGCTGTCAAAATGAGACGTCTGGTCACGCTATACTAAGCTAGCATTAGCATCGTAAACAAGACGATGTTAGCTAAGGCTGCAATGTAATGGAGTTTTACTATAACACTTGAAAAAAACCTGTAAAATAAATTCAGATTCATTTTTAAATACATTCTACCTTTGAAGATATTTGCTGAAAACATGCTAAGACAGAGAAATGCAGTCATGGGAAAAAATATCAGAGCAACATGTTTTCTTCAATTTCTTGTTCATTCGAATATCTGGTATAACAAAAGGTGTATCATGTGACTAAAAGACAGAAACGAAAACATGGAATGTTTTTCCCCCGACAAATATACCTACGGTGAGTTTTGGAAATGGATCCTCTTGCTCCTCTTTTGAGCTTGAGGTAAGTTCATACCAATAACTAAACACAACAAACTCAGTAAGGATTATGAAGTGTAGGTGACTTGTTGACTATGCTTACCTATTCCAGTGCAAAAATACTTTTATTTTTACTTTTTGCTTTGATACCGGTGTTTTGTCTCTATCTCACAATTCTCGCCATTCTCCCCCATCTCACATCCAAGAGGTAAGTAATCAAAACTTGTGAGGAGAGAGCACGTCCCATGCAACTTGATCCGGAACACAAGCCCGTTTTGAAAATCAAGGTGCCTTTTTGTTATTGAGACATTGAAAAAAAGCACAATATGTGATCATTCTCTATGTTTTCACTGTGGCTTCTCGATAGGGTGAAGCAGCTGGTCACATTTTCATAATCGCATAGAAAATCAGCATTCTTTTCATATCAAGAGCTTAATCTAAGACAAGCGAGATCAAATGCCGCTGATGCAGAGTTTAAAAAAAAAGCGCAAATTTTGTCTAACGGGAAACACCTGGAATCAAATCAGTCGGCTTACTGAGCTATTATACGTCAGAACACTTGAACATTGACACCCACAAAAAGACCATTCGTTCATCACAAAAAAAAATTAACGCAGCAAGAAGCATTTTTTCATTATTATAATTTTTTTAAATTATTATTATTATTTTGTTGCCATTTCTGAAACACCCTAAGATGCTGCCAAAGTCTTGACTGTGTAATAGAAGTATACTGAAGTGACACATCTGAACTGTTGAATATATTGAAATTTATTTGGAATTAAATAAATGACACGACAACTAAATAAAAAATGTCTTGTCAAAATTAACACTGTTTGCTGCCCCCCCCCCCCCCCCCAGCAAAATGTTGGAGGTTCACTGATATTGTTTAATCTGCACCCATCTGCAATTAAGTATTGTTAATAAATGCCCTTATACACTGCATTTATTATTATATTGGCAATTCCTTTGTGTAAAAGAAACTCTGCTACTCCAGGTGCTGTGCTATTGCCAGTTGTAGCATAACAATGCATGATAAACTATTTATGCTAATCCCTGCAAACACTAACAACAGAATCATCCATAAAATCCACCGCAAACCAAACGTTTCGCTTCCATGCGGGTTGCTACGCCTTGTTATAGATAAAGGGTAGAACTAAAAAAACGTGTATGAGAGCGCCGTAACAAAGTTTGAGCTCACTACAGGGCCTCCTCCTACTTGTGCGACCCAACAGCCGACCTTCAGTGTTTCTCATAGCGAGCCAGCTGGCAATTAAAATGATGGGAAATAAGACCAGGGTTCAACGGAAAGCTGAATGTCTTTGGTGGATCGACAGAGAAAGAAAAATGGGGGGCAACGTGACCTGGAGAACAAAACGAGGATTGCAAAGTTTTCTTTCTTCTGCGCAACTGGCGGGAAGATCTACACTCTCCCACTCTCGGTCCTCGCTCCGTTTTCTTTTACATCTTCACCAGCGAACCCTCGACTGGAGATGTGTTGACCTTCAGCCATCTTCCCTCTGAAAACGAAACAGCTTTGCGCATCCGCCGAGGTACTTTGGGTCCCTGGTGGTCGAAGAGGCTTTTGCCGAGGGAGAATAACATCCAGCGCTTATCAAAGAGCTCAGACAACTCGTCTTTATGCACAGCAGAATACAAGAGGAAGTTCATTTTTTGTCTCTATGTGGGATAGATATCCAAAACCTCTGACTCACTATGCAGTTTTAGCAAAGAGAGCGGAAGGAGTTGGGTTCAAATCCCCTGAAGACCGCCGCTTAGAAAGTGAGCTCACTGTATAGTGCAAACGTGCTAAAGTGGGCGCCGTACTTTCGCTTTCACATTGGATTGCCCAAAAATATTTATTGTATTAAATATTTTCTGAAATGCCCTCGTATAGATTCTATGTACTGTACATCTATGACACCGATATATACTAACATTGAAAAATTTAGAGTCATGTATAAAAGTTGAAGAAAAATAAATGCATTCCCCTAATTTGCTGGTATCCTTTATTATCAGTGAATAAAATGAACGAAGATTCAAAACATTCCAGTTATTCATGAAATTTTACTGTAAAGAACACATGATATCTCTCTCTCTCTCTCTTTTTCTCACTTTTATTTAAAAAAAAAAGAAGGACATTTCGAAGTGACCTTGAAATATTTAAAAGCCAACTATATATGTTTTTGCCTCTCTGTTGAATTTAAATGAAATGAGGGGAGCCGCTTCGATTGGCCGAGAGTCAGCTGCATTCCCTCCAACAAGGGCACACAAACGCCCTCTTCTGTCTGCGCTAGTCGAGCAAAATACCAAAAAGAAAGAAAACTCCACCCATGACGTGGACAGTTAGTCTGCGCTTTGCTTAACAAACACTGAGAACATTAGAATGCACACTGTGGTCCAATACAATTGATGTTAAGTTTTGTAAAAGCAAAAGATGAATGAAGCACATTACCGCCTCAACTTGGCTTGTTCCTGTTTATTTCACGGGTTTTTACTCTCACCCAAAATACTGAGAATGCATCCTCTTCAAAAACGCAACTGTTGATTGATCCACTTGGAAACATAACCTGCCATTTTACATAAATCTGTTTTTTTTCCCTTCATCTTTTTCTCCTTTTTTTCCCAGTTGACTTGGATCTCCAAATTGTGAATATGTTGCATGAGAAAATGTGCACAAAAAGTAGCAATTTTATGCAGCAGGTGGCCCTTGAAAAAAAAGATAATGCACCCTTTTAGCTTTTAGTTGTCTGCGCTGTGTCATTATTTTGAGCACCAAAAAGGTTCAGTCTAAAAAAAAAAAAACAAGGTGCAACAAATCTCTTTTCTAGAAACCCCCATCTTGTCTTTTAGACTAAAAGTTTATAAAGTTGGCCAAACATAATGTTAATGACATTTTGTGTGCCCCATTTACATGAATTATGACACACACACAAAATAGAGTCCGTACCTCTACAGCTCAACAGCGCCGCAAATTAGAGGCACTACGTTGACTATTAAAATAATTTAACACCCCTCCTTTAAACATGCAATAAAAATCGGGCATTAAAGTCTCATGAGGAAAGGAATTATTGCGCCTGTTTCGATAGTAAAGCTGTCACTGGCCTTAGCATTGTGACTGATCAGTGAGCGTTCTCATTACCGATGCATGCTTAATTTATTTGCACTTTCATCACAGGATGGAAAAGTAGTCGTGAGGAACACAAACACAAACACAAACAGACCACCCCAGAGCTCTGGCGTCATACTGCCTGTGTTTTCATTTTAGGCAGACATCGTGGGCCGGCAGGTTTTGTAGCAAGATCAAACCATTTGTGATCCTTCACAGTATGTACACAATACAAAAAAAGACAACAAAAAAAAACACCCATTATTCCTTTGTAAGACAAGCAAGTGTTCTTCTGTTCAAAAGTGATGATTCTCTTCCTGACAGTTATCCATCCTTTAAAGACACTGTTTAAAAGTTTTCATATTCGGTTTAGGTGAACGGTATGAGATTTTTTCTAATAGGTTTTTTTGGTGAGCTAACAAATACACGCACGCACGCACGCACGCACACAGGCACGCACGCACATACACATACTCACCCACACACACACAAAAAAATAAATAAATAAATAAATAAAAAATAAATAAAGAGCAATGATGATGACATTTCCGAATGAACAATACTGAGCTCTTTATTAAAAAAGAAAAAAAAAGAAAAAAGTAAGTTTTTTTTTTTCATATGACGCCAAAATGGCGCCATATGACGCACTTTGGAGTTTAGCTTGAGTCTCCCCCCCCCCCCCCCCCAGCTTTTTAAGAACTACTAGAGCACCTTCGTTCGCATTAGTGGTTATCCTGCGCAATTGTGATGTAGCGTTAGCAAGCTAGCTTTGCCTAACCCTGGAAATACATCTTCCTTCAGATATTCCGGTGGTTTGGGCTGCTTTAGAGCGCCTCGTTGTCACTGGGAGTGTATGCAATGCACCCAGACTAGCCAGAAGTGCGAGGAGGGAAGTAAAATGTAAAAAAAAAAATGTCAGACTAGACAACCAGCGGGTGGAACTTAGGGCTGGTGTGGCTGCCTCAGAGCGCCTCGTCGTCGACAATGTGTGGAGGAAATGTCACACAGGAAGAGTGAGGGGAACTTTTTTTCTGTCTGACTTGACAGCTCGTGTGTGGACCAGGCTGCACTGGCATAGTTGTTTTAGAGTGCCTCGTTGTTGCGGCATGGAAAAGCCCCGCAATGACTCGGTGGAATATACATTTCATCCACTGGAGGCTTAAAGGAAATATCGCTGGCGTCACTGCAAGTGAAAACAACAACAACAAAAACCCCGTATCTTCAGCAACCATTACTCAGCCTCAGGTCCCCACCTCCATGGTTCTGTACTGTGCCCACTACTATTTAATCTACATTGGATACCAAAGGCTCCAGGAGCATTTTTCTACATCTGCTGACGATCCAGTTATAGTCAGTCTGCTTAATGGTGGAGAAATGTAGCGGTGACCGTCATCAACATCAAAATCCGACAAAAATACAAATGCAAAATCTGCCAAAGGGCCAAGAATATAGCTTGGGAAAATCATGCTTTACAGTCTCGGTAGACAAGAAGAAACCCAACCACGTTATCATCCTTCCAGACACAATCACAAAACTGTATTGATTACAATCAGATCACCAGCAAGGCCATCGTCGTCTTACAACAATTGCCCTCAGGTTATTTTTATGAATGTATAAAGTTGATGCAAGGTCGTCTCAGCTAACTCGCTATGTCACCCGGCAGAAAATGGCTACAAAAACCTCTCTCGTTTCACTATTTTGCTTCCCACTGGGCCTGTACGGACGAGAGAAGACAAAACATTTGTGGTGGCGTGTCAGGAGAAAACTAATATGAAATCATCTCATGTTTCCATTATGTACCGGTGTACTGCGCATCATCACACGGTTATCCAGCGCTCACAAATCCCAGAGCGCCGCAGGCAAGGAGACGACGTATAGGATTATTTTGTATAGCTAAGGGCTAAGTATTTCACTCGAGAGACGCTATCTTTATACTTAGATCATCGGGGCAGAATGTTACATTGTGTTATTACATCGTCATCCGAGTTTGGGCATAAAGCAAATGACACAGTCGCCTTCATAATGACGCATACAGACAGGATTATGTAGAACATTACAAGTTTACAAGAGCATGTTGGGGGAAAAAAAAATGCTATTTCAGCAGAAACCATCCAGACATTGTTAGCGTTGTAAATAAAATGTTGAACAAATCACACAAATGACATTGTCTGAGATTTCTGCTTCAGAGGCCAGCTCATTATTTGTGTCTTGCCTGACAAGTGTTTTATTGTTGCTGCGATCTTAGAGACGGTTAGCTGAGCTATTGCCGCAAATACTTGCACTGCAGAGACAACATCAATTTAGAAGCAATCAATCAAACTTTGTCTTTGTGTCGAAAGACTGTCTTAACAGTTATAGAAATCTAATAACAATGCTGTCTTTGCACAGATTACTTTCTGCTCAGATATGTACATAAACAATGAATTGTTTACCCTGCAAAGATGTATATATATATATATATATATATATATATATATATATATATATATATATATATATATATATATATATATTAGGGGTGTCAAAATGAGTGTGTTCATTTTGAGTTAATTTAAAGTTCCTTTAACGACACAATTTTTTTTTTTTAACGTGCAAAATTAATGACCACCCCTTACTTGGGAAGCCTGTCCTGGGGGAAATCCAATCACAACGCAGCAGACGGGTCCATGTCAAATTTGAGCAGTAATACATTTAATAAGAATGCATATATTTGTGGAGACCGGGGTCAAGTCAAGTTCATTTGAAAAAAAAAATGCACTGAGCTGTTACCAACATCTTACAAATGCAATCATGCCATCTAGTGGCAGAAAAATGACCTCAACACAAATTAATATCACACTCGTTTTTTTACAGTACCCATACATCTTTTTAATTTTAACTCAATTTTATGAATTATTATAAAATTACTGTATCAATGACTAAAAGATACAGCCATATTTCTATTATTTTAACATTGTTTTCTGCTTTTATGTTAACAAGAGCTATAAAATTAAGCATGAGTTAACTATTGAAGTATAAAAATATAAATCACCTGACACACCATAATATATATATAAACATCATATTTATACATTTATATAGTATACAGTATATTCATGTGTAACGTCCCAAGATCAAGAAAAGCTAGAAATATCTGCCAGGTGGCAGTGGAATTTTATGAAATGTGAAGTCAGGAAAATTTCAGGGGAAATCAGACAAAAACAGAAATCATAACCTTTTATGCCTGCTACCTCAATATCACTGAAAAGAAGTAGGCCTTGTTGGATTATTAACATTGTTTTTCAGTTTCAATTTATATTATAACCGTTTTGGATATTAGTTATAAAGATATAAATATAAGACAACAGTTAATTCATGTTAAGCCAATCTATAGTCCTTTGTTCTCTTTTGCCTGGGAGAAGGGTAACAAGTTTCTTTTCTATATTATCTGGAGGGAGTAGAGTTTGTACCAGTCTGTGTCCGGTCGAAGAGAGTCCAAGGACAGGCTGATTTACTATTGTTCAAGTCTAATCTGATTTTGTACTCATGGGAACTTGATGCCTTTCTGTGCTGATGGGAGGGGAGAGGAGACTTTTCGTATTCACCCACTTTTCAATAAAAAACTGTGTGCGAGAGGAGGAGGGACACACAATCTGAACGGAACACGGCTTGAGTGTCTTCATTTTGTGTGATCAGAAGCTTCTGAATAACTATACCTTTGCAAAGGGACTTCTTCACCAGAATCTCACCATTCAGTTAATTGAACACGCAAAGAGTACAATACATAATATTGTCTACTCTAACAGCCTATAGGTGTCATTAGTCAAAAAAAAATAATAAAAATTTAAGTATATATTTCATGAAAAGAGGGGCCTGAGACTGGTGATTGGTCAAGGGATTCGAAAGATAGGAGTTAAATCAACTCAGTTGTGTGGTGCCAGAAACAAGCCTATTTCAAAACATTTCGACACTGGCTGAATTCACAATGTTTTGTTTGTAGACAGAAAAGCTTATTCTGCGGTCGTATCCCCCTTCGCTCGATCACGAAGAGACGTTATGGCTCGTCCGGATTGTGGGCAAACAACAATGCTATTTATTTATGGGCATTCAATCTTGCGCCGTTGTTCACATAAGAATATTTATTGGGAGCTACAACAAGCACCAATGTCAAATCGCTCTCTGACTGTCACACAAATTTGCACAGGACCTCATTTGTCATCGGACTAACCTGCCACAGCCCGAAGGCAGTGCCGTGGCTTGAAATCAGTCCGGTGTGATCTACTGTTTGGCAAAGCCTGCAAGACTTTTTTGGAAACCCCAATCATTCATGTTTACTGGCTTGTCCGTGGCACCCAATGACACACTTCTCAGTCTTTTAGAACAAAATGTTCCTTTTATATTTTTTAATTAACATCTATTCACCTGAAGAACCCCAGCAAATTGATGATGCATGACGAGCAAGATATATCGTTAAGTTTTGCAGACAAAAATATCATACATTAAGGAATGATTCACTTGCTTAATCATTTCAAATGATGCAATTCCGCCAATGTTTCATTGGAACACTCTTTCTCCTTGGTAACAAAAATGTCTGATTTAACGATTTTTCTGCAAAAAAGGTGGGTGAAATGCCTTGAAAGTTTCCATGATTGGATTTTTGAGTTACAAAGGGGAAAGTTATTACAAAGACACACACACAAAACTACTTTGACCTTATTGCATAACTTTGAAAAATGTTTGCAGCTAGTTCAACAAATAAATCAAAATGTATGCAGTTGGAGTAAATTTTAGCAAAGGTGGATTTTGAAATTGTGTCTGGATGGATGTCATAAAATAACCTTGATGCCAGGCATGGTTATTATAGTTTGGGAACTTTCATTTTAGTTCGTTTTTATTTTGTTTTGAGTTTAGTTTTTTAGTTTTTTAATTTGTTTTAATTCGTTTTCAGGGTGGTTTGGTTAGTTTTTATTAGTTTTAGTTATTTAAAAATTGCCCTGCGATTGGCTGGCAACCAGTACAGGGTGTACCCCGCCTACTGCCCGAAGCCAGCTGGGATAGGCTCCAGCAACCCCGCGACCCTTGTGAGGACAAGCGGTACAGAAAATGGATGGATGGATGGATATTTAAAAATGCTTAGTTTTAGTTTTGTTTTAGTTTCAGCATTAGTTTTCTTCTTTAAAAAAAAAGTGTATTACTTGCGCGCAATATTTAATAAACACCATGGTAACACATTTCTTACCTAGCGGTGCATTTCGGCTAAGTTAAATGAAAAAGCAGGCGAGCCGAGTCATTGGAGGCCAAAGTCATGCATGCAAAATTGTCGCCGAGAAGCGACGTCCTCTGAAAATGATTTTCTATTGGCTGATGCTCGATGACGTCACTTCTGTGTGACACGCTTTCAAACGTCCTCATTCCAGTTAATGAATTATCAAAGACTAAGGACATCTTCGCTATAATTATAGTTAATTTTAGTTAGTATTGTAAACATAAAATGTAGTTTCCTTTTTTTTTTTAAAGCATTTTCTTTTTTCTTTTCTTTTGTTAACAAAATTGGTTTTTGAATTTCAGTTTTAGTTATTTTGTTAGATTTCGTTAAATAACCTTGATGCCAGGCTATTATTCACAAAGATGATGTTCCGTGGACTTGCTGTACCTACTACTCTAACCCAATTTTCATTGGCTATTATAGAAAATAAGGAACTCATTACAAAGGTGGAACATGAGCAGAAAATAAATACGAAGCTTTATACCCACGCCGCTTCAGCCATCTTGTGTCATGCAATAGACAAGATGAATTGGTTTCCTGCACTGCGATAGAAATACCCGTCTTTAGAAAGCACTGCCTGAAATGTGACTGAAAATGAAGATAGCTTGTATTGCGCAATACTCCAAATGAACAGTGTTTTAAGATTTGAAAGAGAACGACTGAACCTGGGGGCTATAAATATTATTCTTTTTTTCTTTGACTACAGCTTCTTCAGGATTCTTCTCTTGAAAAGAATGCACTTAAAATGGGAAGACCAAAAAAAAAGAAGTGCCTAGTATGAAACTAAAATCGACATGCACTGTGTTAACCTTTGAACCCAGCTACCTTCGGGCTGTCTTGCGTCCCAAAATCAAACTCGACAGATGATCAATAAGATGCTTTGCCATTAAAGAAAGACAAACAAACAAGTTTTAATGCTAAGTGTGCACAGTTTTTCATTTTGAAGAATGTTCGAATCTCATTAGTTCAAACTTCTCCAGAAGGACAGAAAAAAAAGAGCAGTCGTGGCGCTTTTTCAAGCATTTGTGTCATAATTGCCAGTAAATTGACTCATTATTATCACTTGGTAAATACAGTTAGCTGGTGCCTTTTATCGCACCAGTAATTCATTACTCTGGCCGTGTGACACAACATTTAATACTGTAAAATAGCCTCCTCGCGAGACATGATTGCATAAATGAGAAGTTCGCTTTCGCAGCCAGTGCTCCATGCCCTTTACACTGCATCAATTAGTGACTACATTTTATGGGCCATTAAAACTTGGCTCCAGCAGTTAAGATCAGCAGCAACGACGTTTGCACTGAAAAAAAGAAGCCCCCCCCCCATCCCCTCACACCCCTCCCAGTCGGGAGAAAGTCCGACATTCAATTGACGAGTGGCATTTATCTCAAGATGGCGGCACGCTGGCTATTGAGTCCTTAAATCAGAGTAGGGCACTCCGTGGATGCGGCGAGGAGCAAATTGACATAATCAGCCGGGGAGGGGCGGAGACAAGGGCTATTATGTTCTCTCCGGCACCGACACTTGAAAGGAAAGGAAATGATAACCCCAGTTTGATATCACACTCTCTTCTGTACCACCAGACACATTTCTGTGCCAATGAGGACACAAATTGGAACGTTTCTTTTGAAACCGTAGGGACGGCCCCTCAGAGAGGGAGCGAGAAAGAGCATCAGATGACTCCTTCTGCACCCCCCCCCCCCACCCAATAATCTCCACACATTGTAATTGATGAAACTTTTTCCTACAGGATTTTCGATTTAGCCGACAAAGAAGCCCTGACATTAGATTGTGATGATTTGATACTATGCCCAACGGCATTTACCTCTCTTGATCGCAGCCGGTGGGGTGGGGGGGTGGGTTGAGGGGGGGTCTATTTTCGTGTCCAGCACGAGGCGCAGTCTAACTGTGTGCATGATTGAAGTTTCTTTCTTGTGGTATTTTAATTTGCGCCGTTGTGGGAGCGAACGCAGCTGACTTGCTTCCTGCCAAATGGAATCAGCTCTTATTTCCTTTAATTTCAGTGCAGGAGAGACCAATTGTCAATTTTCTATTCTTCTAATTCCTAGTTCTAATTCCTGATCGTAAAATGGCCAATGCTGATATTGACTCCCGTCGCGAGTACCGATACCTTGAAAAAAGGCCTGGCATCGGGATTTGTACTGCTACTGGTACCAGTATGAAAAACCACTATTTAAAGCCAAACTATATGGCATGTAATTCGTCGGGTCTGGGCATCCCACGCACTGGTCATTTCTAACGTTAAGCCACTCTCGAGTGAGGCTTGGAAGTGACTCATTCCGCCAGCTTAGGCAAGCAGCGGCCGTGTTTTTATTTTCATACCAGGAAGTATCTTCTATCACCGAAAATTGAACTGTTGTCGCTCCCTGACCTGCGGCGCGCAGTCAAGACTCACTCATCCACTACACATTGGATTTCTTCAGCTCAGTAGTCGCCCGGCGTCGACAGGAATGATCAATAAGGTCCTCTTTTGCCGCATGACTTCACAACTGTCTGTCACAGCCGCCGTTCTGGAAGAATTTTGACGTGCACAAACAGTGAGGTAAACAAACTCGGATTGGCAAAGGTGAGCAGAAGGATTTTGTTTAAATATTCTTTTTTTTTTTTTTTTTTACACTCAAGACTCTCTGCAATGCAAGTCCTCTCTCTCTCTCTCCGCTTGCTCTATTTTGAAAAACGTTTCATTTGGTCTCGCAGGAATACAAAAACGGGTTTCAGCTATTTTACCCAACTATTTGTACCACACCAGCTTTTTTATAATAACAATGTCTACGCAGTCTCCTTCTTTATTCCTTTGAAAAATTATTCCGTGACAAAATGCCATTTGTATCCGCAAAGGGTGCAACTTGGGTGGTATTGACTTGCTGGCTTTCCAAACTGAGGCTTTGTTTTTTGACAGAGCAAAATACGGTTACCCTTTCGAACAGCACACGGCGTACACGATGTGCTTCTTTTGTTGTTGCGCACACACAGAGAAACACAAGTAGGAAACTTGCCGAGGTTCAACTTGTGCAGTTCACTTCAGTTCAACATCAACTTCAGTTCAACCAGCCTGGACCGAAGTTACTCGAGTTCTTGAGTTAAGAAGATTCTCTACGTAACTTGGGTAGAATTCAGACTTCAACTCCTTTGATGTTGCCTTGTTTTAAAAACCTTACACAAAGCTGACATTTTCAAAATTAAAAACCAGGACACTACAATTTCACTGAAAATCAAATATAGAATACATTCTCACACCAGGAACTATTTTTTATTTTTTTTTTCTCTTTCCTTTTTCTTTAAGAGCTCAGTATTGTTCATTCGGAAATGTCATCATCATTGCTCTTTTATTATTATTATTTTTTTATTATTATTTTTTATATATATATATATATTTATTTTTTTTGTGTGTGTGTGTGTGGGTGAGTATGTGTATGTGCGTGCGTGCTATTTTTATAGGAACTATTTTTAACAAATTTAATTGCTAGTCATTCTGGTGACCGGTGGTGATGTTATTGATGCGGCTAATGCTAAATGCTATCTTCGGTGACAGTTCAACAGCTCCAAACCCCGCAATGCACTCACAATTATCCTGTTCGTGATTATATGTAGTGACTGTATATGAGTCCAACAAATCGCTAGGACAACTGCGTCGTTGACATACAAGTGGCCCAAACAATTAGCTTGCTGAATGGACGCCGGGCAGAACAAAACAATGAGGCTTGGGAAATCCGCAGAGATTTGGGAAACAAGGCTCAAAACGGAACTGTCGGTAAACGTACCTTACACCTTGTACAGTGGTGCCTTGAGATATGAGTTTGGTCCTTCACCACACTGGTAACTCAAAACATGTGTATCTCAAATCATCTTTGCCCACTGAAATGAATAGAAATGCCAGTAATTCATTCCAGCCGACAGCTTTCGTAACAACCCCTTGTAAGCATGAATTATAAGCACATGTCATTTACGTTCAACTTTCAAAACACTGCCCACCCCCACACAACTAGAGTTGCCCCTGCAAATATTTTATCCCCAGACTCACAAATGTTACATATTTTCTATTAGATTGTGTTTTGTTGGGGGGGTTCTCCAGATTCATAAAAACTCCATAGTCGCATTTCCGTCATCCGTTTCATCTGTTTCAACAATTTGCAGTCTTAACGCTCAAATGTATTCAGAAGCAGGACTGCATTCCTGAAATTTCATACAGTGAGAATAATAACATCTGCAGATGTAAACTGCAAGTACGAGAGCCATTTATTTAAGAACCTCAAAGGCAGCTTCGGGCTATGGAGCAAATATGTGAGATTTCATTCATTGAGAAACACGCGTTGTGTGCTTCAAGGTGAACACCATGGCAACCTTATGACAAGAAAAATACAACAAAAGAAAAAATAACAACTTACTCAACGTGTAAAAGGCCCGTAAAGGACATTGGTTAAAACTATATAGAACTTCCTATTTGCTCATCCAAGTGCACTCACAACTGAAAGCAAAAGCATTACGGGCACTTGGGTGCGAAGTTTTCTGGCTTTCAGAACTTCTGAGACGGAAGCTACGGCAGTCGTGATGTAATGCAGATAAATGAAGAAGGACGAACTCCCGTGGGAGCACGAGGACGCTCACGCCGAGATTTGCTGACTAGTTCTGCCACAGTCCGTAGGCCTCGTCTGCATTTTCTTTTACCCCCCCCCCCCCCACCCCACCCCCCCTCCCCGACCCATGTTTAAAATATCCATTCATCATGCCGCTACTTGCTCTCACATTAATTCCAGCCTGGGTAATAGAGTTTTCGCTAATTAATCTTTCACCCACTTTACACCGCAGCCACGATCACAGCAACAGAACTCTGCTTACTTCATTTAAAAAAATGATCTCAAAGAATAACTCAAGATAATAAATGTATTCCCCTCTGGGACTTTGTTTGGCGATGTCTCTCGGATTTTGTTGGACGATCTCGTCAACCTAATGTTCTTCATGCATGTTGTCCTCTTGCGCTGGCGTCTCATTTGCGCGTCTGCATACCAAAGTACAAACAGAAATTGTCGCAGGATGTTGGTTCACTTCCAAATTTGTTGTCCTTCACATTTCAGTAAAACGTTCCTTTGGTTCCCACATTCACGGTGTCCACAAGGTCCTCACTGTCTCATGAAAAAAAAACAAAAAAAACATGAAAAGCAACCATGTAACAATCTGCATTATGGCACCGCGCCACAAGGTGACACCTCCTTGTTTTTATTATGCCTATGCAGCACTTTTTTCGTTTGGCCATCAGTGTATTTGATGCCGTGGACTTATTACGTATGCGTAATCCTGACGCGTGGTAGCGCCAAGAAGCCTACTTTTTCCTGTTAATAAAGTAAACCTGTTGACTTCCAGACCCTTTGTTTGCTCTCCAATTTTTTTTGCTATCCAGTAGCGCCCGTCCATGGCTGATCAGCCGCCACGCGTTACCACCTGAGCAAATGTCATATTCTCACTGGTACTGTATGCATAAAAGATTGAATGAGAAATGTGTCAAAACATAATGGCTAGTCTACTCGCTCACGGGTCCGTGCAGTTTCACAATAATGTGATCGCTATATAGGCCTATGTGAGCTGCTAGCCGTGGCTAGCTCTGGCTAAAAATAGATCTGGTGGTCAAGATGTTTGATTTTCAGTTCTCTCCAAATACCCTCCTTAAGGTCTCTTATTTTCCTTTCCCAGCAGCCCAAAAGTTGCAATTGTTGATAAAGCGTACGGAAATAAGTGATTAATCAACAATAATGTTGTTGCTTTTGTTGCAACATGCTAGCGCTTGTAGCTAGCACGGTCGAGAATGTTGAATTATTAACATTGTTTTTCAGTTTTAATTTATATTTTAGCCGTTTTGGATTTAGTTATAGCTGTGTAGCTCAATGAATAGAATTGTCTATTGTATTCTTATCTGTCTCTTTCGCCTGAGAAGAAAAGGGCAACAAGTTATTTTCCATGTTATCTAGAAGGGAGTGTAGTCTAGTACCGGTCTCAGCCGGTCGAAGTGAGACAGGCTGATGTATTATTGTTTAGGTCTAATCTGATTTGTATTCCTGAGAACTTCTGCCTTTTTGTGAAGGGGAGGAGGCTTTTCATATTCACCCACTTTTCAATAAATAATGATGTGCAGGAGAAGGAGGGACACACTTTTGAACAGAACACTGTTTGGGTGACTTCAATTGTGTGATCAGAAGCTTCTGTTATAATGATACCTTTGCAAAGGGACTTCTTCACCAGAATCTCACCATTCAGTTAATTGAACACGCAAAGAGTAGAATACAAATATTGTCTATTTTAACAAATGGCGACCCCGACGCTGAATTATAACAAGAAGTTAGCTAAATTGGTTTAAAAAATAACCTGAGATTCTTCACCTTGAATTCACAAATGATAAATGCACATAGCAACCAATAAAAGCCAAAAGTACAGAAGACGCAAGAATGTCCGTGTTTTGGGATCGACGTTTTTGTTCCACTCCATTGACAGAGGCAGCAAAGCTACATGTTCATCCATTCTTCATTACAATTACCCTCAAAGAGGAGGTGCTAGATATCTCAACTACGGCAGACAGAGAGGCCCCTATTGAGTTTTCGCACTACATTACAGTCGGGCTTAGTATGTTCCTAATCCTTATTGTCTACGATTAATGAGTTTCCCTTGTATTGAGAAACATGCAAATGAAGATTTCTACTCGGGAGAGTGCAATTATGGAAGAAGCTGAGGGATATGAAACCCTAATTATGTGCCATCATTATTGCCATGGCGACTGCTACAAATGACTTAGTATGGGAAGAGAAGGATGCATTATGCAAGTCGGGGTTGTATATCATACGATGAATTATTAAATGGGGGGAACAGCCAAAAGAGAGACAAAATATTTGATTTTCATCGACTAGATGTTTACCGTTTAGCATAGCTTTAAGCGCAGACTAGACATAAAAATTGCGTAACACTGTTGTAAATAAAGGACAGTGACACACATAGTGACACTAAGTAAGCCGAAACAAGTGAAATGACAGATCTTATTTGGCCTGGTAGAGGCACGGACATTTCAACTCAGCACAAAAACACAATGTTCCGTTGTCATGGCGGTTTAACTCGCTGTACGCCTGGAAACACAAAACACAGCCGGGTGTGCACCGCGGACACCGCACCACGCTCACATAATTCCACATTAGCAAATTCACACGCGCTCGGCCGTTGAACTTAATCTGCTTGGATTCGGCACCAGACTGAGCTGAACGTGAGAGGACGACTGCGAGCGGCATCAACTCGCAGTCGCTTAGTGTGGAGAGAGACCATTGTCTGACAAGTGGGATGAGACGATGAGATTTGATGCGTTGCTGCTAAACTGGCTCGCATTAGGTTTGCTCCGGCTGTGATGACGCGTCGCGCATACCCCGGCGTTGCTTTTTGTGTTTGGCCACTTAGTCCAAGCCAGAAGACGCCAAGCTTTTAGAATGTATGATTTTTTTTTTATGTCTGGTCGGTGCTGGATTTCACCTTCCTTGGTTTTCTTTGGTCCCCCTCGGGTCTCCTGACGGCGGTGTTCGGTTTAGGTGAACGGTATGGGATTTTTTCTAATAGGTTTTTGGTGAGCTAACAAATACACGCATGCACGCACGCACGCACGCACATACACATACTCACCCACATACAAAAAAAATAAATAAAAAATAAAAATAAAAATAAAAATAAAAATAAAAATAAAAATAAAAATAAAAATAAAAATAAAAATAAAAATAAAAATAAAAATAAAAATAAAAATAAAAATAAAAATAAAAATAAATAAAGAGCAATGATGATGACATTTCCGAATGAACAATACTGAGCTCTTTATAAAAAAATAAAAAAAATTAAAAAAATAAAAAAATAAAAAATGTATGATTTTTGGAACAATGCCGCCGTTCAACGTGCTGTGCACTTTCAGCTTCAATGTCACACGCCAGTAGATTTCCCTTCGGGTATAATGATTTGTAAATGGCGCACTTTTGTTCCGCTTGCAATGTGCCTTTGAAAAAAAGAATAAGACCCATTGCCTTTTTATCCTACATTGTGCCGCTCTGCGCACCTGGGGAAGTGTAGCACTTGCATGATAAGAGAAATATTGAAAGCCAAGCCGGATGGATTGAAAAATGGAATATTCTCTATCTTCACAAGCCGACGTGTTTTGCCTGCCGTCCCCAGCCGCATTCACACGAGGCGACATTGTTATGCATGCAACAGTCGACTGTTAACGGCAAAGCGCATCGCATGGACTGAATGAATAAACATCCATCATTAATTATTCATCCCGTTGTCTATTGAACTAATGAAGTGATTAAGCTGGTACGCGCTGTCTCAAGAATCCCTGAACATATTAAACATGAGCGTAACTCAAAAGAATTCTATTTCCTGTTGTCTTGGCGACCGAGAGATGAAAAAGCTTCAAAGTTGGCTGATGGTAACCTTGCCAGAAAAAGCCGTTTGGTCAGAAACGAGGTGACCAATTTGAGTGAAAGAGATTTATTTCTAAAAATGTTATCCATGTTTGAAGATAATTGGTGAAAATGTGCAATGACTGAGAGCTACGTAGCATTTTCACCACTTTTTTGGCACCTGGCATGAGTCGCCTCTCCCCCATTATATAAGACCTTATAAGGGCACGTTAGCATTAGTAGCTAGCTAGCAATGCTGACACCCTGGATTAGCACCTACCCTGGAGGCCACTATTTACAGTAGGGATAGATTGATTATCAGCCAGGCCAATATTCAGCATTTTGCCGAATATCTGCCTTTCTGTCGAATCATACGGTCGACAATAGATCAATTACAAACTCTGTTAACGTCAGGAAACTTTATCAGAGATGCTGCTGACGCTGGGAACTCTCTGCACCTTATGTTTGCGTTGAAATGAAAACTAATATAAGTAAAATGTTAACATTTTAAAACTTTTTTTTTTTAATTGTGAAAAACAATGGGGAACTATTGTTTAAGTTTTTAAAACTTTTTAAGACATGCTAATGACTCTGGGAGGTCACTGAACTTTTTGTTAGGATTTTAAAAAGCAGATGTCTTTTGACTAAGATTAACATGAATACATAAATAAATAAATACAATATTGCGCAAATCTTAAATCTTCTGTTCAATAAACTAATGCTTGAAAACATTCAACAAAGTTAAAATTTTAACATTTTTATTTTTTTATTTTAGTTTGATGCTAATATTTTCTCTTTTAATGAAAATGAAAATCGGATCTGAATATCAGTTATCGGCTTCCTTGACTTTTGGTATCGACCCTGAAAAAACATACTGTTCTATCTCTAATTTACAGAACAGCTCACTGTTATTATTGAAATTCCCAAGTGTTACGTATTTGTGGGTGTATAAGTAGCACTAAGTAGGCCAACTTACTCATGATTAATGTAACAGTACGCACAGTATTCTATGCCATTTTTAACCACAACAGAAGTTTATACAAATATTTGAGAACTGCCATTGCTGTTTCTTAAAAAAAACTTTTCCAAGAAAGGTCAGGAAGAGTCGGCAAGTAGGATGCTGAGCAAATTACTTTGAAAAGTGCATACTAAACATTGTTGTGTATTAAAATTGATTTTGCAAATCAATAATTCATTTTAAATGGGAAATTTAACAAGCTTTGCGCTCGCACTTACCCGAATCAAAAATTGCCACCGAGGACGTCCAAGCTCAACGAAAACTTCGGAGGCTTGACTTGAACTCCATTCCCAGCATGGGAGGGTGTAGTTTAGTCATTCTCTCCTAAAACTCTGCAAATGCACTGCAGGATTCCCCTTGCTTGTACTGTAAATCTCTCCTGCCAGCCACTTTCTACGATTGCCGGGGCAGCTCTGTTCCCTAAGAGGCCTGTGGCGAGCAAAAGCCGAGTCGCCCGGGTAAAGGATTCTGGGTAGTTGAAAGCAGATTTTTTTTTTGTCAGAGCCGCATTCAAAGACCAGCAAGTCGTCCAGAACACGGGGATACGGGATCAAAAAGCTCTGGGAGCTCTCGCTAATTATTAGTTGGCAAACTTGGAAAGGCACCGCAAGCTATTGTCTGCGCTGTCACATTAGCGATAGCAAAGGTGCAGGGGGAAAAGGGAACAGAGTGTGTGCGTGTGACAGGGAAGGGACGAGCATCCCCGTTGTGGGTGTGAGTGAATAATGCAATTTTTGTGTGCAGTGCTTATGAATACCATGCGTATGAGCAACTGCAGCTTCATCTGTTGGATCGGGAGAGTCACTGCCCCTATTTGGCCCCAATGCAAGCAGACTATAACTTTTATTCATTCATGCTTTTTCTTCATCCTTCAAGTTGTAATGCTGTAAAATGAGTTTGAAATAATATTCAAGTGAATGTGCTCATCTGTTCAGTGCAAGGGTACTATTCTTGTGTGAAGTCAATGTTATACTACAAAAAAAAATGGTGCATGAGCTTAATTAGAACACCCCCTAGTAATATAGAAAACTAGATGAAGCAATTTAGTGGTACTTTTAATTTAATTTTTAATATAAACAATATAAATTCTTCATCGCTGACTGAAAAAGAGCAGAAAGAAGACAAGTCTTTAACTTTACCTTCTGGAGAAATTGAATCTGAATTCTGAATGAAAAATTATAGGAACGTAACTTATGAGGTGGAATATTGTCAAAAGAAATGGAATGATATTGAATGATTTGGAATGGTGTGAAATAATATAGTTGAAAAATATGTGGGTGAAAATATAGATTTTTTTTGAGGCGTGGGAATTGTGAGAATCTTGAAAAACGTTGCTAAGGTGAATTGAATGAGATTAACATTTTGAATGTATAACGGGACGGAATTGTTTAACCTTAGTTAAGAATGGGGAATCTTGGGATAAAATAAAAATAGAATTGTGTGAAATGTAGAACGTTTTTGTGTCAGATTCAATCTGATTGAATGGAAAGGTCATATGAAAAAGTGGAATATTTTGATTTTCAAATGTGAAATCGTTGTGAGGTAAGACAGACCAGACCCTAAAAGAAAATGAATGGTGTATTTTTTGGGTGAAAATGTTGAATTGTGGTTAAACTGTGAATGCTTGGAATGAGAAAAATAATAGCCGGCAAGACATGAATTTTTGAAATATGTTCAGGTTTCAATGGTTTGAATCGGTGGAGAAATGTCGAAGTAGTTGAAGGATGAAAAAGGAGGAAATACGACGGGTTGGAAAACAACAGAAGAAAAAAATACAATACAAATAAAGTTAGAATAACATACCACAATAATAATAATAATAATAATAATAATTATATATATATATATATATATATATATATATATATATATATATATATATATATATATATATATATATATATATATATATATATATATATATATATATTGGCGCTTGTCAATTTGCAGTGTGTTTTTCTCCCCCGCTATGTCCCCGTGAATTGGTTTAATGTCGTAGGAAAATAGAGAGACAGCAGCAGGGACGCAAGTTAATAAGGTCAGCGCATCTCTGGGTCACCTCTGCTTCATCACTCATCAAATAAAAACGGGCTCATGCAATCTACATCTGAGTCTGCATTGTCCATCGTGTGTGGCTGACAAAGACACACACTCTCTCACACACACACACGCACACACACACGCACACGCCTCAAATGCCCTCCAGGGGATGTTGTACGCAATCCCCAGCATGGTGATGAGCACTTGTCGGCCCAGATTGACATTTTTTGCCCCATGAGGTGTTGATGTCCAGCACCTGACAGGTCGCTGGCTCTGCGCGCTCGGGCCACCCGGATGAGTGTGATGCTGACAATGTCTGACGGGGTGACAGGTGGTGCACACACACACACACCCACACACACACACACACATATATATAGAGACACACACACTGTCCTTGGTCCCAGCAAATATTTGATGATGAGATTTTGTTCGGGTAGGAGATGGAAGCTGATGTTGACATTTGTGCAACTGGACTGGTCATCGTCTTCTCCCTAAAGAAAGGGAAAGTCGCGTTTTCTTGGCATAGGGAGATGATTGCTTCTGCTTTGTCAGTATGATAGATTTCCCTGCAGCTTTTTCAAAATTTTGCAATGCAAATGAAAACAATAGAAAATTGCCCTCTTGGTCGCAATTTTCTCCAGTCGTCACAGCCTCGGGGGATCGTTTTTATTTTCATAACAACAACTATACTGATTGTGAATCTCGTTATCTATTTCATTCTTACTGCTCCATGGGTCAGCTAAACTTCAAACCGTCAGTCAGGGTTATTTTACATGAAAGCTTGGAAATGATGATGTGTATTAAGCATTTTTTTTTTTTTACTTGGTGAGTATGTTTGAACGTATTTAAACACATTTGAGCGTATTTATATGTATGTTAATGCATGCGCATGTGCAAGCCAATATCCTGTGGCATTGTGGGAAAATATACTATATTCGTAGCATTTAGCCTACAAGTAGTTTCGAATGTTTTTGTGGATATGTTGGAAAGTATTTAAATACATTTGAACGTACTCATCAGTAAAAAAAAAAAATAATGCTTATTCCACATTGGCAGTTCCATTCTTCTGTAATTTCAGAAAACTTCCAACAACTCAAGTCAGCCATCTCGATGCAAGGAACCCCCGACCAACGTGTTTACGCATCGTACAGAGAGCTTGAATGCAAATGAAAGGAAATTTAAAAAGAAAACAAAGAGTTTGAGAGTCTGAATGAGACGAGCTTTCAATGCGCCTTCCTGTTAAGATGAGACTCCTTCGGAATTTGCCCGAATGGCGCCTCATTGTGGTCCATTAGGTGGCTCATCGACCGTGTTTATTTGAGCTGCATGCTTCCACTTTTAACGCTCATGGACACACACGGCACAACCCGCTTAGTAATCAGCGTGAATGAAGACAGATGAGCTGTTTGTTCAGGACATACTGACTCACTCAATACGTGCGAGTGTGCGTGCGTGCGTGCGTGCGTGCGTGCGTGTTATAGCAAGACTATTTCTCTTGTGTGGGCTTTAGTTTTAATACAAACTTTTTTACATGATAAATTAGCCTGCAGGTGTCAAAATGATGTATTAGAGAGAATGTGGGCTCCCTCTAGTGGTATGTAGAATAATCACAGAATGAAATCCCCAAAATGTGCACAAAGTAACAGTGGTTTAACTTCTTTTTTTTTGGTATTCAAGTACATTCCATTTGTTATGTACAGTTCAGCGATATTTAAATTTTTATTTATCTTATTTAGACATATATCAGCCGGGGGCCGTTTGTAAAGTCAATTCCTGTGGCATTAAGGGAAAATATGCTATGTTTCATTTTGTAGCTTTTAGCCTACAAGTACTTATGAACATATTTGCGAGTATGTTGGAACGTATTTGCGAGTATGTTTGAACATATTCATAAGTATGTTAATGCATACGCATGCGCAAATCAATGCCCCGTGGCATTATGGGAAAATATGCTATATTCGTAGCATTTAGCCTACAACTACTTTTGAAGGCATTTGCGAGTATGTTCGAACTCCGAACGTAATATATTAAGCGTAACTTAAAATTGTAAAAGATTAAAAAAAAAAAAAATTATAAAAAAAAATTATAAAAAAAAAATTATAATTTTTTTTTTTAAGCATAAATACGTTTGGACGTACTCGCAAATACGTTCAAACATATTTACCAAATATTTACTCCACATTGGGAATAACCAACCATATATTGTTAAATAACTTTTCTTTGTGGAAACTACCCTAACAAACCCTACTACAACACTAGAACTAAATGTTCATGCCCCCTTACTCATGCATGTTTCACATGGTCATACATGTTCCACCGCGTGGACATGCCACGGACACACAGGGCGTGCGTCCGACAGCTTGAGTGTTCTCCGCCTTTGCCACTCACCAGAAAGTGCCTTTTAGTGCAATTACATGGCTTTCTACACATCAATTAGCAATCCAATTAAGTCTTGATGTGATGAATAGCGTTTGGTGGAGGGGGCGGAGAAGCTGGCGATCTCGCTAATAATCATCCCGGCGATTACGCCGATCAGTCAGCGGCTGAGAAGACGGGACACGCCAAGGTTATCAATTAGCGCACGGCGAGGGGGAAAGACACAGCAGTGCCCTCCATGCAATAACGCAATGTCAAAGTCATCACTGTTTGCGGTGACACTTTTTATTGTTTCAAAGGAGACATTACGCAAGTATTCTTTTCACAGTTCACACATCGAGGACATGCTTTTTAATGATATGTTTTTAAAAAATGTCTTTTATTTTTTTAATGGCATTTTTTTCAATTGCCGTCAATTACAGGTGGGTTTTCTCAATTCGTTGTTGGTGGCCGACTGTAAAAGTTTTATAAATAGATATATCGCTGCATCTTCTGATCGAATTGGTGAGTGGTTATCGTTTTTTTTTTTTTTTCCAAACTCGATCACTGATCAGTGATCGGCTTTAAAATCCCTAGCGTGTCAAGCCTAATTAGTGGTGATGGAAGATTTCACTACTCTCCGATGTACGGACATAATATAGAGTTCCCTATTGTTGTTTTAGTATATAATAACACTAGTCTGCATAAAAAAAAGAAAGAAAACAAAACAGCATTTTCTAGGGCAGTTTCAAATGTAGTAGAAGCCAAATATCTCATTCGTTTTTCTCTATATGCTCCCTTTTTTAAAAATGTGGATGCCAGCTGATGGTGTCAAAACAATAATTTATTGCTTTGGCCTACGCATAAAAACAACGAGTAGGCGAGTAACAAGTCAAAAGCAAATATGTGAATAGGTGAATTGACAAACGCAGAACCACAAATGTGGTGGTTGACTGTCGACTGATTTTTGGACCTTGTTAGTAAAATGAATTCAATGTAATTTGTAAAAGTGGAAATTCAAAAAAGCTTCCCCCTCTGCCGCAGTTTCCTTGGATTGTTGGAAAAGTGAAATGACTTCCTTTGGTATATTTGTATGCCAACTTTAACGTACTTATTACTGAAAGGCTCTATTTATGGTTATAATTAAAGGGCCTTCCCCAAGAGCCAGGCATAGTTAAATGGAGGTTTACCAACAGTGGGGGGGGGGGGGGGGCGAAACTTGCTGGCAATTGAAATTGTTTTGCCCACCTCCCATGTTGGCCCCTTCCCTTGTTATCCGTTGTTCCGGTGGTTCTTTCCTGCTCATTATTTTTTTTCCTGGTGTTGATGGAACACTCCTACACGCTGGTGTGTTGTCAGAAAGTAAGTTAGACTTTACCTCCCAAATCTCCCGAGTGAGGTACTTGTCCACCTCCTCAACCATCTCCATCCAGCCGGAGGTCTTTCCATCCTGGACGAAAGAATGCAACATTTCCCCGCGCCGAGCTGACAGCAATGGCGCCGTCTTCTCACACTTTTTGACTGAAGCTCCGGTAATTATCGCTGGAGGCAAATCGGAAATTATGTGCACGGATGCCAGCATTGTGTTCGCTGCTATAGCGTCCACCGTCTTGCAAATTCAAGCCGAGACGCATGCGTCTCCCCCCGGTGGGGGCTTTCTGGCGGAAGAAGCACTCACACATCCATTACCTGCTCCTATAGACCTCCGCTGTATAAATGCAATGGCTGACTTGTTTACTTCATCAACTGTCCTCGTGTGACGCTCCGCCGAACAACTTAACAGGCTTCCAAGTGGACCGAGTTGATAGTTTCTCAGAAGTTCTGTTCTTCCCGACTGTGCACAAATGTGTTTTTTTAGTGTTAAAAAGGTTTTTAATGTGCGCCCGCCAGTAAGTGCACTGAAGCTGTACAGTCAACCGTGAAACCTCTCAATGATTTCACAGGGATAGAACTCCTCTGACAACAAAACAATTATATGAACTATGACAGCACATACAGGCAGATAGTATCTCGCGAAAGTTCAATTAGGGTTCAATTTCACTTATGGGTGTGCTCACTTTTGTTGGCAGGGGCTTGACTATTAACTCGGGGTGTCAAAATGAGTGAGTTAATTTAATGCCACCATTTTTTTTTAACGCGCGATTATTTCGAAAGTCTGTGCTGGGGGAATTCCAGTCGCAACTCAGCAGACACGTCCACGTTAAAATTGATCAGTTATGAATGTATTAATAATGCACATGTTTTGGGAGACTGGGGTCAAGCTGTATTTTACAATTTTTTTTTAAAAATGTACAGTTACTTCATGTTAAAGATTCGCTCTTAATATGAAAAGAAAAATGCACTGAGCTGTCACCAATGTCTTACAAATGCAATGATGCCATCTAGTGGCAGATAATGATCTCAACAAAAATCAATATCACACTTATTTTTTTACAGTACAGTACATCTTTTTTATTTTAACTCAATTTTATGAATTATTATGAAATTATTGTATCAATGACTAAAATATGCCACCATATTTCTATGAGTTTAACATTTTTTTCCCACTTTTATGTTAACAAGAGTATGACAACTTAAAAAAATACATTTGATCATTTTATTGTACATTTAGAACTGATATAAACGTTGTGATTAATTGTGAGTTAACCATTGAAGTCATGTGATTAATTGCGATTAAAATTTTTAATCACCTGACACCCCTACAATAATGTGTGCAATTTGATAAATTTTGAGGGAACAATGCATTTTTACTGTCATATGAGATGTACAATGACGACCTCTCGTTAAATCGAAGTGCCATTTGTCCCATGAAAAGTCATAAATAAAAATCCACAGAAATGTGAGTGATGTTACTGTACAAGCTTGCAAATATAAAACTAACCCAACAAGGTACACTAATTATGCCCATTAAGGATTTACAAAATATATCCAAGCATAATAAAAATATGCAAAATGCAGTTGGTAGTGTATGTGCTCATTTAGCATTTCTTAGTATATTGCTAAGCAAATTGCATATCAGCCATAGAGTAAAACATGACAGCCATATATGGGCGCGAAGGCAGGTAACACCTTCCAAAGAGATTATAGTCTGCCCGGCTGTACTTTATAGCTCGACTCAAGGAGCAGCTTACATGCTTTTTCGTGTGCAGCTCTCTCCGGCGTTCGAGTGCATGAATAAGCGATGACCTACAACAGTTCTCTGGTTGCCACCAGACAGGAAGACCGAATGATTTGTTTCTAGGATATGAAAACATCGCTCTCGCCGGACGCATCGGCCCGGAGGTCTGCAGAGCTTTCTGTTCGAATTGGGGAAAAAGAAGCTATTTAGCACTGTGGTATAGGAAATAAATGTGGACCAAAAAGGTCGTAAAAAAAAAAGCACAAAAACACGGTTGTAAAAAGCTCCCCAATATATTCTCAGCTCAGCAGGCTTTTTAAACGGCGCTATCAGCGCAGAGATTGCTAAATCTCCGACTCAATGGACTTCATTCCACGTGGAATGGAAGAATGAGAAATGCCAGCAAGGCGAGATGGAATGACAAATGACTCTCTTCCATTTGTGGAGACTTTTTAGGCCGCCGGCGTTGTTTATGATAGACGTTGTGACAATGCGAAGGAAGGAAAAGGAGCCTGAGAATAAGCTTCTTTGATTTCATATTCCAGAAACTATTCTGGTCAAATACACTCGGGCAAACTTTGCTTATGATACGGCAAATATGACAAAATGTAAATTAACAAGCGTGTCTAAATATTAGAAATGCGGTCGACATCTGTTGTCATCCCTGCAAAGCTTTTGCTAATCGACACTGAATAACACAAGCAAAAATCGTATGTGGCATGAAACTCTTCAAATCAATAATCAATAAAGCTTTTTTGTTGTCGTTGCAATAAACAGCACAGTGTGCGTCCGCTTTTCACAGGAGACAAGGTAAGAGCCATGCCACAAATTGAGAAAATACCTGATGAAATGGGTTTTTTATTTTACCTAAAAATATCACAAGATGGCACCAAAGCACTACTTTTAGATGAGGCTATGGTCTAACACAATGGTTCTTAACCTCATTGGAGGTACTGAACCCTACCAGTTTCTCCTATGTGCTGTTTTCTTTAGGTGGAACCCAGGGGCAGAAGATACAACAACAAAAAAGCAGAGGCCCCAGAATTGAGCCCTGTGGAACGCCATACGTTACGTTATACATATGTGAATTTATATTGCGAATATTCATCTGACTACTTTCTTCTTCTTCTTCTTTTTTGCTTGATCTAGTAAGAAGAGATTCCAATAACACAGAAATCCCACGACGTACTATCACAAAAGTCACAAGTCGACGACTAAGCGCACCAAATCCCCTGCAGCACCAAGAAACGTAGAGTGCTCACCTGTAGCCAATATTTGCGTAAAATCATGAATCATTTGAGTCAGCTCCGCCGAACCCCTAAGACTGACTCAACGAACCCCTGGGGTTTGATCAAACCCAAGTTAAGAACCACTGGTCGAACAAAAAGGATTTCCTCACGTCTGATCAACATAATTGCTTGGCACCAAAATGCCACTAGATGGTGCCAAAGCAGTATTCTTCATGAGAAATTGCTGCGGCCTGAGCACAAAAAGGAGCCAATTCCACTCAAAAAACACAAGGGGGAGACAGAGGTCACACAAAGCGGTGCATACGTCTGTTACCGTGAGCCCCTGAATGCATTCCCAGGATGCAATTTGACTAAACCACAAGCTGTTTGGCTCTGCATAGTTTAGGATCTAAAAAACATGGACATCCAAACGACAGCTTACACACGCTTCAGTTTCTCCATCTGGCTGCCATGAGTCATTCAGCACCTTCCACTTAATTGTCTTGGACCATCACTCAACATCAACCTGAGCGCACGACGTCAGAGTGATTTTTGTCAAGTGAAGGGAACATTTAGCGCAATCCCTGGAAAAACGTGCCACCTGCGTGACAGCGCCACCTGTTCTCTTTGCTTTGCGGAACTGACAGCCCCCCCCCCCCCCCCCCCCCCCCCCCCGAGGAGAGAAGAAAGACTGCACGGTGCCGGCAAATACGAGGAATATGTTCAAGCAGCCGACTGTTTTTTTTTTTTTTTTTCGTGATGCTCCTTTTTTGCAAAGAGTCCAATGAAGGTCTACCTTTGCTTTCATGTGAAATAATCTTGTCCTCAAGCGATGAATCGATAATGTCTGCCTTATTGTCCAATTTTGAGCATGGGTTTTTGATATGTTAGTGTGCGTCCTGTTATTATAGACATGTGGCAAAATAAATTGTCAGTCAGTGAAACTGGTGTCAAAAGAGCGAGTGTTTTTTTTTGTTTTTGTTTTTTTTAAGGAGTTTAACCCAAGGATGTTGTTGTTGTTGTTGTTCCGGTGGCTGGATAAACGGTGGGCTACAAAAAGTTTACATTGTTTTCTGGCGTTTTCTCTGCTAAATTAACCAGATACGGCAGGGCAAGATTCAAGCACGTCTTCTTTATTGAACCCTCTCTCTCTCTCGGCCGAGGCTTGCTCGGTTACACCTCTCTCTCTTTTGCGCTCATGACATGCGCAGTACACAAAACACTTCCGCATGTCAAACGAATAATAATTCACAAAACAAGTAGGCTATAAGTCAATTTGCAAGTAAATACAAATACACATTTGCAAATGACGTGTTGCGGGAGTAAAAAGGTTGAAAAAGAACAAGATTAGATTCACATGGCCATATATACCTGGAAGCTTCATCTGAAAGTAATACTTTTTGGGAAATAAATAATTTTATGGAAATGTATTTAAGTCGGGAGAGAGATCACCCCGTTGAACAATGTTCCTATTTTATATCAGCACCACAAGATGGAGACGATGCTGCCATCAAGTGGTTAAATTTGTCATGGACTTTCTACACTGTTTTTTTTTAAAAAAATTATCTATCACTCAGTGCCATATAGTACAACAATGTGCAGTGTTATGTTTATCCATCCATTATGTAATATATACAATGGATGGCTGGATAGAGATTTGACTTTTATTCTTTAGTAATGGCAGAAAGCGGCCACTAGAGGTCAATCTTTACCAAGAATTCAAGCAATCAAAGTGGCAGCAAAATGCACCTGACTTGGTAATGTATGGATCAGATTTTTGACTGCCTGCATTTCACCAAATAATGTCATGAATTATATATATTTGATTTGAAAATTCGTATATTTTATTAAAAACACTGTATTTGAAATTAATTATATATATATATATATATATATATATATATATATATATATATATATATATATATATATATATATATATATATATAAATACAATTTATTTCAAAAGTTCAGTATCATTAATGGCATAGTTTGTTTTAGATTTTCGCTTTCCCCATGAATACCAGAGATTTTAAACAGAAACAACACAAACACAGTATACAACTTAAAAATAAAAATGAAGAAAAACAAATAAACAAATGATGCATGTTAGATTTTCTGCAGCCTACTTTGTTTCATCTCCACTAAGCCTTTGACAGTAATTATACTTGCCCCCCTCCCTAAAAAAAAAAAAAGATACTTGCACAGATCAATGTGGGCCTCACCTGGAGTGTGTGACATGGCTGCAGGCTGCTGAGAACAAACACAGTGCAGTCAAGAGGCTGAGGAGCCATCATCGTCCATGTGTGTGTAAGTGTGAGTGTGTGTGCGCGTGTATGCGTGTGTGTCTTCTGGCAGCCCATGAATGCAACAGTCCCCCACTTTTGTTTTGCCTCCAGCCATGTTTGTCAAATAACAGTGTTATTTGGTGCATTGTATTTACACTCCACTAGTCACCAAGTGTAGTGCGTGCACGTGTGCTCGTTTGTGACTATGTTAGCGCACGAGTGTGCAGCTCAGTCTAAAAATGTCGCAACATTGGTTATCTTTCCACCTTGCATATTGTCTTCGACGACCTCCGGCTTCCTGTCTTTCTGCATTGTTGCCACTTGCAGGCCTTGTTTAACATAAAAAGTGATCAGGAAAAAGTAAAAACTTAAACAGGTGGTCCAACAAATGTCAGTTGACTTTTTTTAGTGTGTGTGGGGGTGGGGGGGGGGGGGGCAAGGGGGGGTTGTTCCAGCTGTGCAAAGCCATCACAAATAAATTATACATTTGGCACATCAAATCCAAGCACAAAATGATACTGAAGTTGTTTAACATTGGTCTGAAAACGGACGGAGTTTGTGAAAACTTGACTTTTGTTCACTTAACGATACATTTGGAGTCTCTGGATTGGCTCGCTACCCATAAACCGTCAAAGTACGCAACCAAGTAACTGATTATTTTGTGAATTTTGCCAGCTTCTGCCACAACAATGCAGCAAACGTACATGCTGTGGATATAAAAAGTCTACACACCCAAAACAATTCCACCATTAATACAATTAAATGTATAACCTGTACGACAACTGAAAAAGAAAAAAAAAAGATTCCCAAAATCTTCTTTTTTCACATTTCAACATTAATGGAGTCGGCACACACCTGCCACTTAAGTCCCTAAATAACCCAAATAAAACCAGCTGTTCTAATAAACTTTTATATGTTTTAGGTACCAGACAACTGTTTTAAATTGTAATAAAAAAAAATAAAAAAGTGCATGACACTTAAGTGAATGTTGCAAAGTGCAACCTTTGCATCACAAATGTTGAAAAATCATTTGGAAGATTTTATTTTTAGTATTCAAATTGAATAAAATGGTGGTAGAAATGTCATTTCAGTGTGTGCCTTTAGAAATAAGTCCTTTTAATTGACAAACGGATCTAATTCATTAAGTATGTGTTTGTGTAATATTTTCATCTCATGACTATATTGCATATAATATAAATTGCAAAATGTATCGTCTGCATTCACGCTATTGTTTTATCTGACCTTTTCATTTGCATTTGCATTATTGTTGACAATGTAATATTTTTGAAAATGTATTTTTTGCTTATGTTGCAGACTTTTTTTTGCGAGCATAAATAATATGCACAGCTGCTGCAAACGTGTAAAAGAAAAAGAATATCGACTTTATGTTGTAATTCAGAAAAAGGAAGAAGAAGCCGAAGTGGACCCAAACGGAACTAAGAGTGCGTGATGTGGCGATGCTTTGAAGGCAAGCCTGTTTACGCCACACCATGATGCCCACGTCGCTCGGCTCCAATCCTCCGCTGGCTCATCAGACCGCAGCAGATGTCAAGTCAGGCAGAGTGACTGTGTTTCATTAGCGTGGCTAAAATAAAATGACAACTGTGTTACTAGCATTTGCCTCAGCTTTGTCTTGCTTCGTTCAGCCTTTTTGTGTGAACATTTTCTATATGTGCAATAATAAGTCAAATAAAATAGGCCCTACAGAACAACATTTATTGTGACATGATATACAGGATGATGACCAAAAGGCGGATATTTGCATATTTGTTTTTTGTCAAGAGTATTATGTTGCTGTTTTGTGAACTTGCACACAAAAGATAGGACAGCGTTTGAATTTCAGCGCGACCTCTCGTGAGATGCTCTTGTGGGTCCACGTCGCTTCACAACTGCGGTGGCAAGCCCACAAAATATTTGTCTTGATTGCTTGATTTGTACCCATCTGCTCCACTCTGTCATTTGTTCCATCAAGTTTCTGGGAATGCCGACCACAAGAGCCGTTTGAAGTCCCGAAACATTATGGCGACATTTGATGTCGATGGGCAGTCAAAGGGAAAGACACACAAAAAGGAAAAGTGGAGAGGAAATCGGAATGGCTGGAGTGGTGCGACAGTGGAAATGTGTTGTTTTTTTTTGCATGCACCCACGGTCCTTCAGGACAAATAAAAATTGGAACAACGTGATGCGGAAAGGATGGATTAACAATAAGGGCCTGTATTTTGTTTTTCCCGCCAAATTTCCTCAAGCGCAGAGGAAGCAGGAAGGAGTGCGAAATGAAATCAAAGGATGTATTACCAGAAAAATGCTCAACAAAAACTACAGCAAAAATAAAATTATATATATATACTGTACTTTGCTTTTACCCATAATGCATGTTGTTTTACCCATAATGCCTTTCTGCATACAGTTAAATACTGTCAAATTAAAAAACAAGAAAATGCTGCAATTTGCTTACTGTATATTTTACAGAAATGAGTTGACATGCTATCAGATAATATTCTTACCGCATTCCCTGTTGTTTTCTCACGATCCACAAGAGATCATAAATGTGTTGAGGATCAAACGCCAGCGGTCGTACCTGTCAGTTTACCTTATAATTAACTTTACGTCGCACGGATGGTTTTACAACTGTCTTCTGAGGGTTGTTAGTCGCTTGAGGTTTGGAATGTAACCCTAAACCATACAAACCAAAAGGATGCGTACAGTAATAACATTTTATGACATGTTGGATTAAGCCGATCGTCAAATAAATATGTTAATTGGGGGCCTTTGCTGATGCATACAAAGCGAATATATGTGCTATTTTGTCATTTCCATGCTTTATTACAGTTTCAATTTTATTCTATGTTTCATCCCATACTCTGCAGTTAAGACAGATTTGCATCAAATCGTCTGTCAAACAACAAGACAAAGCCATAAATGGCACTATGACCATTGCATAAATTACATAATATATATACTTTTCCCCTCCTATATAACGTATTGTTTACTGCGAATAGGCGGTAATTCGCCATACACACAATTTGTGTCGTCATCATGCAACACAGAATCCAGGTTGACAGCGTTATACCTTTGACTCCAACCCCCGCCTCCCCCCCCCCCCCACCACAGCCCCGCCCTGCAGGCCCGAGGCCAGAGAGAGAAAGGGCGAGAGAGAGAGAGAGAGAGAGAGAGAGAGAGAGAGAGAGAGGGGGACGACTCATGCCGTGCCAGAGATTCAAACCGGCAATTTAAGCTGTCAGCCGGCTCATGAATCACCTGGCCAAGGCGTCATTAACGCAGGAAGATTTATTGGAGACACATTTTCATACTAAAGCAGCAAGTGGAGGAGAGCCCCGGGGCCTGAGCAGGTAGTGTGAAAAGTTCTCCATCCGAGTGGTGGTGATGAGGGGGAGGGGTAACGTCAGGATAACTGGAACAGCAAACATGGCAATTAAAAAAAAAAACGCTGATGCCAAAGTTTTCCTGGGAAACCGATCTTGACTTCAAGCAAACTCTAGATTTCTGTGACAGATACTAAAATAATTAAATTATTCATCATAATTGATATTCCTTCTTTATATGATTTTTAAAAAAAAAAAAAAAAAGTCTAATCATGTCTTCCTCAGCCTTCCAACCTTTAAAGTACATTCGCTCTGGTTTTAAAAAATGTTGCTCTGCGCTTATTTTAGCAGGACGAGCGGCGGACTGAGCTGATGACACGCTTCGACAACATTGCACGCGCACGACCGCGCGCGACCGCGCACGACCTCGGCAACCGGTTTGAGCGGCTCCTCGTCGACTTTTTTGTGTCAGTCTATTATTCCACGTTAACGAGCAACATTCACGAGTGCGTTGCGTTGCGTTGCGTTGTGTGTGTGTTACAGATTCCCGTCAGCCGCACTGACAGCTGCACTCAAACATTTCACACCTTTAATTAACTCCTTCCTGTCTGGGAATCATGTTAATTAGAACGAGCAACTTGTCCGCGCCAAAACAATAAGCGTATACACACACACTCAAAGAAATAAAAGAAGAATCAACACCTTAGAAAATGTGTTGGCTAAAGTATAATTTGGTGATTCTGATATAACAGGAAGGTGCGGTATGACTTGAAACGAGCCACATTAACAGTGTATGTTAATGAGCATAAATGGTGATTTGTCATTTGAATGTACTTAGCGAACGACAACTGATACGGCACGTGATGTCACACACGCCTTCGGACAATGCACACATAGCAGGATGACACTTAATAATGATAGACAAAGACAAGCCTGTCTGGGAACATTGCCCTCTAATTATCCAGTGGGCGGCTAATTTGGATTAGCTCGCGCGTTGTGCCCTTGAGACCAAAAGCCATCGAGTTGCACTTGAGACGACGAGCTGGCCAGAGAAGTTGAAATTTAGAAAAGGATATAGTGAAGTATTGTGACTAAAATATTACTAGAGGTAAATGAATGCTCATTTATCTGTATGGCTATTACGATATGTCCCATTTTAAATGATAGAGGACTTAAGATGGCGCCTTGAGGCACACCTAACCAATTGTTCTGCAATTATCCTCCCCATCCGTTTACCATTGCACCATCGATTGCAGAGCCCATGTGGACAAATAATCATTACACTCACATTCAGATCAACAGAATATTTTTGAATTGTCAATAAAACTGACATCAACCCATAAAAAATACCGTTTTCGAGCCTGTGCGAAAAGGCCTTGTGGCTCACAGCAACAGCAGTGCACGTTCAGTATCCGTTTGCTCATTCACATTTTCATTTAATTTCTCCTCTACTGGAAGTCTGCTGATGTTCATCATATCGTCACGACGGATGACAAAACACTGGCATGTCCTATAAAGAAAGCCGTCCTTTTGACATTTCTCCTCGCTGCGTATCATGCAGCGCCGAGCGAGAAGGAGAAATGAATCACGCCGCAGATTCAAACTCGGAGTGACATTTCAAAGCTGGCCCGCAGTGAAACGCCGGCAGACTCATCAGCGTCAACGGCAAGAAAAGCGCTCGTCAACTGAGCTGGTCGCTCATCGCGTCACTGCACTGATACGCCATTTGAAAATAGAAACTTTTATTTTAAATATAGATTTATTTCAAACATCAAACCTTGATGCACACATGGACCAACCCATTATCTATGATCGTACACAGTACTGAAAAAAATATTTGTGATTTGCCATTAAACCACCACTCCGTCGACCTTAGCCCTATAAAGCCTGAACCAGGAAATAGGAGAGAAAATTCTAATTATTTGTAAATAGAGTATTTATTGGTCCTTTTTCATATGACTTTTGATTACATTAATAACTGTCAAAAATATAATAATAAACAGACAGTGTATACAAAATATGAGTATTTCCCAAAATCACAACCACAACATTTCCCACTATTAACAAGAACAGATTCAGCGTAAAATGACTTTATACACCTACTGTTTCAAATTTTAACACGGTTTTACTGAAACATTTAGTCAAAAATATTGAGTACTTTCACATTACGCCCGCCCACTAACTTCTTATAATGTTGTCTGAGTACATTTTTTTCAACTTGTTCCTACCTTGACCACTCTATATTTGACAAAGAAAATTATTTCTCAATTGTGGCGATCTTGCAAGGTCACTGGAAAAGCCATCAGCTGGGGTGATGACTGCCCTCTAATGGATTATCCGTGCAATGCATGTGTCGGATCATATACATCAGGGTTTTAATGGGAAAAAAATATATTATACTCATGAAAGAAAAGGATCAAAATGTCTTGTAGTTAATATGATACGTTTGGCGTTCCAGGGTTAGACAATTCCTTTGTCGAATGGTTGTCTATGCAAATAAAAAAACAAATTTTAAACATGATGCGGGTCCTCTGATGTCTTGGCCTTTTCAAAACTGTAAATTATACTAATTAAAATAATTAACTTTGAAGTTTAGTTGAGTAATTTCCTGTTTTTAAGACTTCAAAAAAGACAACGCGACACAATGTGACAGATTCACGCTAATTAAACAAAGTGGTGAGCCATTTTCACCTGTTGCAAGCAGAAGTGTCATTTGCATGCGCGGCGAGGACGTTGACGACTGTTATTCGCACGGTTTCTGTCAAGCGACTGCGAGATTTACAATATTTTGCTCATAAACGAACAATGACGTGAGCGTCGCATTCTCACCTGCGCCGTCGATCCGCCCGATGACAGCGGCTGGTTGCTCGTTACTGCCTCGGAGGCAAAACAATGACCTTGTCAAGGCAAAAAGGGAAGGTCTTACATGCGTGATTTGTGGCGGGGAGCGGGTTCGGGGGGGGGGGAGGGAGGTTGGGGGTTCTCGTTCACGACTATTTCACAACTTGACTTCATGAGAATTTTGCTAGCAGAAAACAGGAGGCAAAATACTTGATGAAAGAAACCTTTAGAGTTATGCACTGTAACAAAATAAAATTTAAATATTATTAGATAGGAAAGCGATCCGTTATAGCCTACTGATTAAAAAAAGCATGTTGTACTATAGACATTTTGTTATTGTTGTTGAAGCAGGTAGTAAGTAGCTTCATTTAAAGTTGATTTGAGTCCTTTTTGTAATGTAATTAAAGCATTACTTAAAACATGGCCAACGCAGTTCATAATGGTTTTATGACGGTCTTAAAATCAACACAATTTGGAAGTCAACTTTTGGTGGATCTATTGTAGTTCACTTTTAAAGCTTCTGAACTTAGAAAATTGAATTTTGAAATCGCTACTGACACCTGTGGCTGAAAGAAAAAAAAAAAACGCATTTTCCCTTCTTTGAGTACACAATTTGCAGATGACGTCACAGCTGCAGACAGGGCGGGAAATTCAAACCCGAATCCAGTCTGAAATCTATTGTCCAGAGGCTTGCACATGAGTTCACATTATCACTACTAATTAAAAAAAAAGAAAAGTTCCAGTCATAAATGGTCAAATAAAAACGCTGTTGGAAAAATATTTTTGGGCAAATTGCTACAAAGTGCAGATTAAATTTTAAATAAATGTGTATTTTTTTTTTTACTTCTTGTGAGAATGTTGCATTGTCAACATTTATCCTCGGTGCACTACAACAAATGGAAAATGAGTGGCATGCCATTGCTGAGAAGTTCAAATTGAATACACCTGCAAAGGTTATACTGTCACCTGAAATGTGTGAGTAGGACATGCGTTTAAAAATTTAGATGATCGATGCAGAACAGTTCAAACATGTCATAAAATTGAAAACTGCAAGTCACAATTGGTATTTTTACGAGTTGCGAATCGCCAGCGACGACACCACCGTTGGTGCCCCTCCCTGCAAGAAACCCACAAATGATCCTAATATAATAATCCCATCATTATGTCCTTGGGAAGGACTTGCAATGGCCCGTGATTGGAAACGCTTCCTTTTGCATTGTAAATCAGTCTCGTTGGGACTTGTTGCAATTTCAAAGTGTCTGAACTTAAGAATGAAGAATGTGAGCTCTCAGTGCTGAACGCCAGCCTGCTTAATTGCTGTGAGGGAATAATTCACTGAAGAAGGCAGCAGCAACAGCAGCCACCCCTTCCCCCCGCCCCCTGAGGGCCTGGATCATTTTTCATCATCATCCTAACCGTCCTGCTCTGTTCTTCTTTGTCTTTTCTTTTCTCCTCTGCTTTTTCACCAGCCCCAGCGGCGGCTCGTTTTCACTTGGAATTGTCTGGCTGAGTTTCCGACTGGCCTGTCAGAAGCTGCTTACCGTCTCTCGTTCCCTAACTCGCTGTCGTTGGACTTCTACTGGATAATGTGATAATGTGAACACTTCACTCAAAACGGTTCCTTCAAAGTAATATTCCTGTACTAAGGCTTTTGATTGACGACACTAACCAGAGGTGGCAAATCCAGGTCCAGAAAGTAAAAAGTTTGGCTTTAGGCCCAGCTGCTAGCTAGCTAGCTAGCTCCCATTGTGCTCGTTTTACCTGCTAGGGAGCTAGCTAGCTAGCTATCAATGACTAAAGCCAAACTGTGGTAGGGTTTTTACTTTCTTCACCTGGATTTGACAGTTCTGACACTAACACTCTGACTCACTCTGGATTTATGGCATGGTTGACATGCCATTTGTAAAAAAAAAAAGCTCACACTGAAAATAACAGCAACAATTTCTCACATTCAGGTCTAAACATTGTTTAACAAACTGGTGTGAATTTTTGAGTCACATTTAAAAAATAAATAAATACATTTCTCAACTTACAATCATAAATACTGTAGTTCAATACAAACATTGAATTGCACTTTAAATTACTCCTTATCTAATCTGCTTGTACAAATGTTAAATCTAAATCCAAACCTAAATCTATATGTTAAATCTAAAATATTAAAACTAAATGTTTCAGATTGAACTAATTATTTAACCACAGTAACATGTAAACATGAATTACCAAAAGAAAAGCTTGAGGAGGTCAAAGTGTGTTTATAGGAGTGCTGTCAAAGTTAAATTGTTAACTCATTGATTAATCACCCCCAAAAATTATCGCATTAATCGTGTAATAACGCAGATTAATCACACTATTAATTTTGGTTATGTTTGAGCAATAAATATAACTACATGCTTTAAAGTAAAGCATTTAATAAATGTTTGCGTATAACATTCAGAATATTTCTTCATGACAAACTACTGGGGTCTCTTTTTTTTTTTTTTTTTAGCTATGCAAGTAATTAACTGATTAGAAAAAGAGGAGTGTGTAGTGGATAAAAAAAATGCTGAAGACGTCCTCATAACATTAAATGTCAACTTATAAAAGGTACTCTTTAAATTTGGCGGGCAAAAAATATCGATAAAAAGCCTTTTTAATTAATTGGTGATTAATCACAATTCTAAAATGTCATCGTTTGACAGCTCTAGTTTATAGTGTCAAATATTGAATAAAAAAAAAAAAGAAGGGAAATTTATTCCTTCACAATATAAAATAACAGCCATGTTTGAGGAAATTTTATTTTACAAGTAATTCGATTTTTTTAGCATCACTTCTTTGAAAGGTTCATTTGGGACAGGCATGAGGCCAAGCGAGTAGCACGTTCAAATCTGAAATAGAAATCTCGTTTACTGACAAATCAACGTTAGCAGGTCATCGAGCCGCGTGGATGTGATCTTTGGCATTCCTCCTGCCGCCGCCACCGCCGCCGCTGCTTGGCCTTGGGGCCGGCTGCCACTCACTCGGAAAGATAAAAAGACTCCAACTGATGAGATGCACATACAAGTCCGCCTTGAAGTAATTGTTCTGGAGTTAAGAGTCGGCTTGTCAAAATGTTTCCCTGCAGCAGTCACGCAATGGCCTCAGTGTAAATAGGAAGACTTCAAACCGGCAAAAAACGCCAATCACGGAATTGATCGATGTTGTGTTTCTTCATCGTACAAAACCAAAAACTACAACTCGTCAAAAATAAAAGTTTTATTGTCAAAGTTTTATTGTGGATTTGACTGCAGCTATGAGGCCAGACATATTTATGTCATCACAAACAAGTCTGTTCCTTAACTTGTTGCTCGTTCAAATTTGATTGTGCTTGAACATCGTACGTAACGTAAAATATGACCATTGCTCGAAAAAGTGTCGTGATGTGTCTATCGCTAAATTATTTTCTTGCCGTTGTCTGGTTTTGCTATGAGATGACATCAAAGACGTCTTAGAAGGACATTTTCAATCAAATTTAAAACTTTAGAAATTTAGAGTATACTAAATAGAAATAGCTTCAACCTGGAGCTAGAAATTAAACAAACAAACAATTTTTTTTTTTTTACCCAATTCACCAAAAATGGCAATGCCAATTTTGTCCGTTCATTATTAATACTTAGTCTACGTTTCCACTTTCAGTCCGAGCGTTACACGTGTCGTCCGCATGCAACACATTGTTTGGTTTTGATTGAAGTGATGCATGACGTTGTTTTTTCTTTCTCTTTCTTTGTTAATCCTTCACTCTCCCGCCCGAGGGCCCGCTCTTGTGTGATGCCTATCGCGGTGTTTATGGTAAACAACAGCTGAAAAGGGGGTTTATCTGGCTATGGTTGCATTCGTTAGCTGATTAGCGGGATGAGGTGAGGGGGGGGGGGGGCAAAAAGTCCAACCCAAAACTGACTTAGTAGTAAAATAAAATCTTTATGTTATGAATGCAATGAAGTCAAAGTGACTGCAGGCCAGGCCACTGGACTGTATGATTTCCCAAACATAATTCATATATACGTTTTAATTTAATGAACTACCAGACGGTAGGAATAAGCCAATGTATTTATTAAACAAATGTAATGTATTCATTATAGCAATTTCCAAACTGCAAAAGCAGCAAAGATGATCTGTGGCTGTCTTTTGAAGCCATTAATCTAGTTAAACACTATACTTATATGCGAGTTGTTGTTCCAATTAGTAAAACATGAGTTGAGCCAAAATTGCACCGGGGCTTTTGTATTTTTTCGCACCTGAAGCACACATGACAAAGCGGGAAGAGCTGGAGGCTGATGCGGTCCCGCTTCAAAACGACGCGCGATCGCCTCCAGTAAAGAGAAAGTAGGTGAGAAGCAGAGTCATTAAAGTCACCACTTGGAGGAGCTGAGAGCTCTTATTCCTTTCGTCGTGCATGCTTTGCCCAATTTTAATGCCGTCATGGAGCCCATTGGGTCAAAGGCGCAACGTTTCCAAATTGGTACACGCCATTGAACAAATTGGCCTTTGCAAGGTGCATTGGAAATCCATTGAAAGTTTCCGCGTATCTGGTTGTTATTGGAACGCAATTCTCTCAATCTCTCAATCTCTCAATCTCTCAATCTCTCAATCTCTCTCTCTCTCTCTCTCTCTCTCTCTCTCTCTCTCTCTCTCTCTCTCTCTCTCTCTCTCTCTCTCTCTCTCTCTCTCTCTCTCTCTCTCTCTCTCTCTCTCTCTCTCTCTCTCTCTCTCTCTCTCTCTCTCTCTCACACACACACACACACACATGCAAGCTGAAATATTGGTGCACGTCCTGGGTAATTAAAAGAGATGCTGATCTTTGTGACCTCGCCACACCCGTCACTTAACCTGGCATGTCGTCTGCATTTTGGAGCCCTGCCCAGCCGTGTGCGCATGACAAAAGACAGGTTCGTGTGTTTGTAAATGTGTGTGTGTGGCAGGGAGGGCAGAAAGATTGTGGGGGTACCTCGCACAACCTTTTGACCTCTTCCCCTGACCCCCTTTTAACCCTAAGTAGGCCTGGAATTTCACACCTGCATGCTTTGGTTTGTGTCGGCGTTGCCAATAATGTTGTTACTTCAAGGTTTGCTCTGCTTTAAGTCATTTCAAGTGTTTATTTTGTTTTGTTTCTTCACTGATCTTAGCAGTTCAGGGAAGTGACCACATTTATCAAAAAGCCAAAGTACATAAACATATACGTATACAACAATAATAATGCATACAAAAATTATATATATATATATGTTTCATTAAATACAGGAAAATGTTGATTTTTGTGTACATTTATTTTATTGTATATATACATGAATTTTGTAAAGTTTATTCAAGTTCTTGAAACATCAACACATTTATTTTTTTTAAATTATAAATTAGCTTTATTTTGTAACCGTAAACTATACTATATGCTACTGTATTTTATTTGATCTCTATTATAATTTTCTATGCCACTTTTGTCCACATGTAATATTTACTTAATTATGATAACCACATTTATTAATAATAACAATAACAATAATAATAAAATAATAATAATAATAATAATACAATAATAATAATAAATACAGTATTACAGTAATAACAGCATACAATCTGTATTTTTAAACATACTGCATACAGCTTATCTATGTGACCCCCAAACATGCGAAAAGTCGTGTATATTACAACAAAAAAATCTAAATTAAATTCATTCCAAATATATTTATTATTGACTTATATATAATTTAGTTTATTTAATGTGAAATTTTATGAACGTTGATGGTTGCCTTAAATGTGTGTAATTGTTTGGATTTAATTCATTCACATTAACTTCAATGCAAAGCAATTTGCATTGGAGTGAATGCAGTGCCACCCATCAACACTTGGGGGCTCTCTTTCTCTCAAATTCTTCAAACCGTTGAGACCATTTTTGAATTATAGCCTGTTTTTGCTACCAAATGGTCACCTTTGACACAACGTTTGTGTCTCCACATTTGTCATGTTCTATGGTTGCCAAAGTCCAATAAATAATTATTAAAAAAGAGAGAGCAAATTGGTAACCTGTAAATGTGTGCATTATGTGTTATTCGTCATTCATCAGAGGCCTGAAAGGGATTTTTCTACACTGTTAAGTGCAAGGAAACATGCCGAAGTGAAAATGAGTATCTGACTGCAGTCTTTGTGAATGCCAGAGAATATTTTCCCCCTCCCAAACGAGCCCGTGGCAACTTGGCATCGCGGGCCAGCCGGCTTTTGGCCGTGGGCTCTGCGTGATAACAATTAGCGCATCCACAAGCCGAAGCGCTCGGATTAGCAGCTGTGGTTATCAAAGCGAGGCTGCTGACGAGCTAAGTCATCATCGATAAATGCCATCTCTGATCGAGTCTAAAAAGCGAACATTGGGGCACCGATGCGGGCGGCGCCAATCATTGCATTTTCACTTTTTAAACTGCGTTAGCAGGTTTAGGAAATAAAACATTTTGCATGTCGTTAATGGTGTTATTCATAGTGGTAATATTAATGGTTGTAGCATTTACAGTAGTAAAGTGAAATCAACACGCTTATTTCAATACAATTCCCCGAACCATTTTCGTTGCTCTTTGCTACGAAATAAATCAGTTTGTTCTTTTTGCAGTAAGACAAGTTAAAAGCAGGTGCTTACAGAACTTTATAGTAAAGAGTTGTGTGCGCATTAAAATCCGTTTTTTTTTAATTTGTTATTGGACATATTAGTGCTGTACTGTTCTTTTCAGGCAGTGTTGCCTTTCTAATTTTTAGCTATTTTTAGGCAAATACTTAACATAGTGGGGTTTCCATCCACCCATTTTTATTCAAATTTTCAAAAAATGCGAAAATAAAACTGAATGGATATGCTAGAAAAATTCGAAAAAGGGCCCAAAATTCGCAAAAAAGTTTTTACGTTTATAGGGAGTGGATTTTGAAGCATATCGCAAAAAGGAAAATGCGAATTTTGGCTATGGAAACAGGTTTTGTGAATAAACGCTGACAAGACCGGATGCACGTCGCACATTTGGACCGGATATTACGTCACACCTACGTTTGTAGTCATAAAGATTTTCTTTATAAAAATAAAAATAAAAAATTGGAGTCATAAAGATAAGGCGGATGATAAAGTAAGGTATGTTTTGGGGGGGGGCTAATCAAATAAGTGAATATTAATGCAATTTTAGATGGAAAACAGCAAAGAAACAAGATTTACAAAAGCAAACTCATACAACGTCAGTCGCTTCCTGTTTTTCTTCTTCTTTTAAATTACTGCTGGTTAACATCTCTATGGTGTATAGCGCCACCTACAGCGGCGGAGTCCCCTCTCAATTCATTTTTTTTTTTAAAAATCTAAACAATTGGATGGAAACGTAGCGACTCATGCTGGCGACTGAATTAAGCTTAATAAGTAAACATAGAAAGTAAAAGAATAAAAACAATTAAATCACTTAACAGTGACTGAAATATATATATTTTTGCTATTTTATTTTTGACAGCAAAACCAACCAAATAATGGTCTGGTTTTAGTCGGTACACTTAAGAGCAGATGCACATCATTTATCAACGGTAACAACTTTGGACAATATGAGACATTGGGAAAAGTATGAAGTCGATCTTGAATTTAATTTCAAATGGAATTTTTTTTTTAAGTCTTAAAAAGGTTTGAATTTAGCTTCCTGATCATCTGATGTCGCTAAAAGATAATTTTTCCTTTCCAGTGTGCTCAGAAAATGGTGGGGCTAGAAAATTGTAAATGTTGAACCTTTTCACAATTTTTGACCACAAATGGTCATTTGTGTTTGACCATAAATGTTAAGCAACTAACTTGATCCTTCGTGTAGCCAGCCAGACCTTCGTACCCCTCCAGGCAGCGTGGAGCAGCGTTCGGGCAGGTTACACTCTTGCACTGGTTGTAATTCCAAGTGACAGCGCCGCTGCTCGGGGCCAGACCCGTACCCAGAACGCCGCCTTCACCAGCAGGCCCCGCGGGCACCGAGGCACCCGCAAACTGTGTCTCTCTCACCCTCGCCTCCCGTCTGGCTCACCCCTTCGCCCTCGTATAAGCTTTTATACCTGCCACTGCTCGGGTTGCTTCCCGCTGCTTTGTTTTGCTCACGTAGTTTAGGTGACGCTTCGGGGAATACAACAGACCGAGACCTGCTTCAAATAGCCAAAATCCGGACTTTTTTCTATTAGACACGGATACGGTCTGACAAATGAAACTCCTCCCGTCACTTCTACGTGGTGTATTTGATTCCAGAAATAGACGGGAAATGACCAACCACAAACATGTGGAGGTTTACTGTACAGGGTTCCATTCTATGTATTTCATTTATTTTCAAACCCTCCCGTTATGTTGTGGGTCAAATAGACCTGTCTGCTGACCTCAGTTTGTTTTCCCTTCATTTTTTAGAATATTAAAAACATTGCATTGTTTTATGTGATATTTTTCTGTGCTTCCCCCAGTGCTTCATAATAGTGGCGGGCTGCCAGGTTTTTCTTGAGGCCCATAACCAGAGTAAGCGCCACACCCCAAATACAACACTGTACATTTACAATGTGTTTCAAAGTGTTTTTTGTTTTTTGAATTAAGGCTGTGTTTTAAAAAAAATTATATGAAGATTTTTTTTTTTCAAACATACACGCACGCACACACCCACACACACGTATATATATATATATATATATATATAAGAGAGAGAAAAAAAAAGAAGGAAAAATCTATTCAAAAATATTAAAAATCATATACAACAAAAACATAACCTATATACATATATAAATTTATCAAATCCATTTTCCTTTTTGAGTGTGATATCAATTCATCAAATCCATGAATGTATTTTTTTCTCACAAATTCATAACAAAATAGAATTCTAAAGGCTAATTTTTTTTGTATCTTACCGTTTCTTGAAATGTATTGCTCACATGAATTCAAAAGTATTTTCTTACATTAATGAAAAACTTGACTTATGGCACTTTAAGACCATTCAGAATCTTTATTTACAATTATTGAATTATTTAACCAGTTAATGCCTCTGCAAAATTCAATTTGGAATTAGTTTTTAATCATGCCCTTTGATCTTTGAAAAGGATTGTTGTTCCATAATTAATCGATATCGATTGAATTGAAGCGAATCGAATCGGGAAAAGTCGAATCGAACCTTGTGAATCAAAATCGAATGGATTGAGGAAATTAGATACCCAGCCCTAGTTTTAATATGCTTAAATGTGTTTAAATTGTGTCAGAGGGGTACAACTATTTTAAAAAAAAATTGTCTTTTTATATCACAATTTTAAGCTACTGCAGGTGGTTCTGGAACATATCCTTCAGCAATAAATGTATATTAAACTTACCCTCCACACACATTTTCTTCCTGTTGACGTGAAGGATGGCTCTGGTAAGACGTTAAAAATGAATATGCGCGTACCAGGATTTACTCTCTCCGGGTCCACCACGGTTGACCTGCGTGCCAACCTGAGGGCGAGTGTTTGACTCGGCATCGCATGGCAACACAACGTTTCCGACCTGATTAAAGCCAGACTGAGTCATCGACTGTCCTGAATGCTCCCTTCTCCCTTTTTAATTTTTTTTCCCCCCCCCTTTGAAAAGCAACCAAACAGGCGGTTCAGATCCACTATCAGCTCCGCTGTCGGGTCAAGTTCACTCAGCGGGGGGACGTGAGGAACTGGATCCTTAGCGTGCAGAACACCTGAGGCGTCGGAGAGGAATTCTTAATGTCAAAAATGAATATGCAAATACCACCAAATGTCACAACACGTGCCTTAGTCATACCCGTGATCCGTGAGCACGGCGCCGGGCCGCGCACGAGACGCCCCGAGAAGTCCAAGGCCTACCGCCAGCCAGTGCGAGATGCCAGTCCACCAGCCAAAAGCGCAAAGATCCGAGGACAGCTGAAAGGTTCGACATGCATCGGGGGTCACGTGCTCGTCGTGAAGCCTTCTGGACCGTTTCCCAGCGCTCTTCCTGTTTTATCGACGCTTACTAAAGCAGAACGGTGAGGGGGGACGCATGACGGCATGACTGATTGCAAAGCAGGGACCGGTACGAACGTTGAGGAACACACCTGTGCTAATCAGTCAGTTTGAAGGTCTTGACGGTTAGAAAGGTGAAAATGTGTCAAGAGCGCAGGTGAACTGCTTTCAAACAAATGCTACGACAACACATTTGTACTTTAAAGGAGTATTACGAACATTTGACTTGACTTGATGCAGTCAGTCTAAATATTGTATCTGCCTAAGTTTCTTTGTCTATACTTGGTAGCTTGGCTGGGTGAAGATCCAGAGCCACTTTCTTGTGCCTATCATGTAACAGTACGGAGTCTAATTTAAGTTTCTTTGCCTGTGACTTGGTAGCTAGGCTGGGTCAACATCCAAAGCCACTTTAGTAGCTTGGCTGGGTGAAGATCCAGAGATGTAATACGGCGTGAAAATCTAATATCAACAATCCCCACAGGTGCAACGCCGCCATTAAAATGTCAAAGCCAACTAGGTAAGCAGAGCTGCGCCGATTTTTGTCGGATTGAAAAAGTTCACTTCGGATAAAACGGCACCTACTTGATTGCTTGTTGGAGCTGTCAGCTTGGGGAGTGGCATGGTGGACTGTATGAAGTGCTGCCTTAACAATTGAAAAGATTCTTAATTGCCCTCATAAAAGCCTTAAATTGTAATAATTTCACTGTGAAAAGGACAATTCTAAAACATTAGGAAAGCACTTGGTAGCTAGGCTGGGTCAACATCCAAAGCCACTTTAGTAGCTTGGCTGGGTGAAGATCCAGAGCTGTAATACGGCGAGAAAATCTAATATCAACAATCCCCACAGGTGCAACGCCGCCATTCAAATGTCAAAGCCAACTAGGTAAGCAGAGCTGCACCGATTTTTGTCGGATTGAAAAAGTTCACTTCGGATAAAACGGCACCTACTTGATTGCTTGTTGGAGCTGTCAGCTTGGGGAGTGGCATGGTGGACTGTATGAAGTGCTGCCTTAACAATTGAAAATATTCTTAATTGCCCTCATAAAAGCCTTAAATTGTAATAATTTCACTGTGAAAAGGACAATTCTAAAACATTAGGAAAGCACTTGGTAGCTAGGCTGGGTCAACATCCAAAGCCACTTTAGTAGCTTGGCTGGGTGAAGATCCAGAGCTGTAATACGGCCTGAAAATCTAATATCAACAATCCCCACAGGTGCAACGCCGCCATTAAAATGTCAAAGCCAACAAGGTAAGCAGAGCTGCGCCGATTTTTGTCGGATTGAAAAAGTTCACTTCGGATAAAACGGCACCTATTTGATTGCTTGTTGGAGCTGTCAGCTTGGGGAGTGGCATGGTGGACTGTATGAAGTGCTGCCTAGACAATTGAAAATATTCTTAATTGCCCTCATAAAAGCCTCAAATTGTAATAATTTCACTGTGAAAAGGACAATTCTAAAACATTAGGAAAGCAATAATTGAATTACTCAAAATTGTACATAAAATGTAATTTTGTGCAGAACAACAATAAATGTGTAATTTAGGGGTATTCGTTCAATAAATGAATACATATTTCTGTAGTTACAGGTTTGAAAAACAATAATTATTGTGTGACGTAATAGCTTTGTGAAATTACTTTTATCCATTGTTTTTAACCATTTTTATCTTAATACATTCAAACAGTGCTTCCTTTGCCCACTATTTGTTTGACATTAAGCGAAAGTTATATTTCATTATCATTATTCAATAACACAAATTCCTCTCAAATCCCAAATTTCCGACGCCGGTCAACATCTGCCAAGAAAACGGACTCCGTCTCCTTTGTGAGGGAAGTCGGTATGTTTTGTTACAGTACGTACAAGCCTTGCACACGCACACACGATTTAATGAAAACACACACTGGATGGAAGTCATTAGTGTGGAACAGAGCTGAGAATTAAAGTGGGGGGGGGGGGTTCGTGGTGAAGGGTGGGGGTGAGGGGGGGGATGTTGAAAAGTTTGCTAAATGCCCTCATAAACACACTCTTGTACACAAATACACAATGATCCCACTTTGTGTTTTCATGTTTTGTTGTTCTTGTCGGTACATGTTAAATGACGGACATCAAAGCATGCCCCCCGCACCCCCCCCCCCCACACACACACAATGGTTCCCCACTCTCTCTCTCTCTCTCTCTCTCTCTCTCTCTCTCCCACTGTCAGCCCAGCTTGGCAGCGTTCGCTCTTCATCTGGTCCTCATATGGGCTTCATTCGCCCCCTACTGCAATCCAGCCCAAAACTATTTCCTCTTTCAATTTCCAGGGGAAGTTGTTAAATGCTTTCTGAAGCAAACAGGCCCTCATGTCGCCCTTCCTTCTTTCTGTCTCGGCTACTTTATGCATGGCCAATCGCGACAGGCCAATAATCAGCAAAGCACCGTTGCAGTCCGTATAATAATAAAACATTATAGTTACATATACTGTTCATGAATACACATTCTATATCGGGCTGCGAAATCTGCCGATAAACTAAGACTTATGCTTATTTCTATCTAAAGCTAGCAAGTATGCACTTCAACTACATTTCTTAATTACTATATAGCAAATGTTATATTAGCGGATCTTACTATATGTTAGCATTCCAACTGCTAGCACATTAGCATGATCAATTTGATTCAGAATTAGGGGTAAAATCCTTTTTGCCTTAGCGCTGTTGCTACTCAGGTTATGATCTGGCTATTGGTTAGCAAACCAACTACTAGCATGTTAGCATTTTATCTATATCTAAAATTACACTGGTCAACAGATTTTTTTTTTAATCTGGGACGCAAGTCAACTTTTTTTTGCACTCGTTTTTATCTCTAGCGCATCAGATTTTAGTAATAATAATAATATATTTAGTCACATTTGTGTATTAAGGTAAGCAAAAAATGTATTAAATTTAAAAAAAATCTGAAACGCCATAGCTATAAATTTCAACACATAGTGAAATCTCTGTATTGCATAAGATTTTATAGGTCAAACTTAAAAACAAAAAAGGAAATAATCACAAAAACTAGATGGGGAAGAAAAAGTGAAGACATTTTCTTAAATCAGCGTCAAAAATAATATTGCAATCTTATTGTACCTTAAAATGTGATATTTTATTTCCTGCGACACCAAATTTTTTTTATTTAAACAGAAACGTTCTTATCTAATTTTGATCCACAAAAACAGAAGGAACAGCGAAGTCGTTGTAGAGCATCCTAGCGGCGCGCGTGCACACGCACACACTGGTTTGTTTTGCTATCTTTGTGGGGCCATCTCATTGACATAATGCATTTCTTAGCCCCTTCCGCTAACCCCAACCATCAAAAATGATTGCCTACCCCTAATCCTTACCCTAACCTCAACCATAACCCAATTCAAACCTAAACTCTAAAACCAAGTCTTGACCTTCAAAAAGAGGTCTAAACTTGCGGGGCCCAGCAAAATGGCCCCACATGGACGGGTGGGCCCTACAACTCCGTGAAATCCCGAAATGTTGGCCCCACTATGTAACAAAAACAAGACCACACGCACACGCACACACACACACACACACCCTCTTTTGTCCTGAGCACGCGGTCATGTGGGAAGCCATAGCCACAGGGCCTTGAACGCATCATCTGAAGGACAAACCGGGCCGACTTCCCTCATCCCTCCACTCCGCACACAACGTGCCCGCTAACCTTGCTACCAGTAGGGAAGAGAGAGGAGAGCGGATCTATTAATCTGCACCCGCCCACCCCCCACCCCTCCCTCCCTGGTGTGATGGCGGCGGAGGCGAGGCTGGAGGTGGTGCGTAGCAGGTCTTCAATGTAAGCCGTGATGACAGGTGTCACTGGGTCTCACGGGCGGACCTGTGACGGGTGTCCTGCTCACTTACAATCCTCACTCGGGCGCTTTTCACAAGTCACACACTGATGAGTGCCCCAAAAAAAAAAAAAACACATTTATTTATTAAAAAAAAAAAATGAAGATAAGCCGGATTCGTCAGAATCTGGGATCCTTGTAAGAAAAAGTCTCAAGTGTGCAGAAGCAACATATGCCCTCCAGCCTGGCATTGCACACACGCCGGCTGCCAAGCCCGTTTAGTGGAGTGCGGGAGAGTCGCACTTGTCTGCAAGCGAAAAGCCCGTAGCTCCAAAATGCAGTAGCTCACAATTAGACCGGCTGGAAGAAACTCACAGGCACGTCCGTCTTGGTTAAGGTGATGCGAGAAAGTAAAGAGACAACAAAAAAAAAAAAAAAAAAAAAAAAGGCCTCAGCCGGGGTGCAAATGGGTTGTTCACACTCTTGAAAAAGTGTGTTTTAATCTTATTCGGAAAATGGACACATAGATGGCCAAATGTATTTTCCCCACATTATATTGCAAGACCTTAAATGTTATTCATGCAAGATCTGTTTTACGCCGCGCGGGTTGAAAAGGTAACAAGCCCATTTTACAAAGTGAGGATTAGAAAGTAGCAAGGAGTCATCAAACATGCTTTGGTAGTGTCGGCCAAATGTAAAAAAATGATCAATTGTATTTTTTATTTTTTTTACTTGCGCAATGCGCATACACAAGTCAATCTCCTGTGGCATTATGGGAAAGAATGCTAAGTTTAGCATTTAGCCTCCAAATTCGTTGGATACCATGTTTACATATTTGCGAGTACGTCCGAATGTATGCGCAAATATGTTCCAACAGTTCCAAACGTTTTTTTGAGCTCATGCAGCGGCCGACTATGTAGCATTATGGGAAAGAATGCTAACTTTAGCATTTAGCCTCCAAATTCGTTGGATACCATGTTTACGTATTTGCGAGTACGTTCGAATGTATGCGCAAATATGTTCCAACAGTTCCAAACGTTTTTTTGAGCTCATGCAGCGGCCGACTATGTAGCATTATGGGAAAGAATGCTAACTTTAGCATTTAGCCTACAAATTCGTTGGATACCATGTTTACATATTTGCGAGTACGTCCGAATGTATGTGCAAATATGTTCCAACAGTTCCAAACGTTTTTTTGAGCTCATGCAGCGGCCGACTATGTAGCATTATGGGAAAGAATGCTAAGTTTAGCATTTAGCCTACAAATTCGTTGGATACCATGTTTACGTATTTGCGAGTACGTTCGAATGTATGCGCAAATATGTTCCAACAGTTCCAAACGTTTTTTTGAGCTCATGCAGCGGCCGACTATGTAGCATTATCGGGAAAGAATGCTAACTTTAGCATTTAGCCTACAAATTCGTCCAAACTATGTAAGCAAATGCATTTACATATTTGCGAGTACGTTCAAAACGTATTTTGCAAATATGTTGGAACTGCTCCCGAACTTTTGGAAGCTCATGCCGTCTGCGAGGTGCTGACTATTCAATGACGGCATTTCCATTTGACTGGAACCCCAGCAGGGATACACACACACACCCACGAACGCCCTCTTTTGTGGCCCGGCTTTCCTTTTATTCTCCCGCCTCAACTAATGAGTGCAGGCCCGGTGCGTCTTACTCTCCGGGGGGGCGGGGGGGGGGGGCAGCTCCATTCATCCAGTGGCCCCCTTGTGTGAAATCCCATGTATTTACTAGAGGCCAATCCTGTAGTGTGTCAACACTCTCACACACGTACACACTTCACTCCTCCCTGCACTGTAATGTCTTTCTCTCTCTCTCGCTCTCTCTCTCTCTCTCTCTCTCTCTCTCTCTCTCCACTGCCGAAGCCCCGGCCCACCTTTTCACACTGCGGCTGGCTCCAAGGGAGGCTGGCGGCGGATACGAACGAAAAAAGGGGGCCTAGTGGTGTTTGTTTAAATAGCGGGAAGGGGAACTTGTTAAACGGCCGTCCGTATGGCCCTGCTCAGCGCAACAGGACACGGCGTGCGGGGCGTGGAAGCCGCGGCGCCCGCTGGTGCTGATGTGCGACCGAGGGCCTTTTAGGTATCACAGGCGCACTCATAAAGCCGTTTGACGCCATGTGTGTTTGCGCGTGCACAGCTACAAGGCAAACGGCGTCCAGTTGGATGAATGCGATGCTCTTTTTCGTGGACGCTCATTCTATTTTTGGCATCTTTGAGTCTCCAGTCCGTCCAGTTGACAGCGAAACTAATCACTTTGGTATTCATTGTTTTCATCAGAATAACTCAGAACTTATTGCTGCTTTGTTGTTGTTTATATTTGATAGTCAAAACAAAATGTCTGCAAAATTTCCATCCATTTCCAATGTTTTTCATTAATTAGGCATCGTTGCTTTCTTTTCACATTTTTATGAGTGCAATTCTCTCAATCCTCTGTGACGACAACTTAGATGCGGTCTGAGAAGGCCAAAGGTTTAAATCGAATTTCTGCCACAATGCCATCACCTTCCTCCTGTTTCATTACACCAATTATTTTGAATGACATGTTAACTCATTCACTGCCATTGACCACTATAAACGTCAAAAATTAATTTTTAGTTAGTTTAAAAATGTTTCCACTTTTGTTAACAAGAGTATGAAAACCTAGATTTTTTTTTTAAATCAGCTTTTTTTTTTTTAAAGAAAAGATGATTAAAAATTAGGGCCGTCAGGCGTTTAAAATTTGTAATTGTAATTAATTGCATGACTTCAATAGTTAACTCACGATTAATCCCAAATTTGATATCTGTTCTAAATGTACAATCATTTTCTTCTAGGTTTTCATAATCTTCTTAACAAAAGTGAAAAAAAAAAAAAAAGTTAAACTAATAGAAATAGTTCAAATGAATGTTTGACGTCTATAGCCGTCAATGGCAGTGAATGAGTTAATGAATATGTTCACTGCTAAAACGAAAGAAAGAGTCCATCCAAAATCAGTTTGACAGATTCAAGGAAACGCGGCCCGTCATTGCGTGTCTTGGCCGACGGAAGCTTCCATGTGGATGTCGGCCTATGAGAGTAAACATGTGTTCGGTTGTTTTTGCATGTCTAATACAGCGAAGCTCGTTCACGCTTGACTTTGCGCGAGCTCTTGCGGGCAGGAAGGCGCTTTTTGTCACGCCTGCGTTCCGTCGCAGACTTGTCAGCTCCCTTCCACGTTGTGGGATCCTCGAGAATTGGGTTAATATGCGCCAATAACGAGGTTAGTATTTTGTTAAAGTCTTAATGAGGTCATCAAGTGGTCATTGTCTCAAAGCAATTAGGCACGAGGCCTCTGCCTGGAACGTAGCATGCTTACGGCTGCGCGGAGACATAAAAAAATGTCATGATGAAGATAAACAAATGCTATTATAATGTGTTCATGCATGATATTCTATGCTATATTTATCATATCTATTTTAATAAGGTGTTTTTCAAATGATTTATTATTATTAACCTTTGAGTTAGCCTTAATGCTAACCACTGTCACATTGCGCCGGCAATGCCCAAGCAGGATATTTGCATTTATGCAGATTAAAATTAATCTGTTGATCCCAGAGTCTGTCTAATGAGCAAGGCATCTCATGGTGTGTGTGTGTGTGTGTGTGTACATATGAATTTCCGTATGCATGAAAAAGGACGGCTTAATTAGGAGAAAAGTGCGCCCAAGCCCCCCCCCCTAAAAAGGTCACACTTGGCCACAGGCTTGAATACATTCTCTGCTGTTTGACGTGCCACAAAGTGACAAGTGCAATGACAGATTTTTTTTTTTTTTCTGTTTTACTTCATCCGGGTAATAAATAAATAAATAAATAAAAGACTGGGGTAAGCTATAGAAAGACATTCAAGGGCATTTATTGGGTTCATTTTCTCCACCATATTTTTGGGGACAATTGTTCCTCATTAATTTATAGCCTAAAGAGTGTGAGCTTTTGTTATCATTTCTCCGGAGCAGGACATAACAGAATATTCCTCGGTTAGTTTGACCCAATTTAATATTCCCAAAAAATGCCACAAATGAAAACTATGACAGCCAAACATTGTTTATATCACTTTTAAACCTTCTGGCATGGTTCTTTGTCATGAACAGAAATAATTGTCCTAAGTGTCCGAAATGTAAACACGAGACATATTTATATCTCAATGTTAAGTCCACTGTTCACTATTTTAATCAATATTTACAGTTATATTTACTACTTTTACTTTTTTGTTTTGTTTGATAGGAAAAAATAATTGTGCAACTTTTGCAAACATTTTACCTGTAATCACAATCACAGCATTAAGACTTTTTTTTTTTTAATGAATTACAGAAAATGTGAATATTGTCTTTCTTTTTTTTTACACGTCAAAATATTTCCACTTGCACGGCATTTCCTGCCAAGTCGCTTCTTGACTATACAATTATTCCTTCCCTGTCTCGTCTCGTTATGCAAATGAGGCCTACCTGAGGGGTGGGGCCACGGGCTGCTATTTACTCGTGATGAAGCAAAACTAACTCAAAGTTCAGACTGAGTCAGAACAGAAGGAGATGATGAATATGATTTGATAGTAAAAATGTAAAAGAGACTGGAAGTTTTAATTTGACTGCGTGCTTGTCGCCATAAATCAGCCTGTTTTGAGGGGGAGGCCTTGCCTCATCCAAATTAACCACTGAGCCCGCCCCTCTATTGTGGGGTCCATGTTGAGCAGCGGCTTTTTCGTTACCACGACAACTTGGGACTGACTTAAGGGGGTTCCGACGAGGTGAGCAGGAATGAAAACCTGTGGGATAACAAAAACAATACAACCATGTGTATGTATTTTCACTTTTGGATGCAGCACTTCATCACCAAGCCTCCGAATTACACTTGTGAGTTTGCACAACTGTGCATATGGGGCATGCAGCTCACCAGTCCCAAAATACAAATAATCCCTGAACCGACATCAGAATTTATACACGAGTAGGTGCTGCTTATCAGAAGCTAACGCTGCTAATGCTAATTATGTGCTAAGACTGCGGCTCTGTTTTGACGCGATGTTTTTTTTGTGTGATTCTGCCGCCACTTGAAAATGGCGAATCATCACCCAGGCAGTGCAACTCACTACAGGGGTGTTATGTAAATTAAGATGGCTACTTTTAGAACGGATTTCTCATAGGCGCGTTTTTGGAAAAAAATGCATAAAGCAAAAGATACCCTTGGTTGTTTAAGTTTTTGGAACTCCAGAGACTCAACTATTTGTATAAAAGTATAAAAAGTATAAAGTCAGTTTTACATGTCACGTCCTCTTTAATGTCTCCCTAATCTGAGGCCGACACCCTAAAATGAATCGTCAAGAGTGAGGAATGACTGGTCTCGAGGTTCGACTGTGTTTTTTCAGGACATTCCAATGATGCACAAAAACAGTCCGTGTATGTATTTTTTTTTCCCCTAAGGTTCATGTGCACTTTCAAACGCCCTCATTCTTGATTTGCTGTCAGTCAGCCTGTTTGTGAGTCTAAGTCAGGCTGTCTGTACAAATAATAATCACCCTCCGTGAATTGCCTCGCACCTAAAAGGCGAGGCGCCGGATAATAGCGAGCGGGCTCGGCATTAGCGGATTTCATAGCAGCTATTGTGGTGCGCGCGGCCGTGAATCAAGATGAGCCAAATCCCTGCCCGGGTTCGACCTAACCAAACGTCAGCGTCTCGCTTTTGTTTGACTCCCATCTAAAACGAGGCTTGTGCTGACACTGAAGACGACGGCGAGCAAACAAGCGCAGTGTGAGTGACACAAAGGATCCAAAAAGATAAACATGTAGCATTGAATAAATGGATTACGCGCTCGCCTCGACAAAGTACCTTTCCGCACCTCGGGGATTTCGCCGTTTGCCAAGTGTTGACTGCCACTCCCGGCCCGGCTGAATGGATTCCGAGGAGACGGGCCGTGCTGAATGACTGCTGGAGTTTCCGTAATGCTTGGCTATTGTCAGCGGTCACTACGTTTGTTTTATCAAGGAGACACTCTCACACCAATGGAGCTGGATGTGCTTAAATATTTGCTTTTCAACACTTGATTCCTGCTTTTCAATGCACCGGTTGTACTTCATGATGTACAGTTGACTGCGGTTACCCAGCACAACGACATCAACGGATAAAATAAAAATAATAATAATACAAATAATGCATTCCGTGCATTTTTCATGCAAGCGAGGTCCTTTGAAATGTGAAGAAAAAAATGGCGGTAAGAAAAAAAATGGCAGGAAAAAGGAAGTGCCTGTCTCAAATCAAAAATGAGCATCAGATGCTTGTAACATTTGTTCTATCCTGCTGCGATGAGGCCCGGTAAGAAGAAAAAAAAACGAAGTCAAAGCAAAGATGGCATTTTCACTCATGCATTCAGCACTTCGTGTGGTGCATCAGTTATTTGAAAACATGTTACTGGCTCAAAAGTCAATCCCATTTCCATCAGCCTGTTTTGAAGGGGCAAAATTGTTTCATGCAAATTAAACGTTGATTGTGTTGATGATATATGGCTTTCGTTCCCATGTCAACCTGGGACAGAGCAATGGAGGTGCAACGGAGCAAGTGTAAAAGTAAACCCTGCGAGGGCCCATAAACACAGTAAAAGCAATGATTGCATTTTCAATTTTTTTTTTCTCTTTTTTTTTCTATAAGAGCTCAGTATTGTTCATTCGGAAATGTCATCATCATTGCTCTTTTATTAAAAAAAAAAAAAAAATTATTATTTTTTTTTTGTGTGTGTGTGTGTGTGGGTGAGTATGTGTATGTGCGTGCGTGCGTGCGTGTATTTGTTAGCTCACCAGAAAACCTATTAGAAAAAATCTCATACCGTTCACCTAAACCTGCATTTTCAATTATGATGGCAGCACTTTGTCACGAAGCCACCAAATCAAGATGGTCAAGGATAACTTTTGTTTCTCTTCATTTTTCAAAGTTCATGCTAATTACAGGTTTTTTTTTTTTTTTATGCAAAGGTTGGGGAGCTTCCTTTCCCCAAAAATATCACCATCATATCTTGAACCTGAATTCTTCAACATTTTTGCCAGAAAATTGAACTGGGGGGAATTGTGCTTTGATCGTCTGCTTCACAGTAACGCTCAATTATTTTTGATCCCAACGCTAACCGTCTCGCTCGCATTAGACAACCAAAGCGCGGGAATATGGGTGGCACCTGTGGATTAACTGACAAAACGGGCATGTGGCCATGCGGCTGACTCCTTGATTGAAAAAGTTAATAAGGTACAGGTTGTTTGTTGTATGAGAGTGTGTCAGTTCTGGCAGATGATCAGAGAGCGCAGGCAGGCTGCAGCACGTCGCTGTAAAACATACATTATCTCCGCTTCTCTGGGAACCCGACAGCCGGTTCACTCCAGTGCAAGTTGGACTTGAGAGGATTTTTTTTTTTTTTTTTTTTTTGGGGGGTTTGGTTTTTTTCAGCAAGACGATCTTCAGACGATCTTTACACAGCAGGCCCCGATGAGGTCAAATTTAAACATTTTCAGGAAACATTTTTGGAAACATTCCAGGCAAACCAACAAGAATTTTGTTGATCCACGGATAGTCAATTAGTAAGTGACGTAATTTTTTTCAAATTTTTTTTTTTTCAAGGAATTGATATGTTATGATGTCCAATGATCCAAATCGGCAAAATATAGTGAAGCCCCCGTCTGTAAACGTCTTGCCTGTTAATTGAGTTGAGGGGCGGTATGTACCAAAACACGCCTCTTACCATACAAACGCTCAACGACCCACTTGTCCTCTTTGAAGTGTGGACCCGGAAATACATTCTTTGGGCTCTTTTATGCTCATTCCCATTTCGATTAGTGGGGTTAACAAGCCTCTGCAGCTCGGGCTAATGAGACTATAACCCAGAGAGGGGTCATCATAGGGGGGCGGATTGTGGGTTTTTAAGGATGGATGTCTTAATCCCGGTCCTCCTGGGGAGTAATCTGCGAGAAATTACATTTCCCGGCGCGAAATCCCAGTAGGGACGCTTGTCTGCCAGCACACACGATGTCTTCATGAGGGGATCGTTACACTGACTTAACACACATTGTTGCACATTGTCAACATACCTCTCACTAACATGGGGGCCCTGTGCGACCAATCCCGCTGGGGACAGATGGGCAGACAGAGAGGGGGGCCTCATTAAGGCAGGATGTACCAGGATGCAGTAAAAAAAAAAAAAAAAAAAAAAAACTTCCCTTGACTCTCAAGAATTCTCTACCCCCCCCTTTCAGTTCTTCACAGTGGTCCAGGAGATCACTAACAGATGGGGGGTGGGGGGCACTCTGAATTTATCCCCCAACAGAACTGTCCGGTTCAGTTGGGTAGGACATATTTCTTTCATCTCCATTTCCGAATGTTTAAAAGGATGCCAAATTGTTGTCAAGTTAAGGTTCTATGAATCAATCTCTCTGAAACAATATTTTCATCCACTACGGTAGATGATCAGCATCCATTCTCTGATCATCATGTCCGGGAAAACAAGGCACAAAAGAGGAAGGCAATGAGGAGTATTGAGAGAGTGTTGAAGCGATTCATTAACGAGAAATTTGAAGACAAACTGTAAGTCATAAAGTTTTTGGTTACACATATCCATCTTGGATATTGGACAACAGAAAACTGAATGCTGGAGAAGGTTTGCACAACTTTTTGGGGGTCCACAGAGTCGCCTGCTACTCCAGGAGTTGGCAAATGGTCCCAAAGATTCCTAAACAGTGGCAAAGGAGTGGCAAATAGTTGCTCATCTTCACAACACTGCCCGAAATAGTCACTAATAGTCGCCATCTGTCTTTCGCAAACATGTTTCTAAACATTTGCGCGTTGTTTCTAAGCATTGCTAAAGTTTGCTAAATGTAGCTAATGTCAGAGGCCACACCTTGATTTCCACTAACATTTGTCAGTAAAACCTGTAACCCCCTGAAGGGGCGAACATTTGCGACTCTACCGAATGTTGATTTCCTGTCAGGATTTGTTCAAGATCGCAGTGTTTCCTGAACATTCATTCAGTTTTTGCGTTTCCTAAACGGTCTTCAGGGTTTCCTAAACAGTCTTAAGGGTTTCCTAAACAGTCTTCAGGGTTTCCTAAACAGTCTTCAGGGTTTCCTAAACAGTCTTCAGGGTTTCCTAAACAGTCTTCAGGGTTTCCTAAACAGTCTTCAGGGTTTCCTAAACAGTCTTCAGGGTTTCCTAAACAGTCTTCAGGGTTTCCTAAACAGTCTTAAGGGTTTCCTAAACAGTCTTAAGGGTTTCCTAAACCGTCTTAAGGGTTTCCTAAACCGTCTTAAGGGTTTCCTAAACAGTCTTAAGGGTTTCCTAAACAGTCTTAAGGGTTTCCTAAACAGTCTTAAGGGTTTCCTAAACAGTCTTAAGGGTTTCCTAAACCGTCTTAAGGGTTTCCTAAACCGTCTTAAGGGTTTCCTAAACAGTCTTAAGGGTTTCCTAAACCGTCTTAAGGGTTTCCTAAACCGTCTTAAGGGTTTCCTAAACAGTCTTAAGGGTTTCCTGTTGCAAGGAAATTTTTGACATGTCCAAAATCTCCTTGCAACAATAAAGACCATTAAGACTGTTTAAAGAACCATTAAGACTCTTTTGAGAACGGTAAGGAAACAACCCCAACATCCGCTAAGCGTCGCAAACGTTCATCCCTGAGTGGGATACGGGCTTAAAGTTGAGGAATCCAACAGTATGGTCAGTCTACAATACTGCGTCATTCTGTCTTGGTCGCCATCAGTGCAGAACATTCATATCATGTTACAAATTGAAGCAAGTTCAGTCCAATTGTTGCTGGAGATGATTGCATTTGTGAGAGAGAGAAAAAATGGATGCTGTTGGACTGTAGTAGATGTTCTATCGTGTGCGCAGTCCACACTTTCCCAAACAAAACGACAGGCACCGTCAGCACTGCTCGGAACAATTAGACGCAGCGGGGGAGGAGACGTGACAAGACAGGAGCAAACACCACCACCCCCCCCTCCCCCGTCTCTCGCTTTTCCTCATTTGTCTACTCACTTGGAGTCAGTACATGTGACCCGGCGTGCAGACACGCTTGTTAAACGACTCGTTGACCTCTGTGTCTCGATACGCAAGTAGAGTGTGCTGAGACTCGACCCCCCACGGTTCGGTACGTAAAGCTCTATTACACTGGCAGGCAGAATTGTCCAGGAATCATGAATGGAATCCCGCTTGTTTATACATTCAAGCCACTTAGCAACAGGATTGAAGAAAAACAAAAACAGCGCTGCTTGTGTGCGTGTGACGATGTCCGTAAACGAGAAACACAAGCAACTTTAATCTTTAATCCATCACAACCCAGGGCACTTCTTCAACAAAATATCGTTTTGCCTTTTCATCTCCACGAGCGCACAAGCAGGAGGTCTCAATTAAACGACGTTATTCTTTCCAGTATCTGCGGTGAAAAAGTGCCATAATGCCGAGATCCGATTTTTATGATGATCTACAATAATCCCAAGCTATATTGCGTTTCAGATGTTGCTACCCAGCTAATTATCTGGATTTTCTGTTCTCACGGAAGTTCTTAGGAAGGCCGTACTTTTTAGAGTTCACGTACTCGGCATAATTCATATAATTATTCATATTAAATAATTCATAATGAGAAACTCGGTGTCATTAAAAAAAAAAAAAAAGGTAAAATAAAAAAAACACACACACAACTGAACTGCAGTCTTGCGAGATGAGTGAAACGTTTTGAATCGATTTCGAAGGCCCAATTTTCCCTCAAATTTTGGTATAATTCAACCCCACAAATTCCAAAATCAGATTTGTTACCCCAAAATAATAAAAGCAAGACAGACTTACTTTCCCTTGAGGTATATTTTCAGACACAAAGCTTTTTTATTTTTTGGATGCCTGTTGCCTGGAGCATACCACCCCCCCTCCCCCCAAAAAAAAGTTAGATGGGTGAACTGTCCGCTTGGTTCATTCGGAAGCATCTCAAATTGAAAAAGGGAGGCAGCAAGACGAGGTGGCTTGCGGCAACTGCGGACATTCGGATAATCATCCTAATTGAATTAAAATCTTCCTCACCTACTCGGAGGGAAAGATAATCACCGCTCGGCGCTTGCCACTCGGGCATCCAGCTAATTGAGGCCCTGAGTGCATGCGCCAGCAATGAACGCAGGGGGGCCTCGAACGCCTCCCCTGGGGCGCTCCGCTGATAATTTGTTAATTCATCCCCTCGTCTGAAATAGAAGGACCCGAGGCGGGAGGGATTAACGAGGACTTTGATTATGACCTTGCGGATTCGAGGGCCACGTGTTGGTATGAGGGTCCGGCAGGGACGTAATTCAGAACTGCCTCTCATATGCAGAAATGCTCTCATGGATACTGTTTAAATCATTCTCACATATTACTTTTAATATCTGCACTTCGTCACCGACAGTGACGATATATGTTGGAATCTGACAGTGTCCTGTCATTCTTATTTCGATCCCTGAATTTGGGCATTTTTCCACGTGTGATTTTGATCTTTCCATCCACTCCAAATAACCCTCAGCGCGCTGTTTTGCAGACGAGGGTTAGAGCGGGCCAGAGGGAAGGGCAGTCATGTATAGCGCTCGTCTCCGTGACACTTACAGAAAGAGACAAGTATGTAATTTGCCCTCAGATGCAACACAACACATAATCGCCTCTTGCGTAATCGACGGAGGGGTTGAAATGAGGATGATCCAGTACAAGTTACAAGGATCGAACCCAAGGAGTGACGACCCCAACTCAAGAGTTTTATGGGTAAGAAGAAGAGAACAAAAAAAAGTTCAACTCCGTCTAAAGAGAAACTGTGGCTTTTGACTAAGACTGTTAATTTATAGTTGATTGCGAAATTTGCCTTTTTTTCTCTCTCATTACATTTAAAGCTTTTTCGTCAAACACGTATGACTTTATCACAACTTTTTTTCCCTGTAATTTTTTTTCTCTCTTTTTTTTTCTTCCCTGTAATAAACTGATATTGTTGTGAACCGCAAGTTTTCTTCATGCTATTAAATCTTTTTCATAAATTCAACTCATACTTAAAATTACATTTGGACTTTTTTTGTTATGGTTTTGCAACAGGTTTATGAAATAAAATATGAAAAAAAAATCAAGTCAAACGGAACTCAAAACTAAATCAACAAAGACTTCACTGAAAACTTTAAATCAATAAAAAACTCAGAGAACAAACACAAATCTACAAGCAACATAACACGACACGCAACAGCAACAATCAACCGACGTGGACTGAATGAAAGCAAGGAGATAAATACATGCAAACTGATGAGACAACGAGGCACACCTGGAGTGGATTTAGAGAGCTGATTGGTCAACACAAGGAACAAGAGCAGGTGGAAAGGAAAACCTAATGAGTAAACGTGACATGAAAAAAAGGAAAACATGACAAAACATTCAACAGAACTCAATTGACTCGAAACTAAGTTGACAAAACCCAAATCATTCCATTTTTTTAAATATTAAAGCTTTATTCTCAAAACATTGCAACTTTTTCATATTATTATTCATGATTTCACTCCCATTATATTGAAACTTCCTCTAATGTAAGTTTTTTTCTCGTTTAAGTATGTCGAACTATTGCCTCAGTTATTTTCCTAAAATTACAATTTCTCATTACTATACAATTTTTTTTCACAGTACTAAGCTTTTATTTTCTTATTTTCATCAATTTGAATTTTCATAACATTTGGACTTTTTCCTATATTAGACTTTCTTTTTCTTTTTTTTTATTAATTAATTAATTTATTTTTTACATTTTTTTATTTTATTTTATTTATATATATATATATATATATATATATATATATATATATATATATATAAATAATAATAAAAAAAATAAAATAAAAAATAAAGATCAATGATGATGACATTTCCGAATGAACAATACTGAGCTCTTAAAAAAAAAAGAAGAAAAAAAAAGACATTTATTTTTAATACTCGACACATTTTTGTGATCTATAAATTCTCTCATCAACAACAAACATCTTTTTGACAAGTTATTTCACTTTTCCATGTCAATGTTCCTAATCACATCCAGTGAAATTTCCTGGCATATTGAATATAGTTATTTTTAATATCATCATTGTTGCTTTACAGTTTCATTCCAAACTCAACACTTCGTGTCAAATTTCCTTTTATATGACATCAAGAAACTTGGATTTTAATTGACGCTTCGTTTCTCTCAACGTTTGTCCCGAGCCGAGACGCAAACACTTGAACGAGCAAGCGTCGCCGAAAACACGGACCCGAGTCAAATCCGGCGCATATCTTGGTGGCCGCCGGCCTGCGGCAAGGACGACGACGACGGCGACGGCGACGGCGACGACGACATCATGCGACGTGACAGAGTTCTGAAGCCGCCCAAATGGACACGCCGACTGTCATTGCAAATAGTCCTGGCGTGCACATATGTTGCACCCTGCACATTAAACACACAGCCATGCAGCCGTACACTTCCTTTGTGTGCATGCGTGTGTGCGCGCGCCGTCCCTCGTTGCGCCTCAGGCCCTCGCTGGTGCGGGTCAGAGATGTTAAGACAAAACACATGGAGCGCAAAGAGATACACGAAAAGTATGGTGAGCATTTATTTAGTCCATATCCTTGCTATCCATTTTTTACTAGTATGTTCCTTGACCTCTTTTGCAGGTCAACTTCAGTATACGAGTAAGACAGCATGTTAACTCATTCACTCCCAGCCATTTTCACTGAAGCAACTCCCATCGCTCCACAGAATATTGTGTTGAATTGCTATAAAAACATGGAAAGAAAATTAGAAAACAAAATGTCATCAGGAAGAAAAAGTGCAGTATATTTTTCCGTTTTGCAGCAATTAGCATTAGAATATAGCTACGTTTCATCATTATTCGCAAACCGGTTGAAAACACTGGCAAAAAGAGCTTGTTGCAACACGGCCCTGGTTGATCTTATATACTTAGCTGCCAACTGTTGGCCGTTTTTTGTAATAACTACATTGCTTTAAGTGACCTCTTCAGGTCATAGGCTGCATCAAAGTCTTCTATATGCTCTAGCATAAAAACAACTATTTAAAAAAAAAAAAAAACAACAACGTATAAATATGTTTTTGAGACAATGGCAAAATTTAAAATTATTTTTTTTATACCTTTTTGAGTTTTTAATTGTGAGGCATTTTCATGCTACAAGTAGGGTTTGGGACGTTACTCGTGTGTTACTACGTGTAACATTGGGCCTAGTTTGTTTCGAGTGCAGCGGAGCAAGGGTTAGTCATCTACTCGAAGGCCGATACAGATAACAGATACCCGGCCTTGTTTCCAAGTATTGGTACTTACATTCTTGTGGTCGTTTTATGATCAGGAACTAGAAATTAGAAATTGTAAGATTAAAAAAATTGCTATTAATTTCATGCAATTTGAAGGGGAAAATCGATATTGTGGTATAAAGGACTTTTTTAAAAATGTATCTGTCAGTGTTTTGTTTTTGGGGGGAAATTTTATATATCAAAAAGTACTAATGATATTGGTACTAGTGCTCTGAATTGTCCTACTATTATGAGGACAAAAAACATACTAGGACACGTCATGAACAATAATTAAGATGGATATTAATAACGGTTTTCCATATGAAAGCACAGAAAAACAACCCTCAACTGTCCTGTTTCATCTTTGGGACACTCAAGCAACGATCAGGGACAAAAATGTTAAATATGTCGGCATTCAGTTGATTTTACCACATGTTTTTGCATGTCTATCTGTGTGTGCGCGCGCGCGCACGTGTCTCCTCAGACGTCAGAGGAACAAGGCGAGGAGTGTCACAAGTCATTTGGCCAGGATGGAGCCACGCGGCACGCTGCCATTCACTTCGAATCAAGCGGCACCCTGAGAGATGCTGCATGGCCCCGGGTGTGGGGGGGGGGGCGTAACCGTATACACACACGCACACACACACGCACACACACGTGCGCGCACGTCTCGTCACCACACCTCACTTTGCCTCGCAGACACACCGAACACAAGGTCCCCAACACGACTCATCACCCCGCCTCGGGCCCGCTCCTGACCCGCGTGGACACATGCACGCACACACACACACACACACACACTCACACAACAGTAACGCACAAACATCTTCGATAAGTCTCCTGAGCAAATACACACATAAAGATGTCATGGACCAGAGTCGTCCCGCATCATTTTTTGACTTTGCCACTTCTTTCGTTCTTCCTTCCTTCCTTCCTTCCTTCATTCCTTCCTTCCTTCCTTCCCGCCTCCCTCCCTCCTCCCATTTAGGAAATTTCAGGGAAAATAGCCAAAGGCCATATTGGAGGTTGGCTGCCTCTTTGCATTACCAGCAAAGATAAATATTCCCAGGATGACTCCCATTGCCCGGAGGATGTTTATGTGTGTACATGCTAACGCTAAGCCCTCCTCCTCTGCTCTTCCTCCCAAAAAGAGAGAGAGGGAGAGGGAGAGACAGAGCGATCGAGACACACACACACACACACACACACACACACACACATATGGTGTCTACATGAGAGTCGCAACATACAGTGGATAGAAAAACAATCCACAATGATGCTGTGGAAGCTCTGACCGAACACACATCCTCAGATATAAGGGGTGTGTGCACTTTTGCAACATCATTGTCTTAGTTCCCTTATTTCCTTTTTTACCCCAATTTCACTGAGACGCCACATTAATGTTGGTAATAGTATTGAAACGATTGGTGTTGGTCCACTGAAGTACGAAAATCAGGATCCGCTAGCATTTGCGCCACAGAGAGTAAGAGTCCGTCTGGTTAATGTGTGGTTGAAAGGGTCTTTTCAATTCACCTTCATACCGTACTTGGGACAGCCTGCCCTTTTGCTTTTCTCACCCTGCCTCGACGTTTTTGTTGTGTGTGTTTTTTATTTTATTTTTATGAGCTACGTCCTGCCTGTACTCATAAGCACGCACCACAACAACAGGACGTAACGTGCGGCATCCGAAGAATGGTCATAAAGAAGAGGCGTAAGTGCAGATGAAAAATATCACAAGCCCACAAATGCAAGCATGCAAAAAACAGCAAATTGTATGTTGGTGTCAGTCACAGATGTCAGGGTCAGGGTTCGCGTTTGTTTATATGCTAAACAAAACCAAAGTCGTTTTTTGATGCAAAATACAAAGTTGGAGGGACAAAATTCAAAAGGTTTTGGCCCACATGGTTTTTGTTTATGGTCATTGCTTATTTTTTTCTAAACCAAACATTTCTTAAGTACTATGAAAATAGCTGGAATAAGTTGACTTGTGAATTACTTTTGGTTACGTTTGAGCCATTGATGAGTTTTGTCTGTTGCAATTGGAACAGTCAACATGCAGCCTGGCGTGCATTACACAGTTTTATTCATAAGTTTTATGTTTACTTTTATTTTAAAAGCCCAAAAAATGCAAATGTGTACAAATGAATAAAAGTGCATATTGTAGCTCTATCATTTATTTATTTACTTTCTATTTTTAATATAAGTGAAATATTATTTTATTATTTATTATTAACTTTACACCAACAAATACTGGTCATGCATGTATATTGTAATTGTTCTGTTAAAAAAAAAAAAAAAACTCCAAAAATGAATTACAACTTTATTAATTGCGTGGTTGATTATTTAATATTGAAAAGAAAACAAAAACAAAATTAAATCACCAAAATTAAAAATGCACTTTTTTCCCCTTGTTTCAATAAAAATTTTCATGTATTTTTATTTTGTCATATTTTAAAAAGTAAAGTTTAGGTTTTATGTTTACTTTTATTTTAAAAGCCAAAAAAATGCAAATGTGTACAAATGAATAAATGTGCATATTGTAGCTCTATCATTTATTTATTTACTTTCTATTTTTAATATAAGTGAAATATTATTTTATTATTTATTATTAACTTTACACCAACAAATACTGGTCATGCATGTATATTGTAATTGTTCTGTTAAAAAAAAAAAAAAAAACTCCAAAAATGAATTACAACTTTATTAATTGCGTGGTTGATTATTTAATATTGAAAAGAAAACAAAAACAAAATTAAATCACCAAAATTAAAAATGCACTTTTTTCCCCTTGTTTCAATAAAAATTTTCATGTATTTTTATTTTGTCATATTTTAAAAAGTAAAGTTTAGGTTTTATGTTTACTTTTATTTTAAAAGCCAAAAAAATGCAAATGTGTACAAATGAATAAATGTGCATATTGTAGCTCTATCATTTATTTATTTACTTTCTATTTTTAATATAAGTGAAATATTATTTTATTATTTATTATTATTTATTATTAACTTTACACCAACAAATACTGGTCATGCATGTATATTGTAATTTTTCTGTTAAAAAAAAAAAAAAACTCCAAAAATGAATTACAACTTTATTAATTGCGTGTTTGATTATTTAATATTGAAAAGAAAACAAAAACAAAATTAAATCACCAAAATTAAAAATGCACTTTTTTTCCCCTTGTTTCAATACATTTTTCATGTATTTTTATTTTGTCATATTTTAAAAAGTAAAGTTAAAGCAGTTAGACTGCCGACTACTGTCAAGGCATGCGTCCTCCATTTTCCAGCAAAACTATTGCATCATATGGTGCCGAGGAGACGTACATCTTGATTATGAGATGAACCCCAAAAACGACGGGCTGCTGCCCTGAAGCTCATCCTGAGATTACACCTGATTGTACGAGGCAATTATTTAAATTCCCTTAAGATTTTGTATTGTCACGAAGCAAGACACAACACACACACGACTTCCTTCCTTCCTTCCTTCCCGATGGGATCCTCCGTGACTCTTTCAAGACAACTTCCAAGGGGACACTCAGGAAATGGGAATCAGATGGCGATTAGACCATCGAGACGCCGCCTTCCCCCCTTCAGAGGCAAAAAGCAAAAGAAATCGACGGAAGCGCTGCGGTGTACCTCACAGCGCCGTTGACCCGCAGACATGAGAAATGAGCTGATGCTTTGAGATCGGCTTCTACAAGAATCTCATCTTCACATTGGCCTTCGGACATGCGCGTTTTGTTGCAAGTCGTCGACAGAGGAAGAAGCTCAAAAAGTCAGACAGTTGCAATTCAGCGAAACTGATTATTTTTGCTGTAGCGCTTCAATCGGAGTTTTGATTTCATATGGTTTTAATAATTAGGTGTCCTGAAAATGTGTACCCCGCTTCCGATTGCATCTCATTACGGCTGACTTCATTGTAGGTATTCTCAAAAAATGGCCACTTTAAACCAAAATGGCCACTTTAAACCAAAATGGCCATTTTAAACCAAAATGGCCACTTTAAACCAAAATGGCCGACTTGGTGTTTAGTTTCACGCATGAGTCCTTGAGAGTTTTTCATGTGTCCAGTTAAGACGGACATGTCCACCAAATTTTGTGGTGATTGGTCAAACTAGTACCTGCTTCCATGAGGGACTCGTTTCTCTCGTAGGAATTTGCCAAGGTTCTGCAAATTTGACCCGAATGACTGCTTCAAACCAAAATGGCTGACTTCCTGTTCAAATGAACGCATGGGCTGTTGAGCATTTTTTGTTTGAACTGTTTGTGTGTATTGTTATGAATTTTATGCATTTTATAACTTTTGAAAGTTTTGGACCCCAAAACACAGAGTTATTGAGCATGTTGAGTAATTGTTTTGTTGTATTATGGGGTGCTGGGGGGGGGGGGGGGCTGTAAAAGATTACTGATATTCACGTGATTCAATTGGGAAAATTCACCCATGAAGCGATACAGAATGTTTTACCTTCCATTTCTTATTTTGGAATGCTTTTTAAAAGATACTGACAGGAGTAAATAAAGACAAATAGCCCGATTCTTCAGGTGTTTTTTTTGTGTGTGTGCTTTTTTTCATGTGACAGCGGCGTGAAAACTTAAGCGAGGCAGTTGGCGCGGCGCGGAAAATGATGAAACGTGTCGGAACAAGACGGATATTTTCGAGCAGACGCATTTTTCTCCCCTGCTGAAGACTCGGTTCTGTCTGTTTGGACAAAGCACTAAACACACACACACACACACAGCAGTACACACACACACACACACACACACACAGTCACATGCGAGCGTACGTTCAAGCTTATACAGTACACTTACACACACACTTGTGTAATCGCACATTCAGGCTCGTATTCATGCTCGCTCACGCATGCAAGAGGACAAAAACAAACACACACACACACACACACACACACACACACACACATTCATCTGTACTCAACACATATTTTATTTATCAAACCCTTGACAGAAATAAAAAAGATGTGTATCCTGGTGGCGAGCTTCTTTGACATGCGATACGGAGACCTGCTACTTGATATTTGGCATCTCGTACCACCTACGGTACACCCAGGAAGTCCCACGCCCAACACAGGTGCTCTCATGCCAAGTTTGCATTGTGCGCTAGGTACCACACAGGGGTCAAAGTTGAGCCAAAGACCCCAACGTCATTGTTTTATGTGACTCACAAGCTTGCCACAATTTATATTTAAAAGTATAAGTAGAGTTCCAATTGAGGCAACTGATTTTTTTTCTTGTTTGTTGAAGCTATATTTCACCTTAAAGGCTTCTTCAGCTTTTTTTTTTTTTTTCCTTTTTTCTAAGAAAATTTTATGATTTTATGTTTTTTGGATTTGTTGGGGTCTGGATGTTTCTTGGGCTGGGGAGGAGTTCTGGTGGGGGGTGTCTGGTCGGTGCTGGATTTCACCTTCCTTGGTTTTCTTCGGTCCCCTCGGGTCTCCTGGTGTTCGGTTTAGGTGAACGGTATGAGATTTTTTCTAATAGGTTTTCTGGTGAGCTAACAAATACACGCACGCACGCACGCACGCACACAAAAAAAAAAAAAAATTATATATATATATATATAAAAAAAAAAAAAAAAGAGCAATGATGATGACATTTCCGAATGAACAATACTGAGCTCTTAGAAAAAATAGAAAAAAATAGCTCTTAGAAAAAATAGAAAAAAAAACTCGTGGCATCCTAACTGGGCCTTTGCAAATTCCAATGGTCCCGTTTGTGGCAAAGTTTGATCGAGAAACTCTGAAGGATTTTTTTTTTCCCCCCCGAATCCAAAATACAGACAAAAGCTGGTTCACAACCAAGACCAGAGGCAAACACAGCAAACATTGTATTTGCAGTGAGAAGTGGAACAACCTCTCCATTGGAGAGACCAAGCGGTCGTAACGCAGCAGTTTGTTCTCAAAAAACAAGGGACATTCCCACGAGGACAACAAAAGCCAAAATTCTTGAGGACCGCTGATTTGAAAAGTGATGTAAATGAAGCCGTCTATGTCAAACCCGAAAAGCTGTCTCCGAACGGCGGGAGGTGACATCACTCCCCCGATGAACGTCGTCTCATTCCATGTGTCCTTGGAATGAGACGATCCGCGGTTGCTGTGTCCTGTGGAAAGACAAAAAAATGAGTAAATGTCATATCATTTATCAAAGGAGGCTACAGGCAGACAATAAACCTCTCTTGTCGCTATATGGATTTCAAAAGTAAACAAACAGCAATTCAGTACCACTGCGATAGGGTTAGAGGTTGGAATTCCGAGTGACAGGCAAAACAATTTAAGACTCTTCCAATAGATGAAAAAAGCGAGAATACAATCTTTGTTTTCATCTAAAACAAAAACCTGATTTCACACTGAGATGTAAATTTATGAGCAAATTGAGATGATCAGTTTATATGTTTCCCCAGAAGTGCGCGCGTCGATGAATTTTGAGCACCCGTCGTTCGTCAACAGTCGAGACCGACTTCCGTCATGGTCAAACCGTCAATATTTTATATTATAATCGTCAATCCGACATTTGCCATTCAGGGAAGGCCCAGATCTGTTAGTAGTGACGCAGTTATTAATAATTGAATTGACAAACAAAAATCCACTTCTGACAATGTCGATTTGTCTAAGTTTCTCGTCAACAAAATACACATACTCACCCACATACAAAATAAAAATAAAAAATTAATTAAAAAAAAGAGAGCGATGATGATGACATTACCGAATGAACAATACCGAGCTCTTTAAAAAAAAAAAAGGGAAGAAATAAAAGAAAAAAAAAAGGAAAAAATTGTCAACAAAATGGCCGCCCGTCATTGACGGATTGACCGTCATTCCGTTAGTATTGACGGAATGTCCGCCTCTGTATTTTCCTCATGTAAAATAACCGGGTGCGAAAGGTTCTTTTGGCTTCCGGTAATGTTGAGTTCTTCCCGTTTTTTTCTCCTGGCTAGCTCGCCAAACATGTAACGCTTATGAGCTTAGCAGTCAACCGCCAAACTCGTTAAGCGTTACACTTTGGTTGAACAGGGTGCTAGAAACCCTGCAGTAACTGAAAAGCGTAAAATGACATATCGCTTTTCTTAATGACATATCGTCCGAACCCTAACCCAAGAAAATGATGATTATGACAAAACAACATTTTTGCAATTGCCCTGCGATTGGCTGGCAACCAGTACAGGGTGTACCCCGCCTACTGCCCGAAGCCAGCTGGGATAGGCTCCAGCAACCCCCGCGACCCTTGTGAGGACAAGCGGTACAGAAAATGGATGGATGGAACATTTTGTCATAATCTTGGAACGGATATCTTTTTTTTTTTTTTTTTATTATTATTTTTTTTTTCTTTAAAGAACGGATATCATTTTTGATGACAGCACGCGGAAAACAAACGGCCAATAAAGCGAAGCAACCGTCTGAAAAAAGGTCTCGTCTGTTCATTCAGGGACACGCGACCCCAACTCATCGCGATTATTCATATTTCAACGTACATTTGGAGGCCGCGCCGAGCGCGGCCGCTCATCGTCAGATGCATAACAGGACACAATGAAGAGCAGCAGTTGTGCAGTGCAAACATGCTGAGATAGCGACTTTATCACCCTCGCATCTCCCGCATCTGCAATTGCTCACCCGCCTTTTCTCCCTCGTGTGTGTGATGCTGTCAACTTTCACGTGCCAGTTTGTGCAGCGGTGGTTGCATCAGCAGAACGGTTTGCCTGCGTGGCGGAAGTCACGCTCATTTAGCTCGCTCGACCTCTTTTTTTTTTTTTATTATTATTATCTGCCGGAAAGGCAGGTAGGTGCGTTTTAGCTGGCAGCGTCACAAAAAAAAAAAGAAGGTGCTTGTTTTAGACGTTCATGCTTCATGACTATTCATATTTGCCGTGGTTAGATTTCTCATTGCCGTGCCGTATACGCAGCAGGGAAGATGGGGCAGCTCGTTCAAACATTGAGGAACTTTATTTAAATGTATGTTTGCCTGGTTTGTGGAACAAAGCATACAATGTACACGCACACAAATACAGCCTGGGGACATTCATTCTTCAGTATGTTCCTCCTTCATTCAACTTTTGCTAGCAATTAAAATGTAATACATTTCTTCCCAGGAATTAAATTAATTACTTTATTTAATGTCACAAAATAAAAACAAACAACCTTTTATTTTCTGTATTTGATTAAGTATTGTGACTATAATCAAGACACACTTTTTATTCTCAACAAAGATATCAATAAGGGTCACATTAGCATCTAAACAGCTAACTCAATCCTAACGCTAACACTTTAAACACCATGGTGTACAATAAAACACAAATTCTAAGTATAACATACACAAATACTAAATATAAATATACAAAAAGATCCCAACCTTCAAACACATTGCAGGCTAGAATGGCTGCTGGCTTCACCAAAATGATTGGAGTGATACGTTAAAAACTTCCAATTCACGCTTCAAACTGAATTTTATCCCAGAGCTAACTAGCGCAAAAGCTAATAGTGTGTCACAATCCAATGAGCAATTTACTGCCTCAGTAGATCAGCTGGTTGAATCCATTCAAAATACATTTAGTAGATGGCGCATTTGGTTAAGTCAAAATGGTGCCATTTGAATTGATAACAGCTTCCCTTAATGCTACCCTTAATGCTAACCTTAATGCTAACCCTAGCGCTCACCTTACCCATACCACTAACCTGAAATCTCGTCTTCCAACACAAAAGTGTCCAACATAACTAGGAAAAACTGCATTTGTGGTTAAATCCAATCAAAAGCACGTTGGGACATGGACATTTGCATCAGAAACAGTTTCCTGCTCAGGTCATTGAATCGGTGGAGGCTGGCTGGTGTCTGCGGATCTCACGCGGCTTCGTCTGTCCTTCCTTCCTTTTCTCGGTCTCTCCTTCGGTCTCTTGAGGCCTCCCTGATTTTATGTTTTTTGGATTTGTTGGGGTCTGGATGTTTCTTGGGTTGGGGAGGAGTTCTGGTGGGTGGTGTTTGGTCGGTGCTGGATTTCGCCTTCCTTGGTTTTCTTTGGTCCCCTCGGGTCTCCTGACGGCGGTGTTCGGTTTAGGTGAACGGTATGAGATTTTTTCTAATAGGTTTTTTTGGTGAGCTAACAAATACACGCACGCACGCACATACACATACTCACCCACACGCACACACACACACAAAAAATAAAAAATAAAAAATAAATAAATAAATAAATAAATAAATAAATAAATAAATAAATAAATAGATAAATAAATAAATAAATAAACAAATAAATAAATAAAATACAAATAAAGAGCAATGATGATGACATTTCCGAATGAACAATACTGAGCTCTTTATAAAAAAAAAAGAAGGGGGGAAAAAAAAAAAAGAAACATTTTCCATTACCCTACCGTAACCCTAACCCAAAACCGTGAACCCCAACCGTCACCCTAACTCTTCTGGGAAGGTAAGACCATTACACAACAAATGTAATGACAACTTTTCGCACAGCATTTGCATTAAAATTCCTGAAAAATAAAAACACAGTCAATCCACAGATGTCCTATGTATTTGTCATAAAGCGACCAAAAGGTGCAAAGTGTTACTTCCGGTTGCTTAAGTGCGTCTTTTCCCACAGCAGGACGAGCAGATCTCCCTTTCCACACAAATGCACGCACGCACGCACGCACGCACGCAAGCTACGCTGCGCGCTGCAAACAAGTCTAGACCAGCTTTGTATCTCATCCTCCTCTCTGGATAAACACATGCAGGAAATGAATGCGGTTTTACGATGATTCACTCCATACTGGAAGCATTTGCTGTCAAAGAGCTGCATTCAAAGCGGCTTTGGCTTCGCGTGTTTCGTTTTTTAATTTTCTCTTTTGCTGCGGCGCTGGCGTACTCTTTTCATTTGGCTTTCTCTCGGACCCCTGAAATGCACATTGCCCAACTGACGTCTTGAATTTTGAGAAGCCAGTTAACGGCTAAAAAACTACAAAGTCGTTCATCTGTCAGCAAGTCGTTCAGAATTGTGTTGGATTGTGATCAACCGTGCTACTAATTTACATCATGGCGTCCTCACACTGAGTAGGTTTACATGCAGTCAGTGGGCTAACCCTTATTTTCAATTCTTAATTTTACTCTCTTCCAAGTGTAAATATTAGCCTACTCTAAAACTGAGTCTATTTGGTCCCACTCTGAATAGAGTCAAATTTACTCTAAATAGAGTCAAATTTACTTTAAATAGAGTCTACAGAATTTACCGTGTAAGGTACACAGAGAAGATCTGTGGATATTGAAGTTCTGGAATCCGATGACATCACTGGTGATGTCACTCCTAATTTCAATGAATGTGAGGGGTTATCAGGGTGGATTTTATTAGAAAAAAAAATAACTTTCTTTTTTTTTCTTTTTTTTTCTTTTTTTTTAATTAAATAAAGAAAAAAAGGGGGAAAAAGAAAAAAAAAGAAGAAAAAAAAAGAACTGTTGTAATTGTGTTGAGGGAGGTGTGGGGGTGGGTATGTTGGGGTTGGGAGTTCGGGGGGGGGGGGGGGTCTAAATACTCCGTTTTGAAACATGCACAAAAACCCGAATCCCGGGGTTACTCCTTTCGTAACCGGAATTCACGTTTATATAAACAAAATTTGAAATACGTTGATTGAACGGGGCATTGCTTTGCCTTTTACACATGCTCTATTCTATTCACAAGGAATCTTGGTCTTTGTAGTACAGGAACGACTGACTACGAATGACTACATTAATTTCTCCGCTGCGTTTTCACATTATTTCCTGCCTCAACGGTGACAATGCCACAAGTGTGTATCTGTACACACACTTATATACGAGTATAAAAGTCCGTGCTTCTGGCGCGAAACCCACCGGAAATACTCAAGCAGAGGTAACAAACATGATGATGATCTGCCCCTTTCAAGCGACTTACCAACTGCAAAGGGGTAAATCTATATTGTGAATATCGTCATTGATTTCAGTTCATTCTTCTTTTTACAGTGCGCCGACATGCTCGTGCCTCTCTGGTATTTGTGCAGTCAGAGTCAAAGGCACCTGAGGCCAAAACTCAAACGGCAGCGCACAGCTGTTTAGGGACTGACAGCCGCGGTAATGAGTCTTACCTTTCGTTGAACCATGCAGACCGTTCATACACGTGCACGTGTACGGTGTACGCGCCGCAACCTCACAACTCCCAAGTCCGGCGCCTCGGAAGGGTCACACAATTTAGTGTTGTGGGGGCAACTCTCTTGAAAGTTATTAGGATTTGACACCTGCCTTCAACTTTGCGACAGGCCTTCCACGAGCTAGCCCAAATGCTTAATTTCCACTGTAAGTTTGAAAGGCGAATACTGAAAACAGGAAGTATTTCAAGCTCATCGTAGTTTTTGCTGAATATCAACTCCCTTCAATCATGTTTTTCTATGGCTACAGAAAGCAAGGTTAATTTAATGTGCATTTTTTGGCATGATTTTTATTATTTATTGGGAGATGGTAAGTTTGTTAGTTTGCAAAAATGGGATTTGTTTACTGTAATTACATGGAGGGATGGCTAAAAAAAAAAAAAAAAAAGACACGTCACAACTGTCAGTTTGACAGCTTCTGAGGTAGTCTTAGAAAAGAAAAAACACTGGACCACATGGAGGAATCTTTACACTGTTCTACGGTTACACCGTCTGATTATTTTTTTCTTATCGTTGCTCTTGCTCTCTCAAAATTTTTTTGGTTTTTTTCTAAATGTGTTTTTATTCATTTAATCTGTGTGTTTGAAGACCTTGGAAAACAGGTGCTGCGAATCCCTCCAGCCAAGTGTCTTGTCCAAGTGCGCCTCGTTGTTTCGTCACTTTTCTTGTATTAAGATCTCTGGTTTCTTTTTGGTATTTGTTGATTACTTGTTGAATGAAATGCTCCGTAATAGCTGAAGAAAGAAAGCTTGTTATATTCACTGTATGTTGTGAACAACATGCATGGCCGTGCGAGCCACACAATTGGATCACGAAGCTCGTCATACTATATTAACCCCGCATTTGCTCAGCTGCTATCTCATGACCAGCGGTGTGTCCGTAAATCGTTTGTTGCTGCCAGAAGTCAAGACGAACGATTTCAAGGTTTGCAGCGTGGTGACATATACGACAAAAGGTGATTGGCGGCGTGGGATCGGATAAGACGCGTTGAGCGTGACCCGAACGGCGTCTTGTGCTCGTTGTGCTATTGCACATAATTACCCAAGACTGTATAATCCAAGCTTTATACGTTTTTACGAGGAAGAGCTAATCATCATGAAATTATAATTTTTTTGTCTATATCTTCATGGCCTAATGAATCACACATCTTAAACAATGACTTGAAGGAGACATTATATTATTCCTTTTTATCTCAGTTTTCTGTAGAACAGTTCCCAGATATCATAATGGATAAAGTAATGACTGTTGGGTGCAAACTGGGCGGCAGGTGTTGGGAATGGACCATGTGTGAGGTCCTGGTGACAAGTGAGGGAAGAATCAGACACAGACGGATCAATAATCTCCCCCGATAATCTCTAATCCTATTACAGTCAACAATGAAAGGCAGCGCTCTGCAGGCTCATTCACTTGTTTTCATTTGTGTCTTTCCTATCGATCGCCGATTGAGGTGTACAACATTTGACATGAGAAAGATGCATCTGAGAACTCGTAACATTGGAAAAATAGTTTGTTGACAGTTTTCCTGATTACAGACATTTTTTTTTTTTTACTTTATTCTATTTCCTTTTTTTGTATTATATTATTTGTATTTTGTTATTATTATTATGGTTATTATGATTATGATGATGATGATAATTATTATTATTAGGGGTGTCAGGCGATTACTTTTTTTTATCATAATTAGTTGCATGACTTCAATAGTTAAGTCACGATTAATCAAAAAAAATTATGTTCTAAATGTACAATAAAATATTTTTTCATACTCTTATTAACATAAAAGTGGGGAAAAAAATAAATTAATAGAAATATGGCTGCTGCTTTTAGTCATTGATACAGTAATAACAATATAGTTCATAAATATTAGTTACAATTAAAAAGATGCAGTGATATTGATTTGTGTTGAGGTCATTTTTCTGCCACTAGATGGCATAATTGCATTTGTAAAACATTGGTAGCTTTTATTCTCATATTAAGAGCTACCTAATCTTTAATATAAAGTAACTTGTGAAATTCTGCACATTTTTTTAAATGTAAAATACTACTTGACCCCAGCCTCCACAAATATATGCATTATTGTTAAATTTATTACTGCAAAATTTTGACGTGGGCGTGTCTGCTGCATTGGGACTGGAATTCCCCCAGTAAAAAAAATTGTGGCGTAAAATTTGAATTAACTCAAATTGAATGCACTAATTTTGACACTCCTAATTTTCATTATTATTATTATTATTATTATTATTATAATAGCTGCTTGAGTCACCATGGAATCACTTTCCACAACCACTCTCGAAAATACCCTGGCGGAGATCTTCGTTGTCGCCGCACTGAAATAAAGTAGTAAAAGAATCAGTAAGAAACTGCGGTTGTGGCTCTTGCACGTGTCTGCCGAGACGAAGCGGGCCCGCCTGGCAGACGATGATGTCACATTTGACAGCATCCTGGCAGGAAGATGACGCACACTGCAGCGAGGAGGCCTGCGAAGAGACGCGCATTCCCTGAGAACCGGCAACATCTGTTGTCTGTGCGCCGGGGAGCGCAGGGGCCGAGGGGGTCCGGTGCTACACTGGGCGACTAATTGGTTGGAGAAAATAAATATTCCCCCTCTCCCCGCCCACCGTTCCCTTCAAACAAACGCCCCGCTTCCCCTCCCTTTGTAGCCCCTCCAGACTCCAGACGCATCCTTGTAATTTAGATTAATTTCTTCCACAGTTTCCTCTGGGATTAGGCTGTGAACCCATTTAGACCCCCCCCCCACGACCCCCCAACCCCAACCCCAACATACCCACCCCCACACCTCCCTCAACACAATTACAACAGCTCTTTTTTTTTTTCTAATTAAATCCACCCTGATAACCCCTCACATTCATTGAAATTAGGAGTGACATCACCAGTGATGTCATCGGATTCCAGAACTTCAATATCCACAGATCTTCTCTGTGTACCTTACACGGTAAATTCTGTAGACTCTATTTAAAGTAAATTTGACTCTATTTAGAGTAAATTTGACTCTATTCAGAGTGGGACCAAATAGACTCAGTCTTAGAGTAGGCTAATATTTACACTTGGAAGAGAGTAAAATTAAGAATTGAAAAAAAAAAAAAGACATGTAAGGTTTGAGGAACAAACTCACGACCTTCAACTTGGGAGTCTGCCACACCACCCACCTGAACTATGCCCCTCCTACTTTTTTGCTTATCTCCAAGAGACCAAAAACAACGTTTCTGGCCTGTTGGAGTTAGGAAGATTCCAGCTGACATGAGCGATATAGGCTCAGGGTGTTGATCCGTTCGTTGTCTCCCAAACTGAAGGTTGTGAGTTCATTCCTCATCACTTGAGTGACTTTTATTTTCATTGTTTTTTCAATTCTTTATTTTACCCTCTTCCAATCTTAAATATTACTCTAAAACGGAGTCTATTTGGTCCCACTCTAAAGGCAAATTATTCTACAGAATTTACTGTATAGTGATACATCAGCTCCCATCTGTAAGGTTGTGGGTTCGATCCTCACCCCTGGGGACCATGTCAAAGTGTCCTTGAGCAGGACACTGAACCCCGATTTGGTCCCAGACCTGGCAGCGCCTTGCATGGCAGCAGACCACCACCATGTGAGGCTTAATTGTTAAGCGCTATATAAAAGCGGTCCATTTAACCATATTTTGTTGCTGTTTGTCCGGGTCGGACCCCGGAATGCAGAGATGGCGACAAGTGGTAAAAAAAAAAGGTAACAGAGTTTATTTGGCTGAGGTCAGGCAAAAACAAAAAAAGACTCAAGAGGCAGACAATCAGGCAGGAAGAGGCTGTGTCGTATCTTGACGAAGAAAACGATGACAAAAAACAAAGATCCCAGGCAAACACGTTGTGGTACGTTAGGCAAAACGCAAACACTATTAACGCTAGAAGATATGCGGCGTGCCGCTAACTAACGCATGGGATGGAATTCTCTGGCGCCATCCTGGGTGCAGAACAGGCTTCTTATTGAGAAAGGCTGATGATGCAATTAGGCCCAGGTGTGTCCCACCAGCTGCCAGCCACGCCCACCTGCCTGACCTGCCAGGAGAAAACAGACCTGCCATGCACAAATGGCAATCGTGACATATTTGGTGTGTGGCTGTTTTTGCAATCATTTTTAAAAAAAAAAAATAGAATAAACAGTAATAGTCATTGAATATATACAATAGTGGACGTATGTACTGGGGGCAGTATTTTTCTACCTTTATTGAGCCAAGGTACAGTACATAGAAATGTTACCGTGAGAAGAAAAAAAGCTAATATTTACCCCCAGTTTAGTAAACTGTGCCCTCAAATAGACAAATTTGATGTATAGCTTACTAAATATTATTATCCATATTAGAAAATAACTCATATTCTGGCATCAGGTGATCTCCGTAAGAATGTCAGTAAAAGTGTACTGAAATAATGTTGATCTCAGTTTATTCACAAATTGATTTACTCAAGGATGAAATCTGGGACTGTTTGTAAAACACAAAGCGGGTATATACTGATATTTAATTTCATTTGTTAATTGTTGCCTGTCACTTTACATTGCTGTTTCAAAGCCTTTTCCCGCCATTAAGTTGACCCACAACCTGCACTTACTTATAATAATACTACAAATTAAAAAAAAATGGGTTTTTTTTACTAATGGAGAAAAAAGCCAACTAGTATATGTGTAGTTTTTTTAGCTAGACATAACATATTAAAAATGATGATAGGTTTTCCATAGACGAAGACGACCTCCAGGTGTTTCACCTGCGAGTCATGCTGGGGGCAGACAGGACGAGTCAGAGGGAAAGTCACGCCTGCAACAACTGCAAACAAAAGGAAGCAAAGCACAAATAAAAAGAGCCGGATCGGTAATTCAATGAAGTACTGCCTTTGTGAGTGAAAAAAACAATTGAATCTGCAGTCTGGACGCAGATTCATACCACAAAAAATAATTTGGTGCTGGTCACAAAATAGCCATATTTGCATGGGACAAATTCACCCAATAAATGTTAACTCATTTGCTCCCAAAAACGTATAAGTGCGGTCTATTTTAAATATTACCATGGTCCCAAAAATGTTGTTATTGGGGAGGGGGGGGGGGGTTATGCTAGAGAATACAGAAGGCTTTGACGCAGCATCTGACCTGAAGAGGTTGCTTAAAGTAATGGTAGTTAAAAAAAAGGCCAATAGGTGGCAGCAAAATGTAAGAGATCAACCAGGGCCATGTTGCAACAAGCTCTTTTTCCCAGCGTTTTCAACAGATTTGTGAATAATGATGAAACTTAGCTATATTCTAATGCTAATCGCTGCAAAAGGGAAACAGATACAAATGCACTTTTATTTCCCGATGACAGAAGAGACTCTAATCTATCGTTTGGTAGGTTATATGTTTTTATAGCAATAGAACACAATATTCTGTAGGCCTTGCAAAATCAGTCAAAATCTAGTAAAACAGCCGGGAGCGAAGGGGGTTGCTTCAGTGACAATGGCTGGGAGTAAATGAGTGAATATAGATGCGTAATTGTACGCAATGTTATTGTTATTTGCTGCAGTTTGGATGGTCAAGTTGCAAAACCGAATGAAGGTGTCAGAAAATTTTGCAGATTACTGCCATTAAAGATATATTGCAAAAAAAAAAAATTGTCATGCACTACTGTAAATAATTTTTTTTGTTATTGTCCACATTTTCAAAATGCGACCCCTTGATGACCCCCTTGAGAAAAAAATGAATGAATAAATCACATGGCGCTAAATGTGAATTTTTTTATGCTAAATGACGTTAAAGTCCTTCGAGACATTTTCTGTCACTTTTTAATGGCAGAATTTCATCTTCAATTACAAACTCGCCCATTGCTCCTTTAATTTGGAGAACATCATTTGGATTTTTGGGACCATCTGTTTCCTACGCTGGCACAACTCAAGCGCAACTCCAGATTTTCTTTTTGGGTTCGAGAATGCGCTCCTGCAAGTCATGTTAAGATCGCAACGGTGACGCTCCACAAAGTGGTTTCGACGGGTCAGCAAATGCAAGCGAGCGATTCGTCTCACTGCTGATAAGCACAATTGTGGTCAACAAGTGGATCGGAGAAACATGTTAGTGCGTAAAAAGTGCATTTTTGAACAAGAGCTGAATGTATGGCATTCTTTGTTTGCGTATGTTGCGCCACTTTGGTGTTTGCAAGCAAACAATATGACATTTTGGTCATGCTTGTCAGCAGCGCTTTGGTGGCTAATGCGGAAAAGCAATCAAACAAACCGACGCTGTCATGTGCCGCGGCCTCCATTCAAAGGAGGGTCACTCGGGCCGAGCCGTTTCGCAATAAGAGAGGCGCAGCAGTCCGGGATTCTTTTGTCTGACGAGCAGACGTGACGGAGGTCACAGGTAGGCTGCGCAAGTCTGCGCTTGCTCGTGCTTTTTTTTTCCTCTCTGTTTTATTGGGTGCGTCAGACTTCTTGCAAGACTTTGGAAAAATTAAGAAACGACTGAGGGAGGGGGGGGGGGGGGTTAAATAAGTGCAGTGTATAAACAAAGAATGAATACTGAACTTCCCAATAAATTAGTATATACATTTAATTAAATTCAAGTGAATACATTTTATTTAATGTCATTTAATTTAATTTAAGTAAATGGATGAAAACTATTAAAATACTTTTTTTTTTTTTTTAGTTTATTGTGATTTAATTTAAATTACGTAGAATAAGGAGTGAAAAAATATTTAATCCAAAAATATTTTGTAAATTAATTTAATTTATTTCATGTCAATGGATGGATGAAGAGGTGAAAAATACTTCCGCTACAAAATATATTGTGTATCAATTTAATGTAATTCATTGATGTCACTGGTTGGATGAACAGTGAAAATGATTCTGTTGTGTCAATTTTAACCATCAAATTTGCATATATGTAGTGGTTCACATAGCTGACGTGTTGAGTGCTTCTGGTGTGGGATCAGTTAAGTGCTGACAGGTCCACTCAATCACCCGGAGAACTTTATCGGCAGGGCATCAAATGAGGTCTCACTCCTGAGTTTAGTTCAACCGGTCATCAAAGACTGCTGCTCCCCCCGACACACACACACACACACATACACGCACGCACACTTTCGCCGATACCGACGCGACGCCGTCGTCTTCCCCACAACCATCTGATCTCGAACACGAGACAGGCAGTCAACCGCTGAGACACCATTGCCAACACTTCTGGTTGAACTGGTTCTCGGGGGAGAGGCTCATCCTGCCAACGCTAATGGCTGGCGAACACGCCTTTGACATTTGTTTTTTTCCAAAGCAAAATTCTACTACCACATGCAGGGACTGTTGAGTGGAACTACACTATGTGTGACAGGCATGAGTGAATGAGAAGTTTCTTGGTACACCAACAAAAAGTCAATGGCCAGCAAAAAGAATAATGAGAAGAAAAACTATTCAAATGAGTTTCATGTTCATATTTTTTAAATTCCGTTTGTACATCTTAATATGCACTCTAAAAACAGTTGGGTCAAAAATAACCCTTTTATGGGTCAAAAATGGACAGATCATCTACTTGGGTCAAAGATTGGGTCATATTGTATAAAACAACCCAGAATGTTGGGTTAGATCCTCCCCTTGGGTTAGTTTGACTAAATGTTCTGGATTGTTTAGCACAAAAATAGTCATTTTGTATATAACGACCCACAAAGTTAGGTCGGATCCTCAATATGACCTAACTTTGGGTCAAAATTAGTTTTTTTTTTGTTTATATCTATATTTATATATATATATATATATAAAACAAACCAAGAAGTTGGGTCAGATCTTCTACTTGGATCAATTTGACCCAACTTTAGGTATATATATATATTTTTTTTTTAAGTTAACTTCGGGTCAAAAATTGGGTCATTTTGGATAAAATAACCCAAAAAAATGGGTCAAATTGCACAATATAGTAGATTGGTAAAAAAATGTTTATCCATGATTGGGTTACTTTTGACCCAACTATTTTAAGAGTGTATATATAAAAATAAAAATAAAACAACATTTGTATTTGTTTGCTGATGACCATTAAACATAATGCGGGTCACAATGACCCGTGACAAAAAAAAAAGGTTTAAAATGGGTTAATTTGACCCCGGACGTAAAGGGAGCGTTTAAACAGGTGACTTTTACCCGCAACATCCTGGGTGGGTTAACATATGGGTCAGTTCGACCCACAATCTACGTAGGGTTAAAACACCCAAATTCGACTCAACAACAAAAGCTGATTAAAATGAGTTAATTTGGGTTAAAATGGGTTAGCTTGACCTGCAATGCAACAAAAGTGCTCAAATGGTAACTTTTCCTCGTAACATGTCCAATTTGAAGCGGGTCATTTTGACCTGCAACGTTACAAGAAGTTTAAAAAAAAATTTTTCACTTTACCCGCATCATAACCGTTTTAAATTACAGGTCAATTCGACACGCAATGTAAGCGGATTAAAACGGGTCAGGTTGACCCGCCATATATAACAAGAGGGTTAAAATGGTAACTTTTACTCGTGATATGACTTGTTTGACGTGGGTCATTTTGATCCGCAAAAAAAAACAAGACCGGGAAAGTTTTTAAAACAGATACTGTACATTTGACCAGCAAAGTAAGCAGATCAAAATGGGTCACTTTGACCCAAAATGTGACAGAGAATTCGGAGCAACTTTGCTGGCCCGTGCAAATAAGTCATTCTCCCTTGTGTCAAAGGTTGCCAGCTCCGCGTTGTAAAACTGGCGCCGCCGGTTGGGATGAAACCTTGTAAAAATGAAACGTACGACAGACATCAGATAATCAAACCAAACATCTCTAATCAAAAACAAAAACAAATGATTGGTTCTCAGCTGGGAAACTGTCACATGACACCTGAAAGAAGCTAAAAATGTCTTCCCGTTCCTCTCCCCCGACTTTTTATTTATAGAACGCCGTCCAAAACGTGACTGATCCATTCCAGTAAATCACTTTGAAAAGAAACATGCGAGTCACTGCCAAACGTCAGGCTTGAATCAAATTTATTTTCCTTGCTGATTTTTTTTCTTTTTTTGTCATCTTTACATCATTTCCAAAACCCCCAAAAAGTATATCATGCCCACTTGCTAATTTCTCTACTCGATAGAAAAACTAACCTGTTTATTATAAAACACATCATCATAAAAACCACACACCAGAAACGAACAAAAAAGTGGCAATTATTTACAAAAAAAAAAAAAAAAACAGCCCATTAAATTACAACATAAATTAGAAAATATTTACATCCGGGGACAAGCTTGTGTAGCTAAAATTCTGCATTGGGATTTAATGTCTAATTAGAAAAAAAAATATTTACAGTAAATCTGCATGCTCACAACACAACACAAGCACACGCAGGAGTTAACTCATCGTTAAGTTGCTTATTTTTTTCAAATACTAAAAGGATGAACACATTTGGTAACAAATACAACACGTTTTAAAGGGGACACGTTATGGAAAAGTGACTTTTTAATTGTATACAAACATTTGGGTGCCTTTCATCTTATCAAGTGTGGAAAAAAACACAACCAGGTACATTTTTGTTGTCGAGTAAATTACTCGACATGTTTTCTGAGAGCTCGCTCATTGGCGTAAAAACTGCCGGAAGCTTGGCTGGGTGAAGATCCTCCATTTTCAAGCTGCAACCAGATTGAGTGTGGACGATAAACTGTGTCTGTTTGCATGATGGGCAATCGAATTAAAATGTCTTTTTTTTTTTAACTTACTTTCATAATACCAAATACCTCTGTGTATTTTGCTAAAAGCAAATCACATGTTGCGAAGACACCTGGGAACTTTAAAACGTTTCAAAACGTTGAAACTAGGGTTGTCGGGCGATTAAAATTGTAATCGTAATTAATCGCATGACTTAATAGTTAACTAAATTGCAAATTTCATATATGTTCTAAATGTACAATAAAATGTACAATAATTTCTTTCCCCTAAGTTTTCATCCTCTTGTTAACATAAAAGTGGGGGGAACATTTTTGATTAATAGAAATATGGCTGCATCATTGAAATGGTAATTTCATAATAATTCATAAAATTGAGTTAAAATTTAAAAGATGTACTGTACTGTAAAAAAACGAGTGATAGGCCTATTGATTTGTGTTGAGGTCATTTTTCTGCCACTAGATGGCATAATTGCATTTGTAAGACGGTGATCTAATATTTAGCATGAAGTAACTTGTAAAATTCTGCACATTTTTTTTATTTTTTAAATACAACTTCACCTAATTCTCCACAAATATATGCATGATTATTAAATGTATTACTGCTCAAATTGAGACATTTCCTATTCTCGTCCAGTTTGTCTATTGTTTTTGACTGTAATTCCCCCAGAACAGTCTAACTAAAGGGGCGGTCTTTAATCGCGCATTTAAAAAAAAACGTGTGGCGTTAAAGGAACTTTAAATGAACTCAAAAATGAACGCACTCATTTTGACACCCCTCGTTGAAACAAACAAAATAAAAAAATATGTCTCCTTCAAGATAGCATCAGCGAGGCTTCTGTTGTGTGACCCATTCAGACAGCGCAAAACAACACTGGAGTCCTCCCCACCCAGTCATACAAACAAAACACCAGCAATAATAACAGGGGGGGGAAAAAAAACGACGGGCAATTGCATCTCTTTCTCATAAAAAAAAAAAAAAAAAGTTGTCCTTTCGCGAGTCCGTCGAGACACAGGAAATCAGAGGATTTGCCTCCAGACGCCACTGAGGAGGAGGAGGAGGAGGGAGGAGGAAGGGAAGCGATGGGAGCTCACAGCAACTCATCTTGAAATGATGTCCTCTTGACGGGGGGGGGGGATAAAAAAACCGCTCACACTCCTCGTCAGAGCGTCCGAGTTGCCTGGCAGGTTCTCGGAGAAGCTGCGTTCGCAATTGTTCACTCACACACTTCTCTATTTCCTAATCACGATTTGTGGATTTTTTTTATGGAGTGGACTATACAGCTCATGATGTCATTCACTGCCAGCCCAGTTCAAATGGATTTTTGACATCCATCGATATCCGTCAATGGCAGTGAAGGAGATAAAAAAAAAAGCACTACGTCGTGAATATAGCGTGATATCGAACGCAGCCACACATGGCAATACTAGATTGTAAGGGTTGTAGGGCGGCCAGGGGTCTCAGAGTTCACAGGGAAAATGGGCGGGGGGTTGGGGGGGGGCTGTCGTCTCATTTCCTGTGCTTGTCCAGTTTGTCGGCGGATTTGCCGCCGCCGCCGTCGGAGGCTCCCTGCGTGTCGGAGCCCAGGTACATCTTGTCCACTTGTTTGAGGGCCTCGTTCAGGTAGTTCTGCAGCGAGGTCATGGCGGCGCAGATGGCCGGCGAGCCGAAGCCGTGGCTGATGAGGCTGAAGTGGGTCAGGCAGCCCTGAATGCCCGGCTCCAGGATGGGCGCCGGGCGCGAGTTGCCCAGCGGCGAGCGGTCTTGGGTGAGCAGGTCGGTGAACTCCTTGCAGATTTGTCTGCGGGGAGTGAACAATTCATTTCGCATTTGTTTTTGTACATATTTTATGCGCCACAATTATTCAAGAAAGTGACTTTTTTTTTAAACTGGAAAAACTCCATTTGTTATATTAAATAAATAATAAAGTACAAAAAGTATGGGGTGGTGGTTTTTTTCCTTAATTTTTTTTTTTTTTTTAAACAAAAACATTCTATGAGGGTGCAATGTGGAAAAAAATCCAGAAAAACCAAAATATGAAATATATATATTTTTTTAAATCTGCGAGTTCACAAGTCCAGGGTTCCGAAACTGAAAGGTTCCGAACTGCGAAAATGCAGATGTCTACTGTCGTCTTAAGTTGTAATATCACCAATCACCACTAGGTGGCACACATGCTTTGTTGGACAATATTTTTTTTTTTTCTTTTTTTTCTTTTTTTTTTTCTTCTCCTTCCTTTTTTTTTATAGAGCTCAGTATTGTTCATTCGGAAATGTCATCATCATTGCTCTTTTTTTTTTTTTTTTTTTTTTTTTTAAATATATATATATATATATATATACACATATATACATACATATATACATATATACATACATACATACATACATTTTTTTTTTTTTTTTTTGTGTGTGTGGGTGAGTATGTGTGTGTGCGTGCGTGCGTGCGTGCGTACGTGTGTTTGTTAGCTCACCAGAAAACCTATTAGAAAAAAAAAAACTCATACCGTTCACCTAAATCGAACACCAGGAGACCCGAGGGGACCGAAGAAAACCAAGGAAGGTGAAATCCAGCACCGACCAGACACCCCCCACCAGAACTCCTCCCCAGCCCAAGAAACATCCAGACCCCAACAAATCCAAAAAACATAAAATCAGGGAGGCCTCAAGAGACCAACGGAGAGACCGAGAAAAGGAAGGAAGGACAGACGAAGCCGCGTGAGATCCGAGACACCAGCCTCCACCGATTCAATAACCTGAGGAGGAAACAGATTGTGTCTGAGTTTCGGTAGATGCTGGTGTGGTGGATCTGGCATGCATGAAAATCTCCACCAAAGAGGGGAGCCGTCGACCCCCGCCGGAACAGAGCAAGCGCAACACCTCAGGGCCCCCCAGGCCGCGGCAGCGCCAAAGGACGACCCCCGGGCCCCACCAGGGCCACCGGCCGGAGAGCAAACCCAGGAGCAGGAGCGCCCCCCGCCCCAACCCGGCCCGCGCCCCCGGCCCAACGCAGCAGGACGGGGCACTGCAGGCCCACCAGGCACCCCACCGGCCCCCAACCCCCGCCCCCCCCACAACCCCCCGCCCCCCATCCACCCCCGCCACCCACCCCAACCCAGCCCCAGCCGCCCCCATGCCCCCAATCCCCCAGACACCCCCCACCCCCAGCACCCCCCACCCCGCAACCCCCACCACCGCCCCCCCCCAACAAAGCCGCCCCCCCCCCGACCCCACCCCGACCAACCGGCAGCCCCCCAACCCCCGACCCCCAGCCCCCGGGGACCACCCGCACCCAGGCACCGGCGCCGAAGAGGGGCCGGGCAGCGGAGCGGAGAGGGCAGCCGCGCCCACCCCACCCCCCGCCGTGTGGAAGGACGGAACACCGGGGGCAGAAGGGGGAGATGGGGGCACCGGAGGGCGGCCGACACCCCCGAACCCCAGGCCCAGCGGGGGAAGGCCCCGGTCGTCACCCCAGCGTTCTTTGTGAAAATTAACCCCTGTTACTGAGTCCGCCAGCTTTGTTGGACAATATTAATGAATTATTATTCATATTAATTCATGGTAATATAAATGATATAAAAATGTCTGCAACAGTACTGCAATCTGTAACAACAGCTCAGACAAAAAAAGAAAATTGCAGCACTTCGTCTTGGAGCTCAAGAGGTCGGACTTTAAGGAAGTCGCAAATTCCATCAACAATTAGTGAAAGAGAATTTCTCTGCACAAAATATGACAACTCACTTGGCAGCAAGGAGCATATTCTTGCGAGAGTTAACCTCGTTGCGTTCCACGTGCGGCCTGCCCAGGTACTCGGCGATGGCCTTGGCGGGAAACTCCGTCTCGCACACGTAACCGAAGTCGCGGGCTAAATGAACAGCTTCACCTGAGGAGAAAAAGAAACGCGCGTGTGTGTGCCATGAGAAAGAACGCCTTGGACCGTTAGGTAAGAAGAAGAAATTCACGAGGGCGCCTATCAGTCATTCGCTCGCAGCGCTTTTTGTATTGAAGCTGTTAAGGTCAGCCGGGCCTCCTGGCGAGCGGGCGCGCGAGATAACAAGGCCGGATTCAACTGGCGAGGTCTGGAAATAACATCAGGCCTCCAGACATTCTCGCCGCGCAGTCATCAGACTTTTTTAATCAAAGTGACGCCAGCAGGAAGACAAGAGGCCAACAGTTTTCTCGCGAGCGCGATCGCTGCGGGGCTAAGATATAACTGGCAAACATTTACGACGGAGAGGTAAAAAAGGAGGCGTTTTGGAGGACTCGAGGGCCGAGCACGGAATGCTGAATGATAATGATGATAACGGTGTCAGCTGACCAGTCAAGACTCTCTGATGCCATATGAGTTGTTGGAGACAAACTGCAGAAAAAAATACTTGTGAACGTCGACTGTTAGCTTTGCTGAACCCTTTAGCATGGAACTGAACGGTCAGGTTTTAGGGACGTCAACTCGGCTACGTTTTTTTTTGAACGACATCCTTCTGGCTAATGGCGCCGGAGGCTGCAGTACGGTGGAGCGCCGTATTCTGTTGGCCCATTTAAGGCACCGGGTGGGCATTAGTGGTGGTGGTGCTCTCGAGTGGTTTAGATCCAATATGGCAGACAGAACTTTTTTTTATAATAGCCTTGGTTGGTCTGAGTCCCCGCTCTACCCAACGGTTGTATGGTGTTCCACAGGGTTCAATTGTGAGGCCCCTGCTATTTCCATTGTGTTTGCTGCCCCTGGATTCCATCTTAAGAAAACGTGGTATTTACTTCCACTGCTAAGCGGATGATCGTCACAGCTACGTCCCGTTGAGCAAAAAGGACTCTTTCTCAGTAAAGACACTTTTTGTCCTGTCTGGAGGAAATCAAGGCCTGGTTGACACTGAATTTTTTGAATTTCAATGAAAAGAAAGCAGAAGTTTTGGTGTTCGGTCCCAGTGGCCATTGTATATCCCACACTGCTGATTTGGGCGTGCCTCAGGGCGCCTAATGTAAAAGCCAACAGGCTTGAATTGTATAATTATATATTTCTGTATGAATACAGAAACTGACATGCATGTTTTTGAATACTGCAAATCGTCACTTTCTTAAAAGAATTGCTTAAGTAATTTTTTTTTTTTACTTAATCATCTCCTCATGATGCAAATGGTAAAAAAAAAATTATGTTTCCTAAAAAAAAATTGAAAAAAATGACGATTATTTTAAGAAGGCGTCGAAATATAAAGTTGGTATTGTTCAATTGCTACGAATGTCAACGACGGGTGACATTTGCAGCTTGACGTTCAGACGCTAACGCCGCACAAGATTGACGTTCCCACATTCTCACTTTATTGGAGCAACATTCCAGCCCGAGAGTAATTACAGCCAACGAGCGAGACGCAGCGGACGGAAAGTGACGCGTCTCACCTTCCACGAGTGAGGTAAGTAGAGTCACGTTGGCCGCCTTCCTTCTTCCCGCCGGCAAGTTGAGCCCAATTTTGTCCAGTTTTTCTCGCAACGAGCGACCGCCGTTTTTCGACTTGGCTCTGTGGACACACCCCGCATACGCACACACAAAAGCAACACAGTCAGTAACTGTCAACAGCACAGCAAGCTGACGTTTGGAGAAATGTTTTCACGGTGCATTGGGAAATGAACATGACATTTAATACTCTGCTTGAACGTCTTTGGACGGATTCCATCAACCCATCCGTCCATTTCTGAAAGTGCTCATCCTCATTATGGTCGCAGGTGAGCTGGAGTACATCCTGGACTTGTTGTCAGCCAATCACAGACAACCTATTCCCCCCTAAAGTAAAGCTTGTTTTTCGTCAAGGTACGTTCAAGGTCGCAAATGGTTCCAAATGTTCGCCAGATGTTCGCAAACAGTTTTAATGGTTGCAGATTTTCTTGACGACGAACCCTGAGGAAAAAAACATTCCCTATGTTCACAAACACTCGCAAGCCTTCGTTAACAGCCGACTGTTAACAATTGTCAATACAGGGTCGTTTTTTTTAGTGTTCTGCAGAAAACTACGTTGACCAACTTGACTTGGAAATGTAAAAATTAGGGGTGTCCAAATGAGTGCGTTAATTTTTAGTTAATTTAAAGATCCTTTAACGTCACTAATATTTTTAACGCACAATTAATGACCGCCCCTTATTTGGAAACCTTGTTCTGGGGGAATTCCAGTCGCTACAAAAGAGACAAGTCCATGTAAAAATTTTGCAGTAATACATTTACAGTTAATAATAATGCATATATTTGTGGAGACTGGGGTCAAGTTGTATTTTACAATTTTAAAAATGTACAGAATTTCGCAAGTTACTTCATGTTAAAGATTGTTTTTAAATGCACTGAGCTGTTACCAATGTCTTACAAATGCAATTATGCCATCTAGTGGCAGAAAAATGACCTCAACACAAATCAATATCACACTCATTTTTTTTAATAGTACAGCACATCTATATTTTATCTCAATTTTATGAATTATGAAATTACTGTACCAGTGGCTAAAATATGCAGCCATATTTATTTTAGTTTAACATTTTTCCATGTTTATGTTAACAAGAGTATGAAAACTTAAATGAAAAAATATTGTACAGAACAGATATAAAATTTGCGATTAATTGTGAGTTAACTATTGAAGTCATGCGATTAATTACAATAAAAAAAAATTAATCGCCTGACACCCCTAGTAAAAATTGACAGAGCAAGAGCAATTTTTCTGTTGGTTTGACTGAATTACACTATGTCTTTATTTATTTATAGGGGACCAAGTATTGAGCCCTGAGGTACACCAAACCAAATGTCATCCATCCATCCATTTTCTATAGGGCTTATTCTAAGTGGGTTTACAGGAGTCCATGCCATCTAAATTTTGGCAAGAAGCAGGGTACTCCCTGGACTTGTCATACTGAGAATTTAGTCTTCAATTAGGCTAGCATGAATGTTTTTGGAATGTGGGAAGAACCTAAAGCACCCGGAAAAAAACCCAAAACAAAACATGCAAGCATCGAGCTGTGAAGACAGACGTGCCTGGACTGGTTCCAAGCATTTAATTAAAAAAAAAAAAAAGAATACATACAGGACTGGAAATAACCTGTGGAACTTGCCGTCCCGTCCACGTGCTTACATATAAATGAGATGAACTCGCGCTTTTGTTAAGTGAAAAGGTCACGAGACAATTGAGTGGCAACATCGGCAATGAGGTGTCGTCTGCACACATAACGCAACTCCCCGCGACGCGCTTTCTGCATGAGTGGCGGTCCAGGTTCTCCCTGTGAGACGGGCAACATCTTTGGTGTGTGCGCAGCCCTCGCGCCCCTTCGCTAGCGAGCCCCCTCCTCGTGCTATATGACCTACTTAAACATGCTTGTGAATTGGTGCGCGTGTGTGTGTGTGTGTGTGTGTGTCAGCAATAACGCCGGGCACATGGGAAGCAGCAAACGTGCGCGACAAGCACAAAATCTCCTGTCAGGGGTGTCTGTGCACACACACACACACACACACACTTCCTACCCAGCTCATTGTGGTTCGTATCTGCGGTGAGGTATCCCTCTGAAGAAAATTCACTACAAACCACATATGCCTTGATATACAAGTTTATTTTGTGTTTAAATTGTGACCACGCTTGTAACTCTTGTATCTCAAGTCATGCTTTGACAGTGGATGGATTTCTGGGTTCGAATCTCGGATCGAGCCTTCATGTGTGGGCCTTCCATTTTCCATCTCAGACCACAAAAACTTGTCTGTCCATACAGTACGTTCCTTGTGATTGACTGTCCGCAGGGATTCAACTAAATGAGGACAAACGCTATGGAAAATGGATGAATCGATGGATGGCGTTCACTTTGGTGTGCCTCAGGGCTCTATACTTGGTCCACTAGCAAGTAGTGTTAATTAGAATTTTTAAAATTAGTCAAACACACGTGTTACTTTTTAACATAGTCAACCTCATCCCGTTTTTATTTCGTCCATTTTTAGTCGACTATAAATCTAGCATTTGAGTCCAAAAAAACATAATTTCATTCATCTAGTTTTAGTCACCAAACACTGTCAGCGTTTTAGTCTAGTTTTAGTCAGGACAATCATGTTACCCCTGTATCTTTTTTTGTCAGAAGATAATGTTGAACATTTCAGATCTAAAACTATAACAACTTGACACACAATTACAGAATATCAACAAGTGCTAGTCAGTTAGCCAGCGTTAGTTAGCGGTCGGATTAGCATGATTGTTGTGATGTTATAGCTGCTGGATTAATGTTACGTTACAACTATAATTGACTTTTTTTTAACCGTGCACTTGTTAGCTGCAGATGTGAAGGGGGTGTGCTAATGTGTGTCACAGTGACAGATTAGCAGAGACAAGATTTTACAAAAACATATCATTTTCGTCTCGTTTTTGTTTATGAACTAAAATGTCCATAGATTTGAGTCTAGTTGTTATTAAGTGAAGTACATTGTGGTCTCATCTTCACTTGCCGACAAAAATGCATACTGATTTAGTCCCAGTTATTGTTTATTAATAAGGGTTTTAGTCTAGTCTCGTTTTAGTCCGGTGAAAAATGTGTGTTGACGAATTTTTTGTTTTTGTTTTAGTTTTCGTTGACGACTTGACAGTCGATAAATTTCTGTGTTGGAATCTCGGATCGAGCCTTCAATGTTTGGACTTTCCATGTTCCTCTTAAACTACAAACACGTACAACTTGTTTGTCTATATGTCATCTGTGTTTAACTGTCTGCAGGGATAAACTAAATGAGGACAAGCGCTATGAGAAAATGGATAAATGGTTCACTTTGGTGTGCCTCAGGGCTCTATACTTGGTCCTCTAGCAAGTGTAATTCTGTCAAACCAAATATATGCAATTTGTTTTTGTATAACAACAAAAATTTAATGTAGACTTATTTCCGCTCTGACCTGCGTAAAACTCCTCCCAGCAGCGACGCGTTGAGGCACTCGGGCGGCGAGAGTCGCCTCTGGACCTCGGCCACCGTCACCTTGTACTTGGAGGTGGAGCTCAGCAGTGAGAGGCGACCCGGCACGGAGCAGAAGACCTCGGTGGGGTTGGACACCATGCCGAGCAGGGACTCCTTCTGGAAGGGGAGGCCCAGCGTGTTGCCTTTGGGGAGAGTCACGGGCCCTGAGAAGGGGAGGAGGTTGGATGTGAGCGAGAAACTGAAGATGAGTCAGTCGTAACATTTTGTTCTTCATCAAAGCCACGTTGATCATGCGCCGCAACGTGGATTGAGTAAGAAAGTGGCACAAAAAGTTATGAATCAGACTACTTTGTGATTTGGACTGGTTTATAACTAAATAAGGTCTCCCAAATTTAAGTGGGAATTCTCAAACCTCACAAAAAAAGGCAAATCTTGCATTAGCACATTCTACAAACGTGGCTTAAAAAATTATATATTTGACTATAAAAAAATTTAACTTTTTTTTAATCCATGAATTTTAGGAGCAAAAATTCAACCTTTTAAGTGCAAAGTTAGTTTGAGCTCACAGTCACAACATTCAAACGTGACCAACGAGTTGCTGTAAAAATGCTATTGCTAATACAGTATTTTTACATTTCTTAATACGTGGTCAATGACACCCCCCCCCTCCCCTTATTTTAATTTTTTTTTTTTTAAATTATTTTCAATTATAGGATATGATTTCTTAAATCAAATTGAAGAACAGAATACCTCCAATATGTTGAGACGAACCCCACTCCACTAAAATGGCTGACTATTTGTGGCAAATGGGACATTTCGCCATTAAAATATTTTCTTTGACAAATGTTTTAATGTTACTCTTGAACTTTGATATTTTAATCAAATGTACCATAATATCTGTATTTTTACTCAAATTTAGGAACAGATTAAAAAAATGTTTGCGTCTTTCTCCACTCCACCAACATGGCCGACAATATGCCAATTTTAATGCTCTATTTTAAATAGTTTCAACAGGAGACTTAAATTATTTGTAATTAATCAAATATTCAGATTCTTCCCTCACTCCAAAAACTTGGCACACAAATTACATTAACAAGGTTTATGGCACTTTTGTACATATTGTCATGAAGTGGTTAAAGTGGTAAATTAACTAAGAGGAACATATTCTACACTCTAAAAACAATTGGGGCAAAATTAACCCAATTATGGATAAAAAAAATGGACTGATCCACTTTATGGGTCAATTTCACCCAACTTTCTGGCTTGTTTTATACAAAATGACCAAGTAAATGATCTGACCAATATTTATGAGTTGTTTTACACCGAAAGACACAATTCTTGATTCAAGGTTGGGTCAAATCGACCCAAGTAGAGGATGGGTCCATTTTTGACCCATAGTTGGGTTATTTTGGGTAATTTTGAGTATACAAAAATTGGCTGACCAGACGTAAACCACTTGTGTCAAGGCTTCTACTTCAAAAGGATTTGTTCATAACCAAAACTGAACGATGATAGGTTCTTGCATATTTGTCACTATTTTCCCTTTTTTTTTTTTTATAATAATATTCAGACTAAATAGTCTTTTTTTAAATAACCTCAAATATGTTTGTGACTAACTAGGCTATAAATATAAACAATATTTGTGTAATTTTCTGTTATAATATACATTCTGTAATTCGCAATAGCTTTTGGGGGCCGACAGTATCGACAAAACACTCCACAAAAATGGCCAAAGAAGGGATTATGGTCATTTTGTTTGTGTTACATTACAAAGTTTGCTTCAATACGTCGGTCAGTGTCGGTTATCCTACTAAATGTAAATTCTACACAATTAGAAACTCTAAATCACCCCAATAAGAGATATAGATATCGAGCGCCAATTTAAAAGCCAGTAAGCCGTCGCCCACGAACGTGTACAGTACATAACAGGCAGCCAGTTTTCCGACTTAGCTATCCTTGAAGATCTACGAGGAAAAGTATAAGCACTGACAGTCACTGGACAAACAACCACCACAACACAGCACACTAACAAAGACAAGAAAAAGCCAGGCGACAATCCTCACCAGCAAGGATGCCGCCCTGATAACAAGTCCTCTGTACGCGATCGAGGCTCCTGGCCCCTCGCAGTCCTAAGACTGAGACAGAAATCACAAGAGTCACACATGTGCTGCCTGCCTGCCTGCTCGGGGGAAGCCTACTTTGCCCACAGCGTGCCCTTGAGCGTGGGAACGGGACGTGATGAGTCAGCAGAGCTTTCTGGCGAGAAAAGCAAAGGCCTTTTTTTTTTTTTTTTTTTTTTGCTTTAGATCTTTCAAAAGGTGTTTGAGATCCATATGTCATCTTAGCCCCTCTACAAAAGCCAATCATGAACATATGAAACATGAAAACAAATGCAACATGGAAATCTGGGATTATTCAGTCTGAAATATAAGTTAACCATAAGTTGACTAGTCTACTAACTAATTGAAAATCTTTTGGAGCTGACGATGTAATGAAAGTCGAGTCCAAGTCTATGAACTCGTTTGCTCCCAAACACGTATAAAAATGTTCTATTTTAAATATTTCCATGGTTCCAAAAACGTATTTATACGTTTTTATGTTTTTGTATGCTAGAGCATACAGAGGTCGCTTAAAGCAATGGTAGTTATTACAAAAAACGGCCAGCAGGTGGCAGCAGAGTATAAGAGACCAACCAGGCCCATGTTGCAACAAGCTCTTTTCCCCAGTGTTTTCAACAGTTTTGTGAATAATGATGAAAATTTGATACATTCTAATGCTGCAAAACGAAAACAGATACAAATATACTTTTTTTCCCCCCGATGAAAAAATACTCTAATCTTCTTTTTTTGGTAGGTTCCATGTCTTTATAGCAATCGAACTGAATATTCTGTGGACCTAGCAAAATCTGTCAAAATCCAGTAAAACAGCAGGGAGGGAAGGGGGTTGCTTCATTGAAAATGGCTGGGAGCGAATGAGTTATTCAGTGATGTCATTGATCTTTTTTCAACAGTCCGTAGCTCAAGTTTGAACAACTTTACAGGCCATAAAATTAAAGTGGAAGGAGAGTGCGTACATAATTATTTCCCCACAGCCGTGATTGTTTGCAAATATTGCAAATTTTCGGAAGAGGTTTGGCCCAAGTGCGACAAGCGCGGCTAGCAAAATTATTTTTGTCTTTAAGTGAAAATACCATTATGCGACAGCAACGAATAGTCGGGCAATTCATCAAAATATTTTAAGTTTGATGATGTGAAAATTGGCTTTCCCGCATTTGACAACAAAAAAATAACCCAAACTTAAAAATGTAAGTAGTGATTGACAAATGAAGCTTCATGAAGCACTTGTGATATGTTTTTACTCCTCTAGATGGCACTCCTGGTTTGAAGAAGAAAGTAATCAATTTCCATGGCATCTTTAAACTAAACAATCGCAAGTGCTTCATGAAGCTTCATTTTCCCGTCACGAGTGAAAAAGTCACTAGTGATGTCCTGATCAGCGTTTTGGGTTGCCGATTCCGATAAGATCATCCAATGTGCGATTGGCCAATACCGATTGCGATCATGTTTTTCAATTTAGATCTGCTCACTAAAGATTATTTGGATAATCAATTCATCTGTTTTATTATTATTATTCATTGATGAATCCGATTTTTTTTTTTTTTAAAGATTATTGATAAGGGAGGGCAGGCTTGTCCCGAGTTGGCTGCAGGCTGCGAATTACAAGCTGCAGTGATTTATTTATTTATTTTTGGTCAAAGAATGCTATTGATCGACATATTCCGATCACAAACTTTCACGATCGATCGGAACACCACTAGTAAAAAAAAAAAAAAAAAAAAACACAGCAAATGTTTTTTTTAATTTTTGCTTTACCCCGGAAACAAACAACAACAAAAACAAGGTTAGAAATATGATTTTTGTATGTGCTTGACATAAGGCGTGTGGCGAACGCAAGAAAAGAAATAGAAGCATAAAAGAACAGCAACAAACATTACGCAACTCATCCATCTTTCTCCCTGCACGTAAGTCTATGATTAGATGTGCTATTAGTCAACACGCAGTTTCTCTGACTCAAAGCCCGTTTAATGGACTCCTGATGACAAAACATTTAGGAATTAAGATCCTTAATCAAAACAGTTCGTGTCCCAACAAATTACTAAACTGTCCTTCACATGCGAGCCCGCTGCCGCGCCCCCCCCCCCCCCCCCCCCACACACACCCGACGAGCCCAAAGCGGGATCATCCCGTACGCCAAGGTCCCGCCGGGGCGCCGATCGACTCAAAAGACGAGCCACATACTTTCATTTTTTTACGCTTTCCTTTCACCCACTGGGCGTTTTTTTTTTTTTTTTCAAGCACCTTCCCCACAACGGGATCACATGGAGCTTAGCTAAGTGCATCTCGCAGGTACGGAGGATCATGGAGGATCATACAGGAATGTACTGTACATATTGTGGCCTACTCGGAATACGCGCGTCACACACAAACGAAAGCAGCAGTTGCTTGTCATTGCAAGTGATGGTGCGAATCTTCACGTATGACTCAACGGGAGTAGTGTGAAACGATTTTAAGTTGGAAACTCACCTTTTTTGATGACCGTCTGATCTGCCATGATTATACCATGGTCATCCAAGTGCTGATAAAAAAGAACAGAATTAGAAATAAAAACAAGAAGGTATGCTTTTTCTTTTTTTTTCTTTTTTGTAATAGCCTGCGGGCCGAGTCAGGCCTTATGCTTTATTTTTGGTAGGCTTAACAAAATGTGATCGTCCAAGTCAGCTGCTACGTAACATTTCCGCGCTAGCTAAATAAAGCAACAAAATATTACATCCGGATCATTTTATTTACGAGCGTGTCATTCAAAACAAAAGCAGTATTATCGCCCCAAAGGCAGAAGTTTTCATAAAGTCGTTGGATCACGTTCCAATTTGCAATTTATTCGCTTATTTGATAGGAACATCGCAATAACAGTAAACAAAGCCACGCAGCTGATTTGTTTGAAGTGTTTTAGTGCTGATTCTCAAAAAATGCATAGTTGAATATTTATGGCACCAATGATAGATAGTGCAACAAAATAAGCAATTTGCTGAGTTGTTTTTATTTCTATCTTTCTGTTGGGGGACAAACAATGAGTTCTGTAGGCCTAAACTCTTATTTCCTTGTTGTGAAATTTTCCCGCCAATTTTCACAACAGCCAAACTGAAAATAAAACTGGAAATATTTATTTGAATTGCCCAACTTAAAATAACTTTGGGGGGGGGGTTGAAATTTGGAGTTCACCCAAGAAGGTGAATAAAGTATAAGGATGCACACCCTTAAAATGGTATGGTCAAAAATAACACAATTTTAGTAAAAAAATAAATACATAAAAATAAAAATGGACAAACACTACTTTTTACAAAACAAGCAAGAAATTTGGGTCTGATTATGATGATCATTTAAATATATGGAGGGCCACACAATCTAGAATAGGCAAACAGGAAATGATTATACCCTGTGGAAAAACTTGACCTTTTGCCATCTTGCACCCTGGAAAATATAATAAACTCAATCAAATGTATTTTAACAATAATAATAAATTAAATCACACTTATTTTTTTGCTTATTTAACTTTAATTTCCAGGGTGCAAGGTGACGAAAAATCCCATTTTCCATGGCTATATATATATATATATATATATCAGGGGTGTCAAAACATATATGCAGACGGAGAAAAGGTAACCATTTTGTGTGAGACTTTTAAAAAGTACGTTCATGTTGAAAATGGAGTGGAAATAACTTAAAAGTGTTGTGTTGGTATTACAAAGATTTTGAGGCCCCTTGAATTGGAACAATAATCGCTCGCGGTGGTCGTGGCACGCACCTGCACGTCGTCCATGCCGTGGCCCTGCATGTCGTGCATGGCCATGCCCTCCCCGATCACCGACGCCTCGATGCCGTGGGCGTGCGGGGCCAGCAGCTCCGGCCGGCGGAAGCCTTCCCTCCTCAGGCCGGACGAGCCTCCTCCTCCTCCTCCTCCTCCTCCTCCTCCCCCGCCCCCCTCCAAGCCGAGGATCTGCCCGGCCAGGCTGCTCCTGCAGTGGGCCGCCAGCCCCTCCTGACCCTGGCGCCCCGGCCACGGCGAATGCTGCTGCTGCTGCTGCTGCTGCTGGTTGGACGCCGGCGACTGGTGCAGCGAGTTGATGCTGAAGGGGTCGCCCAGGTGCGAGTAAGGGTCGCCGGACTGCGGGTAGGCGATGGGCTGGTAGGGGGGCGGGAAGTAGGGCGGCTGGAAGTCCGAGCTGGCCGAGTGCGACAGGGAGGGAGGCGTGCTGTACAGGTGCTGGCTGACCGCCGGCAGGTGGGGCAGACGCGGGTTGCCATTGCTGCTGCCGTCGTGTCGATCCTGGAGAAAGGAGGATGGGTGGGGAAGGGGGGCAATTGGTCATTTGGGGATTTCACCATTCAAATGGTTTGGATTATCCAAAAAACGAAATGCAGTGTCCTATTTTGTTTTGTTTCCCTTTATCAACCAACACCAAAAAGTTAGCTTTTTTTTTTTTCCAAATATGAGCTGATCCCAAAAAGATGTCACGTGATTTTCTTCTTCTTTTACTCAAAATACACAGAGCAAACGTTTGAGGACACTGTTTTCAATATTCACAATATTTAATGTTTTTTTTTTGTTTGTTTGTTTGTTTTTTTACTTACTCTTTCAGCTGTCACTTGGTGTTTATAAAAGAATCATTATGGCAAAACCAGGAGGAATTTTTACCTAAATGGGTTTAAAGGGTTTGGTATAATTCTCTGTCTTTTGTTATTTATTTATTTATTTATCATTATTTTATTGATCCTTTTTCATCATACGTGCCTGGCCCAACAGCCATTTTATTTAAGTTCTACAACATGTATTTTAAATCACTAATGCAATATAAACCATATGTTTGGAGAAAAAAAACCATACAGTATAATCATTAAATGTATTATTTGCTTGCTTTATGTGCTGGACTGACTGACTTGAGTGGCTCGATAAATGGTTAAAAACGACTTTAATATGAAAAGTTAGTTTAGCCTACACTCTTAACTGCTGGGTCAAAATCAACCCAATTTGGGTCAAAGTTCGGACCGACCATGCCGAGTTGATTTGAACGGAACAACCCATTTTTGTTATCTCCCACCCCAAATAAGTTGTTTTGTATAAAACAACCCAAAGTTGTGTGACTTGGAAGTGACCCGATTTTTCACCCGGCAGTTTTAAGGGCGTATACCCTCAAATTTGACACTTTTACGATTGTTTTCGTTTTATTGAAATTCTGTGCGTCACCCGAATTATGCCCGACCGAACTCACCTCGCAATCATCCTCATACTTGACGTTGTCTGCTAATTTCCACAACATGGTGACCCCCGGGGGAAAAGTGTTGGTCACCCCCCGGAAAGACAACAACAACAATAATAGAATAAAAATAAAAACACGCACACAAAAGCGAAAAAAGGCTGCTTGGAGTTAATCCAGTTTGGTGGGGAAGATCCGGGAAAAAAAGTGGCCCGAGCACGATCCGCCCGCCCGCCAACCGGCGTCTGTTCCACCGTAAGCCGGTAAAAAAAAAAAAATGGAGAGAAAATGAAGATTTCTCTTGTGGTCTTGGCGGTGGCGAGTCGCGTCTGTTGAGCAACCCGAGCTCGGCTGCGCGTTTAATAGAAGAAACTTGACTCCCTCTGATGGACGAAAAGAGCGCAGACGCGCAGCAGGAACAGGAACAGGCACAGGCACAGGCACAGGCTGCCTTTACAGCTCGCCAAAAGTCTGCTCGGTCGTTCCGGGTGGGCGTTGCCCCAATGACTCGCGTCACCAGGAAAGAAAACTCGAGGGAGCGACGTTGATTGGCTGAAAAGGAGGGCCAATCGGAAAGCTGTGCGTCTGGACGTTGTCAAAGCAGAAGCAAGGCAGAAATACAGATGAATAACTTTTGTGTCTCTCTCTCCCTTTTGATTTGTTTTATTTCACATTTATTACAACAGGACAACTTTTAGAACTGCCATTTTTAACTTGTGTTGCACAATTGGAAATATTTTTCATGCACCATTTTATATTAAGGGTGTGTTTTTTTTTATTAAGGGTTTTACTGTATACGACAAATTGTTTTTCAATTTCATATTAGCCATAATTATCCGGAGCTTTTCGAGTTACTGTAGGCTACTCATTCAATATTGTCAAATGCGCATATGTGTGCAATTTATTGAATTCCTGCAAAAATCACACAAATCGTCAGTTTGAAAGGCTCAATTAAATAATGAGCGATCCTGGTGTTGTTAAATACTTTTCTCAGTGGTGGTTAAGAGCCTGCGATGCGCCCGGGGGGGGGGGGGGGGGGGGGGGCGAAGCATGCATGCACCAATCCCAAAGAAACTCCTTCTTGCATGAGCTCATTTGCATTTTTTTTTTTGGTGGAGCTCAGCAAGGTCCGACATGAGCACGCTTGAAGCACGATGTTGAGAGAAAATCCGATGTGGTCTTTACAGCGGACCCACGCATGCGCGCAACCGTGCATGCGAACAGCAAAAATGCTCCAGATTAACTTTGCTGATTCAAATATGTTTCGGTTTTTTTTTTACGTCAGATTGAACAGAGGAGCGATTTAAGAGGCAGTTAATCACTCTTGGCCTCACGCTTTCGTCCCCGTTGTGTGTGTGTGCGCGCGTGCGTGTGTGGCCTTTAACGACATTTTGAAACGCGGACGGTTCTGCGGATGTCAGGTGGAAACAAAATAGCCTACTCATAAAAATGTCACATTAATATATATATTTTTTTATCAGTCGGCCTATATGCATAATTTGTTGATTCAATTAGTGAGTATTAATCAAATCAAGTAATACAATGCAAAATCAGTTAAAGCTGAGCTATTATATGAAATTCACGTGGATACATTTTAAATTATATATATATATTTATATATATATATATATATATTTTTTTTTTTATTTATTATTATTATATATTTTTTAGGCTTTTTATGCGATCCTGACCGGTGCTGACTTTAATGGCTGTTGCACATTAAAATGAATTGCTTGAAATTAACGCAACCATTTCACAAGAGCATCGTTACTATATAGCGAAGTCATTGTATTTGATTAATTCATACTTATTTTAAACAACCCCGACAACTATATGCTACAACACACGCTCATAACCAGCTCCGTTGAGTTCAAATACGATTTTGAAATGAATAAGCCATTTTAAATGTGCATAGTAATAATTGGACGTATATGATACTCACTCACCCTCCAGTCTATCCGAGTCTCCAGCACAGACATCTGCAAGGCTCCTGTCCCGGCCAGTGAGTGAAACACACGCTATAGTTTCTCTTCACAATGCATGCGGCGCGTTCTTTCACCTGCTCGCGCGCAATGCGCATGCGCCGCGCACGAGCACAACACACCTGAGCAAATCCAAAACATTGATCAGTATATAGCCTATATAGCCTCCATTTAAATCTGTCGTTATACGAGTGTCTGTGATATTCGTTTTTTTTCTTTTTAGGATGAAGCGCATTCGATTCATTACCAATTAGGAAGCTTGTAAATGATGACGGACAGTCAGAAATATTTTTATTTATTTATAGTGACTAACCATTAATATTCTCGTCATTATTTTTCTATTATTAATCAGGACAAATTAGTCTGTATTATATGGGGTTAAATATCTCGCAGGGACATTTCAAGATGAGATCATTCCAACCCCCTCAAAAGGCCGCATTGCCTCAGGGTGACGCAAAGAATCCGCTTTCAAAAAACGTTTTTTTTTTTGTTTTTTTGTTTTAACTGCTCCTGTTATCTGATCTTGCAAATACTTTGGCTGTAATTAATGAACACATCAAAGTGTTGTCACGAAGCTCGGCTATTGGATGTCCACGAGAGAAAAGAATCTTACCTCTTGAACTCGAAAAACTGCCGTATTATTCATACGGAATTGACTAATTGCGCTGTAAATGACTTCAGGGGCAAAAGCAGTGTTTAAAAAAACAAACAAAAAAAAACCTGTGTGTGGGGGGGAGGGGGGCGGTCGTAACAATTTTAGTTAGCTTATAGTGGAAATTGTAGGCCTAAACTGAAAGATTCTGAGAATGGTTCTTTTTAGGTTAATGTGGATTTAGTAGTTCCCTTTTTATTGCTATGTTAAATTAAAATGTAATACAATTATATACTTGTACTTAAGTTCAAAATGCAAATATACAATATGCAACGACTAGCAAAGGCACAGAGAATATAATTAAATACAAACAAGAAGTTGCATTTCATTGAACTAAGATTTGTACAAAAAAAAACAACAATCAAATTTGCATTCCATTAATTTAGGATGTAAAAGTATCTAGATAATAATGTATTTATTTTCTTGTTTCATTGGATAATAATTGTTTTTTTTATTGTTTAATTGGCTGAAATAATTAAATGCCAACATGAAGTTCTCCTGAAAAGTGCATATTCTGGAGGTGCCAGGTTTAACGAAATCAACTATTTTATCATTTTACTGGTCTGACCCACTTGACATCAAAACAGGCTGAATGCGTCCCCTTAGTGCGGCAGCTGGAGAATAAAAAGTCATCTGCTGACCTCTAGTGGCTGGATCGTGACATTGCGAGTCACTTACTGACACTTCTTTAGGTTCCCCAGGCCAGTACAATTTCATCGGAGGTTACATTTAGTTATAAACATGTGATCCATGTGGTTTGCTAATGAGCTATAGGATTTGAAACTGCTGACGTCACTACGTGCAACACCTCGTGTAACGCACCCTATCGCTTTAAAGGCAGAGCAAGTTATGCATATTCATCTCAAATTGTAGTAACGACTTTTCTGAAGCAAAAATTGACTGTATATGACTTTATTTTGACATATGCTAATTCAACACTATTACAGATGACATCACATATTTAATGCCTTAAAGTGATAGTTCAAGTCAAAAATGTTGACAATATTATGTTCTATATACCCTAAATAGCCTAAACAATTCAAATTAATATTGTGTTTGTGGAATATGAGTTATGCAACAAAACCCAGCCATTTTTATTCATCTCAAGAGGCAGCCATTTTGTAATTTGCTGTCAACTTGCAAATGACCTCACAGAGGCTCAGGACTCAGGTAACAACCAATCACGGCTCACCTGTTTTCTGAGTTTGGTCAAGTGACATTTGCAAGCTGAGAGGCGAGCGCGGTCGGTATCTGAGATCTGAGCAACTGTGATGTCTTTTTTTCTGGACTGCAAGTGGCAAAATGTGCAGTCCACAAACAGGTACGATGTATTGGACATTGACAAAAATAATTCAGCAAGAATTTTTTTTTTTCCCAGCTACCAATTTTTATTTGTTATTTAAAATTTGATATGTGAATCAAGACAGGTGAGCGAACACCTTTCGTAATATTGTGAATGAGGTTTGGGGAAAAACTAAAACTAAACATTGGGCATAAAAAGGGCAACGCTGTGAGCACTTCTCAAAGCGCCTGGGTGGGAGGGGATCTCGGGAGCTAGAAGTGGTATGGCGTGTGGGTGACCCAGTTGGAGGTTTGATCTTTGGTGCGCTTGGCCGAGGTGTGGGTTGTAAAGAGGGACTTGAAAGCCTCCGACTTCTCCTCCATCTCTTGGATGGAACGCTTGGAGGTCGCCAAATTAGGTTTGCCGCCGTCGAAGGAGCTGGAGAGACGGGGGGCTCCTGAGCTCCCTGCCTTATCTGAGCGAGAGAAGAAAGGCAACATATCACGAGAAGCTGCAGAAGAACCAAAAACAGATTTCTATTTCGATAAAGCAAATACACGGGTTGAAATTGTACACATTGCTACCTGGTTGGCTGCTTTGGTCACCATTTTCAAGTGAGCAGTTTCGTACTTCGTTCACTTCTGTGTCATCTGCAGAATGTAGATAGATCACAACAAATACTTATTATTACTCATACAGCGGTGCCTTGAGCTACGAGTGACCAGAAGTTTTGAGATATGAGCTGATGTTGGCTGAATTTCTTCTCTATCTTGTGACGATATGAACTTAATTTGCGACAAAAAAGAAGAAGCAGCAGTTTGACAAATAGTCATTAATTGTTCTTCTTAAAAAAAAGATACTTCGAGATGTTTATTGTCACTGATGTTAATAACATGCCAACAGGAAGGGCTCCTGGACCAGACGGTATTCCGGCTGAGTTCTGGGAATTTTTTTTTTGTAATTGGGCATTTCCACTTAGGGGTGTACTCACTTTTGTTGCAGGGGTTTAGCTATTAATGGCTGTATTTTGTGAGAACAATAATTTAACACCGTTATATAAGCTTTACACTGACTACTTTTAATGGTGTTAAAGTGACATTTCCTCAGTGTTGTCCCATGAGAAGATATAATTACATATCTGCAAAATGTAAGGGGTGTACTCACTCTTGTGAGCGACTACATCAAAAGATTGAATAGGTTAAGTACCCGGAGTGAAGATTAGTACTGGTATTGGTCTGAAAAAAAAAAAGTCTTATGGAACATCTCTAATGTTGATGAAGCCAAAATGATAAAGATCAGAGTATAATAAGCATAAAAAGAAGCGGTACATGTGCAGGAAGAGGAAACGCGCACACATCATCTCATTTCACTGAAATTCACTTTGTGATTGGAGCTAAACAAATAAACTGCAGGTGTTTGGCAGCCGAGAGCCAAACAGGAAGCCGCGCCAGCGGAGCCGCACAGGAGTCGCGAGGCCTCTGATCTTGTTGTTGTAATACGAGTGTGGCTCAAACGACCGGAGCCGTACTGATATTCATAGAGAAACGATGAGCATGACGTTGGGTCAGGGTGCGGCCACTTGTGAATAGTTTGTTTAAAGGCATTTGAATACATCATTGTAATGACCATTCAAGACTCAAAAGCCAAATGAGCATGGAAAATTGTGGCTTTGTTTTGCGAACGATGCGAATGCGCATAGTAATATAAGACAGCTACGCACATACCCACGATTTGGGCTGAATTTGAACTTTAACCTCCTTTTGATCCGAGTCATCAAATGACTGATTGTTTGATATCACAAATATTATACTGACAAGACTATCCTGTGGTGTTTAAATGAATTGTAATTTTCTCAAGAGTTTGCGGGGTGAAAAGGAACGTGACCAGAAAAGCTCATGCGGTTTCTGGACGCAAATGGAGAAGAAACGTGTTTGTGTCAAGTGTTAAGGTATCGCTGTGTGTGCTGTTGATCGTAGAATACACCACATCCGATACCAGCGGTAAGCATGCCAATTTCTTCCCATGTGGGATCTCTTATATTTCTAAAACTCGTTAAGATGTTAAAAAGTGGTTGTGCTTGTAGACTTCTTCCCATTCTCTCAAACAGAATTGATAACTATATATTTTGTTTTTTAAGGACAAACAGGATGAAAATGCAGCATCGGCCATTTGCATGCTTTTCACACAAACCTTTTGCCTCTGATGGGGTGGATGCACTTTCTGCTGCAGCTTTGCTCTTCTTTGATTTCTAAAAATAAATAGACAAATAAATACATAAAATAGCGCTATCAAATATTTTCACACCACAATAGTTGACCGATTATCACATCGGTTAATTGAGTAATCAGATAAAAGTCTTTCTTTTGTCTTCTTAATATCCTGGGATTTATCCAACAGGAGACGAAGCACATTATTTAAGTGTTTGAACAAATGCCCGCCATCCATTTTACTGGCCCCTCGTGCTTTTATTGTTGACGATTTTACCAGCAAACTTTGGTCAAGCTTGGACCTGGTCGCTGCACTAGAAATAAAAAAAAAGTTACTAAGAACAATCCACTGAGAAAGGAAGCAGAGAAATTAATAGGACTCTGCAGAGTGGCAGAGAGAAAACATGCTAAATAAAATCACAATCAACCATTTAACGTTTTTTTTTTTTTTTAATATAAATGAATGATTTGAGTTACGTAACCATTTGAGCTGAAATGCATTTAACTACAGTGATGAGTGTTCGCGATTGAATGGTGGAAGTCACCTTAGTTTTAGCTTTGGCTCGCTTCGCTTCCATTTTCTCCCCCAGCTTTTCCACCTCTTCCTTTGTCCCGTTGAGCACGACGATGTCCGTGCTCTGAAAGAGGTCCCCGCACTGAATTCAACACAAACGAAAAAAGGGACAGGCACACAGACAATGTTACGGAAACATCAGACAGTAGAAACACAGAGCGCACAACAACTTCTATGAAATCAAGACTTTATTAAAAACTTCCAGCAGCACTTGCCAGATCACTTCCTCATCATTTGTTTTTTTTTTTTTATCTCCCAACACCCTGTGATCAGATACAATAGAACAAAGGCGAGTCCGGAAAGCACAACGTTACATGCGCTCAACTGATAAGTGCTAGAATGCGGTCTGGCTCATGAGACGGCAAGAGCAATCCGTAGTCCAACACAAATATGAAAGCTCAGAGTAACCGGCAGGGGGGCAAGGGTGGTTTGGTTTCTATTGTGTCGCAGCAACACGGGCCCGGTGGGGGTGGGAGTGGGAGGGGGGGGGCTTGTTACCATGCGCTCTGTACAACACAGGAGGGATCATCTCAGGAGCTGAGCAAGCACCAAACAAACTCTGTGGGCCGCAGACTCGGCAGCGCGCACACACACACACACACGGATGGCATCGACCTCCAAAGCAGAAACGGAGAGGGACGCAGACGCTCCGCCTCCAACTGGAACCCAACACGACGGAATACATCCGAATAGGATAATGGAAAGTCGTGAGTAGGCAAGCATGTCAGGGATTGTGAGTGCGTGCGTATGTGCAAGGTGGAGGTTTGTGTCAACCGTCGGTAACCAGGCAGGGGACTATCATCTTGATCTCAGGGGGGGGGGGGGGGGGGGGCAAGTGTGAGCGCTCACGTGAGGAGAGAACAGCAACATCCCGCTCTTGATAACCTCGACCAAGAACAACCATGAGCCAAGCCTAGGACATCGAAAGATCTTTTGCTGTTTCAGATTTTTTTTTTTTTGGATGGGGTCTTGTTGATGGAGAAAGAAAGCTGTACTGCATCAGAGGTAACAATTTTCCTCGTTCTTGAGTCCATGAAATGTGAGATTATTTTATTTACACACTAAAAAAAAATCGAGGCAAGGTGCTAGAGTTTGACTTGCAAATAAGTCCCCTTTGAGTATGACAAACTGCGACCCACTCTTATCTGTATGTGAATAGAAGCCCAATCAATGTATAAGGATTATATTGTAAAATATCAACTTGTGTTTTCTCAATTGGCATTGTATGTTTTTCCAAATTAGCGCTGCGAAGTTAAAGTGGATGAGCTGCTAGATTGGCTAGTAGGTCGACCCAATCTTTTTAAAAATATTTATAACTGTACATGAAAATGTTATTCCTATAGTATTTGTTTGTTTCTACAAATCGTCACTGTTGGACGTAAAACTCTTTGTCCGAGTAAGATCGCAAATGCATCATCTGTTTTTTCTTTTGAAGATATCTTGGTAAATGATGCTTTATGCTATAGATAGGGGAGTCCCAAAGGGAAGGAAAGAAAGAGCCCGCGTTTCATACGACTCCTACTTAGAGGCTCATTGTATCAATTAGCACCATCCTACATTCTTGACCTTCTTCAAAAGCCCTCATGAGGCCTGTTACAATTTGGCTATGTGGGTGTCTCCTCCGCAGTTTCCATGACAACAACAAGGTCTACTAAGTGCCCGCTTGGGCGCACCAAATGCAGTTTTCTGTTGTGCCTTGTGGCGAGCGCCACAGTCTTTTTGGTTATTCACTTGACGGAAATTACAGCAAGGGAGCCCCCCCCGAACCTGGTGCCGCTGCCTTGTCGGCCTTTCTCCGACCAGTGTCAAGCTTTCCTTCCTGCCGCCGACGGAGGGATAAAATGGCATCGGCGTGACTGTCAGGTACGGTTAAAAACGATATTTTGAAGTTTCTTTCTCAAAGAACGTGGTTTTATATTGCTAACCGCTTTAATCTGTTGATCAACAGATCGAAAGGTACATTACGAACAATAATTTCCAGTGCTCCAATTTGATGACAGACCTTCACTTCGTTACGAGACCTCTGAGCCAAGAGGAAGAGGATTACCCGTTGGCGTTCATCCTGACCGTGCACAAAGAGCTGGAGCTTTTAGTACGGCTACTGCGGGCGATTTACGCGCCACAAAACGTCTACTGCATTCACGTGGACGCCAAGGCCCCGCAGGCGTACCGAGCAGCCGTGCAGAATCTGGCGGGCTGCTTTCCAAACGTCTTCCTATCCAGCCGCAGCCAGACGGTGACCTACGCCGGCTTCTCGCGTCTCAAGGCCGACTTGGACTGCATGACCGATTTGGCCACGTCCAAAGTGGGCTGGAGGAAAGTGGTCAACCTGTGCGGGCAGGACTTCCCACTCAAGAGCAACCTGGAGCTGGTGCGCTACTTGCAGAGCAAAGAGTGGCGGGACAGGAACATGACGCCGGGGATTAAGCAGCCCCCGCACATAGGAAAGCGGACAAAGTTGCAATATAAGGAAATTGTTGGTTCACATGTAGCGCTCGTTAAAAAGGGAGTGAAGAAAGACCCGCCTCCTCACAACCTGGAAATTTATTTCGGGACAGCGTACTACGCGCTCACGAGAGACTTTGTGCGCTTTGTTCTTGAGAGCCCCGAAGCCCGTGACCTCCTCGAGTGGTCCAAAGACACATACAGTCCCGATGAGCACTACTGGGTCACGCTCAACCACATCAGAGGTAAAACACGAGCGTGTGTATTTGATACTAGAACTAGGAAGCCTGAACCAAACCGTAGATTTGTGAGGCGCACATGCTTACCACAATCAAAATGTAGCACGTCATTTATTAACTTTTAGTTTGAAGAATACAGTATTAACGCAAAGAGCTGCAAGTGCGTAGCTTCGGTCGCTCTCTCTGTGGAATTCTGCATTACAAAAGTTAGCTGTCACTTTCATATATTGTAGGCTATGCCAAACACCTGCTTCCAAACCGTGTGATTCTAGAACGTTTAAAAAAAAAAAAAAATTCTTTGGAAGAGGTAATTATTATGTGATTATTTTATGCTATAGAAATGCAAAAAAAAGTTTGCTTAATTTTTTACAAGAAGCCCAATTCTGAGTAAAACCCATCATCATTTCTGGTCAGTCATTTCCCGTGCGTAATCGTCAGTGTACCAACCCTGGGAATGTGGTTGGTCGACATGAAATACAAAAGATGAAACAGCAGCAAAAACAAAAAATTGTGAGGCAGTTCAGTTCCCATTACTTGTGCCAAAACTACTATTTTGGTTTAGGTTTAAGTCATGAATTTAATTAAAACATAGTGACACTCCCCTGCTGGGAAATTAAACGAAGAATCACTACTCATAATACCCACCACACCTAAATGCCACAATTTCGGTAGTTGCTGTTGCAGAAGTCCTAGAATCAAGACATAAATCATAAATCGTGGTGACATACTAAACTAAGTTTAACCAATGAGAGGATTTTGAATTGAAAGACCACTCAATCTTCTGTGCAATTGTGGTTATGTTCAGCTTCTACAAGGCCAGACAACATTCTGACAAAACTTTGTCTGGTTCTTTGTCCTATCTGAAGAGGCACCAGGCAGCAACATAAATGGTGGCTGGGAAGGAAGCATCCGGGCTGTCAAGTGGGCCGATCAAGAAGGGAAGGTGCACAGCGGCTGCAACGGTACTGTACAATTTGTTTTCCTAAAAATATGGAGTTCTGGTTTTTTTCTGTTGATTTGTTGAAGCTACGGTGTCTCCACACATGATTTAGAGAAACAACAGTTTATCAACAAATGATCTAACACAATGGAGAAAAATTTGTGTTTGATTTTTGCAGAGGGTAAAGAAAATACTTAGTTGTGTATTGTCATATTATATAGTAGGGGTGTGACCCCCCAAAAAATTGATTCCCATAAGAATCGTGATTCTCATTTAGTACGATTCAGAATTGAATTTAAATGTCCCAAAATCTATTTTATTTAAATTATTTTAGACTGTCTTGCCCTTGTTTGTGTGTGCTTTTATTTGGGAACACTTTTCATGTTGTACATGATTTGGCCAATTAGGGGCAGTGTGGTTCCACGCATTCTGATACACTGTTAAATTGTAGCCACATTAGAGAGTAGAAGGAAAAAGTCACGATCAAGTTATGCCAACAAAAGTAGTTTTTTCCCCACATATGCCGGTGAATGCTTCTCTGTAAACATTCCTGAAGCGTTTTGTATGAATAGTCGTTCTTTTGAGAGATAATAGTGCCACGAGTAGCGTGCTAATTAGCATTAGCGAGTCAAACCGAAGTAGATCATGACGATTATTTGCACATCTATAAATTGAAGCAGAAATCATTGTCAATCGAATCATTTTGAACCAAAAATCGTTCTGAGCCGAAAATCGATTCTGAATCGAATCGCAGACCCAAAAATTGGAATCGAATTGCGAGACAAATGATTCCCACCCCTATTATATAGCTACCAAAAATATATCAAAATAAAAATACATCATATATTTTGAGTTGAGCGGAGTTCACTGCCACCGTACAGGGCTTGTGTCTCGCATTTTCTGCTTGCAAATGAGAACAAGAATAAGCCTTCTTTCCCCGCCTCGAAAAGCTCATAGGTGGAGTCCCTCATAACGCAAGGTACCACCGTAACCCGTTTTATCCGCAGTAGAAGAAAATGTCTCCTCTCGTTCATTAGGTCGCTACGTGCACTCAATCTGCATTTATGGAATGAAGGACCTGCCGTGGCTCATCAAGACGAACAGCATGTTCGCCAACAAGTTTGAGAACCACTTCTTTCCGGAGGCTCTGGACTGTCTGGAGCAGTGGCTCAGGAACAAGATGCTGGGCAATGCCAGCGTTCCCATAGAGTCGTCATGGCTGCTGGCCACGCAGGGCAACAGTAACCGCGACGCATGAAATCACGGATCGCGATGCTGTCCCACGGGGTGACAAATACAGGAACTGAAGGGATGATGCGCCAATTGCTTTTGAGCATTGTTTATCATTCAGGCTGTTTGTTTGTACATTTTTGTTAAGTGTCTCTTGAATTGAAAGACCGCTGTTCTTTTGATAATTAAAATATATGTTCAGTATGAAAGATGACTCCTACATGTTTTGATGTCAATCTGTTTTGATAGAAAATATACTAAATGTTGAAATCGCGAACTTAACCCTTTAACACAACGTTGCAATGATAATATATTTGTATAAGGTAATCAAATGTGTCCACTTTAATGTTAACAAGAGTATCAAAAAATTGATAAATATGCTTAAATTGTATATTTACAAGATACAAATGTGCAATTAATCGATATTAACAATTTTAACCAATTCACAGCCCTAATATAAACACAATAAGATTGATATGCCGTTTTTTAAAATTTAAAGTTTACAACTATGTTGCCAGTTTATTTCTGAAAATTCCCATACATTCCAGTTAATTATCATTATTTCACAAAATTTGAGACACGTGACTACTTTTATTAATATACCCCTTATTTGTATTTATGTATCCCCCCCTGGCTTTAAGCTAATAGTTATGACTCTCAAATCACACTAACCCATATAACAATAAAATAAATGCCACTATTTGTAAAGAGTCTTAAATCCTACGCTGTTGTGTTTAAAATGCACTATAATCCAAAATAATCATCCGGCCAAATGATGTGATGGTGTGTTGTCTGAATAAGGAAAAAGTCAAGTCATCCAGTAGAAAGTCCCATTCACCTTGTGGCAGATTTCTGTCTTCACTTCCTTGAGGGCTCGGTCAGAGAAGACACAACCGCACGTCTGCAGGTAACAGAACCTGAGAACAGAAACATCAGCAACATTGCAATATGTGTGTGTATTTTCCCCCCCGTTTATTTCTGTGTACATTTCAAGTGACACACTGACGCAGCTACAAACTGCACATAAATAACTCCATAAACATAAATATCAGGTGACAGCAACCTAGAGAGGAATAATGACAATAATACATGTATTAAACATTACACGACATTTAGTTGGCCAGGGCTAACTTCTCCCCCCCACCCCTGTTACTATCCCATTGATTTCAAACAAGGTTAACCTTGATATGACTCAATTGGCATCCTTCCACAAATATTTTGCTTTTCTAATGATGCTGGCATATTTACATCATATTTAATTGTCAAAGATTACGTTGTCGTTTAATGTGTTTGAGCAGACTCGGGCGTGCATATGTGATCGATTGGTGTATTTTGATGACGCCAAGCACGAGGAAGTTTAATCGATCTGTAGGTTCTGTGCGACTTCCGATATGTTAGAAGAGGCGAGACTGATATCTATGCTTTTTTTTCCTCTTTGCACTGCCAATTATGCCACTCGTGGGAATTGTGTCACTTGAACCATGCAGCATAAATGCAACTTTAGCTTGTTTTTTGTTACCTGTGCTTGCCGTTCATCTCCAGACCAACAACAGGGCAAATAAACATTCCACAATTGATGTCCTCATATCTGTCTCCTTTGGTGCTCCTTCTCTCTCCCCCCCACTCTGGGTTATCGGTCAAGTTGAGCTCTTTTATGTCCTGCAGAAAGAGACATACAAAAAAAATTCTTAAGTGTGGATTAAAAAGGGTAGTAATGCTGAGAAAATGAGAAACCAGACAAAGCATAAACATACCTTGGTTCCACGGATGTGTGTTACAGCATCAGTGTTAGGTCTCTCAGCAGACTTATCCAGAAGATACTCAATGACGGCATCTTTGTTATAAAGCCTACAAAATGGTATCATTGTGGGTTAGGTGTAGTCAGTGCGCATATTTTAACATTTGATTCTTTTTTTTAATGCTGCAGTACAAAATATATGGATTAACAGTATAAAATGATTTTTTTATTTTAAAATTAGAATTTTAAGTTCCATCTTATCCCGACCTACTGATAATGTAGGTTTTTGCCATGGTATATATTGTTCCAGTATTGCTATCGAGGCTCTTTACACAGGAACAGTAATAAAAGTCAGAAATTTAGCATTGTGACAACACCGTTGACGATCATTTGATTGATATTGATGAACAAATACAACGAGATGACGGACCTTCCCAGTTCGCAGGCAACGATTGGACGTTTGAGTTTCTCCTGACTTAGGGCACAGTGCTTCCATTTGGCGGCCAACTCTGCATTTTTGTCAACCTGCAGGGTATTTGGAAGAACACAAACCAAATTACACGTTCACGTCCAGTATGATGACGTCCAAGATAAGATAATCAAACAAAACTGAACAACACGTTAAACTCATTTTGGGCTTTGCTGATTGCGATGTCAACCAAATGTTTCTCGCCATGTCATATTCATTAATGTATATCATTAAAAGTAGAAAACCCGCAAAACACAAAATGGCCCTTAGCCAGTTACAAAAGTGAAAGATAGCTCTTGTTGTCCCGTAAATAAAATCTAACAAAGTTTTTTAGCCACTAGCTAACTAGCTGTTAGCAACCTGGCAAAGCGACACGACGCAAAAACTAACCTTCTCCACTTTCTTGGGACCTTTCACCAACTCGTGTCTTTTGGGAATAGTTCCACCATCACATCCCATTTTGGAAGAGTGGAGAAGTCTTGCGTGCTTTTAAGTCTAAGGTTGGCGAACGTCGGAATGTCTCAGTGGGGAAAACAAACAACTGAGGTACTTCCTGAATAAACCGGATATCCGTCTTCTTCGTTTGACTTTTTGCCGATTGACAATCAACGAAATTGTACATTTCCGCTACCTACTGGTTCGGAGTGTGCACCAGAGTGTACTGTATTTACAATACAATAAAATAAAATAAACGCTTTACTGTGTCTATCAGTTGTTTTTGTCTGAGATATCTGATTTCAAAATCTTGTTTTTTTTCTTTTTCCTTATTTTTAAATTCTTCTTGTTATTAAAAATATTTCCAGCGGTGTAGATGCTACTTGGCATATTACTGCCCTAATCAGATATTAAGAAAAAAAAAATCACATGAGTGACTGCAGTGCTTGAGTGCATTATTGTATGAAAGTTCAAGTCATTCTTAAAGCGAAAAGGGGAGTGATTTTGAATAAAAAACATCCTTCACCTAAACATTTTAATGATCATCCACCAGGAGCAGTCATTGCATATTTTTTCAGGTCTTGCGTAAGTCAGCTCTTGATTGGCAGCAAAATGGAGAACCACAAGATGTTGTTGTTGTCTCCAAGAATGATTTGTGGTACTTTCTGCTCTTACTAGACACAAGTAGCTGTACTTCTACTTCAGCACCGAGTGACTATTGATACCTCAGCAAATCTGTCAAGTCTGTACTTGTGGCTACATGATCTGTATTTACTAAAAGCACTAAATGAAAAATAATATAACCAGTCATTGGTGTAGCGTGCCGTCAATTCACACTTTCACAAAGTCTGCACAGATGTACGCGCATTCTTGAAATGACAGCAAATGAGGGCGACGCATCAGGCGAGGTGACCCGCATCGCTCGCGCCGATTTGACGCCGGGTCAGCAATTTTTGGACTGTTCTTGTTCTCCTCAGGCGCTAACCTCATTTATCCGCGCGAATCTCCGAGGGCTTCACACATTCCTTGCGTTTCTCAAGTGTTGCCTGTCAGCACCTTCTTCCACTAAAGAGACACTGACAGCCATTAATTATCGCGCAGGCTGAACGAAGGGCATCGCCGTCTGCTGTGTCTGCGTGTTATACAGCCCGTACACACGCTCGCGGAGGGATAGCACCTGGCCTCCATTGGCCTTCATCATGTTTGACAAATGAGTGTAAATGTTTTGTCCTCCGGGAGAATCCAATCACCATTAAGTCTGCTTCGCAAGCGTATTCCGGACTTTGTCAAACTTGCGAATGTGGCAGCGACATTAAGCTGTTGTAGCATTTTTAGCGCTAGTACACTTTTTTCTCGCCCTCACTATAGCGCGCTAGTAGAACGTCTGTGTCTAGCCAGGGAGGTAAAATTGCGCATTAGTTGATATCTGCGTACTACTAGCGCTTCACGAGTGGTAGGCTACTAGTAGCAAAATGTCAACTATAGTGGCCAGTTCAGCCTTACACTCGTTGGATAGTCAATAAAATCTCAAATGGATTTCCATCCAACATCAAGTCTCTAATTTCTGTTACCCCCCCCCCCCCCTCCATCGGCATCTTTGACGTTGCAATCAAAGCAAAATCCTCACAGAAGAACACGACTGCTGCCCAACAAATGAGGAACGATTGATAAAGTTGAATCAATTTCATATGTTGGATCTGTAGAATGGATCTGTTCTTGGTCCATTGCATATGACATGGCCAGGACATTGATAGTGTAGTGATTCACACAACTGTTTTGGGGCAGACAGTATAGGCATAAATCTCATTTACCGTGACTAGCGTTAGTTGTGTAAAGTGCTTTTTCTTTTTCTCTCTTTCTTTTTTTTTTTAACCTGTATTAGCAGTAGAATTGTCTTATCTTTAACCAGGGTGAAATGTTTTCCAAGATCCAAAAACATCCCCATTTAAGCCTTCTATATGTTTTTTCTAGATCATCCAAAACGGGGGAGTTGGAGAAAATTGAAAATGTGCGCAAATATTTAATCTTCGAGTTTATTCAAAGGTTATGATGCCAAATTTGGTGTTAAAGGCTTGTTACTATTCGGGGAAATCCAGTGAATTTGCATCTGTGACGTAGCTGAGAATAATGTTATACCTTGGATGTTGTCTTTGAAAATATTAGCCTGGTTCATAAAACAGCTTGACGAATGACATTTGCTTTAACTTGCGTGAAAATTAAGAATAAAAAAAAAAATCCCCATTTGCAATAGGCCATCATCATTTGCAATAAATGACATATTTATAATATTTACATCATTTACATCAGGGCGGCACGGTGGCTGACTGGTTAGCACGTCCGCCTCCCAGTGCAAAGGTTGTGAGATCAAGTCCGGGCTTCGGCCTTCCTGGGTGGAGTTTGCATGTTCTCCCCGTGCTTGCGTGGGTTTTCTCCGGGTACTCCGGTTTCCTCCCACATTCCAAAAACATGCATGGCAGGTGAATTGGACACTCCAAATTGTCCATAGGTGTGATTGTGAGTATGGTTGTTCGTCTCTGTGTGCCCTGCGATTGGCTGGCAACCAGTTCAGGGTGTACCCCGCCTACTGCCCGGAAGCCAGCTGGGATAGGCTCCAGCAACCCCCGCGACCCTTGTGAGGACAAGCGGTACAGAAAATGGATGGATGGATGGATATAATATTTACAATATGTTTTTACCAATGTCAAAAAGCAATCGTGACTTCCTTCCTTCACCTTGACGATAAACTTGAACAAACTGTCAAGCCGCCGAAATCCTTATTTGTTCAGCTGCATTTTACGTCTGTGAAAATACGAAGGTCCGCCCCTCTATCTCCAACCCATCTCGCAGTGAACTGCTGCCGCCGCTCTCTTATAAATGACACAACTGTGTGTAGTTTGTGCAGTCCGGTGCCTTCGACAGCCAGGTGGCCATCAAGTGACGCTTTCACTGGTCACTGCAAGGATCGTTTTGACACGGCCGATTGCTGTTGACTTAAAGATACATGTAACACACACACACACACACACACACACACACACACACACACACACACACACACACACACACACACACACACACACACACACACACACACACACACACACACACACACACACACACACACACACACACACGCACGCTCCTTCTCCTTTCACCTGTAGCCACGCATGTCTTCAGGTGTAAGAGTACATTTACTATCCAGGTGTGAAAGGAAGGTTCATTGTAGTTCATCGGAAATCTCTGTGGTGACAGACGCTGGGCTATAACAGAAGTAGAGCGTGCGCAAGCTGACTGTGTGATCCTCCATTTTCTGTTATGGCAGGTAAAGCCCCCATCAACATTCTGAAACACCTTATCACTGTCACTCTGGAGAAATTCCTTCTGATCAATCCTAATCTCTTCTGGCCTGGCTGGGATTAATATTGGCCTAAAAGCCTCGAGATGAGGGTTTTAAATTTATTTGCGTATATGAACTCAAAAGGCCCGGTGTATTTGGACCGGTGTGATACACAGACCTGATTAAAATTCACATTTGTTATGAAAGTATAACAGGTTTTGTTTGACTTTTGACTCGGGTCCAGTTCAAGTTTGCTATTGTTCCCGAACTAATTAAAGTCTGGCTTATTCATGCGAACAGAGGGCTTGTTTTCGGAAAAAAGGCAAATATGGATAACAAATAGGAACAACAAGCAAGCAAGGCTCATTGTGTTCATTTGTGCCAGAATGCAAATGCATACTTTTGCAGTTGTAATTGAACAGAATTACCGTATATTAGGCATGTTTTTAACAGATCGTTCCAAAACTTCCTCAGTAAAACGGAAATTTAAAGGAACACAACACTTTTATTAGCAAGTGGGTATGAACATTAACAATTCAAATGTCAATGGCGTCTGATCCTCGGAAAACAAATTAAGCTGATTGAGTACCGCAATAATAATATACCATGTGCAATGCCAGATTGGACATTTTTGAGCAGTTCACGTCATCACTGTGACGTGCCGCGTGCTTTAACATGACATTGTTCATTTTGGACTTGCTGTCCGGTCCATCGCGCTATAAAAATTATCACGTATTAACATACTTTAGATAGCACTCCTAAACATCTCAGGTGTCATATGTTCCTTTCAGAAAAAAAAAAAAAACATTTACGTAGGGAATAAAGCAAGTCATAAAACCGTTCCATTGAGGTTGCATAATGTACGACAACCGTGACGATTGTCATCAAAATTGACATGCACACGTATATTTATGTCCATACACTGAAAATATTAGAATGAAACTCTTGTTGCCTTTTCTGGTTGCCTCGTAGAAAAGGAGGGGAAAAAAACATACCAGTGTAAAAAAAAATGTGAGTGATTGTCAGTAAAATTTATGTGCACGTGTATATGCATATCTTAATAATAGTCTGAAAAATATTAGCACGCAGGCCGCAATATTTTGGATTTAGAACTCATTTGCTCCCAAAAACATATAAATACGTTCTATTTTAAATATTACCATGCTCCTCTGAACTGAAGAGAATGGTTGAAGCAATGGTAGTTATTACAAAAACGGCCGGCAGGTGGCAGCAGAGTATAAGAGATCAGGGCCATGCTGCAAAAAACTCTTTGCCCTTCTGGATATCCACAGATTTGTGAATAATGATGAAATGTTGCTATATTCTAATGCTAATTGTTGGTAATCGGAAACAGATACCTTATATATCAGACAGCTTCATCCATTTTAGGTGCAGTCTTGAGCAGAGATAATCTGTGGGGTAGTGGTGTTATACAAATTATTCACTTGAAGTCAAATAATCCTGTTTCCAGAAATGGACATAAAAAACAAAAACAATTATATATTTTTTAATTTATTTTAAGAATCAGCATTTTCCACCATTGCTCGTTTGTCCCAATATACATGATGTATATAAGCATTTTAAAAGATGTGAAAGGATGTGAAAAAAAAAAACACAGAACACTTTTCCATTTTTCCTGTTTTGCTCATCAAATGATCAAAGCAAAGTGTCCCAAATGGAACTCTATGCCGCACACATCTCCAATTGTTTTGCAGCAACGATACCAGAGCCAGAAAGCTGAGAGGGGTAAGATGGAGGGTGCGGGGGTAGTGGCGGTGGTCGGAGGTGGGAGAGCTGGAGGAGAAAGTAGTGCAACTGTCATCACAAACAAGAACCATCTGTCTCATTTGTGTAACTTGTTTTCTTTTAATATGAGAACTATGCCTGAGAAGATCTCGGAGTTTGAGAGGGGCCAAGGAGGAGGCTGGTTTAAAGCCTAGTCAGTCTTCTTCTGGAGTCTGAGCGAGTGGCATTAATATCCAGGCAACCTGCAATGTTAACCCTTCAAATGCATCCCCGGTCAAAGACACCCAATGTAACATGGGAGTGCGGAAAGTTTCACACATGATGGGGAAGTGGTTTTCGCGAAAGTCAAGTGGGGTAGTGGAGCAATGCGCTGGCAAGCAATACTGTGAGAGGGTTTGGTTGGGATACGACTTTAAATCTCAATGGGTGGGTTGTCTGTGCAAAAACATGTACAGTAAAATTAACTGAAGAATCCATAGTAATTCTACAAACATTTAAATGGAAAATACGTTTTTTTTGTGCGTGTAATATTGTAACATATCGTTGCTGCTATGTGAAAAACATGTGCCTCTTTTGTCAAATATATATATATATTTTTTTACATTTTTAAATTTTTGCGATGAAACTGAATGCAGACCAGGGTTATTATATTTTTGGAATTTTCATTTGAGTTAGTTTTTATTTCGTTTTGAGTTTTTTCTTTTTTATTTAGTAAGTTTTAATTAGTTTTCAGCATGGTTCTGTTTTTATTAGGTTTTTTTTATGCTTAGTTTTAGTTTAGTTTTAGTTAGTTGAAATAAATATACTTAAAATCACATTTAAAAATCATCCCCAAGGGCTGATGTATTAAATGAAGGACATTTGCGCTATAATTATAGTTAGTTTTAGTTAGTTTTGTTAACATAAAATGTAGTTTCAGTTATTTTTTATTTGATTTTTTAAGTATTTTCGTTTTTATTTTATTTCGTTAACAAATTTTTTTGGGGGGAATGTTAGTTTTTTTTTCGTTCGTTCACAGCGACGATATGAGAAGCTAGATTTAGAAAATGTATCAAAACATAGTGACAATGAAGCATGTCCAGTTGTTGAAATTCTATTGAAGCCTCATGGTATTGCCGATTTCATCTAATTTCGTAATTTAGAAATTCTGGCATATCCTGATTTTCATGAAATTGAAAGGCTCGCTGCACCTGTTGGCAGACCGCTCTGCGCCGGGACGTGTCTTTGAAGATGCGCAGAATTACAATTTCGGTGGCACTGTCTGGACCATGTCTAAATGGTGCCACAGCTCATCCAACACAATTTTGGCAAATTTGATCAGGGCACAGGAAGACAAACAGTTTGTATTTCATTCATGAATATGACAGTAGTTGAAATGAATTCCTTAAACACATTATTATTGTTTTTATTATAGTTTACTGAAAGGCACGCTGGGGGGGGGGGGGGGGGGGGCAGAAGAGAGAGAGAGAGGGGGGGGGGGGGTGCCAGTGGTGCTCACTAGCTAAGAGTGTAGTGAAAATGCTCCGGTGAGAGTAACTACTTTCTTTGGTGGCGAATGTTGTAGGCTGTGTTCACACCCACAATGTTGCAAATCAGACTTCTTTTTTTTTTTTTTTAATGCACCAATTTGTGCATGTATGCAAAATTACCACCACTCTGCTTCACCGGATTCAACCAGCTCACAAAAATAGAGCCCAGCATTTTCTGAAAGTCCTTTCACGAAGTCATTTCGTTTTTTTCTTGAACGCACACATTCTCAATCTATGTGGCCGCCATCCACCCCCGCACACCTTATATAGGCCACCTTGGTGGCTTAATGAATGACAGATCCCAGCTGTTGCAGTTGTTACAGACACACTTACTGCAGCGGGGGACCGCAATGGAACCAATGAAATTGAAAGTTATTGTGGAATACAGCGTATGTGTGCGTATGTGTGCGTATGTGTGCGTATGTGTGTGTGTATTACCGACGAGGACGAGAGTAAAAACTTGTGCCATGTGGTCTGCATTTAGCTGAAATCCCCGTCTATCCCAGCGTTCCTGCCTCCGTTCTTTTATGAATCCGAAACAGACCAGACAGTGAGCGACTGCCCTGCTTCGCCTCAGTAAGTATCCATCCATCCATCCATCCATTTTCTGTACCGCTTGTCCTTACAAGGGTCGCGGGGGTTGCTGGAGCCTATCCCAGCTAGGCTTCGGGCAGTAGTACACCCTGAACTGGTTGCCAGCCAATCGCAGGGCACACAGAGACGAACAACCATACTCACAATCACACCTATGGACAATTTGGAGTGTCCAATTCACCTGCCATGCATGTTTTTGGAATGTGGGAGGAAACCGGAGTACCCGGAGAAAACCCACGCAGGCACGGGGAGAACATGCAAACTCCACCCAGGAAGGCCGAAGCCCGGACTTGAGCTCACAACCTTTGCACTGGGAGGCGGACGTGCTAACCAGTCAGCCACCGTGCCGCCTCCTAAGTAAGTAACATTTTAAAATTTTGCTCTCGTCTATTTGGTCCCCACAGTGCTTGGTCATGAATTCCCACGATGACCGATACACACTTTTGAAAAAAAAAAAGAAGTCAGTGACAACAAATGTATTTGACACAGCATATATTCAACATGAACATACATTCATAGGCAGTATAATCTTCAGTGTATAAGTCTTTACAGATCTACATTATGATTATTATTATGATAGCACATTATTATGGTAGGCAAGCGTGGCTTTTCGGCGGTACGAATTGGCCGTATGTGGTCACATGTTGTCAGATGCTGCGGGGCGGCGGCTTTATGTGCTGTTGGAAAGAAAGTGCTTCAGTCGTCATGCAAAGTTGAACATGCTCGGCAAACCATCCGGCAGACCCCGTAATGTTTTTGTTAACGTATTGTTGTCTGATGCATGTTTTTGTGTGTGTGTGTGTTTGTTTGTACTGTCAAATATCAATTACAAAAGGAGATCAATATCCATCTTATTTGACGGATGCTGATTTCCACCAAGCGCGGTAGTTTTCGTTTTTGTGTGTATGGTAGGATGACGTCACACTATGGTGACTACGTTTACATGCACTCAATAACACTTTCAAAACCCTAATATTGGCAAATGTTGACCAACATTTTACAAGATAAGAGTAGAAAGGTGTTTTTCAGGTGTAGGAAAATTTGTATGTTAAGTTCTTGTTGAATGTCGGCGAATTCTAAAATAAACAAACTCACTGTTTTGTATCGAGGCTAAACGCTCCTCCATTCGGTAACCCAATGGATGTGGTATTCTGCAATTTAGTTATTTTGGGTAGCCATCTTAAATTTTTACAACGGAAAAAAACGTCACTTCATTGCGACCTGAACCAAACTATGCCGCATTGGTGTAAACACGGTTCACGGGGTTTTCTCTCTTACCTCGACGGATCTTTTTGGAGCAATATTTTCCAAATGTGAATGTTTTTTTTTTTGGGGGGGGGGTCGTTTGTGCTCATGCTGTGAGTTTACAGAAAGGAAGGATATGATTAGTGGCTTTCACTTGTCATTCATCGGGTCCCTTCAGACAGAAGACACGTCTGCAAATGTGTGTGTGTGTACGTCATGGCACCCGCGCGATGCCAAATACAAAAATCTTAGCTCAGTGCAGCCGCGCGCGCACACATAAAGCGAATCCCATAAAGTCCCCGTACGACCGGTTCTGTCTTCGCGGCGCGTCTTTTATTGACGCGCAGCACTCTGATGGAGTCCCCCGAAGCGGCAGCAGCAAGGACAGAGGGCCAACCGGCCCCCCTCGACACACATACCCCCCTTTTAACCTCACCCATCTGTGGGTGCTGTTTGTCCCTCCTTATCTCCACTAGACGTCCCCCCCCCCCCCCCCTCCTTCTTAGTCAATCCAAGATAAGCTCCTCAGTCTCAACAAATAAGTTAAACATTACAAGAAGGGGCGGAGAGGGAGGGAGACGATGCTTGACGGTGACTCGGCCCGTTTCCGTCGAAAAGTAGCAGAAACGTTTGGTCCCGTCCAGCCGAAGAGGCTTGGCGAGTCCTCGGTGTGCTCTCTCGAGTTGTGACCAATTTGTTCTGTTCATCACCGGCACGTGTGCATCTCCTCCATTTTGCGGCACTGCTTGCATTTGACGTAACAGCACCAGTGGAATTTGCAGCTGCACCTGTCCACAACCTCAACCTGCTGAGTCTGAAAACCGCGTCCGCAGCACATCAGCTCACAGCCATCGATGGCCTTTGAGGTTCTGTTACACTGGCGGCCCGCCGTGCCCAGCATACCCGGGGTGCGGGGGTCGTGGTCGCAGAAGTCCGGGCTGGGTTCCAAGTAGACCAGATCTTCATCGGTGTGAGGTTTGAACTGGGAGTTGCGAGGCACCAGGACTTTGGCCGAGCCCATTTTGCGCTGCTCCACCTCAGTGGCGCCGTCGAACTTCTCCTTGATGACGTTGCCCACCTTGCGGAAGGGGGGCATTGCTTTCCAGCAGGTCTTCACCTCACATGAGCCGGACACCCCGTGACATTTGCAATCCACACGCATGTGAGCCAGGATGGCCTGAAAAGAAGCAAGAAGCTTGATTAGCTAATTTAGCATAAAAATCATCAAAAAACATAAAAATCATCAAAAAACATAAAAATCATCAAAAAACATAAAAATCATCAAAAAACATAAAAATCATCAAAAAACATAAAAATAGTAGCCTAAGTAAGAAAAAGTCATGCTTTGACATGCTACACTGGTGAACACAATTTTTGTTGTGTTAGGTCTGATAACACAATTGCAAAATCCAAAACTGATCTCAGTTTTTCTCTATCACGTCAGGTTTTTCAGCTACTGAGGAAAACGCTTTAGGACCTCCTCGGTCCAACCTCGCTTTCTGATAATGTCATCTTTCTCGCATCTGTGACTATAATGCCGCGTTCTTGGCGCAAATCCATTGCCATGTGTGGCAAATCAGGCGCAAATTTGCCCCGAGCTGTCAAACTTTGTGGGTGTGTTTGCTTGGGTATGTCATTAGAGCAATATATGATATATACAATAATATGAATAAGAAGTTAACAAGGAGCAAGCTGCGGGTGCAGTTGTGGAACAATATTTAGCGCTCTTAGCCGACGCGGCGCATTCTTAGTGGATTTGGCCCTAAGATGGAATAGCTACGAGCTTTGAAAACAAAACAACAAAAACACAGCATGAAACAAAATATAACTTGCAATGCGAAAAAGAGCAAAGCCTGCTTCATCTATCCTTCCTTCCTTCCTTCCTTTAGGCTTTCCTCTGGTCTCTTGGGGTATCCCTAATCTGTTGGAATTTAGATGTTTCTGGGGTTGGTGAAAGATTCTGGTTTGGTAACGCTGTGGGTGTTAGCTGGTTGGTGCTGGATTTCATTTTGTGTCATCTTTCCCCCCCCCCCTTTGATCCTTCCTCTGGTCTCCTGACTACTTCACGACTATGGTGGGACTCATACGGTTAAGGTGAAGGGTCTGGGATTTGTAACAGGTTTCAGGTAAATGAAAGAGCACAAACCCACATGCACGCGTGCACATGCACGCGTGCACACACACGCACGCACACACACACACGCGGCAAAAAAAAAAAAAGTTGACTCGGAAAAGCTGCCGAATTAATAATACTAAGATGTAAAAAAAAAAAAAAAAAAAAAAAAAAAGAAGAGAAAAGCCAGCACTCATCCTCCTACTTCCTACTATGCTAGCTTTCTGTTTGCAGATATTGATAGTACTGACCTATTGACAGCTGCACACAATGTCATATGTCAATGAGACTGCACAAGCAAGTGTAAACGAGTCCAATCGTAATCAGGTCTTCTTACTACAAAACCTGACGTCAAAGTGAAAAGGTGAAACCCGCGTTACCTTCCTGCCGGCCTCATTGTTGTGCAGGTTCATGAGGGCCCGACTGGAGGACTGGCCTTTACTCCTTTCCCTCACGTCCACAAAGGACTGAGAAAAAGCCACTCCGTAAGCAATGTTGTCACTGCAGCCCGACCACTGGAATCCTGCGACAAGACATTAGAATATCATGAAATTACACGCACACCAAAAACTAAACCACCCCCAAAAAAACCGTATCGAATGACACTGAAATGTCTGAGGTGATCCTCATAGTGTTGAAGCAGCAAACCATTACCCACAAGTCAGCAGCTTTGCATTTGACTTATAAGAGGTCTCATTGTTTTGCTGTCTGGCTGCAACCGCAGCCTGACACCAGCACAACACTGACTCAGTGATAATAGGCCAGTGATAATCACACAAGCGCCACTTTTACTTAATACACATTTAAGCAGCGGCATTTATTTTTTTCTACTTTAGTTGTTATTTTTTACATAGCTATGTGGCTTTATAATGGAAGAATTAAACTACCGAGAGTATTTTCTGAACTTTTCTACGTCGGAAAAATTACAAATGATACACAACAGATGTTCTCTCCAAATATTAGAAATGTAATTGATTAGATGTGTTGTTGAGCTTGCCATTTTTTGCGCGCGTGTATTTGCAAATGGAGGGTGGGGGTGGGGGGGGGGGCTTTAAGTGATACACACCCTCTGGACTGACTCCATGTACGTTGTGGTCACAGCCACATTTTTCGAGCTCTCCACTGCTGCAGGCCCGTGTGACCGCAAACGCCACACTGGCTGCTGAGATGGCATACACAAAGGCAGCCTCACGGGTGCCTAAAACACACACACACACACACACACACACATTTTGGCTTATTATGCACAGAACGAGCACATGAAGAATGTGTTAAAGAAGTCTAAAATTAATAACACCAAAGTGAGTTTGCTAATAAGAAGTGGAGTCAGTGCGCTCTTTGAGTTAACTCACCCTGGGTGACCACTTTGCCAAACACAGGCATGCTCTCCAGAGTGGAGCAATTCCACCGACGGTTCCGGAACTGGAACTGGCACTCGTCTATCGCCAGCTGAGCGCCGCGCCGCACCGCGTCCATCACCTCCACGCTGCGCTTGCAGATCTGAACCTGCAGCAGAACACACACCAAGTGACTTTGTCAATTGCGTAGGGCGCCGTTGTCGTGGACTGGCGCTCGTGCGCTCCACGTAAAAAAAGCGGGGGCGCATCTGCATTTAAGTTCTAGTTTATTGTGTTTGGAAACTTAGCTGGTGCACCTGATGAATTGGTGACAGAAAGTAGACTAGACTTTAGACCAGGTGAAACCAGGTCTAAGTTGTGGAACAGGCGGTGTGATATTTCGGTGAATTTGGCGAATACATTCTTTTGTAAGGAGTCGGACAGCCCTGAACCAAATTGTGAGCGTGCATTCGACAGCTGTAGCGTAACTCGACAGCAGTGTGTCTATTGTGCAAAAATAACATTGTCGTCAGTCATAGGTTAACGCACCTGTCTCTGAATGAGGCCTCGTAACCTCTCACACTGCTCTTCATCCCGGATGCTTCCGACTGACGATAGCTTGGCCAAGTACCTGATGGGAAAGAAAATAGAATACATTAGTTGAACATTTTTTTCCCACTTTTATGAGTATTAAATTATTACAGCCGCTAAATTATTATTAGCCGCTACTCCTCCACGTTGAGAGGAACCAGTTGAGGTGGCTGGGGCATCTGGTTCGGATGCCTCCTGGGCGCCTCCCTGGGGAGGTGTTCCGGGCATGTCCTACCGGCAGGAGGCCCCGGGGACGACCCAGGACACGCTGGAGAGACTACGTCTCGCGGCTGGCTTGGGAACGCCTTGGGATCCCATCGGAGGAGCTGGCTGAAGTGGCTGGGGAGAGGGAAATCCGGGCTTCCCTGCTAAAGCTGCTGCCCCCCGCGACCCGACCCCGGATAAGCGGAATTGAAGACGGAACGGAACGGAAATTATTACAATAAAATGTACGTTTAGAACAGACAACTTTTCTACTATTGAAGTCATGCCATTAACTGCGATCAAAATTTGTAATCGCCTGACACCCCTCGTCATGCAAGCAAGGATGTGACTTTGCAAAAAAAAAAAAAAAACGCCATTCAGATTACGCCGGGCAGGCTCAGTTCTCATGATGTTGTGAGAATGTTTTGGATGAAAGTCTGCTTTGTGAGTACACTGTGAGGAGTGAAAGTGGTTTATCACAGACAGCACCTCTAGGCCAGACAGGTCAGGCAGATATCCTGCATACACGCACACACAATTGTAGACGTGTGAGAAAATGACATCGGTCTTGATGCCCTGACCCCCCCCCCCCCTACACACGCACACAACCGCCCCCCCAACTCACTTCACTCTCATATCTGCAGGCCCAGCTGTGCTTTACAGAAATAGGCTTTCACAATTTCCGACACTGAATTCCCCCTTTGAGGTCAGAGCCTTGATTATGTACTGTCTAAACCGCTCAACGGTTCCTGACATGTCATCGTTGATTGCTTGTTGAGTCTGAAATGAGTCCTCCGCTCTCGCGCACGTTTAAAAACGCACCACCTTGAAGTATCGCAGCCAACAGTGATTGAATTATTATCGAGCAAGCTCCGTATATGAAACGAGGCCAAAGTAATGGCTTGGGTTTTCTTTTTGGTTGCCAAGGTGTATACACAGCACACGAGTGATGGTTCAAACAAATCTACTGGTCGGAAGGGTAACCAACGTGAAAAACCAGAGCGCGACCTTTAAGTGATCAATTAGCCATTGTGAAGGCAAAAGAGGAGCCGTCGCACAAAATCATTTGGGCTCTCCTAACGAACAAAGAAACCACTGGAACATGAAACATGAAAACAGCTGCATTTGATGACAGAAGATGCAAACCGCTCGTTTACGAGAACAATAGGAAGACGAGGCTTGAATTTGCTTAAAAGAAAGAAAGAAAGAAAGAAAGAAAGAAAGAAAAAAAGAAAGACTAGCCTAAAACCTTCTGGGAGATATTTAGATGTAGCATAATTTGGGCTTGTGCGGCTTCTTCTGGGCAAGTTTATTTGCGTTAACGAAATAATTAAAACAAAAATTGTAAACAACATTTTTTTTTTAAGTAAATGAGAACTAACTGAAACTATATTTTACGTTTATAAAACTAACTAAACTATGCTTACAGTGAAAACAAACCTTCTCTGAAAACTAACACTAACACATACTAAACAAAGAAAACTAAAAAACAAATGAATACTATCTCATTTGAAAAAATAAAAATAAAAATAATAACTATTATAACCCTGTTTCTGAGATGGGCTAATTAATCGTCATTGTTGAGCAACATGATGGAAGCAGCATAATTATTTCAGAATTCTATTATGACATTTTCAAGAAATATTCCTGCAAAGATATTGAGCGAACCTTCCTCATGCAGCAAGGTCATGACTGGAAGCACTGCCAGAACAATACAAGTTAGAAGTGGAATGTTTTAGGCTTAAACCCAATTGAAAATGCATTTTAGGCATTCCTTAATTTAAAATTACCCCCCCCCCCAAAAAAAAATGTTTTTTCATTAAAAACAATGCTATCATCAAAATGTTTGTATGACATGAAAATAAAATCGCAACTGTTGGTCTCTTGTCTCATGTTTACCTTTTCTTGTCAAATCTAAAACATGCAAAAGTAAAAAAAAAAAAATTGACTTCAGTGTTCTAATAGTTTGAGACAAGAGTGCATACAAATGGCACTCCAACGGACTTTTAACGGTGTTATTCTGTTTCAGTATACTTGGTTTTCCTTAAGGTTTCTGAAGCCCGTTTTATGAGTGCTGGGGTTACGAGTTCCCGAGACCACACATACCTCTGCAAAGCCCTTGTGTGTCTCAGTCTCAGCGGAATGGAGCGGCACAAAAATCCAAGGCATTCTGCTCAAAATATTGATAGCACTTTTACTGGGATGCTACAGAAAAAAAAAAAATCATATCCTCACATTTAAATTTCCATCCATTTGAACATTTCATTCATAATGTTTTACCACAGTGTTTAACTTTATTTATTTATTTATTTATTTATTTATTTATTTATGGGTCGTGCATGTAAAAATAATTTATGAATAATTATAATTTTTTATTATTATTATTATTATGAAAAAACAACAACTACAGTTTGAACTATTTTTCTTCTGGGAAAAACAAATTAGAGAGCGAGCAGTGTCCTGTCATCCTTTCAGGGGAGGTCAAACACCTTCTTTCTTTCCAGGTCTCCTCTCATCTCATCCTCTCAGCAGTTGCAGATAATCCTCCTCTCACTGCCTCTTTTGAAGGTCGACCCAACCAGACAATGTCAGTATTCACCACTCATCACAGTGATAAACTTGCGCCCGCCACTCCACAGCATCTCAGCCATATCCGCCAACACGCAGTAACAGTGACCTAACACTGACTCACTTTACTGCAATTTAATTTATTTCGAAGGCCTGGGCACGGTTTCCATGATATGAGCAACCGCACACAAAGTATGTGTTTCTCGCTGTCTTCATTTCCAGCATCACGGAAACAATGCCAATGAGTCAGTGAGTCAATTTTGACCTTGGAGGACACTTGAATACTCGACATTACGCACTGGGTCGTGTTTGATATAATAAACGCATTATGAGACAGGTTGGAGTGTTCATTGAAAATTTTAAGAAGAAGCTCGAGCACCTATTTCCGTGCCCAGTGCAAGTCTAGGGGGTGAAGTTTTCTTTCTTTTGGTATTTTTCTTGACTTTGCGCAGGCGGAAATGGGCGTAAGCGGATGTTTGCACCGTTGTGCGCCGTTGTGGATGGAATGCAGCTGACTCCCAGCCAATCGAAGAGGCTCCCCCACCCTCATTCCGAAAATGAAGATGCATGAGCGCACGGTGGCCTGTCTACGAAAATCATAATTACGGTAATGAGAATAATTCCTTTAGTTTAGCGCAGTTTTTGTAATTGTAATACTATCTTGTTTTTATGTTGGTTACGCCTTTTTCGAGTCTGAGTGTCTTCACAGGCAAATCCCAAATCTGAAGTTATGTATTGCATGAATAACACTGATAGATTTGGTGCCAAGAAAGTTTGAATGGTTTTAGGGTATTTTGATGTCGCTGAATCTGAACCCCCCCCCCCCCCACCCCAAACTGGCTTAAATTTTTTTGATATAATAAATGCTAATAATCAAGCATGTCCATAAAGTATTCTTTCATTTTTGATATTGTATCATGAACGACGTCACCTATTATTTCCGAGCTGTCAATATGCAAATCATGTTTCAGGTGAAAATCAAGCAAATATTAGCAATATTAGCACATGAATTACTCATTTAATTGTCAAAAATATTGATATCTCAAAAAGTAGAGCCAATTCAAAGAAGCCAATGTCAGTTTTGGACCGAACAGACCAACATTAAAGCACTTGAGTTGAAGTGTAACCTCTAATTTACATAATCCGAAACTTCACTCATGAAGAATCAGTGGGTTCCCACATAAGGTACCGTCTAAATTACAATTCGGAACCAAATTTAAATATGTAAATGAAAGCTTAAAATTCAATCACTTGTCTCATACTAAGCCAAAAAAAAAAAAAACTGTCCCAAAACTTTTAGCTAGGACGTTGATGCAATTCTTGAGATTTTCTTCGGGATGTGCGTGTTTTTATGAAAAGTCATGGGAAAGGAACGGACAGACCTTGAACAAGTGTGTTTCATTTTCAGCCCTCCATCCTGTTATCTGCTCATTCTGCGCCGCGCACCCTTGCTTCCCTGAGACGAGGTTAACAAAACACCTCGCCCAACAAGGCAGAGGAGTCAACCCATAGAAGGGCCGAGCAACACGCACACACACGCACACACGCACCAGCAGCCCACGTCTCGCCTCTTCCCCCTGTGTAAATCCCACGGGCCTAAACCCAGTGGAGCCGGCGTTGTTTTTTTGCGAAGGCCGATCATACGTAATGCAACACAAACACACAAGCGGCCCGTGGATGCGCTTCAGTCCAGGTGGAATGAAGCGAGCCTCCCACTTAGAACCCCCTCGCAGTCTTATGAAAATAAGAGATAAATCCAAACAGGGGCGACTTTAAGGACGTACGCTGTTATCTTGGACGGGAAATACTGACGAGAATGAAAATGGTAGGACACCATGGGAAAATTAATTATTTATGTAATGTTTTACGAATAATTGTTGTGTCACTAAAACAGGCATATTGAATTGTTACAGTCCAATATGTTTCCATTTAGTTTGTAGATAATTTCTACTGTTCAGGGTCGCAGTTGGACCGGATCCTATCGCAGCGGTTTTGGGTAAGATACCAACTTTTTTTTTGTGTAAACCGTGCAGGAATGTGACAGAGAGAGTTCTGTTGGGCAACATAGCAGGGGAGACTGCAGTTGGTTTTCTTTCTGGAACGTTTTCAGAATGGTCACAAAACATCCATCCATCCTTTTTCTATACGGCGTGTCTCCATGAGGAGAGACAGAAACGGGTACTAGTGGAAACTAAAAAAACAGCAAAAATACTGAAAAGACAAAAACTCAAAGTAACATCAAAACAGAAGTAAAAAAAACACACACACCACACATTACTAAATGACTTAAAGCCCTATTGTGTTGAATTGAATTGTTTTGATTGGGACTTTTTTTTCTGGCCACTGGATTATTTGTTTCATCTTATTTATGGATTAATTTTATTTTATTTATTTTTTTTATTGTGTGCTCTATGCAAAAGGACTTTTATGAGCAAATTGAAAAAAATATAATTGCCCTTAATTTCTTTCCATTTTAAGGAAAATTTGCTGTAGTTGGTATATATATGTCATTTAAAATAAATAAATAAATAAATAAATATATATATATATATATATATATATATATATATATATATATATATATATATATATATATATATATATATATATATATATGTATCATAAGTACTAATGATAATGATCAGTATCGGTGTGTATTTAAGATTTGAGTATAGGTATCGGCCTAAATAAAAAAGGGCATCGAACATCCCTAATCGTCATCATCATCATCATCATCATCATCATCATCATCATCATCATCATCATCATCATCATCGTGAATGAACATACCACTAATATTCTTCCCTTGCTTGGGGGAAAACACCAGACACAAAAAAACAACAACAACAACAACGACAACAAAGACTTTTCTAACTGCGGTATTGTACATACATTCATTCTTCTTCTTCTTCTTTTATGACATGTGCTGTGTGTTTGTCATATGGACCCGAGTCTGATCAACCAACTTGAATCGAATTATATACAAGACAGCCACAAATTTGGGACTATTGACAACTTTGCTAAGACATCCTGTAACCTGCAGAGGGCGCTGTTTCCCTAGTTTATTGTGATCCCTCTGCTTGCTGCATCACCTGCCTGGATGAAATCTCTTTCCAGACCTTACTGGGGATGAATGAATACAAAAATGTATTGAGTCGTAACGAAAGTTTAGGCACATTCGAAGTACATTTTAAGTCACTCATTGAAGAAAGCAGAAGGTGGAAGTCCTGCCGTGTGAAAAATGTGAGGCAACCCCCGATACTATGGTAATATGTTTGTTTGTTGGCGTGTTTATGATCTTACACGTGTGTCTGGGTGTATTTATACGCCGGTGGCTCCACGAGAGCTCATTGCCCCCCCCCCCCCCCCCTAAAAATAACATGCTGTGCTAACAACCGCAAGCCTCGCACGCTGAAACACAGACACATTCACATGTCGGCCGTTTCGTGCCAATTTGGGAAAATAAATGAAAAAGACGGTTAAACTCCACGGATTAACCTCTCGCCTGTTATCAGTGCCGTCGCCCAATAAGGCGAGGAACGACTGCTCATGTGGCGCGCGGGGGCCGTGTTTTAGTAGCCCGTTATAGTCATAAAATGTTACTTTTTTGTGCTGCGCATCATGTTGGAATGAAAATCAACCTGGAAGGTATTTCAAAGGGAGGTGACAGCAACATTTTTCCCGCCGTGTTGCAGGCCTTTAGCTGCCTCGGAGATAACAGCTGGGTGACGAGTTGATTGTTTCTAAAGCCATTGTTTCTAAACTTGGCGGCACCGCATGTACCTGTGGTGAGCTGGAAAGTGATGCGATGGCGCTATCGTCGTGGAAAATATGCCGATCGTTTGCAAGTATTTCCATTTGGCTTGTTGTAGTCCTTTTTTGAGTAACATTGACATTAACATTCAGAAAATCATGTTAAAAAGGAAACCCTGACTGTAATGACAAGTTTGCTCTATATTAGGTATTTGCTTGTTGCCAACATTATAAGTATACTACATAAAAAAAAAAAATAATAATAAATAAATAAAAAAAATAATAATAATAATAAATATACTACATTATAAGATTCATTTTTCAAAAATCATTTCCAGTTGAATACATTTTGTAGAAACTTTATTTGGACGTACGCGCGGTGACGTAGAATGGCGGCTCGCTCTCTGCCGAGCGATGCGAAATGCTTGTAAAGAAAGCAGCATGAAGGTAAACAAATGTTTTTGAAATACACTTTAGTGAAAAAATTAAAACTAATCCGATTAGTCGATTAAATAATTGATCGATTCTAAAAAAAATAGTCGATGGTGACAGCGCGAATCTAGTCAGCAAAACCGTTTATGTAATTCAAACTCAAAAAAAAATCAACCCGAATGTGCCACATTAACATTCTTAGAAGATATTAGTTGTGAACATTGCGCCAACTTGTTCTTTCTTGTTGCACCTGTAGCCTCTGTGGCTGTCCTACCACCCTCATCTCCTGCCAGTTACGATGGGCCGGATGACAAGCAAAGCTCTGTGGTGCAAAGATTTTGACAAATTTAAACATAATATATCTCTTTTTTTTTTCTTTTTTTTTTTTTCTTTTTTTTTTCCGTCTTTTTTTTTTCTTCTTTTTTCTTCTTTTAAGACATAAAACATTAAAAACATTAAAACACAATATATCTCTAATGTATTTGTAAACTGTCCCCCAATGTGACCTTTGACCCAGCTAATAATTACTTAGGTCCATGATTTATTCATACAGTTCGATTAAGGAACATGTTAATTGTATGCAATTCACATGATTGGTTGAGAGAACATTTCTTGCATTCATTGGCGAGATGTGGAAATCGTCCTCGCTTGTGGAATTGCAATCATTCATGCAAAGTGGGCAAGTTTGGACACGCACCGTCCGGCTTTCTATTTACACAGTTATCACACGTGTGTAAACTCTAACACACATACAGTATTTGTATGGATAAAGACGTATCTGTGCAGGAGGCTAGAATACATATTTGGTTCTCGCCTCGTCACTGCCGAGTCTCCTCCTTCTTTAAAGCTTCGCCTTTTCAACGTTAGATCAGGATGAAATGTGGATAATGAAGGTCACGGAGGGGTCGGGCACGCGTTTACAGGCTAAGGCCAGGGCGTAAACGAAAAAAAATGCGCACAAGCTCATGAGTCACGATGAAGCTGAGAATGCGGCGCATATTTCTGACCGAGGTAACTGATTGCGAAGCGTGAAGACGTGTTTGAATTGTCTGCTAATCAATTTCAATGCATTATATGTAAATTATTACAAAAATGTTAAGCGCATGATTGAAGGGCCAGCAATAAAAAAAAAAAAAAGTAGTATTTTGTGTGGTATAAATTTGTAACCATTTCTCATACTGGTTACATACAACTTCCTTATTATGCAAATGATCAGATGATATCATGTAGAGACTTCCTTCTCTGATAACTGTGTTATGTATGTAAATTGATGGAGTAGCATGCAATGGCGCAAAAAACAAACAAACAATGTTGATAGATACTCACACTTGTTTTGACTCAAAAAGGTAAAAAATCTCAATAATAAACATCTGAAATATGCCGAGGAGCTGCAGGATCACGTGATAGATTGAACAAATATTTGACTCGTCGCAAGCCCTTGCAACTCTCGCTAAGCCACGGCAAACAGTTATTCGAAAAATATGTACTTTTATATTGCGCAATCTGAAAACAGAGACACATGTTTTTTATCCAGCCAACCATTTTCTTTTTTTCTTTTTTTTTAAGAGCTCAGTATTGTTCATTCGGAAATGTCATCATCATTGCTCTTTTATTTTTTATTTTTTATTTTATTTTTTTTGTGTGTGCGTGTGTGGGTGAGTATGTGTATGTGCGGGCGTGCGTGCGTGCGTGCGTGCGTGCGTGTATTTGTTAGCTCACCAGAAAACCTATTAGAAAAACAGCCAACCATTTTCTATCGCGCTTATCCTCGGTCACGTTACTAGCATGGCTTTGAAGACCCAAATGCAGAGAGGCAAGGCAGGAATGACTTCAAAAAGAATTTGATCAAATAAAAATAAAGAGTAAAAACGAGGCACTGATATACAAATACTAAATTAAGGAAAGTCCAGGCTAACCCAAATCAAAGTAACGCAGTCACACAAAACTCACTACGATACTGAAACATGGCAGCAAACAGACACGACATATCAAAGCAAAGCAACGATCCGACAAACGAATACAAGGAAAGGAAGGAGACAACGAGAAACGCCTGCACATGACACAAGTGGCTGAGGGAGCTGATTGGTCGACACGAGGAATGGGGTTGACGAGAACAGGTGGACACAAAACCATAACGAGAGAAATTAACCAAGCCACAACATGAAAAACCCCAAAATTCAACCAAGACAAAAACGCAAATCATAACATCACAGGTGAAATTTCGGACCACAAAAAAATTGAAAACCTAACGCACTGAACACACGCAGATACCCCCCCCCCCCCCACACACACACCATTTTGGTAGAGGTTAATCTTGATTACAAGAAAGGTGGAAAAGCCAAAGTATGGAGAAAGAAAGGATCTGCTCATGATCCAAAACACACAAGCTCATTTGAGAAGCACGGTGGAAGCAATTTCATGGATTGGATTTGCATGGTTGCTTCTGGAACGGGCTCGCTAGACTTTATTGATGATATAACTCATGGCGGTAGCGTCAGAATGAATTCTGAAGTCTACAGACGATTTACAGAAAAATGCATCCAAACTAATCGGGAGAAGCTTCATCATGCAACAAGGCAATGACGAAAAAGTGGAAGGTCTTAAACTGGGCAAGTCAATCACCGAACCTTAACCCAATAGAGCATGCATTTTACCTGCTGAAGAAGAGGATGAGTGAGGAAAAAAAAACAGAGACGAAGAACTGAAAGAGGCTGCAGTAAAGGCCTGGAAAAACATTTCAAATGAAGAAATAAGGGTTATGCCAACAAATAGTAAATTATTCACTTTAAATTAATTTCATAACGTCTGCTCACTTGAAGAGTGAGTAGCTGTCTCGTTATGTCTAACCACGTCCACCTGTGTGTGTCTTCCCTTCCCCAGGTGTGTCTCATTAGTGTTGGTGTATTTAGTCTGTTGTGTTTGTCCAGTCAGTGTGGGTGCATTGTCTGTGTTATGTGTGGAAGTTTATGTGACAAGTTCTCGCCACAGCCACAGCCAAGTCATCGCCGCAGCTAAGTAGCCATTGTCACAGACAAGCAGCCATTGTCGCAGCCATTGTCACAGCCAAGTCATAGCCACTCCCCGGCAAGTCAAGGCAAATCAGGTCCTGTCACGTCACGCTGGTTCCCGTCATGGCAACCAGTCTACTCACGTCCCGTCCAGGCGACCAGTCTAGTCACGTCCGGCCTAGTCCTGGCGACCAATCGAGTCCCGTCCTGTCCAGTCATGACGTAAACAGTCACATCCCGCCCAGTCATGGCGACCAGTCTAATCGCGTCCCGTCCAGTCCTGGCAACCAATAAAGTCTCGTCCCGTCCAGTCATGGCGGCCAGTCTAGTCACGTCCGGCCTAGTCATGGCGACCAATCGAGTCCCGTCCTGTCCAGTCATGACGTCCAGGCACACCCCGCCCAGTCCTGGCGACCAGTCTAGTCACGTCCCGTCCAGTCCTGGCAACCAATATAGTCTCGTCCCGCCCAGTCATGGCGACCAGTCTAGTCGCGTCCCGTCCAGTCCTGGCAACCAATATAGTCTCGTCCCGTCCAGTCATGGCGGCCAGTCTAGTCACGTCCGGCCTCGTCCTGGCGACCAATCGAGTCCCGTCCTGTCCAGTCATGACGTCCAGTCACATCCCGCCCAGTCATGACGACCAGTCTAGTCGCGTCCCGTCCAGTCCTGGCAACCAATAAAGTCTCGTCCCGTCCAGTCATGGCGGCCAGTCTAGTCACGTCACGTCCAGTCATGGTTGTCGGCTCACCTTTCTGCCTATGGTTAATAAAAGTACCACGCTCATGATACATTTGTCCCATACTCTTCTTTTGATATGAAACCCAAATTGTCTTTAGTGTACAACAAAAATCAAGGAATTGACCTTGCCGTTCCAATACTTTTGCAGGGGTCTGCTGCCCTTTAAAAAAAAACAAATCCAATCTCAGTGAAAGTCACATCTTCAACTTTGTCGTATCTGCTCGCCAGCATTCCACAGATGGAATGGAATTGCGGCCCATCTGCAATCATCAGCTCGCCGCCATTGTCGTCGGCGCGCGTTTCAGCCCACCTCCGTCGCCGCCAGAGGGTGTGTTATGTCTCCCGAAAGCCCGGCGCACTGCTCTCTGCGGAGCGCCACAATTGTATCTCATCTTTCAGCCAGGCCGCCCGCGCTCTTTGGGGCCCTGTCGGTCCGATCTGCCCTCGACTCATCCGAGCCTTAATCTGGTCATCCCTGCGCGATTCAAGTGCGCCACGATAATTGCACACCCGGTGGCGACAAGAGGGCTTGAAATAAATAACATGTCGCAACCTCATTGCACTCACGTGAATGTGAACAAAGCGTGCGGCGCCAGCGTGCGCTGCCAAGGTCTCTGCTTTTCTCTGGTTACCTTGTCATCTCTTTAGCACCTCACCATGGTTGCGCGGGACACGCGCTCGACTGCTCCCTTGCACATTTGAGCCGTAGCGGTGACATCATGTCAAACGCCTTCACGCTACCAGTAGGACATTATGATTAGCATCATAGCAGCGCATTCATATCTGTACCCGTGAGAAAGCCGATGACTATGTTTGGTTGCTGTTTATTGTTCACCGTATTCCATCCAGGCTATTGATTAAATGATCAAATGGAACATCACTGTCATTTGCCAAGATGGCTTAAGGTCCATCTTATTCATAAACCTATAAAGGAAGATGGGCTGTTTATGATGCACATAGACCAGATAAAAACCCATTAATTAAACTTTGGGATGTCTTCTGCTTTATCTTAAATTATTTGTGCCTGTTGTAAAATGTGCTAATATTCTTAGTAAAATTGCGAATAGCGCGCTATGCTGTTACATTCAATATCGACGCCTTCTTAAAATAATTGCCTATAAGTCATTTTTTTGATTTTTCAGGAAACACAAAAAAAATCAACCATTTGCATCATCAAGACACGATTTAGCTTTTATATATATATATATATATATATATATATATATTTTTTTTTATGACTTAGGCAATTATTTTAAGAGGGTGACGATATGGACTTTCAAAAAATGACTAATAAAAGTTAATTTGCTTAACGAGGAAGTCAACCAAAATATTTTCTTCACAGTAATATATTACTCTCTCGTCTGAACACGACATTCTGATTAATATTGCGTTTCTGGAATTTGAATTAAGCAGCAAAATAAACCCCTTTTTCACCATCTCAAAGGACAGCCATTTTGCCTTTTACCGCCACTTACTGTCGACTGAAAATGACATCACTGTTGTTCAGTGCTTAGCTAATGACCAATCAGATCAACTTGCAGATGTCACATGACCAAACCCAGAAAATAGATGAGCCATGATTGGTCGTTACCTGAGCCCTGTGCAACTGTGATGTTATTTTTAGTCGACAGCAAGTGGCAAAATGGCCGCCCCCAAAGACAGATAAAAATGGATGGCTTTTGCTATAATAATCTATATATGGCCTGTAATGTAAAATAATATAATAATTGCAAAGATTATTTTTTGGTTGACTTCCATAAGACAAAAAAAGTAGTGTGATTCTATATAACTCGTTGCCATAAAATGGAGCTAAGCTTTTTATGGTGTCACTTAAATCCCTCAAGTATTAAAAAGCAACAGGAAAGTAAAATCTCCATTTGGAGCCAGTGCCATCACAAACATTTAACTGATCATTTATCAAATGATATTTATGGTAGACTCCACAGTGTGGTAGATATTAAGTCATTCAGGCATCCGGATCATATTTCCTTTCTTCCTAGGGAAAATTTCTTTATTTGAATTGCCTGCGTTGTGTATGTAGACGAGATATATTGTTAAGAGAAGGACAGCGCGGCGGCCATCAATAAAAATCCGATCGTACCGCAAACCCACGACAGCATGTCGCTGCAAAAAAAAATCATCATATTACTTTTGTAGTCGCTGCCTGCAGTGCACACTATTGTAAAAATAAATATTTGAGGATGATGCCGGTCATATTTCTTGTATAAAAACCTACAGCGGATATAAAAAGTCGACGCAGCCCCGTTCAAACGCCAGGTTTTTATATTACGAAAAACGAGACCAAGATAAATCTTTGAAAAACTTGTTCCGCCTTTAATGTGGCCAAAACCAGTTGAACTCAAGAGAAAAAAATATATTTTAGAGAGTGGAAGTAAAAATAAACAACTGAGATAATGTTGTTGCACAAGTGCGCACACCCTCTTATAAAAAAAAAGCGACGTTGCTTAGTCCAAAATTGACCATTGCTCCTGAGTGTTCATTTGATTTCCCTTTGATTTTTTTTCAAATTAAGATCATTATGATGTTTTTTTTATTTATTTCTTTTTTCATCTTATACTATACCAACAACAGTGCCTCTGAGGCCTCTCGGGTTATGTTCTGCTCTCATGTGTTCTAAATTGAGACTGTAAAAAGGGGGCAGGATATTGTTTTCGCTCCCATAACTTTCTCATATCTGACTTGGAGTCTCCTTAACTGCTCTGCGTTGGTTGCTGCTGTAGCATGACTGAAACGAGGCCCCACAGGTCCAAATTCTTCTTCTTCCATGCACGCAGCTGTTACCTGCACTGGGTCGGGTCCACCTAACATTTACACCTCCACTGTAAAAACAACCACATTTCTTCCACAGTAAATCACCGCATTTTTGAGTGAGCCCTGCCAGCGCATTCCCCGAATCTCGGTGCAATATCAGACATAAGATGTCACTTTAAAAGAAACTTTTATAAAACATTCCCAGGGGACACATATTGCAGCATGCATGGAGGCTGAGATAAAAAAAAAAAAAAAGGGCGATGAGCATTTATGAGCCACTCATATTTAGCGTGTAATTCACAACTCTTAGCAAATAAGTTATTTTATGGTAGTTGTGCAAGTAATTGTTGTTGACTAAATTAAACCAAGCCTGCCTTTAGCTTTATTCAAAACGTTGTTTTGAAGATATTTTAATAGGTTGCAATTGGACAATGAAAAATAGACACCACTGGGACTATAGTTCTTAAAATGAGAGATGAAGTCAACCACTTTTCACTGGTTTGAGGTTCCTCCATGCATGACGCCTTATAGACCAACGTGTGCATGTTTAGGGCGCCTGACGGCTTCAGTCTTACTCTTGAAATCCGTTAAATGTCCCATAGAAAACTAAAAACTAAACATAAAATCCACACATTTATGTTTGCTTTTATTTCACCTACATCCATCCATCCATTTTCTGTACCGCTTGTCCTCACAAGGGTCGCGGGGGTTGCTGGAGCCTATCCCAGCTGGCTTCGGGCAGTAGGCGGGGTACACCCTCCTGTACTGGTTGCCAGCCAATCGCAGGGCACACAGAGACGAACAACCATACTCACAATCGCACCTATGGACAATTTGGAGTGTCCAATTCACCTGCCATGCATGTCTTTGGAATGTGGGAGGAAACCGGAGTACCCGGAGAAAACCCACGCAAGCACGGGGAGAACATGCAAACTCCACCCAGGAAGGCCGAAGCCCGGACTTGATCTCACAACCTTTGCACTGCGAGGCGGACGTGCTAACCAGTCAGCCAACGTGCCGCCCTATTTCACCTACAGTGGTGAATAAATGATAGTGTCTTTTAGTGTCATGGGCCAAATATTATATGACCCTGAACAGCTTTAGCACCTGTACAAAAAAATTGCATTTTAGGCTATTTTATTTTTGTGATTTATGGGTTCCTTTTAGGAAAAGCCTTCAAATTTCAGGGCAAAAAATGATTTTTTTTTATTTATTTTTTTTGCTTTCAAACGTCACAACGGGTAAAATCGGACCCATAATTCAAAACCTCACTCATTTTCTAAAACATTGTAAATTGAATTACCATATGCAAAAACCTAAAGCAAAAAAAATAAATAATAATGTGCCTCCTTTCCTTCCCTCTCAATCTATGACAGCAGCACCCCAAGTGTGTACGTAAATCAGAGCATCGACAAATCTCTATAAATGTGTGTGTGCATGAGGAAATAACTTCCAGACCATAAATCAAATGAAACAGAGAGTAAAGCAGTATCTGTGAGATTGTGTCTTACACCGAAACCAGTTGATAGCGCACGGTTCCAAAGCTGGTCTGTACCTGCTCCTGCCGAAGGTGAAAGTGACGCTTCGGCGTGTACAGTCCACACGGAATAATCCCCGCCGAGCCGACCGGCAGTTCCGCAAACTTTCGCAAGCTTGCCCGTACACGCCCGCTGTCACCACGCCTTCAGTCACAAACAGCGCGTGAATTAGCCTACTCTGCACTCCGTGACAGGGTTCAAGTTGTTTTGGCAACGCTTTCACGTGCGCGTTCTTCTCATTAGTGTCAATCCGTATGCAGTGGGCGGCCTTATCTTAATGTCGACATGAAGTTCGATCCTCGCACGCCTTCAATAGAACTGACAAACTAGGAATGGGATAATTCATTATTACAAAAGTGGTGAGGCACCTCTAACATGCAGGGGAATGGAACCCACGGCAGCATCACCAAATTTCCACCCAAAACACAAACCACGCTCGGGGCATGTTTTTGGTGGAATGAAATGGAAGGATCCTCTCGAAATGACCGACGCGCATCGTAAATGTGTTGGAAGATAAAAAAGAGGTTGAATCGCAGCACACACACACACACAAAAAAAATGGAGTGCGGAGGAATGCGAGAAACCCACTTAACCATCCCGTCCGCCTCCGCGGAGTGCAGGCACACACATGCGACCCCAGCAGACAGTTTGCAGTTTGAAAAAGTAAAAATTGCATTCCTTAATTGTTTCCATCTTATTTATTAAGTCATTTTGCACTATAATTAGAACGAATCGTGCGTTGCACAGGTTTGTGGCGAATGCTCATTTTGTAAGAAATGTCACATCGTTTTTTTGTTTTTTTTCTTTATGAATCTTAAAAGCACATCTTTCACTCACATCCAAGTCCGTCTTGCTTCCCAACAAGTGAAAAAAAAAAATAGCCCTTTCCGCTATTCCTATGACGTTTAAGATTTGCGGCTTTAATTATCTCTCCCTCCCTCTATATTGTGTCCTCATCATCTGTAAGCACTTCTTTAACGAGAGTTATTATTGGTGCGATGCAAAAAGAACCGTTTCTTTGAGACGGCCATTGGAATTTACGAGTTTCATATAATTGCATGCCAAAAAAAAAAACGGCAAGTCATCATCATCATATGAGTCTGCGATTAACAATGAACTCGTGTATACCGCCTGCGCTTTGCATGATGAAAAGGAGGATGAGTTTATTGAGCTGAGCAAGAGAAGATGCCAAATGGAACGGAAGGTAAGGAAGGAAGGAAAGAAAGAGAGAAAAATAAAATTGGACTTGAACTTACAGCCAGTTGCTGGCATTGGCCGAGAGGAGCACACAGCAGAGCATCAGCACACACCGCAACACACACTCCTCTGTCATCTCAGCTCGGTGTGGAGGAGAAACCCTTTGAGAGTGCAAATAATCCCGTGATGTAGATTTCCTTGTCCGGGTTGGGAACGGAGGGGGAAAAAACGGCGCGGAGGAGAGGAGCCTGCTACTGCTGCTGCTGCTGCTGTTAATCCATCGCATTCGCATCCAGCGCTTCGGCCACGCACGGCCGCTGCACAGGCGCGTCCGCACAAGTCTCCCGTCCGTCCGTCCGTCCGTCCGTCCGTCAGTCCGTCCGTCCGTCCCTTCCTCGCGCGCCTCCACTCCCACAGGAGGGATGTGATGTTGCCCAAAAAAAAAAATTGCAGTCAAACTTTGCATTCAACTTAAACCCCCCTCAGAGAGCGCTCGAGGGCAAACCCATCAACAAAATGGGGAAAAAGTGCCGATGGTGCTTATAAAAAAAAACGTCTATCCTGTCATCGGACCCCCTTTGAACGCTCGCACCCACCGAGCGCGACTTTCTAATAGACCCACACGACCACGCGCGCTCTCGCACACTCTTGGGTCCGTCGGTGCGTCTGGCAGAGAAAGAGAGCGTGCATGCAGACTTTAGTTGAGGGGGCGGTGCGAGGATGTGGAGGTATGGGCAGAAGGAGATGGGAGTTTGAGGGGGGGGTGAGAGGGGGCGGGGCCCAGCGTGCGTGCGTGTCTGTGTAGACGGCACTATGTGTTTTAGAGGTCTCCTGAGAGGATGCAATAGCGCAGCCATTCACTCATGCCCTCCCCAGCTATCCCCGCTCCTCTCCAACACTCACATAAACACGCAGGCAGATACACACACACACACACACACACACACGCACACACACGCACACACACGCACGCGCGCGCTCCCCAAACCACTTCTTGGCAGAGGCTCGCACGCTCCCTGTCACACACTCAACCAAATTTTCTGCGGTCAACAGGCTATTTAAAGCTCGGCAGCAAAATGTCTGCGTTCGAACCCTGCAAATCGCAAATAACGGTGACAAATGTGAGGGACACTATTGAGTGATGTAAACGTTTCGGGGGCAGCGAGAACCGAGTGGTCCAGGTGAGGAAGAAGAGTGGTCATAATAACAATGTTTTACTGAAGAACAATTGAAATCCGGCTTATCACAGATGAGAGATGACTTTTGTGTAAACTCACATCTTTATTTTGACAGTAACACCAATACCCAAAAAATGTGTCACATTGAGTGACGATGAAATGAGCCACAAGCATGTTCTTGTTTGAGACGATGCAGCAACATGTTGCCCTGGCGGGAAATTGCTGTGCACAAGCAATTTATTGAATTAAACAGTGAGAAGAAGAATTTAGAGCGATGATGCTTGTTTTGAAAAGTTCACTTTCTGACTACTGGTCTCGTCCTCTCAAGCGCAACGACGGAACCAGTTGGGGGTGGTTGGTCCATGGCAACATTTTGTGACATTTAGCTTCAAACATGATTTTGAATACAGTCTTGAGATTTTGAGCATTATTATTTTTCGCACATTTACAACAATTTTTTGTCAACTTTGAGATATGAAATAGTTAAATCCAAATATTACTTCAAATGTTACACCATAAGTACAATTCTGAATCTAATCCCAAATCAAAATGTTGAATGTAAATGTTTAATAAATGTACGTTTTAAATCTAAACGTTAAATCCATCCATCCATCCATTTTCTGTACCGCTTGTCCTCACAAGGGTCGCGGGGGTTGCTGGAGCCTATCCCAGCTGGCTTCGGGCAGTAGGCGGGGTACACCCTGAACTGGTTGCCAGCCAATCACAGGGCACACAGAGACGAACAACCATACTCACAATCACACCTATGGACAATTTAGAGTGAACGTTAAATCGAAATTTAAATATTAAATTTGAATGTAAATCCCAAATCTAAATGTGTACATCAAAATTTTAACCATAAGCAAAATCTAAATGTTCGCTGTAAATGTTAAAAATAAATAGTAATAACAATTTAAATCTAAATGCTATGGTGATTTAAATTCAGATAATCAAAAGTATACAAAAGCTCAAGGAGATCACAATGTGTTGAATATTTTCAATATTGAATACATAACATCATATTTGGCAGAATTGACTCTTGAATATTGATAATAGCGATAAACAACCTACAATGATAAACTTATTTTGAGTAACTTCATTTGACGTGTCATTTAAGTTTTTAATTTCCTTTTCACACTGCACTTAGCAGGGCACAGGGTGACGGCAAAACATCGTCATGGTGCGAGGGCCAAGGAGAACGTTTGTCAACGTTGCGCCGTACCTCCTGTTGAAAAATGTTCAACATAGGAGACGCCACATCCAATTGAAGCGTTGCCGGCAGAGTGATTTCAGAATGCTAATAGCAATCGGCTATGGCTAAGCGTACACCGGTGAGCTCTCGTCCCTGCGTCCTGCCTCATCGTGAACGCCACGAAAAGCAAGTGCAGTGTGAAAAGGCTTTCAGTGTCACTTTTATGAGGGCTGCATGACCAATGACCTGCAGATACTACGGCCGACCGCGACGGGTTTCGCTTGGACTGATCTGTCATGTTGGCCAGTCACGTGAACTACGTACAAAAGTCCATGCTTTTTATTTGTTTTTTGTTTTTTTTACACTAATCTTCTCAAACCTTTATTTTGGCTGTGAGGGTTACGAGTATTTGAAGTGAATTGTTCTCTTTGCTTTGCCCTTCAACGACTTCAGCTGTTTGTTTTTAAATAGTTTTAAATAAATTTGACTTGCCATATTGTTAAGATAATGACTGCAGAAAATGTGGAAAATATTTGTTGTTTTCCATCCATCCATATCCATATCCGTCATCCATCCATCCATCAATATTCATCATCCATCCATCCATTAACCATATCCATCATCCATCCATATTCATCATCCATCCATACATCGCCCATGTCCGTCATCCAACCATCCATATTCATCATCCATCCATCCATCCACCCATCGATATTCATCATCCGTCCATCCATCCATATTCATCATCCATCCATCCATCAACCATATCCATCATCCATCCATCAACCATATCCATCATCCATCCATCCACCCATCGATATTCATCATCCGTCCATCCATCCATCAACCATATCCATCATCCATCCATCCATCAACCATATCCATCATCCATCCATCCATATTCATCATCCATCCATCCATCGCCATATCCGTCATCCATCCATCCACCCATCCATATTCATCATCCGTCCATCCAGCCATCAACCATATCCATCATCCATCATCCATCATCCATCCATCCATATTCATCATCCATCCATCCATCGCCATATCCGTCATCCATCCATCCACCCATCCACATTCATCATCCGTCCATCCATCCATCAACCATATCCATCATCCATCCATCCATCGCTATATCTGTCATCCACCCATCCATCCATCCATCCATCCATCATCCATCCATCATCTATACCGCTTGTAGTGTTGGAGATGATATCCCATCAGTCCCGTCAGACATCACAGGAAATGCATTATTGTGCAGTTTTTATATTTACTTAAATAATACAGTCTTAAACTTGTTTCGAATATCTAATTCAGTGTACAGTCGTGGCCAAAGTAAGATGGAGAGAGTTGTCAGAACGATTTTTGTGGCCGACTATAAATATTTGAGCACAAATGTGGTTTAATTTCCCAATGAAAGTGTTTCAAACTTAGGAATGCTAATTTTAGGTTTCGATATAGAAATGTGAGAATATCCTTTCAAATGCTGAATAGTCCCGTTTGTTAGAATTGTCATATTGGGTGGAATAAGATCCATTTTCAAACTTTACGCAAGTCCAGATGAACGTGAGCTGCCACACACACGCAGCCCAGAAACTCTCATATGAATCTGGGAGTGTATCTAATTCTGGACACTATTGCAGAAGTCCAAAAACTTGTTTTCATTTTTTTGTGTGATAAGAAAGATCGTCTGGACTGTGCGATCCTTCTGATCCACACATTCTGGGCCATTTCCCTGATCTCACTGAATCCAATTATCTTCTTCGCATTGTGCGTTCATTAGATTCTGTAGCAGAGGAAAATTGTTTTGTAAATCGATGAACTGATGTTTATAAAACACAAAGTCATTTGATAATAAGGGTAAAAATATTGCAGTATTGCGGCTCGTCCCCTGGGGTTTCCCTACATCAGCTGTACCGCTGATTGACCAACAGAGGGAAGGAATGAGCAAAGCAGCCCACTGATGAGGAAAGCGTTTTTCAACATGCCTCTTTAATCATGACGGGGGGGGGGGGGGGGGGAGTACCAAAGAAGATAAAAACGAGAACTCCATAATCGTCACAATTGGTAAATCTGTGATGGGAATCAAATAAAAAAACAGACACATAAATCAAAATACAATAAAACATTGTATTTTTCAATATCACAATGTTCACTCAAACGACAGTATATCATGCCACCTGATGAAATCCCGCTAATTTAATGCTAACGTACAATGTGTGAAACACTGTAGACAGGCTAACAGAAATACTGTAAAAAAACCTTCATACAACTGCTACTTTAACACGCATGGAGTAACAACACGACAGTAACACCACCAGACTCGCTAACACAAAATAACATCAGGTGCAACACATGGAAAGATGTTGAATGGCTAAGTCACTAAACCCTATAGAGCATGCATTTTACCTGCCTGCTAAAGAGGAGCGTGAAGGGATTCAACCGCCAAAACAAACCACTGAAAGAGACAGCAAGTGATAGCATGGAAATGTATTAGAAGAATGCAGGAAAAAAATGGTGTTATTAATCACAGGATCGGTGCAGCAATTGTCAGGAACTATAAATTAGTTTCTATTTCAATTCTATCTGTTCCAATACATTTTTTTTTTTCACCTAGAATGGTGGTATTGTGTTATAAATAACACTATCTTCAAAGTTACTGTATCTATCATAACCAGATGCAAATTCCAGGAAATAAAATCTGGAATGGTGATAACGGTGAAATGGTGTCTCATATTCAACCTTTTGAAGTCAAACACAAATGTTTTCAATCAACAACAAAAATGAAAGAAATGGTCCCAACGGTTCCAATTATTTTCGTGGGGAACTGCACGCGCACACGTAACACATTATTAGTGCACATCTGCATTCAAATCATTACTTAATACAACTGCTATATTGCGAATTAAGACTTGAATTCATTCTGTGACCAAGAAATAATTGCCTAAGCCATTTTTTTTTTGCGAAATAAATTAAATGTGTTGCCTAAATCATATCCTCATGATGCAAATGGTTCATTTTTTTGTTTCCTGAAAAATCTGCGATTATTTTAAGAAAGCGTCTCTATATTAAATGAATTTTCCCAAATTGAAAAGGAATTTTATTCCCTTCCAGCATCCCCCAAAACACCAACAATTTCATGTTTTAAATATAGAGAAATGACACTGCACTGTAAAATAGCAACACAACAACATCACATAAAACTAAAAGAGAGCGTAAAGAAATAAATACAATTTATGAAGTTTAATTAAACCAAAAGTCATACAAACTAGTAATGTGTTGAGCTCTAATTCTGACTCTCTCTCTTTTTTTGCCATTTAAGTGTGGTTAGGTCAGCATTAGGCTCTTCGTCATGCTCCTTGTGAGTGTTTTCATTTTGTGTTAGTGCGTTTGACTACTTTTCCCATTCAACGTGCATCAGCAACTATTGTGCTCATCTTCTTCTTCTTTTTTTTTTTTTTTGCACTTGAGTGACAGCAAATCTGACGTCGGCTCACAATTCAAATTTTAGCTTGCAAAAGAGCTAGCAAGAAAATGCTCATAAGCATTTATGTCATACGACGGACGCGACTGATCTGAACCGCCACCCGAGTGAAGATCTGTGTATGATTGTGTGTGACAAATAAAGACTGTGAAGAAATGGAGGGGGTCATGAGAGAGAAGGTCTGAGCGAGGACGTGTTACCCTATCGACCTCTCGTCCCCATGGCAACAGGATCCGGCACACACACACACACACACCCGGCAACAAAAGCGTTCGGGGTAAAGCACAGGTTTTATATTGCTGTCGGCTTGACGCTCTCGGGCCGTCACCTCGGTAACGTCAGCGCTTCTCAGACCTCTAACATTTGCTCTCTTGCGAGACGTACAAACACAAGCACACATTCACACGTTCGCATCAACAATACGTGAACGCCAGCAAGAGTTATGTCACTTCTGACAAGTCTTTCCTCTTTCACTTTCTGACCCTTTCCTGGTGTCCATCTTTGGCTATTTTGCATGACGACTGCCTGAGATGCAGTGGACCACGCATATATTTGTGATTCAGCACCCGCGGATTTGGTTATTCACATTTTTTTGCCCATTATTTTTAAATATTGATTTTACGTCTTTGGATGGAATTTTTGGTTAGTATTTTCCCCCCCAAAAAATCACAATAAACAATTTTTAGATTCACCTCGGGATTAATCGGTATCGAATCGAATCGTGACCTATGAATCGTGATATGAATCGAATCGCTAGGTACTAGGCAATTCACACCCCTAATATATATATATATATATATATATATATATATATATATATTTTTTTTTTTTTTTTTTTTTTTTGTCTTTTTTAAAAAAAAAATATTTATTTATTTTTCACACTCTGTCCATCCACTGTAGTAAAAAAAAATTATAATAATAACATCCTATAAATGCATATTTTTATGTAAACGATTATCAAAAATTCCTGCTGGCGTCTTGGCCAGCTGCGGCCGATAAGATTTCTTTCCACGGGGCCCAAAATCCCTGGCAGCGCCTCAGAATGGATGACTGAAAGAGCTGAAACGTCTGAACTGAAGGATGAATGTCGAGCTCGCGACGCTTACAACGCTTCTCAATTTAACATTTTGCCGGTTTGGCAGCAAAGATTCGGTTGCTGTCAGCCAAATTCATCAGACTCTTTACTCCCTTTTCTGACTATTTGTGCGCCGCACCGAGTGTGTAGTTACTCATTAGCTGGGGTTGTTGTGCCCTCTGGCCTCCTTTGCCCCACCAACAACACAAAGGTCACAGGTCAAATGCCCTTTGGTCTGCCCCTCCCCTCGCTCTGTTAGACCCTCCCTTTCATCCTCCTGTTGTCTTCATCCTCTTTTCTACGTCTTGGAAGTTGTGGAGATTTTCACTTTGTTGCAGTGAAGTAGAAGAGTACGAGTTGTATATATATATATGTGTGTTTGTGTGTGTGTGTGTGTGTGTGTGTGTGTGTGTGTGTGTGTGTGTGTGTGTGTGTGTGTGTGTGTGTGTGTGTGTGTGTGTGTGTGTGTGTGTGTGTGTGTGTGTGTGTGTGTGTGTGTGTGTGTGTGTGTGTGCGCTGTCAGGGGTTAGGTCAGTAAATGAACAGCTGAGAGAGGTGATTTAGTCTGTATAGAAGCAGCCCAACTGTCATAACAAAGACACAATCTGACAGCAGGCCAAGCAGAGACAAAGAGGAGTCCCTGGCCCCCGGGAGGCATCCCAAAGAGACACACACACACACACACACACACACACACACACACACACACACACACACACACACACACACACATGCTTATGCAGACAATAGGGAGTCAACGGAGGGCTCCCAGAGGTCTTGTGAAGGTCCAGGGGCCAGACTGAGCTGGGCTGAAAGGCCCCAAGAGGTGTCCATTACAAAGCCTGTCAGACATCGCCGGACCACAGCAAGCGAGGCAGTCTTGTCATCCGTGACCCTCGTCACCACCAGTCCAGGAGAGGCTCAAGCGCCCCTGCCACTGAACAGGAAAATAGGTATATATATATATAATAATAATAAAAAAAAAAAAAAGGGCAATGATGATGACATTTCCGAATGAACAATACTGAGCTCTTAAAAAAAATAAAATTAAAAAAAAATAATAATAATAATAAAAAAAAAATTTTTTAAAAAACAAAATAATAAAAAATAAAAAATTAAGAAAAAAAGAAAAAAAAAGGAAAAGAGGTTTAGAAAATAAAGCAAATGGATGCATTTTTTTGGGGGGGGATTTTCTTCCAGGCCAGCGTTCGTCCCTATGGGAGACGTCTGCTCAGTGTGAAGCACAAAGTCTTTATCTGTGGCGAAATCTTCTTTGAACTTTTACAGCCTGTGACCCATTTTAAAGCGTCACTTCTATTATCAACTTTGTCTTCAGTAGGCCTATAATCACGCTATTGGTTTTCAATGTCCCCAATTTGACAAGAACAAGACAACAAGACAAGTAGAGACCCCCAAAAAATTCTACAACTTGAACTTTTATCAGGTGGACAGGAATATATATTTTTTTATATTCTGTATATTGCTGCATTAAGGCAAATGTTTGGCATCAATTGAAGCATTGTGGTGCTGCTGTGAAATATTACTTGGATGCTTTAAATGGTTGGATTTCCATGCAGGACATTGATTGACGCGCTCAATGTGCGTGTATGAGGAATTGCAAGAAGATCGCCAGTTGGCCGATATATAAAGTGCGCACTTGGGAGACCGCGTTTTTGTGCGTCTGCTGTGTGTGATTTGTCCGCCTGCGCCGCGATCCGATCCACCAAAATTGCTTCACACTACCTGCGCCACAACTTAGACCTGTTGTGTAAAGTCTAGTCTACTTTCTGTCACCAAATTGCGCCAGGGTCGTGGAAATAAAAAAATGCTCTCGGTCCACTGGAATGCCTTGCGAGGGGACAGTCTACAAAAATAGGGTCCCTCATGTTAAATAAAATATAAAACACCGTACCAATGGCTTTTAGTGAAAGCTGATTGTTGTGTTTATTAGATAACTTTTTACGCATGAGCCACTGTATTACTTGCTAAACATTTCTTTATTTGTCATTTCATGGCGAATGAGTCTGCATTATACAAGAAGTCGATATATTTATGATTTTGCACAATCAGGTGCTGATCTAAATGAAAGGTAGTCTTCGAGTTACGACCCGAGTTTTCTTCCTACGCTGGCGATGTAACGCAAATATCGACTTAAGTTGGATTCAAGTCTATATTTACATCAAAATACTTTGTACAGTAATTTTAAAAAACAAATTTTGCAGAGCCGACCTAATTCAAACTTAAACTCACGGCGAGCCGACCTGCTCGATGGCCGACCGTTGCTGGAGGTAACAACAACGGCACTTTAAAACGGCGCCATTACTGTCGGAAATACATGAAAAAAAAAAACACGGGCGCCGCAAAGTCCAAACGGCGCAGGTCGCGTACAGCGCAACCCGAGGACTCCCTGTCTGTTATCGTTTGGCCTTAATGGCAAAGGTTCGCGATACACTGCGTGACATTCGAGTTTCATTATGTTTTAGAAAAGAATCCGTCTGCATATTATGTTTTGGTTTGTGTCGTTTATTGCACAAGGAGGGGGCCCAGTTCCTTTCCCAAAACCACGTCGCAATAAAGCTGTCAGATCGGATCAGTTTGAAAACTTGGCATATGAGACACTTTCGCCAACACAGCCTGCTTCACATTTTCTGTCTCTCGTTTAAATAGCAAAAGCCTACTTGTTTAAATGCGACGCATAAATGCGCAATATGATGTCGTGATTCATTTCAATCCTTTTAAAAATAAGAACTTTGTTGTTCACCCTGTGAGCGAAGCAAAGTTCCTTTCCTTCTTTTGCTCCGGTATTGCGTCTCTGGTGTCCTGAAGGCTGATCCAAGCACAGTGAAAGGCCAAGTGTGGCCCATCCATCCTATTAGGTTCCGATTAATCGCGCTTTTCTTCAGAGTCGAGGAGCGTGATGAGGAGAGGCACAGAGCCTCCTGTAATCCATGACCGCCCCCCCCCCTCCCCGCTCCGCACTGCAACCCATCCACCTGCTGTGGCTTTTGTCTGTGCAAAAAAAAAAAAGCCAGTACTGACCACACGACTTCGACACAAGTGCGTGCACTCGAGTCGGCTTGAAGGTTGGGGGGGGGGAAAACTGCTTCTCGTCTGGGTGCAAATGCCACTGGATACGTGTTTGGACCTTGGAGATAGTAAAAGTTGTCCTGGTGATTTTTCAGACTATTTGGGATCGGGTCCAACAAGCCCGCACGCACTCGCGCGCTAACCATGAACGAGCTCGACACGGATGCTGCAGTTCCGCTCTGGGCCAGAGGTGGCAGTCGCGAGTAAAAAAAAAGTGACAAACTGCACAAAGATTCTTTAAGTAGTCAACCAATACTAAGCAGTCAACCAATATATATATATATATAAAATTCCTCCCACGCCTAAAAAAAAAGGACAGATACTTTTTCAAAGAAAATATCTATATATATTCCTGTGTCGCATGAAATTAACAGCAATTTTCCATTATTTTCATTTCTCGTTCCTGATTTTAAAAAGGCCACAAAAGTGCAGCCGGTACAATCGCAAGTACCAATATCATGAAATAAGGCCTGGTATCGGCCCAGTGTTGATACCCGGTACCTAGTAATAATGACAGTTTTACTATTTTGGTGACTGTGAAATGGAGAAGTACAACACAAGCGTGCATTCGTAATGAATCAAGAGAAAAGGACGAGGGTGCGAAAAGTAAAAAATGCAGTCGACTACCCCAGCATCTTGTGACTTCCTCTGTTTTTAGACAGAAGCCACAACTATGCACGTGTTTACTCCTAAGCGTCACTCACTCGGCAGCACACAGTTTTCTCACCCGTGATGGGAAAGTAGTAATAACATGCATATGCGTTATTCTTCAGCAGGAGGACCGCGCGTGTTGCAGTCCGTAAGTTCCAATTTCCTGTGTGTACTAACGGGAGAAGCAGCGTTGAGGCTTTAAGGGGAGTGTATTAGACGGGAGAAGCTCCAGTTCCTTAGGGTACGTTCACCAATCTTATCAGGGTCGTTTGCTACTTAGAACAGGAAATCAGATAGTTTACATTCAGCTGCGAAGGTCCGTCCAAGTATTTCAGGCGTACCGGAGAGGAGCGGTGCGAAAACAACAGTCGACAAGCTCCGTGCCGCCGGAGCTGGCGGGTTTTTCTTTTCACCATCCGAGCCAACGTCATTTTGGGCCCACACATAAACACGCAGCGCAGACTTTAATTTGGTTCCGGCTTCTTGTTTTCTTAGGGCGCTCAACTGCGTCATTTCTCACTGTTGCGACGACTCAGCCCAAAAAGGGGTGTTTACCGCAAGTGTGCAACTCTTTTTTGGCGGCCCTGGCTCGGTATGCAACGTAGACGACAAAAAGAGACCATTTCTCGGGTCTCCTGACGGCGGTGTTCGGTTTAGGTGAACGGTATGAGATTTTTTTCTAATAGGTTTTTTTGGTGAGCTAACAAATACACGCACGCACGCACACAAAAAAATAAAAAATAAAAAATATATTAAAAAAATAATAATAATAATAAAGAGCAATGATGATGACATTTCCGAATGAACAATACTGAGCTCTTAAATTAAAAAAAAAAAAAAAGGAGACCATTTTATAATGTTTGCCAACGATAGTCGCCAGTGCGTGACTGAAACAATGACAGAAACTTGTGTTTGAAGAAAATAAAAATGTATCCAGCGGAACCTGCAGGTGAAGAGATTCAATACAGTAGATCAGCGATCCACCAACCTTTTTTTCCACCACGGAACCGGTTAATACAAGTCCACAACTTCCGCGGATCAGCAACCCAGTAGGTTGGGGGGGTGGGGGGGGATATTTTGTAGAAATAACAATAAATTTGAAGCCGCAAAACAAATATAAAGTCCATGAGTAACTCACTCACCATAACGCTAAATTAAGAACCGCTCACCACAGAGTACCATCATGCGTGGGAATCACCTGTTAGGCCATGCACCTTTTCTTTTTCTTCTTGATCATAAGCTCCTGTGTTCTCTCATCACTGAGCCTTTTCTCCGTTGCAAAGTAACTTTCCAAATATGTCAGGTTTTTTTTTTTTTTTTTTTACACATTTTGCTAACTTGAATCCGGTCATTTTTCAAAATGAAATATTTTTAAGCCTTGGCTAATCAATTAACCGGAAATATAGTAAGTTTTTAATTCTTTCAACTGTGCGGCCCGGTCTAAAGTAGCCCACGACCCGGTACCGGTCCGCGGCCCGATGGGTGGGGACCACTGCAGTTGATGATCGCGAGACCGCCTGTTTACGTCGTAGCCACTTCTGAAGCAACAGACTGCGAACCAAACCTCAATCTTAGGTTTGTGGAAGGCATTTTCGCGCAGGTGTGTATCAAATGTTTGCTTGGCTCGTCTTTGAGTAATTTCGCAAACTGTAATGTCTTAACTGCTAGCTAGCATCAGTTTACCTGTTCAAATGTAAATTGCAGACGGCGTTTCGTCTACTTTCACATTTTTTATGAACAGAGAATTGTTTGTTTAAACTTTTGATGTTTTAAATTTGTATTCAAATAGTGCCTGTAAAAATACAACGTAATTCACTTCACATGGGAGGAAGTACGGCAAAAAGAAAAAAAAAAAGCCGAAATGCAGGACTTGATATTTTAGCTCCACACCACCGTGCTGTCCTTTTGTACATCTATGAAAGCATATTTATATCATCTAAAAGTAGTCGCAATGCTGATGCAATTGTGACCGCTGTTCTCCTCGCCTCAGTTGTATTCTGCTATCAGTTGGCAGACCGGCCGGGCCATTTTCGATCTTTGATGTCTGAGGTCACAGCTCTGGCATTCCCAGTCAGACTCGCACCATGGAAAAACGCAGCGTCAGTCAGACGATCCCCAATTACTACCACACACACACACACACACACACACACATGCACGCACGCTGAACAAATAGAAAGATAACTCTATCCATCTTTAGTTCATATTATTAGGCAACAAATGTCGATCTCTGCGCTTCTATTACTATTTTACCTTTTACTAATGGAAAACTACATTTTGGCATGAATGACAAAATTATTAATAATTGAATACATGGCTGAATAATTGTTACGTACACAAAAAAATCGAAGTGAAATCTAAAATCCAATGCATGCATTAGGCACTGAAAGCACTGTTTAATTAAAACATCCATAGTACAATATAGAAAATAAAAACCCGCCCACTTCCCCCAACATCCCACGAGCATGTCCACACGCAACCTGAGAACTATGTCAAAAGGCATGGCGGGGCACAGAGAAACCATGTGAGGAAAAGATCCAACGGGAGCCCATCCACACTGAGAGATTTGGCAACATGGAGCGGTGCCATCACAGACTGACCGTGTTAGACCCCAATGAGAAGGCCAGCCACACCTCACAGTGCAGAGGCCGCCGCCCACCATGAACAAACACCGGAGCTGATAGACAACAAAATAAAACGATACAAGGAGCTAAAAACTAAAAGACAGTAAGATTACTAAATTAAAACAGTAAGAGCGATCACGTAAAAGTAGGGGTGTCAGGCGTTTAAAATTGTTCATCGTAATTAATCGCATGCCTTCAATAGTTAACTCAAGATTAACCACAAATTTTACATCTGTTGTAAATGTACAATGAAATATTTTTTTTCATACTCTTGTTAGCATAGAAGTGAGAATTTTTTTTTAAACTAATATGGCTGCATCTTTTATTCAGTAACACAGTAATTTCATATTCATAAAATTGAGTTAAAATTAAAAAGATGTACTGTACTGTTAAAAAAGTGTGATATGGATTGGTGTTGGTCATTTTTCTGCCACTAGATGGCATAAACGTTGGTGACAGCTCACTGCATTTGTCTTTTCATTTTAAGAGCTATCTCATCTTTAACAAGAAGTAACTTGTGAAATGATGCACATTTTTAAAATGGTAATATACAACTATAAAGTTTTCACAAATACATGCATTATTACTGCTAAATGTTGACGGTGCGACTGGAATTCCCCCAGTACAGGCTTTCCAAGTAAGGGGCGGTCATTAATCACTTGTTAAAAAAAACGAATTTGGACACTTCCACTTAAAAGCCAAACTAAAAAGATATGTCTTCAGCCTCCACTTCAAAATATCAACAATCTCTGCGAAGTGGACGTCGTCAGGTTGGTTATTCCATAGTTGAGGACCATGCGTGTGTTTTGGTCCCCCACCCTAGGAATAGGTCAAAGGCCGCTGCCAGGGAGAATCTCAGCATCCGTGAGGGTCGATACGACAAAAACCAGGCGAGATAAATAAGATGGCCCAAGAATTTTAAGACATTTGAAAACCAATAAAAGAACCTTAAAAATCCACCCCTGAAACACACACCAGGAAGCCAATACAAACGCACCGGTAATGGGGCCCACCCTCAGTCTATGACCTTTCTCTGCGTATATAAAATCAAATTGGGAAATGATCCTGGAAAGTCATCCCGAGACGCGCACACGCGCACACACAGGAGCAAGCTCAGTCGTAAAACCGCTGGGCTCCAGAGAGAAAAGCCATGTCAAGCTCTGCTGGGGTCCCTGTCAATAATCCTGACAGCTTCAGCACACACACACACCGTGAACACACACACACACCGCGCCATTTGCCAGGGTTCGCGGACACACAATTCGCTGCCTCTATTTCTTTCTCTCACACGCACACGCACACACAGCGGCGTTGTATAACCGGCTGGCCGGGTGTTAAGGCCGAGTAGAGCTACTGGCGACAGGTTGGAGCGCGGGGATGGCCCGCTAAGCCTAATCATACGGGAGAATGCTGTCTGGGGGCACCTGACCGTCAGACCTCTCAGTGTGTGCGTGTTTTGTTTGTGAACATACTTGTTCGCTTACATGTATTTTTGCCCGCGCGTGTCGATGTGTGCGTGAACTCCCCGAGAGGGCGCTCATAATTGGGGCTTATCGCGCCTGGAGATGGCGGGAGGAGAGGTGCCAGGGCTGGATTGGGGCCGTCTGACTTGATCTGCAGTTGGTTGCGATGTCGGTAATGAGTCATTCGGATCCCCTATGAGGGAACTTGAAGAGTAAATTTGGACTTGGCCGCTGCTAAGCGCCCAAATATTTTTGATTGAACCTGGAAATCAAAGCTATCCATCCATCCATCCATTTTCTGTACCGCTTGTCCTCACAAGGGTCGCGGGGGTTGCTGGAGCCTATCCCAGCTGGCTTCGGGCAGTAGGCGGGGTACGCCCTGAACTGGTTGCCAGCCAATCGCAGGGCACGCAGAGACGAACAACCATACTCACAATCGCACCTATGGACAATTTGGAGTGTCCAATTCACCTGCCATGCATGTTTTTGGAATGTGGGAGGAAACCGGAGTACCCGGAGAAAACCCACGCAAGCACGGGGAGAACATGCAAACTCCACCCAGGAAGGCCGAAGCCCGGACTTGATCTCACAACCTTTGCACTGGGAGGCGGACGTGCTAACCAGTCAGCCACCGTGCCGCCCAAAGCTATCTAATAATTGTCAATTCATCGACTTGGAGTGGTTAAAGCGGAAGTCAACCCCCCCCCCCAAAAAATATTTTGGGACAATAATATGGCGTTCTGGTTAATATTGCGTTAGTGGAATATGAGTTCAGCAGAAAAATCCAGCTGTTTTTATCCATCCCAGAGGGCGGCCATTTTGCCACTTGTTGTTGATGAAGATGACATCACAGTTGCTCAGGTCTAAGGTAACAAACAATCACAACTCACCTGTTTTCTGAAGCTGAGCTGTGATTGGTTGTTACCTGAAACCTGAGCAGCTATAGTCAGGCTAGTCAATTGTTTCGAATTTTGTAAGCGAATTTAAGAGTTTGCGACGTATGCCCCGTTCTCATCTGTTCTTCTCTTACGAATATTGAGAAGAGACTCCGCCGCTGTAGGTGGCGGTATATACCACAGAGATGTGATCCACCAGTAATTTAAAAGAAGAAGAAGACCAGAAGATCATATGAGTTTGCTTTTGTAATTCTTGATAAACTGCAGCGTTTCTTTGCTGTTTTCCATCTAAAATTGCATTAATATCCACTCCTTTAATCAATTCTAAATAGATTTCCGACATTGCTTTTGGACTACAAACGTACCTGTGACGTAATATCCGTTCAAAACGTGCGACGCGTATCCGGACTTGCCAGCGGTTATTCGTCAAAACCTGTTCCCATAGCCAAAATTCGCATTTTCCTTTTTTTCGATACACATCAAAATCCACACCCTCTAAGCGTAAAAAACTTTTTGGGCAAATTTTTGACCCTTTTCGAGTTTCTAGCGTTTCCATTCAGTTTTATTTATTTATTTATTTTATTTCTTGAAAATTCTAATAAAAATGGCTTGGATAAAAACGACTGGATTTTGCTCCATAACTCATATTCCACAAATGTAATATTAATTAGAGTGTCATGTTTCGACTAGCAAGGTCACATATAACATATTATTGTCAAGAAACGTTCAAGGTCGACTTCCACTTTAAGGTTTTGTTACCATTATACACACACTCCCTGTGTGACATTGAGCATGTGATGTTTTTGTGTTTTTGACCTTTTTCTTTTCTAACTATTTGATACATATTCTGGCTGGATTTTCTCTCCTGCGGGTCCCAAAGACATCTGCTAAAATGTCTTGCTTTTGCTGCCTTCGCATGATAACGGCGAGTGGAATGGGGAACCATTTCGGACACATCCTTGGATTGAGTCGTAGGACTCAGACACAATAACATTTCTGCAGAAACAAAACAGTCCCGCCATACAACGCTCACTCCACAGTGGGGTGGAAGCCATTAGTGCGGTTGTCATTTAAAGCTTCAGCGACACATTAGGTCGCAGGATAAGTAGACCCTGGTCACCGCAGCTCCGTTTAAAAAAAAAGTCACGTTGTGGAGGCGCATTCCACCTGATATGACCGTTTACCTCACACGTGATTTATAGCAGGTTAGGACTATACTGTATATATATATATATATATATATATATATATATATATATATATATATATATATATATATATATATATATATATATATATATATATATATATAATATATATATATATATATATATATATATATATATATATATATATGTGAGGTAAATATATGCTTGTGTTTCTGCCACTTTTTGGATTTCTTCACAACACGTATTTGCTTACCTCTCATCCCTCGTGGTGCTTTACAGTATGCATCTCTTCTTACTGACTCATGTTTGCCTGCGGATCAGAGAGCGGAGTCCTGCGCTCTATGTTATGGCCGCATGGTCATATGCTGAGCAGATGTGCTTTTATGGAATATCTGGGTGGCTCGCATCGTAGCGTTTGATAAGCAAAGGATCACATCTGACTGCAATGAGAATAAATTTGAGTTTTTACTTGCAATGAATCTGCATGTTTGGCATAGTCTAATAAACAGTGTGTTGTGGAGAGACCATTAGAAAGATTCATGATATACAATGATCGTAACAGCTAATAATTTGCTACATCAAAAAAAAAAAATGTTTTTTTTTTTTTAATAGATCTCTTTTGTTGGAATGTTACTGCTGTACAAAGTAATGTATAGGATCTACAATTATCTTCAAATATAACATACGTATATATGTTTTGCATTTGCACAATTAGACCGGTTTAACTTAAACAAAAAAATAATAATAATAATAATAATAATTTCAATAACAATTGTTTTTTATGTGCTCAATTCATTAAAAAAAAAACAACATAGAGAAGATGTCTTCTTTTGCATTTGAACTGCACACTAACATGTGTTACATGTTAGTGTGTAACTCAAATATAATCGTAACTTTTTATTTTTTATTACATTTTATAACTCAAAATGTTACACACATTCCATGTTCGAAGGAAGAGGCAACTAGTCCGAACCTCAGTGTTCCACTCAACCAAACCAAATGATTTTTAGTGCAAACATAAAAAAAAATTAAAGTCCAGAACTGTAAAAAAAAAAAAAAAAAAAGTGCTAACGTTCACCCAATTACAGTTCCTTTAAAACGTGTTGCTTGTGCGTGCGTGCGTGTGTGTGGGGGTGTGTGTGCGTGCGATATTTGTATGTGTTGCGGTTCACGGTGTTACTAGCTGTGGGTGTTTTGGCTGAGTGTATGTTTTGGCTTGTGTGCGGCCTCAGGCAGGGGGGAAAAGAGGTGAGGGTCAGTATGTGTTTTGGGGTCACTTTGAGGGTCTCGGATGGAATTACCGAGTCACCTCACACATTCGCACACAGAGGCTGGATTCGGCTTAACGGTTTTGCTTAAGTGTGAGCATCAGTGCGCGGAAGCTACTCGAGCTGTTTGTTTTATCCATCACTTGGACGTGACTATCGGGAGCCTGATGCTGTGTGTGGCTTTTCATGTGGATTTTGCCACCCATGACGAGGCTATGCTAGCCTCGGGCATGCGGTTTATCTGCATCTGGGTGCTCGTCAATCCAGATGTTAAGCCGGTGACAGTTTTTGTGTACACGGTAAATCCTGTCGAGTAAATTAAACTCTATTTAGAGTGGGACCTAATAGACTCAGTTAAGAGCCAAATTTACACTCTATTCTATCAATTTGATTCTAAACTGAGGCTATTTGGCCCCACTCTAAATAGAGTAAAATTTACACTTGAAGAGAGTAAAAAAAAAAAAGAGTCACTCAAGGGTTGAGGAACGAACTCACGACCGTCAGCTTGGGAGACCAAAAACATCGTTTTTATTTTACTCTCTTCCAAGTGTAAATTTTACTCTTAACTGAGTTTATTTGAACCCACTCTAAATAGAGTAAAATTTACACTTGAAGAGAGTAATTTTTTTTGTTTTTAAAGTCACTCAAGGGTTGAGGAACAAACTCACGACCGTCACCTTGGGAGACGGCCACTCTACCACCTGAGCTATGCTATTCCTATTGTTTGCTTATATCGAAGAGGAGACAAAAAATATATACATATATTTTACTCTCTTCCAAGTGTAAATTTCACTCTATTTAGAGTGGGACCAAACAGACTCCGTTTAGAATAAAATTTACTCTACACAATTTCCTGTGGTGGATGCACATGAGTGGGTCAGTGGTGTTTTGCTATTGTCCGTGTTGAGACCTTGCGATTTTTTTTCTGTGCGCTTATATTAGTGGAAGCAGTGTGAGTGCATGCGTGTTTTGGGCCTGTAGGGCAGATTTAGGATGACGGATGTGTTCTGAGTATCGTTGAGTGACACCTGAGACACCGCGCAGGGCAGATGGATATCACTCAATATATCATCAATTTAGTCTCGCTCGCTCTTCTCCTTCTCGGACGCACAGACGCGCACACACACGTGCACACGCAAAAAAACGCAAATCAAATGAGCGGCAAACAATGAGATGGGATGAGACGGCAAAGCAAGGGGCGAAGTGGGGGCGGCGGGGGGTTGGACATGCGTGTCAGGTCGGAATGTGTGTGTTAGGCAGGTGAAAAATGAGGAAGCTGTTTTGTAGACAGAACGAGCGTAATTAGTACCACACACGCTGACACATCTTCCGACATTTGGAGAGGCCGGGCTGTGGGACTTATTTGTGATGGAAATTCGACACAAATGCAATTTAGTAAAACGTAGGGATGTAACGATTTCCAAACGGCAAAATACAATAAATAGCAGGATACGAACTTGCACGATACGATATTATGGGGAGGTTGGCGCTATATGTTGAGAAGAAAAAAAAGAAAAGTAAACTCGCAATATTGAGGAAAAAAAAGGACAAAAAACTCATGGGAGAAAAAAAATTAAAATATTGTATTTTTGTAGAAATAGGCTCGGCCATGTCATGGCACGTCATTATTAGCTTAGCGGCAAAAAAGTATTATGGTCAATGTAGTTCACAATGCTGAAATGAAAAAATATTTGCTGCTATGAGTGATTTATGGGAGTAATAACCACCGCAGTGGTCAAAACATGCCTAATTGCAATTAAGCTGAAGTAATAAACTAACCACACGTACGTATAGGTCTTTCTTGAAATGATCTGTTAATGTTTTTGGGTGGTAATTTTAAGTTAAAAAAAAAATGGTATTGAACATCCCTAATTTGAAGTCATCCCTTTGCTGCTCTGTACATGGAAACGATCAAATTCCAATTTTTGCGAGGAAGAGAGCTGCTGTCGTTTTAGAAAATCTTCGAGAAATCCAAAAGTTGATGCTATGGAGGAAACCAATGTGTTATTACTGAAACATGTTAAATTTGACTTGTATGAGCGTTTCTGACAATGTGTGTGCGTGCGTGCGTGCGTTTGGTGTGTGTCAGACTGTGCTATTGTGTCAACAATCCTCCGGCGTACAAAAAGCAGACAGATTGAATCCGTGTGAGCGAAAGAGAAGGCGGAAGAGGTTACTAATTCTCAACAAATTGGCTCCTGTTCAGGACACAGAATCTCGCTGATGACAGACGTGACGTCACGTGACCTCCAAGGTTCTTTTCTACACACTTTTTGGATTTTTAAAAAAAATGTTCAATATTTCTCATTTGAATGCTCTTTTTTTCTCATTCATCTTTTTCAAAGTAACATTCCTCTCGGAGGTTTTCTCCTTATGCATTTCCAACCGGGCTGGGCCGGGCCGGCGGTGATACTGCAGCGACACAGGCCCATTCACTGGCAGACACCCGACACTGAGCCACTGCGCTCTCACACAGATTAACACGGGCATTTATCCGCAGCGCGCATACGATGCCTCCCCTCTCAGCCACACCACTTTACCGCAATTTACCGCTTTACCCACATTGCTGAATTGTGGTTTGTTGTTCAATTAGCTTAAATTACAATCGCCTGATACAAAATCCGTCAAATGTAATCGATTAATCGATTATTAAATTAATCGACAACTATTTTAATAATCGAGTATTTTTTTGGAGCCATTTTTTTATATTTTTTTTTAGAATTGTCCAAATCCTCTGATTTCAGCCTAGCCAAATGAAAATTAATCAGGTCAGCCGATTCATCGATTAAATAATTGATATGGTAATCTAAAATATATTAAATATAAAATTGGAAAAATATTTGATAGTGACAGCACTACCTGATATTCCCTTATTTCTGGTATTCAGGTTTTTTTAACACAGCCACCTTCACTTGATGCTTGTTTGTCTGTCTTGCTGCTCAGTGGAAAGTATATATGTACTTTTTTTGTCATTCACTCCCAAAAACGCATTTATACGTTTTTATGTGTTTTTAATTTTTTTATGCTAGTGCATACAGGAGGCTTTGATACAGCTTCTGATATGAAGAGGTCACTTAAAGCAATGGTAGTTGTTACAAAAAAACGGCCAGCAGGTGGCAGCAGAGTATAAGAGATCAGCCCTTTTTGTCAGTGTTTTCAACAGGTTTGTAAATAATGATGAAACTTAGCTATATTCTAATGCTAATTGCTGCAAAACGGAAACAGATAAAAATATACTTTTTTCCTGATCAAAGAAGAGACTCTAATCTTTCTTTTGGTAGGTTCCATGTTTTTATAGCAATAGAAAACAATATTCTGTAGACCTTGCAAAATCAATCAAAATCCAGTTAAACAGCCGAGAGCGAAAGGGGTTGCTTCAGTGAAAATGGCTGGAGTGAATGAGCAAAAAAATTATAAAAATGTGTTTTTATAATTGTAAAGTCAGCTGAAAAAGGCTCCACCTCACCTGCTACCCTGGCAAGCCAGTATACAAAATGGATGAATATTCCAAGTAATGTGGTGAAAACAATAATTGCAATAATTGATCACACTTTTACTGTTTGCGGGTCAGTTTGAGGCAGAAAGTGGAAATGAAAATATATGACTCTTATATGATTCTCCGTGTGGCTCATCACTCTGTGTCTGTCTGTTAGCACCTGAACCCTCTGTTGAGATCTTATCTCTCAATCATTGCATGGAGTGCATTCCTGTTAACTACACACACACCTGCATGTTGGAGGCAAAACATCAAAATACGAAGCAATCTCAAGTTACTCTCAATCGTGACTCCAGTCACATTTTTTTAAGAACCCCTTTCCCACCGTATGTATTTGATTTTACATGCAAAGGACTGATTGGTCATGTAAAACATTGTTGGTACCACTTATCAGTAGTGGTGTGCGATACTGCAAATTTTGGTATCGATACGATACCAAGTAAATACAGGGCCAGTATCGCCGATACCGTCATCAATATTGATATTTAAAAAATATATATTTTGTGTATATATATATATATAATTAAATTAAGGTAGCACTATCATCTAATTGCTTAATCTCAATAAATGTTCAACCTTTAAGAGACTTTTGTGATGTTTCCTTTTTAAACAAAAGGACAAAATTAGCACAAAATAGAAAATACTTTATCAATGTTTTCCCCCCGGAAATATTACAACACATGACAACATAAAGAGATGAATTTGACCTGCGCTATTCATACTAGCCGTGGTCCCTGCAGATTTACAGGGAAATGCCCTGAAGTTCAAACCTAATCCCACCCTTCAGCACCTCCTACTCCTGCACATGCACACAACCTACACACACACACACACACACACACACAAGTACACACACATACATAAGCCACTTTTCTGCTTTGGTTATAATAATTAAAATGTGGTCAATTTTGCACCAACAGGTATCACTTTGTTCAGTTCAACCTTTGAACCATGTAAAAAGTTTTTTTTTTATTACTTTTTTTTTTTTATGTCAAGCTTGTGAATTCAGGATGCTTGTGAATGAAGCTTGTATGTTTACACTGAATAAGAAGAAGCTAAAGTCTCTGAAAGTAATGTCGATTTAAATGGAATATGACAAGGTGCCTCTCTGGAATTTGACCATGCTCTCTCACTCTCACACAAATATATGTTACTCCATATTATCAGAATTTTCAAATACAGTTGGAACATCTGATCCAACAAATATCTGTACACAAGGGTGTGCCGCAGGGTTCTCTGCTAGGTCACCTCATATTTACCATCTCTGTCAGTCATACTCAAGTGGCAAAATCTGGGCAGATAAGCCATCCGTTTTGAAGTTAATTGCCTTCCATTAACTTTTTTCCCCCTCAACTTCAGATCCAGGACTCAGGCATATAATGTTGCTTTGTTTTCTACTCTTGTTGGAAAGGAGACAGAGATTGAGAGAAATGCACGAGGGGCCTCTTTTTTTTTCTCTCTGGTTCCAAACACACCGTCAGAAATTGGGAGAAATTCATGCGAGTAGCTTCCATCGAATGTCGACGTTTTAGCTTGGCTGTTTGAACAATTTCTTCTTAGCCATGACTCATAGATGGTTTAATCCAAAATGTCATGCTTTGTAAATTTATGTATATTCGGGTATTCATTTTACAGCACTGTAGTGCATTGACAGGTGGCATTTACTAGAGAGATTTTTCAGGGCCGAAAACCGCAACCCAAGAAGACAAAGACCAGATTGCACACTGCAAACAGATGATGGAATGATCCGGCAACCTGCTGGTATGCGGAGGGAGCCTTAAAACAAGGAACTAATTGCCAATTGCCCACAGGTGTGCACCTCCGTGCTCAGCTGCGCCACCTATGGGCCACTAACAGATCATATGAAAAACTTGCAGGAAAAAAAACATACATAACTAAGACAGAACATAACACAAGGCCGCCAATAACCGAAAAGTCCAGCTCTTATTTTTTTTGGGGGGTGGGGGGTTAAAGCATATGTTTATTGAACAACTTTTAGGGTTTGTAAAATATTGGCGTAAAAAAAAAAAATCGTAGTCAATAGACAATCTAACAAAAAGTTCCGGGATCATCTAAGGGGCAGTAGCATGTTTTCAAATGATAAATAAAAACTTAAAGAAAGTGTTATAGTATATATAGTAAATAAAGTATACCAACATTTCAAAATATCTGAAGTATTCCATTTTTACTTATACGAGTTTTAATTTCAAACAAAAACAGAAGGTTCAGAGAGTTCCCAAAGTCTGCAGCATTTCTGAAAATGTCAATAATGACTTCCCTGAAGTTAACACTTTTTTTAAAAGGATCTATTGTCGGCAATATGATTCGTCAAAATGCTGAATAATCGGCGGCAATAATCGGTCGATCCCTAGTATTTACATGATGCGCCTCTAGAAATATAATAATAATAATAGGTGACTTGAGTATTCACGAAGTTGTATCTCCTCGGACAATCTGGTCTAGCTCATCTCCGCCAACTCTCGTGGGAATCACTTTTTATACGTCTTAGCTCAAGTTGGAAAAATGTGCCTGTGAGTCAGCTTCCCTTTTTTACGGAACTCATAATGAAATGTTTAGCAGTTGTGTGTCTATTCTGGCAATTGCGCTTAATGATGAAAGATGTTGTGGCAGCCTGCATAAAGGTCTGTCTGCTTTGTTTAGGCAAAAGTGAAATAAGCTTGGACCGTGATCCCATTTGGTTCCATTTGGACCAATAATGGGAAAGCGTTCTCTGACGTTACTCTTTTTTTTTTTTTCTTTCTTTTTCATTTGTTTCTAAAATACCATCATTTGCCCATGCGGGCATAATCATACAATAAACAAACAAAACTGCAATCAAAATCGTTGGCATGTTTACTACTGCAGCATTTCTTATAGAAGTGAGCGAGAACTGTAAGGTGTTGAGCATCTGTAAGGCATTTCTGTTATATTTCCAAAGTGCCAAAATTAAAGTGATGTTCAGTAAACAAAATCACATCTGCAGCAAATTAAGCAAGCTGGGGAATCTAATTGGATTGTGGTCAGCTACTGATGAGGAAAACCTTCTGCTTTTCCGTCTCTGTCAAGACGTTTGAAAATTGATTTTTGACTTATTTCACAATTTCCAGCATCACTTTCAACAACTGGATGGAAATGGAAGACGTTGGTAAGTTCACGTCATTAGATCTAAATCTGCCCAAAAACAATATTAATGAGACGGAAGATGTTACACGAGTCTTAAAAATGTCCATGATTACAAATAATGGGTTGATTTAAAGTGACAATTGTTTGTTTTTAAATGTTTTACTCTCTATTAAAGGGTTCAATAAAGGTTATGTTGCTCATCTGTCTTTCTGTTTTCCTGTGTCGCTTTTCTTGGCCATGATGCTGTTTTTTTTTTTCTGTGTCAAATATCAATAAAGTATAACCAATGTTGACTCCAGAATGATACTTGACGTAAATACAAATAAATAAATGAATACATAAATTGGCAACCAGTTCAGGGTGTACCCCGCCTACTGCCCGAAGACAGCTGGGATAGGCTCCAGCAACCCTGGATGGATGGATGGATACATGAATAAATAAATAAATTAATTCCGTTCCGTTCCGTCTTCAATTCCGCTTATCTGGGGTCGGGTCGCGGGGGGCAGCAGCTTTAGCAGGGAAGCCCAGACTTCCCTCTCCCCAGCCACTTCAGCCAGCTCCTCCGATGGGATCCCAAGGCGTTCCCAAGCCAGCCGCGAGACGTAGTCTCTCCGGCGTGTCCTGGGTCGTCCCCGGGGCCTCCTGCCGGTAGGACATGCCCGGAACACCTCCCCAGGGAGGCGCCCAGGAGGCATCCGAACCAGATGCCCCAGCCACCTAAAATTTTTTTTTTTTATTATTTATTTTCTGCAACTTTTACAACCATTACAAAGACACACCATGATATACAGATGAGTTCACACTTGCCAGTAGCCAGAGTCCATCGACTGTATAAGTCCAGACACGGAGAGAAGAGATGCAGCTGGGCAGTAAAGGATAGGACAGGGGAGGAGATAAGATACAGCTGGAGCCGGAGACTCAGCACAAGGTCTGACCCAACAATGTCTTATCACTTTAGAAAGCATAAAATGATTCTGTGTGCCCCTAAATTTACGATAATAACACCGCGGGGACGTATGAAGGGGTGGGGGGGGACGGGGGGGGGGGGGGGGGGGATCATGATCTAATTAAACTGATACATTTTACAGTCACATTCTTCTGTTTCTGTAACCTTGACCTGAAATAATTCACTTCACTTCAGTTCAACGCACCCGAACCACAGTCGGCAAACGAGCTATGGTTTTCCGTTGTTTATCTAACACAGGGGTGCTCAAGTTCGGTCCTCGAGAGCCCCTACCCAGCCTGTTTTCCATGTTTCCCTCCTGCAGCACAGCTGAATCTAATGATCAGCTAATCAGCAAGCTTGGCAGAAGCCTGATAACGATCCTGATCATGAATCAGGTGTGTTAGTGGAGAGAAACGTGGAAAACAGGCTGGATAGGGGCTCTCGAGGACCGAACTTGAGCACCCCTGATCTAACATGTCGCAAAAGTGGATCAAATCCACCGGTTTGAACCGACATCCACTGAGAACATTTGCGCGGATTTGGAACGTTCACCAGTAGGTCGGTGGCACACCTCGACACGTGCGCCATCTTTTTTTTTTTGATCAATCAAGCAATCAAATCACCGTTTCACACATGCCTGAGCGACATCTGACAACATTTTCATAGTCACTGAAGCACATGCGTTTCTGATTCCGTCTTCAAGCGTTGGGAGATTCCAACACCTTGGTCCATAGACTTTCAACTTGATGTAACCCCACAGGAAAAAGAAGAGAAAAAAAAAATCACATGGTGTGAGATCAGCTGAGAGGATTCCATGTGGCTACCGCAAACCTATAAATGATCCGGGAACTGCTCTTCCAGGAATGCGCATACCTAATACAAATAATGCACCGGGGGCACCATCTTGTTGGAAAAAAAATAAACTTGCTTCATGTTAGATACAGCTGACAGTTTGGGGACACCGAATTCCTGAAGCATATGGAGGCGATTATCGCCGTTGACATTCACCGAGTGTCCTTCTCCATGATGGAAGAAGAATGGGCCAATTAAGACAGCTGAGGAACGAGCACGCCAGATGATTATCTTGGGCTCCCTGATCGAGCCTTTGTAGAAATATCTTGAGAAAAGTTCTTTACATGTATTCACATAGCAAAACGTAATTTGTGGATCTAACAAAGTAAGTTTCTGGTCGGAACATGCTCGCATAAAATGGGACATACAATAACTGCGGCTCAATGATTTATTTGGCTACATTGCGCAGTTAATTCATGCCAGCGAATCCACATCTTAAAGAATAAAAAATGCCTAATTAAGTACATAAACGTAAGATAAAGGACATATGGTCAAATCCAGAAAATGGCGCACGCACGCACACACAAAAAAAATCCAGGTATATGAATCTGTACGTACGCATGAATCCAAGCACATTCCTTTCGAACGTCTCATTTAATGTGGAATTTGGGGAGTACAGTACAGGTCATTTTAAAGTCATGGTACCCTAAAAAAGCACCGTTTTAAAGTTTTAAATGCTGATGCGTTTCTTGTCTAAATTCACAGTCCTCAGCATGAAATGGAAGGTCAGATCTCGTTTGGATAAGTCAGCTGTCAGATGTTAAAATGTTGTCAAGTTTTGTCCACATTTGCTGAATTGCTGATGTTGCCAATCACATTATCAAGGTGGAACTACGAAGGAGAACGTTTTTTGGTCTGCTCCTACACACAAATTGTGTGTGCAAAATATACTATATGTAGACAATTATTTTCACTAACAATCAATTATGTCTTCAAAAAGTCTTATTAAAACCAAAAGATTGAGGCAGTCTGCAATTTGGCATATTGTGACAGTCTGGGGTTAAAAGTAGGCTAAAATCTGGCGGTAAGAGAGTAGACAACAGTTCTAGCATAATTTTCTTTGATTTGGCAAAGAAAGGTACCTGTACCTTTTTTTTTAACTTTTATTTGTATTTTTTTTTCTTTTCTGGAGAGCACAGTATTGTTTATTCTGTAATTTTACAGATTTGACATCATCATTCTCTTTTTTTTTTCTTTCTTTTTTTTAATTAATTTTTATTTTGTATGTGGGTGAGTATGTGCATGTGCGTGTGTGCGTGTGTGCATGCGTGAGTGCGTATTCATTAGTTCACCTAAAACCTATTAAAAATCCCATACCGTTCACCTAAACCGAATACTTCAGAATCCGGCTAGAGTCGTGAGGTTGTCAGGAGACCCGAGGAAGGATCAAAGAAAAGAAAGGAAAGTGAAATCCAGCACCGACCAGACATCACCTACTACCCACCGGGTTACCAACCAGAGTCTTTCACCAACCCCAGAAACATCTACAGTCCAACAAATTAGGGAGACCTCAAGAGACCAAAGGAGAGACTGAGGAAAGGAAGGAAGGACAGACGAAGCAGAGTGAGATCCACAGACACCAGCCTCCACCGATTCAACGACCCGAGGAAGAAGCAGATTGTGTTCGAGTTTCGAAAGATGCTGGTGTGGTGGATCTGGCATGCATGAAAATCTCCACCAAAGAGGGGAGCCGTCGACACCTCAGGGCCCCCCAGGCCGCGGCAGCGCCAAGGGACGAGGTACCTTTACCAATGATAAAAGCAAATAGTCCACTGTCACTAAATCACATTGAATATTTTTTAAGCAAAAGGTGTATCATAAAATATAAAAGTAAAAAGGGTTACGGTTGGCTAGGGTTAGGGCTAGCTAGGTAAAATAATACAAAGAAAATATATATAAAATAATTTACTTTTATAACTTTATATACATCTAACAGATAGGAAAATAAACTTGCTATTTTTTGTAATTAGATTCTTATCTGTCACAAATCGTTCTTTAAATCAAGATAAACATTTTTAAAATGTTGCACTTTTATTGAGTGAGATGAGCTATGAGCAGTTAGCAGCTGGTGGAGAAGCCCTTGTTGCCAAGCACAGGAATGAAACATTTCTTGCAGCAACCAGGTTTGCACACAGCTCAGGAGAGAGTTGGCTCACTCTTCTTTACAGAAACTCTCTAAATCCTTCACGTTTCTTGGCTGCCACTCAAATCTTCAGCTCCTTCACATGTTGAGGTTTGGAGACTGACTAGGCCACATCATGTCCGTCTTATATATTTCTTCTTTAGCCACTCCTTAGTTGCCTTAGCAGTATGTTTTGGTTTCATCGCCATGCTGGGAGACCCATCCACGACCCATCTTGAGTGTTTTGCTGAGCAAGGCGGTTTTCATGCAAGATTTTACTGTACATGGCTTGGTTGATTGGCCCATCAAAACAGTGTTAAGTCACCCTGTACCCTTTGCAAAAAAAAAAAAAAAAGTCCCAAAATAATAACGTGTCCGCCTTCATACTTGGCATTGAGGGTGATGATGCCAAGTAGCTCAACTTTGGTTTCATCTGACCACAACCGTTTCGACCAAGCTCGCTCTGAGTCATTTAAATGTTCTAAAGATGGGTCGGTCTTGCCTACTTGAGCAGAGACCTTGCAGGCACTGCAAGATTTGAGAAAGGCTCCTTTTTCTCTGTGCTCGGCACGGACGGTGTATTTAGCCTTAACCTAAGAGACTCCACATTCTCGCAGGCTCCCTAATCTAAAGTGAACTGTAGTGGTAAGCTCAAACAGTTATACATGTTTCTATAAAGAGTGATGGTGCCTTCCGTGTTTGGGTGAAGACTGCAGTCAAAACTTTCCCCCTAGTTAAGTGAGAGTAATCTTCTAAACCGTCATCGGCAGATGCTCACTTTGTAGAGAATGCTTCCGCAAATTTCTGCGAGTACTTTATGGCGCGAAGCCTCGAAAAAAAAATACACGATCCGAGCACCGGCACAGTAGTAGGTTTACGTCCGTCGATCCGGGTCAGTACAGACGGTCCCTTCTCAGTCCGTGTATTTTTACGAGGCATCGTGTCATAAAGCACTTGCCAAAAATGCACAAGAATTTCTTCTGTCAATGATGGGCCGGTATAACGACAGCTTTGCTTAGCTCTGCCGCTCGTCGTTACCTCTTGCAGGCAAGGGACCGAAGACAATTACTCCACGCTGGCTGGGCTTTCTGATGAAATGAAATCTCTGATTGCCTCGTCCTCATATTGTTAGAGCCTGTACGAGCAACTGTTTTACTGCATTTTGGTCCACCAGCTTCATCCATTCCACATTCTTGACACGGTCGGTGAGATTGGTTCTTTTCTGCCTGTGTCTTTACCCCCATGTCCTCGTCCTGCTTCCATACATGTTCAAACCTGCACTCGCCAGTATTTCATGTCAGTTAATTTTCAGTGGTGTTGACAGGTGGACGGCTTCTAAGCAGAGAATGAATTATGTTGTTTATGTAAGTATATTCAGGTGCATGCTTGTATGTTTATTTTCTTGCAAGTATGATTGCATGACAGATACGGTAGAGATATTTGACAAAAATTTACATTTTTGTAAAAGAGCTTACAAGCCAGGTAAAAGTTGTGCACTATATAGATATCGAATATGCGTCTATGCATGCAAGTTCCCAAGCGCTTCAACTGTGTTGTAACGACTGCATCTGAATCCGCTGCTCTGGGTTACTACGATTCAGTCCCCACGGAGCTCCGAGCACTGTGGGAAAACCCGAAGCATGAGTGTGCCTGTGAGCATGTGTGTATTTCTGTGGCTTTTAACTCCGTGAGAAAGGTGTGCTTGTGTGGAAAAAGTAGACTTGTTCAAGACAAGGGCACAATACATCCTTTTCTCTGTCATGCGGGTCCGTGGAGTCATATTAAGCTCAATCACCATACGGCAGTGGTGTTATTTACACGTGTAGGAATCTATACCCGTTTGTGGATATCCTGCCGATTTATTTATAACTTTAAATGTGTACAGGTATTTTTTAACATTATCTGAAAATTTGGCAATGTGGAAAACAGTCATTGACAGATGGTAGATCATTAATTTAATGGGGTTGGGGTTAGGGTGGAACAACCATATGATTTCATCATAGCTACAAACAAGCTAGCATACCCTAACCTAGTGGTGGGCAAACTTGGTCCTTGAGAGCCAGAGTCCTGCAGGCCCTTCTCCAACACAGCTGGTGCTGATCAGCTCATCAGCAAGCTCTACATAAGCCTGATATCAATCCTGTTGATTGGAATCAGCTTGTGATCCTGTTGATTGGAATCAGCTTGTGCTGGAAGAGGGAAAACTCCAAAACTGCAGGACTCGGCCCTCAAGAACCGAGTTTGACCACCGCTTCTACTCACTTTTAGGATGCCGGTGTCACAAAAAGGGATTAGTCAACGCTAAAAAAAGCTTACATACACAGTCTCTCTTTGTGTTTGCTGCTAATAATAGTGGCTGTAACTTTGCATATACTTATTGTGTGAATGCTGAAATAATTCCCTATTATATATTTTTATTCCACCGTATTTGTCCTTCAACTACTTCTACATTTCTTGCCTGATTTAAACCATTCCAACTTCAACATGTTCCAAAGAGTCCCACTTTGCGGGCTATTATTTTTCTCATTCCTAAATGGCACTGTTTTCACACAATTCTACATTTGCACCACAAAAATCCCCATTCATTTCAAATGAGACATTCAAAAATTCACTCCCATTCGAAATTCACCTTAGGGTCAGTCTTCAGCACCCTCCAAATTCTTTTCTAGCAACAATTGCACATTTTCCACTAAATATTGCATATTTTTCACCAAAATATTTCTTAGGTTAGATGTGAGGGTTAGGTTTAAGATTATAATCGTTCCTATTAGAAATTCAACCTAATTCCTATTCAAAATTCAAACGTTTAGTTCAGTTTTTCCCACGATTGGGCATAATTAATTTGACACAGACCACAAATATCATCTCCCAAATGCCCTCTATCCTGGATCTCCAAAATATTTAATATTGATGACTTCAACAGTTTGCTTTCTTTTGAGTGTACGTATCAAAACGTGTTTGTAATCTTCCCACAAACGCCTTGGTGCTTTGCATTAATTGATTACTTTAAAAGGGACTTTGACAAGCAACAATAAAGGCTGCAACCGCCCGCCGTGCTCGACCCAGGAATAGTTCCCAAATCTCCCGGGAGTCCCTGTTCAAAGCGGTTGTGAAGAAAAAGCGCATACTTGTGTTTGTCCGTTTCCCAAGCCATATGTCTCTGTCATGTCACGTTTCAAGACGGTGTTGGGTGTTCGGTTTAGGTGAACGGTATGAGATTTTTTTCTAATAGGTTTTCTGGTGAGCTAACAAATACACGCACGCACGCACATACACATACTCACCCACACACACACACACAAAAAAATTTTTTTTTTTAAATAAATAAAAATAAAAAATAAAAGAGCAATGATGATGACATTTCCGAATGAACAATACTGAGCTCTTAAAAAAAAAAAAAAAAATAATAATAATAATAAATAAAAAAATAAAATAAAAAAGACGGTGTTGGGTACACGGACCTTCTGTGTTGGCCAGGTAAACAACAAACAATTCTACTCACTTCCACTGCCATCTGCTGCCACCCATAAATGACGAGTTTGATGTGGTGTCACTGATGGATCACTGATGGATCACGAGCAGCAAATACAATTCCTATATGCTATACAAGTCACAACAATCATCTGGGTTTCTGAAAAAAAAAAAAAAAAGCCTGATTATCGGATGTCTCCAAAACAGGGCTGTCCAAGGATGTCTGAAAAGTTTGGGAACCAGCCCCAAACTTTTACTGAAACTGACACAATGGAAAAAAAGGTTTACAGAGTAATGAAACATATAGACACACCCTAAACATGTCCCAAGTGGAAAAGGATCAAGAATACTCTGATTAAGATCAAACCAAGAGTTTGCCTGGTACGACTGGTAACAGTTTTTAAGTCTTTGATATTATCTTTATAGGTATATGTGAAGCCTAAGTTCAACCGGGCTCTTGCTAATAAGGCTGAGTGAGAGCAGTGTTTAAAGAGAGAGTAATGGTCCACTACTCGTTTGATTTACGGCCTCCCTAATGAGTCTCTCTCCCTTGTGTTTGTGTCTTAGCATATCAGCGGAATAATAAATGATTTCACTCAAGTAACTCCTTAAGTTTCAGCTATTTCTTTTGACTGGCACTTACACTAACACCTAAAGTTACACACAAATAGCAAGAGAGAGAACGTTTTGCTCGACACGCATGAGCATTCTGGGGGTCCGGTTACCAACGTTGCGCTCTCATTTTATTTATCCGTCAGTCAACATTGTTATCCTCACCCAATCAACGAACTTGTCATTCTTAAATGTTAAATGCAATGGCATTGTACAACAATTGTGTTAAATATTTCCTAAAGGTATCATGGAAAACAACTGGAAATTCTGCACTGAAAGTAGAGTCCACTACCAGCGTGTGTGTGTGTGTGTGTGTGTGTGTGTGTGTGTGTGTGTGTGTGTGTGTGTGTGTGTGTGGGGGGGGGGGGGGGGGTGTGTGTGTGTGTGTGTGTGTGTGTGTGTGTGTGTGTGTGTGTGTGTGTGAGTGTGAGTGCGTGCGTGCGTGCGTGCGTGCGTGCGTGCGTGCGTGCGTGCGTGCGTGCGTGTGTGTGTGTGTGTGTGTGTGAAGGCTGTTTAACTTGGCTCCAGTGACTTGTATGTCATGCCAGCCAAGAAAGACATCAAGAGCGACCTCACACCGCACATGCTGAATGTGCGGCAGTTGCCTTTCAATGGCCTTCTGCTGAGTGGCCCCCCAAAAACCTCACCAAGCCCAAGTAGTGACCTGAAAACACTTGTCTTGCATAATATTTTCCCTCTTCCCCCCGGAGTTGCTGTGCTTGTTTCCTCAAAACTGTTTCGTCTTTTTTGTTTCTCTATAATTTTACAGCAGTGCGGCGACTCTTTGAAACCACCATGACAAATGGAAATAAATAATGTCGTAGCTTTACCGCCACGGTGCCACCTTCTAATTTTATTAGGGAAATACATCTCTCTTTAAATAAATAAAGGTCGGCTTTCTCTGAGGCCGATGCAGTCCTCTGCAATTTTTTTGTTATACGACTGGGGTGTTGCCGGACAAAAGTTACAAACAATATGTCGTCTACTAATGTTCTGGAGCTACGCTAAGACGAGCACGTTCTGTACGTGGGTTAAATCTGCCGGCATCCCCCTCTTGATACACCGAAACCAGCCCAACCCAACTGTATTTCTTTCCTTTTTTTTTTTTTTTTTTTATTAGTTGTACATCCACTAATGGGGTTGATTTATAGAGTGTATGTACTCATGCGGAGATGGATCTGTTTGAAGAGAAATCTAAGGTATGCAGCTCAAGTCCTCTGTCATAAATTCTCGGTGTGGCTTTTAAGCTTTAGGACCTCACACTAAGGAGGGCATAAGAAACCCGTGTGTCAAAAATACATTTGCTATACATTTTGCAAAGCTAGTTGTGAACAATACAGAAACTTTGGATTGTCATGGAGAGCCCTATCTATCTATCATCCATCCATCCATCATCCATCCATCTATCATCCATCCATCTATCATACATCCATCCATCTATCTATCTATCTATCTATCATCCATCCATCCATCATCCATCCATCTATCATCCATCCATCATACATCCATCCATCTATCTATCTATCTATCTATCTATCTATCATCCATCCATCCATCATCCATCCATCTATCATCCATCCATCTATCATACATCCATCCATCTATCTATCTATCTATCTATCTATCCATCCATCCATCTATCATCCATCCATCCATCTATCATCCATCCATCCATCCATCTATCTATCTATCTATCTATCATCCATCCATCCATCCATCTATCATCCATCTATCATCCATCCATCCATCCATCCATCCATCTATCTATCATCCATCCATCCATCTATCTATCATCCATCCATCCATCCATCCATCCATCCATCTATCATCTATCTATCATCCATCCATCCATCCATCTATCATCCATCTATCATCCATCCATCCATCCATCCATCTATCTATCTATCTATCTATCTATCATCCATCCATCTATCATCCATCTATCATCCATCCATCCATCCATCCATCCATCTATCTATCTATCTATCTATCTATCTATCTATCTATCTATCTATCTATCTATCTATCCATCCATCCATCCATCCATCCATCCATCCATCCATCCATCCATCCATCCATCCATCCATCCATCCATCCATCCATCCATCCATCCATCCATCCATCCATCCATCTATCTATCTATCTATCTATCTGTCACCCAAACATTTTGAATGGATATTGCTTCACAATCCACTCAAAGTTGCGGTTATCTTTCTATCTGGTACACCCTCAACGGGTCATTTAGACATTTTTTTTCTGTTGTGGTAAGCTTAGCTAACGTTAGCTAGAAGTGGGTGGGATGTGCAGCTCTAACAAAACAAAAAAAACCTGAATCCAATCAGGCTCCCCTCAGTGGAACTGGTCTAGAACCGCTGCTTCCAAGATGGACAGCAGCTTGTTCTGAACTTCCCAACACTATAATGTTTTGGTAGTGACCTCACCATCCATACTTGTGGCTTTTACTGGCATGTTAATGCCAAATTTTTCAGGCACAGAACAAATTATGAATCCTTTGGTGCCACACTAACTCAGTTAGTTTAGGCAGAGTCCATCTGACTTTGGGCGAGAAGCAAGGCACACCCTGGACCAGCCCCGGTTAAATAAATATTACTTAAAAATTATGCTAACCGCATTACTCTTGCATTAAATATTTTTTTTTACACAAGATGCTTATTGGTGCATTAAAAAACATCACTGCTGAATAAATATACAGTAAATTGTGGGTGTGTTGGTAATAAATAAAAAAAAATCTCACACAATTACACCTCTGACTACGAACAGTCGGCCTAACTTTGAAAATGTGGCCTCCAAAACAAATGATTGAGACCCAACTAGAAATAAACCAATTGAACATATTCCTCTTATTGTAACACTATTACAATTTCTATTCCTCCATCCCCCTTCCATCCGTCATTACGTTTTCTCTCTTTTTTTCTCATCAACCTCCACCGCCATTGCCTTCCTCTAAAATAAACTGACTAACCCTTCTTGTGAAACTCAATCCTCCATAGCACAACACTGAGAGAAGTACACCTCATAAAAGCCCTTGGGGCTTTACTCACTTCAAACACAGGCAACGATTAAAAGGTCATGTCTGTTTACTTACAAGCCTCTCTGAAGCTCTTTAAGTTCCCAACACTTCCTAATTCAATTACCGAGGGAAGCTGCAGTCAAAGTCTGAATCTTCAGAAATACACGACCATGTAAACGCCCTCAAACCAACTGACACACATTACATGCTGAGAGATGATTTTGTGGGACAAATTTGAGTTTAGCTGTCCCCCCCCCAAAACCCCCCCCCCCCCCCCCCCCATTTATGCTGTTTCTTGTTCGTAATTTAGGAAGTCAAGTTTCATCAGCGAGTGTGCTTGCTTTTCCAGGCACCAATCAATCCAGAAGAGAACTGGATGAGGAAAATGGACTCTCGGGTACACCCGGGGTCTCAATACGGAAGGACGTAGCTTTGGACAGCGGGGTTAACGGTTCACAAAATATAATTGCAACTAGTTAGTGGAGAGATGCTAGTATGGCTTCTGAAGAGTACCAAAGTGTCCTTGACCAATGAGTGCGATGCTACTTCTTGAACATGGGAAGGGGATTAGCCGAGTAGTCAGAGAAAGTCTAATGGCACCCGCACTCCCAACATTGGGAGTTTCAGTTACGCAATAGTGGTTGGTACAATTTATTGCTTTACTCCTCACCGCTTGGTGTAGAGTGTACCTTGACGGACATAAACAGACTCCTTGGCCAGGCATGACTGCCGGATTGAAAACAGTAAACTCTAATCTGTCTCGTGCATGTGAGATGGCAACTGCTGAATCAGCTCCAGTGTAGTATATAAAGTGCCCACGGAGTGTAAATTATTTCTGCCTGATTAATTCAGCAAAAAACAGAGGAAGGCATTAAGCATTGGATGTTTTCTATAGGCCATACTCGCAAGTCTCGGACTTCATCGAATCGTTCGTCTACACAACCCCCCCCCCCCCCCCCCCCAACTACCTACTCTTTATTTAGATTCTTATTATGGTATTGATGAGTTATTAACATTGTTTTTTAGTTTTAATTCATATTTTAGCCGTTTTGGATTTAGTTGACTCAGTGTAGGCTCAATGAATTGTATTCTTGTCTGTGTTACTTTCATGAGGAAGTGCAACGAGTTCATACATTCATTCGCTATCTCTAAATGGGAGGGCCGGTCTCTATTGGTCGGAAGGGAATTGGTACAATGGGAATTTTATTAATATGATATGATACGATATATTTTTATTTTCCCCGTGAGGAACTTTTTTGGACTTCGTCCAGCTGCAGCTATAGTATAAAATACATTATAGAATAACACAAGTGGTAACAAGTAAAGGAGTCAGGCTTATTATTATTGTATTTTTTCTAATCTGATTTATACCCATGGGAACAGATTCTCTTGTATTTGCTGAGTTGTGGCCGGGTGTGTTGTGGGCTGATGGGAGGAGACTTCTAGTCTCCCACTTTTCTGAATAAGTATTGATGCCCCACGTTGGACGAGACAGACAACCTGATAGAACACGGCTTCAGTGTCATCAGCCTTTTGTCCTCAGAAGCTTCTGATAATTATTTACCTTTGCAAAGGGACTTCTTCACCAGGATCTCACCATTCAGTTAATTGAACACGCAAAGAGTACAATACTTAATATTGTCTACTCTAACAGTATGTATGACTCTTACCTCGCAATATATATCGAATATACATACACTTGCTGTGCCAGATTTAATGAAAAACCTGTTTGAGAGCTGGACTAGTTACGGCAGAGAATGCCTGTATTCAAGCAGCCCTTTGTCGTACGGCAATACCAGGCCCAGATTTAGTGGCGGCTTGCGGCTAACATACGGAGCTCCAATAGCCCACAACAGCTGAGAAAACACGGCTCGTATGTAGTTCGCTGGGATGCTAGTATGGCTTATATTAGCGTAGCTGCTGTTTATGCTGCGCAGTAACACAGTAACGGAGCGCCCGCACGAGCGTCACATCTGCTGTGTTTAACGTTCTCGTTGTCTTTTTGGTTCCCTCCCATCGGTGGGCGCCACGCAAGTCACTTACACGATTTGTTTGGATTTTGAGACAAGCACTGGGGGGGGAGAGCCAATTTCTGGGTGTCGTGGGCATCGAACCCGCGCCTTCTGCACGGAAGACAGCCGCATGCAGCACTTCACCAGCAGCGCATATCCTGTGTTTAACAATATGAAAGCCAAAACCAAAATTATTTGGCCCCGCAGGCGAGTGAAACCGCAGGCTGTTAACCTCTGGGTACACGCGAATACGCACTCGCATGCTGCTCGACAGTTTAGTAATCAGGAACACGTTGTAGCTGTGACACAGTGCAGCAAAAAGGAAGCTTGTATCTGGAGTATCTTTGCACTTTTGGGTTATAGAAAGTGACAATGGCGTTGTTTCTTGTCTGTGCTATTGTTATTGGTCTCGGTTGTTTCTTCCATTTTATGTATTGATATGGAGCTGTTTTCACCTTTTGTAGCCAGCTGTTGTATTCTGATTTTCATCCATGCGTTCACACAGAAGGGCGCGGTGCAACAGTGACGTAACATTCCCGGCCTTTAAATGCTGTTTAAAGGGACTAAAGAGAGGGACGGAAAAAAAGGCTGGTTTGTCATTAGGCTCTCCACACTCAAACCCGCATATTTAGAGATTATCTGCAAAACAAATTATGCACTGTATTAAATTCAATATTTGTATTGGCCTTGACAGTATTAGCCTTTCAGGATGTTACTAACAACATTGACAGAAAGTGATGACAGAGTGAAAATGTTTACCGATGGAGAGAACTTTTGGGGATAAAACAAATCTCCACCAGGCGCATTAGTTTGCAAAACTGTCCACAAAAATCGAGGCAACTCAACCTTTTGGTTGTTAAAAGCTTTTTTTTTAGCCCTTTTGGATAAAAAGGCGTCTTCAACATCTTAGAAGTTAGGGTATTTTTGAGAGCAGGACTTCATTGCTCCGAACTATTGACCTTACCGCAAACGCCCGCATGACCGAATAAACCAATCAAGACGCAAGACGTCATGTCTGCATCAGCAAAGAAAGCAATCCAGCTCCTGGTGGTGCATTGCGTGGTTATCCGAAGGCCAGAAGAAAATCAATATAAATGGTTAAACGCCGCAGTCACGGTTTGTGCAATAGAGATAACCGTAATCCCGATCGACTGGAAGGAGGTGTCCGCCGGACACTGTCCAGTTTATTTCCTTGCCCAAACCCTCAAACAAGTACGAAAAATATCTGTGGTGGATCTCCAGACTTGACTTGCCTTCGGCCCTGTCCAGACGGAAGCAAAGCCAGCTTTGTTCGGAACAAATCTCGTACACACACACAGAAGCATTTCAAGACTTGCGTGTGTCCAAAAGAAGACGCTGAGGACGTTTAACGGCTGTAATGTATATGCCAAGCCTGGAGTGGCGCTGTAGCGCAGCCACGTGGAGTTAACGTGTCGAAGAAGAATCTGCGAAGAAGACAAACACTTTTTTTTTTTCAAACGTTATTGCAATCTACAGAACAAACATGTATCAAAACAGGAAAAAGACGAACACAGGAGAAGTGACAACGGCGGGAGATTCAATTAGAACGCCGCTTGTTGAACGTGGGAATAAAGAAGCAAAATATTTTGCTGCAAAATTATAAGCAGGCTAAGGAGGCTACGCAAAAACTACTACGACACGGCTAACCGCCATTGTTGTTGACAGACTGACGGTTCGCACGGGTCGCGCGAGAATTGGCGCATACGTCATCAATCTGCGACAACGCGTCGTCATCGAGCTGCGACCATTACGTCATCACCGGAGGAATATCCTGCTTATGGTGTCCAGATGGACGCGTACGGGTTGTCTTTTTAAAATGTTTCCACTCTGGGGCCCGATTACAAAAGTGAACGGTCGTGTCGACGAACGGCCTAAACGGTAAGACACTTGTGAGAATACATTGAAACTGGCTTTCAGGTGGACGGGGGCCTTAGCTAATGATATCATTTGGTCACCATTGAAAAGTGTTGATCATTTCGTATGATAATCATAACCAGACGGTTGGCTGCTCTCATCCTTCCAACCGCTACCTCCTCACTCGGCCCGTCAATGGCGTATGCTCACCATTGGGCGAGTGCTTTATGACGCGAACCTTCGCCAAAATACACGGACTGAGAAGGACCATCTGTACTGCCCGGGATCGATGGACGTAAACCTGCTTCAGTCGGTGCTCAGTCCTTTTTTTTTCTTTTCTTTTTTAGGCTTCGCGTCTTAAAGCATTCGACAAAAATGCGCAAGCACTCGCTGAAAGGTGGACATCCGACAATGATGGGCTGATACAACAAACTTTTTTTAAAGTAAATTTCCCAACACTGTCAGCATTGTTGCTACGGGGGTAATTGTTTGTCACTGCTTCCAGTTACAGAGATGCTCTCCGGTATTGAAAAAAATGTGAGTACTGACACTCACATTTTATTTTTATTTTTTTCAAAAATGTGAGTACTGACACGGCGGCACGGTGGATGACTGGTTAGCACGTCCGCCTCGCAGTGCAAAGGTTGTGAGATCAAGTCCGGGCTTCGGCCTTCCTGGGTGGAGTTTGCATGTTCTCCCCGTGCTTGCGTGGGTTTTCTCCGGGTACTCCGGTTTCCTCCCACATTCCAAAAACATGCATGGCAGGTGAATTGGACACTCCAAATTGTCCATAGGTGCGATTGTGAGTATGGTTGTTCGTCTCTGTGTGCCCTGCGATTGGCTGGCAACCAGTTCAGGGTGTACCCCGCCTACTGCCTGAATCCAGCTGGGATAGGCTCCAGCAACCCCCGCGACCCTTGTGAGGACAAGCGGTACAGAAAATGGATGGATGGATGGATGGATGGAGTACTGACACGTCATGACCCGGGATCATAAGTCAAGTGGAGAAAACGCTCCCCGGGTCCCAATAGAATCGTAAACATACTGAATACAGGAACTACACGTCCGTGCTCAACGCGGACGTTCGCACACTGAACGAGATGAGGTCAAAGCTGAGTGGTTCATTCATGAGGAGGTCCCAAGGGATGACGGGTTGTGCCCCCCCCCCCCGCCGCTTCCTCATAAAGGACGATTTATAGAGTGTCCTGCAGCGCGTCTCACCTTTTGACAGCTCGTGACCTGTTTGACACATCTGTCTCCGTCTCAACTCTAAAACAGTCAACATATGACTTTGGGAAAATGCTCCATCTGACCTTGCCACAAGAGGTTATAATTACTTGCGTGTCTGATACGACATTGATTGTTAGTTACTTTTAGGGAAACATGGCCTCTATGTACAACACTTCAGGTCCATGTTAAGTGGGGAATTCAAAAAAAAAAAAAAAAACACACATCAAAATCAATTAAAAAGCAAACAAACATGAAAATGTTTCATGATAAGTTCATAAAAATCAAATAAATACATGTTTAAAAAAAATAGTTTTGGGGTCACCTAAGTGCATATAGTAAGTACCCTTGTGTTCCTTTTTTTTTGTAAATTATTAAGATGATTATCTGGCAAACATTCCCAATACATATCTTGTTCAGCCAGTGAGTTATGCTAATCAAAACTGAAAGCTTTGCAGAGACGCGGCCAACTTTTTAATTGACTCGACCCTTCGCAAGCCAAACGTCTGCGATTACTCAAGAGTCATCATTGCTTTGCAAAGAGCTGCTCATGAATCACACTTCGTGTTGTGATTCACGAGCAAGTTAGTCTGACATTAACGCAGACGTGATATTTCGGAGCATGTGTCAATGTAATAAGCAAACATGTTATGAAAAACGTTATTGAATATGACAACGTCACCGCGCGTCCATTTTCTATACCGCTTTGTCCATATTTTACGGCCGCGGGTGATCGGGAGCTTTTCCCAACTGACTTAAGGTGAGATTCAAGAAGGTTCGACAGTTACTCAGAGGTCGGCACGGCAATGAATTTAGAGCGTACGTCGTTTGGCAAACCAGTCAGGACACCTTTTACGTCAAAGCCCAAAAAAAACTGTAATCATCAATTTGTCAACGTTATTTTAACCGGGCTTCTGTCATGGCTAAATTACAGCCACTATATTAGGGACGACAATAACGTTCATGGCCGCAATCTTCCATCATGACTAAATTACATTTTGTCACCACTGTTTTCCTCTCGACATTGTTTGTTCTGCTGCGATTCTTTTCCACACAAACGTCAGTGTTTCCGTCATTCGTCAGCGTAACGGATGTCCGTCATTGCCGGAACGAGGAGGTTTTGCTGGTACTGACCCGGTTATTAATTATTACATTGTCGGACAAAAAAGCCACTTCCTAGCGATGCTGGAATGCCGTCATTTGTTAATCGTCACCAAAAATGGCCGTCTGGACCTTCCGTCAATATTGACGGAATGCCCACCTCTGTTTTATGCAAGCAACTAGTGATGGCAAAATGAAGCTTCGTGAAGCATTTGCGATATTTTTTGACTCCTCTAGATGGTGCTCTTGGTTTAAAGATAAATGCAAGTGCAATGGAAATGGATTACATTTGCATTGCATCTTTTGAATCATGAGTGCCATCTAGAGGAGTCAAAAAATATCGCAAATGCTTCATGAAGCTTCATTTTGCCATCGCTACAAGCAAGCACACAATTCGCATTTGATGAAGACGAGGGGCCAAAAACATCTTGACAGAAACCTGCTCCTGGTATGTGCCAATTGAACGAACATCCACTTGCAGTTAATTGATGCAGTTCAGAGGACAAAAAGCAACAAATTAAGTCAAATCCTTATTTTGAAACGTAAGTAGCATCTCGTTTCATTTGTTATAGTCGTTAAAATAAAAAGAATATGATCAGAAATAGCACATTCTTGAGACACCTCATTATTTGCCTTATAATGTAAAATTGCTTGTTTTTTTTTTGTTTTTTTGTCGATTGTTTGATCTAACACGGTGACTCTAAAATAAAGAAAAGTTGAATTTATTTGATGATTTGCGGAAAAAACATACTTTTTTGGAATACATTAGATGGAAATTCTCATTACCATATTTTCAAATTGTGTGAAAAACTAAATTTCACGCTTACATTGTTGTCACATTGCGCAATAGACTCACATTCCAAAAAAACAAACCAAAAAAAAGTATTAAATGTTTGGGGAAAGTTGAGCATGAAGGTTTTCACCACCCAAATCACTTATTACACATTTTCTAAGAGGAGCACAATTTCCAGTTAAAGCATGCCTCTTTTTTTTTATGTTTATAGTTAAAATGCAGTTTATGAGATGGACTGCATGATATGCTGAATGTTGGGCACTTCTGAGAAACACCGCCCGGTTTTCAACGACTTGAGAGAAGGAAAAAAAAAAAAAAAAAAAAGTTGGAAAGCCCATACAGCTCTCACAGTTATCACTCCCATCAGATGCTCGATGATTTATAGCGACATGCACGGCACACACAGCCCGCATGTTGACTTTTGCTTTACTGTAAACTGCAAAGAAAAAAAAAAAAAAAAAGGAAAGGAAAGTGGAGGGGGCGGATCACTTTATTCTGAACAGGTAAGCTGTACGTGCTAAGATCGTTGGTGAGTTTGAAGCAGTCAAATCAACTTTTTTTCTTTATTTCTGAGCACAACAATAGAGCAGAGAACAAACAATGCACGCCTGTTTGATTATGTCACATTCATCATCAATTTTGAAAATACAGCTACACACTCAGGAAGAAATCAGGAAATCAGTTTCAAACGGTGAGCGATGGGGCATTTTTTGCAAATCTGCTTAAATTGGAATTGTATTAATAATACAATACAACAACTTAAAAAATGCAAACAAAGAAATTGGACAGGTTGGTGTGTAATGTAAACATTTGTTGATGAAAACAATATTGCTCCATTTATCCTTAAGATTCGCACGTTCAGTTTTGCTAAACCCATTTCAACTGCAATGCCAAAATGTTTTTGAAAATCTGCCATTTGTTTGAAAATATAGAATGCCATGCTGAAGAGAGATGAAAGGAAGATAGTTCCACAACCGTCAGAAGGTCATCGGGGGGGGGAACAAAAAAAAAAGTTTTTCTGGGAAGATGTCTATTCATCCATCCATCCATTTTCCATACAGCTTGTCTTCATTAGGGTCACAGGTGAGCTGGAGCCTATCCCAGCTGACATTGGGCAAGATATATATCAGGCGGACTTTCTAACCACGACTGCAATGTGCGGCCTATTTCTACATGCATCAGTTCGTTTTTTTTTTTTTTATGTTTTAACTTGGGGTGTCAGGCGATTAAAATGTTTTAATTGTGATTAATCACATGGCTTAAATAGTTAATTCACGATTAATTGCAAATGTTATGTGTTCTAAGTGTACAATTAAAAAAAAAATCTATGTTGTCATACTCTTGTTGACATAAAGGGGGCAAAAAAAAATTTTAACTAATAGAAATATGGCTGCATCTTTTAGCCATTTATACGGTAATTTCAAATTTATTCATAAAATTTGAGTCCTGTACTATAAAAAAAAAAAAGTGTCATATTGATTTGTGTTGAGGTAATAAATCTGCCACTAGATGGCATAATTGCATTTGTAAGACTTTGGTGACAGCTCAGTGCATTTCTCTTTAAATATTAAGAGCTATCTAATATTTAACGTGAAGTAACTTGTAAACTACAACTTATCACCCCAGTCTCCACAAATATATGCATTATTATTACATTTATTACTGCTAAATATTGACGTGGACGTCCCCCATTACAGGCTTTACAAGTAAGGGGCGGTCATTCAAGAATCTTTGTCCAGTTTGTCACTTCTTTTTTTTTACTCGCGACTGCCACCTCTGGCCCAAAGCGTAACTGCAGCATCTGTGTCAGGCTCGTTCATGGACGCGCGTGCGAGTACGTTCGCCGTCTCAAAGCGACGGCCACAGTTGACAAACGAAGACATGACCTCAAATGAGGTAAGAAAAACTCCGCCCCCTCACACGCTCGACTATAAAGTGAAGATAAAAAGATGATAGATGCAGTCAGAGTAATATGACCTTTTTAAACGGCACAATGCACCTTCAAAAAACGAGCGGCGTTAAAGGAACTTTAGATGAACTCAAAATGAACGCACTCATTTTGACATGTGCAAATATGGTTAGCATCACATGAGTGAAATCCCTTTTTTCTCGGCCAGCCATCTCGATCTACCGGGTCGCAGCCACCTGTGGTTTTGCAGGTGATATCAGAGTTGTTATCTTGTGGAGTTCCAACTTGACACTACGGGCTGCGGGCATGCCCCAATTGGCAAATCCTATGTTTGTGTGTGTGTTTGTCCCAACCTCCGAGATGTGCCAGTTTCACGCGCTGAATGCCATCAATTCGCTTTATCAGTTCATTTGTTTAATAGGCCTCCTCGCATTTCATATTGAAATATTTCCCCAATCCTCGCCCAGCCAACTCCGCCGTTGCACGACAGTCAGCAAAATATTGCACGTTTTAATGAGCTTTGCAGTTCCGGTGAAAGGGACGAGTGATAATTTTTTGCAGGATTATTTATGATATATTTGTTTTTCTCGTTTTCTCTGTTCCTATCAGATGGTCGTCTGCAATAACCGCCTCACATCAACGTTTTTTATGGCGAACTATCGTGCAAAGAGACAAATAGCACAATCGTTTTAAGTGAACGCTCATGCAAATATTTGAATGGGCCAATCAGGTGATTCAGGTGAAAGCTGGGCCAAGAGAAAGCATCTCAAGCATCTCCCAAAGGAACCGTGACTAACTCGAACCACCTGCACTGTTACTGAGCTGGCAACCAGGAAATAAGAGCGTCGGGAGAAAACCATCGACCATGTGTGTTTTGCTAGCGCGACCGTCGAAATCAATATCATACGGCAGAAGCTCAATTTATCGATTAATAGATCGGAAGTGTCGTCCGTTAGAGCCGATTGTCTTACTTTTGGACGGCTAAAAACGATAAACGTATTATTTATCTCAACTCAACTTTAAAACAAAGCATTGCTGCATGCAAAGTGCTGTACGTGGAATGGAAGTCAATCATGCAGCGAAGATAAGTCAAACCAGAACAACAACATTGTAAGTAAGCAAATTAATAATTGATGTATTTGTCTAATTCATTTTGTTACATAACTGAAAAAAGCAGTAGGATCAATCTTACATTTTCTGCCCCTTTTCTCATTTAAATTTCCCCTTTTAGCAACGGTATTTTAAAATTATCATAATCTTTGTCATCGACTTTTTTTAGGTTTTAGGAGCTTTTTAAAAAAATACTCATCACTTTAGTTCAAAATCTTTGTATTTTTAAGACTTTGTTCCTTTCAAACTGTGGTTTCTTCTTTGTTTTAAATTTGTTGTTTTATTGGTATATGATCTCATGTTTTTTTATTACAATATTTTAAAATCAAATAAATCCTAGAATCTAACTACCTTATATTTTTATAAATAATCATTTTCAAAGCTTTATTTTATGTCAACTAAATTTATGTCGCCAACAAATGATGCACGTTGATACCCAGATTTCAACACTGTAAGCGACGTAACGTATCATCATTACGTTTTATACCCAGCAATGTTAACGATGCTTATATTTGTTGAGCGTAAAATCGACTTTTATTTAGCAGAACCGCTTCCACATCTGCATGCGCGTATCACGCACAAGCGTTAGGTACAGAATCTACATCAGAATCTGTAGTCAGGTTGAGACTGAGCCCGTGGAAATCCACGGCCCATTTGTGCTGCCTGGCGGGTACCTGGGCCCTTGTAGCCGTAAAACTGGTGTGACCCGTGTCTTGCTCTCTGTGGGCAGAGCGTCCACATTCCAGGATCTGTCACGCTCCCATCCTTAAGTAAACCCTGCTGCTGCGCTCGTCCACTGGAAGCAGAAGCCAGGGTTGCTGAACACATGGGAATCGTGCGCGCGCTTGGGAAATAGGGAATGTGAATATCTTGATGGCGTTCTGAGTCATACTGGAGCAGACGAAACACTTGTTGTTTGTTACAGATCCGTATTGAACTTTGAACTACGTTACGCCGGAGGGAGCCGCAAAACATTTGAATATTGTGATGAAGGAAATTGTGTGTTAGTGTTAGTTTAATGTATTGATGGCGCAAGAGCGAATTAGAGCTGAACTATGGCAAAACAAATATGCAGCGTCCAATACTTTAAGATTCATTTTCTACCTTTCATCTTCCGTTTTTGGATATATATATTTTTGTCATTATTCGTTTTTGATACATTTTTAGACTTTTCTGCCTTTTTGTCAAATTTCTGACATTTTTGGCCGTTTTATGGATATATAGTAATTCTCTGCTACTCCTTCCTTTTTTTGGACATTTTTAGAGCTATTTTTTTACTTTTTTCTGCCTTTTTTTTTTTGCTATCAATTTTCTGACATTTTTGGCAATTTTGTGGACATTTTATGGTCATTTTTCGGATTTCTTCTTTTGTTTTTGGACATTTTATGGTTACTTTTGAAAAAAAAATCCCTGCCTTTTGTTAAATCAATTTTCTGACGTGCGTGCGTGTGTGTGTGTGTGTGTACAATCTATGTTAATTTTTGGGATTTCTTTTTTTGATTTTGGACATTTTATACTAAGTTACTAAGTTAAAAGTTTTATTTTCTGTCTTTTTTTTTTTTTAATTTCTGACTTTGTTTTAATCTTTTTCATTTACCTTTTCGTCTCTTTTTCTGACAACTTAAAATTTTGGACTGACATTTTTGGGATATTTAATTATTCATTTTTTTAAATCTTAATTCATTTCAAGAATATTTTATCTAAAAAAATATATATATGTAAAAAAAAAAACATTAATTTCTACTCTTTTTTTTATAGAACTACAAGGAGCCACGTGGCTAGTCAATCAGATGCCGATGGTTGCTAAAACTTTCGCTAATGCTAAATGCTATCGCTAGCTTGGTTCGCGGTAAATAAGTAAGAAAACACACTTGCCAGATACATTAACTTCCTCGCTCAGCATTCTCCAAGCCTGCTTCTTATGTTGTCGAGCTCCGGACGTTCACAGACCGACAATGATTATTTTATTCCTCCATTTTTTTTTTACATGCTACGTTACAGCCTTCGTAAGTGACTTTTGGATTTGGTTGGCTGCCGTGACGCAATGCGCGCCTTGCGGTTGAAATTTCCCAGCGAGCAAATGGGGCTGGGCCCCCGACGTCTATCTGTTCGCACCTATCTCCGCCCAACTCTTGAATTCAGATGTAACTTACACACTTCGCTCTTTCACACAGGAGGGCCTGTCGCCGTCTTTCTCAATTAGGTTGACATCACCTCCTCCCCTTGAGACCAATCTGAGTTGACATCCGTGCATATGCTGTCTCCTCAAGATAATGAGAGTGAGACAAAACAAACCACCAAAAAAAAAAACAGCCACGCGTGCTGCTAAACCCGTAGAGGCAAAAAAATAGGTTTTAGCTTGCGAACGCGGGACGTCATTGCCTCCGCCTCCGCCGCCGCCGCCGCCGCCCCTCGACCCTCAGTTCAGGTTATTGACTTGCCGAGTTTGAATTCTGAAATGAAATTAGCGACTGTGTGTTTATTCGTGTCTGTGTGTGCAGCTGGCTGACGCTGCAGTCATTTATACAAAGACACCTGGTTGTCTTGGAGTACATAATTCTTTGTGTGTATGGTCGCGTGTATATATTTTGACAGCTGGGTCGAAGCAGGCAGGCAGCACCGTGTCCTCAGACGTCCCATAGAAAGGCTGACCTCTTGACCTCACACTTCAATCTCCGCAACACACGACGAGCAGCCACACACTGCTCTTAATTCAGCTGCAACTTTACCAGGCTGAGGTAAAAAAAAAAAAAAAAGCATACAACAGTTCAATTTAAGGCGCATGTGCCGCGGAAGGACAAAAGCTGCGGCAACTCAAGGCATTTCTGTTGTAACTCGCGGTCAAATGAAAGCTATCAATTATGTGTCCTCAATTAGATTGACGCACTTCCGCTGGAACTTCTAGAAGCTCTTAAAGCATACAGTTGTAAAGATAGAGTAGGATAAAAAAAATAATAAAAAAAAAAGATCCCAAATACAGGAGGGTATTATACAGGGGGCTTAATAAGCAAAAAATAAATCACATTATAATAATAAAGTAAATAAATACAATTATATAATAATAAAATAAAATACATAATAATAAAGTGAAGCAAACAAAAAATTAATAGTTGTCAAAAAATATATATATTTTTTTTTAAAATAGAATCACGTTACAATTTATAGCGCATTTCATACATAGTTTCAACGAAACTCAATATGCTTCACATACTGTAATTAAAAGTACATTTAAAAGCAGTTACAGAGTTAAAGAGATTTACGTAAAGAATTAGAAAAAATAGCTTGTTAAAAATTACTAGAATATCGTAAACTACAAGAAAAAGATTTTCGAAAACGTGATTTGAAAAATATTTTGAAAGGTTTATAGATACGGGAAAGGAGCATGTTTGTTTTTTATTTTTTACCTGGATTCCAAAGCATTTACACTATATTGTTATGTTTTAAATCTTTAGTCATACTATTCACTCTGATAATAAAATATATCAGCAAATCGGGTGACTGTGTTATACACAAATACAGAGAAAAAAGTGATTTTTACAGGTGAATTTTGGAGGGCGTATTATCCACAAGTGCGTGTATTCTGTTTATTTTTCAATGTATTTATTTATTTTCGATTTGAATTCACTTTTTCCTTATTAATTTCTCACATAATATTCATAGTGTCCATTTAACATTCTTTAATGGCATACAAGTGTAGCTAACTTATTTTGAAATGCGAAAGTAGGGCTGTGCAATTGATTGAAATTCAATTACAATTTTTACACTCCACAATTACAAAATCAGCATAATCTTAAAAGAAAGATTATTAAAACACATTTTTGAGTTGTTGAAATATATACATTTGCAACTTTTTCAAATTTTAAACTAGCTAATTTTGTTTAATCCAAAAGGAACATGCATAAATATAGTGTTTCAAAGGATTTTATTTGTCTTAATATTTTTTGCTATTAACGTTTAAACATTTTCAACAATTTTTGAGTTGTTGAAATATATACATTTGCAACTTTTTCAAATTTTTTAATAATTAATTTTGTTTAATCCAAAAGGAACATGCATACATATAGTGTTTCAAAGGATTTTATTTGTCTTAATATTTTTTGTTATTAACGTTTAAACATTTTCTTGTTTTGTACCAAAACATAAATGATCGTCCCACATGCTGCACTCCAATTTCAAGTTTTTGCCAACATAAATAAATTAATTAATAAATATTGTTATAAATTCTGTTTGGTCCAAAAGGAACTTACGCAATTAGTGTTTCTATTTTTTTTAATTGGTCTTAATATTTATAAATGCATAAACTATTTCTTGTCTTGTACCCAAAAAATAAATAATCGTTTGAATAATGGTCATTTCAATTACTGCCAAATTAATCGTTTTTTTTTTTTTTTTTTTTTTAATCAAGCAGCCATAACTAGAAATGCTGGATTGTTTTCATAATGTGGTCGGTTAGTTTTCAAATGGTCAGACATAACCGAGTGTGCCTTGAGGCAGGTGCACACAGGAGAGCCTTCATGTGGGTTTTCTGTAATGCAAATCCGCCCATTTTGGTTTGGCTTGCGGCGGCCAGCAAAAAAAAAATGATCATAACAAGATTGAAAACCGTCCTGTTCACCGTTTATTAAAAATTATCTCTACCCGTAGAAATATGCTCGGGTAAATTATACTCAAAATAGACGGCATTGTCATATTTCGGTGTCGTGAGCCGCATCGACAAATACTGGTTTACAATCACAGTGATGCTGTGCCTGTGGCAAAAACTGCTGAATAATCAGCTGTGTTTTTTGCGCAGACCTTACACTGCCTGTACGCGTCTGCGAATGCGTGCGTGCGTGCGTGCGTGTGCCCGGCGGGCACTGAGTGAGAATACGTGCATTGTTTATCACATTCCTGCTGTGTGTAGGGAAGCAAGCGGAGAAACTTAAGCCTAGCGCGCGGGGCTGTAAGCTTGCCGTTTTCCACAGGCTAGGCTGTCCCAGACAGAAAATTGAGGAGGGGAGGGGCCTAAACGGCACTCGCTGAGAGAAGAGAACGCTGCATTTGTCTCCTGCAGTGTGTGTCAGGGCATGTGTACAGTAATGGAGTGTGTGTTGGGGCGGCGCAAAGGGGCTGTGTGGCATATGTTTTCCCTGACTTGGCCCACTGTGGGTTCGAGCAGCCTCGCAGTGACAAGCTCTTTAAGGGTTATTATTGATTCTATCTAGACTAAACGGGTTTCACTGTTCAGTGGAACATAAACACGAGAAACACTAGGCTCTGTGTGCGTTTGTGAGTGTGCAAGTGCGTGCCCGTGTTTGTGCTAAGATGTTCACGTTAAGGGTGCGAGGACGGAGGGACGCGAGATGTTCAAATGTTTCGCAGCCTTTCTTGACCTTTAAAGATATTGAGTCGTCTTGCTCTAACATAAAATAGCGATTATTAGAAATGAGGGTGTCAGGCCATTTAATTTTTTTTATTATAATTAATCACATGACTATTTTCATATCTGTTCTAAATGTACAATACAATTAAACGTTTTCATACTCTTGTTAACATAAAAGTGGGGAAAATGTAAATTCATAGAAATAGGACTGCATCTTTTAGTCATTCAAAATTGAGTTAAAATTAAAAAGATGTACTGTAATATAAAAGTGTGATATTGATTTGTGTTGAGGTAATTTTCGGCCACTAGATGGCATCATTGCATTTGTAAGACGGTGACAGCTCAGTGCATCTTTAACATGAAGTAACTTGTGAAATTCTGCACTTTTTTTTTTTTAAATACTTAAAACCAATCTCCACAAATATTTGCCAACCAATCTCCACAAATATTTGCATTATTATTACATTTATTACTGCTCAATTTTGACCTGGATATTTCTTCCGCGTTGTGACTGGAATTCCCCCGTTAGAGGCTTTCCAAGTAAGGAGCGGTCATTAATCGTGCGTTCAAATAAAATGGTGGCGTTAAAGGAACTTTAAATTCACTCAAAATGAACGCGCTCATTTTGACACGCCTATTAGAAATAAATGAAAAATAGAATGATCCTGGGACAAAAGTGGTCTGATGAGACCAAGACTAGTGTCTTTGGTTCAAATGGTGTCCGACGTGTGTGGGCGGCAACCAGCATGCTGCTCTGGATGCCGCATTAATGTTGCCTGCACTAGAGGAGCTACACTTCATTGAGGCGACCATTAACAACCCCAAAGACAACCAGGAGGAGAAAATAAGCAGTCCTGGAAAATAAGCACATCATCCGCATAAACTGCTGACGCTTTGAGAAGAGTTTTGACATTTTCACTTGGAGGTAACTGCTAACCAACCGCTTTTCCACCTTACAAGGCGCTTTACATCCGACGACCCATTCACCTACTGATGACGCTCAGTATCTTGCTCAAGGATACTTCCACGTGGTCACAACGGCACGGGATCGAACCCACAACCTCTCGTCCCGTGGTCTTCTCACATTCATATCTAGGTGCGGAGTTATTTTGAGATAACAGTCAATTAAATTTACAATATTATACAAGCTGGACATAATTATTGCACACATGGCACTTTCGCCACCACTGCCTTCGCTGCAACTCGAACCCCGAACACTGCTGTTTAGATGCTTTTTCTTAGTGGGGACCTGATCAGCGGCAAACAAAAAACTGTGTGTGCTTGCGTATGTATGTGTGTACTCGTAACTTGCCATGTTTTTTGCATAGTGCCGCTGTGTCGGCGGCCAAAACAAACAGGCCTAATGAGAAGCAACACTTGGGACAGAGAGCGAGAAAGAGAAATGGCGGCAAAAAAGGGAGCAAGCCAAACACACTGAGCCGGCTGTTTGTCGCACGTGGGCTTAAAGGATCCACTGTTCACTTGTGTCCTATAGCATGGCCATCACCTTCATCGGCCTGCCCTCCTTCCTGTCCCCAGACTTGCAGCCCTCTATTCACTGCGGGTCCAAGTGGTGGGTGAGGGGTTGAACGAGGTGACTGACAGCAATTAGAGGTCGATTTGTAACTGTGGGGGGGGGGCAAAACACAGAATGAAAATAAGTTCTTTATTAGAGGCATAAGCGAGATGCCAAGGTGAGAAAATGAGCTTGCTACAGCGTGAACTACTAGCCAAGGATCGAACTATTCTGACCTGTGACGGTCCCGGCTTTGTGGTTATTCAGAGTACATACAAAAGTTAGGCCTTATTCAAACTGCAGGAAAATCTTGAGTTAGCGACAAGACGACCCGTTTTAGCCGGGACAGTCCCGATTTGAGCCTTGGTTCCCGGGTCCCGGCGGATTTGGCCAACCTCGTTCTTTTGGCCCGCTGGTCCTGTCCCAGTGTCCATGGACTTACACATGAATGGACCGACAACGCCAGAACTGCTTTGGCGGCCATCTTACGTTGCCGCTTTCTCTGTTCTCAAACACATGGATTTCTGTGCGGTTTTTTTTCACAGTTTTCTTTCTGTCTTTGCAGCAAATGTGCCACAGTTTATAGCCTAGAATTGTACCAACAAGTCATATGTAAGTCCACGTGTAGCAGGCGCTGATCGGAACTATCACTACTACCTGCCCTCGCAGCTCCTAATAGCTATCGGGACCAAGCCAAAACGTTTGGATAATGATGAGTGCACTGCATTGACTTATTTTGCGCTGTTGAAGAGTCAACCAAGATAGCATTTAGCATTCATAGGTGGCAAATCCAGGTCGAGAAAGTAAAAACCCTGCCATGGTTTGGCCTCAGGTGGTAGCTAGCGAGCTCCCTAGCTAGCTCCCTAGCTAGCGAGCTCCCTAGCTAGCGAGCTCCCTAGCTAGCTCCCTAGCTAGCTCCCCCGGCTTCTCGTTTACCTGCTGGGAGCTATAGCTAGCTAGCATAAGAGGCTAAAGCCAAACTGTGGCAGGGTTTTTACTTTCTGGACCGGGATTTGCCACCCGTGTTTTACCGAATGATGGCGCATGTTGAGTTACGTCCCTGCCGCAAGAACTCCGTCATAACGGCCCGTCCAGGTGTGTCAAATATCAGCTGGTATTGGCTCCAGCTCACCTGTGACCCTCATGAGCACAAAAACCAGCATAGAACATGAATGGATGGATAATCTAAAGGGAATAGCATCTCTGTCATTGCCATCGTGTACAGTAAGCATATGTTTATGCATGTGGTTCCGTTCCAGTTATTTTAGGCACATTCATCATGGTCATTTATTTTTAGTCCTGAACGACTCAGATCCACGTAAACGTCTCTGGGGATTTGTACGCGCCGCACTTGCGTCTTGAGTATGAATGCCGCCGTGTGTCTGTTTTGGTGGCGGATTGGCGAGCAGGGTCGGAGATTGTGGCGAGTTTGTGTGTTCAGGGCTGCTGGTGTGAAAGAGCAGTCAGAGCGGAGCTTCCCCCCCCCCCCCCCCCCCCCCCCCCCGGCAGCGAGAGTTTAATTTAGAAGGATAAAGCTCCTAACTCACACGCTGCCATCCCCAATGGTCCGTCTCCGCACACCTCATCCCTCCCCTCAGCAGAATGTCTCTACCGCTTCCCCCTTCCATCAAATCATCACTCCACTTTCTCATCGCCTTTCCTGAAAAGCCTGAACAACTAACAGTAGATAGACTCATTGGTCACATCTGCAGAAACTAATGAGAATTTAAAAACAAGAAGCGTGTTGATCTCATTTTTGACAGCAGTGGCCGTGATTGCTCTGCAAAGTAGGAAAACTGTGTGCTACTGCGGACCATAATAAGGAACACACGTTACTGGAGATATACGAGTTCCCTTCCGGAGAATTGTTGGTCTCGGCTTAAGCTAGGCTAATTCATTTAGAAATAAATGAAGTGGGGCGGCACGGTGGCTGACTGGTTAGCACGTCCGCCTCCCAGTGCAAAGGTTGTGAGATCAAGTCCGGGCTTCGGCCTTCCTGGGTGGAGTTTGCATGTTCTCCCCGTGCTTGCGTGGCTTTTCTCCGGGTACTCCGGTTTCCTCCCACATTCCAAAAACATGCATGGCAGGTGAATTGGACACTCCAAATTGTCCATAGGTGTGATTGTGAGTATGGTTGTTCGTCACTGTGTGCCCTGCGATTGGCTGGCAACCAGTTCAGGGTGTACCCCGCCTACTGCCCGAAGCCAGCTGGGATAGGCTCCAGCAACCCCCGCGACCCTTGTGAGGACAAGCGGTACAGAAAATGGATGGATGGAATAAATGAAGTGCCCGGTGAATATAAATTGTCAATTTCCAGGTGAATCTCTCAACTCACTGGCTCCAAAAGTTCCATGCGGCATGAATTGGAATAATGAGCATTGATGTACTTTACTGTTGGAAAAAGTGACACAATTCCAAAGTTTTGCCCTCAAGTGGCACAAATGCGGACACGCGTCACGTCGGTGTCAACATGTTACGATCGGAACACGTCTCTTCCAAGTGTGGATCAAATCCGATTGGTAACTGATATCTGCAAATGCAAGTGCAATGTAAACAACCCGTCCATGCAAGCGTTACGTCATGGAAATACACCGACCGGGCAGGGCTGGACTGGCACCAAAAAAATTGGTCCTGCCATTTTGACATTGGGCCACCAACCTATCGTAAATTGATTAATGGGGACAGCGCCGCATCTGTCCCAAAAGGCGCCGGCCCACCGGCTTGTGATGTTAACGCTAGAGTTTGGACTCATACCCTAAATCCCCATTTGCTATATATAAATTAGACAAAACTCCACCCAACTACAGCAGTGAAATAGCAGTCGTAGACTGTTTCATGTACGGTTGGTAATGTGATGTGAATTCCATTACAGTTACAGGAAAAAACATGTAATCAGATTACAGGTACATTTATTAAAAATGGGGATTACTTTGAGGGATTGCAATTTCTACGATGAGAGAGAGTGCGAAATAGGGCGAGAGAGACAGACAGAGAGAGAGAGAAAGAACTGTGAGGTGTGGTTGCATTTAGTGACACTTCGAAAACAGCATATGGCCTTCATTCAATCAATCAATCAATCAATCAATCAATAGCCGACATGCTTTTTTGTGCTATTTGTAGGCTGCCCGGGTCCTTATCCCCTGCAAAGAGCAGGGGCACATTGTATAGAATATATTTTGTGGTGATATTTATTTGTATTTTTGTCTTCATGAGCATACTCAATATTGGAGTAATCCAGTTACATGACTTTAATATTATGGTACTTAGATTACGTTACTAACTACTACTTTTTTTTAGCAGGTAACTGTAACGGATTACATTTTAAAAATGACCCTCCCAACCCTGGATGTGATGACTGCATGTTTGTACTTTACTACAGTTTGATCATCCATGGGAGGACGAAGAGGTGACTGTAACTGTTTTTGCTTTGTAACAATTTCTTTAAAAACATTTCTAAGATGATTTGCTGTAACCAGTTTCATAGGACGGCACATTGCTTTTTTCCGAAAAGCTGCTTGTCAATCAAACGCAGCGGTCGACACAGTGACGTCTTTCACTTTGGGTTTTCTCAGAGCGCGAGGCTTTCCTGACCACCAAAACGTTCAATTACCCAGTTAGCTTGCAACTGAACTTTTCTCCACGCCACATTTTACGCCCAATGGATGTATTCACTCAATCTGGAGATTTTATGAATTTGATCAAGTGTTTTCATCGAGGTCAAACCAGGAAACCTGGTTATGTCATTAATACATCTAGAAATTTTTACTCTGACATATTTATATACCTGCGTATGTAGACACATTTGCTGCTCGAGAAAGTTCTGGCTTTTTGTTGATGCAAAAATGCTGCAGGGGCAGCGGCTGGTCCGACGGTTGTTGGCAATGTATTTTGCAGGATATTATTCCAAGGCAGCGCACTCTCCTGCAGTCAGAGGATAAATCCAGGTAAACCGTTGGTATGCTGCACCATAAATCCTATTGTGCTACAGCTCTGCCAGAGGGCACATATGCACACAGTCAGACTTCAACTACAAAAAAAAATGTCAGCCAAGTTAGTTCTGAAAAGACGTTTTTAGTTGTTCTGTGCCCAATAATGACTGTTTTTATTTCTGAAGCGATAATTATACTGTGGACCGCTGTGGCTGGTGTGAAACACACTCAAGTGCACACACGAGAAGCACTGCACGCGGACTATATATGTTTGTGTGTACGTGAGCATTTGTGTGGAATACAACAATCTGCACTTCAATCGTGAAATTAAAGAAAGGACACAACAACATGCAAAAAAAATAAATGAATAAAAAGAAAAGTCTGACCTGTGTAATTTAAATACCCCCCCCCCCCCAACTTTAACAAACGTAAATTACAATATACAATTAATTTACATTAAACAATTATATTTTACATGTATAAACACTGAACATAATGTTGGCTAGGCGAATACATATCTATACATATATTCCAAATAAATAAAAATTATTATTGTAATCAACACAAGCAGAAATAGTCCTTTTTTTTTCTCCGTACAATGTCTAATTGAAAAAATATATATATATAAAGCTTGAGTTTTTTAATGAACAAAAAAAAGGATGGAGTATTTCCCATAAATTTACACTGATGTATGTTGGAATTTCGCCAATATGTTAAATAAATTAATCAAAAACATATTTGCTTTATTTTTTCTTCACACACCCCGGACCAGAATGATTTTATAGGGGGACATTGCGAAAATAGGTGCATTTTATTTTTGTTTTGTTTTTTTGCACTCACTCACACAAACACGCACACATAGGTGCATTTAGTAAACTCCAGATATCAGGTTCAAATGACGTCACAAGGCTGACCTCTGCGTGGACTATTATGTGATGCTGACATCTTGTGGTCAATCGCAGGCAAACATTTATCAAACGAGCACACGTTCGGGAGATACTGTAGTTCATACTTTAATATTCAAATTATTTTTACCTAAGTTGAGTTTTGTGAGTGTTACCATAAAAATAAAACAAATAACACAGATCCGTACAGTGGAGTTTGACAGTTTAGTCATCTATGTTTCATTCAATCCTGCACCACTGACAATTAAAGCCTTGTGGCAAATGTTCGTTTAAGCTTTTGTTTTCTTATATTCCTTTTTCTTTTGTTTAGTCACCCGTGTTTAAATGTCTGATAAATAAAGTCGACGTTGAGCTGAGTTTACATTGAGAAAACAAGCGGAACGTTTGTGTTGTGCTCAGACTCAAACTAGCCGGACTTGTTTATTTGCGACACCACCCGAACAGCTGTTCTTCATCCATCCATCGTCCACTATCTGGCGTCACTCTTTGGATTCGTTTCAGCAAGTCTCTGTGTACGATTGCCTTTTCCTCGCCATTAATATATACGTGGCATTGTTTATCTATTAGCCGTGTCCTATCACAGTCATCGCGTTGTCCTGTATTAGCCTACGCAAATGCAAATGCTAGCAGGCTAACGTTAGCAAACTTGACAACTAGTGAATGCGCAAATGACTGGGCTGGCGTGAGACGTGTTTGTGTTAAGTTGATTTTGGTAAATATTTCCCAGCAACAAAAGATAAGTTCGTGGTGTATTATTGTGTTTGACCAATCACAAGCTAGAGTTGTTTTCATTGTGCTTTTACGTGCTAAGTAGCATGATTTATGTTGTTGCAGAAAACAATCATAATGGAACCTGCTTGCCGTAAGGACAAGCCAAAGCTGAACACGACGCCAACCCGAGGAGACCGATCCAAACAGAAATCTGCACAGCAGGAACTCAAACAGCGACAGAGGGCAGAGGTGGCTCAGATCACTGGATCTATTTTGTCATGTGATTATTATACAAACCCGGTGTCGTTATTAACCATCTACTGACTCTTGTCTTCAGATTTATGCTTTGAACAAGGTGATGACTGAGCTTGAACATCGGCAGTTTGAGACCTTTTGTAAACAGATGCAGCAACAAGGAGAATGAATTTTCTGTCCGTGCCGCCTTCAGCAGGTTTTTTTTTTTTCCTGGATCAAACTGTGGCAATGGTGGTAGCCTTCTGAGCACTCACAAAATTTGTGTATGCCGCGTCAACCACTGGTTCGAACAAATACTTTTTCGGTGAAGAATTTACGTGTATTATTTTGTTTTTGTTTTATGGAGTCTTATAGTAAAATGCATCACTAACAGTTTTAGGAGCAACTTCCTACTTTTTAGATGGATGGATTTTCTATTCAAACACTCCAATAAGCACCAAAACGAGACAATGTGTCGAACCTGTGACATTGCGGGGGGGGGGGGGGGGGTGTGGGGGGGGGGGGGGGGGGATAACACAACTAAGACAAGGCTGGTCAGATAAAAGTTTTCAAGATGTCAGCTAAAGCCCTGTTCATGTTTGGAGTGGATCCAGGATCCCCCTTCCTCCAACACATGCGCACGATGGAAGACTTGGAAGTTAGACAGGGTGAGGTTTTCTATTATTCAATCAGCTTATCATGCTTCTGACATTTTGCATGTGCCACAGATAATGGAAAACATTTGACAGTAGTTAGCGGAGTACAATATTTTGTACACAACCATCAAATGCAGTATACTGTATTAGCCTTTATTATCGTCATGAATTGGTTACTGTGAGCGAGTATGCTAATTCATGTGTGTGGTATGTAAAGTATTTCTCTATTGTCTGAGCAGGAGACTTTTAAGTTAAATTGTAGCATTTATTTGTTTTACCTCGTCAACTACCGACTAAACCAGATAAAACACCTCATCCTATAAATCCAGCCTCTGCATTTGAATGTGTTTCGGTTGTTTTTTGTCATGTTAGTTTTTTATTTTAATAGTCTCAAACCATCTTTTTTTTTTTTTTTTGTGAATTACCTTGTACTCTTGTGACAAATGGCTTTAAATCAGTCATGAAAACAATGATTATGCAAACTGTGTTATGAAAGGCTCTGTATTCAATGCCAACTAACTTGTACCTGGGTTAGTGTATTAAACATGTTTTATTTTGTTAAATACATTTTTAAAAAAACACACAATCCAAGTTTGTTTATTGTGGTTTTAATTAAGTTAAGGTTTTCGTGTGAGTCCACATACATTGTAAAAAAATATATATATATATATATTTTTTAATTTTCTAGCAGCTAGGGTGCCAGAAAATACTATGAAATAACAGAAAATTATGTTCTCGTAAAAAAAAAAAAATTATGGTAATTTTCCGGCAGCTGGAGCGTCAGAAAATACTGTGAAATAACAGAAAATTACTGTTTTTTCCATAATTAAAGTACAGTTTTTTAACTATAATTTTAACAAGTTTGTATGTAATTGTATTATATATGACAAAAAATATATATGATTAATCTTTCAAAACATGGCCAATAACTAGATATTGGGTGTAAAATTGCAACAGTTTACTGTTCGGATAATTCATTAATATAGCATTTTTTTTCCCCCTTACAAGGCTCTCAAACAGCTTTACGTTTTGACTAGTCATTCATCTTCTGATGACACAGCATTAGAAGTTCAGTATTTTGCTCAAGAATACTTCAACATGTTCACCAAGGGGATCGAACCCACAACCTCAGGGTCACCAGACGGCCACAATTTTAGATCTCATGAAATGTATACTTGGTGAACAAATATGCACAGAGTGAACGTATTTTAACAATATATGTATTTCCAATTGAGTTTTTTTTTTTTGTAAAAACAGAAATGTATGTTTTTACAGTTACAGTGATTTCCTGTTATTTTACATTTGACATGTAAAATCAGAGTTTATGTTGTAAATGTAATTATATTTTTAAAAATACAGGAAACAAATGTAAATTAAAAAGTAAAATTCTATTATATTACGGTTTTGGTTTTTTTACAGCGTAGTACTCAGTGGCCAAAACTGGCCACAATCTGAGAGCCACAGTAGCTTGTAAAAATGTATTGATGTTGATTTTTATTGACAGAAATGTATATATGCACATATGCAAGTGATAAATTGTTGCTTTACCTACCTAAAGGTGGCTGCTATCATTTGAAACAAATATGTTTGTGCATTTCTACACTATACCGTTAGCTACAATAATAAATGAACACAATTATTTTTAATGAACAAAAATTGACACCATTTTATTGATCTCAGATTGTTGGTTCTCGTGTCGTCTCTTACACGCATAAGGCACCAAATTGGTGATCACTTGAGGCGGTAGTGTCAAATCAATGTGGGAAAAAAAACGTCTAATAAAGTGAACTTGACAAACATGACACATTTTGTAGTTTATTCAATCTATTTATTTATGGTATATTTGCATAGTACTTGGAACGCCACACCACATCGCTACCCCTTCAAAAACAAGGGGCGTGTTTTTACAGAAGACAAAAAAGCGGCCATCTTGAAACCCTCCTCTCTCCATTTTTTGTTCCCCTCTGCCTACACTTGAACAGTAACAGAGCTCCCGGTAACCCGGACTCCAAACCACCCCTCCCAGTACTTTGCGTCCTGCCCTCCGTGTTCAAAGGAGACGAAACGTAGACCGGGACCGTATTCCGAAAACGCGTGGCTGACCTGGGAGATGAGACGGGAAGCACAACACGTTGACTTCAACGCAATCAGTGACGACGTTGTCGCTTTTTTTTGTGTCTCCTGTTCACCTGCTTCCACGAGCAGTCATCGCACTCCGGGTCGAGAGTCACGGGTTCGGGTCTGAACTCCTGCATGACGTCGTGATTGTCATCCAGCAGACACACACTTATTTGGTAGGTGCAGCCGCAGTCCTGCCTGCCGCAGTACCTGCCGGATTTGTACGACATCAGTCTGCCACTTAAGAGAGTTATGAGCGAGGCCGCCCGTTGTTTTTGTTATTCTCTCACCAGTCTTCAACTGATACGACGGGTTGGGCGTCCAACTGTTCGCAAGTGAAACCTTCCTGGAGCAAATCAATCACCTGTCTCTTCAGACACAGCCTGCAATGCAAAACAAGATGATTATTTATCACTCAGTCAAAAAAATGCCTATTTAAAATGTTTCTGTAAAACCGTCAAATATGTCATATATATTACGTGACATTTTGAGCTCTCTATTTTATGAGTATAATATATATATTTTTTTAAATTTAAAAGCATGTTTTGGATCAAATACATGCACTGCACTTATAATCCTGTAGAGGGCAGTAATTTCCCATCAGATGGCTTCCCGCCAGTGATCTTTGCGAGAGACAGCTGATTAACTTTGTCAAATGTTGAAGAGGTTAAGGAAAGAAAAACTTTTTTTTTTTTTTACATTTAATTTAATGAGTATATACAATGTGAAATTACCTTTGTTTCTTTTTTTTTTTAATAATACGTGTTTTAGTCAAACTGTTAAATGCCAGTGTATACAATTTGAAACAGCAGGTATAAAAGGTCATGAAACTCCGGATCAGTCAAGTGTTATTTTATTTACCAAAATGGTTTATATGTGTGTGTATTATTTTTTAAAGTTTGTTATGAAATTAAGGATGTTAAGCATTGTAAACGGATGAAATCAATTTGATATAAATCAAAAGTCATATGTGGAGGTTGATTTTCAACAAACAAAAAATAAATTGGGGGTTTGTTCAAAAGGACCAATAAAGACTCCATTTTCAAAGAATCTGAATTTTCTGTCAATTATTTCGTGTTTCAGGCTTCACAGGGTTGAAATTTGGATTATCAATCAAGTTTTGAAGACAACTTTCACATTACATTATATAATATGGAAAAAGCTGGAACAATTTGTCGACCAACGTCATTGACGTAATTGTGCAAACATTCCAGCTGTTGTCCAGAAATGCACGTGAATATAAATAATAATAATAATAATATAGATATGTAATTCACACTCACTCAAAGGAGGTTACAAAGTATTTCATCACCGCCGTATCACTGAAGTCATGTCCACAGTCTCCCGGCATGTCCTCCACCATCCACTCGCTCCCACCGTTCTCTGTCAGCTCCCAGAATTCCAGTTGCTCTGGGTGCGAAATGCACAGCCTTAAAAAAAGGCAAAATCTCATCCCCATTTTATAGCGGAAGGCAACTTACCTTCACCATTGGGATTCTTGATCAGATTAATGGCCATGATGTGCTAACCATGCAGCATCCGGACAGAATTAAGAAAAAAACAATTCAGAAGATGCATTTTAATCTCATCTCCTACAGTTTAGCATTTTCAAGCAACATTTCCGAAACTTTGATTTGAGATAAAAAAAAATTGTCAAATGCTGTCAATTATTTTATGGGCCAGATGCAGATGATATTATTTTATTCTATGTCGGGGGGGGGGGGATATATAATGTATTACAAGTAATAGAGAAAGAGTTTAAGAATGTTATGAAGTGGTTCAACGCCAACAGACTGTCTATAAATATGAGTAAAACCAGATTTATGATTTTTAGTTGTAGGAATATAGACGTTGAATCAACACTGACAGTGCAGGGAATATAAATAGAAAAGACAATTGAAATTAAGTTTCTAGGTATTATTATTGATGAACACTTAACATGGAAATCAAATCTAAGGTGTCCCGAACTGTAGCCATTTTACACAAGGTTAAAGAATCATTAAACAAGAATGCTTTTTTATTGTTATATAATTCATTGTTCCAAACCTATTGGATTGAAGTGTGGGGGTGTGCAATCAAAACCTACACCGAACTCATCTTTCTTCTACAGAAACGTGCTATTCGTGTCGTTTTCGGATGTGGCTACAGAGACCACACTAATCCAATATTTATACAACAAAAAAATTAAAAATGTAATAAATTGATCGAGTTTAACCGCCTTAAAATAATGTATAAAACCCATCATGAAATCTTACCAGTTAATATACAAATCGATCTAAAAAATAAAAATAAAAAAGGGAAAGTGAGTACAAATTAAGAGGAACAGATATTTTTTCCAAACCTAAATACAGAACAAAACAAAAAGAATGATGAAAAATATTTATATCACAAGGACATGCTGTTGAATTATTTTATAGAATTGTTACATTGAAAGCATCTTGACCGCTTGCTGTCATTCATTTTGTGTTGATTATTTTTTTTTGGTGATGATTGAGGATTCTTTCTATCCCCTTTCATTTCTTTTTTTTTTTAAAGAGTGACACAATAAAAAAAATAAAAATGAACATTTGAAATTGAATCCATACCTGTTGTGTCCTTTACCATTAGTAAAAAAAAAAATACTACTGTACGACTACATACATGTATTTTTTTAGTAAGTTTGGCAGGGATTTCTTTACGTTTCTAATGTGGGCAAAAGGTACAATTAATACAGTACAAAACCACTACATAAATGAGTTTACTGAATGCTGGAAAGTCAACATGGGCTGCCTGGACTCGATAGTTGGTCCTGCATGGATGAAAGCGCTTAATACCCGGCCTGCTGACTCACTGCACAACAACACGGAGCAAAAAAGCCACCTTCTTTCCGTGCTGAATGGGGGGAGCATCACAGAGGGATCAGTCAGTCATCAAGGCTGACAGAAGAGACATCAGTCAGCACAAAACCATCGCGGATGACTCACAGGCTGCACTCTAGTGTACATTGACTTGTTTTTACTTGACATCAACATGACCACTTTTTTGGGATCGCTGTTGACAAAAAAAGTCTCTGCTTCACTCACGTTCTCGCTCAAAACTCAAAATAAGCAGCTGAGTCATCCACCCTATGACTCAATACAATACTTATGTATGCATACGAACACACACACACTCCAGACCAGAACTCAACCCATTTCTGTCTTAACATGTGCAACGTCTATGGTACTCACGACTCCAAAGGACAAGTCTGGTGTTCCGTCTATTTCTTTTAGGACACTTGAGCTCCTTCTGCAGTGAAGCGACCTTGTGCCAGCTGGGCTTTTATTGCAAGGGTGGGGAGGGAGGGAGCAACTCAGCAGAAACACACACATGCGCACCATCAGCACAAACAACTGATGAAAAAATATAAAAATTAAAATGATGGAAGCAAACATAAGTGTGGTATTGTTATCATAAATTACATGCTTGGGATTCAAGATGTAACATCAACTAATCAAATAATAGGAAAAAAAAAACTAGACAAGATGCTAGGACTCTTTTATAGGTCAGAATTTTTCTCATTTAAAGATGAAATCAAGTTAAAAACTTTCTTTGCAGTAATGTTCTACGTGCACCCACAAGTCGTAAACATGAGATTCTGATTCATTTTGCAGTAGTGGAATAAGAATGAAATGCAGGACCATCGCCTTATGAGCAGCGGCATTTTGGGAGAAAATTAATGATGACCGTAAAAAAATAAAAACATACAATTTAATAAACATACACCGAGTACGAAAATGTATTGCATTCACGTGAATGAAAAATACTAGTGTGTTTTTCTGACTATGTTTTTGGGGAGCTTTTTTTGTGTATTTTTTTTTTCAGTTTTTCAGATTTTTTCCCCTGTTTACTGAATATTTTTTTCGAGTCATTAAAAAAAATGGGGGGGATTATTAAGAAAAAGAGAAGAACAAATTATTTAAAAGAACAGAAAATAATATTCCGAAAAATTCAGGAAAATTATACAAACAGAAAAAAAAAATTCTGAAAAAAAAAAATTCTGAAAAAAAACACCATCAACCCCCAAAAAATGAGTCATAAAAGCAGTAAGGGTTGTTTTTTTCCCCAAGTGAATGTCACACCCTCCCGTACCCGAGCTCATCTGAGCTCTACTTACGCAAAATGAAAAAGTGTGCCGCGGTCTGACGAGTCCACATTTCCAATTGTTATTGGAAATCATGGACGTCGTTTCCCTCCATCCAAAGATGAAAAGGGCCATCCAGGTTGTTGTTAGCGCAAAGTTCAAAAGCCAACGTCTGTGACAGTATGAGAGCGCCCATGGCACATACTTACTTTTCCCTCTACCCAAGATATGTCAAATTAGGATGGGTATACAAAAAGAGGCTTTATTCCGAGTCAACATAAACATCATACATTACAATAAACAACGTAACCTCCCAATATGGGAGAGGAAATGTTCAAGTTAAACATTACAGTTTGATCAGGATTGTCCTGCAGACAGTACAGTGCGACGTTTCACATAACGACACCATGGCTTACATTACGACAGTATTATTGGTATGAAATTATTTCCTTTTAGTGACATCAAAAAGTACCAAACTGAGACTTAAATTGTGAGCTGGACCGAGAGAGAAGAAATACCAGAGCATTAGCGCCCTTTGTTTGTGTTTCTTGGACTGAACCAGGCCTTTAAAGGACCAGTGTGTATTATTTAGTGAGCAGGAAAAAAAAAAAAAAAATGCTTGTATCAGACGCTGACAGTAGCCTGGTTAACGAAATTGTGAATGCAACATGAAGGATTATTTAGATTTTTGAAATGCTACGCCTGTACAATCTCCATCCATCCATTTCTGAAGCTGAATGTAATGGAACCGCGTGGTCAAAAAGTCAGGTGAGACAGACATATTGAGCCTCCTTTCAAAATCGTTTCCATCTGAAGAATATCCATATCGCATTGATTGAACAAAAATGATATGTCTTCGACAGCAGTGCGCCGTAGTGGGTAACGCGTAGTCCAGTGATCCAACACCCATCCAGATGTCCTGCTCGTCCTTTCAACGTCTCATTTAATAATTTAGGCATTTGATAATATTTCTGTTGCGCTCCATCTTGGGATTCAGGCTTCTGAGGAGGCCTGCGGTCTGAGCTGGGCCTTTTCCATGGTGGTACCATATGGATCGGACCTTTTGAAGAAGCCCATCTGGAGGGATAAATAATGACAACAAATCAACACGTTTGTTTCATTGCAAACAAAATATAGGCTTGGATCAATAATATTTTGCTTAGCACCTCCTAAATTGGGTTGTTATAAAGAATTATGTTACAGTCAAAACATTCCGTATACGAGTGAAAAGTAAATGTCATAAAAAACTCATTCAAACCCAAAAACGTAGAAATACATTTTTTAATACTTTGTCCTTCACTCTCAAAAACGTTTTTATACATTTTGTATGTTGTTGTTTTTTTATACTAGAGCATACAGAAGGCTTTGATACTGCTTCTGACCTGAAGAGGTTGCTCAAAGCAATGGTAGTTGTTACAAAAAAACGGCCAGTAGGTGGCAGCAGAGTATAAGAGATCAGCCAGGGCCATGTTGCAAAAAAGCTATTTTTGACAGTGTTTTGCTATATTCTAATGCTAATTGCTGCAAAATGAAAACAGACACAAATATAATTTTTTTCTTGATTAAAAAGAGACTAATCTTTTTCTTGGTATGTTTCATGTTTTTATAGCATTACGACACAATATTCTGTGAACCTTGCAAAATCAGTCAAAATCCAGCAAAACAGCCGGGAGCGAAGGGGGTTGCTTCAGTGAAAACGGCTGGGAGTGAATGATTTAATATTGCCTTTCAGTTCAATTCCGTCAGTTCCGTGTGTCTGCAATTAAACGATACGGTATCTCACAAAAGTGAGCACACCCCTCAGATTTCTGAGGAGAAAAATGACAACTCAATTTGGACATTTTCACTTTGAGGTGTACTCACTTTTGTTGCCAGGGGTTTAGCTATCATTGGATTTACACTCTTCCATAAGCTGCAAAGTGATTACTTTTCATCGTGTCAACTACCATTGAAAAGTTGTAGGGCAGACTATATATCAACTCACAATGTACTGTTTGTACAGTATCTGCTTGAAAATCAAAAGTTCAAAATGAGGTTAGAGTTGGATGTTTTATAAATAAGAGTTTGTTACCTTGTACAGCAGATATATGAGCAGTGCGAGTAAAAGCAGCCCAGCGAGAACCGCGAGGATGATGATCCACACCGGAACGTAGAACAGGTTGTCTGCTTTATTCCACAGCACTGACGTCACCACCTGAACAACAGAAAGTCATCTCCCGTTTAGTCACGAATAACACTCTCACAAGAGTGAACAAAAGAAGCTGGCTGACCTTTTTGGATCCAGATTGTTTGGATTTTGGAAGAATAGAATATGGCATCTTGTCCACAGTGAACTGAACAGAACACTCCAAAACGTACTGTTTGTAGGCCCTCTGACAACAAAGCAGAGAAGAAGCACATGAACACAGAAACTGTCTAGCGATGGGAAAATGAAGCTTCATGAAGCACTTGTGATACATTTTTTCTCCTTTAGATGGTGCCATACGTTTAAAGATAAGACAAGTGCAATGGAAACAGATTACATTTCTACTGCATCTTTAAATAAAGAGTGCTGTCTAGTGATGGGAAAATGAAGCTTCATGAAGCACTTGTGATAATCTTGACTCTTATAGATGGCCCTCTTGGTTTAACAATGCAGCGGAAATGTAATTAATTTCCATTGCACTAGTCTTGTTTTTAGACCAAGGGCACAATCTAGAGGAGAAAAAAAATATCACAAGTGCTTCATGAAGCTTCATTTTCCTATCACTCGTAGTGATGAGAAATTGAAGCTTCATGAAACACTTGCACTTTTTTTTATTCCTCTAGATGGCACTCTTGGTTTATTGATGCAGTGGGGATTTAATCCATTTTATTTCATTTCATTTCATTTCATTTCATTTCATTTCATTTCATTTCATTTTATTTTATTTTGTTTTGTTTTGTTTTGTTTTGTTTTGTTTTGTTTTGTTTTATTTAATTTTATTATGTTATGTTTTATTTTATTTTATTTTATTTTATTTTATTTTATTTTATTTTATTTTATTTTATTTTATTTTATTTTATTTTATTTTATTTTGTTTTGTTTTGTTTTGTTTTGTTTTGTTTTGTTTTGTTTTGTTTTGTTTTGTTTTGTTTTGTTTTGTTTTGTTTTGTTTTGTTTTGTTTTGTTTTGTTTTGTTTTGTTTTATTTTATTTTGTTTTGTTTTGTTTTGTTTGTAAATTTGTATCTGTGCAGAAAGGTCAAACCATTCAAAAGGCATCGAGTGACGATGCATTAAATACAGGGTGAGGGCTCACACTTTCCACCAGAGGGCAGTATAACAAACCTTTAGGTATTCATCATAGATTCTCCACATGAAGGATTGTAATCCGGTTACCCTGCTGAGGAAGTTGTGCTCACCTCGAGGAAAGTCTCAGCCCAAAGTCTGGAGCTAACACTCAGGATGACGCTGGCTCCTCTCTCCAGCTGCCCGATGTTACACTTAAGCCGCCAGCACTCCACAGTAGAGCAGGTCTGCGACAGGGCACATAACCCGCGTGGCGTTCAACAACACTGGCCTTTATTTATTCCGTCTCATAATTGAATGACTTCAATGGCTTCTCGTCACGCAAGTGAATCATAAAAAAGATGTCTTCTCTCTTTGGCGACGTCTTTAATGTGGTCGAACAACATAAAAGATGGGCAGTCTAAAAACAGACGTCATGTCACGTAGGATGCGCAACAAGCAGACCGCTAAACCACCGAGATAATTAACTTCCTCAACACAGCAGACAGCAGCCAATGTGGACCAGGGCTCATTATAGTACCATTTCCTGTGTTAATCTCATGCAAATTCAAATACTTAAGCGCAGAAGCTTTGCACTGTACTTCCCTCCTGCAGTGTATATATATATATATATATATATATATATATATAATTTATTTATTTATTTAAATCACCAAGTTTCCTTGTCCAGCAGCCAGGGGACCTTTGACCTCCCGCTTGTGAATATGATGCCCCATGCTGGATTTCAGAGATGAGGGACTCGAAGACGGAGACTGAAGCTGTGTGCACAAACGCATGAAGAGTCGTCGGCAGAAACAGGAAGTGTACATGCAGCGCAGTTTAAGACCGAGGCGTATTATTTAGCTTCAGTCTTGCCATATCCTCACCTTGAGTTTCAGTGCATTCAGGGTGTGTTGGGAGGAGCAGCTGAGCGGCCCCTCAGTCAGCACCTCCACAGGGTAGAGCAGGTCGTGGCTGTGAGCCCTGAGAGGACATCGCACCTCTAATGTGGACTGACTGACAATGCTGGGGCCATTGTTGACCAGCTGAGAAGAAGGAAAGCCATTATGAACTATGAACCTAAATGCTTACGTGCTCACAGACGGCTGCAGCGCAGTATTTGTAAACAAGCAGTGACGACGACAATGATAGTCCGCTGAGATAATCATATACATTTACCTCCAAAAGTATTGGAACAGTGAGGTCAACTCATGTAACATTTTGGTTTGGCATCAAAAGACGATTATGAGACGAGATCAATATCTTTGCTTTACAAAAGGGCTGTGAACGCACCCATTTTTTTTATTTTTAACAAAAGTATTGGAGCATGTGACTTGCAGGTAGGGCTGGGCGACATATTGATTTTTTTTAAATTAATTACAGTGTTTTGTTGTGGAGGATTAAAAAAATTATAACATTGATGTTTCTATAATAATAATAATGATAATAATAATAATAATGTAAAATGGGGAAAAGGTAGTGTGTGTGCGTGTGCGTGGCCCAATTTAGCCTATTGCATTGATTATTCAAACAACGAGCACTTAATGTCTATTCTCAGTTTCAGAATTAGATTAGACTACATTTATGTTTGTTGGTGGTATAAACAACATGAAAACCAATATTTAAAAAAAAAATAGCCCTAAATATCGAACTTTTTACATTTAGATTTACAATTACAATTACAAAATTCCGTATGGCCGAAAAACAAGCAGTTGAGAGACGATGGATTCCACTGCGCAAACATGAGCAAGAATCAGTCCAACCACAGAAGAAGAAAGAAACCACTGGTGTATTAGTAGCAGTCATCAAACGGGTTGCCAAAGGAAAACTGCAGAAGCTGATGACAGAAACTTTGTGAGAGCTGTAAAGAAAGACCCCGGAAACAACTGGTAGTGATCAGCAACAACCTTCAGCGGGCAGGAATAAAAAGTATTACATGTTCGCCGGAGACTTTTTGAACAAAACTACAGAGGCGACAGGCCAGGATGTAAAACGGTTACTGCCAAAAATAAATGCAAGGAACAGGCTGGTATTTAAAACAAATTCCTCATTGTTCCAATACTTTTGGAGGGGAGTATTTTACAACATGAATTCTTCATGAGAAATGCATTGAGAATTTATATGATCTAATTCTATAATTTACAAAGTTTTTATAAAAATTTCAAATCGATTAAGCTATTCTCATAATACTTCATAAATTTAAAAACAAACCGGGATTTTATAATTCATTCATTTTTTCGGGCTGAAAAAATGAGAGATACGTTACCTCATAGACCTGTTGAAGTTCGGGACCAATGTCCTGCTCGTCCGTCAGACTCTGACTCACGCTCCAATTGGGGAGAGGGAGAAAGATTTTTTCTGGCCGGGAAACCCTGAAACAGATGATGTCAAAGTTTCGTGCCAGCCCAAGTAGAAGACACAAAAGACGAATTGAGAGACGTCTCACCCCTGCAGAATGACATTAGCCAGTGCAGCGACCTCCAACTCCAACAGAACGACTTCGCTCTCAGAGTTATTTGCATTTTTACTACCAGACACATAAGCAGAGGAATATTTTACTATTTTACTCGCAGATATTCACTGCCTGATAAAACAAGGAATTACGATACAGTGATCAAATGACAGTTCATCGAAAGAGGATGGTCATTTTCATATAAATAATGATAAACACGTACCCCACCGAACTTCCTTTAGAAAAATAATTGCGTTGATGAAGTATTGAAATGATTAGGAGTTGTTATCATTCAAATTATATATTATATAGGAAAATTATCTCATTTTTCCTTTTCAACAGAGGTGGCAAATCCAGGTCCAGAAAGTAAAAACCCTGCCACAGCTTGTCTTTACCCCGAGAAGCTAGCTAGCTAGCTAGCTCCCTAAAAGGTAAACAAGCACCATCGAAGCTAGCTAGTGTTAGAGTAGACAATATTTATATTCTACTCTTTGCGTGTTCAATTAACTGAATGGTGAGATTCTGGTGAAGAAGTCCCTTTGCAAAGGTATCAAAAGCTTTTGATGACAACAATTGAACTCACTCAAACAGTGGTCTTTTCAGATTGTGTGTCCTCTCTACTCCGGCACATCATTATTTATTGAAAAGTGGGTGAATACGAAAAGTCTCCTCCCATCAGCCCACAGTACATTTGTTTACAACTCAGTGAATACAAGAAAATCCCCCCTTCTGTTCCCATCAGCAAGTTCCCATAGGTATAAATCAGATTAGAGAAAAACAATAATCAGCCTGTGCCTCCCCTCTTCCGACCGGCTGAGACCGGTACTAGACTAAACTCCCTTCAAGATAGCAAATGGAAGAAACCCGTTGCCCTTCTTCTGAGAGTGAGACAGATAAGAATACAATTCTATTCATTGAGCCATACTGCTATAACTAAATCCAAAACGGCTAAAATATCAATTGAAACTGAAAAACAATGTTAATAACTTAACACTAGCTAGCACCCGAGGCTAAAGCCAAACTGTGGCAGCTAGGGTTTTTCCCTTTCTGGACCTGGATTTGCCACCTCTGCTTTTCAATGAAAACTACGGCGAATGCGTCTTAGTGGGGTTCTTTCACAAATGGCCTGTGTTTGTCACTCAAGCCTAATTATGTTGAAAAAAAGGGACCACCTACCTTCTTAATTGGAGCTCAAACTGTACAGTGTTATGATTGTCTGTGAGTCTGGGAATAGTAAACCGCAGACCTGCCCAAAACTAGGGGGAAAAATATGTGATTAATTGCAGAATAGAATGACACACGGCAACAATAACAACAACAAAAAAAGATTCCTTACACGTTGCTATGTTGCATTAGCTCATTACTAGACACCAGAAACTGTTCTACAGTGCATTTTCTAATTGCTCTGGTAAGTCAAAATAAATGCCTTTTAAATTTAACACACCACAAAGAGTGTTGCAAACATCCTTGCCAAATTGGAATGATTAAAAAAAGGAAAAAGAAAAAAAATCAGGCTAGCCTGTCTCCGCTCACAAACGAAGACGGTGTGTCAAAAAATGGATACTGTTTACACCAAAAATTAAATAAATAGTCAAACCCTATGCACATTTTCAGCAATTATCTTCAAACATATACAAACAGCTTGCATCCAATCATAAACAGAGACGACCATGGCCCTTTTTATGGTTTCTATGCTCTTTCTGTTTTAAATGAATTAGCCACGTGAACGTTTGGTGTGTTTTATGTCACGGCAGTGTAAAAACAGTGTTATTTCTCTCTGCTATAAATAAATGAGTTCTTACACTGGTGCCAGGTTTCATGGGGTTTCCCAGATCGCATATGAGGAAGCGGGTCTCGTTTTCTGCCTCATAGCTGCACGTTAGCGGAGTCAGACTCTGGAACGCACCCAAAGACAAAAAAACGTTCAACTTGTGTGTGGTCACTTTTCACTCATCAATTTAGTGTTAGAGACGCCATAATGATCACGCCGCATTGAATTGTTAAGAAAAAGTTGCATTTGACCTATTCTAGGTTGAACAAATATGTAGACTGCATCATACATGGTCTTTTTTAACCGCATTGTTGCGCGTTATCCCGCTGTAGTCGGCCTCTCTGGGAAGCCGCACGTAGAGCTCGGCCTCGTACGCGCCGCCTTCTCCCTCGTTTTTGGCATTGAAGGTGAGGCTCAGGGAGTTTTCGTCACCCAGGTAAACTTCTTTTCTGTCACTGGGTGGCGGAAAGTGAAAACACGTTCTCATCAATTCCAAATCATTCTCATTGGATTATTTCTCAAACACACACACACATACGTATATATATATATATATATTAGGGGTGTTTTAAAAAAATCGATTCGGCAATTCTCGAATCGATTCGATATGCGGCCGAATCGATGTTTAAACATAATTTTTTTAAATGGAAATATTCAACAACGTGTCTTATTTGGGTTAGGGTTCACGCTTTAAGCATGGAAGACTGTTATATCAATGGAACATTAAGCCTTAATATTTTTATTTCAAAGCTGTTCAAACATGAAACCGATTGCAATCCGTTTGTTAAATACTCACAGTTATAAGCCTGAAGTTTCAGATAAATAAATGCAAATTCTTACAAATCTTACAGTGTACATTTACAAGTTGTTGTTGTTCTGATTAGTATTTTCTAAATTTGAGTAAAAATCGCAATAATCAACTTATAGATTCGTATCGGGATTAATTGTATCGAATTGAAACGAATCGCCAGGTACTCTGCAATTTATACCCCTAATATATATATATATATAAGAAAAGAAAAAAACATCTACTCAAAGATATTAAAATATATTAAAAATCATATTTAAAAAAATATATAACCTATATACATATTCACTTTTTTTTAAATTGGTACCCTCCTATCCAAGCAAAAATTCTCTCAGACCCTCCACATCCTGGTCACCACCTCTTCCAGCTCCTTCCCTCATGTAGGTGCTATCAAACTCGCATTCCAATAGCTTTTTCCCTGTTAACTCAAAATTCCATAGCTCACTGTACTTCCTTGACACCAGTTACTTCTTATTAGCTGGTGCTTTGGCCATCTTGTGGCAACTGAGGACATTATTTAAAAAAAAAAAACTGCCTTAGATCTCCACAAAGTGTTGGAAAACCACAGAAATTGCATCATCCAGCCAAGCAAAAAAAAACATAGACAGACACAACCAAAAAGATGAACTAAAATTTAGCCTTGCGCTAAATGCTTCCTTTTTTGAGTTAGTGAGTCACATCCCTAAATAACCACCGCATGCTCCTCCGCTGCTGTTCATTTGAAGCCAGAACCTGAAGAAGTAAATGAAAAGCAGAGATCCCAAGTCCTCACAATTGGTCTTTGTGAGACGCGATCCCCAGAGACCACTTATATGCATAACTGTCCATGACCGACCAGGGAAATGACCCTCATCTGATCACGGCCATTTTGTCTCAGGAAACTCACTCCACCTTCTCGTGCATGTTAACAGCGATGCCCCTGTGTGCAAAAACACACTTTTTTTTAAATTGTGAGAAATCCCATCGCACGCTCCAACTTTCCCCCCAACAGCACATTCGTGTTCCAGAAAAAAAAAAGAAGGTCTGGTTGAGGCTCAAAATCAGGGTTCCTCTTTGATTTCACATTTCCTTCATCCCTTCCCCCCCCCCCCCCCCCTCCGCAAAAAGGTCTGAACACAGCGGCCCCTTGCAAGGTAAGACCACCAGATGAATTGAATTAGGCCATGCAAAAGAAGTAACGCTGATACTATCACACCGTATCGATGCTGAGAATGGGCAAATGTCTGCAAGCGGAGATTTTCACGCTTCAAACAGCAGCCAGTGGTTCGTTCACAAGCCGAAAGTTTGCCAGTTCTTGTGAGCCACGCGCTACATAAACTTCAGGTGAAGGTATTTTTTTATTCCGTTAAATGATTTCAATGTGGTCCCATGACAGCCATGACAGATGATATACGGACACGGTGGGAAAATTTTTGGATGTGATTGTGTTTCTTCAGCAAAGAGAAATGGTGCGACCGTGTGGGTTTTATAGGCCCAAATACAACGAGAGTTTGTTTGTTTGTCTTTTGAGAAACTTGGCTCAGAGACCGACAAATGATATGAGCCTGTGTGTGCGTGTGTGTGTCATCGTCTCCATTCATCCATCCATTTTCTATGTTGTTGTTCCAACAATTCCGTTTTTTTGCAGTGTATTCCTTTTGTACTTTTTTTTCCTTTGCATGATTTAGAGCAAAAAAGCAACACATTTTCTTGTCATTATGTTTGTTCATCTTGCCGGTGAAATAACTTTTGCATAAAGTGCTGCCAAGCCAAAAGCACTGGATGCATCCTGTGTTTTCCTGGCCATTCGGCCATGTTTGAATTATTATTATTCTCCGCAGTGCACTACCAGTCCAAATCGACCGTGACAATGTTTAAAAAAAAAATCTCATTTGATTTATATGGCACTTTTAAATGCTAAAAATTAGGGATGTTTGATAGCTCTTTTAGCAGACCGATACAAGTACTCAACTCTTGAATAGTCACCAATATTCCAATATATCATTTTTACTTAAAATTCCAAGAAATTCATGGCAATTTTCTGTTATTCCGATTTCTAGCATATGATCGTAAAACGAAGAGGGTATCCTCGATCGTTGCGTTGAGTACCGATACCTTGAAATAAGGTCGGCTACCGACCAGATACATAAACTGCCTAACAGAGATTAAAACAGGCAAATAAAAAAGTAACAAGTATACAGAAACCCACCTCTTTCCCATCACATAGAAACACACCCATATGAAGACACATAGCACGGCAGTGAAGTATTAAGTGTTAAAAAACATTAACTTATTCGTACATGTGGGAATGTAAGATAACACATATGGACAATTGTGTGTCCTTCAAAAAATGGATGGATGGATGAATGGTTGGTTGGATGATGGAGGGATGGATGGAGGATGATGGATGGATGGATAATGATGGATGGATGGATGGATGTGTGGGTGGGTGAATGGATGGATGATGGATGATGGATGAATGATGGATGGATGGTTGGTTGGTTGGTTGGATGGATGGATGATGGAGGATGATGGATGGATGGATGGGTGATGTATGGTTGGATGAATGGATGAATGGGTTATTGGTGGATGGATGAATGGATTATGGATGGATGGTGGATGAATGGATGAATGAATGGATTATGGATGGATGGATGGATGGATGGATGATGATGTATGGGTGGATGGATGGATAGATGGATAGATGGAGGGATCATGGTTGGATGATGGATGGTTGTTTGGAAGATGGATGGATGATGGATGAATGGCTGATGGATGGATGGATTATGGATGGATGGATGGATGGATGGATGATTGATTGATGGATGGATGATGGATGAATGAATTATGGATGATGATGGATGGAAGGGTGAATGGATGATAGATGGATTATGGATGGATGATGATGGATAGATGGATGGATAAATGGATGAATGGATGAATTGGTTTTGGGCAACATCTGAGTTGCAACCTAAAAGCATACCCAAACTCACACAATTTTGTACGATGCTATTTAACCGCACATACAGACTGGCCAGTGAAATTCGTAGCTGGAGCAAAACTTGCCCTTGGATGGATGGATGGATGGATGGATGATGGATGGATGGTTGGTGGGATGATCCGCATACGTGAAGTATGTTGAGTTAGGTAAAGTAATAGAAAGGTGATTTCCTCTCACCCATAAACAGCCAACTTCAGGTCAGGGACGCAGATGTTGTCGTCTCCACAATCCAGTTGAATCTGGGCCTAAAAACACGGACGGCGGTGCGAGGGATTAGATGTATTGTGTGGGGAAAGAACAGAGCTCAAACGTTTATATACAGAAAAGCTTTTAAGGAAGTGTTTTGTTTACAGACACCGGTGGAGTAGAATCATGGTTTCATGAAATAATGGTGACGATTAAGTCGACACACCATCAGCTAAATACGACATGCAAACCGCCACAATCCCCAAAAGCTGTCGGGAGGCGCACGTCTTTCATGTTGGCACGATGAGAGCAACACGCTCATGTGGGAAACACAATTTGAGGAATAGAGACAATATGACCAAGGGTACGGAGCATGAAAGATGATTGCAATGTAAGCAATTAGGACATTTTTGAGGGAAAGACAATCGTAAGCATAACATTTCATATTTCGCAGAGTTGAAAGGATTAATTTGTTTTAAGGTCTTATATGACAGACGTCTTGGCAAAACCAAGCCAACTTGAATGTCATTTGATTTGACTCGAGTGCGCCTTTCATTCCTTTTTTCTTTATTTTCCTGTTTTTCTGCCAGCCAATCCGTCTCCGTGCCGGACTTTACTGTTATTGTTACCCTCTTCTCTCCAACATATGGGAGACATTAGATTCCAAAAGAATGTTACAGGGGCCAAAGAATCAGCCTGGCAATAGTTAAAATTGTCTCGGGGAAGATTCACTTTCAAGCCTCTGGTTTTATTTGCACTCAAGGATATTGGCCCATTTAACACTTGCGTCGTCTCGATCCGAATCATTTCTTGTCGACGTTCACTTCTTTCGCTTTGCAGACGAGCCATGTTCGCCGCAGGCTCAACAGACCGACGTATATGACCGAACAATCTGGAACATTTTGCTCTGCTTTTTTTTATTTTTTATTATTGGATTATTTCCAAGGACGAGGACTCGCGTTACATATGATGTGATCCGTCTCTGGCTGCATGAATCGGTCAAAAGTTGTTTTTAAAAAAAAAAAAAAATGTCTGTGACACAATGAGAAACAGTCACATGAAAATGTTGTCTGATGTATAAATTGCTCGGGCTCACTGATAGTTTAGTGGCTGACTTCTAAGCAGTTTACATTCCCGCTTGGTGACAATGTGAATGTGTTAATAGACGGATGCACGCATTCATGGCAGTCGTCTGCATAAACTGCATAGACATTCTAAAAGCATTTGTCTGTGTGTCCTGGGGAACATGACTTCATATGCGACTTTTTGCAACATTTCATGGCTTAGCAATGTTGAATCGGTGCCAGGTTGTATTGCATTAAAACATATAAATTCCTGGCTCAGATGTCATCAATGCCATCCCTTATTTAAAGGCAGACGAGCCCCTCGGGTCTCCTGGTGTTCGGTTTAGGTGAACGGTATGAGATTTTTTCTAATAGGTTTTCTGGTGAGCTAACAAATACACGCACGCACGCACGCACGCACATACACATACTCACCCACACACACACACACACAAAAAAAAAATAATATATATATATATATATATATATATTTATAAAAAATAATAATAATAAAAAATAATAATAAAAGAGCAATGATGATGACATTTCCGAATGAACAATATTGAGCTCTTAAAAAAAAAAAAAAGGAAAAAAAAAAAAGGCAGACGAGCCTTGAGGGGCCACTCTTGCACTAAATGTTTCTATGAGACACAGCTGTTCATTTTCATTCTTATTTGTGAATTTCCTCTTAATTGTTGTGTGTGTGCGTAATAGTGCCTGGAATCGTACCCCAAATCTACATTTGCATATTCCGTTTACCATTTAACTCCCAGCCATTTTCACGGAAGCAACCCCCTTCGCTCCCGGCTGTTTTACTGGGTTTTGGCCCACAAAATATTGCGTTCTATTGCGATAAAAACATAGAACCTACCAGAAGAAGGAATATAGTCTCTTCTTTCATCAGAAAAAATAAATTAATTTCTATCTGTTTCCATTTTGCAGCAATTAGCATTAGAATATAGCTAAGTTTCATCATTATTCACAAATCTGTCAAATGTATACTCTGCTGCCACCTACTGACCGTTTTTGTAATAAAATTGCTTTAAGAGACCTTTTCAGGTTGAGGCTGCATCAAAGCCTTTTGTGTGCTCTAGCATTGGAAAAAAAAAAGCTTTTAAAAACGTATATAAAGACGTTTTTGGTCATGGCATATTTGAAATAGAACGTTTTTATAAATTGGGGATTTTTTTGCCCAAAAACGTGTCATCGAAAAATCTGATTTTCTTTTCGTATTCACCCACTTTTCAATAAATAATGATGTGCCGGAGAACAGGAGACAATCTGACCAGAACACGGCTTCAGTGTCGTCAGTTTTTGTCATCAGAAGCTTCTGATAATTATAATACCTTTGCAAAGGGACTTCTTCACCAGAATCTCACCATTCAGTTAATTGAACACGCAAAGAGTAGAATATAAAAATTGTCTACTCTAACAGTAGTAATATAAGAATAGTCATTAAAGTGCGTCGCTACACAAGTGCCACCATGTTTAAAATCTGAGATGGATGGAACATGAAGAATAGTTTCATCCACAGGTGAGTCTTGGATTTGCGTGGCTGTGGAACGGTCTGCAATCAAGCATCATGCTAACGTTGAAAAGTAACCGTACCGTAATGTGTTCGCTCTCGATTACGGACACCAGACCATTCGATGGTTCGTGTGCTTTTGATCATGTGATAAATGGATCCGAACGCTGTCATTCCTTTTCGAGTGAAAAGATGCCAGAACAAACGACTGAACAGATGACTGCGTTTTCCCTTTCGGCTTCCCAGGCTTCTTTGCGTGTTCAACGTAAAATAACAAGCCCATGATGCAACGCACGCATTCACGTCACATGCACAGATCACTTTATGTCACATGGAACACATGCGCACGTGTGCACACTCCGCCTTTTGCCTCACGGAGGAAAGCGCCGGCAACATGTACGAGCAAACCACATCCAGATGTCTGAAAACAGAGCGCCACCCCACCCAAACGCAAGTGTCAGTTCTTCTTGTGTGTCTTTGTACAACCAAAGTCCTCCATAAACCTTCATCATATGCTCAGAGGGGACCAAAAAGTCCAGTAATCAGCTCTTGCCCTCTTGGGGTTGACCCTAAACCTCGAACCATATGGGGTTCACAACTATAAAGGGGGTTGTGCGTTTTATGTCAGCTTCAAAATGGTTGCCAGTAACCTCTGTCTATGCAATTTGAAATGCGCTTAATTGCAAACATTGGCGGATGAGTTGTTTTTGGTAAGGTAGCCGTCAAGCCATCTGCTGGAAATCATTTGAAAGGCCATAATGCTTAGATTATAAAACGCAAGGTGTGGCTATATGGATGGCAGATATTAGAAATATGTTTAGTGTGGTTTTATGATAGCTCTGCAATTTACGCATTTGTGTGCCTACTTCAAGCTCAAGTAGACCACACTGTCATTTACTAGACATTGTCCTCCGTTTTCATGAACTCGTTCACTCCCAGCCATTTTCACTGAAGCAACCCCCTTCGCTCCCGTCTGTTGTGCTGGATTTTGACTCATTTGCAAGGTCCGCAGAATATTCCGTTCCATTGCTATAAAAACATGAAAGCTACCAAAAGAAAGTTTAGAGTCTCTTCTTTCATCAGGAAAGCGTATTTGTATCTGTTTCTGTTTTGCCGCAATTAGCATTAGAATGTAGCTAAGTTTCATCCTTATTCACAAACCTGTTGAAAACACTGGGAAAAAGAGCTTTTTGCATCATGGCCCTGATTGATCTCTTACACTCTCCTGCTGGCCGTTTTTTTAAATAAATACCATTGCTTTAAGCGACCTCTTCAGCTCAGGACATGTATCAAAGCCTTCTGTATGCTCCAGCATTAAAAAAAAAAACATTTAAAAAAACATGTAAATATGTTTGGTTTTTTTTACGTAAAAATACGTTTTTGGGAGTGAAAAACATATTTAGACATTTTTGGGTTTGAATGAGTTAATAGCTTGGAAAATGTGACAAATTGGACATACCTTCCGCTCTATGAGTTGTTCAGTGTGATAATTCAAGATAGGTCTGAGGCCATATTGGTCTACCGGGGCTTGTGGATCCAGGCTGAAGGCCAAACTGATGAATATGGGGGAGAGTTTATCCCGAAACTCCTCTTCGGCCTGAAACCAGAAGAGATGCACTTGCATGAGGAGCGGGAGAAGAAAAAGCAAAATGACATACAGCATATTGAAGGACATGGAGACGATGAATACATTTGTCTATTTAGTTTTTAGAAGGTATGCACTTCCTCCATCTTCAGGAATGCAAGTAGAGACAGAATATAAAGAAAGAAAGGTGCAGGAAAAGGTACATGTTGACTGATGGTTGCCAGTTGGAGGTCAAAGCATCTCTTATCCTGTCAAAGGACAAAACACTGCTCTCGAGTGTTTTTGTCAGTCGCGCTGCGCTGTTTGATCAAAACGCCGCTGAGTGATGAGATGATTGGTACTGTAGTCGTTTCGCCTCAGCATTTGGTAATAAGTGCCTCAAAAAAACAACACTTCCAACAAACTTCAAAACCTCTCTATTAGGAAATAACTTTAACCTTTTGTCCTAAACCAGAAAGGTAATTACATTCGCCCGGTGTTGCAGGTGCAGTCTGATTATATGACTGGGTGGAAAAGGCCTGCAGAATGATTACGTCTCATTACAAACTACATAGATATGTACTTTATATATTGACCAAAATCCATTTTAGACTTTCCACCGATCTGATTAGCTATATCGGACCAGCCGGTATTTTGCGTAAATTGTTAATTTTCTGATCTACCCGTAAATTAAAACATTACAGCTGCTGCCACAAATAACTTTTTCCCGTCACTGATAGATTTCGGCGCCACCTTTCGATATGTAACCGCAGAGGCGGGCACTTCCATCGATCGTCAATTACGATGCCCACCTTTCGGCGACTGAGCACTGACTGAAGCAGGTTTACGTCCGTCGATCGGGGTCAGTCCAGACAAGTCCTTCTCATTCCGTGTATTTTTGCAAGACCTTGCGCATAAAGCAATACGTGTTTTGCAAATTATGTTTGAACGTACTTGAAAATACGTTAAATGTATTTGTAAGTAGCTTTGAACGTATTTTGCAAATACGTTCACGTTCCACATTGGCAGTTCCACATATCAGTAGTTTGGCTTGGAAACACCATTCAATGTCGGGCAATCTCAATTACTAAACACAGACAGGCGACAAAAGACGGAATCTCAAATTCAATTTGATCTGATCCAAAAACATTTGTTTGGCATTGGTGGGGGTCTGCAGTCTACTGAGTGCAAATTCCGTTTTGTTCGCTGGCGGTCTTCTTCCTGACCTGCATCGGACCTATCCCACATTTCTTGGAGCGTCACCAACAACAACATCAGTGAAGACTGTTTGTTGATCTTTTGTATGGATTCATGAACACCAACTTCAGATTATCGCTTGGCAACATTTCTTCATCGCAGATTGTTCCATAGTATGTTTCCACAGGGTCGAGCCAAGCAAATTGACTGCGCCCCAATGGAGTTTGACCTTGCGGTTTAATGTTGTTGTATTCAAGGTGCTTGGAATACATTGGACATTAAATCGAATTTCGAGGGCAAGCTCTTTTCCCACACTTTGTCTATCTGTTTACAATACTGTATGTCAGAAAACCTTCAGATTGTGTTCTAACAAAATTCCTGAAAAAATATTTACAGAATTATATTCTTGCAAATTAGCATAGACAGGTACAAAGATGTATTCGTACAAAAGATGTGAGACAATAGTTTAACTATATTTTAACCATAACAATTATTATAAAACCAGTTAAAATCGGGGAAAACAAATGAATAACTCTTCATTAGCTTCAGCTGATCATGTTCACTTTTTCCAATGAACTCCCAGTTGGGGAAAAATAAAAAAATGATGGTGATGACAGACGAACCCGTAGATAGATCCTGGTGTCATGGCACATGCGATGTCCATTGGCCAGACTGAAAGTCTTAACCCAACTGGACTGCTGACTATCCAGAAACAGAGTCCTCCTGACAGATTCCTTCTGGTTCTGCTTCGCGCTGTCCAACTGAATTTCAACCAGGAAGCCTAAAAATGTGCACATGCAAGACGGTGTAAATTTGCATACAACACATACATTCACGTCTCAGCACATGTAAAAACATTATTATGGTAATGTTATGTTTATCATGTTTTGGCGACAGTATATTGAATCGTAAAACAGCCATGCAGTCTAAATGACTAACTGCAATGAGAACTCAGATAATACACGGGGCAGCAACAAACATGTTGGAGCCCAACAGGTTAGCGTCTGTTTACACAATTGCCCTGTTATCTTCATGTTAGCAGCCACTTTGACCACAGTTCAATCCAGCATACTCGAGGGCACGCAAAGAAAGCAAGAGACCGTAATGGGGACCATGTGTGCGCTTGCGTGCGTGTGCGTGTGTTTCACCGAGATGAGACGGGAGGTGTTTTCCATGAGCCAGCAGGCAGAAACTGACGCCGACACTGAAAGTTGAAGAAAAAAGACAATTACAAACACAGCGGCGGGTTTGTAATTGTGCACGCTTTTTTTGTCGTGATCTGTGATTTTGATTAGACTTTAGTTTTGTCATGTTTCTTTCAGGTGTGGAGGGGTTGAGGACCCGAATGCAGGAAAGAAGCCGAGAAACAAAAGCGGGAGACTGCTGATGACCGCAGGACGTGTGCTGCCGGAGCAGGGACTGGTGGCGGCCACTGATTTTGCACGGCGGCGAACGTCCCGAGGCTGCCATCAGTCCCTACTCCGGCGGCGCACATCCTGCGGCCACCAACAGTCTCTACTCCAATGGCGCACGTCCTGCGGCCGGCATGGTCCCTGCTCCGGCGGCGCACATCTTGGGGCCATCACCAGTCCCTACTCCGGCGGCGCACGTCCTGCGGCCGGCATGGTCCCTGCTCCGGCGGCGCACATCCTGCGGCCACCACCAGTCCCTACTCCGGCGGCGCCCATCCTGCGGCCGGCATGGTCCCTGCTCCGGCGGCGCACATCTTGGGGCCATCACCAGTCCCTACTCCGGTGGCGCACGTCCTACGGCCGGCATGGTCCCTGCTCCGGCGGCGCATATCCTGCGGCCGGCATGGTCCCTGCTCCGGCGGCGCATATCCTGCGGCCGGCATGGTCCCTGCTCCGGCGGCGCACATCTTGGGGCCATCACCAGTCCCTACTCCGGTGGCGCACGTCCTGCGGCCGGCATGGTCCCTGCTCCGGCGGCGCACATCTTGGAGCCATCACCAGTACCTTGCTTTTCTTTGGTATTCAATTTGATTTACTTCACCCTGCACTCCTTCCTGCCTTGCCTCACTTTTTTTTCCAAACACCAGAATTTTTTTTTTGTAAACAAACCATGCTTTAATCCACCTGTTTGAAAATACTGTGCAGTTGCAGTTAATGGTTCCCAGGTCTAAAATCGTGCGTTATGCTTATTAAGGCTTCAACAAAACTTTTTTTGGAAAGCTCAATGTATTTTCCCCATCTTTTTCCTCCGCTTGGTTTCAGTATGCTGTGTTTCTGCATTTCTAGTTAAGACCAGCTTGGACAGGAAATCGGCAAACATGAACTCATTTGACGTTCTTGTGAGGGGAAACTTTAAATAACCGAAATAGAACTGTGACATGTTTGGCTATTTTCAGAGAGCTATTTCAACGCTAGAGCTTTTTGTTGACGAAGTAGCTATAGTTCCGCAATAGGGGAAAAAACATTATCATGTGTAATTGCGCTATTACTTTCTTAGTACAATGTCAAGGTTTTAGAGGAAAGTTAGTGGGTGGTCATACCAAGACACTGGAGTGGTTCCAGTCCTCGTGGAAAGCTCACAAAGCTTCTCTTCTTGGTTGAACATGTTTGGCTGCACAGTGAGAGATGCACTTGCAGTCACTATTGGTCGAGACCTGAGTGAAGACACAGAACGCAATTAATAACAAAACTGTCGAGTTTTCTGCTATTACATATCTGTTACAATACTATATTCTTTTAACGCACCTATACAGCACAGATTTGTCAGCCCCAAAAGCGCCAACAATGAGGTCTGCAAGAGAGGAAATTTGAGAATTAAAGTGAGTTATCAAAAGAGGGCCATTTTGATTAATATTTCTCTGAGAGTGGAATGCGGTACCCGGGTAGCCATTGAGATCCAGATCTGTGTTGCCTCGTAGCGCAAAACCAAAGTTGGCAGGGAACGAGCTGGAAGCCCAGTGGCCAGAGAGGGTCTGAGTGGGCGTGTCCTTCAATCCCTTCGGATAACCGTTGTAAATAAGAACCAGTCCCTGCTGGTCTTCTCCTCCGTAAGGACAGCCGATGGCCATGTCTGATTGTAAACACAAACAGCGTAATGTGAAGCAGCTTGTGGATCTTGGTTGTTTGACACAATGACCGTGCTCGACAGAACTGCAATTTGCAGAGCAGCTTCCAGTAAGGAGCAGAATCGATGTCATGTGGCACTGACTGTCAATGTGTTTGAACTCCTACACACACAAAAAAACTGTTTTGATCATTTGCTGTCACTGGAACAAGCTGCATAATGGTCTCAAATCAGCATTCAAATTATTGCATGAGTCACAAGCAAAGTCCTGAATCATAATCCAATGGCAACAGATTGCAAGTGTCTAGCAAACATTTTATGTTTGATACAGAGTAGAGATTCAAATGTAAAACAAACAACAAATGCAGTGTAATGAACTCATAAAAGACTGTTTATTAGTTTGGCAAGCTGTTGGATTTCTAATGTCAATATCCTGTTCCCTTCCATGCTTTATTTTTCGAGTCGGGATTTTTATGTTATGTGCTTTTATTTTGGTGCACTCCCGGCAGTCCAGGAAGTGCTATCCACTCGTGGTGTCTTTACTAACAGGAATACACTTAACAAAAAAAAGAAATGCTGACTGAAATGCCAATTTACGCTGTTGCTCTCTAAGCACCGAGCTGGAATGGGGACAAGGTATTTGTGTTGTTTTATTTGTTCTATTGTGATTTTTCATGACGTGATTTAGAATTACTTGTAAAAGGCGTTTTTGTGTTCTTTTCCATAGAAGCTAAGCTAATGGTAGCTTTCATTAGTGGCTGTTTAATGCTACAAGCTTTTTGTTTTAGCTATCTTTTTCACATGTATGACTAAAAGTTGGGTTGAAGGTGTATTTGACAACTTTTAAAGACTGTCATTTATGTTTACACTTACTTACGGTGTGTCAACAAATGGAACAAGGAATAAAAACAGTACATTTCCCCATTTTCTGGCTGGGTTTGCGGTTTATTCTTCTTCTTTTTGTTACTTCTTCCGACAAGCATTATGTTTAGGGGCACAGGCAACGGCCTAGTGGGCAAGCCTATGCCAATATTTTCATTGTATATGGGGTGGTTTTAACCACGTGGCCAGGCGAGTGTCTGTAAATTATAGTGAGACAAAGCACTGTAGTTTTCCTGTTTGCTGCCTGAGGTATTTTTTGCAGCTGACAACTCAGCCCAAGAGCCAGCACAGCAGAGCAATTAACTATCAGCGCCAATGACATCACTGACTACAACAGTTGACTCAGTACACGAGCCTTCAACGAACCAGAATGGCACTTTTGGTCCATCATTAATAACTCATACCATTAAATCCATCCTGGTTGAGGTCACCCAAAGGCGCCAGTGAAGTGCCAAAGCGACCGAAAGGCTGCCGGCCGAATAGATGCAGACCGGGCTCGAGCTGCAAAGGTTCCTTCTGGAGGTACACGTAAACTTTCCCAAGCTCCTCCAGGCGCCCATCGGACCCTCGGCGCATGAACATCGGAGCTCCCACCACGAGGTCATCTAGTCTGGGGAGGAAGTCACAGCAAACACATACAAGGTACATGTACTATAAAAAAACAGTCATTTAAAGACCCAGTGTGTAGTCCATAGCGCCATCTAGAGGTCAAAGAATAGCATTAGCAGCACGCAGGAGCACGTACAATACTGTGGGTCAGAGAGACCACATTTCGCAAGCCTGCCACCAATTCTTATTATTATTAGAGCAAACGGGCGTCTCGGCGAGCGAGACGGAATTAGCCGGAGCAGCTAACCAAGAGCGGCTAGCAGGAGTTAGTCGGAGACAAGAGGCTGGAGTGGCTAATGAGAGGGGCTAGCGGGAGGAGCTAGCAACAAAACAAAAAAAAGCTAGTAAAAGCTTGCAAGAGCAAAGCAGAAAGTCACAGGTGACAGGCCCGAATCACGGGAGTTAGTGATGACTACCTGCAGGCCCCAGCTGAGGAAGGTAAGCTGCGGCCGACCCATTGGGTCCGACACTCGATGCAAAAGCACCACTCGGGCAAACTACACTCGCGAAGTTGTCCGTAGCGGGAAGATGGCGGCGAAACATGACAGCTCATATTTTTTGGCATATTATTGACATAAACAGTCGAGGTTTTTTTTATGAATGAATTATTAGTTTGCCACTAGATGGCGCTAGGGATCATTGAATGTCCCTTTAAATGAAAAATAATAATATAAAATTTGGGGGAAAAGAATGAATGACAAAGATTTTCTACAGGACACTGAAAAGTGATAAAGTGACTCAGCTAGCGTGGGAAATTCCTACATGCTTGACCTCGGTTATAATGACAAAAGTCTTAACTTTTATTTCCTAATCCCATTTTAAATTTCTCTCATTTCCCTTCTTTTTTTTCTCCCTTTTCCCACCTTTCCATCATGTTCGCACTCAATCCATGTACTCACCCGTCGTTGTTGATGTCGGCGGCTGCCACTGCATAGCCAAAGTAGGACCCCATCTGGAAGGCATTAAAAACAAGACTCAGTTAGTCTCTAATTACATCACTCTGCATAGATCTCTTTATTTTCTTTCCATGTTCTCTCTTTTGTACCCTCCAAACCTCAACGCAAGAGGCTTCCCTTTAAATCTCTCAATTCTATAATCCCACCGGGGTGCCCACTTCTCCATTTTCAAGGAGCTCAATCTTCGAGCTTCTGTATGATGAGAAAAGAAAGGTGGCGGGGCGCCCTCAAACTCTTCAACTCATTTAACTCCGCTCTCCTGTTTCAATTTCATACGACACGTGATAAATCAGGATGACATTACATCCCTATGTGATTCGACTCAAGGTGATTTGTAGCATTTCTACACACAAATCAGATTAGAGACCCGAGTGAAAGGCAAAAGCCTTAACACCAGATATTATCTTACTGTCGCAACACATGTGGTATAAATAAAATAGGCAAAGGTCAAAGTTCAAATCTTCTGAGACTTTATGTGAGCACTGTTTTCCAATTCCTACTGACCACCAATTCCTGTAAAGAGTTGGCACAAATGTCTGAATATGAGATGTTTTTGTTTTGCTTTGTTTGTAATTGTGTGTAAATGTTTATTGTCACTTATTCAAAAATCAGCTTGACCTCTTCCTTAAAGTCAGCTGGGACAGGTTCCGGCTCGGCGACACCTTATACAGCATAAGCAGTAGAAAATGGAATGATGGCTAAAAAATATTGACGCAAAAATGATGCATTTCCTATTATTTGAAGACAAACAAATGTATGTTATATCAAGGACCTCAATACTAATTAACCTCCATTGTCTGGTGTTCATTTGCTGCATTTCCATCAGTGCAGCAACGTGAGAAAAACATCAGAATCACCACTTGACCTAAATTAGCCCAAAACCCCTCCAATTACTTCTTGCAAAGAAAGAAAGCACCTATTACTGTATATTCGCCTTATCAACAGTAGAAAGTTGCACCGTGACTAAAACCAAACATTTGATCAGTCCGCAACACCGAAGCAATTCAAATTCCACAACTCTTAAGTTCAAAGCTGGTCGTAACAACAGACACAATCTGAGGTTTCATCCGCCAACGGGGGCTCCCGCTTGAGGTATTTTTGCAGCTGACTTTAACAGTTCAGTCCAAGAGCCAACAGAGCAGCAAATTCACCCACAGAGAGTCCATCGTCCCCGACGGCACATCGTTCATTACGACAGTTTACTCAGCACTGTTCATGCTGAGTCCGACACTTCATGACACCCGCTGGTGACCTCCCACACACAGAAAATACACGCGCGCTTTTAGCTTGGTCACATGGTTTTTTACACTTACAAAATAGTAACTGTAATGGGGGAAAAAAACGCCGATGTAGCTGTAATGTCAAGAAACACACACATTTAACACTATTTCTCTATCTAGCTAGCTAGCTAGCAAGTTACTGTACCTACTTACCTAGCTAGCTAGCTAGCTCTCTTGCTACCTACTTGCTTACCTACCTAGTGTTAGAGTAGACAATATTTGTATTCTACTCTTTGCGTGTTCAATTAACTGAATGGTGAGATTCTGGTGAAGAAGTCCCTTTGCAAAGGTATTATAATTATAATCAGAAGCTTCTGATCACACAAAATGAAGACACTGAAACCGTGTTCCGTTCAGATTGTGTGTCCCTTCTTCCCCTGCACATCATTATTTATTGAAAAGTGGGTGAATACGAAAAGTCTCCTCTCCCCTCCCATTCAGCACAGAAAGGCAGAAGTTCCCATAAATACAAATCAGATTAGATTTAAACAATAATACATCAGCCTGTCCTTGGACTCTCTTCGACCGACTGAGACCGGTACTAGGCTATACTCCCTTTTAGATAATATAAAAAAGAAACTTGTTGCCCTTCTCTTCTCAGGCGAGAGAGACAGATAAGAATACAATAGACAATACTATTCATTGAGCTATACTGAGTTAACACAATTATACCCACACCTACACAGCTATAACTAAATTCAAAATGGTTAAAATATAAAGTAAAACAGTAAAAATGTTAACAATGTCAACACTAGCTAGCTCTCTTGCTACCCCATACCTAGCTAGCGAGCTCGCTAGCTACCTACTGTATTGTATTTATTTATTTCTGTCCTTTCGGTCATTGACCTGTTTCATCACCCATCTTCTGTTAAGCTTCAATTAGCAGACAGATGGTCTTAAGTTTGGGACCTCCAATGTCCTCACATTGGTTGGACTCACGTTGGCTGCTTCCTGACTTCAATGAGTTCTTCTCTCTTGGGGAAGCCATTAACCAAGGGTTCACATACTTTTTTTTCCCCCAGATGTGTGTCCAGTAAAAACATATTTTAATTGTTTACGTGGTGTAAGGTTAAGCAGATTGTCTTTGTCGATTGTTGTGATTTTTTGGATGAATATCAGATTCCATTTTAGGACCAATTTATGCAGAAAGTTCCATCCATTTTCATAACTGCTTATTTTGTTCTGGGACCTGAAAGAGCTGATTTGTGTATTTGGGTAAGGTGCACCCCACGGTAAACGTGAAAACTAATAACAAGGTCTCTATCAGAAAAGAACGAGTCAGTGTTGGTTAATGCAGGGCAAATGCCAACCCCTTAAACTATTGTCAAATGTGTGATATATGAAAGACATGCAGTATGGAAACTTGCTCAAGTTGTGCCAAAATTGTACATACTTGCTCTCCTGTCACGTTGAGCAGTGATTTCAGATCCCTCGCATTGAATACGGACACCTACGAGACAGTTATTGATTACAAATCATTGTTCATGAAGCCTAATTAATCAATCATATGGTTGTTTCTTAATAAATCAATTGAATGAATCAATGTATTTGTACTCCTTACTAAACCATACAGCATGAGTCCTTTGGGAACTCCTGTGATGAAATCTACAACAGAGACAGCGAGTAGCAAAAGGTTAGAACTGATAACGAAAGACTGAAACAATGTTTACACTTTTATGATGTCGTTCCCCGCGCATTTCAAAACTGCAGGAGACATACTCAGTCATGTGTGTGGAGACTAAGTGGTTTTTAGAGCAGAGGGGGTCAACAAACCCGACACCCATGTGTGTTTTGAGACTCTACACTGTCAACATAACCCTCACCTTCCTCGTCATCCCCACTGAACTCGCCACCAGCCACGGAAAAACCTGTAGTGAGATGAGTCGCATTTGAAAAGGGGAAGAATATATATATATATATATATATATATATATATATATATATATATATATATATATATATATATATATATATATATATATATATGTCGTACAAATACATTGGTTATACACTTAATACAATAATAATACCTTACCCAAGTAACTGTCGTCATAGCTCCCCTGCACCTGTCCTGTTTGAATCTGCCCGGCAACCGACAGTAAAAAATATGAAGGGTAGTAGGCCTTAACAATCTCATCTGGCATGGCTGATATCAGCTGACCTAAAAAAAAATAATAATAAGGGTAGAATGTGCTATCTGGCATTTAAATGATGCATGAATTGCTTCACTATCAATTGATAATAGTTTATGATCTGTTTTCAGTAGACTCTCTCTCATAAAAAGTTATCCACATTCATGTGAGCTGACCTTGCCAGTAAAAGCTGCCTGGTCCACCAAGAACCACTCTTCCATCCTGAAAGGCACGAGCAGGAATTTTGTGTGAAACCAGTTTTCTTCAAAAGTCATAATAAACTCTTCTAGCCCCGTTCCGCACAGTTTGATCTCCACTGACTATTTCTGTGAAAAGGCAACAATGGCTTTGGGATGAATAACAAATATTGCTTTTACCTTGGTGAAGTCAGCACTAAATCCTCCTTGACAATAGCCCTGTCCTGCAGGTCCGTGTCTTTCTGCAGGGAAAAACACAAAAAGATAGAAAACACTTTTGTGTGTGTGTGTGTGAAATGACACGTTTACACAACGCTTATGATGATGTCAGAACTTTGCACTGGGATTTGGGTTCAGCAAAATGTATCGTTTCATGGCTAATTTATTTCTTCTCACATCGGTCAAACTCTGATATACTGTAATGCCTTTTTTTGTCTCGACCTTCTCAAAACATCCTATTCATTATCTAAAGTAGCGAGCACTTGGGTTATTATGATAAATCGGTGGGGGTCGAGTTTCAAATTCAAAGTGAATAGGGCGGGTTTGGGCTGGGGAGGAGAGTTCTGTAAAGTCTAACAGTGCAAGTAAGAAAACACAGAAACGAAAGCAAAAGGTTGAGATTGTCACGTCTTTGTTACGTTCACAGTTTTTAGTTCTGTTTTTCACGTTGTCATGTTTCCTTTTATTTTGCAGTAATCGTTTCCTCTTGTTTCAGAAGCTTTACTTCCTGCCCATGTGTTTCCTCGTCATGCTGATTGTCTCCACCTGTGACTCATCCCTGTGTATAAAAAGGCTTGCCTGTGCTTGTCAGCCTTTTCATGATTCAGAGTCTATATGCTTTTTTGTTTATTTGGTTACCAAACATTTTCTTTTCCTTCAATTTTTGCTGTGAATTTGTGTGGCTACTCTTTCCTAGTTTTGACCAGTTTTGCTGAATTCCTAAGTTGTTACTTTTCTTGCTGTGAATTTTTGTTGATACTTTCAAATCCCTGTTGGTGACTCAATAAATCTGTCAATTTTTTCAAAAAAACAAGTCAATCGTGCATTTGGGTCCTTGTTTGCATCCTTGTCAGAGATTTTAGGTTTTCATTGTACAGCAATATAGTATTGGTAACACATTTATCACTAAATTACACTTTACTGACAATTACAGACATTGCAGTACCTCACCTGTCCGACAGGGAGCATACTCCACAAATGATTTGAGGCTGTCCACAGAGAGGTAACAAGTTCCTGTCATATCCGCGAATGGTGTGTCATGTTCGGTCCTCCAGTAATACCTGGGAGCACAAGCCTGAAAGGCACACACACTTTTACACACACACAGACGCACTTTGGACAAAAATAACAGTTTTGCCTTTTTTTTTTCATACAGAGCACCCTTTTGATCAGTTACGATTCGGGGGGGACAATTCGTACCAGAATATTGTTGCCTTGGGAACGCACAATTGCTCCAAACCACTGATGGGACTTGAACTCAACTTGGGTGTTCACATCATTTATATTAATATACTGATCACCTGAAGAAAAAAGACAGAGAATAAAGCAATTTAAAATCACTTTGACAAAAAAAAATTATTAATTAAAATCAGTGGTGTTGTGTTTTATCAGCATTTGATTTGGTGTTTCCATGGCTTCGTCACACGTTTGTAGGTCTTATATTAATGTGGTATACATCTTCTTGTTATTCTAATTAACCCTATAAAGCCTGAACCATGAAATATATGAGAGAAAATTCTGATTCTTTTGTAAATAGAGTATTTATTGGTCCTTTCGAACAAACAAACAAAAAAAATTGACTTGTGTCATATTTGATACATCCGGTCACAATGCTTTAAATCTGTACAATTATAACTGGAAAAGCCATAAGCTGGGTGATACTGCCCTCTAATGGATTGTCCGTGCAATGCATGTATCAGATCATATACATCAGGGTTTTAATGGGGCAGGAAATATTATACTCATGAACTAGAGGGTTTAAAATGTCTTGTATTTATGTACGTTTGGCTTTATAGGGTTAAGTAAACGTAAACCGTCATTTTAGATAATGCTGGATGTTACTAAGCTGTTCTCACCTCTGTAGTAGTTGCTCAAGAGAAGCCAATAATAACAATATTACATCTGCTAATAATATTGGTGATTGTTATGTTTACCCATGCATTTTCTGAGTTGCAGGAAATGACTTTGACTTTGGGCTAGAGGCAAGTTGTACTGCTCGCCAGCCAATTACAGGCGATATTTATGTAGTAATGTTAATTACAATTATATATACATGTGTTTTCGATGTCTTTAGTGTGGGAATGCTTATTGTGATTTTTATTCTCCACGCTTTTTTGCCGTGTAACAACTCCCACTAATACTTCCGATTTACACTTTTTCAAATTTCCACTTGCTTAAAAACTTCACGCCTCCCGTGGTTATTATCGTCTGATTCCACTTTACTTACAATATTCACACAATTTAACGTTAAATATAAACTTGTCCCCATTTATTTTCACTGGGACTGACATTGAACTTTTTCTAAGTATCACTTTCCATGCCCGCTTCCATGCATATAACTTATCATCATTACCAGGTGTCTGATACTGCTCGGTGGCATAGTTGGGAAAGTGCATTGTCCAGTAACCAGGAAGTCATCATTTCATAATTTATCTCTCAATTTACTTCATAAGGATTCCACATGCATTCAGCATTCCCACGCAATTTCTCCAGAAATTGCACTTCATCTCGTAATTACAGTAAATGTTACATACATACAATATTATATGAGTGACGACACTAACGGGAGACCCTGTGATCCTCAAGTGTTGGCCTTTATCGCTTCCTGCCATTCCGATGGCGGTGATTATCTTTTTAAGGGCGGGGGCAGCACAGATCCTCAAGGGTCCCTCTCGCCCTGTGGCGACTTCTAGCCTAATTTGAGCGCAATACTCGGTCAGAGTCCAATTAGAAGTCACAGTTCTGTCGAAACAAACATAATCCGTTGCCAAACAGCCATTATCAAAACACACTGGAGACATCAAAGGCCTGGTTTCTATGCAAACAGAGAACTACTGGATTAGGGGCTTTTAAATGGCCCCCGGGTCAAGTACAAGGGCAGCAAACTCTTTTTCTGCCATCACTCTTCAAATGATAGCATGGATGGTTGCACACAACTGAGTTTACTGTACAGGTGGGCGTGGCCATTCATTAGCGAAAAATGCTGTGCTATACTTATAAAAACAGCAAAAGTGATTGTGTTAATCCTGTAAACGCTTTTCCATGCGGTAAATAAAGTGAAGTCACGTAGACATCCGTCTAAATTGACGAAACATTCTACCTTGCTTGTCAAAGTTGATCATGCTGCAGTTAGCTTGGCTCCGGTGGCACAGAAAGACGGCCCCTCCCTCGGCGATTCCGGGCTGGGTGGTGTTGGCTTTTGGAGCGCCAATCAAAATGCTCACACTGGACAGCAGAAAGGAAGAAGAAAATCATCTTGTGGCAAAGAAAAATCTCTCACATAAGGCAGAGTCATTTCCATTGCCATTTGTATTTGGATATGTGGCAGGCGATCAGTCATGATTTTCCTTGGATTTCCTATAACCAGACGATGGGAAAAAAAACATTAACTCACTGTATATTAAGCAGATTCTTGAATAAGTAATATGAATGCTGATTTCTGGCCAATACTTCTGTTAATTTGGTCATGTAAGGTTCTATATGGCCATCCATCCATCCATTTTCTGTACCGCTTGTCCTCACAAGGGTCGCGGGGGTTGCTGGAGCCTATCCCAGCTGGCTTCGGGCAGTAGGCGGGGGTACACCCTGTACTGGTTGCCAGCCAATCGCAGGGCTATATGGCCAATCGTAAAAACCAATAAAAAGATACAGCAAAAAAAAAATGGTGGCTATTTATTCATAGGCCTACGTAGCACAGCATGTATAATGCATACATGATTCCATGTTACGAATCAGCAAAGATTTCAATGCTACCAGACTAAATTTCTTCAAGTCAAGGTTGAGAGTGAATAGCGCAACTTAAGATGATGGTAGCTGATGACATTAACAGAGATCGGACTGAGTCTGTCCTCCCACCGTCTTCCCAGAGGAGCAGCAATACTAATGCAGTCGTTTCAAATACACATTTTAAGCTCGATAGCTTCAAGGCATCCTCATTTATGAGGAGCGGAAAACTGAAAAAAAAAATATTCTGCTACAACATTTTACTTTTTATTGGGTTTGGAAATGATAATGATGCCATTTTCAAACTATTTTAGTTGATCTTCCACACCTGCCATTTTCTCATTAATATTCAATATGTAAATAAGTTCCGCTCCGATTGGTTCGCTGTTCTCGCTGAGATATGGAAAACAGCTTTCCTGTGATTGGTAGCTGCTGATGCGTCTCTTCATTGTGTTGGGTCTGTCGAAATTCTGCCGACAGTGGCCGGTCACGGTGCAAGCACAATGACGCAGTCCACTTGGAAGAAAATAAGGTGGAGCTCCTTTCAGAAAAATGATGGTTGAAAATGGATTTTCCACATCTATAGAATTATGGCCGAATCTTTTAGTCATTGATAGAGTAATTTCATAATAAGTCATAAAATTTAGTTCAAATTAAAAAGATGTAATACTGATTTGTGTTGAGGTGAGTTTTCTGCCACTAGATGGCATAATTGCATTTGTGACAGCTCAGTGCATTTTTCTTTTCATATTAAAAGCAATTTATTCTTTAACATGAAGTAACTTGTGAAATTCTGCACATTTTTAAAATGATCAAATACAACTTGACCCCAGTCTTCACAAATGTATGCATTATTATTAAAGTTATTACTGCTAAATTTTGACATTTCGACTGGAATTCCCCCAGTACATGCTTTCCAATTAAGGGGTGGTCATTAATTAAAAATGTGTGGCATTAAAGGAACTTTAAATGAACTCCAATTAAATCAAATGTGTACGATGCCAAAGAGGATAATTTGGTGCCAAAATGATCAGTATTAAAACGGTAAATAGCAGGACAGATGAAAAGATAGACGAGGATAGAATGATGACATTTCCACTGCGTCAATGGAGCCAAACAGAATCCTCCATGAACCAGGAAGTAGCCTGGCTAAAGATGAACAGATAGACGAACACAATTTCATTCATTCATTCATCACTGATTATTTTTTTTGGGTCTGTTTTGTTAATGAAACATTGCTAACCCCAACAATTATAGTACTAACATGTGACGGAATTTCTGTCCAATGAAGATGCTGAAATTCAAGCTTTTTTACACGTACATTTCTTGCCCAATCGAGTCAATCTTGCCTCCTTTTATTGCTACTTCAATATGTTAATATATTTCACAAAAATACAGAATGACATAAAATTAAAAAAAAAACAGGAGCTGGATATTGTATACAAAGAATGGTATAGTGTTCAACAGGAAACGAGCTAAACAGTTTAGCGATGGTCATGAATGCATGACTTCAGCAGAAAGCAGCTCTTTAACCTCCTTTTAGCGGAATGAAAACATTCCCAGGCTGGAAAGCAGCCTCTTCCTGTTGTCTTGTTTACCTGCCACGCCGCAAGAATGGTTTGAGTCACGCTGCTCTTGTCACGAGCTGAATCATTCCATGTCCAAGCAACGGGACCAAATATTTCTCATTCAGCGTTCTCTCAAAATGAGGGCCGCACTCTGCACTTCCGATCTCGACATGCTCGTTCGTCGGGGTCAACTGGCGGAGGTCACGGGGAAATAATAAATAAACAAAAGTAGATCAACTTCACTTTCTAGCTATGAACCCTCAGGTTAGCATAATCCGCTATGTGAAAAGATAACAGTTAATAGCACCGAAATGCTAGCTGCGTAAACGTTATCCAGTGTCACGATGAAACGGAATGCTAACAAAACTGCTGTGATCTTTTTTTCTTTTTTTTTCTTCTTTTTTTATCCCCAGGTTAGAGTAAACAAAAACTAAAGATTCCTATCAACAATTGTGTATAAAGAGCCTCCAGAGGCCATGACATCATTTATTTAGTCCCAAACAGCATCTGAGGGCGTTTCCATGACGTGTCTGTTAATGTTGACAATCCCTAACGTCCTTAAGCGGGATTTAATCGGCTAAAAGAAGCTTTCGTTTCAACATGTGTCCAAATATTCATCACATCCTCACATGTGCGCCACATCTGTGCGCCAAACTGCCCTTTCAGACAAAAAAAATGACACAAACTCAAAAATAACTCCGAAATATTTCATCATCCTGATGATGTACTAAACCAGAGTAGCCAATATTGCCAATACCTTGTTGGAACTTTGCCTTCGCTCATTCTTCCTCCTAAAATTAAATGAAGTGTGAAATGTCTTTGTTAAGCAGGTTAGTAGCCTAAATCGTTTCTCTGCCGTTCCAAGCACTCTTCTAAGTACAACATTACTCACAAGACAGGCGTGCAATGTCTGTTTCCAATCACTCTTGGACTGGAATCTGGAATGGAGCGCGCGTGCAGGTGCGCGCGCACGCGCCGACGGGGGGCGCACGTGTGTGTGCAAAAAAAAAAAACGACATACGTTTCCTATCAACTTTTACCATCCAGTTATGATGAGTGTTTAAGTGGAAAATATATAGGAAAACGTTTCATGAGTCATTTTGCAATATATGAAGAATAGCATTTAAAAAAAACTGATTTATACGTCAGAGGATGGAAGAAAAAAAATGGATTATAAGAAACAATAATAAATGCTGTTAACTTTTCAGATTGGCTTTCAAACGCTGGAGAAATATTTGTGACTAACCCGGATGAGTTCCTGCTGAAGAACTCCACAGAATATCCAAAGTAACTCCCCCGCGGTCCGGCGAAAACCACGCGTTTCTCTGTGTCCAGGTTAAAAGCGTGGCAGAATTGGGTCAGAACCAAAACCACCGCAGGTACTAGCAGCACAGCGAACGGACGCTTCCCCGCGCAGGACCGCGTAAATGGAGGTGCCGAAAAGATGCCCATCTCTCCTTTCGCGCGTCTCTTCTTTCATTGAGCAGCTGGAACGCAAAACGCATCATCCGATCTGGTCTTTGCGCAGGACAGTTTGGGGTCCGACCATAAAGTAGCGCCGTGAGAAGAGGTTCTTGCACTTCTATCACAAGTGCAATGATGATCCAGGAGAGTGTGAATGGTGAAAAAAAGGGGGGGAGCACAAGTCGGAGAGGGGAAGGGCTCGACGCAACCTCATTTGGGGTGGAGCCTTTTTTTCAATGACGTCAGACTGTGTCCTGCGCGCAGCAAGTGAAATAAATAAATAATTCAATTGTACATTTTAATGTGGCTGCATATGTTTCAGCATGCAAGACTTTTTTTCAACAAGTCCATAGGCTATGCTACCAACTTAGTATTATTTATTGATTGATTGATTTATTACTTTGGTGCCGGTTTTCATGTTTCTGTCCTGTTCTGTCCATAAAGGCATTGGTTAGGTGTGGGGGGGGGAACTTGAAAGCTACTAGCTCCAAAGCTGTGAATATGTTAAATAATATTAATAATAATAATAATAATAATAATTATTGCATTTGGCGATCATCTCATCTCGCAGTAATATATCGCAGATATGAGCTCTTATTGGTAAGGGTTAGCGAACAGACATATTGTCTCCAAGCGCCCATTTCTCAGATGTGTGATCTCCCTTTACACTTTAGATCAACCGCCTGTGGAGGTCTGCTTGCAATTCCCTGTAAATGGACTTTGCACGCCTCAAACCGCCGCAGAGATCGAGCAAACCAGAGTTTTCTTCCGCCATGTCAAGAACTATGAGCGCGTCCCCCTTGCGTGGGGCATTTAAAGAGAATGAGAAGAAGCATTTCAATTGGTAGGGAATCAAGTCAGCTTTGTTTACACCCTTAAAAAAAAAAAAAAAAAGAATCACGCTGCACCAGCTTGTTTGGGTCTGCGAAAATACAACAACATAGTCTAGTTTGCCCCTGTGCAGATTTGCACTGCACATTGCGCCAGACTAGGACTGTACACAAAAATTTGGACTTAAATGTCAATTTTGCATTTTAAACATTAGCAATTTAGAACATGCCAAGAAAAATATTATTTTTATTTTTATTATGTCATTCAACAGTTGGAGTTCATTTGCATTTTATTGGATGAATTATTATTTTCATCCCCATTTTGCTCGGGGGAAAAAAAGGTCACAATTAATATGGGGATGAGTAAAGCTTATCTGTTTCTAATACATGTAGAAAACTCAAAAAGCACAACAACATACTTGAGTTCTTGGCAGAAAACATGCCAAGGTGACTCAACCTGGAAAATCCAGAGGCATCCATCTTTCTGCAGGTTTGTCTCATCCTTGTTGGCGCTGAAGGTGCAATCGTGCAGATTGACAGGCAGGGATTGGTGCATGTTTGCGTTGTGAGTGACTCATGTATTATTACCCGCAGGGCATAACTTTGTAACAAAGAAAGCATTTGACTTTTATTGCTGCTTTCCCTCATAAAAGTCACGAATCTTCCAATTGGGCGTCACCGCATCCATCTGTTTGTTTGATACAGATGTTAGAGCAACGTTCGCAAATGATGAAAGTTGAATTGAAAATGTTTTTTAACACATTGATTTTTAGTATGTTAGTAAAAATATTATTCGTCCGTATACTGTGTCAATCATGCATCCATTTCCTACCTCTTATCAGGGGTTACAGCCTGCAGGTGAGTTGGAGGCACGAAAAGTAAGTCATGCGAGTTGAAATGTGGATTATTTAGAAAAAACTAACTTTTATAGGGGAGCCATGAAAACTTTTTCTTACCAAGATCACTCGGCTGTGGCACCTCACGATGGGAATAAAAAAATACTGAGGTCCACTGGAATTAAAATGTTCTTGTTGTATTTATGTCAACAAATCCATATCTAAAGGTCTGCACTCTTGGCAGCTACGACCTTTAATCTTTGTTGACCTCTGCTGGCACAATAATAAACTGCAATACAGCCAAGCATTTACAGTAACAATCTTTTTTAAGTCCACGACTGGCTGATTTGAAATGAAATGGGAAAACTCTCATGCTATTTTATTTGCAATGAGTTGATAAGAGCAAAGTCCCTAATGTTATATATCGATTTTATATGCAGGCATTTTCTCTTAGCTGCTTATCATATTATGATAACTAGGTTCGATTCTCATCACTATCATCCTTCTTTCTCAAGAACCTGGGATCCAAGCCAGATTTTGTTTTGGAGAAATTTTATTTTGAGCCAGTTCCTGTCAGGACCTCTGACTGGATTCCCGGATCTCGTCAAGAAACGTTAGATCCACAAGGCGGATACAAATGGCAACAAATGATTGCGGTTTGTGGAAACATTTGAGCTCAGCAAAAAAAAATAAAAAAAAATGAAATCCTACTTTTGCTTTCAGGTACCAAGTGCAGAAATGAAGCACGAGAACAGCTGTAAGTGCTGAGAGCCGAGTGCAAAATCACAAAGAGGAAAAAAATAAGAGTGCAATTTGTCAAAATGACCAGATTTTGGACATGAGGCGTTAACTTGGCTTAAGTTGTTGGAAAGGAAATCCAAAAAGTCAGTTATCTTCAAAATATGTTGTGATTTGTGCACATAAATCAAATTACATTTTCAAATGAGAAAAATGCATGAACCTGCTATTTCATTTTATTTTTACAAAGATGGACCATGTTTCTCTTATTTGATGGCATTAATACTCTATTGTATTGTTGCAGCATTTTAGCAAACAAGGCGAAGGCCTAGGTCAAAATTCCAGATGTGTTTGTCCAAATAAACGACAGCATGGCAACAGTAACATTAAAAAAGCAGCCTACATTTAAAGCCATTCCTTTACACAATACTTTTTATTCTAATAAAAGGTAGAATACTTAAATATAGTGTATCAAAGTTGTGCGGGCTGCCTGTTGTTTATATGTTGAGTGTATGCAAATAATCCAGTCCACACTTTTGACAATTAACATCAACTTCCGGAATCGGGTTGTGGTTGCAGCAGTGAAAATAACGCAAGACAGATGTCTCGTCTGGCAACACAAACTCCTCCGGTGGGACCCCCCAAGAATTCCCCGGCCAGATGAGTAACTTAATCCATGCAGTGTGAAGACCTCCAGTTGGTGCAGGGACACAAGTTTCAAATACTGCGTGGCTGACATTCATCCATTCCATACCATTGATGACACAACCTGGAGAGATACATTGGATGTGTGACACGAGTGTGGTCGCTGTGATGGGTCAAATGCAAAGGTCAAATTTTGTGTACATGACAAAACGTCTTTGATTAAAAAAAACAGTATGACATTCGTTTTGTCAGGGTGACAGTCAGGGCTGCTTTGCTCCTCCATGACATGGACAATTTTCTATGGGATTTTTGCTGCCATCTACAAAATCTTGCAGGCGAACTCAGCAGTGCTTCGAAACACTGATAGAGATCAGTTAAACGATTTATTAAAGTCAAGATTAAAAATGTCAAGTGGCTCCTGTATCCTTTGATTCGTCTGTATATGGCCCTCATGGATATTCACTCGAAAAGGAAAATTGTTGAACCAATTTAAGATTACAAATTGAATTGTTGAACTTTTTTTATTTTTTTTAATCGCTTCAATCGTGTAACACACGATGGAATTAAGTTAGTCCAAAGTGAATATATTAAGTTTGAGTTCATTAAACTTTATATTCACCTGAATTTAATTAATCCAGAGTGACTCCAATCCAAAGTATTAAAATTCAATGAACTCATAATTCATTAAACATAATATATTTACTTACACTTTAGACTCAATTCAAACGTGTGTTACCGATTAAAGTTGGTCAACAAAATTCAAATTTGTAATCCTAATTTCTCTGTTGTTTTCATGAAAGTCACATCAAATTATGACTATAGCAGAGGAATAAACTACAGTTGAAATTTTCATTCACTTTAATTTGACAGATATGTCATTTGTGTCATGAACATTCTTCTCCAGAATGTTAAAAAAATATATATACTGAACAATAACATCATGATTTATATCTTAAACACAGACGAGCAACAACTCTTAAACTTGACCTTTATTGACAAATAGTACAAACTGCATAAAAAAAAAGAAAAAGTTTCACAGCGTTTCATGAAAAGAATAAAAATACTGAAAACACGGTTAAAAGTTTCGCTTCAGTTATCCAAATGTTTCTGCAAAATTCAGTTCATTTTGTTCCACAACTTGCAACATCAAAACATGCGAGTATCCGCAAAGGACTTTTGAGATTTGTTTGTGCAGCTTCCACACCCAAAAACAATTTGGACCTTCCGCATGTGAACTAGTGAGTGTGTGTGTGCGTGTGTATGCGCGTGAGTCACCAACTCCTCATGGGAGTGAATATTGCGTCAATTCGCCTAAACAGGCTCAATGAGGTCTTCTAAGAAAGTCCCGGCGTGATTTTCCAGATCTCTGTGCAGTTCCCAGCTCTCCTCCCGGACTCCTTTCAACAGACCTTCCTGTTGCCAGACACAAAACCACATACATAAACACAAGACGCAAATCAGATAACACGCGTGTCAGCCGTTCAAATTGGGACGGCACCCCCAAAACTAATTCATAAAACGACAATGGAGATCGTACCGTTAACAAGCGTTGCAGTGTATTGGATTTGACATTTTGTGAACATTTTACAAAGAGACGTAGAAACAAACCTGCTGGGTGTCAGCAAACACCAAGATTATTTCCCCCTGTTCAAATTGCAGCTGGCCACTTTCAGACGCTGCGTAACTCTTGAGCGCCACACCCTGGTGTTAAAACATATCACATCAGTTACAATTCAGGAAGGCTTCCACCTTAACAAATACATTGCGGTTATTATTACACAAACAGTCAAAAAAATAAATGAAGCAATAAATCGCTGTTTAGTTAACCAGAGTTGAGATTCTCCCTCTCAAAAAGAAATAAATACACTATAGGGATTTTTTTTTTTGAATTTCTGAAACCTCTGTTCTGGTTAAATTATGAGCACACACTGTAGTGGTGACTGGTGAATATTACATGATCTCACAAAAGTGTGTACACCCCTAACATTGCTGTGGATATGGAATAATTTTTTCACGGGACAACAATGAAGAAATGACATGTTAAAATGCAACGAAAAGAGGTCAGTGTTATCTTATATCACAGTGTAAATTAAATGTATTGGCCCCTCAAAGTAATAAAGTACAGCCATTAACTCATCCAAACCCACAAACATGTAAATACGTTTTTAATACGTTTTCCCTTCACTCCCCAAAACGTATTTATACGTTTTTTTATGCTAAAGCATACAGAAGGCTTTGATGCAGCCTCTGAACTTCAGAGAACGGGTGAAGCAAATGTAGCAATTACAAAAACGGCCAGCAGGTGGCAGCAGAGTATAAGATATCAGCCAGGGCCATGTTGCAACCAGCTCTTTTCATCAGGTTTGTGAATAATGATGAAACTTAGCTAATTTAACTGATACAAATCTCTCTTCAGACTCTAATCTTTCTTTTGGTAGGTTCCATGTTTTTATAGCAACAGAACACAATATTCTGTGGGCCTTGTAAAATCAGTCAAAATCCAGTAAAACATCTGGGAGTGAAGGGGATTGCTTCAGTGAAAATGGCTAGGAGTGAAGGGGATTGCTTCAGTGAAAATGGCTAGGAGTGAAGGGGATTGCTTCAGTGAAAATGGCTAGGAGTGAATGAGTTCATAGCTAAACCCCAAAAGCTTCTCAGGTTGCCAGCGGGACCCTATTCCACTTCTACACGACGACATCACGGAGCTGTCGGATATTTGAGACCTTGCGCTGATCCACCTTGCATTTTAGGAGGCCCTAAGAGATGTTCTATAGGGTTTAGGTCTGGAGACATGCTTGGCCAGTCCATAACCTTTATTCCCTCAATAAAATGTAATAAAAAAATAAAATGCCAGCCGCACTCATGTAGCCCCAGACCATGACACACCCAACACTATGCAATGAGTTACTTGGTCTCATCAGACCACAGGATGTGGTTTCAGTAATTTGGGGAGAAAAAATGACTAACTGGGCTCAATGTCGGTATTTTCACTTAGGGGTGAGCTCGCTTTTGTTGCCAGGTGTTTAGCTCGGCTGTGTCATTTCTTCGTTGTCTCATGTAAAGATAAATATCTGCAGAAATGTGAGTTTTAAATAGTGGTAGACCGATATGGTTTTTTCAAGGCCGATACGGATACCAATAATTAGTAGTCAAGGAAGCCGCTAACCGATATTTCAAACCTATATTCATTTGCAGTAAAAGAGAAAATATTTGCGTCCCCCCCAAATTTTTTAAAAATCTTTCTTTTAATTTTAGACATAAAAAATTGACAAATTTGTTTAAAAATATAACAAAAATTGCAGGGAGCTTCCAGGGTCAACAGCAGGTATTAAGCTAATCAAAAACTAAGTAAGTTTCCTGGAGTTTTCTTCTATAACTAGTTTTCCAAGAATTCAACATAATTTCCTAATTTTATTATTTTTTTATTTTTTTTAGTAAAAAGTGTAGGGAGTTCCTAGCGTCGGCATAATTTTTTTTTTATAAAGTGGAAATTTAAATAGACCATAGATTAAAACCCTAAATTCACTACGTTTGCAAGATTTCCCCGCTCAGTGAGATACCAGCTTTAATCGGCTTTCAGATTTGTAAAAAGGCCGATATTTGTCAAAATTCCAAATAGCAGCGCTGATCATCGGTCTATCCCTAATTTTAAGTGTGTTTGCCTACCTTGTAAAGAAAGCCAGGTGGATAGCGGTCATCGCAGTCATCTTCTGACCCAGCCGTCTCCTTGTCAGATTCTCCTTCCTCCTCCTTAGCGGGCAGAAGAGGAGGTTTCTCAGAGCGGAAAGATACCCGAGGGGCTGGAACTGGCGTCCTTTTGTTCTTGGCTTCCTCTGACGGCGCCTCACTCGTATCGTCCTCCTGCTCAGGAACGGCTGGCGCATCACTACCTGCGCAATCGGAAGGGCTGGACGTTTCTTGCCTCGCGACATCCGATTTCGGGACGCCAGAGTCATCGGACTGATTTGTGGCCAGCTCGGCTTCCACCTCCGCCTCCTCGAGACTTTCACTTGGGCTCCTGTCGCTACGCTCACTGACGCACTCCGACGGCCTCCTGGGTGTGTTGGTACCGCAGGAACTCAAGTCAGAGTCTGAGGATAGGCCGCTTTTGGGAGGGATGACACTTTCCTGTACTGCACTCGTTTCGCCAGAGTTGCTTTGAGTTTGTGGAGGAGGAGAGGAGGGGGAGGGTAAAGCATTTTTCCCATTTTGGGATGAGGAATGGATGGAGATGTGATCAGTCGGGAAGGCTGTGTTGCACGGGATCGGATTGGAGATGACCAAGGACTTCCTCTTCTTTGACTTCACTGTGGCGCTGCGCAAAGAAAGAATTGTTAGTTTCGGACTCGGATTACTTTTTTTTTTTTGCCATCGACGGCTATAGACGTCAAAAATTTATTTGAACTATTTCTCTTAGTTTAACATGTTTTCCCACTTTTGTTAACAAGAGTATGAAAACCTAGCAAAAAAATATTGTACATTTGAAACAGATATAAAATTTGTTAACTAGTGAAGTCATGCGATTATGATATATATATATATATATAATTTTTTTTTTTAAATCGCCTGAGTTTTAATAATCTTTTCTTAAAAAAAAAAAGATTTAAAAAAATAAATTACAATTATTTAAAAAAAAAAAAGACTTAAAAATAAGGGAAGTCAGGCGATTTAATTTTTTCGTAATTAATCGCATGACTTCACTAGTCACGATTAATCACAAATTTTGTATCTGTTCTAAATAAATAACTAAAAAATCCTAGGTTCTATACTCTTGTTATTAAAAGTGGAAAAAAATGTTAAACTAATAGAAATAGTTCAAATGAATTTTTGACGTCTATAGCCGTCAATGGCAGTGAATGAGTTAATATATCACCTGTTTAGACCCTTTACGATGAAAGCTTTTCCAGAGTGTTGATCTTCTAGTTTCTTCATCACATTGTACAAATCCCTGTTAAGCTGCATATGAATAACATCGTAAATGTTTGAAAAACAAGGTGAAATATTTTTCTTACATCACTGAATGTTTCAATGCTTTAAAACTTGAGCGAGACGGCGTGTTTTGTCTTTCTTACCACACTCATTTCTTTATAGAAGACATCTCTCAGATTTGATGCATTTTGGAACACTGTCACGTAGCAACCAATGCGGCTGTAAACAATCAGACATTTATCAAGTCAGCTTATCCTCATGACATCAGTTACAATACCTTACATTAATGCATTTATATTCTTCTTTAACAGAAGAAAAGCATTGCATAGAATGAAATTAAGAGACATTATATGTCTTCTAAAACCGTTCCCAGGTTTCTTAAAATATGTGATGTATCAAAAATGTATTTCTATTAAAGTTGAAGTCAAATCAAAAGCTTTCCAATTTAGACTAATATGCCTCACTACGCTAAGCACGGTACTGGTGGTATTCTGATTAATATTTTTATATTATTAATATAATTTATTTTCTCAGGGGACAGCCATTTTGTCACTTACTGACTTTGGTCATGTTGACATTTGCAAGATTTTGCCGCTTCATTTATATTTCACAAACCAATATATACATCGAACATATTACTGTAAAGACAATTTTGACTTAACTTACCCTTTAACTCATTTACTGCCATTGACGGCTATAGACATTAAAAAAAATCATTTTAACTATTTCTATTAGAATAATTTTTTTCCCACTTTTGTTAACAAAAGTATGAAAACCTAGAAAACATATTTTTTTTGGTACATTTAGAACAGATATAAAATTTGTGATTAATCATCACTATTAAAGTCATATGATTAATTACAATTACAATCGCCTGATGTGATTTCAAAAAAAAAAAGATTATTAAAAATTTGGGGTGTCAGGCGATTACAAACTTTAATCGTAATTAATTGCATGACTTCAGTAGTTAACTCACAATTAATCCCACATTTTATACCTGTTCCAAATGTACAATAAAACATTTCTAGGTTTTCATACTCTTGTTAACAAAAGTGGAAAAAAAAAATGTTAAACTAATAGAAATAGTTCAAATGAATTTTTGACGTCTATAGCCGTCAATGGCAGTGAATGAGTTAAGGTTAACGTAGAGATCATTCTTTTTAAATTGTCATTCTCTCAAATATTCAACAGACTAGTCGTACTCATGGTATCCAAGAATACGATGTCTTTACGATTCTGATGGCCGTATTGGGATTCCCAATCTTTCTACGAAACCAAAATGACTGCCGTGAGAACAGAAAAGCAAGTCGAGCGCCTTTTTCGCAATATTGGGAGACGTTCACAATTGTGCTTCTCTGTCAAACTTTGATGAAACACCATCTGTAAATTGGATTTTTCAGACTTAAAGTAGAAGACCTGCCTGAATAGAAAAGACAAAACAAAATGGCAATCATACCTCTGATAAAGAACAGGCAAATCGTCCCTCAGCTCCTGATTGATCTCTTCAAAGACATTCTGGGCTTTGTTGAACTCCTCCTCTGCCTATTCAAACAAAATCGATTCCGCAGTGGATGTGCTAGCGTCATCCAAAAGTTACCTGAACTTAAATGCTACCTTAACAATTTTGGCATCATCCTTTTTCTTGGCACTCTGAAGCGCTTCCAGGTGGTGACGTGCTGAATCGTAGTCCACCAGCTTTCGACCGCGCTTAGCGACTCGTTCCTGAAACACGCAAGTAAACGCTCCAAACTGTCACGGCAGATTAAAGCCATTTTGTAGTGTCAAACCAAACATTTTGTATCTGAAATCCGTTTGATAAACACAGACAAAACCAAAGCAAAAAAATAAATAAAAAAAAGCAGGATACCTTGACTTCTGGAAACTGGCTCGTATAGTTTTCCATGGTGCGCACAATCTGGTCATTCATTTTCTCCTCATAGTCGTTCCACAGTAAATCTTCACTCTAAAACATGAAAGATTTGTTGGAATTCAGTTAGACCATACACTGTAAATTGGTTTAAACTAGGTGTCAGGCAATTACAATTTGTAATCATAATTAATCGCATGACTTCTAAAGTTAACTCACGATTAATCGCAAATCTTATATCTATAGTTAACTCACGATTAATCGCAAATCTTATATCTATAGTGAACTCACGATTAATCGCAAATCTTATATCTATAGTGAACTCACGATTAATCGCAAATCTTATATCTGTTCTAAATGTACAATAAAATATATTTTTTTCTAAATTTCATACTCTAGTTAACATAAAAATGGGAAAAAAATTAACTAATAGAAATATGGCTGCATCTTTTAGCCATTGATACGGTAATTTTTATAATATTTCATAAAATTGAGTTTAAATTAAAATGATGTATTGTACTGTAAAAGAAGACTATGATTTTGATTTGTTTTGAGGTCAATTTTATGCCACTAGATGGAGTAACTTGTGAAATTATTTTCTTTTTTTTTTATTGTAAAATACAACTTAAACCCAATCTCCACAAATATATACATTATTCTTACAATAATGAAATACAATTTTGACGTGGATGTGTGTGCGTGTTGCGACTGGAATTCCCCCGGTACAGGCTTTCCAAGTAAGGGGCGGTCATTAATCGCGTGCTAAAACATGTTTGTGGCATTAAAGGAACTTTAAGTTAACTCAAAATTAACACACTCATTTTGACACTCCTAGTTTAAACACAATTATTTCAGAGAATAATTGCTGGACAAAGATAAGAATGCTGCTAAATTAGTTCAAAGATATATTTGTTTCAAGGCTGCACGACTGAATGAAATCAATTATTCAGTATCGGTGCTCAAGGTCAGAACACAAAACAGCTGAAAGTACACGGGAAACACATTTGCTGATAAATCCCACATCGCAAAAACTTGCTGATATATTAACTCATTCACTGCCATTGACAAGTATAGACGTCAAAAATTCATTTGAACTATTTCTATTACTTTCACTTTTTTTTCCTACTTTTGTTAAGAGTATGAAGATCTTGAAAAAAAATTTGGGGTACATTTAGAACAAATATAAAATGTGTGATTAATTGTGAGTTAACTAGTGAAGGCATGTGATTAATTATGATTACAAATTTTAATCGCCTGGCACCCCAAATTTTTTATGTTGTTTTCTTTTCTTTTTTATTCATTCATTGCCATTGACGGCTATAAACGTCAAAAAATCATTTAAACTATTTCTATTAGTTTAAAAAAAAATCCACTTTTGTTGACAAGAGTATGAAAACCTAGAATTTATTTATTGTACATTTAGAACAGATATAAAATTTGTGATTAATCATGAGTTAACTAGTGAAGTCATGCGATTAATTAGTTTAAAAATGTAATCGCTTGTCGCCCCTAATTTTTAATGTTTTTTTCTTTTCTTTTTTATTCATTCATTGCCATTGACGGCTATAAACGTCAAAAAAATCATTTAAACTATTTCTATTAGTTTAAAAAAAATCCACTTTTGTTGACAAGAGTATGAAAACCTAGAATTGTTTTATTGTACATTTAGAACAGATATAAAATTTGTGATTAATCATGAGTTAACTAGTGAAGTCATGCGATTAATTAGTTTAAAAATGTAATCGCTTGTCGCCCCTAATTTTTAATAATCTTTTTTTATTTTTATTAATTTAGTTAAAAGCAACATATTTTCATTTTCATTGAAATCAAGAAATATAATGATAAAAATACTTCTATGATGACAGCAAGGTCCTCCACTCCATTCCAGTCCGATTCGTAGACATCTCGCAAAGTCTGAGACAGCCGCTTGGATGTCTCGTGTACGGCTGTGGAAATGGGAATTATCGGGTGGGAATAAATATATAACGTCACGTTGCCGTTTTGCATCAGCAGCACTTTAATGTGGCATTGTTTTCAAGGTTTGAGGCGAGACTGTCACACCCACACTGAGAAGGTCAAATCAACACTTGCTTCCTGATTGTAGCTCAAATAATAATAATAGCTAACAATGCAAGCCTTTCTTAAACACAATATCACAAGCACTGAACTTTGTTTTCACTTTTCTTTGAAGCAACGCAGACATCATTGCAAAATAGACTGCGGGCACCAAGACGAGTATAAGTTTACTTCCCATTTACGCACTCGTCCATCTTCCTGTGTGTGTGTGTGTGTGTGTGTGTGTGTCAGTTTGTTGAAAGAATTGTGTCTGTTAACATAATAATACTTTGGAAACTTGCCTTTCACTGCACCATAGTAGGCCTTGACATCTTTAAGCAACCTGCTTCCATCAATCTGTGTGAAAAGGAAGGACAAAAAAAGTCATCACGAGTTGCGGGATATGAGCGAAGACACTACTGCCTAAAATAGTGGCATTTTCTTCAGCTTCAAGAAAAAAAAAGAAAACACGTTCAGCGAGACGAATACTGTATTACAAAATGTCCGAACTCAAAATCGACTAAAAGGGGCAGTCAAGTCAAAAACTAATTGTTTACGATAGTCTGTTCTATGCAATACAGTCTAAACACAGCATTCCGTTTGCAGAATATGAATGAAGCAGCTCAGGGGGTCGGCCATTTTGCCTCTTGCTAAAAATAGAAAACAATCCAGATGGGTCAAAAATGTCTGAACCTTTAAACGTTCTTTTTGGTGGTCTGTATAGCATAATGCACGTAGAATACTTTGTGGTAACAGTCAATTAAATGGCTGCTCCACAACATAACTGACGTCTCACCAGATCAACATTTATTTGTGCCCCCCCCCCCCCAAAAAAAATTTATACTTCAATGAAACTAAACTAAACTACAACACCGTGATAATAAATATTGAAGTGAAAATCGTTGTCACATGTTGGCATTCAACATCCTTCCCGTTGCTCAATGGAAAGTCGTACTTTTAAAATGCACTAGCCTTGCATTTTTCAAGTGAAAGTGCTTTCAGGAACTTAATCCCCCCCCCCCCACCCCCCAAAAAAATATCCATTACTTTGGCAGCAAGACCTGCAACTAAAGAATAAAAATCTACTCTTGAATAGTTACTTTGTTGTTAAGAGTAATGACTTTGCGGAGAGAGAGAGAAGGACAACGGAGCAATGTTTTTGTTTCATTCTTTTATTACCAAGATTGCATAAATATCACTGAATGACATCATGTATGAGAAGTAGAAAGAATAAAGACAGGAGATTGTCTTTTATTTTAGTTTCACATTAAATAACAATAGACTCGATCCAAACGGGCCTACGTGTTGTTGTTCATTTTTTATTAGTATTATTATAATAATAATAATAATAATAATAATAATATGTACCTGTTGTTTGTTGAGGTTCTGCGAGCAAACCTCAAACTGCTCATCCTTGGTCTCCACGGTTTTGCCCAGTTTTTGGAGGACCTGCGTGATCATAACGTTGACATTTCAGCTTGGTCTGTCTTTACATGCCTTATACGTTTATTATCCATTTGCAAAATGTACCAAAATTCACATTCATAGATTTTAATGGCGCTCAGCAAGACAAGCGGCATCTTCATTTTTTTTGTCATTTCAAACATACGCCCTCACACTTTTTCCACATCATCTTCAAATAAATATCCTCAACAAGCAGGTGTTTGTTACTCTACATGACCTTCACCTTTAAAAAAAAATGAATCAAAGCAATTTATCTGACGCACTAAAAATAACATTTGGCCTGCAAAAGTCAGTGCACACACACTAATCCACCAAAACTTTGCTTCAACTTTGTCCTATCAAACAAATCAACCTCAAACTTAGATGTTAAGAGAGTTTAGAAAGCAGCGGAAGTTCACAATCAGGAAGTGGCGACTTGTGTTGTGTGGTACTGAACAGCGCTGCGATGGTTTCTGACAGGGATCCGAAAAACGAGGCATGTTGAATGCTGAACTAGTCATTTTCGTCATTTTGAATTCACAGGTCACATAGCAACCGCGCAGAAAATGGATCACAGCACATTCCAGACACGACAGCAAAAAATTCCACTCGTTACATTTGTCAAAACTAACTTAAGGTACAGTGGACTTTATCCTGGACCACGTTTCCCATCAACACTTCAAAGTTTCGACATTCGACACACACACACACACACACACAGCTCACCTTCTCCTGTGCGCGACTCAATGACTTCTGGACCCTTTTAGCGAGAAATCCAGCACCGGACTGCAGGTTCGGCCCCATCTTATTCTCGGCCATGGTCAGTCCGCTTTGTGGTTTTGCTTTACAACGGTTTGAAATCCGCCTCTCGTCTGCTTCCTTTTGAAAGACTTACACGTTCGTTTGCCTTTTCTAACTGGAGGCGAAGGAGGTGGAGCAACAAGGCAAATGACATGACTCAACACGCGCGCGCGCGTGCGCGCGCACACACACACACACTCACACACATGCACACCAACACACACGTGGAAAACAACTTTGAGTGAATTCCTTGACATCACTAACGTCGTGTCGTCATTATGGAGCGTCTGTGCATGTCCCAACGGTGCTTTTTCACATAGTTGCAAATAGTAAACCCGGCTTCCGTCCACTCACCTGAAAAGCATGCAGGTTCGATTGCGTCCGTCCGATGAGGCGGAGTTGACTCAGTTAAGTGACGAGATCATGAGACAGGTGAGCAGCAGGCGAGCGGGCGGGCTGCTCTCAAATGGGTTGCAAAATAACCATCAACAACAAATTGTCAGGATTTTATTATTTTTTTATTTTTTTATTTTACGTGTCTTTGTTATTATGACATTTTCTTTCTCCATGGACAACACTTTGTATGCAGCAATGGTTGTTTTAAGGTGCTTTATTATTATTATTATTATTATTATTATTATTATTATTATTATTATTATTATTATTATTATTATTATTGTTATTATTATTATTATTATTATCATTATTATTATTATTTATGAACGATTAGTTTATTTCAACTCCATACATAACACAGAAAAGAAAACACAAACATCCTTTCAAACAAACAATTAATAACCGAAAAAGGAATACAAACAGGTTGGCTATTGTTCACTACACACACACACACACAAAAAAAAAAACATTTCCAGTGTCTTCAAATACACGATATCCATAAATTTATAAATACCAGATCCTATCAATAATTGATTAGTTGACGTTTCTCTGTAGCCACCCTTATTCATTATTCTAAGCTCTTTTTTTCTGTAATTTAACAATTGGGTCCATATTTGTTTTATATACATTTCCCCAAACTTCAGCACAATATGGCATGTGAGGCAACACAAGAGATAAGTGCAATACAGTATATGAAGACCTTTCTTATTTATGAAGAACAGCCCCTGATTTAGCTAATGTTCTTCTATCTGTGGCTTCCAACGCAATTTATGATCAATAATTACTCCCAAAAACTTTGATTCAGTAACTTGCTAAATCTCAATACCATTCAAATTAAGTTTTATATCATAGTTGAGGTGCATATCACTTAACACCATAAATTTCGTTTTTATTTTTATTTTTCATTTAATGATACATTTTTGACAATCATTTTTTAAATATATAAATAAATTTGAGTTGAGTACAGTTACACCAACTTAATTTTGCCTTTACAACACAACCTGTCATTTGTCATTGAGTATTCTGGCCAACAGACGGCGCCAGATACCAACTATTGACTTACTAACTATTGACGGGTGCTTTTGCTTTCAGTTTCTTTAAATGTAATTTCAATTTCCTCCAAATGTTATTTTTATGACATGCGTGCACGTAAATCACATTCCACGTTTATTTAATGCGCAAATTTACAGGAAATGTAATGTCGTCGCGCTTTTATGGCATGTTACTAGGCAACCCGGTGACGTTTTGTTGGATGCGCTGGTTTTATATCTTTGGATTAGCCATGTGGGCGGAATAGTTCTTGACGAATGTATTTCGTGCTAGACGGCGAACACAGTGCCACAAATCGAGTACATCCTTATACATGGCTATAAAACAGTGGGGAGTAACCTCGGCGTATTCAGGCGCGGTTCGGGCTGTTGGTTGCAGACGCGAAGGAGAGCCAGCGGTCCGGTTGTTTTGTCCGTGAAGCCCTTCAAAGAAACGCAAAAGAAAAAGCTACATTTTTCTTATACTTTTCCCTTCGTGCGAACAGGCCGTCTTTTGAAGGCTTGGGCGGAAACGTTTCACCTTGAAAATGCCTCCCATCGAGAATGAAAGCGGGAAGAATGAACTTAAAACTCGGATCCAATCGCTTATCGACTCCAACCAAGTGGTGGTCTTCAGCAAAAGTATTTGTCCGTATTGTGTGACGGTAGGAGATTTATTTTCATCTTTAGCTTTGTTTGTCAACTTTATGGCGTGTCGCGACTTGCAAAGTAAACGGGCTTCGTCTAGTCTCTGGATGCACATGCTTCGTAAATGTAACTAACTTATGTTTGTTGCAAGATTAATGCATTACAAGTCGCACATCTCATTTGGGGGAAATAATAGAGTATGTGAAATTAATGTCTTAAGTTTCTGCGCGCATAATAGTCAATTCAAATCTTTCTGTAATGGAAACGTCCACATCGCGAGTTAGCTTGCACCGTCGTTGATTTAGGATCGTCTTGTGTTTTATGGCATTAATACGATGGTGAGATTGTATTAATTTAAACTGAATGTGTTTGTAATCCTGTGTGTGTGTTTTTTTGTGTAGGTAAAAAAATTGTTCAAGGAACTCAAAGTGGAGTGCAATGTGGTGGAGCTGGATCTCATGGGTAAGCTCTATTTCCTCATAGAAATCCCTACAATGACTCAGCATCTTTAGCACGGCTGCCGCAAGCCTTGCTGCAATATAAGAGACGACGAGCATAATGTGTCAAAAGGCGTTTTATATTTGCGGCTAATTAGCATTTTCAAGCGTGATAAACTACCGGCAAGTACACAAGACTGATCAATGAGAAACACCGATAATAACATGATCAAAATATCGACTAAAATTGAATTATATCATGCTTGTAAACATGGTGACGCCTCATTTCTTCACCAAACAACCAAACTCCTTTTATCACCTCTTGCATACAATAATGCAAAAAAAAAATATATATATATATATATCAAGTTGATATTTTGCCATGAGCTTCTCTGATTGGTCAATCGGGAGTCGTGCACGGGGCATGCTTCACCCTGTCCTGTGTCTTTTCACTAAGTTTCCATTTTTGTTTTGCCACCGAAAAATAGGCTTTACCAGCCTAACCCTATCCAACCCTTAAAGCAGGTTTATCAGCCAGTAGTACACACTTTGCATCTTTTCAAATGCAGCAATCACACGTTCTGTGTCCTTAAATGTGCAAAATTAATAACTCATAAATTAAAAATGTGAAATAAAGCGGCTGCAAGAAATTGTAGTTTAAAAAAAATGTTTAGAGAGTGGGATTGGAACCAAAGACTTTGCGCTTTGTGATCATTCTAACCAGCATTCCACAAACTAGAACACATTTACTGGTGCAGAATTATTAGTTTTAATTCACGCAAATCATGGCAAAATGGCACTAGGTGGCAAAATATCCATTTCACATATGTCTTAATTTTCTCTATATCATTTTTTAATGCTAAGTAATTTTTAACTGTTTAATAGACACATTTTCACTGTGGCAGTTCAGACCGTGTACTTGTTTTTGCATAATATTGTTTATACACTCGTTCTAGAGGATGGAACCAATTATCTGGAGATGCTACTTGAGATGACTGGACAAAAAACCGTCCCTAATGTTTTTATCAACAAAACGCATGTTGGTGGCTGTGACAAGACAATGCAGGTAACGCATTTGTAATGGTTTCTTCTTGTCACTTGACAAAATCGTGTTCATCTAAAATGGCTTAATTGATTTGTTTACACACAGCTACAATATAATGGCGAGCCCTTTATGAACCGCTAATAATGGATGATGAGCGAGGGCTTTTCTCAACTGCATTACAAGTCGTCTTCACCCCCAATTAATTGCTGCACTCATTTTGCTGTAGAAATCGTGACGACGTTGTCGGAATTAACAGCAAGGCCTGTTTAAAACGTTACAGTAATCATGACAAAGCAGCTTGTACAGTGTATTCTTAATTCACCTTAGTTTATTCTTTTGGGGGGAGGGGCGGGCGGGGGGGTTGTTTGGCTGCCTTTTTATTAACAATGACTGGATAGAGCAGGCACTTGAGGTGTTTGTTCTCAAAGATTAGATTTGAAGGTGCAAATCTAAATGATCAAAAATGTGAGAGGTCCAGAACGATTGGTCGTTACAAAAAAACCAAGATTTAAATAAACATGATCATAATGAACAAACAACCCAAACAGACGGATTCAATTGGCTTCCAGTATATTAAGAAGATACCACACTGGGTACTTAACTATAATTATAAAGGATGAAGTGGTTGTGTAAATTACTCCTAATGTGTGCTTACGTGTTTATTATTAGGCCCATAAAGATGGCAGCCTGCATCAACTCCTCAATGGACAAAGTGAAGCGTATGACTATGACCTTATTGTCATTGGAGGAGGATCTGGAGGACTGTCCTGTTCAAAGGTGAGATGCCCGGCAACACAGTGACCGGGATGTAACCTTTTCAATAACAGATTTATTGCTCAGTTGTCTGATTGGCTCAGAGTGGCTACCAATGTAATCCTTAAATAAACATTTTTCATTTGTCAATTTAAGGAAGCTGCGGCCTTCGGGAAAAAAGTTATGGTTTTGGACTTTGTTGTGCCCACGCCAAAAGGAACCACTTGGGGTAAGAATTATTATTATTTTTTTCAAAAATATCTTCTTGGCTCATATGTGTGTGGGAAAAATGTTGAGACAGAGAGCAAATACATGTCCAGAAATAAAAAATTGAGGCAATATTTGTGTTTAGCTTTTTGTAATAGCAGCCACTATTCCATGCCTTTGGACAATATTATAATATAATATATTGCATGTGTATTCCCCTGCTCCTCATTAAGCCAAACTGTAGTGTTGAAAACTCATCATATTCTTCCGCAACAAATAAAAAAATCTAAAAAATGAAGGCTGCTCAATTGTGAAGAGAATATTAACCATGATTATTTTGGTAATAATTGAAATCAAGATTAGGACAATCATTTATTATTTTGGTACAAAACAAGAAAATGTAAACGTTTTACGTACGTAAAAAATATGAAGACAAATAAAATTATTTTGAAACACTAACTATACAAGTTCCTTTTGGATGAAATTCAATGTATTAAATTATTTATTTTATATTTTAAAAAAAAAGGAGGAAATGTATACATTTAAACAACTCAAAAATTATTATTAATTATTTTATTTACAATTATGCTGATTTTTGTAATTGTCGAAGCCCTATCTCAAATGGACTCTTACATATGTGTTTCGGATAAGACTGGGTTAAGTGTGTCCAAGCATTTTTGTGCTCTTTAAAAACAATCATGGCTGCATACAAAGTGCTGTACTTGAATGTGGCATCTTACTGTTGTAATCAATCAGGTCTCGGTGGAACATGCGTGAATGTCGGCTGCATTCCCAAGAAACTGATGCACCAGACTGCCTTGCTGGGTACCGCCATGCAAGACGCGCGCAAGTTTGGCTGGGAATTTGATCAAACTGGTAAGCGGTTCATTTCATTGACAGAAAAACTGATGAACGGCAAAAGCACCAACTAACCTGCAGTAGTAAAAATCGGGTCGGAGTTGGTGCTCTTTTACTAATGATTAGCGTCTTGCGGTCAGTCAAGCACAACTGGGAGACGATGAAGACGGCAGTGAACGACTACATTGGCTCACTCAACTGGAGCTACAGGGTGGCACTGAAGGACAAGAATGTCAACTATGTCAACGCCTACGCAGAATTTGTCGAGCCTCACAAGATCAAGGTAACACGTTTATCGTCGAGCATCAAGAATGAAACATTAATTTTACTGTGTGAAATTGTGCAAAAACGTGCTGGAAGCTGTTCTTGGAATTATCTTGTGATTTATGGCATTTAACTCATTTGCTCCCAAAAACATATAAATATGTTCTATTTTAAATATTACCAATTACCATGGTCCCAAAAACATTTTTTTTTTTAATGCTAGAGGATACAGAAGGCGTCGATGCAGCCTCTTAACTGAAGAGATGGCTTGAAGCAATGGTAGTTATAACAAAAACGGCCAGCAGGTGGCAGCAGAGTATAAGAGATCAACCAGGGCCATGTTGCAAAAAGCTCTTCATCCCAGTGTTTTAAACAGATTTGTGAATAATGATGAAACTTAGCTATATTCTAATGCGAATTGCTGCAAAACGGAAATTGATAGAAATAAACTTTTTTTTTTCCCGATGAAAGAAGAGACTCTAATCTTTCTTTTGGTAGGTTCCATGTTTTTATAGTAATAGAACAGAATAATCTGTGGGCCTTGCAAAATCGGTCAAAATCTAGTAAAACAGCCGGGAGCAAAGGGGGGTTGCTTCAGTCAAAATGGCTGGGAGTGAATGAGTTCATGTAAAAGTAATTAAGGGCTGTTAACATGGCCATTTATTAAATTTTTAATCTTTGGTGTTTTAGAAACAAAAGTTGCCTCACATGCCTTTCACCATCGTGCCCATCAAAAGCACATGTTGCGCAATCAGCCTATTATTGACAGCCGTCTAACAGCTATTTTATGTCTTTCTCATACAGGCATTAAACAAACGAGGGAAGGAGACATTTTACACAGCAGATAAGTTTGTCTTGGCCACAGGTGAGCGACCCCGTTACCTGGGTATACCTGGAGACAAGGAGTACTGCATCACAAGGTGATCCTTCAATTCCATCTTTGTTACTTTGGACACTGTGGCAAAATGACCCATTCAAGTAGTTGATCTATGCGAGATGAAATTTCCAGGTGGCTTGTTCTCACGACATCCCAACTGTCAACAATGTTGTCAAAACAAATTATCATATTTTGCTTGTTGCTATTTTGGCAGACAGTCTCTGGCTGTTTATTTAGTCTCAACAGTTCCTCATACCAAAGATGATTGCGTGACCTTAAAAACCCAAGTCAAAATAACAACCCCTCTGATTTTCACAATTACTTGCTGTGTTCAATTTGTTCTCCACGCAAGATGTAACACATTTCAAGGATGCTGGATTACGTCACCTTCGTTTCCCAACTAAAGATGTGTTGCAACTGGTGGGGGCGCTCTGTTATTGGCCCGTCTTTCTCTCACTTTGTTGAAGGTTGTGTTCAAGCAGCCTCCGAGAAGAGACGCAGAGCAAAATGTCGATTGTAACGCAAAAAAAAAAAAAAAAAAAAAGTTTAATGAGCCAACCAAATAATTGAAAATGGTGGTGAAAAATCCCGTCTCAAAATTGGTAGATACTGTAATGGTTCAAATGTGTGTTTGAGGTGTTTGTTTGCATGCTCTCCTCTCCTTGGTAGGAGTCCCAGAATGTTATTTTATGTTCAAGGACTGATATTTGAAAGAAAAATAAACTAAAAAACTGTTTGTTTGTATAAAAACATAGACATCCAGTTTGGCCATCTCGACAGCCTCTTTGTGTTCAAGCGACAGCGCAATTCACTGCTGACTTTTCTGATAAACTTTTTTTTTTTGTTTTTTTTTTACATTTTTATCTGTTGTCCCCCAGCGATGACCTCTTCTCCTTGCCATACTGCCCTGGCAAGACCCTGGTGATCGGCGCATCTTACGTCGCTTTGGAATGTGGCGGCTTCCTGGCCGGCCTGGGTCTCGACGTCACCGTCATGGTGCGTTCTATCCTGCTGAGGGGCTTTGACCAGGAAATGGCGGACCGTGCCGGTGAGCACATGGAGGAACATGGCGTCAAGTTCATCCGGCAATATGTGCCTGTAAAAGTAAGCAGGGCTATTTATTAGCATTTTTAGCAACGTCGATATAACGGCAGCGGGGTGTAATACTTAAAATTGACCACCGTGTTTCCTCCTTTTTTGTGTTTGTCAGATCGAGCAGTTGGAAGCAGGCACTCCTGGCAGGCTGAAAGTGACGGCTAAATCCACACAGAGTGATGATGTCATCGAGGGAGAATACAACACTGTAAGTCAGTCTTGCTCTGATTAAAAAAATAATAATAAAAATGGAATGAAGATGTTTGGATATTAAATAGCATGCCTTTTTCTTTTCTTGACTGTACCTGTTTTACCGGCTTACTAAGACAACATGTAATTGTTTTGTTCATAATTCCATTAGTTGTTGACTGTGTACACAAATTCACACCTGCAGTTTTTCCCATCAAGCTTAACAAGTATTCTGTGTTCCACAGGTATTGATTGCGGTGGGTCGAGACGCATGCACTGACAAGATCGGCCTGGACAAGATAGGGGTCAAAGTTAACCCAAAGTAAGTTTGACTTGTCAGGTTTTTTTCCCCAGTTGGCATTGTAGCAATTTTGTGACCTGTGCCTTTAAGATGCATGACAGTCAGGGTGAGTCAGCACTTATCACTGTCACATGACTCGCTGCAGTGTGGGGGGGGGGGGGGGGGTTGCTTTCTTCTTTAGAGTAAAAAGGCTACATTATGTTAGAACAGCAAGGCCAAAGATGCAGACAAGTTCAATGTGTCGGCTAAATTTGGCAACTGATGGCCGATCATAATTAAAAATAATAATAATAAAATTAAACACAGAGCTGTTATTAGGGTTAGTACTATTCGCATAGGGCTCCTACGCAAGTATGGAAAAGTATACACTCAGTTGGGTCTTAAGTAACCTAAATATGGATCCAAAAAGGGCCGATCCACTTTATGGGTCAGTTTGAGCCATTTTTCTGGGTTGTTTTATACAAAATGACCCAATTTTTTTGAACCAATTAAAGGATCTGACAAATATTCATGAGTTGTTTTTCGCTGAGAGACACAATTCTTGACTGAAAGTTGGGTCAAATTGACCCATAAAGTGGATCTGTCCTTTTTTCTTTTTTTTTATCTATAATTGGGTTACATTTGACCCAACTGTTTTTAGAGCGTGGAATTTGATTTGAGAAAATTCTAGAAAATATAAACTTGTACGGAAAAATATTCATGTTTCCAAGCCTGTTACGACACGTCTGTTTTTTTGTTTGCCGCGGAATTCATTTTTTTAAAAGCAATCAAGTCCACACACCCTCTGATTTGAATATGTGGTCTTATTGTGGCGATTTAACATACCAGTAGGTTGACCTTAAATGACTTTTCTTTTTTTTCCCCCCAGTTGTTTCATTATAACTTAACAGGAGAATTTGATCGGAAAATGTGTTTATACATCGTTTTGCCGAATGTTAACGTGTCATTGTGACTATTTTCTTTGCTTGCATTTTGGAATGGCTGGCTTTTTCAGGCAAAAGGGGGGGGGGGGGGTGTCAGCGAGGATTAAGATCACATACGGCAATCCTAAAAGAGAGTTTTGAGTCATGCTTTTAGTCTTGTGACCGCAGAAATTCTGTATTTAGATGAAGCTGCGAAACGATCACAAGGCTTGCGGAGTTCGGCCACAAGACGGATCTTCTGCACTGCATTGTTGAGTTATTCTATTGAAATTAAATGTCTTCCTATTCTTCTTTCCAGGAACGGTAAAATTCCTGTCAATGACGACGAACAAACAAACGTGCCCCACATTCACGCCATCGGCGACATCTTGGAAGGCAAGTGGGAGCTCACTCCTGTTGCCATCCAGGCCGGAAAGTTGCTGGCGCGACGTCTTTATGGCGGTTCAACACTCAAGGTACACGGCCATTAAAAAATAAGTAAAGTTTGATTTAAAAACAAATTGAAGAGCGGAACCTTCTTTTGAGCCATCACAAGCCGTTCCAAATCTGACTTGAACCGTCTCTGTAGTGTGACTACGTCAACGTTCCCACCACGGTCTTCACGCCGCTGGAATATGGCTCCTGCGGTTTGTCTGAGGAGCGAGCCACAGAGTTGTACGGGCAGGACAACCTCGAGGTGACGCATTCAAACCAGTTATTTTATTTGTTTGCCTGTTTAATATTTGCTTGATGGATTTGGGTCCTTGTATTCAGGTATTTCACAGCCTCTTCTGGCCTTTGGAGTTTACGGTGCCTGGCAGGGACAACAACAAATGCTATGCCAAGATCATCTGCAATAAGTTGGATAATGTAAGATTATATTTTTTTTGTATTTATTTATTTAGTAGCAGTAATTACTTTGATTGATTTATATTAGTTCAGTCTTGGTTAACTGGCCAATCATTACTTTACCCCCCCCACACACACACACACAATGACTACACATGTAGCATTTAGGGCTACCCAAACAATTGGAGTTCAATGAACTATGTAGGTTTGAACTGGGCTGCATGCAGTCTTTTTGCAGGGTAATTTTGTTTTCTCTAGGCATCATTTTGAAGTATGTCCAGAATCGCAAAATAAGATGAAAATAAGTGGTAATGTTTGGACCGTTAGAGAGGAAAGTTAGCTTGCAACAGAACTTGTTTCCATTGAGTTTATTTGTTTTCTCACAATAGGAAAGAGTGATTGGCTTCCACTACCTGGGTCCCAATGCAGGTGAGGTAACTCAAGGCTTCGGTGTGGCCATGAAATGCGGCGCGACCAAAGAGCAGCTGGACGGAACCATCGGCATCCACCCAACTTGCGCTGAGGTAAAGACGCGGCTCACGTTTTTTTAATATTCAAGATGTTCAATCTCGGCGTCTTTAGCTCGCTGCCCATTGTGGTTAACTTGCTAAACAGGAAATGATTTCAAGCTTGGCAAGATTGCAACATTTCGAACACGACAGCGACCATCCATTAAGTCAAGAATACTGACGGGAAAAACAATGCTTTGATCCGAATGTGACATGATTTCAAAAACTTACTTTTTCAGTAATAATTACCATTAAAGTGGAAGTCAACATTTCTTGACAATTATATATGACCTCATTAGTCTCAACATGACATTCTGATTAATATTATGAGTTATTGCAGCAAAGGTGACCTCACAGTTGGGGCTCAGGCAGCGACCAATCACAGCTCGCCTGTTTTCTGAAGCTGAGCTGCGATTGGTTGTTACCTGAGCAACTGTGATGTCACCTTCAGTCGACAGCAAGTGGCAAAATGGTCCGCCCCCTGAAATGGATATGCTGCTTGACGCAATATTAACTAGAATACCATATTTCGACTTCGTGGGGTTGCATAGAACATATTATTGTCAAAAAGTATATAATTGGAAAATGGCTCAGTGAGTCAAGTATTCCTTTTAAATGGTAATTGTGTATATACTATTTTCTGCTTTTTGAAAGACGTGAGATATTGCACATATGTGTGATGTGAGCATGACCGACATTGTCTTGAGTCATTTTTTTCTTCCTTCCCTTCCTCGCCCGCAGGTCTTCACCACTCTGAACGTGACCAAAAGTTCAGGAGGTGACATCGCCCAGGCCGGCTGCTGAGGTTAAACCCTGCTCGTTTAGCAGAATGCTCTCATCGAGTCCACCGAAGCCGTCTTCTCTTAGCTCCCAAAGAAACCGCAACCTTCAACCTCCAGCGCTTCACTTGACTGGACAGTTATTTCTCAGGAACAAATTGCGCAATGCGGCCAGCATCTGAAGATGCTCAATTTTGCTTTGCCGAGCTAAATTGACATGAGGGCATTCTGCTGAACAGCGGGGTTACTCTGCTGAAAACCTGCGGGACTTTATTTGTGTTCTTCTGTGAGGAGCAAAGGGTATGCACGTCGCTCTTGTGACGTTTGCCTGTGCCCGAACTGTTCTTGACGTCCTTGCCTGTAACCTTAATTACTTTGGGTGGGCAAGGACTGATTCACCTCTGCAGATGTCGCTGATATTGTCCCACACCTCCTTCGTCCAAAAACTTTTTTTTCCCACCCCCCAGTACGAGTATGTATACCAATATGACCTGTCAACTGAGGTGGCAAATCCAGGTCAAAACCCTGCCACAGTTTGGCTTTAGGCCCTGATGCTAGCTAGCTAGCTTCCTAGAAGGTTAGCGAGCACCATGGGAGCTAGCTACCCAGCACCTGAAAGTTAAAACCCTGCCACGGTTTGGCTTTAGGCCCTGATGCTAGCTAGCTAGCTAGCTAGCTTCCTAGAAGGTTAGCAAGCACCATGGGAGCTAGCTACCCAGCACCTGAAAGTTAAAACCCTGCCACAGTTTGGCTTTAGGCCCTGATGCTAGCTAGCTAGCTAGCTAGCTAGCTAGCTTCCTAGAAGGTTAGCGAGCACCATGGGAGCTAGCTATCCAGCACCTGAAAGTTAAAACCCTGCCACAGTTTGGCTTTCGGTCCTGATGCTAGCTAGCACCTGGGACTGAAGCAAAACTGTGGCAGGGTTTTTACTTTCTGGACCTGAATTTGCCACCTTTGCCCATCAATGGGTCAAGCAGCGGTTTTGAATGGATGTTGTTGCGCTAGGTAGCGGTATGAAAGCGTTGGTGTCATCGCATCTCCCCGTTGAGCTAGCTACAGCTACATTCTGATTGACTGTTGAGGACTTAAAAGTCCTCACCTAAAACTAAACATGCTGGTATCAGTCAAGGCTGCAGCAGAATTAATTCCCACCCCGACATCGAGACTTTGTTGTAAACACAATCCATTCCGTTGAATGGAACACTATAACTTGTACATATACGCATGTACTTATTGTCTTCTGTTGTTTATACTTGGGGTAATTTAATTTCATCTTACTACATTATAACATATTTGTAAACGACTGCTTTTCATGTATACTTCCAATGCCATGGGAAATTTTGTGGAACACATTTGCGCTGCCCTGATATTCCGGAAATATAAACTTTAGTGATGAAACAACAATCTGAGAAAAATTCACTGAAGGCTGTTTATACTGCTTTAGTTTCATCTTGGAGCGAATGACCAGTCTCTAAATCACTTGTGATTGGGTTTTTTTTTTCTTCTGTGTGTGTCTGAACACGTTAATCGTATCTTTCGAAGAAAAAAAATAAATAAAGAACCTTTTTGACATTGTGTTGCCTTTTTGTTTTAGATGATTTCAGTATAAAAAAAATTTAAAGCAATATTTAATCAACACCATGGTAAAATGAAAAAAGTAACTAATTTCTTCTCTAGTGTTGCATTTCGGCTAAGTTAAATGAAAAAGCAGGCAAGCCAAGCCATTTGAGTAGAGCATGCAAAATTGTCGCCTAGGAGCGACGTCATCTGAGGTGTTTTTCTATTGGCTGCTGCTAGATGACGTCACATTGGTGTGTCACACTTTCAAACGTCCTTTTTTCCGGTTAAATAAATCATTTAAAATCACCCCCAAAGGCTCATGCATTAAATTAATTACCAAAGATTAAAACGAAGGACATTTCTGCTATAATTATAGTTTTGTAAACAAATGTAGTTTGTTGTTTTTAAAAAGCATTTTCGTTTTTATTTTATTTAACACAATTGTTTTTATTTTATTGTAGTTTTTTTTCGTTAGTTTTAACCAAACATAACCTTGTTACCAAGCCATGCTTTATGTGGGGAATATGGCGAAGGAACACAAGTACAGTGGAGCAAAAATAAGCCCTTTAAGTGAGCTGGCTATTCATATCCACCAGATCAGAGAGCCCGGCAGAAAATAGAAATAATAGCAAGCAGGTCTGCTCCTTGTGCTCTATACAACCCTCACAAGTGATCAGTCGCATCTGGACTGGTGTGAAGCCTTCATTCAATGCTCACATCTGACAACAATGTGTCACCTGCACGGGTTGCCATGACCACCCGTGCTTTGAAGGCTTTCTTTTATTAAGCCTATTTACCCATCTTATGTGGACACTACCTTATGAGCTCATTCAATGGCGTTTGTTATTATTTCATATTCAATGGCCCGCTTAAAAACAAAACATTTAAACAGGGCGGACTGGTTAGGTCCTGGACAGTATCCATGCAATTGCAGCAAGATTTAAAACGGGGTCAAAAATATATAGCTTTAACAGCTCATATAATCTCTAGCTTTCAAATGGTGGCATTATTCTAACCCCATCCCACTAGAAGGTTCACAGCAGGTCTTGTGAGCAGATCCTGCACTTTGTGAGAACTTTTAACTTAATTTGCTGACAGTTGTGTAATCAACACTGCATGTAAGAGAAATCCCTTTTTCACTATGACTTGCTATTTGCAACACAATCCTTATCATATTGGCCACCGTTTAGTCACCGGGGAGTGCCACACTTGCGTAACCTGACGTTTTCAATATGATGTTAGACATGACTCAACCATTCTTCTCTAAGTAAATACACCTTGTAATTAAAACAAAAAAATAAAGATTGTTTTATTCATTATTTATTATTATTATTACTACATTTTAATTAATATTTGTTTTTTTTTGTGTGGTTTTTTTTTTTACAATGGGTAGCGTTTCTGGCATGGCCTCCAGAGAACAACACTGGCTCATCAATGTCGGGATCGAGTGACAAGTTGCTCTATGGAGGTAAATTTGGTGCTCGAGTAACTTTTACCTGAAGAAAACAAATTTGTAGTTTTAGCAAAATATAATTTGAAGTCGTAGAAATAAATTTCGAGCTTGTTGTTCTTGTTGCAGTATATATATTTTTTTAAGAACTGTATACTGGCTTGCCGAATCTCAAGCTCATTGGTTGATTTGGAGTCTGTTTGGTCTCATCTTTTCTACAAATACAAGGTAGTTTTGCTGCTGCTACTACATATTTATTTTCTACAAGTTTATTTTACGACAACGCAACTGAACGTTACTTTTGCACCAAATGTACCTCTACAACTGCAAGTGGCTTAGTGGCTACAAATACAAATTTGGTTTAATGTTCTGTGGTTTTCTGTTGTCCACTTGCTTAAAAAGATCCGACACGAAGTACAGGATTCACCTGCTTCTTTATTATTTCAAACTTTCGGCGTTCGGTCGAATACTTCACGTCCCTCTCCCAGTCACCCGTGATGACGTGAGCTGTACGACTTCTCAGCATGTAAAATAAATAAATAAAATAAATGCTAATACAAGCACCAAATTAACCCACAACAAACACAACACAAATACTACGGAAGCGTATTGCATTCACTTGAAAAAAAACAACAACAGTTTTTCTGACAAATTTTTGGGGGGAGCTTTGGTTTTTTTTGAGTATTTTTCTTTTCTTTTCTGTTTTTCTGAATATTTTTTTCTATTTTACTAAATATTTTTAAAACAGGCTGGAAAAAAATGTTTAAAAAAAACAGATTTTTTTTAAAATTCAAAATAACAGAAACATTTTTTCCCCCCCAAAACGACAAAAAAAAATCCGAAAAACAGAGCTGGTGTTCTGTTTTTCGGAGTTTTTTTTTTTTTTTTTTTTTTACCTCTGAACTCCAAGTGACTTGTAGCAGACTCGCTAATAACTGACACTTGTATACCTCCATATGCAATAAGATGGTCATGTTTACTTACTGGCTCTCAATAAAGGAATTCATGTGCATACTGTATTGTGGTTTGTTCTCTAATCTCTGAGGGAAAACCCCTTTAAAAATATATTCAGAAAAACTGAAAAATAATAATTATTTTTTTTAAACGGAAAAATTACTCCAAAAAAACGAAAAAAAAAAATCAGAAAAACGGAAAAAAAATGTTTTACAGAAAAAATATATAATAAAAAAAACAGGGGAAAAATATTCAATAAAACAGAAAATAAATACTCAAAAAAACAAAGCTCCCCCAAAAATTAGTCAGAAAAACAGGACTTTTATTTTCTTCAAGTGAATGCAATACGCTTCCGTACAAATACTACCCAAAATGCAAATTATTAAATGAAAACACAAATTGACAACTAAATTAAAAAACCTACATAGTAAAGGCCACAAGGTGGCGCTGGAGGACCACAACGCCTTGTTAACACGCAAACCAATCAATACAGGAGTATATTAATGCGCTTTATCAGGCATTTACACAGCCCTTTTGATAAATAAACATTTCCAACGTTGACGCCAAACGCAAACACGTGTGTAGATGTCACATATGGTTGACGCTGGGTCACAGGGGAACACAATGAGCTTCAAAATAAAAGCGCATAACGGATTCTTGTGGAAACGGGTAAATCGCTCCAGTCCCGAACTAGCAATAACATAATATTTAGAATCCAACCAGTGGTTGTGTTGATAACTATCGACTCTAGTCTGTCCAAATAAAATATTACTCATGCATTTCCACACACAATGTCACAATGTGATCGCACCATGTGAATGAGAGCGTTTTATTTTGAAAGGTTTCAGTGCGAGGAAACCCAGCCGCGTACTGCATCCGGGCTGGGGAGGGAAGAGTTAACTGGGCACGGACCCTTTGGAAAGAAGCCACCCGGGCGACCAAAGCACCTTTTAATAAAATGCCTCGCCTGCTTTAACACGCGTTGTAGTCCTTTTACGCTTTCTGCCTCCAGTACCGATAAACCTGCGCTTCTCAGTCCGCGTCTTCATCACTGGACATGCGAGGATGTACTGGAAGAGCAGCAAAGGTCAGAAAGACGGATCGATGATGCCCGTGATCAAGTAGACAAAAAACACCTTTTTTGCATGAACCCCGGCAGGATTTGCTGTGCAACTCGGTCTCCTCCCGAGGACTCAGGATGAGGAAACCGAAAATCATTCGAATGCTTTTTGCTTTGAGTCTTGGATGCTTCGTTATGGTCATTTTCTATTTCAACACCAATCTAAAACCAGGTGAGTAGACAAAAAAAAAAAAAAAAAAAAGCCGTCAGCATGAGCGTCTCTCTCTCTCTCTCTCTCTCTCTCGCTCTCTCTTTCTCTCTCTCTCTCTATCTATCTTATTTACATTTATATCCTGTAGGTATACATACTTTATAGTGTAACTATGTAGGTATGTCATGACAACGTATATTTGTATATAATGTACATGCTCTTTGTATGTATTCATGTGCATATATATATATTTATACTGTAAATACTTTAGTTGTAGACATGTGGACAGTATTGTTGGTACGCCTGTGTTAATAAATAAAATAAAATAAACTCACAGTGGTCACATAAATATTTTGTCGGCCCCTATCTGACAAAAGTAAAAAAAATAATAATGAATCGATGAAATATAGACATTGCTTTTGAATGGTGGTTTGACAAAATGATAAATAAAAAAATAAAAAAAACTCATGAAACAGGAATGGACAAAATGATGGTACCCTTAACTTGTCCGAGGTTTGAAGGGTGCTTTCTCACAGCTGGTTGATTGGATTTAGGTCAGGGCTTCAGAATAGTCCAATGTTTTTGCTTTTATCCATTCTCGGGTGTTTTTAGCTGCTGTGTTTTAGATCATTATTTCATTGTACACTGTACACATTCAAGACACTCCGAGTCAGATGTAGCAAAGCAATCTCCTCCATGTTTCACAGCTGGCACAGTGTTTTTTTCTAAGTATGATTCGTTTTTTTTTTCTTAATCTTTTAATATAATACTGATGCGCAGTTTTGTCTTGTCCGTCCATAGGACAACAGTTTCCTGTGTCATAATTAGGGCCTGACCGATATGCATTTTTGGATGCAAAGAATACAGATTATTTTTTTAAAGATCAGTTTAGCATTAGCGCTAGGCTAGCGATGTTTTAAAAACAAAGCATGTTTTTGTATTTAAATATACAGCGGATGTCATTCTTATCGTCGTGCGTTTAGTTTTACAGTTAACTCCAACTGGGGTGTCATTAAACAGCTTAAAGGGCGCTTCGGGACAACAGAATAACCAGAATAACATATTGCTACACAATTGCTAGTTGCTAATGCTACGCAAGCAAAAATGGTGCATTCCGGGGTACTTTCACGGCATCACGAACTTTGGTTTTCTTCGATTATAACATTTTAAGGGGCCGATTGTTTTGGCAGATGTTTGTCTTTGTATAGTAGATAAACTTGTCGTTTATATAACATTGTAAACGGTTAGAGTTCATGAAGGGTAAAAGCAGTCAGCAAATATATTTAAGGGTCAGCGCAAACCGATCGAAGAACACCGTTTTTTGCTGTCGTCAGTGTTGCGCAATAGGCCAGCTGGACCTTGTGTGGGTTCTTGACTTTATTGTAACCCAGTGTGTCACAACTTTGTGAAAACTATTACAAAGCACACAAACATAAATCATGCCAGTTGTATTTATGGTTTTGGTTTATGGCATAGACAAATATAACCCCCATGACATGTAGAAACGAGATGTGGAACTATTTTATTACCAAACTGCTTCTTAGTTGATGATGACTGTTTCCTCAGCTTGCAGGATTTGCCCGACGCAAAACCGTTTCCAGGTTCTTTGGCCGCACACACAATGGCCTCATTCAGGCATGCCTTGCAATATCATGTGGCAACAAAATGTATATATCCCATGCTGGTTGGAGGGAAGAGGGAGTTCTGAAAATGTGCAATGTGTAACATGGGGTGAGAGTTATGTGCGGTTGTTCCAGATCCGAGAGCAAGAGGATACGCAATGTGCTTATGAAGTAAATTTTTTTGTGGCGATCGCGAGCTGCCTCATTGAACGTTGTCGTTTTCGTTTGATGTATATCATCATATGTTAAAGTCGGTTTCTATGTAGTCAAAAGGTCAAAGGGCAATGAGGAGGGACTTGCAGTGCTGTCATTTCTGCCTTATCTGCATACGTGAGGTCAACGAAGCAAAGACTGATGTGATGATGAAAATAAGCCAAATAATGAGATGAATCTACCAAAGCGTTTTTTTTTTTGTTTTTTTTCGTAAAACCTTACTTTTGCTCTGTTGTGGCATCGTCGATTAAAAGTCAACTTACCCTCTCGTGTTGCCTAAAGCTGCCAGAGAACAGTCACATATTAAAACAAACACAAACTGCCTGTCTTGATCTTTCATTTGATTTCAACTCATGAAGCAGTAAATCCGATTTTCGATGAGCTGCATTTGCGTAAATATACCTTAACTTCATGTTAAATGTTGAAAAGAGTGAAGAATGTTTGTTCAGGATTAAAGAGGAAATAGTCTTTTTTTTTTTTTTTTTTTTTGATAATGAATATATACGTCATCAATGGCAGACACACATGTGATGATTGAGAGTGTATTACTGGCGCACCTGTTGCATACTCGCCTCATGAAGTCATCAAAACTAACCGCTCAGCATTTTCAGCATCATTTGGCCCACCTGCAGTACACTCATTACACCAGTTTATGCTCTTTATTTTAATGACGTTGCTTATTAAATGGTAGTCAAATAATGGTGAGAACACTCCGGTGGGTATCAGTTTTGTTTAAAAAAAATATATATATTATTGTTGTATGATTTGCAGTGTTTTGCTTTCTAGCACGTAGCACTGGGTTGGTCACACCTGCGCATGATTTGGTCACACTTTTTTTTTGGGAGGGCACGACCATGTGTGTATTTTAAAAGAAGACATCCAAATGTTGACAAACATACATAGCGACGTAAAACCTGAAATGTAGTATGACTGCTTTTTTTTTTTTTGCGTATGTACAATGTGAGAACTATGAAAGAGTGAAAAGAAGTCAACTTATAACTATTATTGTGTAATGCAGTGCCTGTGTTAGAGGAAGCATTTAATCATATACAGTTGCCTGAATACGATGAGAGGAAATACTTATTTACTCGCACACACTGAAAAATGGTCGCATATGCAACCATTTTGATCACAGTCAAAACATTTTCCATAAATGCCCAACTAATTTTCAACAAATGACATGTTAAATATGCAAATGTGCTCCATTCTTACATCTGCATACATTCAGTGGCCTAAATACGACGAGAGGAAATACTTATTTACTCGCACACACTGAAAAATGGTCGCATATGCAACCATTTTGATCACAGTCCAATTTTTTCCATACATACCCAACTAGTTTGCAACAAATGTTAAATATGCAAATTTACTCTATTCTTACATCTGCATACATTCAGCGGCCTAAATACGACTAGAGGAAATACTTAATTACCCGCACACGGGAAAATGGTTGCATATGCAACCATTTTGGTCGCAGTCAAGTTTTTTTTTCATAAATACCCAGCTAGTTCCAATCAATCAATCAAATCTTTATTTCTAGAGCACCTTTCATAGCAACACAAGGTGCTTCACAGGAAAAAAAAAAAGAAAAAAAGAAAGAGAACAAACCCAACCGATTCCCTTCCGCCCCCACAGAGCAAAACTGAAGAAACGCCACCTTGTGAGTAAACACTGAAATATAAAAACATTAAAATAATAAAATAGAATAAAAGCATATACTAAAAAGTGCATCTAAGTAAATAAATGAAAACTAAGAGTACTACAAAATATAATATAGAGGAACACTATAGTAAATAAATGTTCAATATGCAAATTTTCTCTCATCTTACAGTCGCATATGCAACCATATTGGTCGCAGTCAAGTCCCCCCCCCCCTTTCCCCATAAATATCCAACTCATTTGCACCAAATGACATGTTAAATATGCAAATGTACTTTAATCTTCCATCTGCATGCATTCTAAGCAGCCATGACACCATCCGCACGCCTTTCCTTTGCACTAACACCCTTAAAACAAACATTTATGGGCCAAATCATCAGGCTTCCCTCTTGTACAGTGTCTCTCTCAGTCGAGCTTTTTGGCAGGAATGGCCAAAGAGAGGTTAGGGGGTGGGGGGGGGGGGGGGGGCGAGGTGGGCGGTGCTTCTCAACGTGGGACCAAATAACAGAGGTCCGTTTATGACCGAGACTGGACTAACACACATCGTCTTCTATATATTTTTGCCATTGCCAAAGCTCCAGTTTCTGAACGGGTCGAGAGGAATGCAGAGGAAAAAGACACGTTTGGGTCGAGACAGGGTTAAACTAATACGAACGTCCTCCCTTGAAATGCTTTTTGGATGCGTGGAACAGTGGGTGGGACGGGGATGGGGCCGGGGGGGGATTTCAGAAACAGCAGATAGTGTATGCTGTAGTGTTTGGGAAATGCATTCCACACCCAGAATTGGAAAAAGTTGAAAACATGCAAATTCAAAATAAAACAATATGACGTTTAACGGGAGGCAGGAGGTTATTGTGTCGATTTAAATTCGGATTAAACATTGCGTCGATTTTTGCTGAAGGTTCTACCAACTCAGGCGGGGATGGGCAACTGGACAGGAGATAAAAGATTCCACCATTGCGTGACCATCGACAAAACTGTGACAGGCATTAAGCATTAAGTACAATCGCCTCAACTTCCTCTCGCCGCCGCTGAAAACCAACCAACCAATAGGAACGCGCCATGCAATGGCATGAATATCAAAGCGTCCTCACAGTCGCAGGCACTATCGCCAAAGACAAAGGAGATGGATAACAAACATGACCATGCCTCCGTTTTGTCTTTTCCTTTCAACACACATAAACACAACATTGCAAGAGCTAAATTTCAGCTGACTGTTGCCATGACAACAACCTGACACACACACACACACACACACACACACACACACACACACACACACACACACACACCAGTTACTTTTTTCATAGCCAAGATTCAACGTACTGTACATTCTGTCACACAGTGTTACTCGTAGAGCGTAGCTTGTATTCATAAGACTGCAACAACTGGAGAAGCAGATAACTGATATTAACTCATTCACTGCCATTGACGACTATAGACGTCAAAAATTCATTTGATCTAATTCTATTAGTTTAAATTTTTTCCCCACTTTTGTTAACAAGATATGAAAAAAATTTGTTTTTGTTAATTTAGAACAGATATAAAATTTGTTATTAATTAACATTAATCGTGGGTTAACTAGTGGAGTCATGCAATTATTACAATTAAAATTTGTAATCGCCTGACGCCTCTAATTTTTAATCATATTTTTTTTAGCGCGTCAGGCAGTTAACATTTTTTATTGTAATTAATCGCATGACTGTCATGTTTTGGGTTCTGTTTTCCTTGTGTGTCATCCTTGGTCTTGTTTAAGTGTGATCCCGCCCTTCCTCGTGTGATCCAATCAGTGCCCTCAGCCACTTGTGTCTTGCCCCAGGTGTGTCTGGTTGTGTCGTTAGTGTTTGTGTATTTAGTCTGCTGTCTCCCCTCTGTCTGGGTCGGTTCATTGTCTTTCCTCGTGTCATGCTGCCTGTTTTTGCCTTGTTGTTTTCCCCCATGTTTTGGTTTACCTGGTAATTTGGAGGCTCGCTTTTGTTTTATAGAAATTAAAATCCCTTTTTTGCTTCATCAACTGCATCCTTTGCCTGGCTATTTTTCCTCCCTGCATTTGGGTCTTCCACCAAACCGCACCCATCTTGACAATGACTTCACTAGTTAACTCACAATTAATCTCACATTTTATATCTGTTTAAAATGTACAATATTTTTTTCCCCCTAGGTTTTCATACTCTTGTTAACAAAAGCGGAAAAAATGTTAAACTACTAGAAATAGTTTAAATGATTTTTTTTTTAAACGTCTGTAGCCGTCAATGGCAGTGAATGAGTTAAAAAGACAAAATATGTGGACATTGAATTTATTGTATATTTCCATGAGTTTAAAACAAGAAAATGAGTACAGATAAACTAGGTCAAAGAAAAACATTTGACCAGTTCTTTCCACAGCCAGCTTCAGCTGACCCAATCACACCATGATGTGGAAAGAGACACGCCATAACCCCCCCCCCCCCCCCCTAAGCTCTCTACATTGGATTTACTGTAAAAAATACAAAAGCTGCTATAGTGGTTTTTTGTTTTCATCTGTGCCATTTCTTTTATTTTCCTCTCCGACCATGTGTCTACGTGTTAAGTCATCTTCAAATTTCAGTCGAACATTAATATTTGCGATCGCACTGCTGGAAATGGCTTTGGCTTGTTTTCATCGCGCAGCTGTCTTTGCAGATGTCACATCGCCTTGTTACGAAGCTGGAGCAGGTGTCGTTTCAGTCCCATGCTCACAATTACTGTTTTGGTATTTGTGTGTTTTTCTTCTACTTTAAAAAATAAAAAAAAATGTTGCCTACCAATGCCTCCTCTTCAATGAGTTGCTGCATTTCAGAAGCCAACGCTGTTAGCTTATTTGCGACTCAAACAAGTAACATAGCTGTTTACCTAGCATGTAGCCACCATTTGCTAATTTAATTAGATTTTTGTGCACAACATATGCTCATCACAAATATCCGCCACCAACGCATTGAAAACTTAGCTTAACATTATAACATTAATATCAGAAGCTAATGCTGGTAACACTGTTAGCTAATGCTAATCTGCGCTAGCACCGGAGCACTGCTTTCCTTTCGGCCTTGACATGATCGTACTTTGACAGCCGCATCTTTTGCTGTCGAACCTTAGCGGACTTAGCTATCAAGTCATTGGCTGAGAAACGCAGTGTGGGAGGGGCTATTGTGTTAATTAGCCCAACTGTTTTGTAACAGAGTGCTAAAGTGGAGAACAGCTTGCTCGCAGGCACGTTTTCAAAATGAGGGCGCTAATAAAGTTTTTCTCATCTCACAATCATTTGATGGGTTGTAATTGCTCCAGAGACGCAACTATTTGCATACAACATTATGAAGTCATTTTCCATAATACTGTTTTTTACTGTGCATCCCCTGTAAGCTAGTGATTGCATGCCAACATCTTTTCACGCACTATTAAAACAGACCTACATCGTATACAAAAAAATATTGAAACTCACATCTGCATTTTTGCAGTCTCTAATCCTACCATCTGAAAAACTTGAGTTATAATTCATATCCCATCAGCCATAGACTTCAAATTAGAGGTGTCGAGTCAGCATGTTATAATCTCTTTTTCTTGTGTTCTATTTTTTACATTTCCAATGTTCCAAACAGCTTAATCGGCATATTTTCCTTTTGTGGACCAACTCGATGCTTTAAATCAAAAATGTTTTTCCATCTTTGCACTTGGGTCACACATATTTTAATGACTGGTACTTTGTTTCCTCGTCTTACCTCAGCCTCGGAGCAACTTGGGGAAAGAAGCAATGGGCAAAAGCTCCGCAGGAGTCCTCTGCAGACGCTTTATGATGGGGATCAGGTAAGTGTCACTCCATTATTATGTACAACATTGATACAGCACAATTTAATATTACAATTTTATATATATATATATATAATTAATTATATATATATATATATATAAATATATATATATATATATATAAATAAATATATATATATATAAATATATAAATATATATATATATAAATATATATATATATAAATATATATATATATAAATATATATATAAATATATATATATATATAAATATATATATATATATATATAAATATATATATATATATAAATATATATATATATATATATATATATATATAAATATATATATATATATATTTATATATATATATATATATATATATATATAAATATATATATATATATATATTTATATATATAAATATATATATATATATATATATTTTGTACTTGAACACACAAGTCTATGCACTTGCCTGGTGTTGAGTTAATATTGTCCTTACTTTTTTCTTTTTTGCTTTTTTCTGTTGTTTTTTTAATTCAACCCAGAATTGTTGGCCTTCACAGTGTGAGTTTTGCGTTTTTAAATACGAGTCCTCCCGCATCTGCCAATGTGTTTCCTCGAGGACATGCAGCTATTCAGGGAGATTTGGCTTCCTCCGCTAATTGGAAGCATTTCCCGCCCAGAACATCCCGTGCTCCCTCCTCGGTGGGTCCAGTTGCTCGAGGCTCAAGTGTCCTTTTTGATGCAATAAATACAAGCAAAATCATTCCTAACAAAAATCTCTCCCTGGATTAGGAAGCAAGCCATACTTGCATTTCACTAACTCCATCCTTGTGTGACAAGATTTTTATAGCTACTATTTTATGAGCTGGAAAGTAGTTACAATTAGGCCTCACATACGGAGAAGTTGCTGTTGTAAATGCTCCCGGTGAAATTCCATTGTGTTGGGCTGGAAAGTTTTTAGGATTACTGCATACGGAAGGCTTTGATGCAGCCTCAGAACTGAAGAGGATGCTTGAAGCAATGGTAGTTATAAAAAAAAAAAGAGAGAGATCAACCAGGGCCATGTTGCAAAAAGCTATTTCCCCCACTGTTTTCAACAGTTTTGTGAATAACGATGAAACGTAGCTATATTCTAATGCTAATTGCTGCAAAACGGAAACGGATAAAAATATACTTTTTCTTCCTGATGAAAGAAGAGACTCTAATCTTTCTTTTGGTAGGTTCCATTTTTAAAGCAATATAGAACACAATATTCTGTGGGCCTGGCAAAATCAGGCAAAATGCAGTAAAATATCTGGGAGCGAAGGGGATTGCTTCAGTGAAAATGGCTGCGAGTGAATGGGTTAAGAATGGTTTCTCGATATTTTCTTGCCAATTAGAATGTGTTACATTCTGCTAAAGCTAAACTTTTACATTTGACTTTGGAAAAAAAAATCTGCCTCTTCCATGTGCTGAGCGTACTGATTTAACTTTGAATATGAGCCAATATGCAAATTTATGTTTAAAAAAAGGGTCTATAAGTTCACTTTAGTTTCACTTGACTGAATGAGGATCGTGATTGATAGACAAGACTGTCGTGATCTCCCCGGCGTCTTAGTTGCGGTCGTGTTTTTCATGCCAATCACTGACGCTTTTATGGAAGAAGAAGAAAAAAAGGTCGAACATCTTTGCTGAATTAACGCAGTGACATTTATTGATGTGTTTGCCTTGGCAGTGTCAAGTTGCAGACAACGAAGAACTCAGCAGCTTTACTGGGGGGATTAAACTGCAAAAGACAGAGAAAAAAAAAGTGCAAGAGGAGTATTTGACTTTTGGATGTTCAGTATAGAATGCATACTTTCGCTGGCAGGGAATATTTGTTTTGTGTTACTGAGATACTGAAGAGAGATTTATGTTTTAGTCTCATGTTCAGTGTAATATAAAAGCATTGCCAATTTCCATTTTATTGGAACCAGTTGTTTTCTTTAAGATTTTGTATGGCACATTCATAGCGTGTTAACAGTTGGAGGACACGTTGTGGTCATCGAGGTCGATGTATTTGAAATGAATGTTAAGAATAAGATGCTTCGAAACAAACCATTAAGATGTAAAACGAATGAGCGCACTGCTGGAATCTCCGGAAATCGAAAGAAGTGATGAATTGAGCCGTCTCGAGAGATCTATAGTTCGAATGATCTTGGCCTGAAAAAAGAAACATGGACGCCATCCAGCAGTGACTTCCATAGAACGCCGTTTCCCCACACGGGATATTTCATCTTTTTTTTTTCCCTTCTGTTTGTCTTTGTTGCTGAGCTGAGAAATCTAATCAGACATTTTCGTTGCGTTTCGTCCTCCAGTCACCGATAATTCGCCACATCACACAATACATCGCTTGCGTGCGGAATATCAATTCAAATCCCCTGAAGCTGTTTCTAGTTATCTTGTGCGGAGGAAAAAACGTATACAACAATCCATCTTCAGCAAACTTGAAGGGTTGCTTTTTTTTTTTCCCCCTCTTGAATTTGTTCTTCTGCGTGCTGAGAACTGAACAAGATCAAACAAGGAACACGAGCGCAATCGAAGGAGATCCCTTCGAGAATACGTTTTGGTGCTCGACTTATTTTCTACCGACTCAATCCGTCCTCTCACGGGATCCCTTAAAGCTGTATCCCACTATAGGGATGAACATTCGTGACGCTAGCGAATGTTGATTTCGCGTCAGTTTATTCAAAGTCGCAGTGCTTTCTAAACGTTCTCTAAACGGTGTTTGTGGTCTTTCATAACTGTGCAAAATGTCCAGAAAGAAAAAGAAAGACCAGAAAGATTTGAGCTGTTTAGATGTTTAGCCCTTTAGATATCTTTAGATACTACTACTATAGCATTCCGCCTGTTTTTTTTCCTCCGCAACTCCGCTTTCTGAATCCGTTGGAATTACGTTGCTAGCGCTAATGCTTCCGGACTTACGGTGATTTGAAAAACATGCGTCATTTCCTACTCCTCCACGTTGAGAGGAACCAGTTGAGGTGGCTGGGGCATCTGGTTCGGATGCCTCCTGGGCGCCTCCCTCGGGTATGTCCTACCGGCAGGAGGCCCCGGGGACGACCCAGGACACGCTGGAGAGACTACGTCTCACGGCTGGCCTGGGAACGCCTTGGGATCCCATCGGAGGAGCTGGCTGAAGTGGCTAGGGAGAGGGAAGTCTGGGCTTCCCTGCTAAAGCTGCTGCCCCCGCGACCCGACCCCGGATAAGCGGAATTGAAGACGGAACGGAACGGAAAGCGTCATTTCCTGTCTCCTGCGTCACTCTCACCTATGACGCACCATTTCCCCCGTCCTCCACGCGTGACAATCTGCCAGCTGCCGTAATGTATATGTGACATCGACGTAAAGTTCCGCTTCTCTGCTCTCAGAAGCCGTCGGAATTACGTTGCTAGCACAAACGGTTCAGAAGTTACGGTGATTTGGAAAACATGCATATTTTCCAGTCGGGGACGAAAGGTTTCACGATTCTTTAAGGGGCGTTGAACCGGGCCCAAGCGCGCTTGCTGCTAATGTCCGGATTCAATAGGTAGTGTGAGCGCAATGGATCCGCGCCCGAGTACGGTTCGGATCCCCGGTTAAGCACGATTGGGAGAGGTAGGCCAGAGAACGGTACGGTTGGACGTGGCACGACTGTGCGACGTGATGACGCATATTTCGGAGGCAACTGGGCCCGGGCACGGTTGGGTTAGAGTAGAGTAGAGTGAGTGCGGGCCGGAAGGGGGGGCAATCAGACTTCAGTACGGTACGGAAGAAATGGCCCTAGTGTGCGTGCGCCCTAAGACTGTTTATAGAGAACGTTTAGGAAACAAACCCAGACCTAAATTAGTCGCGAATGCTCACCCCTCAGTGGGGTACGGGCTTTAGCTGTCCCACAACATGCCTAACGTAAATTACACCAACTGAGTACTAAACTACTGCCTGCATACAGTCCTCAGGGAAATGGGAGTGACGGACATTCCGGTAGTGATGACGGATCCATCCATTTTCTTAACCGCTTGTCCTCACAAGGGTGGCTGGAGCCTATCCCAGCTGGCTTCGGGCAGTAGGCGGGGTACACCCTGAACTGGTTGCCAGCCGATCGCAGGCCGACGGAATGCCCACTTCTGATTTTGCCCATTCTGTAGACGCGATCCTGCGTCGAAGCTGTTAGTCGATTAGCTTCCGCATCAATCAGCAATCAAGTCTGTGCCCGTTTTAGTACATCAACTTCCAAATGAAAGGTTCCAGTTTGTAACCATTGTTCCTTCATTTTGTAGGTGGAGTCAGCAGTGCAGGCAATCCATCAAGGCCGCCGGGAGTTTTTAGAAGAAGCCTGTCGCTCCTACACGCGTAAACGTCGAGTCCTTATCCCAGAAGACCTGAAACATGTGATCGTGGATGACCAGCACGGCTTGCTGTACTGCTACGTCCCCAAAGTGGCCTGCACCAACTGGAAGCGAGTTCTCATGGTCCTGACTGGCGCCGCCGGATCCCACCGGGACCCGTTGGGGATCCCAGCGAATGAGGCCCACGTGTCGGGAAACCTGCGCACCTTGTCGGAGTACTCCCCTTCCCAGATCAACCAGCGCTTGCGCTCCTACTTGAAGTTCGCGTTTGTCCGCGAGCCGTTCGAGCGGCTGGTGTCCGCTTACCGCAACAAATTCACACGAAGCTACAACACGGCTTTCCATAAACGATACGGCACCAAGATAGTGCGCCGGCACCGGCCCAGCCCGCAGCCAGAAGCCCTGGAGAAAGGCCACGATGTCTCCTTTGAGGAGTTTGTGTATTACCTGGTGGACCCGGCCACCCAGATTGAGGAACCCTTCAACGAGCACTGGGAACGGGTGCACTCGCTGTGCCACCCTTGCCTCATCCATTACGACGTGGTGGGCAAATATGAGACGCTGGAGCAGGACTCCAACTACGTGCTACGGCTGGCCGGGGTGGAGGACCGGGTCCGATTTCCGGCCTCGTCCAAGAACGCCAGGACTACGGGAGACATGGCGGCGCAGTTCTTCCGCAACATCAGCCCTTTCTATCAGAAGAAGCTGTATAACCTCTTTCGCATGGACTTCCTCTTATTTAACTACTCTGTGCCGGCATACCTCAAGTTTTGACCAGGCGGTGGGGGGGGGGGGGGGGGCGTTGTCTTGTACATCCACAGACGGTGGATGAAGATGCCGTTTGACAACACTAGTGAACCAGAAGATCACGATTGTAAAATCCCGCGAATAACACTTTTTGTTTTCTCAAAAAGATCAATAAAAATTCCAATTCGAGGGTGTGTATTATACAAAACATTTTCACTCGTGCTTTCACCGACGACTATTTTTCGATTCTATCAATCTATCGATTTATTCAATCGATTAATCGACGAATCGGATTCATTTTAATTTGGCATTAATGTGTATCACAAAAGCATTTTCCTCCCTGAATACTGTTTATTGAACAGTGATTGATTGGTGTTCATTTTGTACTTTGTATTCGCATAGTGATAAAAAAAAAAAAAATAGCGGGGGGGGGGGGGGTTGATGTTGTACTATGTTACCGTTTCGGTCATTGTTTTCCAAAGTAAAAACAGATGTTTGCAAATGTCTTATTTTGATTATAAATAGAAGATAATCAGTCTTCTTTCATGAAAGACTACAGAAATCAGTGAACAATTACGGTTGATGTGCTGAAATTAGAGGATATGGGCCATGTTAAATAAAAATAAAAAAAAGGACTCCAAATGGTTACTCGATTATTAGAATAGTTGTCGATTAATTTGGTAATCGTTTACTTGTCGATTTAACCTGTTAATTTTGACAGCTCTAATTTTACACGTTGATCAATACTTATGGAGTGTAAATAAATAGATCAATAAAATCATCGATTTCATACACAACACAATTTACTGTGGGCCTCGCAAAATCGGTCAAAATCCAGTCAGACAGCCGCAAGCGAAGGGGATTCCTTCAGTGAAAATGGCTGGGAGTGGATGCGTTAAAAGTACAGTTAGTACTAAGTTAAAGAGATTTAAAAGCAAAGTTAAAAAAATTTGAGACAGTACAGAGACTACTTTTTAAGGGTGATTTTTGGACGCCGTGTGTGTTATTCACGGGATTTGATGGTATGTACATACATTTGTTTGTCCAGGTGAACCACCACATTGTAGATACAGCATAATTAAACACAAGGTGAAACTAGCGACTAATTTATATTTGACTGTAAACGGTGATCAAGTGAGTACCAGTCTGTGATTGTGTGAACAATTTCATTTCAAATTTGATGTGTTTCCTTTTTTTTTTTTTTTTTTTCTGGTGAATTTGCACAACAAATGTGATTTCTCTGTTGGGGGCGATGTTACAATAGCACAATGAATGTTTCCGATCACATTTGGACAGCGAATGTCTCATATGTGCCTTTTGACGGTCAACCTTAATTTGACGCCAGAGAAAATCATTTGTAAACGTGCCTGTGTTTCATTTTATAATACTGTTTTTTATTTATTGTGCTATTTCTGACTGAATTGCATCTGAACAGCCAAAAAAATGTTGGCACACTTTTCCAATAAATGTCACCCAGCAACAGTTTATTGGATTAAATATTGTAAGTATGACAGTAAGACTAAAGCATGACTGTCATAACTGACATTTAGATACGATTCGAGACATTCTACGCACATACTTTAAAAAAAAAAATAATAACATCAAACAGCAAGAAACGTGACATCAGCTTTGTGCAAACAGTTCAAACGTAGTGGAACGGTGATACGCTGTAGTCGCAAAATATTTGGGCTTGACGTCATAAAATGTCAAAATTATGAGCTCTGGGTGGATGGAAAGCCATTTTCAATTTTCAGAGGCCGCTGACAAAAAAGACTAATGTTGTGGGGGGTTTTTTCATTTTATTATTATTTTTTATTATTTTTAAAATATTACACCCATTTTATTTAATTTTATTAATTTTTTTCTGACACAATCAATATGCTGATTTTAAATCGAATAAATAAATAAATCAACTTGCATTATTATGGAAGCGTATTGCATTCACTTGGGGAAAAAAAGATAGTGGGGGAAGTTATTTTTTTGTGTAATAATTTTTTTTAATTTTCAGTTTTTCAGATTTTTTTTCAGTTTTACTGCATGGGGAGATATTCAGAAAAAAGGGGGGGGGAACTGAAAAATCTTCAGAAAAAAAAGGAATAAATTATTTAAAAAATAATATTTTCGGAGTTTTTTTATTTTTTCAAGCCCAAATGTTTTCAGTCTACAGAAATATGTAACACTTATTAAATTCATATCAACTGGCACGTTCATTTTGGAACCTTTCTTAGAAAACTGTGAATTCATCAAATTTCAGGACATGCACAACTCTAGAAAATGTAACGTTCATTCAGATATTGCAACAATCCATACGCTGTATACAGAACCGTGCGTTCGAAGTACGCTCAGACTTTACAATCCTTTGCTGGTAAATGCAAGATCTGATAAATATGTGCACAATATCAACACTACAGGGCAGCACTGATGTTGGTTTTCAATTCAGAATAACACTAAGGCTCTAGTATATACACATGCCGCTAACAGTGAGCTGGCAAATATAGAAAGCCATTTTGCGATGATCTTTTTTTGTCACACCTTCGACAAGCATTTCAATCAACAAAAGTGTATTCCAGAGATTTGCATTTCGTTGCTGCTATGAGAAAACACGTATGTTCTTTTTTTTCCCCCACGTTTTGAGGGGATGTCTGCATTCAGTTTCACCCCAAAAGCACTTCTTTCTTTTTTTTTATGACAAAAATGGACACGTGTTTTCACATGACAGCGACGATTTGTAAAAAGTTGAGGCTGTAACTCGGAAATGAGCTTAACCAAACCAACTCATTTAACTCATTCACTGCCATTGACGGCTATAGACTTTAAAAAATTCATTTGAACTATTTCTATTGGTTTAACATTTTTTCCCGTTTTTGTTAACAAGAGCATGAAAACCTGGAATTTGTTTTTGTACATTAAGAACAGATATAAAATTTTTGATTAATCGTGACTAGTGAAGTCATACGATTAATTACGATTACAAATTTTAATCGCCCGATGCCCCTCATTTTTAATTATTTTTTCTTCTTTAAAAAAATAAATAATAATTTTTGTTTAATTTTTAATAATCTTTTTTTTTTTTTAAAGAAAAGATTATTAAAAATTAAGGGCGCCAGGCCATTACAATTTTTAATCGTAATTAATCGCATGACTTCACTAGTTAACTCACGATTAATCACAAATGTTATATCTGTTCTAATACAATAAAAATAAAATCTAGGTTTTCATACTCTTGTTAACAAACGTGGGAAAAAATGTTAAACTAATAGAAATAGTTCAAATGCATTTTTTACGTCTATAGCCGTCAATAGCAGTGAATGAGTTAAGTTTGATCTTCCTACTGACATGAAACTGGTCAAATTCTTCATTCTTAAGCAGACTTTAAATTACAAATGGGATATTTGCTTCTATCTTGACATTTTTATACTAATTGCTGTCAATCACTGAGCTACTTTTATGCAGTATTATTAATCCATAAGTAGGTTATCTTACAAATCTGAGGTTAGCAAACACACACTGTAGCTTTACTTTAAGTCACTATAGGGGACTTCAATTGAATACATTCGAATAAAATGTTGTCTAATATAATTAACTGGCCAGTATGAAGGGATGGGTGTGTTTTTTTTCCTCAATTTTTTCTTTTATATCTCCTCTATCCTGCTTGTATTTTACTTAGGTTTGAGATATTCATGCTCCACAACAAGCAACAAAACCTGCTCTGAAGGATGAATTACTTCATGACACGGACTTAAGGTATCTCACAAACTCTAAAGTCCCGCATGGCTGTTCAGGTCTCAGATGGTTTTGATCTACTTTGTAATCGCGAGCCCTTAGAAGCTGATCTTCTCAGTCAGTCTGAAGCTCAGGGCCAGAAAAGCCGTTCCCAGCAGGTCGCCCAGTGCTGTTAGGTAGGGGATGGAGAAGTTATCCGGGTCCAAGCCCCTTTGCCACAGCCACCTCACCATCAGGTTGGCTACATGGAGAAGAATCACCACCTGGTCAATATCAGAAATATGTCAAGGGCATTTTAAATTTTCAGAGTCCGCTGACAAAAAAGACTAATGTTGTGGGTTTGTTTTTTTCATTTTAATTATTTTTTAATTATTTTTAAAATATTACACCCATTTTATTTAATTGTATTATTATTTTTCTGACACAATCAGTATGCTGATTTTAAATTGAATAAATAAATAAATCAACTTGCATTATTATGGAAGCGTATTGCATTCACTTGGAAAAAAAAGATAGTGGGGGAAGTTTTTTTTTTAGTGTAATTTTTTTTTTTAATTTTCAGTTTTTCTGATTTTTTTTTTCAGTTTTACTGCATGGGGGGATATTCAGAAAAAGGGGGGGGGGGAAATACTCAGAAAAACCGAAAAATCTTCAGAAAAAAAAGGAATAAATTATTTAAAAAATAATATTTTCTGAGTATTTTTTTTTTTTTGACCTCTGAACTCCAAGTGACTTGTTGCAGACTCACTAATGGAGGACACTTTGCCGCATGCAGTACGCTTCCATAGAAACTTAACTGTTAGCTTACTAAAATCATGCCGATCGATTGACATGTTTTTATATTGAGCCTGCAACAAGTCACTTCAGAGGTAAAAAAAAAATAAAATAAAATACTAATATAATATAAAATACCAGCTTCTGTTTTTCCGTGTAATTTTTTTTCAGTTTTTTTATTAATCCCCCCGCCACCCGTATTACGCTTTTTTTTTTATAAAAGGAAAAAAAAATGGTAAAACTGAAAAAATTATTCATTAAAAAAAAATAATAATAATTTGTCAGAAATACTTTTTTTCCAAGTGAATGCAATACGCCTCCCGCATTACGGAAATTAGCTGAAGGAATTCTGTTGAACGAGCAAATTGGTCTCACCTGAAGCAGTGCCGCAGACAGGTAACAAACGACAAAGGTGGCAGTCATGGCTGTGTGCCCCGCCTGAAGAAGATGGATCATGTACAGGAAAAGAAGGTGACCTGGGACCGCAAGCATGGCCAGGACTCTGGCTGATTTGGAATTCATGTCTGAACAGAAGCAGAAAGAAAATGAAGTATATTTGAGGAGTCTGTCTTGGATGACTCGTAGCAATCCAATCCGTTTTTTATTTTTATTTTCTTGTCTTTTTGACCTGAGGAACAGAAAGTAGCATAGGGTCCATGGCAGCCCACGTTGATTTTGAATGGCAGAGCTCCAGGAACGCTCCAGTAGTGGAGGTAGGTCGACATCCTGCTGGCCTGGATGGCTACCAGATTTCCTCCAACACCCGAGAGAAGGAATAGCGCGATGACCAGGATTAGACATCGAGAATCAACAACAGCAGCAGAATTTAAAAAACCGGAACTGACACGATCGTTGTACAAATCTATCAGGTAGGCTATAACTGACATTTAGATACGATTCGAGACATTCTACGCACATACTTTAAAAAAAAAAAAAAAACATCAAACAGCAAGAAACGTGACATCAGCTTTGTGCAAACAGTTCAAACGTAGTGGAACGGTGATACGCTGTAGTCGCAAAATATTTGGGCTTGACGTCATAAAATGTCAAAATTATGAGCTCTGGGTGGATGGAAAGCCATTTTCAATTTTCAGAGTCCGCTGACAAAAAAGACTAATGTTGTGGGGTTTTTTTTCATTTTATTTATTTTTTAATTATTTTTAAAATATGACACCCATTTTATTTAATTTTATTAATTTTTTTCTGACGCAATCAATATGCTGATTTTAAATCGAATAAATAAATAAATCAACTTGCATTATTATGGAAGTGTATTGCATTCACTTGGGAAAAAAAAGATAGTGGGGGAATTTTTTTTTTTGTGTAATAATTTTTTTTAATTTTCAATTTTTCAGATTTTTTTTTCAGATTTACTGCATGGGGGGATATTCAGAAAAAAAGGGGGGGACTGAAAAATCTTCAGCAAAAAAAGGAATAAATTATTTGCCGGAACTGACACGATCGTTGTACAAATCTATCAGGTAGGCTATAACTCCAATTCCACCTGGTTCTTAATCTAACAGGGAGAAATAATCCAACAAATATTATATCTGTCGAAAATCATTCTGGTTGCCAGTCAATTTCGCGCAGAAGCAATTTGCAGCCAGGGACGTTTTGACTTTTAAGCGGGTATGCTAACCAATTGAACATCACATCACCGTACTTTAATTGCTGAATTTAGAACCATGACGCACGAGCGGGCGCAAACAGAAGAAGGGTTCGATTCAGCACTGCGGTGAAGAGCTTCACTGGGATGCAAAAGCGTCTGACAGTTTCGTAAAGTCTTTAATCGAATGATTTCCATAGTTAACTCGCGATTAATCGCAAATTAACCACACAAAATTCTCAAGGTTTCATACTCAATATTGTTGCGTCTTCGAGTTCATTGGCACAGTAATTTTATAGTAATTCAGTGGGGTTTTTTTAAGCTAAAAACATTGAGTCATAATTGGCCAAGTAGCGACAGGGCTTTCCAAATAAGTGATGTGCGTTAAACAAGAGTATGAAAACCTAGATTTTTTTATTATTGTTATTGTATTAGAAGAGATATAAAATTTGTGATTAATCGTGAGTTAACTAGTGAAGTCATGCGTTAATTACGATTAAAAAATGTATTCACCTTATGCCCCAAATTTTTAATAATCTTTTTTTATTATTATTATTATTCATTCACTGCCATTGACGACTATAAACGTCAAATAATTTATTTGAGCTATTTCTATTAGTTCAACATTTTTCTCCACTTTTGTTAACAGGGGTATGAAAACCTAGATTATTTTATTATTTAGAACAGATATAAAATTTGTGATTAATCGTGACTAGTGAAGTCTTGCGATTAATTACGATTAAAAATTTTAATTGCCTGTCACCCCTAATTTTTAATAATCTTTTTTTTCAAATGAATTTATGGCAGTGAATGAGTTAATATGTTAGATGTGACCTCACCATTCTAAACATAACATTCTGATTAATATTACATTTGTGGAATACGAGTTGTGAAGCAAAACCCAGCCGTTTTTATCCATCTCAGGGGGCGGCCATTTTGCCACTTGCTGCCAACTGAAGATGAAATCAATGTTTCTCAGGTCTCAGATAACGACCAACCACAGCACAGCTTCAGAAAACAGGTGAGCTGTGATTGGTCCTTTCCTGACATTGATGTCATCTTCAGTCGACAGCAAGTGGCAAAATGGCCGCCCCCTGACATGGATAAAAACGACTGCTGAACTCATATTCCACTAGTGCAACATAAACCAGAATATCACATTTAGACCAATGGGGCTGTAGTTTAAGTTAACAAATTTTTGATGAAGGTTCTTCAGTGTTAATGGTTAATCTTATTCTTCTCACCATTGATAACTGGAGTGAACACTGCCATGCCCTCAAAGTTTGGATTGCTCACTGTATTATCCAGAATCAGACCACCAACGCTGCAAAACGACACACATCCAACAAATAACTTGATCTTGCCTGAGACGAGAGAGTGTAAAAAAGTGTCTACTCGCCTGCTGAGCGACATGGCCAAAATAACTGGCTGCCAGCCTGACCTCAGGACTTCTCCCATTGGTGGAGACTGGCGGGCGATGTTGACCCACACTGGCGCAAGAAGCAGGAAAAAGGCGCACACCGCAGGAGGCAGGTACCACATGTCTGGACATGTTCAGAGCAGAAAATAACGATCAGAGACTTTGTTTCATTCATTCGTTTTCTATACAGCGTAAGTGGAAGCAATCCCGGCCGACTTCAGACAGCATGGGAAGGAAAATGTGGACGTTTGCTGCCCTCTTCTTGCTAAACCAAATTAAAGCAAAAGTGGCAGCGGCCTGGTTGAATAGTGGTTAACACGTTTGCCATACGGGTCAGGAAGGTTCGGCGTTGGAAGCTCACTGTGAGTTTTCTTCATGTAAAGTATATTTAGTTCATTACAATAGATGGATGTCAATGTGACTGTGAGCAGTTGTTTGTCGGAATGTCAAATGAGTAAAGTTGGGATAGGCCGTCACCCTGATGAGAACATGCACTATATATATATTTTTTAAAAACACTTGCGTAGCACTTTTCATGACACCCAAAGACGTTTTACAAGTTGAGGAAAAAAATACACAAATAAACAATCAATAAATAAATAAATAAATTACATACAACAGTTAACTCAGAAATGTATTAGTTATTATAGCTAACAAAAATGAGCTAAATAATTTAAACTGTAATCTAATTAATTCAACTTAATCCCAAAAAAATAACAATAAATACTGAAACTACATATTACATTTATAGCTTATAGTGAAAATGTCTTAAGTTATTGTCTTTGGCACACACAAAAAAAAAACCTCATGGGGTTCATTATAAAAGTCGCTCTTTTTTCCCCCTTATCCATACAGAACAAGAACGTCAACAAGTCATTTGAGAATTATTTATTTTAATTTTTATTTATTTATATATAAATATATTTATTGAACCTAAAACAAAAACTATTAATGAAACAAATTATAAAAACTAAACTAAAATAGACAACAACAACAAAAATTATCTGCTCGAACACTTTACAGCTGAAGCCCCTCAGCTTCTTCCCCTGGAAGCAAAGCTCCGGGGCCAGATGGATCGCCACATTAAAGAGTCCATTGCAATGTAACGAAATTGCCCTGAATCCCCCTCTGCCCCGTAAAGTTTCTGGAAAAGGAGCAATACTTCAAATTTCCCGCAAGGCGAATTGCACTCTCACCTCTGTAGCAGAGGAAGAAGCTGCTGACTCCAGCAAGCAACGACAGAGTGATGACATCACCCAGGCTGGCAGCGATGGGCGTGGCTACGTTATCTGGGTTGACGCCCACTCTCCTGGAGCAAATGATCACTGCCACCACCACGAGGCCTGTTTGTGTTGCAAGATGATGAGCACCTTGCGCATCCTCGGAATGTTGTATATTTATCTGTCTGACCTAGAGACAGCGCAGCAACGAAGGCTGCGGTGACACTGCTGGCACACAAGATGGCAGCGTGGAGAACATCCACTCGACCCCTCGTCAGACCCCCGAGACTCACTGCTGCCACAGCGGCCAGGAAACCGACAACGGTGGCCTGGACCTTCAGGGATACATTCTTATTCATCAAAATCATGTTAGCTTCTAGTTATCTGAAATGATCGCTCCGTCACTCGTACCCTTACAGTCTTGTAAATAGAATTCATTTCACCGTGTTTATTCATTTTTCGTATTCATAATGAATAGAACTCTTTCCACTTAAATTGGATTATTGATGTTGTTTTCAACATGGCCCCGGTTGATCTCTTATACTTTGCTGCCACCTGCTGGCCGTTTTTGTAAAAAACTACTATTGCTTCAACCGTTCTGTGCAGTTGAGAGGCTGCATTAAAGCCTTCTGTATGCTCTAGCATTAAAAAAAACAAAAACGTATAATGTAACGTGCAATGAGTTAAAATACTTGTCGATTCATTTAATTAAATTTTTTCATTGTCATAAACGACTGCTTGTTCGTCTAAACGTGCCAGCGAATTGGAACACAGGACAAGTGGTATGAAAAGTGAATGGATTGGATGTCCTGAGATGCGTCCTTCACCTGGATAAGAGCCAAATTACAGCAAACTGTCCTCCACTGCTGCTGAGGTTCCTCCAGCTGCCCAGTGTTGGCCTGCACATGGAATCATCACGAGCGGCGTTATGGAAATATCCAAATTCACGCCTGGTTTATGCATTGTGTATATGGGCTTTTTTTTTTTTCCTCATATGATCAACCATAATTTGAAGAAACAATATTTGACAACTCATTTTTTTCTGCAATCCACCGGTGTGCGCTATATTGTGTTTTTGTGCATTTAAAGTATCTCACATAAGTGAGCACACCCCTCACATTTCTGCAGATATTTAATCATGTGTTTTTAACGTAATGACACTTTTACACGACAAATAGTTGTAGTGCACAGCCTCTATAGCGGTGTAAATGTATTGTTCCCTCAAAATACAGCCAATAATATGGCAACAAAAGTGAGCACACCCCTAAGTGAAAATATGTATAATTAAATATCAGCTGATATTCACGACAGTAAAACATGTATTATTAACGCCACCTTTATATATAATACTTAATCTAAAAAAATACTTTTGAATATGTAAAACAAACGAAAAAAACATTGTCAAGTATTTTGGTACGTACGGGTGTCTCTGTATGTGTGGACGTGTGCTTCCACTCACGGCTGTTGACAGTCTGGATGCCAATGTCATCTCCAGATTCCCTTTCAGTCCCACCAGCGCTGGAACCAAGATAAAAACCTCAGGGATCTCTTGAAACACAGTCCAGTGCTGGAAAAAACAACACAAAAATATGATGTTATTTTTTTGTTACCTCAAATGGCTGGATTTCAATTTGAATGCTTAAAAAAAAAAAGCAATAAGGAGAATAAAGTCTTGCCATTTGCCCAGGTGTCCCCGGATTTTAGCCTCATGAGTGATCTGTAATATTGGTCGGCCAGCCCGGAAACCTTCATATGATTTTATTTTATTTTTTTAAATACAAGTCTGCATTTTTTTTTTGCACAAACTGAAGCATGCTAAAATATTTAGCATATGTCTAATTCAAGTTTTGTATTCATGTTTATTCATTTCCACTTTAATTCAATGCAATAAATAAAACAAACTAAATCATGTGGTGATTTACTTTGTTCTGATTATAAACACAGGTAGCAAAAGTACTCACATTCAGTACTTAAGTACTGGTTTGATACACACACACACACACACACACACACACACATACTACTGTCATTCATATACAGTGTCTATTTGGGTAAATTAGTACACACAAAAAAAGAACTCTGCACACATGCCGGATAAATAAATGCTTCAGTATATTACAGATTCCTGAAAATTTTTGTTTTGTTGATCTGGTTTTAGTTCGATCTCAGTTGTGTCTCGTTAAGTTTTATTATGTCCACCGGTGCTTGTCAACCCAGTCCCTTGGGTTGTCCAATCAGCTGCCTCAGCCACGTGTGTCTCTCGTTGTCTCGTCAGTGTGTTTGTATTTAATTCGCTGCTTTCGTTCACTCTTCATCGGTTTGTTGTCCGTATCATGTTGTTGTCCGTTGCTAGTTGTACTTTGCCAAGTCTAGTTTGTTTGTAAAGTTACTCTTATTGTTTTGGACTTGTGTTTATTGAATATTTTTGGATACCCAGGTACCTTGTTGTCTTTTTGTTTTAATTAAAATCACTGCCTGTTTTCACCTGCTTCCCTGCTATCGGGTCCTCGTCCACATCATCCAACCATCCATCCATTTTCTGAACCACTTATTCTCACGTGAACTTGACAAATACTTCTCTAACACACGCCAACAACAATCCTTGTCTTCATTCCTCGTGACATTGCGCGGAGAAAAAAAATAGACGATCACATTATTCACACAGAAACGTTGTAGCGTCTTTTCCATACTTGTACTGCTTTCTTGCCGGACACAACGAAAGGCACCAGCACCGAAGCTGCGATGATCCAAGGAAGCCTGGAACTGAGCAGGGTCACTTTGCAGCTGAAGCCCTTCAGCTTCTTCCCCAGGAAGCAAAGCTCCGGGGCCAGACGGGTTACCACCAGAACTGTTCGCTGTTAACCCATTTTTTAATTTGTTGAAAATCTTCTGTTGGGGTTGAAATAAAATCAGTTTCCAAGCGTTTGTCGTAGTCAAATATTTGTCTTTGTTTGCAGGAACTCTTCTGTATCAACTTTTTCTTCAACCCAATTTTTGTTGTTGTTGCCGTCGCATGTCCATAAATCAGCTCCACCAGTAACTGTCAGTTTGCAAAACGTTGCAGAAATGGTACTAGCAGCTTTGAGAACCACATGAAACAGTCCCCATATGAATGACAGCAGATCTGTAAAGCCTCTTTAAACACTTTTGAAACTGACAGACGCTCACACACTCCTCATGCTTCACTTTTGAGTAGCCGGGCGACTGAGGCCGAGCGCTGGAAGCCAAGCCTGTCACGGGACCTGAAAAGGGTCCAGGTCCGATGGGACAAGGACATCCAGAAGGCCAGGAGCTTCTTCTCAGTCCTCATGTGCTCCTTCTCCTCTGTCTCCGTCCACAGCTCCCTCTCTTGGGGAAACTGAAGCACCTTTCTCAGTTTCATCGGGAAATGCTGGGAAATGAGGGTGAAAGATGGTGTCAGTGTCCGAGTTCCCCCCGAACTCCAGATGAAGAGGCAAGTGATGAAGAAAGAAGATTGTAGGTTCCGTCCGTCACCATGAGCAGCACTCGTCTTTCCTCAGCAGTCCTCGATTGTTTTCAGAGGGCTGCCGGTGTTCTTTTCTCCCCTCACTCTTGGTGTAGCTCCTCCTTCCTCTGCTCTTGGATGTCCTCGGTGGGTGACGCGATTCCAAGCGCCAGGTGCTTTACCTGTCACCGGCACGTGCTGCTGCCGCGTCCTGTTGCGCTGCACTCAATCCGACATGCATAACTCGCACATACAGTGACGTCAATATTCTAAACACTCTTCCGTATATTCTCGCCCTTTCAAAGTCGTCTGACTTTTACCAGTATTGTTAAAGAGACTCGCAATATAAACGTGAGGAAGAAAAAGCCTGCAGTGTCCAGATTACCTCCCGCACGTACACACACTCGCAATGACTCAGCTCAAATTTGACTTTGGGACATGGGACATTGCTCACAGCGGTTCTTTGTTCTCCGCAGCTCCCCCTTCTGACTACTGGATGCAATTTGAGTAATGAGGCTGCAGAAGAATAGCACACTTATATCAACTGAATTGGAACGCAGGACAAGCAGCACAAATAATGCATGCATTGATGGATATTAGCCTATAAAAGTACTCGCTCATTATTATTCATATTTATAATGATGATGATTATTATTATTATAATTAATATTTGTAGTAATAATATAAAATAATAATATGATCATTATACTAATAATACTAATACTAAAAACAATAATAATAATAATAATAATAATGCTGATAATGATAATGATTATTATTACAATAATTAATATTTGTAGTAATAATATAACATAAGAATTTGATCACAACACTAATAATACTAATACTAATAACAATATTATTATTATTATTAAACAAAAAAAATATGGGGGAAAAAACACACAAAAGGAATTTGAGATATATTGAATTTTTGTAATCAAAGCATATTCATACTATTTCATTCAAAAGAATGAAGAAAATTAAAACATGCATAACATATTTAATAACTTTAATGGGGAAGTCAACCTCAATTTATAATTTATAATATATTCTTTGCAGATCCACTAGCCTAAACACTACATTCTGATTAATATCGTCTTTGTGGAATATGAATTACTCATCAAAATCCATCTGTCTTTATCACATCACAGGGGGCGGCCATTTTGCTACTTGTTGTGGACTGAAAATGACATCACAGTTGGTCAGGGCTCAGGTAACGGCAAATCACAACTCACCTGTCTTCTGAGCAAGGTCATGTGACGTTTGCAAGCTGATTGGTTGTTTCAACTGTGATGTCATTTTCACGCAAGAGCAAGTGACAAAATGGCCGCCCCCTGATATGGATTAAAAACTCATTGATTTTGCTGCCTTATTCATATTCCACAAACAAAGAATTAATCCGAATACTGTAAAGACATTTTTGGGTTGACATCCCATTTAACAATGTTTATGTTAACAAAAATGGCAGCTGGAATTCCAAACAATTGGGCTGATAAATGTAATATATCCATAAACAGAATCCACTGTCACATTTTCTTACTAATGAGCAGGAAGTGATAAACATCATCCGTTTTCTATGTCCGTCTTCAATTCTAAAAAATAAAATAAAAATAAAAAATATTGAGAAACTCTCCAGGTGTTGGTTATAAAAAATAAAAAATAAAAAAAAAGATTGGATAACACTAAATAATAAATGAAAGTCAATATGGTTTCAGAGACACTATGATCGCTCTGCACTAGACCAGAAAAAAACAAGCTGCTGGTAATTTTATTGATTTAAAAAAAATAAAAATCTTAGATTCATTAATCATCCCATCCTACTCAACACACTGGAACAATTATCTATCATATTTCAATGTTGCATTCTACATTTACGTATTAACAGTCTCTTTGCCAAAGTGTATATTTGCGCGTGTCGCTCGGGGTCACGGTCACCCGCAAGGTCACTGCGACCAGCTGAAGCTCACAAATCAAATCTTGGCACGGCAAAGAGACAAGTCACACAGCTCCGAGAACACACGTACACGCATTAACAGCTTGTTGAACCACGGCGGCTTTCTTGACAAGCGCTTTTATGACAGAGGAGTTTTATTCCGCTTGGTTTCAGATAAGAAAACTGATGTAGATGAGACTTAAATTCATTTTGCACAAAGGAATGGCTATAAATTGAATAAGAATACAGATTTTTATTTTTTCTGCCTTTCTATCAAATTTCTGACATGTTTGCCGATTTTGTCAACATTTAATGGTGATTTTTTTTCAGGGTTTCTCTTTTTGTTTTTGGACATTTATAGTTACTTTTTAAGTGTTTTCTTTACTGCCTTTAAAAAAAACTTTTCTGACTATTTAGTGCACATTTTATGGTAATTTAAGGGATTTCTTTTGGTTTTGGACATTTTGTAATTACTTTTTGAACGTTTTCTTTTCTGTCTTTTTAAAAAAAATTATGGTGATTTTTTGCTTTTGTTCATTTGTTTTTGTACATTTTATGGTTACTTTTTGAGCATTTTATTTTTGTCCTTTGTATTCAATTTTCTGACCTTTGTAAAAAAGTTGTAATAATTACCTAAACATTTTCAAAAAGGAAAATCTGAAAATTTACATAAAATAATTAATCTACCTTTTATCTCTTTTTCTGACAACTTAAAAATCATTTTAAAATATATATATATATTCTTTTTTTTTTTTAATCATTAACTAATTAAAGAATATTTTATCTAAAAAATAAAATGAATATGTAAAAAATATGAATCTTTACTTCTTCTTTTTTTAAGAGCCACAGGAGAGGGACAAAAGAGCCACATGTGGCTCCAGAGCCGCAGGTTGCAGACCCCTGATTTACAGGAATTAAAGGGAATCTGGAGCCCACATCTGATTTAGCTTGAGATGGACAAACACCCTGGACAAAGCACCTGTCAATCATCCAAAACGAATGACACAGATTAATAGTCACGCCTCCTTAGCCTAAGATGCTACAACACCTATTTTGTATTCTTTCAGCATTTGAGCATTAACAATATAAGGACTGGGTGAAGGTTCAGTCAGAACTTTTCAACTGGTGCTGTGACCCGGATCTTAAGGGTCACTCAGGTTCGTATTGGAAAAACGTCCATTACATGACTTATTTATCACATGAACTTATTTTAAAACTGTTTCATCAATTTAGGATATTCAGTTAGTTGACACCGACCTGCACTTGGTCCAGCAGAATGCCGGCCGTCACCATTCCGAGTCCAGCCAGCAAATATGAAGGCATCACCTGCAGGCAGATCGTCCGGGAAGATTCTTTTTGTGCTGAAATGGGGAACTTATCCTCAACCATTTTGGAATGCGGCATTAACTTTCAATATGCAGCCATCTGAAATCACGGTACTGTTTAAAGATCAGTTCGCTGCTCAGGATGTAGTGTGGCAAGTTCCTCCTATCATGGTCCGTCCCGGGTGTAGTCAACTTTATGCCCAAAGTCCGCTTGGATGGCCTCCAGATCTCCATAAACCCGAGCAGGATAAGGAGTAGATGGATGGATTTCTGGCTGTAAAACAATTTTGTATGTACAGTATGTCAGCTCAGAATTTGTCAAATGAGCTTTTATGGCGTCATTTTGAGTTCGCATATGACAGCAATTTCAATTTCACTTACAAGCTCATGTGTAGTGGAGCATGTTTTTAAATGTATGTAATTGTAGTTGTACTGCACAATGAAATAAATGATGTGTTGTTCGGTCATAAAATTGATCAAATATATATATATATTTTTTTAATCATAAAATTCCCTGTCAGAACAACAACAACCAAAAGAAAACCAATCAAATATGCATGGCAGAAAAGAACGGTAAATGGGACTGCTTAAGTACGAGAGATTCAATTGATTAAAATTTTAAATCCTAATCCATTAATCTGACCATTATTTTGTCAAGTAATCGATTAATCAATTTTTTTAAATACATAAATAAATGCTTTAATTTCCATGCCTTTATTTAAAAAATAAGTCAACACAATACAAATTCATGAAGATTTGTTGATCAACATTTTGTTCATTATTTTCCAAAGTAAAAGCAGATTTTTTTTTATCATTTCATTTTTGTTTTGGTTCATCATAAAAGATAATCAGTCTGCCATCATGGAGGACTACAGAAATGTGAAAATAGTTACTGCTGAAATGCTGAGGTTTTGGACTATTTTCAATTAAACAAGATTTGTAAATGATCAATCATTTATCAAAGTAATTACCAATTACTTTGATATTTGATTAATCAATTAGATGTTTCACCTCTAATCACAACATACAGTCAGTCCTGTGTAGCCCAGCATAACAAGTCGTTTAAGTTTCCCCATCAGCAAAAAAAAGAAAAAAAGAAAAGAAAAAGTTACTTAACTTGCTGAAGCAAACGTACGGAAGCGTATTGCATTCACTTGAAAAAAAACCCTCCAGTTTTTCTGACTAATTTTTGGGGGTTGCTTTGTTTTTTTTGTTGGTTTTTTTATGTATTTTCTTTTTATTATTTTATTTATTTATGAGTTTTTTTGAATATTTTTTTCTGTTTTACTGAATTGTTTTTTTCTGTCAAAAAATGATTCCGAAAAACAGGCTGAATTTTTTTTTCTCAGAAAAACAGGGGGAAAAATATTTTTCAAAAACAGGAAAAAAAATATTCAAAAAAACGGGAAAAAAATTCTCAAAAAAACAACCACTCCCCCCAAAAAGAAAAAGACTGAAAAACGGGACCTTTTTTTTCTCAAGTGAATGCAATACGCTTCCGTACAAACGAGATGAAATGACTGCAAGTATTATTAGAGAAGGGACAACCCACCACTATCTGCTATAAATATTCTCCCTCCACCTCCCATCCCTAGTAAAGGGTTCAAGTTTAAGGTGAAGAGCTAAGATGAAAGTAGCAATATGTTGACATCATCAACTGTTGTCGACCAACATTTGTTTTTCAATATAGTTCGATTTTTGTGTTTTACTGGCAATTGCTGTCCGAACTGCATCCAGGAACAAAACATCGGAGCAAACAGGACTTCCAACTAGAAAGGTTGGTGCATTATTTGGTGTTTTTCAACTGCTGAAACTGAACATTCGCTGTTGCTTTTCTTAACAAGTTCATTCATGTGAACCAACATGGACGAGTCTTGTGAGAAATGGAGACGCGACAGCTCCGCTGCGACGAGTGGTCCGAGCTGGACCACCGCCCCCGGAACAACCGCCACCATTCGCCTTCGCTGCATTTACGATCCCAAACCGCAATCCCCCAAAGCGCCGGTTCTGATCCGCCCACCGGGTCCGAGACCTCCGTCGGCAAACCAGGACTCCAAAGTCAGCCTGTCCGGTGACCCTCCAACCAAGACGATCATGAGGAGGCGAACTCAGTCGCTCCCTTCGCCGGCAGAGCGGAAGCGAGAGCTCAGGAGCCAGCAGGTTCGCTTTGTGGACGCACTGGGTCTGGATTTGGAGGAAGTGAAAGTGTTTCAAGTGAAAGAGCGACCCCTGGTGCCCCAACATGTTATGTTCAGGCTACTGATGAGCTCCGAGAGGGCCTTTGGCAAATCTCTGGAGCTGTCCTTGCCTCACTTTAAACCCTGTTTCCCTGAGAACTTGGGAGCTCAAGCCGACTTCCTGGGTCGCGTGCGCGCGCTGCGCGTGTCTTTGGAGCAGGTCACGTGCTCCGAGCTGGGGATCGCCGGTACCATACGAGTACTTAATTTAGACTACGAGAAAAAGGTCAGAGTGCACTACTCTTTTACCAACTGGAGAACGTCCACGGATACGACGGCGTCGTGGGTGTCAAGCGGGGCGGAAGGGGAACACGACGTCTTCCGTTTTCGTCTGCCGGTGCCGCCTTTCATTTTGCTGCCGGGAGCTTTGCTGGAATTTGCCATCTGCTATCAGGTCAAAGGCTCAAACTATTGGGACAACAACAATGGGTGCAATTACAAACTGACTTGTCACAGCTATAAGGTGACGGTTCCAAGGGAATGTGAGGACAGTATGCTGCATTTTACCTGAGTGGCCACTTGAAGGCGCTATTGCACATGAACCGTTGAGCAGCAAAGTGTAAACAATGACGTGATGCAATCAGTTACGTTTACTCATCCTGTGGTGGAAAGCTGCATTTTGAACTAAACACATTTCCATTTGAGGCTGTGGGAGATTCTGTTATTATAAAGTGACCAGAATTTCTAAATTACAAATGGGACACTACCATTTTGCTGAAAATCAAATACAATAAATTCTCACCAGGAGCTATTTATAACGAATTTAATCGCTAGTCAAACTGGTTGTTATTACTTTAGCTGATGCTAAATGCTATCTTAATGTTCCGTTGACCTCGCACCGGTCCCGCGTTATATACCTTTAGAAATATGCCACCAGCAAAGCTCACCTTGCATTGGATCTGACCGACAGCAGCATTTGGCTAGTTGGACTACATTCCCCATAATTCTAGACACGGAAGCAAGACATAGTTGTAGTTCGCGTATGACGAAAACAAGCCTACTAGCAAATTAAAAGTAAAATTCTTTTTTTTTTTTTAAGTTAAAAAATATATATATATATTGGTTTATTGAATGAATCGCTATGACAACTGTGTGATTGACATGCACGTGGCCCAAACAACTGGCTTACTGGCTGGACTAAAAAAAAAAATATTTATTTTTTTTAAAGGGCGTGTAATAGTGGCAAAATCCGCCGTGATGCAAGGCTCAAAAGTGCGACTGTCCCGATTAAATCACGTCTGGTCAAGTTTAGTCACTTTACTTGACTGCAGTGTTTATCCAAAAGGCTCTTAAATTAGTTAATTCAGCTTATTAGATTGCACAGTATGAAGACGAAGAAGAATATAAAGTCCCACAACCTCTGTGCAGTTTTTTTAAACTCATTTGCTAAATCTGCTTCGTGACACATTGCACTATTTTAGAGGAGTGGAGGAATTAACCACAACTGGATGTAATCAATATTTATCGATTGCGGGTCTAAATAAGGTCCTTGCACAATGAGCACCTTTGTTGTCAGTGTTTATTTCGACCATTCTTTTTCTGGACCTTGTTTGGTGTCAGAGGTCACATGATCACATGGGGCTGTTTCATAATATGTCTGACTGGCTCCAGGACAGGACTGGCCTTTCACCAGAAAGTTTCCACCGGTGTGAGAGCCAAAGAAGTGGCTGGCGTGCTCCAGCCTTTGGCTGCCAGGTGGTATTTTCCTATCTCTATTTATCACTGTTGTTGAATTACATGTCATTTATATCACACAGCGTATGATGCAAGCAATGAACTAAATTATGGGAATTAAACAAGAAATTAAAAGAGGCACTATTTTAGATGAGGTTTTACAGCGTGCGATGTGATTATATATATATATTTTTTTGTTACTCTATTTGCCATTTGGATGTTTTTGTCAGCACCGGCATCTTAGTACAAGGAGGAGGCTCTTTTTCAGTGGAGACTGAAATTACTTTATGATTCAGAACTGATATTTAACGACATTTTCAATTCACACAGTAATGACGCATTTTTAATGCTATGATCGTGAAAAACTGTTAAAACGGCATCGGTTTGTGATTGCGGAGGCTTGAACTTTTTAAATAGGGGCCTAAGCTAAAATGGCGGTCCAGAGTTTTAGCTGAGTGGTCAATGCTACATTTGCGATGTCAAACCAGAGATGTGGTGACTTTGATCCCCAAATTGGGTGGATGCCGCAAGAATAAAAACGTTTTGAAACTGACCACTTGGTAAATACTCGTTTGAGCTGTGTGCTTACCGCGATGCTAAGCTAGTGTCCATGCCATTACATTTGATGAGAACATCGCCACTACCAACATGGCCGCCACATTAACGTGTTTCAGCCTGTACTGTTTGTCTACAACAGAGCGCAAGCAGGAAACGTGACCAGTCTGTCTGTTGATGGCACCACAGCGCCGTTTAGTGGCCATGTGGCGAATTGCGGCTAATTCTGGAACTATTAGAAAGTTGTAAAAAAAAAAAAAAAAATACGTGTTTGACTTTGTATCTCATTCCAAATTGTCTGCACGTGTGCACCGGCCAAGGTTATTTTAGTTAACGAAATACAAAAATAAAAAACATTTAAAAAAAAACATTTTCATTAACGAAATAAAAAAAAAACTACAACTAACTGAAACTACATTTTACATTTACAAAACTAACTATAATTATAGCGAAAATGTCCTACGTTTTAGTCTTTGGTAATTAATTTTATGCAGGAGCTTTTGGGGATGATTTTAAATGTGATTTTAAGGAGATTTGTTTTTACCATGGCGCTTTTTAAATATTGCGCACAAGTAATACACATTTACAATAAATAAATGCAACTAATACTGATCTAACTAAAACTAAACGAAAACCAAGCATTTATGAAATAATAAAAAATAATAAAGGAACCAACCTGAAAACTAATTAAAACTAACAACATTTAAAAAACAAAATCCTAACTAGCTAAAAGGAAAATTCCAAACCTATAATAACCTTGGCACCGGCGCATCACTTATTATCACATTACTGATGATTCAAAAACCCTAACAGAACTCCCAAGAACACACAAAAGTTTCATTACAAATAGAAAACCTGTATTGTGCAGACAATAAATAGTGCTTACAAAGGGAGGCCGGCCGTCTTGTACGCAGACAAGGTTTTTGATTAAGAACATTGACGCTGTCGATATGAAACTCCTCATCAACTGAACCGGCGAGAGTCAGACGCGGGGACGGGGGAGGTGACGTCTCAAACGACGGTGGGATGAATACATGCGCCTTTTGCCCCGCCGCCATGGCATTGCAAAGAAGTATTTGAAAATAGTCCGTTTACAAAAAAAAAGAAAGAAAAAAAAAAAGAGTCTCTGAGACTGCGAGTCTTCCTTGCTCCCCCTGACAATGTCAACGTGAAGGTTCCGTGAGATTCTCCCGCGAGTCGATGGTGCTTGGTGTGGTCTGGTCTACTCCATTTCGAGAGACATAGCCTCTGAGGTTTGCTGGACCCAAATATCAGGACACCCACTGACTGCGGGCCGGTACACTGGAAGACTCTGCGCAAGGTCTCCACTGACCAAACATCAGCAACTCTTCACAGAAGAAACCTTGCTAAGGCCGGTGGAACCTGCAGCGGGGGATGAGAGAGAGAGAGAAAAAAAAAAATGAGGCTGAGCGGGTTTCTATATTCTGCTGCTGAGGTTTCATCAATCAGGAGGTCTATTATTAGCCCACAGGTGTCATCAGGAAGCCGGTTCGTTTGCGCAAAAAAAGGATGTCTTGCGTAAGCACGACTCCAAATAATCCAGGGGCTATTAACTCATTCGCTCCCCAGCCATTTTTCACGGAAGCAACCCCCTTTGCTCCCGGCAATTTTATTGGATTTTGACTGATTTTGCAAGGCCCCCGTGGAATATTCTGTTCTATTGCTATCAAAACATGGAACCTACCAAAAGAAAGATTAGAGTCTCTTCTTTCATCAGGAAAAAAAAGTATATTTTTATCCATTTCCGTTTTGTAGCAATTAGCGTTAGAATATAGCTAAATTTAATCATTATTCAGTTTAAAACTGTGGATAAATAAGCTTTTTGCAACATGGCTCTGGCTGATCTCTTATACTCTGCTGCCACCTGCTGGCCGTTTAAATTTTTAAAATATTTTTTTTATAACTACCATTGCTTTAAGCCACTTCTTCAGGTCAGAAGCCGTATCAAATTCTTCTATATGTTCTAGCATTAAAAAAAAAACCAACGTATTTACATATACGTTTTTGGGTTCGACTGAGTTAAGCAAGAGAGAACAGACAAAATGTCAACGGAATACGTGAGCTCGTCCGGAGATGAATGATCTCGCAATTGACACAAGATCCAGCGCAAGACGACGGACGCGCACACAAACCTTGTCAGGTGTTTGCTGGAAGAATGAACCTCCATCTCCGTGCTCTTGAACTCATTCAGCTCTTTACGGATGGCCGCCTGCACAACAAAAAAAGCCACAATTCAGCATGAGCGCCTTCACGCACGATGCTTCCTCACGCCATATGTTGTTCTGACGCATTGTGCGAGCGTAACGGAGGGTTTGCAAAATTGTTTACAAATCACACCATGATGACATTATGAAACAATTGTAAATGACAGTATTAAGGAAGTCCATTCGTCCGTTTGTCCTCATTTCCAATCGCAGCTGACGTCGAGTCTCAACTATCTGTTCTGTTATCTATCCTTTTAAAACGGGGACACGTGACAGGCAACAAATGTAATTAATGAGCAACCACTTGAAAGGGGAAAGCAGTGCATTGCAAACCGTAATCTCCCTTTTTGACAAAGGTCAGGGTCATGTTTCTCAGCGGTTGACTAAATCGCGTTCATAACCTAATTAACCCCATAAAGCCAAACATATCATATTAAATACAATACATTTTGAGCCCTCTATTTCATGAGTATAATTTTTTTTTTTTTTTCATTAAAACCCTGACGTGTATGATCTGACACATGCATTGCACAGATAGTCCATTAGAGGGCAGTATCACCCAGCCCTAATTGAGAAAGGAGAGACGCATATATTTATTAATAGTGGCAAATGTTCGTTCTGATTTTTGGAAAATGCTAATATGTTTGATCTGTCTGTTGTTTATAATATTTTTGACAGTTATAAATGTATGAATTTAAAGCATTGTGACCGGATGTATCAAATATGACACACATCAAAAGTCTTATATGGAAGTTGTTTGTTCAAAATGAGCAATAAATACTCTATTTACAAAGAATAATTTGCTCTCATATATTTCACGTTTCAGGCTTTATAGGTTTAATAGCCAACATTTACAAACGTATATCGATTATATTGGCTTTATTTATATACTGTATATAAAATGTAATTCATAACGTCTTGATAAGTATACTAGTATTGTCTCGGCATTTTTTTTTTACACTGAAGATTTTATTATAATGTTGTTTCATTGTATTATTATTATTTCTTTTTTTTTTTCTTCTTTTTTTTTATAGTTGTATAATTAATTTTCTGAACTGAATGTTCAGGGGTAAAAACACCGTTTCTGCTCCTTCTTATGCAGGACTTTTTTCAAAATTCCCCAAACATAATTCCTTTCTATATATATTATCAATATCTGCATACAACATTAAATTCAACATTGTAAAAACAGTTGGGGCAAAAGTAACCCAATAGTGGATAAAAAAAATGGATCGATCCCCTTTGTGTCAATTAAACCCCATTTTCTGGGTTATTTTATACAAAATGACCCAATTTTGTACTCAAAGTTGGGCAAAATTGACCCAAGTCGAAAATGGGTCCATTTTTGACCACATAGTTGGGTTATTTTTGACCCAATCGATTTTTTACAGTGAAATATCAGCGTGTTCTCTCGCTACCTTGTCAGCAGCTGACAGTCTGGTCCAGGGTTTGTCCGCCCGCCTGTCGTAGTCCTGAGCTTTGGCCACTTCCACGTAGTCACTGAAACGAATGAGAATCTTTCTGTCCCGCAGCTCGTCCACCGTCGGCCGCTGGTTGAGCTGCAGCAGGACAAATCGGAGTCAATTGGAGATGAATGCGAGATCGGAGAGACCGCAAGAGCGGCATACCTTTCTGTTCAGCCGCTGCTTTATTTCTCGCCTCTCCTCCTGTTCGGTCTGGTCATTTCTTTCTAATGATAAAAAAAAAAAAAAAAGATAAACTCATTTAAACAGATTGAAGAGAGCAATAGAAAGGAAACCATTTAGCTCAATCATTGCCATTGACGAGTATAGACGTCAAAAATTCATGTGAACTATTTCTATTAGTTAAAAAAAAAAAAATCATTAAATTTTTTATTGTACATTTATAACAGATACAAAATTATCATGCGATTAATTATGATTAAACGTCCCTTATTTTTTAATATATATTTTTAATTAGGCCCGTCAGGTGATTCACATTTTTAATTGTAATTAATCACATGACTTCACAATTAATCACAAATTTTATATATGTTCTAAATTTACCCCCCCAAAAAAAATCCCTAGGTTTTCATACTCTTGTTAGCAAAAAAAACAATAGAAATAGTTTAAATGAATTTTTGACGTCTATAGCCGTTAATGGCAGTGAATGAGTTAATTTTCCTCACTTGCTGCCAAAATAACATCTCAAATTTTGCATTTAAGCACAGTGCAGCGATCTGCTGCTCGAAGTACACAAGGTTTGGATGGAACAAGCAGCTGCTCGCTGGCTCACAGGTGGCCACTCCGAGCTAAGGCAAGGCTCAGGACAACTGTCCTGCGACTTCATTCCTCGCGTGAATGCGCTCGCATTACTTTCGACCAAGTAGCTGACAAAAAAAAACATTTGAAGATGAATTTGAGTTCAGGGAAGATTCTACAACCTGACGTGATTTAAAAAATAAAAAATAAATCGATATTATTTAAAACGGAGTTTGTCCTTGCAAATAATTTCTTGCACGTAAAGATGATGTAACAATTACAGTAGCATTTCCATCTCATGAAATTTTACAATATTATCGAATGCACGTGTGTATGTATTTTATTGTCATTTTTTCAAAATGTAACCTTAATTTAACCAGGTCGGTCCCCGTTGAAATTAAAAACCTCTATTTCAAGAGAGACCTGCCCGGGACAGGCGGGCAATTAACATGTTGTATACATATATATGTATATATGTGTCTATTTGTTACTGTAAAAAGCGCAACATAAATGAGTTTATATTTGGCTCACCTGTGTTTGAATTGTTTTCATCTATAAACGTAGCTTTTTAGTGTGTGCCCATGGACGCAACGTCAAATTATTTTGTCCATTTAGTTTGGTGCATAACACCAAATAGTTCATATTTTACTGTGTATTTACAGTAACAATACAGAACAATGTGTCGTGAAAGAAAAATAAATTCAAAGCTTTGCCTATTTTCTCATTTTTCTTTATCCCTGTATTTCTAAAAAAAAAAATTAATTAAAACAACTATTTATGATTTTTCCATTTAAAGTCAATCTTTTTTTTTTTTTTTAAACAAATGCAAGTTATGCCATAGTACAATTATTACGGGTCACTTTGAAATAAATCCATTTTTTGTCTTTTGAGAGCAAACTTGAGCTCGACTTGGTTGCAACTCACGCTTCAAGATGTTCCGACTCTCCAGCTCCTCCACTGCGGGCCGCTGGCTCAGCCTCCTGCGGAAAAAGACCAGAATGACGTTCTGGACCATCTTGGGGCGCTCGCGGCAGCTCTCAGTTCCGCCAGCACTTGGACTGCGCGTGTCTCGTGCGCGCGCAACTCCAAACGCCGCGCATGCACCTCACTTGGCTCTTGAGACGTTTAAGCATCCACATCGGGACAAACTCGGTGGGGGGGGGGGGGGGGGGGAGCCTTTTGGATATAATACCGTGTCCGAAGAAATCACGTGACTTGTTTTTCCCCCTTAAAGAAAGTTTCGGCTAACATCCCATATGAGCGAGAAAGGTGGGTTTTTTTTGTTTTCCAGTGGAGAGTGAGCGGAGTGCGTGAACGCAACACGCGTCGCCTCCTTTTTGTAGCGCACGCCGGGAAAGGGGGTGGGACGCTTTCGCAGGCGCGCGCGCGCGCTCACACGCAAGCGCGTGCTCTTTTTAGGGCACGTGTCGCAGACTGCAGCGCGTCGATATAAACTTGATCAATAGATGTCAGTGCGGAATGTGGGGTGGACATTCTCGTTTTCCAACGATGGACGTTTTTCTTGTGACGTGTTGCGCAACTGATTTAATAATCGCATTCCGACGACTGCAGACAGTTGCCGCGACAGATACCGGGTCCGGTTAAATGACCTTTCAACAAAACCCCGATCTGGCAAGAATCACGAGTCGGCGTTCCACATCACCTGAACTTTAGCATTCGACTATTGTTACTCTGAAAAAACGAATCAGCACTTGATGAAATGCAATTTCTTCAGTTCACAAACAAAATACCTTGACAAAAAGAAAGATAGGAATAATAATAACAGTGGCATTAACACAGACTCGGAACAAATAAAGTTTAAGTTAGTGTGCCGAAATGTCCTTGTCATTAGCTCATTCAAACACAAAAACGTTTAAATAAGCTTTCAATACCCCACTCCCAAAAACGTATTTATACGTTTTTATGTGTGTGTTGTTGTTTTTCTATGCAAAAGCATAGAGAAGGCTTTGATGCAGCCTCTGAAGTGAAGAGAACGGCTGAAGCAATGGTAATGATCACAAAAACGGCCAGTAGGTGGCAGCAGAGTATAAGAGATCAGCCAGGACCATGTTGCAAAAAGCTCTTTTCGAATATCGATGAAACTTAGCTATATTCTAATGCTAATTGCTGCAAAACGGAAACAGACAATGATACTTTTTGATGAAAGAAGAGACTCTAATCTTTTTTTTGGGGGGGTAGGTTTCAAGTTTTTATAGAAATAGAACACAATATTCTGTGGGCCTGGCAAAATTTGTCAAAATCCTGTAAAACATTGTATTTGGGACACGTGAGCTGGAGCTGACATTTATTGATTGTTGAACTGGTAAAAAAAAAAAAAACTCAATTTAGAGACTTTGATGCGCATTTTCAGATTGTGGGACGACATGCGAACGTCACACAGACAAACCAGAGCCAAGATTGGAACCCAGAACCTCTTGATTATGGCATGCTAACGACCTCAAGGTGCTTCCTGAGCAGCACAATCTCATCTTTATTCAAGTGGGCGGAACGTATTTCTGATTTACCTGTTCACCACTAATCCTCGCTGTCCTTGATGCCCCCACGGGTTTTCCATTGTAACTTTGTATGAGCGTCTTAAGTGAAGTAAAATCTTTCAAACCCAAAGACGTACGCGGTTCTCTCGATTTCACATAATTATTCGACCCCGGGGCGCCATAAAGGGTGTTGGGCAAGATGATGATTGTAAAATGGGGGGGGGGGGGGGGGGCAAGGAAATTGTATTTTCAATAAGCGGAATTGACGTAGGGAGGTGATATCCCTGGCGGCTTTCCTGATTGGATCTACAAAGTGTCAGATTCTGTCCAACTGTTGTTTAAGCGTAAAAAATATTTAGACAAATAAAATTCTTTGAAACACTATTATGCAAGTTCTTTTGGATGAAACAAAATGTATTAATTTTTTTAATGTGCAAATGTATACATTTAAAAAACTCGAACTAATTTATTATTAATTATTATAATATTATCTATTATCATTTTTAGCATTAATACACTTTTTTTTACGATTATGCTAATTTTGTAATTGTGGAGTGTAATAATTAAAATTGTAATTGAAAGTCGATTAATTGCACAGTCCTAATTGAAAGGGTTCTTTTTGGCTTATGTGACAACCGACTATAAAGTCCAGTGAAAATTTCTGCTAAACTAAACTATATGCACAATGATTTTCTAGATACGAGTCAATAGGGTTGGGAATCTTTGAATGTCTCACAATTCGATTCGATTCGATTCCGATTCCGATTTTTGGGTCTGCGATTTGATTCAGACTCCTCTAGATGGCACTCTTGGTTTAAAAGCTAGCCACAAGTAAGATGTTTTGTCGAATATTTCCAGCAAAAATTGATGATTCAAAATCGATTTGGCCACATATTGAGCCGATACGAGAATTGTGCACGATAACAACGCGATATATCGGCGAAACTATTTTTTTTAACACCCCTACTGCGAAAGGTCTCCCGCGCTACATGAATAGGACACTTTCAAAGACCGACACATGAAACATACAAATCAATTGTGAATTCAAGCTTGGATGTTTTTGCCCTTTCCCGCGGGACCACAAATGGAGGGGGGGGGGGGAATCCCCGGTGGGCTCTGTGGGATCCTACGGGGAGCAAAGAGTGAAGGCGGTGACTTCAAATAAGCATGTTCGGCTTTGAACATGTGCAGCATTTCAAGTCAAGCGCATCACAAATTGAATAACGCTAATGTTTGCTACAGCCTACGATTTACATGTTTTTGGAATATGTAGGGAAGATGGAAGACTCTTTCAAAACCTACACAGTCAATTATGTCGAGTAAATTGGACTCCATTTAGAGGGGGACCTCAGTTTTTGAGTAATATTTAAACTTGGTTAGATAATTTATTTATTCAGGAAAATAGCACCTGTTATAATCACTTAAATGTTACACAAAATGTTTTCATACTTCTAATTCCATTATTGTAAATATGAATTAAGAAGTCAGGTCTTTCATAAATGTAAGAAAATACTTTTAAATGTGTAAAAATGTGTCCTTTAAAATTCTATTTTCGATATTAAAATAATCGATTAATCCTCAAAAAAGGAAATCCGATTCAAAATCGATTATTCGATTTCTGAAACCCAGCCCTATTAAAAAATGCCTTCGATTCAGAGACGGGACCGAGCCCCTGAAAAGCGGCCTGGAGATCGGTCTCAAGACTAAGACTGATCTCGGGAACTACACCACTGGTGTTCAACAGAGCGCGATACTGGAACCCTTATTTTTGTGAGATGCCCAACTGTGACTGAAAAATCGAAACAAAGACAACCTCAGTCAAAACCCCAAAAGTAAATTGTTGGGTTGACATGCAGCCTGCCTCGTCTCAACCGTCAGCTTCTAAGCAAGCGACACGCATTGCTAGAAGTTGTAAGATTGTGGTTGTGGGTTGGTTAACAAGAATCAAAGCAATTCCAAGTCCCCCAGCGGGCCCAACTAATATAGCCGTGGTGCGCTCAGCTGTCGTGCGGCCAATGTATTGGTTTATTCACGGACAGCAGCTGTCATTAGTTGCGCCGCATGCCCTCTTGCTCAAAGGAAGCTGCGATGTCAGCGGAAATTGGTCCGTCGGACGCAAATGTTTTCAAAACTCTGCGAATTGATTCGAATGACTTCATGATAAAGTTATGATCATTTCAAGGCTGTGCTGATTGGACATAACTCACGAAAAGTGAACAATGTTTATGAAAAAAAAAATGGTGCTGTATTAGGAATGTCCTCGGTCGGGTGCATTTTCGGATTGTCCTTCAGGAGATTGAGCAAGTTTTGTGTCCAGCGAATGCACACAGTTACGTAAATATTGGACATCGACATAACTCTCATCTTTTTTGGGGAGGGCTGGGTTTGGAAAAAATCTAATTATCGATAGTGAATCGATTTCCCTTTTTGAGCCTGATATCGATTCATAAAACGAAAATGAATCGATTATTTTAATTTCACTACGGCAAAATGATTTTAAAAGGCAATTTTTTTTATCGTACTGTTTTCTTGAAATTTACGAGAGCTGTCAAAATTAATCGATTAATCGACAAGTAATCGATTCTAAAATAAATCGAAAGCAATTTTAATAATCGAGTCATCATTTGGAGCCATTTTTTTATTTAAAATTGTCCAAATCCTCTGATTTCAGAATATCAACAGTAATTGTTCCCTGATTTGTGTAGTCCTTCATGAAAGAAGACCGATTATCTTCTATGTATAATCAAAATAAGACATTTGCTTCTGTTTTTAATCTGGAAAAAAATGACAGAACCGGTAACATAGTACATCAAACCCCCCCCCCCCCTTTTTTAATCACTATAATGAATACAAAGTACAAAATAAACACCAATCATCGGTTAATAAACAGTAATCACGAAAAAATGCAATGTGCAATAACTTTAATGCAACATTGAATTGAATCAGATTAGCCAATTGAATCATCGCTAGATTAATCGATTCTAAAAATATTCAATAATGACAGCACTATAATTTACTGTTCACAGGAATTTACATTTATGAAAAACCTGCCGTACTGCACTTTAAAACAATTCAAAACCTTTTAAAATGTATATTTACAATTACTGAATTAGAATGATATATAATAATAAAAAAGTCATCTCATCCTTGCTGATGTCAATGTTTGGTTAACACTTAAGTAATTATAATACATATTACTTTCATTAATCAACTAAATGAGTTAACCAGTTACTGCCTCCACAAAATTTAATTTGGAATTTAATATTTGTGGAGTTTTTATCATGTACTTGATATTTTACGAATTGATAAGTGAAGTGAATCGAAATCAATCAATCAATCAATCAAATCGAATCGAACTGAACTCTTGTGAATCGTAACCGAATCGATTGAGGAAATTCGAATCGACACCCAGCCCTACTTTTGGCCTCAATCGGGTTCAGGTCAGTTGATCGACTTGGCTATTACATAACATCACATTCCGAATATGCCTTCGGGTCATCGTCCATCTGCACTGTGAAGCGCAGTCCAATTTGCATGTATTTCCATTGATAACTACCGATGGCTTAAATTGCGCCTTGAGCAGAATACGCGTTGCCGGGCTGGCCCATTTATAGCAAGGCTAAGCATTCATCACGACGGTAAGACGGTTCAATCAGAGGGGAAACGGACGGGGAGGTTGCAATGTCTCATCGGCGGGGAGAGTCGGGCTGTGACGTACGTGGGACATCCATTATGGCCAACTGCCTCGGCAGCATTTGGCCCAATTTAGAAACGGAGGCTTCCCTTCCCGATGCCCCCGAGCCGGCTCACTGCTCTGCTGTCGATGCAACACAGCGCCGCTCGTGTCGTCCAGTGTCATCTTTTGAGATGGATGGAAAATGGAAATCGCATTTTAGAAAGATAAGAGTGACTTTTAGAGCTGCCGAAATTAACCGATTAATCGACAAGTAATCGATTATCAAATTAATCGACAACTGTTTTAATAATTGAGTAGTCGTTTTGAGCCTCTTTTTTTTTACTTAGAATTGTCCGAATCGTCTGATTTTAACATATCAACAGTAATTGTTGACTGATTTCTGTAGTCCTTCATGCAAAAAAGATTATCTTCTCTGTTTTATTAAAATAAGACATTGGCAAACATCTGTTTTTACTTTAGAAAACAATAACCGAACCGGTAACATAGTACAACATCAAAGAATGAAACAAACACCGATCACCACTGGTTAATAAACAGTTAATAAATTGTAATACACTTGACCTCATTCACTGCCATTGACGGCTATAGACGTCAAAACTATTTTTTTCCACTTTTGTTAACAAGAGTATGAAAACCTAGAAAAAAAATGTATTGTACATTTAGAACAGATATAAAATTCCTGATTAATCTTGAGTTAACTAGTGAAGTCATGTGATTAATTACAATTTTATAAAAAAAATAATCGCCTGATGTCCATAATTAAAAAAAGAAAAAAGATGATAAAAAACGATTCAGACGATTCTATTTTTAAATTGTAATTAATCGCATGACTTCAATAGTTAACTCACGATTAATCACACATTTTATATCTGTTCTAAATGTACAATTAAGAAAACATTCTAGGTTTTCATACTCTTCTTAACAAAAGTGGGATTTTTTTTGGAAACTAATCGAAATAGTTCAAATGAATTTTGGACGTCTATAGCCGTCAATGGCAGTGAACGAGTTGCCAAATGAAAATGAATCCAATAAGTCGATTAATCGATTGAATAATCGATAGATTAGTCGATTCTAAAAATATTCCATAGTGACAGCACTATTGACTTTGATTCGTCCTCAAAATCCACCCAAAAATGTCTTGGAAACTTTTCCGCGCAGTCCCCGGCACACGAGCGTTGTTGCTCTTCGCTCGTTGCGCCGAGCACGTGACCGGACGGACATCGACGCTGGCAGATGGCGCACAATACCTGCCAAAGTATTTTCGCTAGGACGCCCTCTGCTTCCGTCACATTCCCCAGCAGTGCGGATTGTCACACCGCCGTCGCTGCGATTTGGAGTCTGCGCTGTGAATTGACATTCAGGCGTCACATTTGCGATGTTGCGTAACGTCAGGCGTTCCTCACTGCGGCTTTACATGACAATTGTGGAAGCAATTTGCTTGCTCGCGCTTTTCGTCCTTATGAACTTATGAACAGTTCAACGAGTTCATTAGCATCTTTGACATCTAAAAGAACTTCATAGAATTTATTTTGCTATACTTTATCCATTAAAATTGTTGTTTATTTACGGATTAGTTGTGTTGATTTCGAAAAGTAAACAAAAATAATTTTGGCAACTCACTTTTTTCCCCGGACGAAAACTAGACTAGACTAGACCGAAATCCTTATTAATAAACAATAACTGGGACTAAATCAGTACGCATTTTTGTCAACTAATGAAGACAAGACAAAAATGTACTAATTTTCTCCCAAAAACGCATTTATACGTGTTTTATGTTTATTTTGTTTTTTTATGTGAGAGCATTGATGCAGCCTCTGAACTGACTGAAGAGAACGCTTGAAACAATGGCAGTTATTACAAAAACGGCCAGCAGGTGGCAGCAGAGTATAAGAGATCAACCAGGGCCATGTTGCAAAAAAGTGACTACTAAACTAATTATGATAAAAACTAAGAAGCGTGCATGAAACTGAACTAAGACTGAGACCAAATTTAAAAATGGCTGATAAAATTTGCACCACTGCTTAGTTGTGAATAAAGCCATTAACTCATTCACTGCCATTGACGGCTATGGACGTCAAAAATTCATTTGAACTATTTCTATTCGTTTAAAAAGAAATCCACTTTTGTTAACAAGAGTATGAAAACCTTTTTTTTTTATTGTACATTTAGAACAGATATAAAATGTGTGATTAATCGTGAATTAACTAGTGAAGTCATGCAATTAATTACGATTAAAAATCTTAATCGCCTGACGCCCCAAAAAGTCGCGTCAGGCGATTAAATTTTTTAATTGTAATTAATCGCATGACTTCAATAGTTAACTCCCGATTAATCACACATCTGTATTAAAAAAAAAAAAAAAAAAATCTAGGTTTTCATTCTCTTGTTAACAAAAGTGGGAAAAAAATGTTAAACTAATAGAAACAGTTCAAATGAATTTTTGACGTCTATAGCCGTCAATGGCAGTGAATGAGTTCAATTTGACACCTCGAGGGCAGTCAGTAATTGCAGGGAAGCGTTTCATTACAGGTCGCTGCTCTAACCTCTATCCTTTCACCAGCGTTATACAAACGACACATAACCCGATGACACCTCATTGATCACTTCCTGCGTTTGTGCACGCCTTATTTACATAAGCGGCGACTGGGAATGTAGCGTCGCTGTGCTTTCGCGGCAAATTCCCGACATAAGTCTGTGCTGCGGAACGCCCATCACCCGAGCGTGTGCCGTTGGCGTGTGTGGGTCGGGAGCACATGGAACGATAACGTCACACGCTTGCATCAGTTGCACGCGCGGTTCCCGGTGCCGTCCAGATGGACACGCAGCTGCGAAATGCCCGAGGTGAGGGCGTGCGTGTGAACGCAGCACATGGGGGATGTGCCACGCCGAGCCGGGAGACGTTCACAAGCACCATTTGTAGGGAATGTCAATCATTTCTCATGTTATTTTCGTGTGGTGGGGATTCTGCGTACTTACATGATTTGCTTTTGTGTTTGCATGCATGATTTATGAGCGTGTGGTCTGTTTTCAGCTTCATTGGGATTGAGGTTTGTACTTTTATTCCTCAACTCGTGTACGGAGAGCAGGAATGGGCAACTGAAATGCGAGAGGGGGGCACATTTTTTCATCAGTGCTACCTGGGGGCCACATCGGACCATGCAATTCCTAACCAGACAAAAACTAACAAAATAGGTGCAAAATAGGTGTTCTTAACTCATTCACTGCCATTGACGGCTATAAACGTCAAAAGTTCATTTGAACTATTTCTATTAGTTTAATTTTTGTTAACAACAGTATGAAAACCTAGATTTTTTTTTATTGTATATTTAGACCAGATGTGAAATTTGTGATTTATCGCGAGTTAACTAGTGAAGTCATGTGATTAATTACGATTAAAAACTTTAATCGCCTGACGCCCCAAAAAAAAAAACAATTTTATTCATTCACTGCCATTGACGTTAAAAATTCATTTGAACTATTTCTATTTAGTTTAACATTTTTTTCCACTTTTGGTAACAAGAGTATGAAAACCTAGATTTTTTTTATTGTACATTTAGAACAGATGTGAAATTTGTGATTAATCGTAAGTTAACTAGTGAAGTCATGCGATTAAATTACAATAAAAAAAAACTAATCGCCTCTTGCCCCAAATTTTTTATAATCTTTTTTAAAAATTAATTTATGGCAGGGAATGAGTTAATATGTTAAATTTTTCATAATAGGCCCACATTTCTCATTGCATGTAAAAAAAAAAAAAAGATCCACCATCTTAACCCAACAACAAAGGTTTTGAAGCTATCAACAAAATAACCACATACAGTGTTTGTTTGTTTTTTTACAGTGCAAAGGTTTTTTTTGCATAAAAAAAAAACATTCAAGAACGGCACAAAACTAGTGAACAGCAAACCCAAATTAAGTGCAAGCTTTAATTTTGATAATTTTTTCACCAAAATCAACTCACACAATAATTTGTCCTGCTTATCATTCCAAATCCGCAAAAAATACAATAAAAAAGTCAGGCCCACTCATGTCGTAGTATAGAGCAGCTAAGCTATGTCTGCCATCTAGTGATGAATGATGAGATTACAACTTAAAACTACAGTCGATGCATAATCGCAGGTCAGCACCCGAAAATTTGCAGGTCACACACACACACATTTACAGCCACAGTTTTCCTGAAAAAAATATATTTAATGTTTAACTGAATTTTATGAACTCGTAAAAGTTTTTTTGTTTTGTTTTACAATTAATCAAGGGGCCACTCAGAGTGTGGTCGGGCCCACATTCGGGCCCACGGGCAGCCATTTGCCTATGCCTGACATAGAGATTGGGATGAGGGAAGCCAAATATTTCCCAAGGTCAAATTATGTTATTGTGTTCATTTGGAGGTACAGAACTGAGGCTAAAAGATAAGCAAGACAAATTAACCATCGTTACAGCAACTTGATTTGAGAAAAGAAAATCTGTCTTTTCCTCGAAATGCGAATACATTTCCTGCTTTTACATGAGTGTTAATCACTCTCACTGAGCTTTGTAAGAATTTGTCCTCAGTTTGTAGACACAGCACAGCTCTGTTCAATGTTTTCATTACGTAAGCTGCGACCGCATCAGCGTTTACGCTTACCGGCCACAACATTAGGCACACAAGCGTGATCCAATACGAGAGACGTATCAAAAGTCGGAAAACGGGTCAACTTTTGAAGCATGATACAAAAGTGCTGTTTTGAATGTTTTGGTATTCAACTAAATACTTTCATTTTACGTACTGATTAATGAAACCCACATGCTACCTGCTATGCTAACAGCTGGCTTTAAGAACCTCTACAGTGTAGTGGTTCACCCTGCGGATTTTCCGCGCTTTGACTCCCAACTCAGTGATCCGAGGTGCAAATGTGAGTTTGTCGCTAGGCGCCCCTGCAAGTGACTGGCGGCGGCTTCAACCTCAATCAGCAACACAAAGCAGGTCAAACGTAAATGAATGCAGGCTTGAGAGAAAAGAGTGAACATTTCTGCTTTGAGGCTCGGCTTTTCATTTCAACCTCTTGGTTCAGCAAACGTATGAAAAACGACAAAAAAGTCAAGTTGCGATAGAAATGTCAGCTGTCCAACTTGATCAAATAATAGTAGGGGGGGGGAATCACGCTTTACTGCTGTATATCAAAACCACTTGTGGTGGGTGCGCTACCCCCCCCCCCCCCCGCCTCTCAGCGCATTGCATAACCTTCCGAGCACACACTGTACTACTCACTAACAAACTAACCTGATTTGACTGCAAATCCTATTAAAGTCTCCAAAGCAACAACGTTTTGCCATTTATGTAACACAAAATTTAGGATTGGGTTGCATTCCTAAATTTCTGAAAATCCTCTTGTACCCTCCAAAACCTTTGACCTAAAAAAAAACCACACACACACACACAAGTGCAACAATATGAACCGTTGTTGGGACTAAACTAATCGCTGATATCTTATTATGTAATTAACCTCATATGGTTTGATCCCATTTAAACAAATGATGTCACTTTCATTCAGATAGGGAAAGCCAGAATATGTCAACAGGTCCAGAAGCATTTGGGAAGTGACTGTTAACCATTACGTCGTTAAGCTTTCATTAAAAAAAATATTGCACTTGACACCATTTAACCGCATATGGGCATAATTGTAAATACAACCAAATAAAATACTTTACAAAGTCGTTTAATCGTGATTTTTATTTTTTTTTGCATAATAGAGCAGCCCTGCCTCACCTGACTTTTTTTTTTTTATTGAAAAAAAGTGTTTAGTTTCAGAATAGTAACACCCCCCCCCTCCCCCCCCCCCCCCCCCGTTTCTGCTTTGGTGTGGATCTTGCTGACTCAAAATCGTGATAAAAAAAATAAAAAAATAAATTTTAAAAAACACTGCTGGGAGATAGCTAGCTAGCTATATAGCTAGCTAGCTGCTGGCTAGCTGCTGGCTAGCTGCTGGCTAGCTGCTGGCTAGCTGCTGGCTAGCTGCTGGCTAGCTGCTGGCTAGCTGCTGGCTAGCTGCTGGCTAGCTGCTGGCTAGCTGCTGGCTAGCTGCTGGCTAGCTGCTGGCTAGCTGCTGGCTAGCTGCTGGCTAGCTGCTGGCTAGCTGCTGGCTAGCTGCTGGCTAGCTGCTGGATGAATGGATAGATAGATACATAGATAGATAGACAGCATATGGCACAGTGATGGCACACAAGGGGTGAGTGTGGGTGGGCGCTGCTGGCATTTTGTCGATGTGGGGTCCACACAAAGCCACTCACTTGGCCAGCTTCATCTCGATCTGCTGACGGATCGCCTGCCGCTCCTGGTCACTGCGGACAGGGAAGATGTTGCGGTCCTCCAGCTCCTGCTTGCTCGGTCGGTTTCGGAGCTTAACGGCCAAAAGCTCCTTTCTCATCCTGCGCGGGAGGGTCCCTGGACACACAAAGAGGTAGACAAACAAGTTGTCAACAAAATGTTTTTATCACGACATTCTGTCAAAAACCCATTGGCAGCATTTTTCAGAAAATCTGTGAAAAACACGCAAATAGGCGTCCGTAAAGTGTATTAAATTACTGATGGCTTGTTAAATTAGCATGTAATAATATTCAGGCTTACGATGAACCCTCCACTGTTGGAAATTAAATTAATTTCTTTATAATTGCTGACTATAACTGCACATCCAGAATAATGGCTACAGCCAACAGAGGGCGCTATATTCATTACTAAAAGCCTCGAAGCTCTTTCACTATCGCGTCTACTAAACGCAACCAAGAACTGTTTAAATCCGTGAAGAAAAAGAAAATTAGAATAAATAATTTAATTTAAAGTAATATCCCCTGTATTTTTTCCAGACCACCCTCAAATCCTCAAAGTAGCAAGCATCATTTATTTGTATACTGTATTTTAAAGCTAATCTGCTATCTGCATGTGAGGTGCAGGTTTTATTATCGTCCACTTGGGGTCGCCCTCCTCACTTTCTACACTATTGTGTCTGTCATGTTGAATGTGTACCTGCTGAAGGTGAGTCCGGCCGTGGACAGCCTTTTGAGATGTGTGTAGAGTGACAATGTCAGTTCAGGCCATCAACAGGTCAGCTAAGAACGTAATTGTGTTTTATTATATTTTGTTCAATAATTCATCTTAACTACTTGTCGTGTATTACAATTCATTCTATCTAACATTGAATTAGCTAGCAATGTTTACAGGTGACCGCAATTGTCTAATTAAAGCCGGTTGTACCTTCCAATAAGCACATTAGCATAAGCAAAAATAATATGCGATAAGTATACCCACAAAAGGTGAACCGCACTATAACAAATGTAAATTAATAATTAGCCATGAGCTCCGTAAATTAGATCGCTAAACTGGACTGAATTCGTTTGCATGAATTAGTCGTGTGGCTTTTTAAGTGCAGCTCTCTTTCAGATTCCACTTTTACTTCCTCCCACAGCGTTACGGGTCAAAGCAGTGAGTCACTCTGCATGAAAACCTACAACAAGGAAGGCAGCACTTTTTCTTCAAGAGCCTCGGGTGGCTTGTAAAGCTCCTCAACTGACTACTCGTCTTTAAAATTGCAACAGCGTAGCTTCTTTAACTGACTGACCTTACAACAGTTTATGCAGTCCTCCTCGCATTTAAAAGACGATTCCATTCTGGATTCTTGAAGCATGATAATAACAGCCTCTGTCACACATTTTTAGAGCAAATACATTTCCACGCGAAACGCCTCTGAACGTAAACCGGATGACAGCAAGGACCGCAATGCTGATGACGCGCACATGCTCACTGCATGCTCCCGCGCACTACTGACCCACAGCGCGAGTCAAAAACGAGGCCACCACAACAGATGTTGGCAGGCCGCTGGAACTTTAACATGAGTAAGTCTGTCATTGGACGCGCTGGGTGCAAATACTGTAAACATCCGCAGAGATTATGCCGTGTCGAGCGTTAGCTGGCTTTTTGTACATACACGGCGGGATTACAGCGCCGCCGACTGTCGCGAGGAGAGGAGACGTACCGGAGATCACAGACTCGTTCCAGCTGTCCTGGTCGCTCAAGTACTCGTCCAGACGTCGGTTCTCCTTGTTCTCGTCGGACTGCTTCTTGGGCTCCGGCTCGCCGGCGGGTTCGCGCTCGGTACTGGAGGTGCGGGACAGGCGACCATCCAGTCTGCGTTTGGGGGATGGTCGCACCTCCTTCATTTGGAAGCTGAAGTTAAAACATAAAATGATGACAACAGGAAGGATTACTGAGAAGTAGCATTTGAAAAAAAATTGATATGGCTAGACACGTTTAAAACATTTATTTAACAGCGCATTGTTTCGGATCCAATGGTTTAAAATACAATCTAAAAACAGTTTGGTCAAAAAGGGACTGACTCAACTTTTTGGAGTTATTTAATTAACCCAAAATGTTGGGTCAAATGAATAATTCATTAACCAACCCAAGACTAAATGAATAATCTGCAAAACACTCCCAAAATTGGGTTGATTTCTGCCTTATTAATTTAATTTGACCCAACATTTGGGACTAAATACCTCAAAATGCTGGGTTGGTTCATTTTTGACCCAATTCAATTGGGTATTCAACTAACCCAAAAAGTTGGGTCAAAAGAATAAATAAAAAAATATTAATTTGACCCAATATTATGGGCTAAATACCTCAAAAAGTTGGGTCGGTTCATTTTTAACCCAATTCAACTTTATGGGCTAAATACCCCAGAAAGTTGGGTCAAATGAATAACGCACACAACACCCAAATTAAAGGTTGGTTTGTGGGCTATTAATTTAATATGACACAACTTTTTGGGTTAAATAACCATAAAAGTTGGGTTGGCCCATTCTTCACCCAATTTGGGTTATTTTTGACCCAACTGTTTTTGGAGTGTACTATAACAAACTATAAAACCGCTGATTGGATCAATATGGTGAGGCAACTGTGCTAAATTTGTGGATTTGTTCATTTGAGGGCGAGACAGGACAAAGTTGTAAAGGTCAAAGGTTAGATAACAAAAGTCACGTTCTACTTTTGTAATCTATATTAGAAGTGTAAAGATTATTAGGTCAAGCACAGATGCTATCTTCGGCAGTATCTGATAGAATATAGTTCAGGTAAATGAGGTCAAAGGTCAAACCGACGAAACACGCACAACATTTTGTCACCTCCAATGGCTCTGATATCTAATCAGAGACGTAGTATCAAATGTTCTGCCTTTTAATACCTTTCAAACTTTTAATGCCAAAATGTCTTCACTCTTTTGTGTCCCAAATTACTAATAATAATTTCTAAAGATCCTAAAAGCATTTTTGGAAATAAATATCATTGATCATACTACTAAATTTTTACTAAGTATGCCTTTTCCATGAGAACTAAAGCAAACGAATCTTAGTGTCTCCAAATGATTTTGTTGTTTTGTAAAAAAAATAAAAAAAAATAAAAGTTGGGTGAAATCAGTCACTTCTTTGGCCCAAATAGAGACGGGGAGACATAGAGAGAAAATATAAATAAAATATACTTAACCAACTCAATAAAACTGCCATTGTCCAATGTTTGTCAATCCTATATGAGCGTTCATTACTCATATTTTTATGTATTACTTACTGTATACTTGTAAAAGTGTAAGTGCAATAAATACCAGGAGGTTACCAACCTTTTTGAACGTGATAGCTACTGAATATAGGGAAGGGCTACTTATTTGATACATACTTCTGAAATAACAATTTTTCTCAAATTATCTTTAACAATATTAGTATGTGTCATTGTTAATAATTAATTATATTCCCGTTTGTGAAGTCACCGGTCATTACACCAAAAAATATATCATATGCAACACTATTTTCATAAATCTCTGCTAGCGTTTTAATACGTTCTTAGTAAATCACAATGTCCTTTCACCGGCGAGCTATTCTGAGAACAGTCCCGCGAGCGACCCCCGATATATATACTGGAAGACAGTGTCCAACCTGTCCTGTCTATGTTTGGTGGCCAGCGCCCGGTGCAGTTCCTCGATGATGCAGCTAGGGGGTAGTTGAGAATGGAGTGTGCCCAGGTGGGGGGAGCCAGTTGGGGTGGACATGCGGCCTCTCAACAGGGAGCTGTGGGGGTCTTTGGGAAGCGTGAAATTCCTGGGCAAGGTGGCTGGAGATTTTTTCACTCGCACGGGTGGCGCACCTGAGAAGGGGTACGAGCCAGCGTCAGATGTGAGCGTGAGATAATCCACTTGCCTGTCAACTCACCGTCGAGACTGCCCAGCCTCGTAAGCACTTTGACTTGCAGGTTGGGTCCCGGAGGGGTGCTGGCGCGTCGCTGAGGATGGACCACTTCCTTTTTGCAGTCAGAGGCTTCCACTTTTGAATGCTCGTCACAGGGCTTTCCATTTTCACCTTGTTTGGGATCGCCCGCCGTCTTGCAATCATCCGTCACATTTTGCACTAAATGTGGCAAAGTGAATTCTGGAGTTCCGTTTGAGATGTGTCTGTCGCCACCTAGAGTACAGTTTTAGTTACTACAGACGTTAACCATGAATCCATTTTTTTTTTTTATAACACTTCTATTAACCTAATATGCATATTTATTTAATATGCATATTTTTGAAAACAGGAGAACCCAAAGTAAACAGGCAAGCACAAGGAGAGCATGCAAAGTCCAGTGAGCTGAGATTCAAACCCTGACCTAGGGCTGTGCAATTCATCAAAATTATATTACAATTTAAATTATAACACTCCACAATTACAAAATCGGCATAATCATAAACAAAAATATAATATTAATAATACAAATTTTGAGTTGTTTAAATTTATAAATTTGAACCTTTTTTTATTTTAAAATGACTAATTTAATACATCTTGTTTGGTCCAAAAGGAACTTATATAATTCTAGTGTTTCAAATAATTTTACCCATCTTATTATTTTTAAATGTTTAAAAAAAAAATGTTTTGCACCAAAAATAATCATTTGAATAATAATGATTTAAATTATTACCAAAATAATCGTGATTATTATTTTTTTTCCATAATAGAGCAGCCCTGCCTCACCTGACTTTTTTTTTTTTTTATTGAAAAAAAGTGTTTAGTTTCAGAATAGTCAGTATTTCAACATATGTACCACAAACAGCCCCACAGCAAATTATTATATTTGCTTAGATTTACTTATTTTCAATCTGGCAGGTGGATCTTAGCTCGTAAATTTTACAATCCTCATGCCTGATTTTGGACATCTTTTATGAAGCTCTGGTCCCTCATATTTTACCTGTTGAAGCTTCTAGATTGCGGTCTGGGTCTACCATGGTACCGGCCAGCGATTCTATGGGCTCCTCCTCTCTGTCCTCTCCATCTGAGTGGTTTGGCGTGTCCTGGTCTTCACTGTTGCCTCCACAAGCAAGGTCTGAATCTGCATGCGAGAATGAGTTTTCATGCCTACTGGCATTATTTTGCAAAACAAACCAACTGTAATAACCTCTAATAGTATGTGCATGTGTGTGTGTGTGTGTGCGCGTTGTTTCTCGTTTTTTGCACCTGTCTCCATCTTCCCGGGGTTCTGTTTGAGGGGGTCGTCTCGCTTCTGGCGTACAGCTGCCTTTTTCTCCACCGCTGCAAAAAAAAAAAAAAAAAAAAAAACACTCATAAACAACAAGTCAAGTCGACGAGGCAATGCAAATATTTACCATCACTGATGAGCGACACTCACCGGTTGAGGGCTTCAGCTTCTCATTTTTCTTTTTCCTCCATTTCCAAGGCTTGAAGATGCGTCCCAGGTTGGCCAGCTTACTGTTGCGTCTTACGGGAGGCGTTCGGACCCCCGAGACCAGGCAACCAGACTGCAGCCCCCTCTGTTGGTCCATCGCATCTTCAAGGTAAAAGCAGACAGCGGAGCTCTAAAATAAGACGCTGGTAATTTCGTATTTCCTATCACTTGGAACACAATTGGCTGAGAGCTCGTCATGTGAGAGCCGTGTATGTGGGTCACGGGCGGGACATGTTAAATAGATTCTCGTCTAAATCTGGAGGCGAAGTTAAGGATGCGGGGAAAGACAGAGAATTGCTTTGTTTATGTGAGGCTCGCGTGTTCCGAGGCAGGGATGGAGCCTTCATTTCAACAGTGTTGAGGTGCAAACGTTGCTGTAACGTCGGCATATTAATTTGTCATAAATTGGCGACATTGCCGACATAGTTGCTCAATTTACAGTTGTGCACATACGTTTACATACAAAAAGGGTGAGTAAACTTATGAGCATTAAGTTTCCATACAAAAAAGGATACGTAAACTTATGAGCAAATACATGAAAAAATTAGGAGCACTTGGAACTTAACTTATAAGTTTACATACAAAAAGGGTACGTAAACTTATGAACACATACATAAAAAGGGTATGTAAACTTATGAGCACTTAGATCTTAACTTATTATGTAAACTTATGAGCACTTAAAAGTTAACTTGTACGTTTACATACAAAAAGGGTGAGTAAACTTACGAGCATTAAGTTTCCATACAAAAAAGGATATGTAAACTTATGAGCAAATACAGAAAAAATAAGGGTATGTAAACTTATGAGCACTTGGAAATTAACTTATAAGTTTACATACAAAAAGGGTATGTAAACTTACGAGCACATACATAAAAAAATTGGGTATGTAAATTTTGAGCACTTGGAAATTAACTTGTACGTTTACATACAAAAAGGGTGAGTAATTTTATGAGCATTAAGTTTCCATACAAAAAAGGATACGTAAACTTATGAGCACATACATAAAAAATGTGGGTATGTAAACTTATGAGCACTTGGAAATTAACTTATAAGTTTACATACAAAAAGGGTATGTAAACTTATGAGTAGATACATAAAAATGTCTGTTAAAAATGAATATATTTTTTTATTAATATATAAAAGTGCATATGGAACAGATGGTACATAATCAGGAAGTTGTCTACCTCGTCAACAACCCGTAGACGATGTAATATCTGCGACCAAATTCGTAATGGAATCCCCTCAGACCTCCTCACATCCAAGTCAACACCTCTTGCAATTCCTCCCTACATTTGCATTCATACGGTCATCATTGCAAGCGGGGAAACGTTCACAATCCGTGCCTGACGAACTACTTTTTCGCCCCAGGGAGATAAAACGTGCATTGACGTCTACCAGCCACATGAGCTATAATGCTGGTTCGAGACAGATCACCCACGGCTGGACTCGTTGAGCACGTGAGAGGATCGATCACGCTGATGGACCCCCCCCCCCCCCCCCCCCCCCGAGTTGATTGAGAACCCTTCTGCGGTGCTGTGCAATGAACACCAGCGGGGAACAATGTTCCTTCGAGAACGGACCGAAATAGGCCCCTCCTACACAGTCTGGCTCTGGCAACACGCTGACACCTCAGGGAGCTCACAGCTGAGTCGTGGGCTGCGCAAGTATCGCTCCGTGAATTCCTCGCTTCTCTGTCAGTAACTTCGGGATCCACGAAACCCCTGCTCGTTCGTCCCCCAAGAAATCAATCAAGCATGTACACTTAGCATCCCCGGCCACCGAAGAATACTTGCAGCAATGGCGGGAATTAGCGATCAAAGCTACGCAAGCAACATGATCCATCCATCCATCCATTTTCTGTACCGCTTGTCCTCACAAGGGTCGCGGGGGTTGCTGGAGCCTATCATCAAGTATCAAATACATTATCCACGTTGGAAAAAAAAGAAGAAAAAAAAAGAAGCTTTTTATGGAAGCATGCAAGCTATACAGACTCATTTTCCAGCAGTTCATAATGTTGGCCGCATTTAACAACTCGCCAGACTCGCGCGCACACACATGATTAAAAACATGTAATCAACCACCGCCCGATCATCTCAAATCTGCCGGCATCAAATGACCGACTCTCCAAAGCTCCTTGGCCGGCAACGATCAAAAAAAAGCAGGTCAACCGCCCGAGTAATGTCTGCCTCCGTATGACGTGATGAGGAATTCAGGTCAAGCGTGCAGTCGCTATTACAGTGCGCGCAGGGTCAGGCCGCCGTTGCCATGGTTACCACGCTGGATGCTGCTGCAGAAAAAGACCCTGGGAGGCAGAGAAATCACCACAGCATGAGGAATAGGGAGTTGCTGGGTGGATGGGAAGGCTGTTGCCACACAAGAGGGACAGAAAGCCGCAGCCAATCATAGAGCAGCATATTATAATGCATAATGTAAGCCACTGTATTTTTAATTGGCAACTTTTCTTGAAATATTTATTTGGAACTGTTTTTTTTCTGGGAGCACACACAGAGAGGGGAAATAAAACGCCATTCGAGAAACAGAACTGTACTAGTACATCCATCACACGCACCTACTTGAACCCGCATTCAGTGGTTCTGAATTGTTGGCCAAATCGATAAGCTTATTTCTTTTAGTAAGGACATGCATCCAAGATATAAAAAAAAAAACATGATTACATTCTGGCGACGCATCACATATGGCTACGATATTCATTCGGATGGAGCAACGGCAATACTTTTTACACATTAAACATGAACCTGTTGTGATGAATAAATTAAGTCAAATAACAGAATATGGAACGAACGAGAGCGACACTCACGTGTGAAACGCTGCAGCGCTATCCTGGTCGCGACATATAATTCCACAGTCTCCGAAAGTAAACGGATGAATGAAAGGATACAGTAGAGCTGAAACGCGCGGAAAAAGCTGCTTTCGCCGTGGTGGGGGTGGTCGGAATCAGGAGTGAGTAAAGATGGGGGGTGGAGGGGCGGGGTGGGGGTGGGGGGGTTCCATGTGGACCCCGCCCCGCCGGACGGGAGGAGGAGAGCAACAAACCCGAACTAACGCGACACAGATACGAGCGCTGTTCAAGAGCTCATCTCCTGTTTTGGCAACACTTAGCGTTTTCGAATCAAACACTTACAACGTGGGCAGAAATTTATGAGACAGACTATGAACCAATTAATCAAATAGAGGAGATCTTCACGAGTTTGTGAATCCTTTCAGAATGGCCCTTGTGTGCGCATTTTGAATGATTTCTGCTAGGCAGGTAAGTTGATCACTTTTTCATATTTTAAATGAATTGTTCATTCAAAAAAAAAAAAAAAAACTTCAAACTGACAACATTTAGTGCTCTACGTTCGTGACACAAGTCTGAATCCGTGCAGGGGTGGGCTAGACTTGGTTTTGGTATTTTCACAGATGTACAGTTTGCTACAGTTAAAAGCAGGTTGTGACCACAGCTTACTTGTTTGCCGCTAATTGGCCTTACCGTAAATCACGGCCGCGTGACCGAGTAAACCAATCAAGACACAAGACGTCGTGTCTGCGTACGCACGTGAGTTTTGCTGCGGACAAACCAGCTCCATTGCTTGGTTATCCAAAAGCAAGAAAAAAATCCATAAAAATGGTTAAACGCTGTAGTCGTGGCTTGTGTAAGAGAGATAACCTTGTCCAGTTTATTACCTTCCCTAAACCCCTCAAACAACTACGAAGAAAGTCTGCGCTGGTTCAAACTTTGTGGAGGACCACACGACGAGTTGAATTGCTCCAAAATGACCAGAAAAGTGTCTGCACTAAGGCAATATTCTCCTTTGGTGTTTTTAGCCAAAGGCTAACGATAGCTCCAGGTAGCTAACCGTCCACGCGTTTGTTGACTTACTATTTACTTTATGCCACGGTAAGGTCAACTGAAGCGTGTAACAATCCGCAGTGTGGCACCACGCCACAAGGTGGCGCCTCCTTGTTTTTGTCGTGCCTATGCAAGCACTTTTTCGTTTTGGCCGTCAACGTATTTGATGCCGTGGACGTGTACGCGCATCGCGAAACGTGGTAGCGCCGAAAAGCCGACTGTTTTGGTTCCTGTTAATAAAGTAAGCCTGTGGACTTCCAGTTCTTTTGTTGTTCTCCACTTTTTGCTATCCAGCTGCGCCGTCCATGGCTGATCAGCCACTACTGCGCCTTACAAGCGACTCCTCTTTCCATAAAAAAAAAATCCAGGCGCAGGTCAAAGGAAATGTCCTCGGTATGCCGGAACACCCAATTTCCCAAACAGGCAAAATGAGGCTTGAAAATCAAGATGCTTGCCTGCCGCTGCACCATCTACGAATATAGAACCCTGAGTGTTATGGTAACACTCCATTGCAATAAATCATGCTACAATGTAGCGGCCATGGCTAACGCTGGATTGATTACATTGCATGTTGTTATGTGCACTGCACATCTCGTGAGGGACAGACTCGAGGGAGGGGAGAGATTCGTGAAGTCGGGCTACATTCAAATATTGCTAGCATTTTTAAGCTAGCAAGTTAGTTGGTTTGTTCTCTTTGATGTGAAACGGACGGTCGGTGAGATTGCGAAGGCGTATCTAACGTTGCGGTCGATGATCGTTTTTTAAACGATCCTGCTGCGTCCGCGCGCACCTAATGATCAATTATTCAGACAGCATTACCAGATGTGTAAACAAAAAGCGTTGCGGTTGCTTATCGATCTTCGCAAGGGCCACTCCAAACGTTAACAGCAGGAAAGCTGAGTACATCACAGATGATAAAAGTCAATGGCTGGATTTGTCCTCTGGGACTCAAGCAGTAAGCAAAGAACATAAACAAAGCCACAGACGACTCCGCGGACGCGGATTTCATTCAATATTCACAAGGTTTGATTTAAAACGGTGGTAAATGTTGTCATGAAAAATTGACAACGAGTTCATGAAAACTTGATGAAGGCTTGAGTATGAATAAGAACAATAAACACTATGAAGCGTATTCAGCATCCATCCATCCATTTTCTATACTGCCTCTCCAAACATGACTTCGGGCAAAAGGCGGTCACAGGCACATTTATGACTTCTGTTCACAGTTTCGCACTCATATGCCATCACTGTGTAAACTGACATCAGACAAGTGGGACAACGCACCATCAGCGATGTTATTCGACGTCATACTTAAATAGAAATAATACGATAACCCCAATAGGATCTGTCACTGATGACCAATGGAAAGAGATTCCGTAGCATTTGGTGCAGGACCACCACTGTAAAAGCTTGTAGTTTGTAACAAGCCGCAGTACGGCACCGCGCCACAAGGTGGCGCCTCCTTGTTTTTGTCACGCCTATGCAGCACTTTTTCGTTTCGCAGTCTTGTTGCCGTGGACTTGAGCGGTCTCGTGCAGAATAGTACGCTTGATCATGACCATGTCCAGTTTATTACCTTCCCTAAACCCCTCAAACAACTACGAAGAAAGTCTGCGCCGGTTCAAACTTTGTGGAGGACCACACAACGAGTTGAATTGCTCCAAAATGACCAGAAAAGTGTCTGCACTAAGGTAATATTCTCCTTTGGTGTTTTTAGCCAAAGGCTAACGATAGCTCCAGGTAGCTAACCGTCCACGCGTTTGTTGACTTACTATTTACTTCATGCCACGGTGAGGTCAACTGAAGCGTGTAACAATCCGCAGTGTGGCACCACGCCACAAGGTGGCGCTTCCTTGTTTTTGTCATGCCTATGCAGCACTTTTTCATTTTGCAGTCTGTATGTATTTGTTGCCGTGGACTTGAGCGGTCTCGTGCAGAATAGTTACGCTTGATCATATGACGCGTGGTGGCGCCAAGAAGCCTACTTTTTTTTCCTGCTAATAAAGTAATTTGCCTGTGGACTTCCAGCCCATCCTTTTTGCAATCTTTTTTTTTTTTTTTTTTTTTTAGCTATCCAGCAGCGCCGTCCATGCACCCGCGCGTTACAAGTTGTACAGACTTCCAAAGAAAGTAATGCATCTTCCACAAAATGTTAAAGATTCTTTCTTAGCAAATGTACCAGGTCGTTTTGACTGAATCCTGTTGAAAAATAAAGCAGCAAAACATGGCATGCACACCCACACACACACACACACACACAATATGGCCCCATATAGAAAAGGTCATTTGTGACAGCAACCTCATTTCAAAGGACAAATGGTCTCCATTAAAATGCTGCAACATGTTTGCAACAGAACAGGACAACAGGCAGTTCAACATAGATACAAATCGGATTAAATAGTTAATTGAAATCTCTAAAAGAAGCAAATGCAATGCTATGATAGAATAGATCATTTATCTGGAAGGCTAAAACATGTACACATGTTTCTTATTGTGCTGACATTGCAGGGAATAAAGTGTCTGGTGTAGTCCTTCATCGTGTTCACTTGGCACGATTGATGGTGGGTGTGTTGAGCCACATGGGACAGAAAATGTGGGTTCGAGCCACAGTATATCGAGAGTGCTCATTTGTGGAGTAATTTGCAGAAAAAAAAATACGTAGGAATTTACTGCAACACTCAAATATAATAAACCATCAAATGGTAGAGTAAAGTTGATGTGGACGGGAATATAAGAAGGGCGGGTGAACATTTTGAGATGCTGTTTTGCCCTGACTGTACCTGGTGCTCGCTCATAAATGTTGTTGGGTGTAAAAGTGGGACCTTTCACTTTCCTCCCACCTTTCATTCAAAGTCATTTTCATATGAAATTCTAGCTCCATAAAACGATCTCAATAAATTCGCAATTTTTCCAGGAAACGTAAAAAAATGATCAGAACCAAATAAGTGCTAAGCAGTGTTAGCGCCGAGCAGAAATAACCGAAGAATTCCATCCAACATTTTACTGCTGCGTTATCTTCTACGGAACGCCCTGCACAAGTCGTCAGCTCCAGATGAAATGTGCTGCAGTTCTTCTGGAGGCTCTCTGTGAAGTTGATTTACAGTTAACAGAATGATGCATCACAGGGCGATCCTGCCAGTTTCAGATTATGTAACCAAGACAGCCCTTGTCAAGTACTGGATTCAAAATGGAGGGCACAGACTCAATATCTAGTGTGTGTGGAGTACTTGAACGTCCTCTCTGTTCTATGTTTCTGGGCATCGCGTATACAGAAAAAATGCAAACATTGTATAAGTGTATACATTTTATTGTAATCCACCTGCTGCACTACTCAGATTATGCTTGTATGCATTTACCACTCATCAGATACTACTAGTTAACACAGAATAACGGTAGGCTATAGAATAAGTATGTTTTTGGAGTGTGGGAAAATTATTGCATATACCTGGAAAGCTTAACCTATACACAAGCATGCAAATTCTACACTAAAATACACAACCTGACAGATTTTTCAACCAGGGATTACCAAAATGTCTCCAGATCAACAACATTTTGTGCTAATTGCACAAATTACAAATAAATACAAACTCTACTCTGTAGCATTTAAGCGTTTACAGTGTATTCTGAAGCAAAATGACCGGTGAGTGGAACAAACGCATGACAGCTCACATTTAGAAGGCCAAGTACTGCCTCCTGCCATTTAAATCACCATGGAAACAACCAAATACACATGGAGCACTCTCATCAGCTTCAACTCAACATGCCATTTGTAATTGCCGATTTTGCTCTCATTCTATAAATCATGTAACCCAAATTAAAAAAACAAAAACAAAACCAATGGCTGATTTACATTATATTGATTTACTGTACTTGTGTGCACAAATCATAGGCTATCATCATGACTCATGTAAAAGCGGTCTTACGGCCATATTGGTGAAAATTTGTTTAAATTGATGAAAAACACTTCTGCTGGGGAAACAGATGGTCAGCTATATTAATAATCATGATTAGTATAAATGTGGGTTTGATCTGCAACCTCGTGCATTTCATGGTCACGACAAGAGGGAAATCAGCCTCGTTTTGACCGGATGGTCTCATCTCATTTGGACGACACCTGTTTATTTTTCTGTCAATTATAAATGATATAGCCGACTGCTATACTGCGAATTTGCATCGTCGAAGCGAGAATAATGCCGGGTAGGACGTGACGCACATTCTCTCCACTGAGACTCGCTGTGATGTGATGCAGGCGATGTGCGGACGCGCCGCAAATGATCCTTGACACTATAAGCAAACATGTCCTAATGCTAATATATGAATGAGCTTGCTAATAAACCTTACGTGTGCAACCCCCCCCCCCCCCCCCCCCTTCGCTTCTCACCTGCTTGGTGCGCCTCACCCAGGCGGACCTCGGTGGTGCTGCTCGGGTCACTCTGAGATCTCCCTCGCTGCAAAACGCAATCATCTCCCAGGCAGTCCGACGATGCCATGATCGAGAGAGAGAGAGAAGAATCGCAAGAGTGAAGCCAACAGTCGTAGCCCCCCCGCACCGCCGGCCAAGGTGACTGACTGGCCGGCAAGTGGTGCAGACGACGTGACAATGCAACTGGACCGGTGCGATGCTGCGGCTTCTGGTCCTTGCTTGCTGAGAAGCAGCGCGGAGGAAAGTCATCACGCGCTTTCGCATATCATGCCGCCTTCAAGTACCACTCGTACACCTTAACTTACACTATTATTTTTTTCTACAATATTGCCCATTCGGTCCAGAGTATAGGACAGAATTGCTTTATTAATATGTTTGTGGAAAATATTACGCAAAAACTACACTTTGTGGAGGTCTCATATGCGCAGGGCCTCCAACGAACTATATCAAATTTCACATTTGTTGATATTGTAAATTATATTTTAACTCATTTTGGTCCATGCTTACATCGCATCATTTCCCTCAGAGGGCCCATTTGACAGTGAAAAACATCACATGTATTGCATACATGTACACGCACACGCACTGCGGTAGTATAGTGGTTCATGTTGCTTTAGTTTCGCGCGGAAGGCGCAGGTTGCCAAAACCCAGCCACTGCATCCCGGTACCGAGATGATGTGTTGCGTCAGGATCAGGAAGGGCATCTGCGGAGTTAAAAATAAAAATAGAGGGAGGGGAAAAAACATACTGTGCCAAAACAAAAGTCATGCGAATGAGTCTCTACAGTGACCCCTGGTGGGATAAGACGAAAGTCACAACTCATTTCCCCTGTATTATTTTTTTAAATATTGACAGCAAATTAAATTTTAATCTGTAGTCATTCATTATTTTTTAGTACACTATAGATGACTGTATACAAATATTGTTCAGTTGGTTTTAGAGGAGTAGGTGCCTCACCAGTCATGAACCTCAACTCATATTTATATACACATACGGAATGTTTAGATGTCATTTATTGTATGCGAAATGGTCGACGGGTGCCAGGATTTACGACGAACCTATTGGGACGCAGCCATGGTTCTGCCTTAACAACAAGCGGAAGTTACGCCGAAAACATGGCGGAAGTAAAAGGTGATCGTTCCTCTGCTAATGATTCCACAGCAAAAGCCATTTTAAAACGGTCATCAGAAGATGAAAAGTCAAACTGTGGGAGTCGTGCGCCTGAATACAGCCAAGACCTTAGAGGCGTTCTTGTTACCAGTGTTTTAAACGTGGAGAAGCTTGACGTAGACCTGTACAGGTAGCTTGGCTTACGTCATACGTTGACAGCTCTCGATTCAATCCCGATTTCAAAGTAATTTTTAAGAATGCGTAAACGTTTAATGTGTTGCTGGAGCAAGTTTGGACTAATCCCGTTTTCTGATTTAAGCGCACGATACGGTGTTAATGTTTCCATGACGACCGGAAGTATACATGCCACCTTAGAAGTTCTGCATGCATAAAGTCCATTCAGCGCACTTTTTAGGATACGGAATAAATCCTCAAACGTTTTTTCCGTAAAGCATGTGAAATGGCTTTACAATATTTCAGTTGTGATTCTTTTTTTTCTTTTTTTTCCTCAGGGGGTCACATCACTGGGTGCCCAGTACTGAGCGTCTATTTGGGGGACAAATCATCGGTCAAGCCCTTGTTTCTGCTGCCAAATCTGTCAGTGATCATCTTTATGCCCACTCATTACACTGCTACTTTGTGCGAGCAGGTAAGATGTAGCCTGATGAGTGCAAAGTTGAAATTGTGGTTCAAATACAAAAGCGTGTGTGTGTGTGTGTGTGTGTGTCTTTACCTGCGAGCAAGCTTATATAGCAGATTACAAGATTTCAGACGCAACATAATGGTGATGACTTGCAAGTAAAGCAGCAATGTTCATATAATAAAGTCCCAGATTCAAATATAAGCAAACTAGGTGCTGCAATGTCATTTTCACTCAGAATTGTAAAATGTAGTTAGCATGCAATGGAATACTTTCTCATACGAGATAGTTTTTTATTACCACAAAAAAGTTTTCTTATTCTAATGACAAACAATTTTTTTTTCCAGTTCTGTAGTCAATTGACATGACATCGTCTTGTGTTTTACGTTAGGAGATCCCAAGGTTCCAGTGTTGTACCAGGTGGACCGTACAAGGGATGGTCGCAGTTTTACCGTGCGCTCCGTGAAGGCCATCCAGCATGGACAGCCGATACTGATCTGCCAAGCGTCCTTCCAAATGTTACAGCCGAGCCCGTTGCAACACCAGCTCACTATGCCGGTTGTCCCAATGCCTGAAGAGCTCAATACTGTAGAGGAACTCATCCAGCTTTATCTCAGGTAGGAAACTGCTTTATTAAAATCTACATTTTTAAAATATGATTTCCTGGAGGTCCTCTGCAAATGTGTCCAATCATATGTGGCGGGGGGGGGGGGGGGTAGCTGGTGGGGGGGGGGGGGGGGTAGCTACAAATGGAATACAATGGAAAAGGTGGAGGTGGATGTTACTGTAATTTTCCAGAGTTTGCAAGGAGCTACATTGCTAACGTAACATGTTCAAGATTGAGTATTGCCAAAAAACGAAATGTTACCGGTTCATGCTGTATTTTTTGGGACGTACAATCAATTTTACCTGATGACCTGATGGGAACGGTCAGATGGTAGTTGCAGCAGTATACAGTTGTTAATACGCAGCCGTCCAAACCTCAAACGGCACCTTTATATCCCATGACATGAAGTAAAGAGCTTCCGAATTCCTTTTTTTTTTTTTTTTTTTTTATTATGTTGCTGAGTTACAGTAAATAACCGACCAAGAAAATATAATAATGTAGTCTCCTTTGTGAGGGTATGAGCAGGCTGTCTGTTTTTAAAGTTTCCGATTGGCTAGTTTATGCCACGGCGTGATTAATTCAGAAATAATTCAAAATTTAATTAGAAGAATAAGATGGGGGCCAAAGAGAGAGATTTTTTTTTCCAAACTACCTTTAAAAGAAAAACAACTCAAAATAAACATGAACTTTAAGGCAATATTTGAATTCGAATGATTTCAGTACACGTCATTTTTTACATGCAAATATGCTTCATTTATTGTGTGATTTGTCCAACTGACTCTTGCAGTAAACCGGGCCTGGCTGAGAATGTAAAACAAAGCCTTAACAAACTGCTTGCAAATGAAGTCCCTATTGAGATCAAGCCAGTCAACCTTCCACAGTTTGACAGACTTGCCGAAGAGCCGAAGCAACTCTATTGGGTGCGAGCCAAAGGATGCATTGGTAAAGTTGTCATAATCACTTTGATGTTGAACGGAGCAGTTTGTATGTTCAGTGAATTTAAAAGGAACATTTTGATTTTTGTGTCTTTTTGCACAGGCGAAGGCAACATGAAGTTGCATTGCTGCGTGGCTGCATATGTGTCCGATTTTGCCTTTCTCGCGACCGCAATACTGCCTTTCCCAAACTACAGGGTCAAGTTCTCAGCCTCCCTGGACCACGCCATGTGGTTCCACAACACTTTCCGCAGTGATGAATGGATGTTGTACGAGTGTGAGAGCCCGTGGGCAGGTTGGCATCTTAATCCCTGACCAGGATTTGGGATTCTGTTGCTTGCTTAAAAAAAAAAAAGCCAAACTGTACAATAAGCGATGTTTTGGTTACTTTTAGAACTAATGTATGTTTTTAACTTTTGGTCCCACAGGGGGCAGCAGAACACTGGTTCAAGGCCAACTGTGGCGAAGAGATGGGGTGCTGGCTGCCTCCTGTTGTCAGGAAGGGGTACTGAGAGTCAAGGAGGTTCCCGAGTCCAGCAAACTATAGGCACCTCTCACACTGTTCATTCATAGGCAAACTTTGTATTTATTTTTTCTCCACCTTTTTAAATTCAGATACTTTATTTCCAATAAATATTTTTTTGTCATTTATATGAAGCACGACTGCAAAAAAAAAAAATTCAGTGGCTCCCAAATGCTAACATTTAAAAAAAAAAAAAAAAACTGGATAATGTATTTGACATTTCAGCAGTTTTTATTCTTTTGATACTCTCTAATCAATAACCTTGTTTTATAAGAGCTTTTGAAATTCTGAAGATCTTTAGAAAACCCATAGTGCTGAAAATGTGACTTTACCAATCTGACATTCAATACAATTGTTCAGGACAATAACATCTTGAAGGGATACTCGACTCATTGAGCCATTTTCAGCAGTCAAAAGTTAATTTGTCCTGAATTAATTTGGTAACTCCATTTTTTTTCATGTACCTTAAAATACAAAATTTTTCCACTTGTTGACTGAAGATGACATCATCTGTGCTGAGGAAGTAGGTAACGACCAATCATGGCTCAGTTTGCTGACCAAACCCAGTAAACAGGTGAGCCATGATTGACCTACACTCTAAAAAGAGAATTGTTGACCAACTTAAAAAAAGAAAAGAATCACAATTAAATTAAGTTACTCTAAAGTGAACATATTAAGTTTAATGAACGTTTAACTTAATATCTTTACTTTGGATTGATTCAATTCAATCGTGTTACTAATTAAAGCAATTTCATTAAGTTCGTCAACAATTCCCCTTTTAGAGTGTTCTTCCTCAGCACTGGTGATGACATCTTCAGTCAACAGCAAGTGGAAAATTTTGTTTTTAAAGTTATTAATTGTACAAAAAAAAAAAAAGAACTTATCAAATATTATTTTTTTACTGCTGAAACTGGCCCAAGTATCACTTTAAGAGTACAAACAAACTTAATGACACAGCAACTCTACAACAAATGTTATTTATTCAAATTTGCTTAGTGATAAAACAACCCAATGACAAGGAAGTATTAGGGCTTTAGAAGATCATTTTAAGAATCAAACTAAAACTACTTTTATTACCACTCGTTTAAAAACAAAACATAACAAAAAACTCAATTGCGTTTAAAAAAAAAAAACTCAATTGCAAGTACATGTGAAAATTTCATCAGGTCAGGGAGAAACTTCTGGTTTTGAATGTGATCCAGATTGCAGTTTCGGACTCCACAGCTCCAGAGCGTTCGCCCCTGTGCAGACTTTTGGGCTGATGCCGTCCGGCTTAATCGCAGACACATCCAAAGACATATCAAACGACGTTCGACGGGCAGTCAGGTCAATGTATGACTGGTCAAAAATTCTAATTTTTTCCTTTCTTTGGAGGTTGCAGGGAGTGGAGGAATTGCCCTGTAATGGCAATAGCAGGCTACCATTTCCACTCTCCTGGCTGGCCAAGTCGTTGAGGAAACATGCTTGAGACAGAGACGCTTGATCAGTCGACGTGCAGAGAGAAGCCCGGATCAATGGTTTGACGTCGGGTCCATCAGATGAAAGGCTCGATCTTGACATTTGGCCCAGTGACAAAGTCGAAGGCAAATTTTGCTCCCCAAAGAAGGGCCTATCGAGCTCCGATGGTGAAATGCAGTCAAAACTGCTCAGATCTAAAATGGAGGGTGGGAGGCACATATGTAATTAAAGTGATTCGGCTCCATTGTGGACAAAGCTTTTCCGCTTACCTTTAAGAAGAACCGATTTTTCCATTATTATTTTTTTCTTGGCAGCCAGTCAGTGTAATCTTGCGCTCCAGATGACTCTTTTAAAGTGTTGAGGATACTTGCTAATTGACCCAGCTGGACTAAAGCAACTCATCAAAAGGGGGAGGAGAACACTCATTCAGAATTGAGGTCATGTTTGACTACAACATTTTTGAAAAAGACTGTTCATTTAAAAATGTTTTGTTGTGTTGTGAAAACAGGTGATAAACCATCATATAGCTTGATTCATCCAGATCAACAATCAACCATACACTTTAAAAATATATATATATTTATTTATTTATTTGCTGTAACATTCAGGCACATGAAAAAAAAAACATTGCAACAGAATCTTAAAAAATGTAAATAAAAAATTCACAAAACAAATGTTTTCCTTACAATAAGAGAGTTACCATGGTTTGAATGACACATTTTGACTTTAGGTTTTAGCTTAACGTTTTAATGAAAGAAAGATAGATTGACCAAATCATTTAATTGCTGGTGGGAAAAAAAAAGTATTGAATCACTTTCATATGAGCGACAGTGCATGTTTCTCTATTTGGTGCATTAATCATTTGAAATAAAATAAAAATCGAACATGTATATATATATATATATATATATATATATTTTTTTTTTTTTTTAACAGTCTGGTTAGAATTTTTATTTTAAATTTGCACTCACTCACATACATACAACATACATACATGCACGGGGAAGCAAATCCACGCCAACTTGCATCGTAGGCAAGTGACGGTACCACTCCGCCACCTAGAGCTTAGTCTGATTATAAAAGTACATATGAAAACACAAAATATACAAAACAACAAAACGTTAAAGCAACAAAATAACGTTATAAAAAATAAATACAATACAAAATAAATTGATATTTCCTTTTGAACTGGTTTGTTTATATTGTTTGGACATTGTAAATCAGTACTCCGCCTGTTCCAAATTTGCACTCTTTTGATGGGGTTCGGGTGCAGAAAATGTTCTCCAATTTATTATATTTGAAATGTGACATACCACAGAAGTCACATCAAAATAGTGCAAATTCCTAACAAAACAGAAACAAAACTTTTGTTTCCGGTTGCTATGACGTCATCCATGGGAAGACAAACTGGGTTGGCTATTTAGTCACATGATTCCAGTCTGTGGCGTGACTGTTTTTCTTTATTCTTGGGCTATTTAGCTATGTTATGGTGCTTACCGTACCGTAATAATTCTACGACGACTTTAAATTGATTTTCTAGAAAGATTGTGATTTTGGCCGTTTTATTTTCATTTTTTTTTAATATTGCGTATGTTGGTTTTACGTTGGCTGGAAACTGTCTCTCGGATCTGGCAACCCGCGATGAGACGACGAAGAAGAAGCGGTTGCTAAGATAGGAGAGTGCATGGTAACCGGGTTCTTCAACAGTTAACTCGAAACAATCAACTATTTTTGCTCTCTGCATTTAGCGATTCAAATCGTTTTCACGTTAATGAAACTATCGTCGCCGTTTTGATGATGATGATGTAGGTAGAATTGAGCAAATACATCGTTGAGTAGCATCGAGCGCTAACGTACGGTAACCTGTTAGCATCAAAGCTAATCATGGTTTACACCTCCGTTTAACAATCTTATCATTTGTTTAGGATGTAGATTTTGCCTCTTATTTTCCTCCCGGAATGTTTACAAAAATAATCCAAACCAAAGTAGCCATTGAGGTGTAGCCTGGCTTGTCGATATTTACTCGTGGGTGAATAGATTCTCACAAGAGCGAATGTATAGTGTTTGAGTCCTGTAATCATCATGGAAAAGGAACAACACAGTACAGTTGTTTTCAACGCCTCAAAAAGAGAGATGTTTACCACCAGCAGTGGATACAAATCCATGCAGAAGCACATTAGGACTCAGTGGAGAATTCAAAGGTCTGAGTAGCTTTTTGTCATTTGTGTGAAACTCACTAACATGAACTAAACTGCGTTTCTCGATAAATGATTCTTCTAGTATGAAGGAGGAGTTGTCATCGGACAAACTGAAAGGTGTCAAGTTGTGGATAACTGCAGGCCCAAGAGAGAAGTTTACAGCATCCGAGGTTAGATATCGAAAGACAATTGGCAATTGATTAGACAATAAACATTTTTATCTTGTGGGCTGACAGTGGAAATGATAAAAAATAGTTTCCATGACCTGCATAGGCACAATGTCACACAATGTCTTGTTGTTTTTTTCCCCCCCAGCTGGAAGTACTGAAACACTACCTGGACGATGGAGGAAATATCCTGGTCATGCTTGGGGAAGGAGGAGAAAAGAAATTTGACACAAATATCAACTTTCTCCTGGAAGAGTTTGGAATTGTGGTTAACAATGGTGCATATCTGATATTCCTTGTCACTGTTGCAATTGTCGGCTGTCAGTTGATGTTGCTAATCATGTGTGGTTTTATTGCTTTGCAATGTGACAGATGCCGTTTTTCGGACCAGGTACTACAAGTACTATCATCCCAAGGAAGCGCTTGTGTCTGATGGTGTGTTGAACAGGTTTGTTACTATGTTTGATACAAATTATCTTTATTTTTTTGAGTCATTAGTAATAAATGACTTCTCTTGGACTCACAAAATCTGCATTGTTTTTGTTCAGGGAGGTCAGCCGGGCTGCTGGCAAATCAATGCCAGGCATAACTGAAGATGACAATGTTGGAAATAACACACAGTAAATGATTTATTTTCATAAATATTTATTTTCAGTTTAAATGCTACATTTTACCCACCCTCACCCATCCTTTTTGTTTTTTTAACACTTTGCCTTTCTGTCCTCGTGCAGGGCTCTCTCATTTGTGTACCCGTATGGTGCCACGCTGAATGTGACGAAACCGTCTGTGGCTGTTCTTTCAACTGGCTCCATCTGCTTCCCCCTCCACCGGCCTGTCATGGCCTTCTATCGAGAAAAAGTCAGCAAGCTAAATCGTCATTTTGTACCCCCAATTTTTTTTTTTTTTTTACCTGTAGAATGCTGTTAATATGATGTCTCGTGTCCTACTTAGAAGACAGGCAAGTTGGTGGTTGGCGGTTCCTGCCAAATGTTCAGCGATCAGTTCATAGACAAGGAAGAGAACAGTAAAATTCTGGTGAGTATGGCTGTGTGTGTGTATACCATGTATCTTCAAAGAGAGGCACTTCAATTAGTCACACTTGCCCCCAGAAAAAAAAAAAAAAAGACAAGCAGTCATAATGACCTTTTCTGTGACGTTTCATATACCAACGAATCAAATTATGCTAGCGGATTTTACCACAGCTCATGTGAACTGTGCATCTGAAGTTTGCAGTAGAATTTAGGCAGCATTCAGAATTGTAAAACGGACACAAAAAATAATTAGGTCAAACCGTCACAAGTACACGCAAAGCATGCAAACTTAACACAGGAAGGCCAGGGATGAGATTTGAACGCTGCCCCACATCCAAACTCCACATCGAGACGATCCAATGAAGATTCAAGTATTCATTTCATGTATGAGAGAAATGATCAGCAGTTTGTATTATAATAAAATAAAATGTATTAGTAGAGATAAAGTTTGTGTTACTCTTACTTTGTCACCGCAGGGTGTTGTGCTCCAGTGGCTCATGACTGATAATATTCATCTGAATCAGATTGATGCGGAAGACCCAGAGGTGAGGCCGTGCAATTCGGTGGGGGGGGGGGGGGGGGGGGGCTGTGACATAACAAGAAGTGCGTGTAAAACAACTGCGATCAATCCAATCTAGATCACCGATTACACCATGTTGCCGCACATCGGCTGTTTGTCAGAACAACTCACGCAGTACTTCCAGGAGGGGGACGAAAACCCCAGAGACTTCACTTCTCTTCTGGACGTCTCCTTTTTCAGTCTGTCCACAGACACGTTACCTCAAGTGCTCAGGTAGCGGAGCGGAATGCGCTGCCAGCGTTACAGTGCTTTACGGCACGACGCGCTTCCTTCTGTCTTTGTTTGCCTTAAGGATGTCCTGTTTTCCACAGTGTGTATAAGCATCTTAATGTCAAAGATGAGCCTCTGCAGCTGATCGCGCCGCAGTTTGAGACCCCCCTGCCTCAGTTGCAACCTGCAGTAAGTACCGCATCGCTTCAATTCACTACAATTGCAAAAAAAACAAAACGAAAAGCCTCCCATGTCAAACTGGACACACGGGAAGCGACAAACGGCAGCGAAATACTACATTGTCAGAAGTTTCACTACAGTACGTAATTCCAGTATGAAGATCCATCCATTTCCTATACAATTTTATTATTATAATTGTTAATATTATTATTATTATTAACTGTTACAAAAACGGTAAAGAAAACTCATTGGACAAATTAACCCTGTATCAACAAGCTCTCATGCACCGGCCTTTTTGAATCATTGCGTTAAGTATCGTACAAAAAATGATATTTTTCTTTTTATTTTTATTTGATAAATGATAGTCGGACACTGCTAAAATGATCTCATCCATTTTGCTGGATAGCCCACTGTGTAGCATGCCCTGCGTTCATTGGCTCATCAATGAAACCTCCGCTGATTGGTTGAAGCACCCAGCGTCGCAGGCAGCGTGAAATTTCACTTGCCGCCCAGGGGGGGGGGGGGGCGGAAGGCGATTTTTGCCTTGTTGCTGTGCTTTTCATAGGAAATGAAGTGAGAGCGAGCGACATTGCCTCCCGTGTGCAGAGCCCGTTAAAGGGGAAGTCAAGTCATTCAATGCAGCCCCACTGGTCTAAACGCGGTAATCTGATTTGTGGAATATGAATTAAACTAGGGGGGGGGGGGTAATAATCAGAGAGAGAAAAACGAGTTTATAAAGTGGCAAATTTGCGTGAAAAAAAACGCGTAGATTTGCCACTTTATAAAGTGGCAAATTTGTGAGTTTATAAAATGGCAGATTCACGAGAGAGAAAAAAACTCTGAAACTTGCGAGAAATAGAACTGTATTCGTCAGCCAGAGCGACAATACTTCCTGGCCCCCTATCAGCTGACTAACACTAACCAATCAGAAGCTAGCATACTTTCGGTAAATTTATAAAGTGGCAAATTTGCATGTTTTTTTCTCTGAATATTACCCCCCTAAAATTTTAAAGTGACATCACAGTTGGTCATGTACAACCAATCAATTGTTGTCAATCAACGTCGATTGACTCCATCCACGGCAAGGGGTAAAATGGCCGCTGTGTCAGTGTCAGTATGGAGCCTGAAAAGTCACAAGATACTACTGAATTAAAAATGTATTTAATTCCATTGGTGGAATAACATTAGGCACAAAACGCAATGACGATGAATTTACAGAAAAATAGAAGTGCACTTTTTTCCTCTCCTTCGTACTGTTTAGTTGTGCTGGTCGTCAAACCATTTGACCCGTTTACGGACGTGTGCGCACATACTGTCTCGCCACTCATGACACTAATTGGCACATTGAGAACGTCAACAATGGATGGCCCGGCACCGACGTGTTTGTGTCCGCATGTATTATGTGTGCCTTCCTCGCTCAAACACACGGGTGTGAAAAACAAAGTCAATTTGCCGGTTAAACATGATCACCCCTGGGTGATGAAAGGAAAACGGCTTCCGACAAAGACCAGGACTCACGCGCTACGATTTTTCATAAAGTTAACTATAATCCTGGCATCAACTTCACTGACTGCTCAGTTCAAATGGTGTTTCCCTGCAATTTGGAATAAAGTGTCAGGCTATCTTTCTACCTCTTTCTGACTCATTTCATTTCTTCTGAATTGAATTATGAAATATGAAACGTTGACCAAGGCAACAAGTTGAAATGATGATGATGATGATGATTATTATTGTTTGCCTTGCAGGTCTTTCCTCCCATCTTGAGCGATTTGTCCCCACCAACGCTGGACCTGTTCGATTTAGATGAAGCGTTTTCGTCCGAGAAAGTGCGCCTCGCACAGCTCACCAATAAGTGTAAGTTCACCCTTTTGAACTAAAACGGATGGGACGTCTGATATTTGAAGGGGGGGATAATGCTGACGTTTTTGACCCGTCCCCGCTTCACAGGTACAGACGACGACCTTGAATTTTACATCAGAAAATGTGGTAAAATTCTGGGTGTGACTCCCAAGTTGGACAAAGATCAGAGGGATGCCAAGCACATATTGGAACACATTTTCTTCCAAGTTGCAGAGTTCAAGAAACTCAATCAAGTGAGAGTTCTCAAAAAATGTACATTTGCTGCACATTGAAGTGGTCAACTAAAGATGAGTTGTTTTCTTTCAGGAGCAAGATGTCAACACTGAGGCACGGTTCACCCCCTCCTGATTGGATTTTAATATTTTGCAGTTTTATTTTTTTTTTCATAAACACTACCAATACTGTTCTAATGTTGGCATATTTATTGTTTAACTCAACAGGCACTATAATAATGTTTTTTTTATTCACTTAATATTTTATATGCTTAAAATGCAAAAAAAATATTGTAAATATTACAGCAATTAAAGTCATTGCCGATGAACATTTTGTGTTGAACTCTTGTCTCATATTATTCATCTGTTGATGTCAAACGTTTTCAGTCGACATCACAAATAAAGGCATTGTCACTGTTCCAATAGTTTTGGAGAGAAAAAAATGGTACAGTAACACGAGGTAGCTTTCAAATAGAACACACGTAATTGTATGGAAAACAGTTTGTGCTTTAATTCCATATCTTTAACATCCAGATACATTCAAATTTCCTAGTCCTCACTCATTTAAATAAAAAATCATTACACTCGTAAAACTATGCTGTACTAGTTAGTATTAGGACTGTGGCTTTACCAGTAATGTTTTAACCAATACTAGTGCCACTTTTGGTATACTATTAGTACATAATTAAACCTTACTAGTAAACCATTGTGCTGTCCAATTAATCTTGCTATTATGCTCAATCGTCTTATTTGAGCATTTATGTAAAGCTGAAAGTTAGTACCCTCTTTGTCCTCACTTGTTGGACAACTTGGGCATACTAATAGGGACAACAATCATTTTGGGAGTGAGGCAAAACCCACTAGTTGACAACTAACATCTAAATAAATGACAATAGTAAGCATCTGTCTAGTTGTCAAGGAGTGCACCATTTTGCCTCACTCAAAACACGTACGTCCTACGAGTTGGTTGGTTTGGTTTATCGAACATATAAATGCAATACAAAATATGAAATAAAAGTGAAAGAAAGAAAATCAAAGTTAAGAAGGAAAATAATTATTAGTAGTCAGAATTGACATGTTCAAAGGGAGTAGGAAGAAGTACAATAACTTATCTACTCCTACCCCTTATAACATATGATAATGTACAAGTGATTATGTTTAATAAAATATTATTAAGATAGAAAAGAAAGCAAATGAATAATGAAAAATAAACAGAACATGCCATTTTCTTGAATGCACATATATTAGTGTAAGTTATAAACCCTTATCCATTGCATACGCAAAAAAAAAAAACAATGATAAAATATAGCCCTACATATACAATTAATCACAATATGATAAATTTCCCAAAATTAATTGATGTACATACATGAGCACATACAGCATGCTTATACCTATACATACATAATATGCATGTTCATGCATATACTCATAGATTCATTTTATATTTACTGTAAACTTGATTTATACATTTTGTAGCACTATATTTGTAAACGTCATTCACAGTTTTTCAATTCAGTTTCATAATTGTTCCACAAATGAACCCCTAACAGAAACACACATTTGCTTTATGCTTGTTCTTATTGATTTTTTTTAAAAAGTCACTTGTGCCTTAACTCATAGCGGCAGCCCTCTTTGATTTCAAACAACTTCTGGATTTGTTTGTTGAAGTTGGTTATTGTATACTTTATACATTATTTGTACTGTTTTAAGTTCGATTAGGTCATACAATTTAATAACAAAGTTGGTTTATTACTAGTGTGGGAAAAGTTCTGCTGTCCTGGGCTTTACGAGTGCATAAGAGAAGACGAAAAGGGAGAAATTATTACGCTAATACTGCAACATAATCGCAGAGCTGGCACGGATGTCGACTAAATGCTCTAATGCACGATATGCGTCGTTGCAGCAGCTGCAGTTTGACCACTGCTTAAAACGCGCGGGGCAATGGCGGAGTGGTACCGTCACTTGCCTTCGATGCATGTTGGCGTGGGTTCGCTACCCCGCCTCGAAGAGCCGCCTCGGAAACCAGGTTAGTGCGTATGAATGTGTGCGGGTTTCTACGGTTGCCCTGAACTGCGAAATGCAAAAACTCAAAAGTGAACACATCTGCAAACCATCAAACACGAAACAACACAAATGAAACACAAGAGCAAAGAAAACACAACAACAAAATGCCAAAACAAAATGCCAATACAAAATGCCAATGCAAAACAAAACAAAAACAAAACAAAATGCCAAAACAAAACAAAACAAAATGCCAATACAAAATGCCAAAACAAAATACAAAAAAAAAATGCAAAAACAAAACCAAAAAAAAAAAAAAAAAAAGAGACAAACGAAATAATAAATCAAAATCAAAACCCCAAAAAAACAAAATAAAATAAAACATTTTATTTTTTTAAACGCAACGAAACAAAAAACTAAAATGTAATCGCAAATGCAAATCAAAAAACACGAACGCAAAAAATGAAACAAAACAACGAAAAGGTAATCACAAACACAAATAAAAAAAAAGGCAAACACAAAATACGAAAAAACCCCAACAATAAGTAATCGTAAACACAAAATCTAAATTAAACGGCTAACGCCAATATAAACTGTTTTTTTTATTTGTGTGTTACGATTACATTTTAGTTTTTTGTTTTGTTTCGTTTAAAAATTTGCTGTCGTGTTTCGTTTTTGTGTTTTTATTTATTTGGTTTGCAGTCATGTTCACTTTTTTTTGTTTTTGCGTTTTGCACTTTAGGGCCACCGTATGTTTGTGTGAATGAGTGCAAAAAAAAAATAATAGTCAAAAGGCGCCCTTGCAGTTGAATGCTGCCTGCCTGCCTGCCAAGGGTAGTTGTGCCAACGCGCACACGTAGTGCGCAACACGTCACTGCGCGTTCAACGTCTAGGGAAGGGCGCGAGATAGAAATCCAGGAGCGCGGACAGACAAGACAGGCGGGCGGGCGGGCGCGGAGCTTAGCATGCCTCTTTGCTAAACACTAGCAAAACACCACCAAGCCTGCAAACAAAACCAACATCTGACCGATTCATAAAGGCAGTGCGTCCCAAAAAACAATCGGATCATTTATCGCACATGTCGTGCGAAGTCAGCAGGACAAGCCGTCGGATCGTAAACAACTGAAAAACGGGGGGGGAAAAAAAATGTCCTGGTGGCCGCGCGGGTAAGATGACAATCGCAATCGTTGTTATTTATTTCAATTAATCGAGACTATTTATTTGATCTCCGGCTAACTTGACGTGTCGACATTATACATGAAGCATCTGATTGACGAACGTAATGCGTTGGATTATTCTGTAGATTATTTAACCTCATTGACTGCAGTGTCTGCCGCCTTTTCCGGCCGGACCAGCACGTAAAACAAGATCCAGCGTTGCACATTTCCTTCATTTTTTTCGGTGATTCATCTGCTGATTCACAGAATGCACAACTCCAACTCGTTGACAAGTAGTTGTGATTTAACAGTTAATGCGTGTTTCTGTATCTAAATGTAACCGATTGCCGGTGACATAAAAACCAAGATGTGTTTATTTCCATCTCTTCGCCTCGGCGTATGAATATTTTCCACTCCTTACTATCTTTCATTCTGTTTTTTTTTTTTTTTTTTGTTGGTGTTTGATTCGTTTGAACCGTTTCTTTGATGTTTTTAGATGTGGTTGGACAGATCAAGCCGTCAAGCCCGTTTTTTTAAAGGATGTTTTTCTTAAGTACTGAATATACAAATCTGTCATCTGGTGCTTTAACCCCAAATGTTGAATTAAACATGCTGTAATGCAAATTGTTTTAGTGCCCTAATGGTGGATGTATTTTTTTTGTTTTAACTTTGACATTGGGTTGTTGTTGTTGTTGTTTGTAAATATGCTGTTGATGTACAACACTGTTTCACTAAATTAAGCTCTATCAGTGTTTTTTTTTTTTTTTTTCAGTGAGGAGGGGGAGGATAACCAGCATCCTGACACTGATTCGGACGTGGCAGAGCAGAAAGATGGCGGCAAAGTGAAAGTAAAGTGGACACAAGAGGAGGTTAATCTGACACAACAACGTTCACACTCTTCGAATGCGTTCGCGTCGCCGCCTTGTTATAGAATTTAGGACTCTTTCGAGACTAAACATTCTCCATCGTCTGCACAGGATGACAAGCTAAAGGCGCTGGTTCAAAAACTGGGGCAGCACGATTGGAAAAACGTTGCCAGCCATGTGCCGGTGAGTTTGACAAAAACGTGTGGTTTTTAACGTCGCTTATGTTTTTTTTAATGTGTGCAAGGTTTTGCTGATATCTGAATTACTTTTGGCTCTTTCGTGTTTAGAATCACACCGAACACCAATGTCAGCACCGTTGGTTGAAGGTTTTGGATCCCGACCTAATTAAAGGCCCTTGGACAAAAGAAGAAGATGACAAGGTAAGCTGTCATCTGTTAGATCGGTTTTTGACAAAACAGATCATTGCTTTATATGTGACATGCCGTGCTTTTTGCAGGGATGTGATTTTTCCGCTAATTCGCGGAATTCCGCTTTTTTTATCTCCAAAAATAAAATGTTACAACTTTTTAAGTGGTAAAAAATCCGATTTCGTCTCTCGACAGCATTCCATTTTAGTGTTTCCGTAACAGAAATGAAACGGATCTTGCGATTGGCTGAAGTCTCCGTGTTGACCAATAAACGCGCTTGTTATAAAGGCATAGGAGTATGCCATTGTTCATTTCTCAGACGTTTTTGCCGGGCGTTTAAAGAAAGATGTCCGTGATCGAACGCAAAGATGCTCCGCGAGTTAAGGAAATTGACAAGATCGTAAAAAACAAGTTTCGATGGGACTGGTTAGAGAAGGATGTTGGAAAGAAGACTGTGACGAATTTGTTCAGTGACTTCATTCGGAAGATCGATCGTGCCGGGAAAGCGCTTTGCATTTGGTGCCGTGATACCGTTGACGATGGTGCGAGAGGTTTCAAAGCTCTTGAAAGTCACGCAAAGAGCAAAAAAACACGTGAAAGAACTCCAGTCAAGAACAACAAATTATTCCATCGCTGGAAGTTTCGGTGCCCAAACGAAAACTCCAAAACTTTACGGCCCCCATCCCTTATTGACATCACAATCGGAAGCGGTAATTGAGAGACGTGAACCTGCACCAGTTGCTGACAGAGTCGTGAATTTTGAGGTCGGTGGTAAACTTTTCTAATTAATCGAAATCAAATTTTCGAAAATATTATAACGTAATAAAAATGGCCATAAATATTTAACATGGTTAATCATTGACACAAACTCAAATGAATGCTGCATGTTTGCACTTTTCAGGTTTCAATATGTTGACTGTCTTGATGTATGCACTTACAGAGATGATCTTAGTCAATCCGAATGCATGATTGTGTTTTTACCAGACCTTGCTGCATGAGGTATTTTATGTTTTTGTTATGCATTATGTATTAAATTAAGAATGATTGATTAAATGATTTATTGCATGGTAAATATATATGATGATATTCTCAGTGATAGTTTTTAAAAGCAAAGGCAGTCCAATGTTTTTGAATGTGACTGATTTTGAGTTGACTAAAACTGCAATTTTATATGGGATAGTTCAATATACATTGAAAATGTATGCTGTTGTTTTGTCTATTTCTTTGTCATCTGAGTGCATTGAAAGTACTTAAAAACACGGAAAACCCATGAGCTCTGGACTTAGCTGAGTGCCCGCGGCCCTCAGACCCCCGGCTAAATTTTCAGATAATTTCACTTTGGTCAAATCACATCCCTGTTTTTGTGTTCCGTCAGGTCATTGAGCTTGTCAACCTCCACGGGAACAAACAATGGGCGGTGGTGGCCAAGCACCTGAAGGGAAGGCTCGGCAAGCAGTGCAGAGAGCGCTGGCACAACCACTTGAACCCCTGCGTGAAGAAGTCCTCGTGGACGGCCGAGGAGGACCTCGTCATCTACAAGGCTCACTGCGTCCTCGGAAATCGCTGGGCCGAGATTGCAAAGCTGCTGCCCGGAAGGTAAAACTTTTGAGCTGCGGTCGACGGTTGGAAAAATGGTCGCAGCTTTTGACGCGTTCCTGCGGAAACGATTTCAAACAGGACCGACAACGCCGTGAAGAATCACTGGAACTCAACCATCAAGCGCAAACTAGAAATGGGCTTCTACTCCGGAGAGGATTTTACGCCGAGTGAGCTTGAAGAGCTGCTGGCCCAAGTGAAAGATGTGCAGGTGGGGGGGGGGGGGGGCGTTTTCCCAAATGATCACCCGTGTTCAATGTAATGACTACATTTATTATTATTATTATTATACATTTTGTGTTCAATATATACTCTACAGATGCCCAATTGCGCTCAGGATCACGCTGACGTGAATTCGGAGCACGAAACAAACACGCCAGTAAGCAGCTATTCGTACATTTTTATGTAAATTCTCAAGTCAACCCTGCTGTATATTAACAGCAATAATCAACACAATTTATTCATTCCTAAATATGTCTATATCGTCACACGTTGCAGGAAACGTCCGATTTAACCGGCGTCAGTGGCACCGACGAGGCAGGCCCTTCCCGGGTCGCGCCCTCTCCGAAGGACAGTTCAAGTCCTCTGTCAGAAGCCGACAGCACGTTAGAGATGAATCCCACACACTGGGTTGTGGACGACTCTGGGTTTCTTTCCCCCACGGGACCAGCATTGAGGGAGGTCATGGACATGGTGGACGGGGTAGGACATTTCAGAACAAGCAATATCCGAGCAGAGCGCCACAATTTAACACTATGCCAAATAATACAGTATCAATCCAGGGCAATGGTTCTTAACCTGGGTTCGGTTGAACCCCACGGCTTCGGGGGGGGGAGGTCAAGACAACCCCGACTCAAATGATTCGTGATGATACGCCCTGCTTAGCTATCATTGGCTGCAGGTGATCACACAACATGTGCTGCAGGGAATTTGGCGCGCGTCGTGTAATTTCTTTATTCTGCTTATAGTATGTTAATCAAAAGAAAGTTAAGAGGTCGGACGAATTTGTGCAATATGAATTTGCGTGTATGGCATTCCACAGGGTTCAATTCTGGGGCCTCTGCTGTTTTCATGTTACCTTCATACTGAGTTCCATCTTAACCCATTCACTGCCATTGACGGCTATAGACATAAAATTTATTTTTTTTTTTAAATTTCTAGTAATTTAACACTTTTTCCCCTTTGGGTAACAAGAGTATGATAAACTAGAATGTTTTATTTTATTTTATATTTAGAACAGATCTAAAATTTATGATTAATCGTGAGTTAACAATTTAAGTCATGTGATTACAATAAAAAAATATATATATAAAAAATTAGGGGCGTCAGGTGATTAAAATTTCTAATCGTAATTAATTGCATGACTTCACTAGTTAACAAGCGATTAATCACAAATTTTATATCTGTTCTAAATGTACAAAAGCAATTATAGGTTTTTATACTCTTGTTAACAAAAATGGGAAAAAAATGTTAAACTAATAGAAATAGTTCAAATGATTTTTTGACGTCTAATGCTGTCAATGGCAATGAACGAGTTAACGAAATGACATTGAAAATGCGTCGTTTATATGTAGCAAGCAACAACTTGTGACTTTTGCACAGTGTGATCCTGTCCATAAATGTTTTTAATGCCAAATTGTACGTGGCGGCAGGACCTGGATGGCTGGTGTAACCTGGCCGCATTCGACTTGCCCGTAGACAGCCCAAGCCCGGAGCGCCACCAGTTCCGCCTGGAAGGCAGCGCCCTGCAGGAGTTAAGCAAAGGCAGCAAAGGAGAACTCATCCCCATCTCCCCCGGCGGGGTCACGCCTCCATCCATCCTCAGCCACCGAAGTCGGAAACACTTGTCCCCCGATGCCAACGGCCTAAAGACGCCGAAGAGCACGCCCGTCAAGATATTGCCCTTCTCGCCCTCTCAAGTAAGTCATCTTCCTCTGGCCACGCTGTCCGCGCGGCGGTGGGAAGGTCAACATCTCTTCATGCATGTCTAAAATGTTGCCCCAGTTCCTGAACATGTGGACGAAGCAGGACACCCATGATCTGGAGAACCCGTCGCTCACGTCCACCCCAGTGTGCAGCCAGAAAGCCATCGTTACCACACCCCTGCAGAGGGACAAGACGCCCATCAATCTAAAGGAAAACTCGGTGTAAGTGCTCAGATCTGACGACCTCCGCTGAGCTGGTTTTTTTGCGTGTGTGCGTGCGTGTACATTTCAGTGTCAAGCGCTCACTGTTTGTCTTTTGTGTAGATTTGTCACACCCAACCACAAGTCCGAGCTGGGCCTGACGCCGCGCACTCCAACTCCATTCAAAAACGCCATGGAGAAATACGGCCCTCTGCAACCTCTGGTGAGATCATGTCCGTGGGCGGCGCCAATTTAAACGGAAAAACTCTGAAGTCTGAAAAAATATCCACAATAGTTCTCAGTGTCGCAGCTTTTTTTCTTTTCCTTTTTTTACGTCTTACAGGCATCAAATTCAAAATGAGTGAATATGTGTTTAAAAAAGCAATAACAATAAAGTTGATCAGTTTGAACATTAAAAAAGTGTTCTTTGTAGTGTATTGAATTGAATATAGGTTAAAACGATCTGCAAATCATTTTATTCTGTTTATATTTACTTTTTACACAATGTCCAAACTTCATTGGAATATATATTTTGTATTCCTATTTTTGACTTTTCAGTGTAAAAGCTGAAAACAGTAGCAGGCACGTGGGCAGACGAAATACTTATTTTGAGGATAGTTTAGGAATAGGACCCCCGTGAGCACCACTTAAGAGTGTTTTGTTTACAAACCGCTAAAAACTGGCCTGGCCTTAACGTGTTGCACGCTATCTTCTTGTTTTCTGCTGTCTCAGCCTCAGACGCCGAACCTTGAGGATGACATTAATGAAGTGATCCTCCGAGATGTGGGCATTGACTTGGTGGGTGATCGGTCAGCTGTTCCTCATCCAAGACGCAAAGCAGCGGTAACGTTGACGCTTTTCTTCTCAATCTCAATCATGTATGGACCACTCTTGGATTTTTTTATGTGAGTTTGTTAAGAGAGCCGAATGCAATATTCATTATACAGTTGGGGGGGGGGGGGGGGGTCCTTTGTCGCATTCCGACTCATGTTAAATGGGAGTCATCACACACCTGCCAACTTCTAGTGCCTTGACTTAACCCGAGTAAAGTTCAGGTGTTGTAATGGCTGCTTGTAATTTAAAAGTATATATTTTTTTTTTTGCTTTGCTTTCCCACAGAAGTGTGAACGTTTTTAAACCCCTCCAGTTCCAGCTGAGGAAAAACAGCCTAAACATCATTCAGTGTTTTTTTTTTTTTTACACAAAACTAAGGATTCTGTTTCAAAAATGTCAGCTAAAGCTACTAGAACAGCTGAACTTTATTTCAGCAATCTATGACTTTTGAAAGGCTTTTTCTTTCTTTCTTTCTTTTTTTTTTTTTTTTTTTTTTTACAAGGCTTCGTTTTTTTTTTTTTAAAGACATCCTAACCCAGGCAGAAAACGTAATTATCATTTGAACTTGCTTGATTTGATTTTGTTCCCAGCATCGCCCTCCTATGAAGAAAGTCCGCAAGTCATTGGCACTGGATGACTGCCAAGTGATGCCCAAGTCCAAACGCAAATCTAAGACCGAAACCAAAATTTGCATCAAGGTGACCGCTCGCTTCAAAAAATGTGCCCAATTACCCTGCCTGCGTTTCACTTTGACATCAGTATACTTGATTAGTTTTTGTTGCCCTTGCTTGCAGGAAGAACCTCCGACGATTGATATCAGCTCTTCGTTTTCTCGCCAAAGCCATGAAAATATTTTGGATCAGGGATTCCTTCTTGGACCAAGTGACAGCGCTATTTTTCCCACGGTGGTGCCCCCAGTTCCGGCAAGTTCCGTCTTCAGATTTCTTCTTTTTTTTTTTTTTTTTTTTTCTTCACTGGAAAAGTATCTGAAGTAAGCCTTAACGCTTTTGCCATCATTTTCTTTCTCTCAAGATGTCGAAAGAATGGGAGGCAGTTGCGTGCGGGCAAACTGAAGATCAGCTCATCATGACGGAGAAAGCAAGGCGCTTCCTGCGCGCCTTCAAGTCACGCACTCCAAACAGAGCTCTGGTGTTGTCCTGAGACTACTTGCACCTTTGTACCAAGTTGTTACACAAACACAACAGAATGTTCTGTTGTTTGCTTTTGTACCATTGTGAAGAAAAGTACTGTATGCGCCTTGTAAATGTTATAACATATTGCAACAACTTATTTAGTAGTCAACATGTTTTAAAGTATAGCTTAAATTGTAAACTTCTGCAGGGAAACAATGACATGTAAATGCTTCTAGATTTTTGTCTAATTCCAAAAGCCACTTTTTAAGGCCTGGAACCAATATAACGGCATACTTCGTCAAAAAATGGCAGTGCAGTATTTTAAGTAACATCTTAAATAGTTGAACGTTCCAACAAAGAAGATCATGTCTGAATACTTTTGCAATCAATGAAAATAATTTAAAATCGCATACGTGTGCACGTGTCTGTATTTTATTCTATTCACTTGTGCAAACTGGTTACGGTACAAAGGTGAGAGCCATCGCCACTCACTGATGTTGTGAAAGTGGGCGTGGCTGTTGGGGTCTGAATGATTGCACTGCAAAAAATTGCAATCTATTCTTGACTTTATAGTCGTAAATCTAGCCAAGTCTGTGAGCTTGTGTTGAGAATAATATATATACTATTGCAAGAGCAGAGTTCGTAAGATGATTAATATTGTTTCAAGGTTATTTGTTTTTATTTCTTAGTTGATAAAGCCTAAAATAATAATAATATGTGCATTATTTGCTAAATTACTTTCATAGGGTCTCTTTATGCCACAGTTGATTTTTTTCAGACGATTTTTAGCCATAAAAAAACTTGTTCTAAAACCTAATGTAAATGACAAGTGGTACACTTGGACCTTGGTCCCATTATTGTAGTTTATACAAACATGTACCAGCGTCAACACATTGATTTACAAAGCTGTAATAAAAGTGTAAAATGATATGTGATTCTAAATGACTCCTTACTGCAACACAATAGCAGATGACAAGTAATGTTATTACATCATCCTTGTCACGTTTAAAGTGCTATTATATCATCAAAGTTATTTACAACATTAATACTGCTTTTGAAACTGGATAATATGATCAGATTTTCAGCATCTCAATTCAGTCAGAATAATACAATGAACAGTCAAAAAACTCAAAAGACAGGCATTGTCTCATTTTGACAACTGGTGATTATTAGAGACCTGTCATTCATGTGCTTATCCCCATTGAGGGAATTTTGCAAAAATAATAAGGTTAACTAAATTAAATTGTGTGCGGATACTCTCATATTTAAAATAAAATAAAAATAACATGCTTCCGAAGAAAATAGGGGGAAATTATGATCTATAATTAATTGTGTCAATTTGATTTTTTTTGTGCACTAACAAGAACAGACTAAATTAACTATTTCGTTTCTTAATTCACCCAAAAACTACAACTGGATGGATATATTGTTTGGATCAAATCTATGTATCATGTTTTCATTATTCCCGCAATTCTTAAGAATGTTTAAAAAAGAAAAATAATCCATTATTGTGAAAACACAAACCGGATATTACTTTCTCCTTTGACAGGTCGAGTAATGCACCGGAAGTAATCGTCCGTTTTGGTGACGCTGCATTCGACTGCCAGACATGAAACTGTTAAGTGAGTGAATGAATCGTTGTTTTAGCATACACAATTTGAAGCAGTTTTAAAATATATTCAATGTTTATTCTGTTAGCCATCTGATAAGGTGTTGCATTGCGCTGAATATATGTGAAAGTAGCTCACGGCCTCTGTGTCAAAAGTACCGCTGCTTGCTGTCGTTAGCTAGCTTTGGCTTTGTAGCGAACGCCTGCAATGAAAGCGCGACAAAATGAAACGCACCGTTGTGTCTATGAATCGAGAACTGTAGCGATCAAGGCTAACAAAAATACATAACAAACGCGGTAGAGGGGTCAACTTTGATTTTTGTCTGTTCACAGGGCTTCTCGGGTTGCTCCTCCTCAGCCTGGCTCGGATTGGAGCCCAGACGCTCACGCCAGGTCACTATCTTTCCCTCTCCGATATTGCTCGACTTCAAAATCAACTGAGCCAACCCATCTCAGACCTGGAGTCGGCCTACTACTCTGTCGTGGGCCTCACCAAACTTGGAGCCAATGTTCCTGAGCACAAGGCACGTTTTATCCTAAAAGATTGGCCACGTCTTGGACGTTGTATTGAGGTTTGCCTTAATTGAAATTAATGAATGAATTGCAAATTTTTAGGCAGTATGCGAGTTCCTGAAATCGCAGCTTGATCCCACTAGTGTCGACTCAGTCTTCTTCGCTGCGGAGACCAGCCGAGCCTTATCCGGATGTGAGGTATGAACGAGCACATCCACCCTGGTCTTATAATTTCACATATGCCTTGAAGATGTCAAACACATAGTGATGGGGAATTTTGTACCTTTTTTCTAGAGACAGATTTGGCTCTGCCTCCATCCTGTTGTTGCTTCCAATTAATTGATTTAGTTAATTCACATACTGAAAGTGCTAAAAAAAAATCATCAGTTATATTTGAGGTTGTTTGTGGAGGCTGCTTGATAGAAAATTTTAATTTTGCGCAAACTAAAAAACCCATTTCACTAATGTGGTGACAATTAAAAGGCAGTGAAAGTCTGGTCATTTTCAATGTCGGGAAATTGATTAAATAATGTAAACCTAAAGGTTACCTAACCCTTGAAAGCACTAATAACCTCAGTCGGTTTACCATTTTCTGTCATTGCTTAGATCACTGTGTCCAATGAAACCCGAGACATCCTTATGGCTGCTGTCAGCGAAGATTCCACCATGACTCAAATTCACCGGGCCGTGAGCGCGCTGAGCTCCCTGGGGCTTCCTCTGACCTCTCAGGAGGTCGTCAGTGCGCTCACAGCTCGCATCAACAAGGATGACAATGTCATGTCGTAAGTTGTGTTGGGAAATGGAGTCTTTTGTGCGTGAGTGTTTTTTTTGGATCTGATGAATATCTTTTTGGACAGCATTACCTTAGCTCTGCAAACAGCCACCCGCCTTTCCCAGCAGGCAGAACTTGGAGGAATACTTGAGGAAATTGAGGTGAGGACTTTGACATCCACTAGGTGGGGCTATGGTGCTTATCTTTGGCAACAAGCCACATGAGCTGTTTTTTTTTTTTTTTGTTTTTTTTTACTCTCAGGATCTGACGGCACGTTTAGATGATCTTGGTGGCATCTTCCTCCATTTTGAAGAAGGACTGGAGGCCACTGCCACGTTTGTTACTGCTGCGTATGCCTTGTCAGATCATGTGGATGTAGAGCCGCCTCTCAAACAGGTTGGATTATATGTTGTATGTCATTGCCAATCTGTGGGCGAACGTGGGCCGTTTTTTTTTTTTTTAAATGGACAGATGTGCGAGGTCAATGAGTTAAAATACAAATGTATAAAATAGTTAAATATTTTTTTGTTTTAAAAACACTTGGCCATACTTAATTATCCAATTATGTGACAAAATATATAAATTATTGCAAAATCTATGTAACATATTTTTTCCAATTGTGTTTACAATAACTCAACTAATCAATTGCTTAACTCATTCACTCCCAGCCATTTTAACCCCCTTCACTCCTGGCTGTTTTACTGGATTTTGACTGATTTTCCAGGCCCGCAGAATATTGTGTTCTATTGCTATAAAACATGGAAACTACCAAAAGAAGATTAGAGTCTCTTCTTTCATCAGGAAAAAAAAAAGTATATTTCTATCTATTTTGCAGCAATTAGCATTAGAATATAGCTAAGTTTCATCATTATTCTCAAATCTGTTCCAAACATTGAGGAAGAGAGTTTTTCGCAACGTGGCCCTGGTTGATCTCTTATACTCTGCTTCCACCTGCTGGCCGTTTTTGTAACAACTACCATTGCTTCAAGAATTCTCTTCAGTTTAGAGACTGCATCCAAGCCTTCTGTATGCTCTAGCATAAAAAAAACACTTTGTAACCATGGCAATATTTAAAATAGACCGTATTTACACTGTATATGTTTTTGGGAGCAAATGAGCTAAAATAATTGAACAAGATTTGAATAAAAATGTGAATTTATTTTGTAGAAAAATTAAATATGACTGATCTCCTGCCAATGTAAATGTGTTCTTTCCACAGGACCAAGTCATTCAGCTGGTGAACTCCATTTTCAGCAAGAAGTCCTGGGACTCTCTGGCCGAGGCCTTCAGCGTGGCAGGCGCCGCCGCTACCCTCGCCAACAACCGTTTTCATGTTCCGGTGGTCGTCAACACGCATGGCCCGCCCACTGTGTCGCACAGCCAGCCAACCCTGCAGGTATAAATGTGGGATGGACGCCATGGCAGTATTTGTATGTGCGTTCCGTTGAATGAGCTCAAGTCATCGCGTTTGTCGCTCTCACAACGCAGATCCTCGTTACTGACGTCATGTCTCAGCCTCTGGCCTCAGCCAACGTGCAAGTGGAAAGTGCGTATGCGGTGGCCTCCAAGAGCGTCATTCTTGGACAATCGCCGTTCACGCTTAATGAGTAGGTGTCAAAAAAGAGTTATCGGTTTTACGTGCATGGTTGTGTTTTATTTAGTGGTGTCAAAATCAGTGCGTTCATTTTCATTTCCTTTACTGCCGCTCGTTTTTTTTTGGATGCGCGATTAATGACCACCCCTTACTTTGAAAGCCTGTATTGGGGGAATTCCAGTTGCCATGCAGCAGTCATGTCCACGTCAAAATTTAGCAGCAATACATTTAATAATAATGCATATATCTGTGGAGATTGGGGTCAAGTTGTTTTTTACTATTTTAAAAATGTGCAGAATTTTACAAGTTACTTTATGTTAAAGATTAGATAGCTCTTAATATGAAAAGAAAAATGCACTGAGCTGTCACCATCTTACAAATGCAATGATGCCATCTAGTGGCAGAAAAATTACCAACACAAATCAATTTCGCACTGGCTTTTTACAGTACGTCTTTCTAATTCTAACTTAATTTAATGAATTTTTATGAAATGACTAAAAGATGCAGCCGTATTTCTATTTAGGAGTATGAAACTTCGGAACATTTGTTTTATTGTACATTTAGAACAGATATAAAATATCAGATTAATCGTGAGTTCACTATTGAAGTCATGCGATTAATTTCATTTTTTTTTAATTAATCGCCTGACACCTAGATTTATTTCATTTATTTATTGGATGTGCTTTAGTTTTGACGGTGAAGATGTTATGTAAAAATGAATATTTCCTGCTTTTCAGTGGCGTCTTTGAACTGAACTTCATGTCCCAGCAACCAGCCAGTGGATATTACCAGTTCACGGTTTCTGTGACCGGTGATAGTCGCTTGATTGCCAATCATGTTGAGGTGAGATTCAATTTATGTATTTTAATTAAGGGTGAAAAGGGTCCAAAAAAAGCATCTTTGGTTTCGTGCCATAAGGCTTCTTTTTTTTTTTTCTCTCTCAAGGTTTTCTCATTTTTATTTGATGTTTCGTTTTTTGCCGTTGGTTTCCTCGTTTTCGGTTAAGACACTTTCAATGACTTGTTACCAGTGGAAGCAAAGTCCAGAGTGAGGAGGAAAAGCGAGCATCTGTAAAGACGTTAGAAGTGCATTTTTCATAACGGTCCTCTTTTCAAATCTACCAACAATCTTTTTTGTATGGCTCTAATAGTACTTGGCCTAAGCCCTCATTTGATGCATCAATCAATCAATCAATCGATTTAACTTGATGCCGTTGACGTGTAGCTCAAAGTGAAAGTGTCGACGGAGGTGGCCATTACCAACATGGACCTCTCCGTGGTGGATAAGGACCAGAGCATCGGCACAAAGACGAGCAGGTGAGAAATGGAAGACGGCGACGCCTTTTTGCCTTCCGCTCGGGAGTGACTGACTCGATGTTGTTTTCAAATGGCGCAGAGTCGAGTATCCTTCCAAAGCCAAGAGCTCATTCACAGCTGATAGCCACCAGAACTTTGCCATGGCCTTCCAGCTGGTTGATGTCAACACTGGAGTTGAACTTCTGCCTCACCAGGTGTGGAATCGACGCAGGGCGTGAGCATCCCCCCCCCCCCCCCCCCCGAAAGTGCCTAACGTTTTGCTCCGTTTTTCTCTCACAGACTTTCGTCCGGCTGCACAATCAGAAAACTGGCCAAGAGGTTGTTTTTGTTGCCGAGCCCGATACCAAGGGCCTGTACAAGTTTGAGTTGGACGCAGCGGAGCGCAAAACGGAGTTTGCCCTTATCTCCGGCGTATATTCCCTCGATCTCATGGTTGGGGATGCCACGCTGGAGAACCCCATCTTGTGGAATGTGGTGAGTGTCGCCGTCGCCGTCGCCGCCGTCGTCGCCGTCGTTGTACGGTAAATCTCGTCTTCCGCATCGTGCCCGACGTAACGTTCGCCGTTCGTCTGTTCGCAGGCGGATGTTGTGCTGAGGTTTGCCGATGAGGAAGCCCCGGCGACCATTCAACCCAAAACTCTTTACGTCCCCAAACCAGATATCCAAGTAAAACATCCACTTGAATAATTGTGTTGTATTTTCTGGGTGAAATCCGCCATTTTAAATGCTCGTCTGCCTGTTGCAGCATTTGTTCAGGGAACCAGAGAAGAAGCCTCCAACGGTTGTTTCCAACGCATTCACTGCACTCGTCCTGTCTCCCCTCCTGCTTCTGCTCATCCTGGTAGCAATGCACTCGTATCGTATTTTGATGGCGGTCACGATATGGAAAATGTTGCAATGAGCCAAGTTACTTTTACATTTAGAAAAAACTGCTTACCAGTTCTTTGAATCATGAATAAAATGAAGGTTAATTAGAAGAATACTTTCTCAATTTGAATATCGAGCCCGATTTGATCTTTATCCCAGAATTGAAAGTTTTCAGTTGAGCCAATAAGGCCTTGTTATATTTCCCACTGCTTTTGTTTGCTTTTCCATATGACAAGATTTTGACACATTTTTTGTTTCTGCTCTTCATTGCAGTGGATTAAGCTCGGGGCAAACATTTCCAACTTTAGCTTTTCTCCCAGCACCCTGCTCTTCCATGTCGGACATGCAGGTTGGTCTCTCTTTCGAAACGGTACCCAAAGTTTGCTGTTTGGTTGAAGCGCGACAGTCACGGGTCCGTGATGATGCTGTCGAATTGCTGTGCAAATCTTAGCAAATCCAAAAGTGTCTCCTTTTTTTTTAATAGTGATGTATTGAAATGAAAATTGTTTTTAGTTTGGAACCGAGGCTGATAAAAAACATGAGTACCTTAAAAACCTCAACTAAATATTCCTCCTCTGGATCATTTTCTGCATTTTTCCAAATGTAAGTTGCAAAGGTGGTCCTTCTGTAGGGATGTTTGCTAACGGGTTAGCCTGCAGCATGCTCGCTTTAAAAGTTTGTGCGTTTCAGTGACGAAAGTCTTTTGGCTAGTGATGGGAAAATTAAGTTTCGTGAAGCACTTGCGATACATATGTATTTTGTTTACTCCTCTAGATGGTGCGCTTGGTTCAAAGCAAGGCTTAGCAATATTCCGTTTTTGTTGATTATAGTGGCAGTGTTTGGTAGTGTTTTGCCTTGAATGAAGACCACATTTCCCATGAGGACCAGCCCATAGCGTGGTGAAATCCTCATCTCCCGGTAGTCAGGAATTAAAATTTTTTTTGCCGTGGCTGTGTGAAGGATGAGGTAGTTCATCTGTTTTATGTTTTTTTTCTCTATACAGCATGTTAAAGGGCTGCCGACGTAGGGTTTTACTTCTTTATTTTCAACACGCAAACGGCTGCGCTCCCTCCCTTCCCGCGATGCATTCACAAGCACTTTGTAAAGACGAAAGCACACGACACAACGGGGTCAGTGTGAAAGGGCGAACTACCAAGCTCATGGCTATTGATTACTACCACGCACGTTTCCAATAGCTAACATTGATTGATTGATTGATTGATTACTTTGTATCAGGGACAGTACATATTAATAAACATTCCTGTAAATATGCCAGAATTAGCCAAAAGCCAATTTTTCATCTGCAGTCCCGAGACAGATGTAAATGCCACCCTAGTAAGATACAAATAAATTGCACAACGATAATAGTCCCGTAAAAAAAAAAAAAAAGTGAAAATGACATTTTCTTAACAAAAGCAATACATTTACAAAAATGTACATTAAAAGCAACAAGAGATAAACAAATACAGGAAGCAATAGTGTTGACATTTCTGATGATCAATGAACAGTTTTTTATTTTATTTTTTAGTTTGAGCTTAAATGTAATGTATGTGCATCAGCATAATGATTTTGATGTGAGCATGGAAAGCGACCGACTCGTCCAGTCGGAAAAGAGCCGAGGCCCGCAAAGGCAGCGTCGCTTGGAAAAAAACCCTCGTCTTTGAACGCACGCCAGCGATGGAATGGCCAATATTAGTCCTTTACTGTGCTTTTATCCAGGTAGGGTCCTTTATTTTTTTTATTTTTTATTTTTTTTGTCTCCCCAGAAAAATAAATAAATCATTTCTTAGTTAGTTGTTCAGCTTCTCCTTGATAACAGTAATTGCGTTCACCACGCTCGACTCGACTTCCGTCTTCGTTATGAATGGTGGGAAACGTGTGCCGTAAAACCGTCTGCGTGTTTGTACGGTCGTTTTTTTGTGTGTGTCCCCGCCATCGTCCTCAGAAGTTGTTTAGTGCAAGTAAAAAGGATACAGACCCTCGCAGGTTTCATCAATCGAGCTGTAAGTCAATGTTTCATCGGCAGAATTAAGAAAACACGAGTTGACGGTTCAAATCTTATTTGGCGTTGCTTTCAAAATGAAGATTAGTGCGATGGAAATTGCTTACGTTTCAAGCGCGCCATCTAGCGGAGTCTCAAAATATCACAAATGCTTCATTTGTCCATCGCTACTTTTTGATGATATTTTTAACCTAAACATGCATGAAGCGTTTTATTGTCTGCGTGAATGATGTAACGTAGCGTCGTTTTCCTGTGTTTTATCGTTCTCAAACCTTTTTGCAATTGATTTCTTCCGCAGCTGTGCTGGGCCTGATGTACGTCTACTGGACCCACCTGAACATGTTCCAGACACTTAAGTACCTGGCAGTCATAGGTGCTGTCACATTCCTGGCCGGGAACCGCATGCTGGCACAGAAAGCAGTGAAGAGGTAAATGCGTCGGAGGGCGCGCACAAGGGAACTTCCTTGTCCTTCGTACCGGCGCACAGCGTAGTCGGAGGCCTTCGCGTGTAAATTGTTTCAGTTTTTCGAGGGCTCTTGATAGTTCTTCGAAAATTGCTGTCCTTGTGTCTTGGCACAGGGCGGCACGGTGGCTGACTGGTTAGCACGTCCGCCTCCCAGTGCAAAGGTTGTGAGATCAAGTCCGGGCTTCGGCCTTCCTGGGTGGAGTTTGCATGTTCTCCCCGTGCTTGCGTGGGTTTTCTCCGGGTACTCCGGTTTCCTCCCACATTCCAAAAACATGCATGGCAGGTGAATTGGACACTCCAAATTGTCCATAGGTGTGATTGTGAGTATGGTTGTTCGTCTCTGTGTGCCCTGCGATTGGCTGGCAACCAGTTCAGGGTGTACCCCGCCTACTGCCCGAAGCCAGCTGGGATAGGCTCCAGCAACCCCCGCGACCCTTGTGAGGACAAGCGGTACAGAAAATGGATGGATGGATGGATGGTGTCTTGGCACGCAAAATTCGATATCAGTGCACACCTGAGCCCGTCAAGTATCTGATTGAGCAATTTATCACTAGTTTTTGTTTAATTTTTTTGTAATTACATATATATTTATTTATTTATTTATCACTTGCCCACTGCCTGAATGTTTCTTTTGCTTCACTTCTTTCCCTTTTTTTTTTTTTAATTATTTTTCTGCAAGTAGGCAACTTAAACTAATGAGGTCTCGCTGCCGTGCGACTTTCTCGTCGCCGCCGTCGTCGTCTTCGTCTCCTTTATCCACATGCCGCTGTCTCTTTACTCCTCTTGCAGGATTGCCGCTGAGCAAAGTAGTAGGTTGGCAAAGTATCGGAGCCTCCGATAAAGCGGCCGTTTTTGTAACAAACGAGCCGGTTGCGCTCCCAGGCTCAAGTAAGGGCTTCCACGTGCTTTTGTGTCACGGCTGGCAGCATGCGTGGCTGTGCGGTGCCCCCCCCCCCCCCCCCCCGCTCACTCATCCTAACTTGCTGGTTTGCCTTCTTGCACTGATCACGCCATGAACATGACAAGTACTCGATAGCCATGTCCATGCTGCATTGTTCCCCATTCATTGATTTACCTCTGCCTTTTTTAAGGTTGGTGTGTTGTGAGCCAAAGTCATCAGCATTGTTCGCATCATTGATTTTTTTGTTTTTTGTTCTGCTGTGTATTTAAATGCATGTCCAGCCTTGTCACATTTTTGCTTTTAATGATTATTATTATTATTTTTTTTTTTTTATCAAAGCCAGTAATATAAACGTGTTTTTTTTTTCTTCTTTTCTACAGAACTGAGAAAAAATGATCTAAATACATGAAACGAAGACACTGAAGGAGCACGTTTCCCCCCCCCATCCCTTGGAGTCGATCACCGAAACATCCCATCACACTTTGGAACAGTTGAAAAATGTGTTGCTGAATGAAAGGAAATTGAGGAAGCGTAAAAACGTCTTTTGCGACTGCTCCGCTGTGTTGCAACGCTGTTGATCATTGCACTTCATCTTCCTGTGAGATTATTTTTTATTTGTTGTACAACATGCAAATGTTGTCGGTGTGCTCTGATTTTATTTTTGTGGTTTCTTGGTGGAGTGTTTTTTTTTGTTTTGTTTTTTTTGTACATCCTCTCAGTCCAGTTGCAGCGCGTCGGGATTCTTGTCAACTTGAAACTGTACCAACAGCGCGTTTCCTTTTTGATACAAATTTGAATCCCCAAGATGAATTGTTCATCTCACAATTTGAGCACACGGTTGGTCTTTCTAAGAAATAAAGAAATGGAGGTGAATTAAGTTCTGTCTTGACTTCATTCAAATGTTGCTTTGTTACCCGGATCTGGGAAACATACGTTTGGTTATGTTCAGGAAAATTTTTTAAAAGTATAAAAACGATTACATCTCAGAAGAATGTTCAATAATTTAGAAGAAGGGGAAGGTTTACTGAATGAAAGACTTGTCAATCCAAATTTTGTCATTGTGATTTTTTGGGGGGGGCAGTAAGGACATCAAATTCATTAATTTTATCCAAAGTGGATTTTTTTCCCCCTCCAATTTTAGGCAAGTGGTCGCCATCCATTCGCGAAGCGTTTTACCGATCATCATATTCTATAGCACTTACTCGGGCGCTTGTCAGTAATGGACCTTTAAAATCGTCATCACTTTGGCCTATTGCGCCCCCTGTCTGTTGGCTCCACTGCTCCTCTGGAGTTTAACTTTATGAATCAAGCTTTAAAGCGTATTGCATCTATGTCCACTAGATGGCGATGAAGACACAACACTACCTTTCTAGGGTTGTTAGAGGAAAGGCTGATTGCATTATATTTTGTATCTACCTTCAATGGATAAAGGACAAACTGACTTATATTATTAGAGAGAGGGCATAAATTGTGAACGACGACAGCATCCTCTGAGAAGTTCAGGTGAGCTTAGACTTTAGTACAGTCCACCCGTCCGTTTCTTTTGCACAGAATGAGATTTAAAAGAACGTGTATTGCATCATCGCACCGCTGTGAATAATTTCCACATGTTGTGGATGTTTGCCAAAAGGTCTTATTTGATCTGGACAAAAAGTTTCCAACTCACCTGTTGCATAACTTGCTGGAACATTTGTCTTTGTCTCGTCAAATGTTACATCGGTAGGAAGCACGCCCATCCATCTTGGTTATTGTTTTTTTTTTTTTTTATGTCAAGTTAATCTTTTGAAGTTGGAAATATAATTTGCAACTTCTGCTTTTCTAGGAACACCAATTAACTTGGCAACCACATGATGGAGGAGTAGTAAGCAACAAGTCCACACACCTGGTTCATCAGGTGGACTACACTGTACTGGTGTCCAGTAGGGTATTATAGTTTTGGAATTTTTCATTTTAGTTACTTTTTATTTCGTTTTGAGTTTTGTTTTTTAACTTATTCACTGCCATTGATGGCTAAAGACGTCAAAAATTCATTTGAACTATTTCTATTAGTTTAACATTATTCCCACTTTTGTTAAGAGTATGAAAACCTAGATTTTTTTTCTTATTGTATTAGAACAGATATAAAATTTGTGTTTAATCATGAGTTAACTCGCGATGAATTACGTATAAAAATTTTAATTGCCTGGCGCCCCTAATTTTTAAGAATATTTTCTTAAAAAAAAAAAAACAATTATTAAAAGTTAAACAAAAAATGTATTTAAAAAAGAAAAAAAGAAAAGGTTATTTAAAAATTAGGGGAATCAGGTGATTACAATTTTAATCGTAATTAATCGCATGACTTCACAGTTAACTCACAATTAATCACAAATGTTATATCTGTTCTAAATGTACCCCCCAAAAAAATCTAGTTTTTCATACTCTTGTGAACAAAAATGGGGAAAAAAAAGTTAAACTAAGAGAAATCGTTAAAAAGATTTTTTTTTAAAGTCTATAGCTGTCAATGGCAGTGAATGAGTTACATTTAGTTCATTTTAATTAGTTTTCAGGGTGGTTCTGTTAGTTTGTATTAGTTTTAGTTATTTCATAAATGCTTAGTTTTAGTTCGTTTCAGTATTAGTTTTAGTTTTTTTAAATATTTTTTTTAGGTGTGTATTACTTGTGCGCAATATTAAAAAAAAAAACATGGGAGCAATGTCACCTGAAGGTGCTTTTCTATTGGCTTCTGTGTGACACTTTCAAATGTCCTTTCATGTCCGGTTAATATCAAAATAAATCGAAAACATAAAATGTCGTTTCAGCTAGTTTTCGTTTAAAAAAAAAAAAGAAGCATTTTTTCGTTTTGATTTTATTTTCATTAACGAAATTGTTTTTTGAAATGTCGTTTTTTCGTTAGTTTTAGTTAACTAAAATAACCTTGGTGTCCGGTCAATCAACCATTCGTATTCACACTGTCGCTAAGTGGAAAACGAATCTGCCAGCACGGAACGCGAGTGAATCTGCCCAAGTTCTGTGAAAAGTTTCACATCATCAAACAGTTTTTCAAAGATTGTCAACCAAGTCAAGATGCGTCTCTCTGTTTTCAGAAGAGAATCTAAAGACTTGCTAGCTGCATTTATTGAGCAAATGTTTAATCAACGAGCATCACGCATTCAAATCGATGTTGAATCATGCATCAAATTAATGATATAACCGCCCAACTTTATACGGCCATGCTTCATGATACATTTTTTTTCTCCGTGGTATTTTGATGTTTCGTCGTTTAATGGGTGAGCTATGTGCGGGCGGGCTGCAAGATGTTACTCGTTAGTCACCCATGACTGCAAACCCGTTCACTCCCAGCATCGGAAACTTGAACGAGTTAATTTGTAAGACTGTTCGTTACTTTCTAACATTGTTTTCTTTCCATTCACAATGAGATGCGTCTTGGCCGGCAGCAAGTGGAAAATCACTCATTGCACGAGTTTTTCGGGCCATTCCATAATAACTCGTTTCAAGACAAAGAAGACAAAAAGAAATGTGAAAATTGTATGAGGAAGTTTCATTTTATTTGTGTATATATTAGAGCTGTCAAACGATGAAATTTTTAAATCAGATTAATCACGATTAATCACTTAATAAAAAAGCCTTTTTTTTTTTTTAAATCAATAATTTTTTCCCGCCAAATTTGAAGAGCACCGGTTATGTGTCAATTCTTTTGACATTTAATGTTATGAGGACGTCTTTTGACCCCAATATTTTGACATGAACAAATATTCTAAATGTCATATACGCAAACATTTATTAAATGCTTTACTCTAATGCATGTAATTATGTTTATTGCTCAAACAACCTGTGCTACCTTAAACGTAGCCATCCGCTGTCACGCTAAAGGATAATCTATGGGCAAAATTAATAGTGCGATTAATCTGCGTTAATTCATGAATAATGCAATATTTTTTTGTGATTAATTAATCAGTTAATGCTTTAAATTTGACAGCACTAGTATATATATATATACATATATATATATATTAGAGGTATCAGGAGATTACAATTTTTTATTGTAATTAATCGCATGACTTCAATAGGTAACTCATGATTAATCGCAAATTTTAGATCTGTTCTAAATGTACAATACAATATTTTTTCCAAGTTTTCATAATCATACTGTTTAATAGAAATATGGCTACATCTTTTAGTCATTGATACAGTAATTTCATAATAATTCATAAAATTGAGTTAACGTTAAAAAGATGTACTACTGTACTGTAAAAAAAAGAAAGAAAAAAAAGTGTAATATTGATTTTTGTTGAGGTCATTTTTCTGCCACTAGATGGCATCATTGCATTTGTAACATTTTGTGACATTTGGGACAATGAGGAGGAGGAGAACAGATCGCTCACACTACTCAGGATCTAAATAGGAAGGTTGGAGGGGATAGGAGTTTTTTTCTTCTTCTCTTTTTTTGGTAGCAGCCATTCATTTTGAACAGAGGGCAGGTTTCCAAATCTCCCCCTCGACATTCTTCTGGACTCAAAGAATCCCCAGGACAGAAGTGGCCCAAAGCTGGCACAGGCCGCTACTGTGTTGCCAGGAACCGAGCGCCTCTAAGATGGTGAGGCCCAGCACTTTTTTTTTTTTTGTTGTCCTTAGTCTCACCTCACTTCCTGGTTTGTGGCTGATCATTAAGCAGCAGAAGCGCCCCTTACAACAAGCAGCTTCCTGTTGTCGTGTCATTACATGACCTCTGCGGCACGGCTTAACTTTTGCTGTTTTTCAAGGCAAACATTAATTTACTGTTAGCGAGCGTACAGCCTTTTTTCACTTTGGGGAAATCAATAAGCTTTACTTTATGATAGTTATATCATCTGGGTGGATCAACATGTACAAACTGAATTTGTCTTCCCAGCCAATTTGTCCAGCTCTTATGGGGGGGGGGGGGGGGGTCTTGTGGTGTTCCCAATTCTATATTATTGATGTGTGATTGATGGATAGTCACTAGGGGTGGGAATATTTAAATTTCTCACGATTCGATTCCTCTCCGATTTTTGATTCAGAATCGATTTCCGATTAAGAACCATTTTTGATTCGAAATGATTTGATTAGCAATGATTTTTGCTTCAATCTATAGATGTGCAAGGAATTTTAATGATCTACTCCAGTCTGACTCGCTAATGCTAATTAGCGCGCTACTCGCGGCACTTTTCTCACTCAAAAGAACGGCTCCACGCTGAAAAAAAAAAAACTTTTATTGGAATGACTTGATCGTGACTTTTTCCTTCTACTCTCTAATGTGGCTACAGCTTAACATTGTATTAGACTGCATGGAACCACACTGCCCCTCAGTGGCCAAACCGGGTACAACATGAACAGCGCTCCAAATAAAGGCCCACACTGACACAGGCAAGAAAGACAGTATAAAATAATTTACATAAAATCGATTTCGGGACATTTAAAATCGATTCTGAATCGTACTAAATGAGAATCGTGATTCTTATGAAAATCAATTTTTTTGGGCACACCCCTAACAGTCACTGACCGAACTTCAAATCCTCAAATCTTGTCTCTTAGCCATTCGATCATTTATGCATCATGTTTGCTAAGTGTGAGAATTAATCCTCTTAGTTCCTGAATCCTCTTAAAGACAACCCGTGAGTTTCCATTCCTCCCTCCTTGCATTGCTCCAGGGCCTCTGCCACTGTCCACCATCAAAGCCTCGGGCCGGTCTACCTGGATGCATCGGCACGTGGAAATCCGATGGAATTATAGCAGACATTGGGAAATGGCTGACATTTGTAATTATGTAAGGGGAAGTCAACCCAAACATTTTATTTCCAATATGTTCTAGGCGGCCCCGCTCGTCTAAACACGGTATTACGATTAATATCGCGTTTGTGGAATATGAATTAAGCATCAAAATCCTCCTATTTTTTATCCATCTCGGGGGCGGCCATTTTGCCACTTGCAGCCGATTGAAAATGACATCACAAATGACATATCACTGTCCCCTACTTTAGGACAAATAATAAGAATTCCAAAATGAAAAAAAAAAACAATGAAAGTGGCAAATATATTTCAATAATCTGAATTTGACACATTCCTGTGCCATTTGCACACAGAATCTGCTCACTCAACTAACAAAACTCCTCTTGAACTCATGGCCAGACATACTTATGTAAGAAGTTTGTAGTTATCGTCTGTGAATTGGTTTATTATTGACAAAGATCCATCCAGTCCAGTGTATTATTATTTTTTTTTTTTTATCCTTGCATGGATGTTAATGGCTGGTAAGGCACTGATATTAATGTCAGTTTTACAAACTTACAAGACAAGCAAAATGGAAGAATGGCATATTTGTTATTAAATTAGCAGCCCAACATTTACGAATGGGTTGAAACATACAATAATAATAATAATAATAATTGCCATTATGACGGTGAACCCAAATAAATGTATGATCGCCTAACTCGTTTTGAAATGAGTGGCCAATAAAAAACGATTTTATTTAATTTTATTTTGAATGAAAAAAAATGCTTGCAATAGCGCAACGTTTTTTTAAAAGTGACACCAAATTTCTGTATTTTAGCACGAAATATGAAATTTACTTTTGCAGGCCGCATCACATTTCCGCGCTGTGCCATCAATTTGTCATGCAACCGTTCTCCGCAGGAAATTGATCATACCAGCTCGTAAGTAGTCGTGGCGGTGGAGAGAAGTGGAAAAGGTCGAAAAGTGCGGATCGGGGAGGGGGGGGGGGCGGCCGGGGGGGGGGGGGGGGGGGCTCGCCTAGTGGCTTCCTTCCTGGCCCCCTGCATGAGACGAGCTGCTTTTTTGTCGATGCGCATCCAGTGGACGGGCGCGGTAACGTGACGTGACACGGGTCGGGACGGAGTTTAACCATTAACCTGCACCGTCCGTCGATGCGCGCGTACTTAAAGGCGTGCACGCCGGCATCCGCGCCTCAGCCCGAGCGAGCGCGTAACAGGCGAAGGGAGGATCGGAGGAAGGAAGGAAGGAAGGATACATGCGGTCAGCTCGCTGGACTCCGACGGAGCCTCAACCCGGGTCCGGACTGGAAAAGGTAACCGCTGCACAGAGCATGTGAGCTTTTTTTTTTTTTTTTTTTTTTTTCCCCTTTCATGTTAAACGATGGCAGTGGCGCAATATTGCATCTGGCGGAATGTGTCACGTGCGGCCACTTTTTTTTCTCTCTCTCTCTTTTTTTTTTTTTTTTTTTTTTTTTTGCTATCCGCGATTTATTCCAACGGCGTGAACGAGTTAAATCGGCATGCTTATGTTGTGGCAGTGACTTTCTCTCCCAACTCGAGGTTGGAACAGAAAAGCCTCCCTCTCTCCTGGCCTTGACGAAATGAGCCGAAGAAAGGGACAAGGGGGGGGGCTGGTCTATTCAAGTCCTGACCAGGGAGCACTAATTTACGCCTTTGCCATGTTGGGTTGGCCTGGTGTTGGTGCTGACTACTAAACAGGATGGTTTCGGCAGGGATCAACTCGATTTTAGGACGATGTCGCAACATACGAGCGGAGGAAAGCTGCGTCGAGTCAAGACTGTAAGCGAAGCTGACTTGACTTTAGAATCAAATGTTTTCTTTTTTTTTTATTTGTTAATGTGTCGTAATACATCCATGGCAGGTGTTTAGGGCACCTGCTCATTTTGAAGGGGGGGGGGGGGGGAGTATTGACACCGAATTAAAAAGTGCAGGTATGGGTGTAAAAAAATGGAATAAAAAGACGTGTAAAAAAGTTCAAAAGCGATCCAGTGTTAGCTCAACGTTAAATGCTACGAAAACAAGCGATGCTGTTAACTTAGTAAGAAAAAGAATGCAAAATTAGCTTATGATAACACCCTACCTTCATGTGTTTTTCAGATTAGTCGTTTATTTTTTTTTGCATTTTCAAGATGGCACAAGACACAAAACATTCGCCAACAATAATGATTGGAGTCGACATGTTGTATTCTCTTCAAACCCAAGGATTGGGAATATCTTGCTTCTTCGGATCTGTTGCAGGCTCCACTTGCTTCATGTTTCTCCATGTCACTGCTGTCTCTGTATTTTATATTATAGGCTACTTTAGATAGGCCTATTTATAACTGTAACTGTTGACCTAACCTCTGTGTTTTTACGTCTTTTTTAAAAAAAAAAAAATGCTGTATCATAATCCATGAAAGTTGAAAAAGTAAAAAGTCTATTTTGATTAAGTTAGGAGTAGAAAGTAGAAAATGCAGGTGGCTGCTTTCAAATATAGGGGGTTAAAAGGAAATAATCATCACAAAATAAATACTCAAGTCAAGTGTATGAAATATGAAAAAAACAAGTTTACTATCTCTGTACTTTATTACTTTCCGCACTGTGATTTCAAATGTAATTTAGTGCTCCTTAGAGGGAGATTTGTGATTTTGTTTGTGAGGGCATTGCTATGTAGGAATAATAAACAGCAATAGTAATATAAACATCCATTTTAATAATCTTATGGCCATAAAAATACTAAAGAACATTTGATTTTTTTTTAAATAACTTTATTTATGTATTTATTTAGGTTAATTGTTGTATGATTATTTAGAAAATATACCTGGCAAATATTATTATGTCTTTAATAATAATAATAATAATAATAATAATGATGAACTTTAAACAATGTACATTTTGAATAGTGGGTCAACAGAATGATTACATTTTTTTTTTTTTAAATCATGAAACAGGCCTGGACAAAAAATGATTGGTACCCTTAACTTTGTATTTTGTTGCACAACCTTTTGGGGGCAATTACTGCAGTCACATGATTTTTGTAACTTTGAATGAGACTCCAGCAACTCCCAGCGGGTGTTTTTTGGCCCACTCTTCAGGAGCAAACTGCTCCAGTTGTCTCAGTTTGAGGGGTGTTTTCTCCAGACGGCCACTTTCAGCCCCTTCCAGATGTTGGATAGCGTTTAGATCACGGCTCACAGAAGGCCTCTTAAGAATAGTCCAATGGATTTGCCCTTAGCCATTGTTGAGTTTGGGTCACTAGCTTGTTGCGAGATCCAAGACCTGCTGTACCGAGACCAAGCGTTCTGACACTGGGCTTCTCTACTTTTTCACACCAAAAAAAAAAAAGTAAATCCAACAGACTTATTTTTTTCAGTGTACCGTAAGTCGGATGGCAACGATCGTGTATAAATATGTCAAAATCATTCCTAGAATGTTGGACTGGAGCACACGTCTAATCAATTGACATGTTCTTATTCTCCCATGCAGTTTACGGTCCACTCTCTAAGAAGTCCCTTTCGGTGGACGGTAATTCAATCCTCGCGCCGCAGATCTTTAAATATCTTCAGCGAAAAGGACCTTTCCAGCAGCCGCGTGGTGTAAGGTGAGACCTCGCCAGCCCGCTCGACAGACTCGTCGACTGCGGTCAGCGGACCGAGAGCGAGACTGGCCGGCGTCGCGATCCACCGACTTCAGACGTCTGACTTTTCACATTTCACAAAAAAAAAAGGACTATTGACCAAAGGAGGGGTTATTGTGGTGAGTCCCTCCGCCAAGTCGTTGAACCGGTATGCTTTTTTCTTTTTCTTGCCAGCCCACACAGCGCCGCTCGCATTGAATGGAGAACATACTGGTCCTGCTCCCAAAACACCGACAGGAACACCGGCTGTGCAGAAAGACGGACGCATGTGCTTGGCTGCCATTCTTTCCCCCGCACAGTCATTTCCCTTTGGCCGTTTAATAATGATCATCGCACCCTGTCCGCCTTTTTAATGGGATAAATTACTTCGACCTGATCAGGATCAGAACCAGGTCAAGGTGGTCCAGCGACTCCCTTCGAAAGCGTCCGGCAGACCCGAGTCGATACTTTTCCCGCCGAGCCCCGCCGTCTTGCAAAGGCTTCCGCATGGGACTTTGGTCGAAAGAACAAGACAAACTGCCCGACATCAACATGTCCTCCGGGGCCGTTGAGATGAAGAAGGAGGGGGGGCCCCTTTCGCCGGCCTTCCTCAACTCCAACTCCGCCGTCCACCCGGTGATCCTCACTCAGGGCGGCGAGGAAGGGAGCACAGAAACCGGGAGCGAGTTTGAGCTGAAAGAGGTCACGTCCTTCGCAGGAATGGCCAATGAGAGCCCCGAGAATGAAGAAAGGTCGGAGATCGTTGCCGTGATGGACTGCCGGGCTAATGCCAAAGGTCAGCGTGAGGAGGACGCTCTGTTGGAGAACGCAAGCCAGAATGAGAGCGACGACACCAACGACCAGAGCCCCGAACCGCCGGCGCCCCTCAAGGAAACCTCCTTCTCCATCGGCCTGCAGGTGGTTTTTCCCTTCCTGCTGGCCGGGTTCGGGACCGTGGCGGCGGGGATGGTGCTCGACCTTGTCCAGGTGAGCAACGAGATGCAACGCTCGCAATCAAGTTGATGTTCATGCTGAAGCAATTTGTCCGGCGGTGTAGTTATCCAGAAAGGCTATAAAGCAGCGGTGTCCAAACTACGACCCGGGTGCCATTTGTGGCCAGCCATTCATTTTACAGCGGCCCTCGATGTGACGACAGCGTATTAGGGCCACATATAAAAAAAAACATTTTTAGAGCGTGGGGGCAATATTCAGACTCGCAAATTTGCCACTTTATAAATTCGTGAATTTGTGACGATAAAGTGGCAGATTTGCGAGAAAAATAATTCAGAAACTTACAAGAAATACACGTAGCGTACGACTCGGATGTTCGTGCCAATACTTTTCGGTCGGGTTTCCAAATAAGGAGATAGTGATTGCTATAGCAGAGATTAACCAGTTGATGTGTCAAATCATTCACTTGCATTTACCTAAAGTGTGCTAGCTTCTGATTGGTTAGTGTTTGTCAGCTGGTAGGGGATCAGGAAGTGTTGTCGCTCGAGCTGACGAGTAAAGTTTAAATTGAGACTGAATCCGTCTCCATCCTGGCTTTTCATTTTATAAACAGTGTCCCATTAACCACCAATGAATGCTCACATTAGACTATAGCTACGCTACGTGTATTTGTCGTAAATTTCTAAGATTTTTTTTCTCGCAAATTTGACACTTTATAAAGTCCCACATTTATCACTTAATAAAGTGGCAAATTTTTGATTTTTTTTTTCTTCTCACAAACTTGCAACTTTCTAAAGTCGTAAATTTGTTACTTTATAAAGTGGCAAATTTGCGAGTTTTCTCTCCGAATATTACCCTCCTTTGAAAATAAATAAATAAATATATATATACGTGGCCCTAATACACCGTCATAGGAGGCAGTGTAAGGGTGTAAAAAAAAAAAGAAAGAAGAAGGTGCCACTATAAAATTGTCTATATATGTATGTTTCTAAATGATCAGAGATAAAAAAATTAACTATGACTAAAATAACAAAATAAGGGAAAATAGTTTCTTCCACTTACTGCGGTGTGACAAGATCCGTTTTATGAAGATATCATGTTAATGACCCTCAAGTAACTGCTTTATAAAATGGACAGCTTACTTGTTTTGGTTCTGATTGTGGACATCGGCTTCGGCTGGCTGTTGCACGGGTGGTCTAGTCAAGTGGGATATAGTCAAGTGGGATATAGTCAAGTGGGATATCGGGCTGACGGCCCAAAAAATCGGAAAATATCCGAGCTATTTGCCTAATCACCTTTAACAGAAAGCTAATATGCATTTATTAAATGCAATATATAATTGCTTACTTAATTTTAGTGTGCTTTAATAAATTACAGTTGGAATTTTTTTTAAAGTGGCCCCTTGCATCCTTTTAATTTCTCTGTATGCGGCGGCTCTCAAATGAAAAAGTTTGGACACCCCTGCTATAAAGAATGATAGATCACACAATTCAATCCAGCAAAAAAAAAAAAAAATAGCATTGCAAATAGCATGTGTCAAAAGTTCTTCACTTATTTTGTGTATACTTGTTTATGTCACATATGTTTTGTAGGTTTAGGTTCCTATCGAATGCCTTGTGGTAAAAGTAATTATAGGTCGAAGTTAAATCCAAGCAGAACCAGTTCTACAGCAGACCACGCGTGCTGACACTCACAATGGAACGGGCCCGTCACGCAAGCATTTGACAAACTGGTGAATGGTGAAATGTGTCGCGTTAAATACATCCTTCGGGGAATTCCCCGTCCATTTTAAAAAATACTAGCTGATAATAATAACGATTGGGTCAAAAATACAATAGAAACAACAAACAATGCTATATCGTCACCATTGTTTTTCTTCTTGGCATTCTACTAAAAAAAATACTTCTTTCTTGTGTTAATTATGTGTTAGGTTGCGGTCCGAAATCGAAGGCGACATCAAATCCTCAACACACATGGTTAGCATGCTTTTCCCCTAAAACATACGTTAGCATCCATGCTATAGCGCTAGCGTATGTTTCTAAAAAAAAGGCAGCGGGGCAAAACTGAGTTTGGTTGTACTTTTATTGAAGTATTTAACAATGTAAGCAGCGAGTTTGGCAGTAAAGCAAAGAAAATACAAATATATAGTGGCAATGCGAAAAGGTTTACTATAGCGGTATCCCAACCGATGTGGAATTCTGAGGTCAAACATTTTTCCTGCTGTCCCATGTTGGGCCCCATGCTGCCGTGGTGTCTTTGTTTTCCAAAAACACTGGCTTGATGCACCGTTGCTTAAGGGGGCTCGCTTGTTTCCTCCTCTGTCCGCCATCGTCCGAAGTTCTTGTTCGGAGGCAACGATAACCCTCGACGGCCGTGAGTCTTTTGTGGCTGCGTAATTCCCTCCCCGTGACACTGCGAAATGCTAACTCAGCTAATCCCCCCCCGCGTCCTTGCAGGAGGGCAATTGTAACTCGCTCACTCTTTCCGATGCTCGTACGTTCCGCGGGTCTTTTTTTTTTTTCGAAGTGTGACCTTTTAATGTTAGCCACTTTGATTTTCTACAGTCGTTTGTGGCGCGTTTCCCACTCGAGGCTGGCCCAGAAAACACTGTCCAGACCGGTCTAGGAGATGTCTGCATAGCTGCGCTGAGTGACTTGGCAGTCGAATGGACCTAAAAAGCGTCTCTCGCTCCCATGGCAAGAAAGTCAAGGCTGAGGTTATAAAGGGTTATATATGGGCTTTAAAGGTCGCGCAGTGCAAATCTTCTTGGGAATGGCCCCGATCAACAGTTTATTTCAACTCCTCTTGCAATCGGGGACCCCTGAGCTACGGTATATTTGGGAACTGGAGTCGATCCCAGCTAATTTTGGAGGAGAGGTGGGGGGACATCCTGGACTGGTCGCCTGTCAATCACAAGGGTGTATTCATTCAAAATACACCAGCTTAAAGGGCAGGAAAGATTTTTGTTCAATTCGTCCGAGGTCCATTTCTGGAGTTTGTTCTGGCCACGTGTGATAACGCTACAAATTTCAAAACAAAACATACAAACTAAATACAATAAATAAAATATTAAAATCAACTTTTTCTGCACGTTAGCATGTGTGATCTTACCGACTGATGATCTGTAAGCTTTATTTTTCATGTAGCCTAAGTAAATATATTTGGTTAATTATTGATTTAAAAAATTTGTTTTAAGAAGATCATGTTTCATGAAACCTGATGTTCATGAAACTGTTGAATATGTTGAAGTGGCAAAGCCACAGATTTGATCATTATTGTTGTAATCTGCAAATAGATCGGATATTGTTTGTTTTGATAAAGATGATTTGCTATTTAAAAAAAAAAAAATGCCACTCTGACTCTCTATCACAATTTTGAATAAATAATTTGTGAGTATTTTATTTCCAAAATTGTTTCCGTTCTAGCCGCTTCAAAAACGAATGAAAGAAGAATACTTTCCGGTTAAACAACAGCCAAGCCAAAACCTAAAAGTAAAAATTCGATTGCGTCAAGGCTGCAAAGATGCAACAAACCAATCACACAGCGACATTGTATTTGGGGGCGGGACATGCAACTATGACGAAAACAAGACGCGCCGAAGCCGAGGGCAGAAACAAATGAAACGAATGCGCGGACGCTGCAATTAATTCTGTTCTCGTTGAATTCGTCTCTTGTATCCGCATAACAACATTGCGAAACCGAACATAAGCTCAACGTCATGATATATCAGCTAGTCCAAAAAAGTCGCGTGTCGGTGACGACATTTTCATCCTTTGCCTCGATTGGTCGAAACAAAAGTTAGTTACGATTTTTCTGCTTCGTCCAATCAGCTCGAAGTGTTGTGCAGCGTGCCCCGCCTTTCCCGAGCAAATCAACGCTGATATTGTGGAGGACTCCCACAAATCAGTCTGGCTATTGCTAGGCTACTAACTTGTAGCCTTCCCTACACACTCCCATCAACCCGAACCTCTTCCCTCATGTCAGGCTCGTTAAGATAATTGTGACTCATTCCCCCAATGGCATTAGGGCGTGTCTGTTTACTGTTTACTCAACGTTAGCTGTTAGATTGGAGAAATGGATGCAAATGAAAGTTGTATGCCCGTAAGGAGGAAACGGTTGGAATCACTCAGTTGGGATTATTCCCGCGCGGTCCATGTCGTACTTTGCCAGTGAACGAATCCCTCAGGGTGCAATCAGTAGGCGTGGTCTATCATCCAAATCCAAAGTTGTAAAGTCCCTCCAATGCCCGCGTGCGGGTTTCGTTGGTTATTTGACGAAGATTCAGCGAGCGACAGAACGTGGCACTCCCGCTCCCAGCCAACACATACCTGTGCTTTTCCCATTTTTGGCCGCCGCCGCAGTGTACCAACTTCATGAAAAAAAAAAAGCACCAGGATCCCGCGCCGCGTGCCAATGAGAGGCTAACAACGAGACAGCCAATTATTGCTGTCGTTAGGACAATGTCTCACGCGCGCACAAGCTACTTCCGGGTTAGCTTCCATGCGTGTGCAATCCCACACATAAATGGCGACGGATGATCCCATTCAAGTTGACAATGCCTTGAATGGAAAATGATGAACCGGCGTTTTGCCAATCCGCCACTTAATTGGAGTCCGCACTGATTCGCGCGCGGTGCACTTCGAAGTACAAGCAAAATCATCCGATCCGTTTGTGAATATCGTCAATAAACGAACAGGAGACAACCTCCGCGGTGAAGGTCGTCAACAGACGTTATGTTTCGTCTTTTGGCGGGGTCGCGTCCAAACTGTATCCTTCCATTACTGTAGCGAGCGACAACTGACACCGCTTGCTAACGGCGCCGAGTTGCGTCAACGTTGCGTGCCTCCAGGCTCGGCTGCCGAATCGGTAGAGCGAGTAAGCCATCACAAATGGAATAATGTTACTTAACCAGGTCTACTTGACCCTGGAAAGGGATCGCATACCAGAACTCCTATAGGTCTGTACACAGTGGTGCTGGGGGTTGTCCTGTCAAGTTCCTAGAACTGAAGAGGTGGCCATGAGGAGAGAGAGAGAGAGAGGGGGGGGGGGAGGGAGAGAGGGAGAGAGAGAGAGGGGGGGGGAAGGGAGAGAGGGAGGGAGAGGGAGGGAGAGAGAGAGAGAGAGGGGGGGAAGGGAGGGAGGGAGGGAGGGAGGGGGGAGGAGAGAGAGAGCGAAAGAGAGAGAGAGAGAGAGAGGAGGGGAAGGAAGGGAGGGAGGGAGAGAGAGAGAGATAGATAGAGAGAGAGAGAGAGAGAGAGAGAGAGAGCGAGAGAGGGGGGGGAGAGGGGGGGAGAGAGGGGGGGAGGGAGAGGGAGCGAGAGAGAGAGAGGGGGGAGAGGGAGAGAGAGAGATAGAGAGGGGGGAGGGAGAGAGAGGGAGAGAGAGAGAGAGAGAGAGAGAGAGAGAGAGAGAGAGAGAGAGAGAGAGAGAGAGAGAGAGAGAGAGAGAGAGAGAGAGAGCTTCTTTGGCCAAGAGCCAGTTTTCAATGGAGACAACAACATATATCACCGCAGGAGGACTGAGAGCGAGCTTGCGAGACAGAAGTAGAGTGAGATCGAGTAAGCCTAAAAGCATGCGGCTGTGAAAGAGGAGAGGAGAGGAGTGCTCGCAGAGGCGCTCTCTCAAGATGGCGGGCAGCCAAGTCAAGGGACTCGGCCCAAAAAGCAGCTCCGCTTGACCCCGACGACAGCAAAAGGCAAAGTCACAAGTCGTGCAACTACCAGTCTTTCAATGCCACGCCTGGAAATACCAAAAAAAAGGGAATACGGTGCTTGACGTCACCTCTTATCAGTCCTCTCTGTGTTTGTTTTACCTTTTATTTATTTTACTTTTATTTAACCAGGCAAATCCCCGACCAATAATGGCAACAATCCAGTTTGGGAATCAACACAAAATCCACGGTTTTCGATTTGCTTTGACTCTTATTGACTCTTAGGAAAAAAATCTATGTACGAACATAGCGAGTCGTCATTCTAAGCCATTCGTTTTATGTACCAGAGATCTTTCGCTGGCGATATAAAGACTCGGCTGTATGACGACGCTAGCGTCATTATCAGAGGTGGGCGCGACGGGCGCGTTTCTGACGAATGACGAGAAACCTAAAAAAAATATATATATAACGGAATAAGCGTCTTTTTTCGTCCATCAGTGTAATAGCAACACTGGCTGATGTTTCAGTCCGTCGCCGTTTTGTTGACGAATGGCGGACTGATGGAATGCCCACATTTGCCTGACGGTCTTAAAATAGTGGTAACGACGGAAGCGTGGTTAAAATAAAATGACAGGCAGACGATCGCAGTTTGGTTCGGCTTGGAAAAAGGATGGACTGACGACGACGGCGGACCAGCAAAAAAATGTTGGGGGGAAGAAAGTTGCGTGAACAGAACGCAGACGAACTGAACCGAACCCGTTGAAGCGAACACATCGACAATATATGTGTGTGTACATATCAACATATAGCAGTTGTGCCGGCGTTGCGTAATGCGCTGTTGAAACGTACGTTGTGATCATTTCAGCACTGGACTGTGTTTACGGAGGTCTCCGAGGTGTTCATCCTTGTTCCCGCGCTGCTGGGCCTCAAAGGCAATTTGGAGATGACGCTGGCCTCCAGACTTTCCACAGCGGTAAGTCACGTTTGCCCATTGGCTTCATTTTTCAGCGGAATTGCCCGACTTTTTATTGATTTTGTGGCTACTCATTGTTTTTTTTGTTTTTTTGTTGTTGTTGTTGTCAAGAGTTGCCCAATTCCATCTCCTTGGCAAGTCATTAAAGGCAACATGTTCATGAGGTCACAGGTCATATTGACAGAGGAACCTGCAATTTCAGACAAACTGATAGCAACATTCCTTTGCCCGACTCTTTCAACCCAACCCGTTCTCCCATATGTCGATCCATCTAAGAAACGAATGATGCGGATAAAAAGCGTTGCATAATGTTGCAACCCGATTGGGCAGTTTGTGGGATGAAACTCAATAGTCTGCTGGGGTACATACTGTACGTTTACGCTCGTATCAAAATGTATTTTAAAAACGTGCCACGCACGTACACCTTGACAGCGACATGTGGCAGAGGGCGGTATAGCTCCAACCACAATATCATTATTTACAATTACAGATGACTATTACAGTGCACCGAACTGCATCAGTTTGCACTTGTTTGACGTGCAACGGCGAGCGGATGTTAGCGTTTGCCGTGTGACCGGGCGATCAAACCAGAACCTGTCAAGCGTAAAAAAAAAACGAGCCGTCCCAGCTGCAAATATTGAACAGGTTTACCATAATATGCCCGCTGGCACCAGTTGACTCCCAAGGCACCAAAATGAGGATCCCGCGGGGGTGCCTGTTCTAAAAATAGCTCACCAGTGAAGGGACAATGTGATTTGCTTGCAATCTTATAGAGGTGATGATTTGAAAATGTCAACATTGGTGTCTGGTCGGTGCTGGATTTCGCCTTCCTTGGTTTTCTTTGGTCCCCTCGGGTCCACTCGGGTCTCCTGACGGCGGTGTTCGGTTTAGGTGAACGGTATGAGATTTTTTCTAATAGGTTTTTGGTGAGCTAACAAATACACGCACGCACGCACGCACGCACGCACGCATGCACATACACATACTCACCCACACACACAAAAAATATATATATATAAAAATAAAAATAAAATAAAATAAAAAATTAAGAGCAATGATGATGACATTTCCAAATGAACAATACTGAGCTCTTTATAAAAATAAAAAAATAAAAAATAAAAAAATGAAAATGAAAATGTGAACATTTGTAGGGGGGAAAATGTTACATATTGATATTTATGTTTCCTAATTATTATAAGGGGAAAAAAATGGTAAAAATGTATATAACGATTTTTGAATCATTTTCAACCTATATTCAATTCTGTTGTTACCTTTCAGCAGAGTATCATCAGAGATGCTGCCTTTTGAACTTTGCACTGATAACAATCCGGGCGGTCCTTTTCCTCTTTGTCATGCCCATGAGTTCCAAAAGCAATTTGAAGTGTGGACTCGTCAGACCGCAGCACACTTTTCCACTTTGCGTCAGAAGCCGGCGATGTTTCGGGGCGTCGCTGATATAAACAGTACACGTGTCGATATGCACAGACTGGCCAATAATAAAGATCTTTTAGGCAAGTCATTTCACTGTCAGCTACCTTTGGCCACACTTTCTCACGGAGCAAATGACTTAGTCATCATCATCATCATCATCATCATTATTATTATTATTATTATTAGTGGCCATTTTACATGTTGAGGGGTCATTGGCCTTCCAGTAAAGACATAAGAGAATTAGGCCCGACTCGTAGCTAAGCAGAGCAATCCTCACATTCTTTCCACTGGTGTGCGGGAAACAAGTGACAACGCTGATTAACTCAGGTCCCAACTGACCTGCCTCAAATGACTCCCACTTCACAAGTAAGCCGTTCTTTCGAAACAAAAGGAGAGATTTCAACTTTTTTCTGACATTGTGAATGTGACAATGTTTAACGTGCTGACTTTTATCGCCGCGGTGTGATTGCGGAGTCAGCCAAATATGTTTTTAGCAGCTATTGCTAAGCTATAAGTGTCCAGAAAAGTATTTTGGGGTGGGGGGGGGGGATGGGTACTCGTGTTTTTCTGACACATTTTTGGGGGGAGCTTAGTGTTTTTTTTCTGTAATTTTTTATTTTATTGTTTGTTTTTCAGAATTGTTTTTTTTTCTGTTTTACTGCATATTTTGCATGTCATAAAAACAACAACTGAAAAACGTGGGGGGAGGGAGGTGGGGGGTGAACATTTTTTTTACCTCTGAACCCCAAGTGATTTGATGCAGACTCGCTAATGGCGGACACGAGTAATTTTTTTCTTTTTCTTTTTTTTTATTATTCACCCCCACCGCCGTTTACTACCCCAAAAAACTTGGGGGTAAAAAATTTTCAACTGAAAAAAATATTCCGAAAATCTGAAAATTAAAGAAAAAAATACACCAAAAAACAAAGCTCTCTCAAAAAAATTTGTAATGTTTTTTCAAGTGAATGCAATACACTTCCATAACTAGGCAAACATTTGTTGAAAGAAAGAAATGTAAGCGTATGACACATAATTAATCTAACACATATTGACAGCAGTTGTTTCCTTCAGCAAAACAAAACCGAGCAACATGACATCAGGTGCATGAAATCGAAGTCTGAATAGTGCTTTGCTCTTGCTTTTGCCATTGGCCAAAGGTTCAAGCATAAAACGATCTCGCGTCAATCCTCCCGAATGGGGCCAGAGTTTGTAGCTTGTCTTGAGACATTACTGTCAGCGCTTGATTGGTCGACCCCATCTGGACTGCGTCTCTTTCCATGTCGCTGCTAATGAAGAGATTAAAAACTACTGTAAGTTTCCTCAAAGAGCACTCGATCATCATGTTTGAAAAACATAATGTGACCCTTCGTGGGGGTCAGCTGTTTCCTTGCTTTTTTTCCGAATCTTGTTCCTATATAGAGATTAACTCATTCACTGCCAGTGACGGCTATAGACGTCAAAAATTCATTTGAACTATTTCTATTAGTTAGTCATTTTTTCCCCCACTTTTGTTAACAAGAGTATGAAAACCTAGAAAAAAAATATTGTACATTTAGAACAGATATAAAATGTGTGATTAATCGTGAGTTAACCAGTGAAGTCGTGATTAATTACAGTTAAAAAATATAATTGCCTGATGCCCCTAATTTAAAAAAAAAAAGAAAAAAATATTATTAAAAAATTAGGCGATTAATTTTTTAAATTGTAATGAATCACATGACTTCAATAGTTAACTCACGATTAATCACACATTTTATATCTGTTCTAAATGTACAATATTTTTTCTAGGTTTTCATACTCGTGTTAAGAAAAGTGGAAAAAATGTGAAACTAACAGCAATAGTTCAAATGAATTTTTGACGTCTATAGCCGTCAATGGCAGTTAATGAGTTACTATTATTATTTCCATGAAACTTAACAAAAATAATAATAATTCACCGTGATGTGGATTTTTGATAGTATGTGTACATCAGTTTTGTTTTGTGCTGGAAATTCTTCATAATGTGAGACAAAAGAACGAACAAATCTAAAGTGAATTCACAAGTACGAAAACAATACAATAGTAAAAAGAAATGTTGTGTCTGCCTCTTTTCAGTTCAATGGAAGTCCGCAGGGCTCTATGCCGATATTTGCTTTTTTTTTGTTATCAGTCCTACTTCAACTTTGTTATCAACGTGCATGGCCGTTTGCCCCTTTTTTGAATGTTGCAGCAGGTGGGCTCCATCCACGTGCATGTTTACATGGCCCCGATAGCCTCGTGTGCTCTAATACAAAAAGTTAAACTGACATCCAAACCTTGGCTCAGATTGACATTGGCGTGTCACGGAGGTCTTGAACTTCTATCACGTTTGACTGTTTGCTGGCTGTAGTATTGATAGTGTTTTAACTTGAAGATTTCTTGCTCTCAAATCAAATTCCTCTAAAGTTGCCGTTTTAGGAGCACGCGTTGACTTTCTCGGACATGACGCAAGGACTGTTCATTTCAAGCTTGCTGCTATTCAAACAAGCTAACGGATACACATTTCTCCATTTTCCCACTGCTGTCTCTTGCCATAGTGCTGCGACGGTTAGTGCTGTCGCCTCCCAGCAGGAAGGTTTTGGGTTCAAACCTGCCCGCTGGGGCCTTTCAGAGTGGAGTTTACATGTGCTCGATGTGCCTGCATGGGTTCGCTCTTTCTCCCACAGACCAAAAACATGCACGTTTTTACAGGTTGGTTGGACTCTAAAATGGCTGGAATGTGTCAATCTCTCTCTATGTCTGCGTTTTTTTGCCAAGTGGCAAATAGTGCGGGATAAGTGACCTGGACGCATTGTGAAATAATATGGTCGATTTATCAAAGGCTCAGATATACCGACACATACCAAACGTAAATTCACTTGGTTCGCGCCACACGACATACATAACAGTCTGAAAACAAGTGGGTCAAAAATAACTCAAGTTGTTGTCAAGAATGTTTCCGTCTATTTAGATTTAGTCTCAAACCAGGTTGTGCTACAGAATTAGTTTCCTTCTTTTGCATTTTTACTTCATTTGTCAAGTGTGAAAAATAGGGGTGTCAAAATGAGTGCGTTCATTTTGAGTTAATTTAACCTTCCTTTAACGGCACAATTTTTCTTTTTTTACGGGCGACTGATGACCGCCACAGACACGTCCGCGTCAAATTTTAATTAATTTGTGGAAACTGGGGTCAAGTTGGATTTTACGATTTGAAAAAAGTGGAAAAATGTTTAGACAGCTCTTAATATGAAAAGAAAACTGCACTGACCTGTCACCAAAAGTCTTACAAATGTAATGATGCCATCTAGTGGCGGAAAAATGACCTAATGACAAATCAAAAACACGCAGTGCAGTACATCTTTTTCATTTGAACTCATTTTTGTGAATTACTGTATAAATGACTAAAAGATGCAGCCATATTTCTATTAGTTTAACATTTTTTCCCCCACTTTTATGTTAAGAGTATGAAAATTTAGGAAAAAAATACTGTGCATTTTATTGTACATTTAGAACAGATATAAAATGAGTGATTAATTGTGAGTTAACTATTGAAGTCTTGTGATTAATTGCGATTAAAAATTTTAATCGCCTGACACCCCCCCTCGTGAAAAAAATCCAGCAGAGCACCTACGATGAAAAATCGTGACTGTTGGTCTGCATACAGTGGACCACTGTGACGACTGACCACAACCCGTTGATGCTTGACAGCGTCCGTGCGTGCGTGTGTGTGTGTGTGTGTGTGCTTTTGTGTGTGTGTTTGATGAAAGAGAGGAGATGACATAAGCGTCGTCGGCGTCGGCTTGGGCGCAGGCGATCACCGATCAGAGCATCTTTGTGTCGAAAACTGATCTTCTTTTGTTCTGACGGGGCCACGAGGCAACGGCGTGCGCAAATGTGCGTGAGAACTAACTCGTGGTGCTCTTCTTTGTCTTTCAGGCGAATATTGGTCTGATGGACACCACCAAGGACATGTGGAACATGATCATGGGGAACTTGGCTCTCATCCAGGTATAGAAGCAGCACGAGGCGCACACGTCGATCAAGTCACTTGATTATTGGTTGAGAAATGTTGACTGAGTTTTTTTGTATTTTCTGAAGAAAGGAAAAAAAGACATTCAGGCTATTTTGACCTTTTAAAAAGGTCATCGGCCTTTAAAAAAAAAAAAAAATCTGACAGCAAATAAATGGTAAATTTAAAACCATTTTAAAATCAGGGAACTATTTATTTAAATTTTCAGTTGACTTTTTAAGAGATGTCGGAGCATTTTGTTTTTGACAAAACAAAGAAACGTGAAAGTTTAAGATTTCAAGTATTTTTACATTTTGAACATTTTGAAAAATAGTTTATTAAACATGCTTTAACCTTTTCCGACCCACATTTTTTTCTGCTGTTTTTGACTGTTTTCCCCACATAAGAACAACATGCAATTTTTGGGGCGGGGGTTATCTCATATTTTGACTTTTAAACATCATGTAAATCAACTTGCGATTTGTGATTGGTTAGTTAAGATCCAATCATGAACCATAAGTGTTGATATCGGCTTCAAATATCGATTATCCTGAAAATACCACATCAATGACAATATGGTCATCGGATTACTGTTTACTATTTATGGATGTACCAGATGTCACTCTTTACATACATTTCTAATAAATGGACGGACATCACATTTGTCTCAATAATTCTATTCGGTACGGACACTACCTTGACCCATGACCTTTTTTGAAAACTTAAGACTTAAGAGTAAAATGAAGCTAATAAATGACGGACGATTGTTGATGTTGAACTGACGGACAAACGGGCGCAACAGCCTCTCAGACGTAACATTAGGAGAGTCAAACGGTCTCAAAGAAACGATCCGGCACATGTGTTCAGGTCCAGGCCACCGTGGTCGGGTTCCTGGCCTCCATTGCTGCCGTGATCTTCGGGTGGATTCCAGAAGGCCACTTCAGGCTGGGCCATGCGGTGCTGCTTTGTGCCTCCAGCGTCGCCACTGCCTTTATTGCCTCTCTGCTACTCGGTATGGAATTTGCACCTCGGTATTGCTTGTAACATTTGTATTCATGACTGCTTATAAATATGTGAGACATTTTGGAGTTTTATGTCATAAGGTCAATTTGAGACAAGAGGCAAAGTTTCCAAGATTCTCTTTTCATCTATTTTAAGTGTGTCTTTTTTTTGGGGGATCATCGACAAAAATGCTGTCATAATAAGGAGCAAAAATATTTTAAAAATACCTAAATTACATTAATGTCAATCATTTGAAAATTGTATTTAAAATTAAAATAATGGTTTCTTTTTTAGAATAGATCTTTTCTATGATCCTAAAGGAGGACACTTTAACTCTTTAATTGACGGCTATAGACGTCAACTATCAACTATTTCGTCAAAAATTCATTTGAACTATTTCTATTAGTTTAATATTTTTTCCCACTTTTTTTAACAAGAGTATGAAAACCTAAAAAAATTTGTATTGTACATTTAGAACAGATATGACACTTGTGATTAATCATGAGTTAACTAGTGAAGTCATGCGATTAATTATGATTAAAAAATGTAATCGCCTGACACAAATTTTTAATAATCTTTTCTTGTCTTTTTTTTTTAAAGAAAAATAAAAGATTATTAAAAATTAGGGGCGTACATTTTTTCGTAATTAATCGCATGACTTCACTAGTTAACTCCCAATTAATCACAAATTTTATATCTGTTCGAAATGTACAAAAAAAAATTCTAGGCTTTCATACTCTTGTTAACAAAAGTGGGGAAGTGAGTTAATGGTGATACTTTTTTTTGTGCACAAATCTTTGTTTGTTAATTATTTCCTTAAAAAATAAAAATCAGACAATGATGGCACAGCACCAAAATTTTGCACTGGTTAAAATTTCACAGGGGGGGCAGCGCTGGACTGGCCATCTGGCATACAGGGCAGATGCCTGGTGGGCTGGTGTCTTATGGGGCCGATGTGGTGCTATTCAATGATTTTCCACCATTTTAACCCTTGTCCCCTGCAGGAATCATCATGATTGGCGTGATCATCGCATCCAGGAAAGTTGGCATCAACCCGGATAACGTGGCCACGCCGATTGCTGCTAGCTTAGGAGACCTGATCACCTTGTCACTGCTGGCCGGCATCTCAACGGGGCTGTACAAGGAACTCGGTAACAAAACCGCAAATGTCTTTAACGTAGGAGACTAACACGGACGGGGGACAATGGAAATGTCAGCTGAATCGCACAGCTTAGTTGAAGGTGTCTAAAATGTTGAATGAGGTGTGAAAGAACAGGATAAACGATTGCTCAACTATTTGCCTTCATTGTTGATCTATTCGCCACCACGCCCTTTTCTTACCACGCTAGGCCTCGTTCTATCTTCGGCACTGACAGGACAAACACAGCGCACCTTTTTGAACAATCGCAACATTGAGGTGTCACCTCTTTATTGTATTATTTTGATTTGAAATGGGACACGTCAGTCGCACGGTCAAAGATGCATCCTGGTTTCAAAGAACGACAACACGTGTTCCTGCAATGCGCATTCACTGAACCCTTTTTTTATTGAAAAATAAAATATGGTATTTTTTGAACAATTACATTTACAAAACATTTATAGTGCGCTTTAAAACAACCACTGCTGGGTTTTCTTTAAAAGATGGAACCCAGAGGCAGCAGATACAATGAAAACAGCAGAGGCCCTAAATTTGAACCCTGTGGAACACCATACATATGAACTTATATTGCACATGTTTGTCTGACTACTTTCTTATTTTGCTCGACATAGTAATGTACCACAGTGGGTTGTTTGTTTGTTTTTTTCAGAGGGGGATATTCCAAGAAAAAACTCAGAAACTTTCGAGAAATACCCGAAGCGTAGCTGTAGTGTAATGTGAGCGTCCGTTGGTGGTTAATGGGACACTGTTTATAAAATGAAAAGGCAGGATAGAGACGGATTCATTCTTGATTTAAACTTTACTCGTCATACACGGCAGCTCGAGCGACAACACTTCCTGATCCACAATCAGCTGACTAAACACTAACCAATCAGAAGCTCGCATACTTTAGGTAAATGCAAGTGAATGACGGAGAGCAGCAGATTCGACACCTCAACTTAGCTACTTGAACAACAAAAAAACACACCAGAATGTGTGAATAATAATTCTGGAAAGTAAATATTTATTTAAAAAAAATTAACATAAATGTTTAAGCAAATGCAAAGCGAGGCGTCTTTGTCGCTGGCACGAGTGCAAATGCTTGACATGATATGATTAAAGCCATTACTATCTCCTTATATGGAAAACCCGACCGAAAAGTATTGGCACAAACATCCATATTGGTTAAAAAGTTTGTGCTTTATACCTTGACTAGTTTGGGTTTTTTTTTTTTTTAGCCAATGAAGGTATTACACGACGTACCATCACAGCAGCCACAAGTCGACTGCTGAGCACAAAAAATGCCATTGAAATAGTGTCCCCGTGTAAATGACAACGCGATCCTCTCGTGCAGAGTACAACGACTACGCCAATCCTCTGGTCTGCGCGGTGTTTGTGGCTTTGTGTCCAATATGGGTGCTGATCGCCAGGAAGATCCCATCGACCCGAGAAGTCCTCTACTCCGGATGGGAGCCGGTCATTATTGCTATGGCCATCAGCAGGTTTCTCACTAAACGTCCTTTCCCCATATAGTGAATTACTGTTTTTGTTGAGCCGGTACTATTTCACAGTTATTTTTGATCATTCGAAATACAAAACGTATGATCCTTAAACGTATTAATTGTCTATGTTTCAGTGTCGGTGGACTGATTCTTGACAAGACCGTTACCAACCCAAACTTTGCTGGAATGGCTGTCTTCACTCCAGTCATCAATGGTGAGGAGTTTGTTGACTACAATTTGATGTTTTCATAAATGATTTCTGGCAAACAGAGGAGTTCTGTTTTCTGCATCATGCAAATGTAAGAGTAAGGCTACGACGAAAAACGGGGGTGCGGAGCGAGGTCATGTATTAAAGCGAGCAGTTACTCATTGTTGCCAGCTTAGTGACGACGGCCACTATTTTCGTGGCAAACATTTTCAGAAATATACAGATTTATTTTTACATGTATTTTAATCCAATGTTTGTGTATAACAAAAATACCATGACCATACACCTTTGGCGGAGTTTTCAAGAAATGGTCATTTGGTTATTTCAAGTAGCAAATGAAGCCGACTGCAAATATGTTTCCAACGTGCAACTTTCATTTGAGTGTCTTTTGTCAGGTGTGGGAGGTAACCTGGTTGCGGTTCAAGCCAGTCGAATCTCCACCTACCTGCACATGAATGGAATACCCATGGGGGATCCCAACCCCTCGGCCAGGAACAGGAAGTGCCCCACACCCTGCTCATCTTTCTTCACTTCCAGTATGTTATCTCATTTAAAAAAAAATATTAAGGGTAGTTTGAAGCACAAATTATTATTATTTTTAATTAATTAATTACATTTTTTTTTTTTACAATTGACAAACTAAGCATTGACAGAAGGCGGTCTTTGTCCGTCAATATAATCGTCAATCCGTCAATGGCGGATGTCCCATTTTGCTGACGATTGACGAAGGACGGATGCTAAAAAATATTTGACGCGCCCACCTCTGCTTCTTATTGCAGATGGTCATCAACTGTCCCGTCAGTGTATTAATATATATTATTACTATTTTTTTTACTTGTATGGTACATATATTTGATGTATATGGTATCCTAAACAATTAGAGGATGCCTGTGGTCATCTACCACCACAGATGGCAAATCCATGTCCAGAAAGTAAAAACCCTGCCACAGTTTGGCTTTAGCCCCTCATGCTAGCTATCTAGCTAGCTCCCTAGCAGGTAAAAAAGCAACCGGGGAGCTAGCTAGGGAGCTAGCTAGCGAGCACCTGGGGCTACAGCCAAATTGTGGCAGGCTAGCTAGCTCCCTAGCAGGTAAACAAGCACCCGGGGAGCTAGCTAGCTAGCACCTGGGTCTAAAGCCCCACTGTAGCAGGGTTTTTACTTTCTGTACCTGGATTTGCCACCTCTGTGTATCACCAACACTGATCTGTATTTATTACTGGATAGCCGATAGCCCGTACACGCCCGTCCGTGCAAGCTGTTGAAGCCACAGGGCAGCCATCTTACTCCTCCCATCGCTTGAGCAGACTAGTGTATAAACTGTACAAATACGTAGATTTGGCATCTTTTGTTGAACTAAAGGTATAATCCATTAATTTAAAAAAAATTACAAGTTTCCTCCTGTAAACATTATTAAGCATATAATTTATACATGTATTTAAGGCAAGTTGTAAAATGGTTGGAGTCCTCGGTTTTAAAACATCCTAAATCACGCTGTTTCTACTAAGTACGGTCTCAAATGTTCTCCAATTTCGATACTGTAAATGTATAGGATCGTATGCCGAGAAACGTTTCTTGGGAGGAGTAATATGGCGTCCCCACAGCTTCAAAAGTCTTGGCCTATCGGCTGTCCAGTCATATAAACAGATCAGTAACAATATCATCAATATGGTTCAAGTGTTCATGAACTGAACTCCTCGCTCACTCCTTGCCCCCCCCCAGCTGTGAACTCCCGTTCAGCACGTGTGCTCTTCCTCCTGGTGGCCCCGGGTCACCTCGTCTTCCTCTACACCATCAACTCACTGAGGGGGGGGCATACCACGCTAACCCCCGTCTTCATCACCTTCTACATGGGGGCTGCACTGCTGCAGGTAAACATGTGATTTCCGCTTATGTTAATGGCTTGGGTTTGGTTGCTTTTGTTTTTTCTTGAACGTACTTGTCATGTTTCCCTGTACACAACTGTACCTTTACAACTGTAGTAAAAAAAAGTGGGATAGTACAGAGTTATAGTTATTGGTTGACTTTCATAATTTCCGACAAAGAAAACATAGGAAGTAGGTTTAACTGATTTTTGTTGTTTTCTTGCAGGTGATAATCCTGCTCTACCTAGCGGACTGGATGGTCCACTGGATGTGGGGCCGAGGGATGGACCCCGACAACTTCTCCATTCCCTACCTGACTGCTCTTGGCGACCTGCTGGGAACCGGCTTCCTCGCCCTCTGCTTCCACATGCGCTTTTTTATCGGTGACAGAGACTCCAGTTTGGGGAACTGATTCCGTTCCCTTGCACACGTGGACGCTGATGATGGGAAAACTGGATGTTTCCTATGAAAAGGGCTAATCCCTTGGTGGGTTTCCGATTGACCTTATAGTGCTCCAGTTTGCAAATGATAACCGGAAGCACTATAGGCTGTTTCAATGTGGAAGCATTGGAAACTCTTTTTTGTCTTATTCAGCCCCACAGACTTTTTTTTTTTTTTTTTTTTTTTGCCTGATAAGAGAGTCCCCCGACTCTGTTATTATTGTACGATTGTAAATGATGATTATTGTTGGTAAATAATCCGTTTGATGTAAATTGATATGAATTCTATTTTGAAAGGCTATTCCTCATTATTTTAAATGGGGAAGCTTGCCACGAAATCCGTTTTTTTTGCGTGATCATCTTGCAACAAATCCAAGAGAGAGAGAGAGAGAGAGAGAGAGAGAAAAAAAATAAAAAATAAATAAACCCTAACAAGCCAATATTACGTAATCACCAAGTGCTTTGTCTGGAAATTCTGTGACATCGAAATGCAAATGTATCATAGTGCTTTAGAAGAGTGCGTAAGGCTACTGGAGCTACACTTTCTGTTTTATTTGAATCTCATGGCAGCAGACTGATGCTGTTTCACCGTCAATGCAGCAATTTCAATTGAAAGAAATTGTGGTTTAAAGTGGAAGTCGACCTCGTAGCATTTCTTGACAATATTATGTTATATGTGACCACACTAGTCCTAAACATGACATTCTGATTAATATTACGTTTATAGAATATGAGTTAAGCGGCAACATTTTTAATCCATCTCAGGGGGGCGGCCATTTTGTCACTTGCTGTCAACTGAAGATGACATCACAGTTGCTCGGGCAACGGACCAATCTCAGCTCACCTTTTTTTTTTCTGAAGCTGCGCTGTGATTGGTTGTCACCTGAGCAACATTGATGTCATCTGCAGTTGACAGCAAATGGCAAAATGGCCGCCCCCTGAGATGGAAAAAAAACGAATGGATTTTGCTGCTTATAACTCATATTCCAAAATACCGTCTTTAGGCAAGTGGGGCTGCATAGAACATTTTGGAGGTTGACTTTCCTTTAATCTCCGTCAATCCATAGGATTACGCTCAATAAACATTTTTTGAGCCTGTTTATTGGCTGCTCTCAAAACAATAGAACCCTCAACCCTCCTTGGCTTGCGGTTCCAAAACGTCCCTTTTCTGACCCAATTACTCGTAACAATTATGAGACCGAAGCCTAATCTTTATTAGTCTTGGGCATAAACATCACCCCCGAAATGAGCGAGAAACAGGCAGCTCGTTGGGTTCCATACTTAAGCACCTTTCGACATAAACAAGTGGAGTCCAGCCCGGTAAATTTAAACCTTGTGTGATGGCAAGTTTTGTATTTTGGGGTCCCCCGTATCATTTCTAAGGCCTGCCCTTGAGTGTTGCCTTCATTACTGGGGCCCGCGCGGGCTCCATCGGATAAAACAGCACCAAAGATTCACCATCAGTCCTCACCGAGACAATTTGAAATCACTGGTTGCGGGAAGTTCACAGAGAACTGCACAAAGCATTTGTGTTGTTCTCAGCTATGATTTTATATTCTTTTTTTTTTTTTGGTTTTCATTTCAAATTTTTTTGGCACATGAAGTCAGGAAGATTTTCAAGAAAGCATTTAATTGAAGTCGGCAATTATTTTTTTTTAAACTTACCATTTTTTGTTTTCCGTCTGGTTACACGAAATGAAAAATAAAGTCTCAATATCAATTACAAAGTTGTGACGGACAAAAGAAGCCTCATGAAAAGCACTTGTGAAATTCTTTGACTCTTCTACATGGCACTCTCCAAAGATGCCGTGGAAATCAATTTCTATTATCTTTAAACCAAGAGCACCATCTAGAGGAGTGCTTCATGAAGCTTCATTTTCCCATCACGACTCGCCACACGGGAGGATCCGATCTATTTCATGACTTTTGAGAAAATCCTGCCCCCTCACTGGAAAGTCAAAAACAAGAATTTAATCAACCCAAAACTGCTATCCAATAACTGCCCCAATTTCCATCTCTTTGTTTTTGTAACAGTGAGTCCGAAGCAAATGACGCAATTGATCAGGAAACATCAAAGTGCCATTTATTTTAACCATCTGAGGTGTCTTGGCTAAAACTTGCATGAGATGCTTGAATTATTTGCCACTTGTCTGACTTCTGTGTTATCTCAAAGGGGCCAGAAGAATACATGTGCGGTGCACATCCTATCAATGTGAATTAGTTTCTGTTGTTTGGGTTCTGAATGGTTTTTTCGGGAGAAGGTGACGTATGTTCAAATTGTGATTTTTTTTTTAAATTTAATTGAATTTTTTTAATATTTTACCTAATCATTTTAACTCTTCTTGGTGATTTGTGTAGCAAATAGGATTTTGAAGAAAAGCAACTTCTCAAAGCTGGGCCACAGCGCGAAGTACTGTAAATTGACACTAGAGGGCGCCAGAGAGATTCTTTGAATCCTTGATGTCTATTTTTTTGTTGTTGTTAATCTGGTTCAAATCCACCTTGGGGGGGACATATGATTGTTTTGAGGGTTTTACTACATTTTGTGTTGCAAGTCATATCCATGCATCTGTTCAGTCATTTCTCTCTTTTCTCAACCTTCTTACTGACCAGGTGCCAGCCTTCTACTCTATGTAAATGGAGAGTTGTGAATACTTCTATAAGAGGGCAGATAATGGTTTTGTCTATTTATTATTAGAAGCACACAAAGCAATTTGTACATACTATATTTATTCTATATATAAGATTGTTTATTGTGTCCTGTCGTTGTGGCTCCGTTACTTTGTCACTCCCGGTGTCAACTGTTTTCCCTTCTTTTTAATTTTTTTGTTTTGTTTTTGCAAATGGCCAGTTGTTTCTTCTTTGTTTGTTTTTTTGCCGCTTGCCACAATAGTGGTGAAATGTTGCATGGTGCCTAATAATGACATAGAATGGCCTTAACCTCTTGAGAGCCAAGCTCAACTTAAGAGTAACCAATCAACAGCTTGGCAGCGCCTTAAATTACTGTAGCCCTGATTAATAAATGATTTACAATACCTTGATTTGTGATATGCAATATAATGTAGTATTGTAACTATAGTGTGATGCAGCTGTAGTGGAGGACCGGCAACTTCGGTTACACGCTTGAGTTCACGTATGTACACGAAGTGCGAACACCTCCGCAGTTTGGGTGCGCATGTCCCGGAGGGCCCGGGATAAAGATGAGCATAAAACAAAAGAAACATTTCATCTGACAAACAGCGGTGTTGCAAGAAATTCCAGATTGTGGCAAATCCGGGTCCAGAAAGAAAAAATCCGCCACATTTTGGCTTTAGCCTAACGTGCTAGTTAGCTAGCTCTCTAGCTAGCTCCCGCGGTGCTCGTTTCCCTGCTAGCGAGCTAGCTAGTTGGCATCAATGGGCTAAAGCCAAACTGTGGCAGGGTTTTTTGACTTTCTGGACCTGGATTTGCCACCTCTGTCAAAAAAACCCAACCAAAACCCACGACTGCCTTTTTAACCTCAGTGCTTCAAACCCCCGTTGAACTCACAAGGAACCAGGTGGGCTCTCAGGCGAAAATTTCACCATCCACATTAAACCGTAGACCTCCATCTCCTGTCACATTTGCCGCACAATAGTCAAAAAAATCATGAGCAACGGTTAGGAGGGGGGCGGGGGTGGATAGTCTCACCAGGAGTGAAGTTTTTATGGGGTTCCTGTGTGGGTTCTTTCCTGACTTGCTGGGAATAAACGACTTTTTTGTTTCATACCAGTCAACTGTGCTACTGTCTTGTGTTTCTGAAGATATTTGATCACAAGTGCCTTACCGTCAACCATGACAATTTCCTGATGTGGGCTCAATGGCAGGAGTCCATTCAGTACCAGATTCTGGTTTCCTTGCTTTTGGATACAACATAGAGCAGGCTTCTTTCCACTCACGGCGTAGTTCGAGTAGCGCGCGGACATATAGCTAAGGCTAACTTCAAAATAAAGTTGACCAAATAATACACTGACGGCAATGCAAATAGCCTTAGTAGACTTTTACTTTGAAGTTGAGTTGGGTCGTGGCGTGATGGCTAGCTTGACTTCACTTTTCGACGTTGAAGATGCAGTGGAAATGTATATTTTAACCAAGTGCGCCATCTAGGGGAGTAAAAAATATCGCAAGTGGCATTTTTTTTTTTTTACTCCTCCAGATGGTGCGCTTGGACCACTTTTAACCAAGCGTGCCATCTAGGGGAGTAAATAAATATATCGCAAATTCATTTTCCCATCATTCGTAAAAAACAAAAACAAAAAAAACAATCAATTAAGCAATTATACATTCTTTATATGATGTGGTTATTTTGATAAAATTCATACAGCAAGGATTTCTGTTAAAAAAGGATTAGGCAAATACTGCAGTTTAGGATTATTATTTTTTTAAGGTTTTGGGGTGGCCTGTGGCCCTGAATCCACTAGAGTAGATCCGCCCCTGAGCAGAAGATGAATGTCATTTCCACATTCAGAACCAAAAACGAGAGCAATCTGTATTAAGATGGCCGTAGTTGAGAAACCATTCATGTGATATGCTCACAAATTGGACCATAACACTAAGCAGAAAGTGGAGAAAATCTTTTTTGTTCCTGAAAGTGAATTATTTTTGTTATGAAGAGAAATTATGTTGCTATTTTAGCTGTAAATGTGTTTGTGATTTTGCATATCTAATACAATTTTTAGCAGTAGTGGTAGACGGTACGTACCCATTACTCATTGTCTTTCCCGTCGACCCCCCCCCCCCGCCCCAAATAGCATATTAGCCATGTCAAAAAGTATGTTTTAGTATATATTTTAATTCAAGGTTAAAGTTGTTAAGAATTGAATCAGCTTACAACGAAATGTTCAATTAGATCATAGAATTAAGGCGAACAATATGTAGATGTGAAAACATTGACGTTGCTGTAAAAGTGAGATGACTGCGGGGAAAAAGGTTTAAGCGCCGTTAACAGGAGATGACCAACGGGCTGGTGTTGGCGCTGCTCGTTTGACGACCTGATGGAGGAAGCAGGCCTTTGCCTTCCCTTTCACCTCCTCCTTTAGCTTCTTGGCCTCCTTCTCGAATGTGATCGGTGGAGGATAACTGCACATAAAGGGCATCAGCTACCTGCAGTACCTGGGATGGACCTGCGCAGAAAAAAAAAAAAAAAAAAAAGAACAAATAACAAAACAGCTGAGCAAAAAAAAAAAAAACATCAAATAAACAATGTTTGAAAAATTAACAATTGGCGTACCATCTCCATGACTGCACATATCTAGAGTAGCCATCATTATGCTCCCCAGCTCCCTTCGGGACAGCTTCTACACAGACAAGAAAATATTCATTAAATTGAGCTTGGTGCTAATAAAATAAAATATATTACAATAAAATAGAATAGCGGTTCAAAAAATGGATGGATGGAGAGAATTAAATTAAATTAAATTAAATTAAATGATTTCAAGGTATAGTAGAGACTTATAGTAAAAAAAATTTAAAAAAAAAAACGTTTTTGGCAATACAAGCCTGATCATCGAAATCAATAAAGGTCCACCACCCGTCCGCCTCAGAAAAGCAAGAGAGGGATTTTATTAGCTACTTAAAACAGCGAGTAATAACTATATTAGGCTCAAAGTGACGGCTCTTGGAGATCGAAAATTCTGTTAGTGCTGGTGGTTAAATGCAAGTTTATTTATAAAAAAGAACAAAGACTATTAACAAGAACGCAGTGATTTGTACCTTTTGTTGGTTTATTATGGGTATGTTTTGTTGTTTTTGTCTGTGGTTGGAGTTGGTCATGTGTTCCCGATTTGTCTCGTTATGTCTGATCACGTCCACCTGTGTTTCTTCCCTCCAGTGTGTCTGACCAATCGGTGCCCTCAGCCTATTGTTTTTCCTCAGGTGTGTCTCATTAGTGTTGGTGTATTTAGTCTGTTGTGTTTGGTCTTGGTTGGTTGTCGTTTCTTCCATGTCTTGCTAGTTCCTCGTCGTGCCACTTGACTTTGCGTTGCTTTAGGACTTTGTTGTTTTTTTTGTCAGCACGTTGTGCACTACCTTGTTCTTGTTTAATTAATCAAACCCTTTTGTTTTGGACTTTACCTCGGCCTCCTCGCAGCCAACTGTGACATAACCTCTAACTTTTCCTGATTAACCAGTAGCCCAAAAACCACAACAGCTATTTATTATCAGTTCATCTCATGCCATCCATACACCAACCGCAGCTTGTGGGAGTTTAGATGAAAGTTTTTTTTTTTATAACAAAATTGAAGTTTAGATTATCTTTTAAAATAATGTATAGCCTAATTGGTTTGTTGATGTGCTTAAACGTTTTTTTATTTTGAATTTCATTTATGAAGCACTCTTCTTCTCTTCTTGGTGTATTCAATTGATTAGTCATGCACTACAATTTTGTGAAGTCCTAGAATTCAAATTCTTTATTTGGGGACCTTTATCAGATATGACATTAAAATTGATTAATTAGATTAATTAATTTAAAATGCTGTAATTAATTAGATTACAATTTTTCATCGCCTGACAAGCACTCAATGTAATGTAATGTGTTTTAATGTTATCTATATTTTTTTTCATGTTACAAATTTGCTTTTTTGTTAAGCAGTGGGTTGCATGTCTGCATGAAAAGTGCTATATAAATAAATAGAAATATTATTATTATTATTAAAGCAACATTATTTCCTGGGATCTCTCTGAAAGATGCAAAACTGAATTATTATTTTTTGCAAGGGCAGCATTTTTTTTTTTTATACAGCTCATCTTTTTTATTGAGCCAATAGCCGTGGGCCTCCAACTATCACACGATGAGCTGTTTTTTACGGAAACGAAAGGTTTTCTTCCATGAAGTTGATCCTTGCAGAATAACTACAATAACGTTCTTACTGAGCAAAATATGAAAATCCTGTTTTTACAGTACTTGGCCCACCTTCTCGTCACAAGCGTCGCCGCTTGCTGAGATCTCTTCTTCCTGTTGCCGTTTCCAGCTGCAGCATCCCCCGTCGCCCTGAGAATCACTGCTGAGGTTGCTGTCGTGCAGGTCGCCCTTCGAGAGGTGCTGAAGGACGACCACATGACTCGGGCAACTTTAAGATCAGGTAAAAAAAGAGGATTGGAGCGGAGTTAGGCGTTTTCTACAGGTCTGCGTGTCAAACCGTTGGAAAGACAGCAAACGATTGTTTTTTTTCGGATCGTGACGTTGAAAACGAGCTAACCCTTTGGCCCAGCCGTGCGATGGGCTGATGTGGTTCTTCAGCTCAAAAGGGCGCCGTTGTCTTTCATCACTCAAGCCCCCGTCGCCTTCTTCCTCTTCGTCAGAGGCAGCTTTTCCCTCTACTGCCCTCTGCAGACACTCAGCATCTGCAAACGAACCCGCTCGTTACAGTGACGCTCTAAACACCACATGTACAAATTTTGTGGCATCTTGGAACTATGTTGAAGTGAGTAGAGAAGTGCTTTAGAGCCATGTTGTGGCATCTAAAGGCAATTCTAAACTTTCACAGGAAGGGTAAGGGCTCAATTTCTTCACTTTTTCTCGGCAGGTCTTGCTCCCGACGTGCTCCAAATAAGGAAAAAATAAATAAATAAATGAAAATATTTGATTTGATCTCTTTTTTTCCTAATCACTTTTTTTTTTGGGGTTATGGGGGAGCCTACGTCTCATCTAACTGTGGCTATTATAATATATATAGGTCATTTTCATAAAATGTGATCACAAATGGTAAAGAAAACACCACTAAAAAAATATAAATAGGTGGCAAATCCAGGTCCAGGAAGTAAAAACCCTGCTAGTTTGTGCTAGCTAGCTAGCTCCCATGGTGCTCGTTTACCTGCTAGCTAGCTAGTACCAGGGGCCAAAGCCAAACTGTGGCACGGTATTTACTTTCTGGACCTGGATTTGCACACCTCTGAAATGAAATCAAATTAATATTTTTTTTTTTGTCGCCTTGTGTAACAATCCGCAGCATGACACCATGCCACAAGGTGGCGCTTCCTTGTTTTTGTTATGCCTATGCAGCGCTTTTTCGTTTGGGCTTTTTAGCCTTTAATTGACAGAACAACTGAAGTGTATTTGATGCCGTGGACTTGTACGCGTAATCGTGACGCGCGGTAGCGCCAATAAGCCTACTTTTTTCCTATTAATAAAGTAAACATGTGTACTTCCAGTTTCAACTTTTTTGCTATCCAGCAGCGCCGTCCATGGCTGACCAGCCACCACGCGTACTTGGTTTTAAATGTGTTAATATCGAACGTGCTTAAAGTCCTAGTTTCAAAACGTTTTTGATCATTTAAAATTTTAGACATTCATAGTGAAGTTAATCAATACAGGAAAATCCATATGTATCCGAAATATATTTAGCATCTTCAGAAAAACAATCATGAAACTTCCTTTGGGACACAAAACGGTAAAGGAAGAGTTTGAAAAAGTTTACTTTTGAATATTTTTTTTATCGTAGACACAATTATTACCTTTTGAATAGCAACTGATAATAATTCATTCAAAATACTCATATCAGTCAAATGTATAGATTTTTAAAGGGAAGTTGATGTCTTAAGTTAATGATGCATTTATTATTCCTCTGCTCCTCACCTGTCTTGCAATACGACTCGATTCCTCTCGCTGAAGCGGCTTCAGGAAGACACACGCAGCCGGATCTGGAGGAAAAGGACAACATACTGTATCTCAAATTGGAAACAGCACTCATGCTCGTTCACACGCCATGTGAAGTATGTACATGGCCACATAGTTGTTGTTACAGGTATAGGCCTGCATCCAGAGAACCCCCCCCCCCCCGCCCCCCCCACTCAATATTTTCCTTCTCACACAGTCAACGTGTCCGATGTTTTGGTTCACGGTGAAGTTTAATGCTGGGATGACACATTGCAAGGTAAAGAAACAATTATTTGCTTGTGATTTTGTTGTGATGCTGTACTTCCTTTAAGTTCAGCCATTTTTTTTTTTTATGAAAACTTTCAAAACAATAGTCTTGAATGAACAAAGAGATGCTTTAAGAGAGAAAAAATTGTCAGTTTCACTCATTCATTGTTCAACTTAATCAAGAATAGGTCAAACCAACTTTTGTCGCCTTATTTTCGTGCCCAGCAAAAGTGGAGGTCAAAGTTCAGTCTTCTGCGGAAGCAGAACTAAACTCGCCAAACTTGCTGCATAAGCAAACACAATGCGCACCTGTACCTGTACTGCTGCAGTTCGCTTTCCAGCTGGTTGATCCTGGCCCGAAGCTGCGGCACAGATTCGGCCTGTTCCTGAATCATTCGCACCCGCTCAAGGCCCAAGCTCAAAGCCTCCCTGGCCTCCTCCGCTCGTCTCCTGGTGGATGTCATGAACATGATGGCATTTGAACAAATCAGTTGATGACTTTGAACGCGCTGCGATTGAAGCCAAGTCCAAACCTAATTTGGATGTTCTCCCTCCTGAGCGCAGATTCGACCCCCTGGAGTTTGCTCACTTCCTGGTACGCCCATCGCAGCTCCTCCTCCAGGCGTTGGTTGAACTTGATGGCCTCCTCCAGCTGTCCATCGCGTGAGGAACGGATCAGCTGCAGCTCTCTTAAAAGTGGGTCCCTCGCGTCCCATCTTCTGCCCAACCTCCTCCCGCCGTTTCCTCCAGCGACATTGGTCTGGCCTTTAATCCGCCGCGTGGGCACCAGTTTGCCTTGGATGAGGGAAATGGACGTTGCGGGCGACGGAACACGGACGGGCGCTGGCTGCGTGCGGCCCGCCCTCTCTCTCCTCAGAGCCACTTCAAGGGCCAAACAGCGAGCGTCGCTACCTTGCAGTGCCGATCGGAGGTCCTCCACCAGCTCCCTCAGAGCCGCTAACTCTTCTGGGATGACAAAAGGAAGGAGGGAGAATTCAATTGTTGATTTCACGTCAGGGTTTGTTCAAGTTCGCAAACGTTCGCTAAACATTTGAAATTTGACATGAAATCAATATTTGTCTGTATTGCAAATAATTGCTCCTCAGTGGGATATGGGAGGGTTTTGTTCAGTTCACATTAGGATTAGCATTTTTTTCTTGTGTTGTTTTTTTGTGTACCCATTTTTTTTTATGTAAATATGAGCACTATGCAAATTAATAAAAGAGGTCAACTATTTTGTGTGTGGAGATTTCCCACCCCATTTTGTTACCATAAGAGTTGACAGTTTAAATTAGGGGTGTCGTGCGAATGGGAATGAATTGCGAGACTTCAAAAGTTAACTTACAATTAATCGCACATTTTATATCTATTCTAAATGTACAATAACATGTACGATAAAATATCTTTAAGTTTTCATATTCTTGTTAAGATAAAAGTGGAAAAAATGTTAAACTAATAGAAATAGGGCTGCATCTTTTAGTCATTGATACAGTAATTTCATAATAATTCATAAAATTTAGTTAAAATTAAAAAGATGTACTGTAGCATACTGTAAAAAAACCCGAGAGTGATTTGTGTTGAGGTCAATTTTCTGCCACTAGATGGCATAATTGCATTTGTTAGACATTGGTGACAGCTCAGCGCATTTTTCTTTTCATATTAAGAGCTATCTGCACATTTTTAAAATTGTAAAATACAACTTGACCCCAGTCTCCACAAATCTATGCATTAATATGATTAAATTTATTACTGCTAAATTTCGTCGTGAACGTGTCTTCTGCGTTGCGACTGGAATTCCCCCAGGCTTTCGGTTATTTTGGTAAAAAAAAAAAAACTAGTGGCGTTAAAGGAACTTTAAATCAACTCAAAATTATCGCACTAATTTTGACACCTCTAATTTAAATAAATGCTTACTTTTGTACTTGGCTACATTTCAGAGCCTGTAGTTTTTTTGTTTGTTAAACTTCAGTAAAGGAGTTGTAAGAAGTATCTCTGTACTTCTAATATTGCCATCTCTGGTAATAATCAAAATCTGGGCCCCTATAATTAATCATTACAAAAGGCCCCCCCGTCATTGGACGTTGGGGTTGCTTAATTTTTTTTTAACCCCCATGACACGGATGATCACAAACAAAACTATAGAGAATAACATGACGTTAGATTCTAGTCTGTGAGGGGCACCCCTGCCGCCCCGGTCAACGCGGGTGGGGGATGGGGATGCTGACAGATACACAGGGTCCCACACTACATGTTAGCCCCTGAAAGAGTAGTCAACTTTAGACGAGAGTTGAATGTATTGCAACTTGCAAAATGAACATCAAAATGCGTTTGCAAACATGCACAACTGAGCGTACCGGAAGAACTGTCCTCTATGGTCCGAGCGGGCGTGGATCTGTTTTGCCCGTTCTGATTCCTTGCCAGGTCAAAAGTGACGAACTTTCTCCTTCTCACGCGAGGCCAGCGCAGCCTGATGTGTCTCTCCACCAGCTCCGTCTCCTCCGTCACCGGAAGTCGCCACGCGCATTCGCCCGCGGCGCCCCTGCGCGCCGAACGCACGCGAAAGAAGCCGCACAGACGCGAGTGGAAGTCCTTGAAAGTCATCTGGCGGGGCACGCTCCCGGAGCACACGTCCCTGAACTCTTCTTCCTCGTCTTCGTCGCCGCCTCCATCCTCGGCGGCCCCTTGCGTCGCCGCCTTCCCTTTCCGAGCTCCGGTGACGCCGAGCACGGCGCAGAGGGTGCCGAAGTCCTCCGCCGACACTTTCTCGTCCCGATTGGGATAAGCAAGATGGTGGAAGACCTCCTGCAAGTACTGGTCTATTCCGGTGGCCAGAACGACGATTTCGTTCTCCGCGCCGGCGGGATCGGGGCAGTGGTGGTGGGCCAAGGCGCTCCGGAGCCACTCGCTCCTCCGCGCTGCTCTCGGCCAAGGCTGGACGGACTTCAACGCGAAAGCGGCGCGTTCCATGATAAGGCGCGTTCACTTTTTTTTTTTTGGTTTCGGTCAGAAATTGGATACGCCAAAAAAAGGTTGCGATTTGAAATCTATAGCCTCACCTAAGCTCAATGCGAGTCTTACCACATGAAGAAAAACAAAAGTCCCATTCAAGCCTGACTCCACCCTCGTATGCAAATTCTCTGACTGCGATGGTCTCTGTGACTACCAATAAGGTGCCTTCGCCGGATCTTTTATTATTATGGATTTTTGTTTTTATCCAAGGACTGTTGTCTTTTAAAGCAAAACATTTTGAGCGTTCATTTTATGATGTCCTATTTGTGCATAGAGTTGTAATAGAATGTATTTAAATGTAAATAATAATAATGCATTCAATGAATTGATTTTTAAAATAATTAGAGGGTTTGAATTGTTCAATGCATGTCTGATGTCATATCTCTCAATAAAATATGATGACATTCACCCATTTTGTTGACAAATGATAAGAAACTTAAAAAAAAAAAAGATGGACTGTGTGTTCTTGTCACTAACAGGGTCAATCAAGTATACCAGTCGTCACTGATGGACGCCCGTTTTGTGATGACTGGCGAATGGCGGACTGTCAGTTCTAAAATAGTGGTGACGAAGTGATGACGAAGTGATGACAAAAGCGTGGCTCAAATTAAAGGGCACCGATGAATGGCAAACAAGCAACGTTTTATAAATTGCCCACCTCGGATTATGCTTGTGCCAACAGGCCAACGGGAAAATGATGACTGAAGGAGAATCCAGCTCAGTCGATACAATTTGGGCGACTCGGCTGACCTACATTTGTGTCTAACTTATAACACTGTTCCTTCAGGCTTCAGTCCATAGAGGTCGTGTCCAAAGTCCAATAGTTTTTTTTTCCTTTGTATTTTTTTGGGGCCAGGCATTCTAAGAATAGGAGAAAAAAACATTGAATTTTGGAAGATATCACTTTTTTTTTAAATTAAAAATAAAATGTGAGAAAATGTAATATTACACATAGTTTAAATATGATTTTTTTTAATGAAAATCACCCAATTAGTTTAAAAGGATATTGTGCTGTTTAAAAAAAATAAAAACCCTCTTTTTTATTTAACAAATGAAAACAAATTGAGAAGTTGAATGTTACAAGATATGACACAATTTTTTTGATTAAAAATAACTAATTAACACAAACCTTTTTGTCACGGCCAAGCTGAGATGGAGACTCTTTTTTTTTTCAACACATTTGACTTGCTAACCATATGTAGACCGATTGGATTGGCTTACAGTAATACAAGGTGACATGGCCCGCCTCCTCCTCCTCCACTTATTCTGTATGTGGCTCCAAATGGGAAAAGTTCTGACTTGCCTGTATTAGCGGATAGTACTTTACTTTCTAAAGCTTGACTCATCAGACCACAAGTGCCTTGAAATCTACTGTTTTCATAATGTGCACTTAATTAATCCTTGATATCTTTTCTCACACATCATGGATAATTGTGTTTAAGGGCTTTTATGTATAATAGTTTTACTCCTTCACTTATCCCAGACAGCAAATTGCCTTTATTTAGATTTTATTCACGCCTTCAAGTGTGGCAGCAACACACAAACATCCAAAATAAAAACCTTGCTGTCAGTTTTTTTCTGTGACTAAAGTCGAAGAGAAACTTCTGTTTGCGATCTCCAGGCACATCCCTTTCAAAATAAATGTGTCTCAACTCCTTAATGAAATACCTTTCCCCACCCTGACCTCAGCATTTGTCATTCATTTTGACAGTCAAAGCAAAGATTGTCTTGAAACACTCACCTGGGCATGACTAGACCACATCATGCAGGTTGCATCACATGCATTCCACTTTGTAGAGCACATTGCATTTCTCAGGAAAAATGCAATTAGGTATGTGTCAAAAAAAAGGGGGGGGGGGAGGGAAGAGAGTCAAGTGATACAAAGTATGAAAATTAAGCACATAATCAGATGTTGGAGAAATGAAAAAAAAAACTCGGAATTGAGGACCCCCTACAAGCATGGTGGAGCCACCTGCAGGAATTATATAAACTATCTTAATCTTTGGTAAAGAAAAGAAAATTATCCTTTGCAGATCTGCTCATATTGAGTAGTTCAAGTAACAGTAAGTGGAACTTGCCTCTTGTCGTGAGGGAATGTGAGAGGGTGAGGGATGGTGGACCCAAATGCAGGGAAACAGGATTCCAAGTGCGATGTGTGGTACTTTTATCAACCATAGTAAAAAAAAAAGGTGAGCAGACAATCATGACTGGACGGGACGTGAGTAGACTGGTCGGGACGTGACATGAGTAGACTGGTCGCCATGACTGGAACGAGCGGGACAGGACCTGGTTTGCCTTGACTGACTGTGACGATGACGACTTGGGTCGCTGTGATGATGATGACTTGGTGGTGACGAACACGACTTGACTGTGACGAACACGACTTGACTGTGACGAACACGACTTTTCTGTGATCAGACGCGTATTTAGCCCATATTTGGGGTTGCTTCAAACGTCTCCAAACGCCTTTATAGCACCCCTGAACCTCGGATCCTAGAATCACCTCTGAGAACACGACTTGGCTGTGACAAACAGGACTTGGCTGTGACGAACATGACTTGGCTTTGACGAACACGACTTTTCTGTGATCAGACGCGTATTTAGCCCATATTTGGGGTTGCTTCAAATGGCTCCAAACGCCTTTATAGCACCCCTGAACCTCGGATCCTAGAATCACCTCTGAGAACACGACTTGGCTGTGACGAACAGGACTTGGCTGTGACGAACAGGACTTGGCTGTGACGAACACGACTTGGCTGTGACGAACACGACTTGGCTGTGACGAACATGACTTGGCTGTGACGAACACGACTTGGCTGTGACGAACACGACTTGGCTGTGACCAGACGCGTATTTAGCCCATATTTGGGGGTGCTTCAAACGTCTCCAAACGCCTTTATAGCACCCCTGAACCTCGGATCCTAGAATCACCTCTGAGAACACGACTTAGCTGTGACAAACAGGACTTGGCTGTGACGAACATGACTTGGCTGTGACGAACACGACTTGGTGGTGACGAACACGACTTGACTGTGACGAACACGACTTGACTGTGACGAACACGACTTTTCTGTGATCAGACGCGTATTTAGCCCATATTTGGGGTTGCTTCAAACGTCTCCAAACGCCTTTATAGCACCCCTGAACCTCGGATCCTAGAATCACCTCTGAGAACACGACTTGGCTGTGACAAACAGGACTTGGTTGTGACGAACATGACTTGGCTGTGACGAACAGGACTTGGCTGTGACGAACAGGACTTGGCTGTGACGAACACGACTTGGCTGTGACGAACACGACTTGGCTGTGACCAGACGCGTATTTAGCCCATATTTGGGGGTGCTTCAAACGTCTCCAAACGCCTTTATAGCACCCCTGAACCTCGGATCCTAGAATCACCTCTGAGAACACGACTTGGCTGTGACGAACAGGACTTGGCTGTGACGAACACGACTTGGCTGTGACGAACACGACTTGGCTGTGACCAGACGCGTATTTAGCCCATATTTGGGGTTGCTTCAAACATCTCCAAACGCCTTTATAGCACCCTCCTAGAATCACCTCTGAGAACACGACTTGGCTGTGACGAACAGGACTTGGCTGTGACGAACACGACTTGGCTGTGACTAACTCGACTTGGCTGTGGCCAGACGCGTATCTAGCCCATATTTGGGGTTGCTTCAAACGTCTCCAAACGCCTTCATAGCACCCCTGAACCTCGGATCCTAGAATCACCTCTGAGAATACGACTTGGCTGTGACGAACACGGCTTGGCTGTGACGAACTTCCACACAATGCATAGGCACTGCACCCACACCGACTGGACAAACACAACAGCCTAAATCCTAATGAGACCCACCTGGGGAAGGGAAGACATAACGAGATAAGGGAAGAAACCAGGAACATGGACCAAAAACACCAACCACAGACAAAAACAACAAGAACACCCATGACAAACAAAAACCCAACCCCCACAGAACCGAAACATGACATCTTCGTTCTGATTTATGAAATACAGAACTTGGGGGGAATCGTTTTTTTCCCCCTCCTGAATAAATGTGTCTTTGCATGTGTTATGGGGGGTGATTAGCAAGTGGGTGAGAAGCTCCGCATCAGTCCCGTCTGTCATTGCTGTTGTTCTCCTGACCTCTCAGCTGCTGCCTGCATCGGGTGAAAGGGCCTTATCTAAAAATGAAAGGATGGGAGCATGGAAGGTGGGGCAATAAATAAAAAGGTGGGGGTCGGGAGCTTTGTGAGCGTGACTGTGTGTGTTTCTGTGTGCGCGCATATAGAGACACTTATAGAGACAGGGCCAAGTGGCCGGTTGTTCACCTTTGGAGGTGGAGTGAAGCACTATAGTATGGACAGGCCGGGCTTTCAGGCTTTCAGGCTTTGTGTTAGCTGCCATATGCTCATCTGAAGGTCAAATTGAGTCTTACACTTTCCAGACGTTTTTTTTTTAAGTGCCACTGACTGTTTCTCTGCGACCAGTTACACCAAGTTGTTACTGCATTGTTTTCATGCGTCGTTACAAGTCAGTTAGTCATGCCTGGAGTGTAATGTCGGAACACATATTGAATCTTAGTTATGATATAGTGAATGTCAAGCTCTAAATGGGGAAAAGAAAATATATATATTTACCATTAGGATGTAAAGAGAAGAATGATATGGTCAGGGAAAAGAAAAGGAAAAGATGTTGGGAAAAATATGAGATTTGAAGGTGAAAAACAACCGCAATAAATAAGCGAAGAAAAAATATTGTCGCAAATTTTCGGGGTGGGTCGCGGGTTGGGCGGTTTCCGACAGTCTGGACGGGCCATGAAGGCATCACGTTGAGTTCTGGCGTAGTTCCGGCCTGCTTTTTTTTGTGACTTGAAAACTGTTCATTAAAAAGAGCCGTTATTATTTCACCAGCGCTACAACATTTCACAAAAATGCAAAATAATGAAAACATTTAAGGACTGACACTGGATGGGCAAGCGGACAAACACTGAAGTCCTCTCGGTCCATATGATCACATTGTTATTGAGTTACGTCGTCGATCATAAACTGTGTACATTGTCGAGGCGCCCGAGGCACATCTGTCTGCTTGGAAACACAACATCCTTTTTTAATAGTTTAAAAGTTTCACAAAGGTGTGTGCGGAAATAATCACTCTTCACGTGTTAAGTTCCCTCTTCCCAAACACGAATCATGCAATCAGTGATAGATGAGGAGTGCGTCAACATTGGTTTTGACATGAGGAATTAGGTTAGACTGGGAGTTGGCTCAGAGTTCATTGCTTCAATGGAGATGGGATTTATGGGCTGGTGTGTGCGTGTGCGCGTGTGTGCGTGTGTGTGTGTTTTGGGGTTAAAGACTATGCTAATTTCCTCATTCCTGAGATAGAGAAGAGAGATAGAAGCGGCACGGTTCTACCTTTGAGATGTCAATGATGTGGACGTGTAAAGCTGCAATCGGTGTGCACGAGAAATTCAAGTATTCACCCTCTGACAAATACTCACGGGACTTCCAGTTACCTTCCTTACAGCCAACCAAGAGACGGGATGAAGTTTAATGGGGAGCAGATGAGGCATGTGGCTACACGTACAGCCACACAACACAACACAACGCTGACACTAAAACAACGGAGCCTGGGTGTGACGAAACACTGATACAAGTCTTCCATGTTTATATGATTAAAGGGGAGACCGGGGCTAGTTGTATCACTTTTTATACTTTTGTATATTTCTTGGAAAAAATACATCTTATATCAACAAAATGTATACCAGATGAAAGACCAATGTCTTAGGTATATTTTTGTATTCATGTCATTTTCTTATTTTGTGTCAGTGCATAGTTATAAGCCATCAAATAGAGGGAGTGAACATGTGACATGTTGCCCCACCAATGGGTAAGTTGTCACACTATATGGGGTAATATGTCACACTGTATTTTGCAACTAATAACACAAGGACAAAACTATCCTTGTTCTCCTGTTTTTTGTTTTTGCTTTTTTTGTTTTTACAGCCAGAGAAATTGTTTATCATTAATCTTGAAAATTTACCATAGTCATTGAGCAAACTTTAACCTAAAAATGTAATTGATTAAAGTTCTTAAGTATTGCTGGCTCTCAGCCTTAAATGCCTGTTATGCTTCCCTTAAACTGGAAATTTGATATTATATATATATATATTTTTTTTAATGACGCATTTCGGTTACTGGATGGATGTTTCATCATGAAACTTAAACTCGTCCTGACGTGGGCATACTGTAGTTCCAACAACTGGAAAATAATTTTTTAAACAATGAATCCAGAACATGGCAAATTAATTTCCTCACTCTTCAGACACATCATCTGAAGAACAATTCCGGCATATGTAAACCGAGGTGCATTTTTCATTGGCCCATTCTTTGCATATGTGACAACAAACCCCAAAATGACTGAGACAAGTTGTCCCAAACTACCATGTTTGCTAATACTTGCTCTCGTTTAAAGTTAGCTTAAAACAGAGCAGCGACCGAGGCATGGCAAGATGCCTGAATCTCTCCTCTAACGAGTCCACATTGTTTGCTGCTAGAATTTGTCTATGTACGACACCTGTTTCAAAATATATGAAGTTTAAATATTTTACTTTGGGTTGTGCAAAACAGATAACTGGCACTCATCTCAGCTCACAATGTGCTATTCTCTTCTCAGACAGTACACAACCCTTGACTACTTAGACGAAGACAACTAGTATAGTATAATATAGTATAAGAAAATTGCAATGTGACAACTTACCCGTGATACATCTAGCCCCGGTCTCCCTATATGTAGATCACAGTTATAATGTCAGCATTAGTTGCTATAATTGTTTGTATGTTTATTATTCCTTCCACATTTTTCACTTGGCACATCATGTTCTCCAGGTCAAGAGTATCCAAGTTTTCTTTTCTTTTTTAAAATCCATTAGAAATATGAATCAGTGCAATACACATGTTTAAAAATAATAATAATAATAAATGTCAAAACCAGGCCATTGGTGATAATGCCAGTGCTATAAAAGTACATGAAAATAATAATAATAATAATAAAAAAATAAAAAATAAAAAATATATAAGATGCATTAAATGGTAATTGGACATTTGAACTTGCAGTGTCGATCCAGCATTTGTCCTGAAAGTACACACTTGTCTTAATGAACAGTAATTGCTGCCGTGGGTGCCTTTACGGTACCAAAGTCCTCATGCAATATTCAGGAAATATTCATCTGCACCCAAGTTAGTTTATAAAACATAATACTGTATTCACGTTGAAAATAAATATTCTTTAACTATAGCTACAGTGAAGTGGATAAAGTTTGTGTCAACATCATCGACTGAGTTTGACCGCTTGGACAAAGCAGCATCTGGCACCCTACTTGTATAAATAAAGCTGTGCAAACCAGTGAAAGCAGGAATATGGGGGGCATCCGGGCCCCCAAAAGCTTCAGCTGACTCCTTGACAACCTGCTGAGTAACATGAGTTACAACTTGTCTGTCTTCACACACAATCACAAAATCAACAACGCGAGTACAAAGACGTTGAACCCTGAGCAAGCACACGGCAGAGGAGGCCCATTGAGTACAAATACTGCAGTACGTACTACCATAAATACTCTTTTGGACGGAAACAAAACAAAAAGTTACAACTCATCCATTGTTGCAGTCAATTTAGAATGTACTTTTCTTGACATAAATCCTCACTTTTAAAATATCAATGTATTTTTGAACTGCCATAGACAACTATTTTAAACCTATGAGTTCATTGTCTGTGAGTTGAGGAATGCACTATACAAGTCATAATAAAAAAAAAATATATATAATATAAATATAATGTATAATATAAAAAGAAATATCGAAAATAATGCAAATATATCCAATTGTTGTAATGTTGGGATTGACTCACAGGGATGACCTTTGGCCTGGAAGTAACAAACCACTTCGATATCATTTTACTGCCACCATGTGGTTGACAGCTAGAGGTACAATATGGGAGCAAGCCTTCATTTATCATTTTGTGGCGAAGAGACTGTCTGCTCATGTGAACTGACATCTACGTTAACCTTTCTGGATTGGTGCTGCAAAAGTCCGTTTCTTTTTGTGTCATTGAACGCGTCAGTGCAATCAGAACTATACACTTTTGTGCCATTGTATACGTATAAGACTGCGTGCTGTCAATATAATAATGTACTCTGGAGGGGTGTTCTGATGTAAACTACTGCTTAAGTGTTGATGACAAATTCAGTATACTAATTTTAAAAAAAATTGTGTGTGCGGAAGATTGAATGCAAGATACTAGGCAAGATTGACATTTCATATTTTGCTGGCGTTGGACTATAAGAAAATTTGGCAAATTTCATATTGTTTTCACAAATAAATACTTTTGGTCAGTTTAGATACTGTATATATGTCTCTGTGTGTATTGTGACTGTGGGGAAAAAGTGTTCTTTATTTTTTAATCAATTATTGATAGGATCTGGTATTTCCAAATGTATGGATATTATGTATTTGAGGACACTGGAAATGCTTTTTCGTGTAACGAACAATAGCCTACCTGTTCTTATTCGGATTTTTATTTTTATTTTTCAAATTAAAAGAAGGAAGCTATAATTGAAGGTGTTTGAAACTCGTAAAGTGAGGACCATCATCATGATGTGTTTCAGTTCTTGGTGTAAAATTGTGGCATGGACGAGATGATGCCTTTAAGCTGTGTACTTTTTTTGTTGGGGAGTTAAGAACAATTTAAATATTGTAAAGTAATTCATGCTTATAGTGTCATTGATAACATTTAAAATATTTAGGAATTGGATTGTATAGGTTAGGAATTGATTTGTTCATTCATTCTATGTGTTTTTTTTTCCCTTTTCTTGGGCATACTTTTCCCCATTCAACCAATTCGTTAAACTTCGGACACCTTCGTGTAAACTCGTAAATAATGGGCGTGCTCGGCCGTGTCGTCTCAAATGGCGGTACAATCGGATGATCCCGAATGGGCGGAGACAAGGAGGAGGAAGCGGTAACAGTGCTGACAGCCTCTCGAGTCGGAACCGGCGTCGTGTATCATCTTGTCTCCGAGGCACTGCAGGCACTTTCACTTTCCTTAACAGCGACAACACCGACTTTCTGAGATCAAATCAGAATACGCATCTCTCTAACGCTTCAAGAGATCGTTAGTTTCCTTTCAATTGAGGCTCCGCTTTCTACAAATATCCCAGAAGGGCCCCGAGGGAGATTAACGGGTAAACGTCGGTGGGATGGAAACGCAGATCCATGTGCCCGTCGGATCGCCGGTTATACGAAAGATTCACGTTTCTGTCGACGAGCACAATGTGACGGACGGGGCGATGAAGATCATGGAAAAGCTGAGACCGGCGTGGGACACGAACCGTGTCAAGACGAAGGTATGGCGATTGCCAAGCTAGCTGTACGCTATGCTAGCAGGCTAAGCGAAGATTGACAGTACATAATAAAAGTACGCGATGGAGCATCAAGTGACGAAAAGCGTCACGTTCGTCTATTTCATAACACACCGTTTTACCTTTTTAGGCAGAAATAATTTGGGGTAAGACAAATGCTACCAGAAGACTCCATATATACCTGTGAAATATTTCTAAGTGAACGTTACAAGTTCCATTGGCATAAACGGGGAGGGGAAAAATAAGAATGTGCGAAACTGATGGTTGACTCTTAATAGGGAACTACTTGCAACTTGCAATATATTTGAGCACAATCTTGGCTAACTAGATTGGGTGTGGGCATTTTTGTTAATTTGAATGAGTTGGGTCAAAGGATGAGTAATTCCATATTTTTGTTTTTCGATAAAAATAATTATGATATTAAAATGTATCTGTTGAAATATTGCTACTTTTGAATACGTTGGGTGAAAGGATGAGTAAAAGTGAGCATAAAAAAATCTAGGGGTGTTAGAAAAAAATCAATTTGGCAATATATCACAATATTACAGTGCGCAATTCTCGAATCGATTTAATATGCGGCCGAATCTATTTTTAAACATCAATTGTTTATGGGAATATTCAACAAAACGTCTTAATTAGGGTTAGGATTTACACATTAAACGGAAGAATGTTATATTAATGGAATAATAATGGCCTTAATATTTTATTTCAGTGCTGTTCAAACATGAAACAGACTGCAACCTGAATTTTCAGATAAATAAATACATTTTTATACAAATCTTAGTGTACATGTACAAGTTACTGATGAGTATTTTCTAAATTTGAGTTTAAAAAAATGCAATAATTAATTTATAGATTTGTATCGGGATTAATTGGTATTGAATCGAATCGTGACCTATGAATCGTGATATGAATCGAATCGCCATGTTTTTGTTCTTCAATAAAAGGTTTATAATTTGATAGTTTTAATTCCATTGAAATGTGCTTTTAAATTGCATAATTTTGCATGCACATGTTTTATAACAAAATAAAATGTTTACTAACATGCTTATACTTTCCATCCATTTTTCATTATTATTATTTTTCATCCAATTATAAGGGTGACTCTCGTTCTCAGATTTACTAACTTCATCTACAGGTGGTGAATTATTTGGCCTGACGCGTCTTGATGGTTCAGGTGGTGAATAATCACTCGCACTGATCAGATTGCCGTTTGACAGGCATGAGGGGTGAAATGTCATTCACAGCAGGAACATCTTTGCCGACCCTCAAAGTTGTTGACAATTGTTAAAAGCAATTGTGTTGTTCTGAACGGTGACATTTACCCCAAATCATAGAAAAATGATCAAATGAACTTTCCTCCCACCTTCTAAAAAAATGCATGGTAGGCTGATCGGTTTAGAAAATGGATGGATGGAATTAGTGATTGATTAATTGTTGCTCCTCTATACATGACCTGAAGAACCTCAAATGACAGGAAATCAAACTATAATGAAATATAATTCCCTCCACGCCACAGTTAAAAAAAAAAAAATTAATAATAATAATTGTACATTTTTAACAACCCACATAATGCTTTACAGTATTCCAATTGAGAGCCCAAACACCCTCCTCACCCCCACGTGAACCACGACTGAATGTTTACGTCTGCCTGGTTCCAAAGTTGCTGTCTACCGACGTATTGGTCACCGGTGTTAGCGGCGTATTGTGTGGCAGGTGGCGGGGATCAGTCACGTAGTAGACAACGCTGTTTTTGCCAGCGTGTCGACAGTCATAACAAGGATGGTCACACGCCCACCTTTGTGGCTGGCCACGCGTGGAATGCCAGATATGTGAGAGTGAGCGTCTGGCATGTGACATGCAAGCCATGTCAATGTTGTTGCCCGTGCAGCTTTCCATTGAGCTTTTCATTTGGAGCACTTGCATTAAAAAATGGGGTTCCAAATGGCAGTTTATTTCCTTCTTCCTTCAGTTCTTCACTGATGGGACAACCAACAAACTGGTGGGCTGCTACGTGGACGATAGTCCAGAAGATGTGGTCTTAGTCCGTGTTTATGGGAACAAGACAGAGCTTATTGTGGACAGAGACAATGAGCTTAAAAGCTTTCAGGTGCGTTTGTTGTTCAGGTAAACTCTTAAGACGTTACCATCGGTATTATTCGAATTATGACGGTGAATGTGTGATTTTTGATTTTCTCCTCCAGGTGCTGCATGCTAACGGCTGTGCTCCCCGTCTTTACTGCACTTTTCAAAATGGGATATGCTACGAATACATGCAGGGCGACGCTCTGGGGACACAAGATGTCAGGGATCCTTCCTTACTCAGGTCGGGACCTGCAAACACCATTTACAGTCTCGAAAATTAGGGACAGGCCGATAACCGGCCGGCGCCGATATTGGACGTTTTGACCAATAGCGATAGCGGCCTTTTTTCAAAATCTGACAGACGATTTCAAAAGTAAAGCTAAAACCATTTTAATCTCGGGGAACTATTTATTAAAAAAATTAAGTTAGCTTTGTAAAGCTATGCTGCTCACCCTGGGAAACTTCTGAACCTTTTTGTTTTTGTTAGACATTACAACAAAGAAATGTAAAAGTTTTAAGATTTCAGGTTTTGTTTATATTTTGGAAAAAAAATATTTACTGTAGAAAACTATAGAGAGCTATAGTATTTACTTATTTAAGTCTCCTTTTAACTCTTCAAGACATACTGATAACCTTGGGAGCTCCCTGAACATTTTTCTTTTAAATTTAAAACAAAATCTATTGTCTAAGACAGGAAAAAAAACATTTTGACATTTTTAAAACATTTTTATAAATGTTTGTATTTTTTTTTGGGACTCCAAGATTTTCCCCCTCTTTTTTTGACTGAAAATGAGTATCGGCTTCAAATACTGGCTATCGGTATCTGCCTTGAATAAAACATCAATCTCTGGCAAAATAGAGGCAATTTTGACCTCTGAACTCCAATCGACCAATATGTTTTGTTTTTTTCATACCGATTATTAGTAGTCAAGGAGACCGATAACCGATATTTCAAGGCGATATTCATTTGCAGTAAAAGAGAAAATATTAGCGGAATTTGTTTTAATTACATTTTCTTTTCATTTTAAACAGTAAGAATTGACAGCTTTGTTTAAAAAATCATAACAAAACTTGCAGGGAGGTGTCAGGGTCATCAGCATGTGTTCCCTAAAGTTTTCTACTGTAAATAAAAGTTTTCCAAAATGTCAGCGTCATTTCTTAATTTTTTTTTCTTAATAATAATAATAAAAAAAGTATAGGGAGTTCCCAGTGTAAGCATAATTTTTTTTTTTATAGTGGAAAATTAAATCCTTAAATAAAAAATTCCCTGTATCTCACCTGAGTGACAAATGCATACGAAATGGGAACGTAGCTAATTTTGAGTTTTTGTCGGGGTTCGTAAAAGGTTTCAAAATATATGAATATGTTTAAAATGTCTTTCAAACTGTCTGTGAACATGTTACAAATCCTAATGAAAAGCATCAAATTCGGACACAATTTTATTTTTTTTGTAAAACATTTATTTTGAAAGGCGTACATTGTAAGCGCGCAGCAGCTGATCATGTTTTAACCCTCAATTTTTGATCGCTACAAGTTTGTGACTGTTTTTGAAAAATAAAGGATTAAAGAATGACAACACACTTGACATGTGCGTCTTCCAACAGACTGATAGCCGGAGAGATGGCTCGTATCCACGCCATACATGCGCATAACGGATGCATCCCCAAACCCAACCTCTGGATTAAGATGCAAAAATACTTCTCCCTTGTGGCTACAGAGTTCACAGAACAAGCTTCCAACAGCAGGTGCCATCTTGTTTCTCAACTGTTGAAGCTTGATCTTGCTTCTGGGATTCAACAAGGGTTTTTTTCCTTGAAAGAAGATCATTCACCAACACTTCGCTCCCAAGTTTCATTCAGCCACTTTTGTTGTCGCGTTCGTTTAGGGGGGGGAAAATGTTTATGCCAACAGGGAAGAGAAACAAAATCTATCAACAGTGATGCAAATGTAACTGAACTTTTTCTTCTTCTTCTTCTTCTTCTTCTTCTTATGAATGAAGAATCCAGAAGGAAGTGCCGAGCAAGGAGGTGCTGGAGCGGGAGATGGTCTGGATGAAGGAGCATCTGTCCACGCTGGGTTCGCCTGTGGTGCTCTGCCACAATGACCTGCTCTGCAAGAACATCATACACAACAGAAAAGAGGGTATAGACATTTGTCTCAGTTGACGTTGGGGGGGGATATTCAAGATTAGGGCTGTGCAATTAATGGAATTCATTTGACAATTTCCGTTATTACGCTCCACAATTACAAAATCGGCATCATTGTAAAAAAAAAGAGAAAAGATTCTTAATACTCATTTTTTGTTTGTTTAAATGTATATTTAATTTAATTTATATTTCATTGCATTTAAATTCATTTATATTACATTTGCACTTTTTTTTTTTTTTTTACATTTTAAAATAATTTAATACATTTTGTTACATCCAAAAGGAACTTGCGTAATTATAGTGTTTCAAAGAATTTTATTTGTGTTTTACATTTAAACATTTTCTCGTTTTGTACCAAACAATAAATGATCGTCCTACTGCACAGTGCAAATGCTGCACTCCTACTATAAGTTTTTGCCAAAATAAATAACTAAATATAATTTTAAATAATGTTTGGTTCAAAAGGAACTTACTTAATTATAGTGTTTATATTTTTTAAAATTGGTCTTGATGTTTTTAAATGCTTAAACATTTTCGTGTTTTGTACCCAAAAATAAATAATCGTCTGAATAATCGTTTCAATTATTGCCAAAATAATCGTGATGATTATTTTCCCCATAATCGAGCAGCCCTATTCAAGATGGCCGTATCGCTTGGTGAAGAACCCAACAGCTTTTTGTTGTTTACGTTAATTATGTTTTGAACGTACTGGCACGTGAACTACTCGGTGGAGTTTGCACGTAGACCTAAAATGCACCGACGGCCTCCTTGTGTTCTCTTTCAGCTCATGTTCGCTTCATCGATTATGAATACTCCAGTTACAACTACCAGGCCTTCGACATTGGCAACCACTTCAACGAGTTTGCAGGTTCGTGACCTTTCCCATCCAGCTTCATCATGCTATTTTAATATACCGTATTATTATTGAACTTTACTTTCTTGTTCTTTCAAATCATACTTTAAGTTGAGTTTTCAAGCATTCAAGGGATTTTGATTGTCATCCTTGCATACATTTCCGCATGGAATACGACGTCCCAGGTTAGCCCAAAAAGTCTTGTGAAAAACAAAATAAGATTAAACAAATTGGAGGAAAGCGAGATGCTTATTCTGTCAGCTTCAGTCTACGTAGAACATTTAATAAACAATAGACAAGGAAGGAAGGCGAGATTCTTTTTCCAGCTGCAAATGCTTTGCATTACGATAGGAGTAAATATGGGATAACTTGTGTACATTTATTCTGACATATTCCCAGTTTGAATGGGCGCAAAGATGAACTTCAGCAAAGTTGTGGATGCAGCAGAAAGACAACAAAGAGGCTTAAAATGGCACATATTTGATATTCAGGTCATTTTGTACTGGACAAATAAAATAAAAATCGTTTTGATAGGTAAATCAATACTAAGTTTAGAAATCAATGAATAAACCTTTTTAATAATCGTGATTTGATTTCATTGTCAATCAAAATGATGTTTTTTGTTTGTTTCTGTTTTTCCATAACCTTCCAGCCCTGCTTTGGAATTTGGAATTTGTCACAGACTCATATTGACATGTGTCACGCATGAAGCAGTGGAAAATTTTGATTGATGATGATGATGATGGTGCAGCCTGCTGGTTTTGATTTTGTGACTAGGCATGTCAGAACTGGACTACGGCCTGTACCCCAGTCGGGAGATGCAGATGGACTGGCTCAGATTCTACCTGCAAGCTTACAAACTTTTCACCAAGAAAAGCGAAGAGGTCAGCGCTAAAGAACTCGAGACACTTTATGTGCAGGTCAACAAGTTTGCTCTGGTAAGGAAAGCGTTGCACACTTCAGCATGAACGCAAACGCAAACGACGTGATGTCCCTGAACGTCACTCTGCTTTGTCCCGTTGAAGGCTTCCCACTTCTTTTGGGGTTTCTGGGCCCTCATTCAGGCTAAATACTCCTCCATTGACTTTGACTTCCTCGGGTAAGTGGCAGTACGCTTTGGGCGTGTGTTCGGATGTTTATTTTTATTTTTTTTACATAAGCGAAAGGAACATACTGCGTTGACGTGAAATGTATTTCTTCTGCCAAGCAACCGGCTTGACTTGCTCGGTTACAAGCCCGCGTTATGTAATGCTAAATGAAAACATGACAAATGAATTTGCCATTTAAAACATAGACAAAATCCTGTTCACTATATTGCTCAATGAGCCGCCATTAAGACCATATACAAGCATAGTTTCTATCATTGCCTACAAATGTGTAACACATTTACATTTGTCCATTTTAATCATTACAATTACAGAGCAGTTGGTAGTCAGCCAACGTGGACAAAAGAAAGCTGCCAATAGTTTGATGCTTTCGCCAAAATTAGGTCATACTTCAAAACATGCACGCTCGCGACAGGCATAATAATAATAACCTCTTCATTACTAATTGCAACCGTGTATGCTGATGAAAAGTGATCCGCATGAAGTCACCCAGGCTAGCCAAGTGACGTTCACGCGTCAGTATCTGTTTTACTTTAGCGTTGTTTACTTTTGTGTGACTCACTTTGTCCGGTTTATGGCAGAGGTTGGAGTAAGTCGCATCATTTGCAAGTGAAAACACATTTCTTGACACTATATTTTATGCGGACCGACGAGTGATGGGAAAATGAAGCTTCATGAAGCACTTGCCATTTTTATTTTTTGCGATCGATGGAAATTGATTACATTTCCGCTGCGTCTTTAAACCAAGAGTGCCATCTTGTGGAGTCAAAAAAATAGCACAAGAGCTTCATGAAGCTTCATGAAGCTTCATTTGTCTATCACTACGTTATTCTGATTAATATTGCGTTTGTGGAATATGAATTCAGCAGCAAAATTCAGCCGTTTTTATCCATCTCAGGGGGGCGGCCATTTTACCACTTGCTGTCGACTGAAAATGACATTACAGTTGCTCAGGATTCAGGTGATGACCAATCACAGCTCACTTGTTTTCTGAAGCTGAGCCGTGATTGGTTGGTTCGACTAGTGGGGTCTAGTAGAACATTATCGGAAAGAAATGTTTTGGTTTGATTTTCCCTTTTGATGTTTGGTGTGGTATATACCATGTTAACAAAAAATGCACAGTGACTTGTCGATGAACACTTGCTGACATTTTTGTTGCAATTCGGATCGTTTCTGTATGCCCATGTGGTGTTTGTGTGTCGCAGGTACGCCGGGTTGCGTTTCAACCAATACTTCAAAATCAAGCCCACCGTGATGGCCTTGCAAATTCCAGAGTGACAGGACACGGAGGGGCAACAATAATGGGAGTTGGTCGCTCGGGGCCAACCGTTATTCGGACCACCGCTTTTTCTTTGTGGCACTCTGCTCCGCAGCAAGCCCCAAAACTTTCTTCATTCCTCCCAAATGTAGCTCAATATTTGTTAACTGTGTATTATTTGTCTTACAAACACTTGATGTCTTGCCTGTCTCCAGTTTCAGAGAGCTCATGGCTACAAAGTTACTTCCTGTTCCATCGCCACGGAGTGGTGGGGAAATGAAGCTTCATGAAGCACTTGCAATATTGACTCCTCTAGCTGGTGCTCTTGGTTTGACTATTAAGGCTAGTGCAATGGAAAATTACTGACATTGAGGAGTCCAAAAAGATCACAAGTGCTTCATGAAGCTTCATTTGACAAATGAAGCTTCATGAAGCACTTGTGATCTTTTTGGACTCCTCAAACCAAGAGCACCCGTCTCAAGGAGTAAAAAAATATATCACTAATGCGTCATGAAGCTTCATTTGACAAATGAAGCTTCATTCAAAAAATATCACAAGTGCTTCAAAGATTCATTTGTCAAATGAAGCTTCATGAAGCACTTGTGATATTTTTGGACTCCTCAAGCTGGTGCTCTTGGTTTGACTATAAAGGCTAGTGCAATGGAAATTCCACTATGTGTTCAAACCAAGATTGCCATCTAGAGGACAAATGAAGCTTCATGAAGCACTTGTGATATTTTTGGACTCCTCAAACCAAGAGCACCCGTCTCAAGGAGTAAAAAAAAAAAAAAGATATCACTAATGCGTCATGAAGCTTCATTTGACAAATGAAGCTTCATTCAAAAAATATCCCAACTGCTTCATGAAGCTTCATTGGTCCATCATCATCACCAGGCACCTTCTCTGCTTGACAAGATTCCAATAACCATTGAAAATGACAAAACGAATATTTGTCCTGTGTGTTGTGTAGCGCCTTTCTTACTTCACGATGAATCAGTGCCTCAGTAGCGTTTTAAGAAGTGCTTAAATTGGACATTTGTGTGTTGCTTTTTGACACCATTCCTTCCTTTCATTGTCATTCTATTACCTCCACTCTGGTGCTAAATTTGAGCGGAACCGCTGCTGCTGCTACTACTCGTCAGCATCCCAAACATTGTGGGCTTTTTCCCAAACAACACTCGCCATGTTTGCGGATCTGCAAAATGGAAAAGCTTTTGCCTCGTAGCAGTCGATGTTCATTTATTGGAAGACTCGTTCAACATCTCAGGTGAAGCGACTGCATTGACGGTAGAGTGACGCTGCCGTATGACGCGAGATGGGATCTGACCGTGAACCGCTTTTTTTTTTCCCCCCCACCATCTTGACTTTTATGGTCGCAGTGATCCGCTTTGTTGAACTTTCCAGCGGAACTTTATGACGTCATGGAAAATCGCCGCCGCGGTCACCTTAGAAAATCCTGGCCGCTGCATCCTTCTCCTCGCTTGGCTTTCGGCCACCCAAAATATTCCTCTTGCTCCAGAAAATGGTATGTCGGGAGGCACAAGGTTGAATTTGCTGACAAAGGCTTGATTAGAGATACTCTGGGTGGGATCCGGAAGTAACTGTTCATTTTGATAAAAGTAAACACTGGAAGTTGACCTCACTTAAATTTGCAGGAGGTTGTGGACACTTATTGACTGCAAAAGTAAACAATTGCTGCACTTATTCAAATTCCTGTTAACGTGCCAGTTAAACACGTTTGTTAATCCGAAAAATCATCGGTGCTTCAATGCCAACCGTTTGAGCTTTAATTTCAACACGCAGAAGTTAAAAAAAAAGGGCACAATCTCTCGGTGTTTTTGAAAGACTTTTCTGTCGCACTCGCATATCTGTTAAGGGGACCACACAAACGGAATAAGTGAAGGACCTCAAGTTGGTTGAATGTTAAAAGTTGTCAAGTGAATTGCTAAATGCAGGGTGGGGACTCGACTCGCGTTGAACCTGAATCTCTTCTTGTTTATAGATATTTTGTCTACATTTTCTTTTAAATCCGCTACTGTATTGCCAACTCGTGGTGAAATGGGTGTTGCTGGTTTTATAAAAAGGGCGATTGAGTTTTTTTTGCACTGATATTGATGTTTAAGTATATGTTTTGGGGTTTCAATCAGGCTTTGCCCCCCCCCCCCCCCCCCCACACACACACACAAAAGCCAACAATATTTTTTTTTATGTCAAGCTGTTCCTCACAACTGTCTTTTATTCAACCCCTCATCCCCCATAATTAGCTCATATCTGATCAATTTAGCTAAATTTAGCAACTTGCGTTAGTGTGCAACAACCAAACAGGCGAAAAACAACGGCTCCTTTTTATTATTATTATTTTTAATTCAACAAGTGATCTACTGTACCTTTTATCATTTGCATTTGATTTGGCTTATTTATTGAGTGAAACTAACAGTCTTGCATTGTGTTGAAATCCTACTGAAACGCTTGCATTGTGCTTCATTTGCGCTTTTGGATGTGATGCGTGACTCTTGACATGATTGAAGAATCACTATACAGTTAAAGGATTATTTATTTGATTCCTTTTGTATTTTTACTCTTTTCCAAGTACTTCACCTTCACGTGTAGATTGCTCTTTAAGGAAACCAAGCCCGGTGATGCGTGCAGGTACATGATAAGTATCCGCTCAAAGACGAAGGTTGTAAATAGTCTTCAGAAATACTGTAAAATGTTTCTGTACATTTAATTCTTTACACTTTTTGTGGGACTTGCAAGATGTGTTTAACAATTATTAACTAGTCTGTTATTAAAATCTATACAATAAAAATATGGAGATTGATTGTGTGTTATATTTGTGGGTAATGATGTGTGTCAAAGGGCGGTTTTATTTTATTTCTGATTCCATTAAAAACGAAAAAAAGAATGATTCCACTTGACCATGAAAATATATTTTTATATCCTTTTTTTTTTTTTGGCCAATGTTTAGAGCAATGATAAGAAAAAATCATACATAGATAGGGGTGCGTGCAACGTCTTTTAAAATATAAGCAGCAGCAGTTTGAATCAAACATACAGGAATGTACAGTATGTGGTTTTCTATTCATTCCTCCTCATACAGGTGTGTCTGGTTCGCCAGGTTCCTGTGCAAAACATTTGCATCTGGGTCACTGCCCGCTAGAATGCGAAGGTTGATGTATGTCAGATTGTTCCACAAGTGCCAGGGTGTGTACCCCGACTCTCAAATCCAGATGGGATAGGCCCCACTAGCATGCCTGTGACCCTTTTGGAGAGAAGATTATGATACATATTAGTGTCCGTTATTTTTTTATTTATTTTTCCCCAAATGGCGAAATCTGACCTATATTTATATTCTGTTGGTATTCCGTGGAAGCGTTAAACGATAGCGCCATCCAGCGTTAAACACTGACAAGTGTCGTCACCGTCTCAAGCAGCTTGCGCCGTCGTTGCGATACGTTAGCGCATCCGCCATATTGGATGTGGAAGTCAATGGACTGAAATCAAAGCCACAATCTCCAAAGTGCACACATTCAATAATGTGGGGTAGGAGGGTTAAAAAAGAGGCAGAATTTAATTTAGCCTTCTAATAATTAACACCCCCCCACCCCCAGAAATTTACACGGTTTGTAGTTTTTGAAGGTTTATTTTATTTTATTAAAAAAAACGAAGTTTCTGTTTAACCTCTCCTCTTCCTGTTAGCCATTTCGGATATGGCGTCATTGTTGGATGCCCAGCTGTGATCGAAAAGTACTTCTCGTTCGACAAATGTAAATACAGCAACCAAAAAACAAACTATAAACACTTTCATAATAATACTATTTCTTATATAAAATTGATAAGTAGCTCACTAAACAAAAAGGCTTTAAAAACTAATGTGTCAGTATTTGTTCTACTTATAAGCTCTTTGAATGTACGTGATTTATGTTTATAGCCCCTGGCATGTATACTTGTACGTCAATTTAAAAATAGCATATTTAGTATTGTAGGCTATTCACATCCAGTTATTAAACCCAGTGGTACTTATTCCCCCCTCCATGTCCCATGAATGTTTACAAATTATGCTATAGAATTTTATTTTTATTTTTAAACATGCTTGTTTGTGTGGTATAAATTTAAGTAGACTCTCCCAGTCTACATTTTATGACCAATTTATGTAGCAATTAAATTCCAGAGGGTTTTTCATACTTTTTCCTCCCACTGTACATATACCGTGTAGCTCATAACTCATGCACCACATACACACACTTAGAGCAAAATGCATTTTAATTTTTGAAAAGAATAAAACCCCACAAAACAGAGAAATGTACACTTTTAAATTACACAGCTCTTATAAAACAAAATAAAGTTATCTTTCTGTATTTACATCAGCTGGGGTAAAGATCAGTGCCTCAGCAGTATGTCTCCCGTAAAAACAAGATTGGGGATTTTCCTCTGATGTCTATCTCTTTTCAATGCAGCGTCCTCCACCCTGAGGGTTTCCCCTTTTTGATAAGTCAACCTTGGAGGTGGCCAGAGTGGAATCAAACCCAGTGTTCTGATTTGGGGTATGTGATTAGAATATGCAAGCTCATCCATGTCTCCAGCACAAGCTTTACTTGCACTGTATTTAAAATGAAGCAGCAATTTTTGTATTATATTTTCTATCACATGAATTACACACGACTAGAAAACTCACTTTTTCAGTTTAAAAACTTACAGCAAAGACGCAAATACACATAAATTGCATGAATATAAAAAGTCCAGATTTGGTTTTTCCAGCATAAGTCAAAGTATCAACTGTATAACCCTTGATTTTGCTCTTTAAAGTGAGCATTTAGAACCCACCCGGGGAAAAAGACACTTTGCATTGTTCCATTAACATTCCATAACCATCCATCCATTTTTTAATACCGCTTTTCCGCATTTGTGTCATCGGTAAGATGGAGCCTGCCCCAGCTGACTTGGGCGCTCGTAGCCATCCAATTACAGGGTACCAATTGACAAACAACATTGACTGTCATAATCACACCTATGGAAAATTTAGAGTCTTCAATTAAGCTAACGCATGTTTCCAAGTGGAGGAAGAAGCCAGACTATGCAAACTCCACGCAGGTCTGAGCCAATTAAGGTTCAAAAACCTCAGAATTGTGAGGCAGACATGCTAACCACTGAACCATTATGTGATTTTTTTTTTTGTGATGTGTTGATGGATGCCTATGGAAAAATGCAATACAATTTGATAACAAAACTAATGTGAAATCCTACCAAAAAAAGAATTACACAAATACGATTGAATGAGTGCAACTGAAGACTGTCACTTAACAGCCTTAACAAGTGCAGATCATGTCCAATTCCATTGTAAGCTGTTAAAAAAAGAAAACAAGTAGTTAATAGTTCATAAGTGATGGGAAAATAAACCACTTGCAATATCGTTTGACCCCTCTAGATGGTGCTGTTGGTTTAAAGATGCAGTGGAAATTTATTCAATTTCCCTTGCACTATGGATAGCTAAACCAAGAGCACCATCTAGAGGAGTAAGACAATATTGCAAGTGGTTCTTGAAGCTTTATTTTCCCATCACAACATACCCAGCAAAAAGTGTACACAAAACAGTTAAGAAACATTCAGAAAAGTGAAAACATAATCATATGCAAGGCCACAGGTTGGGCAGCAAATCTTCCAAATAAGGTCATTTCAAAAATATGAACATGAGCAAAAACAAGTTTGTCGATGTTGTGATAACCTGACTTGATCAGCAGGAGGCAGTGCTGGCGTATAAAAGAGTCCATTATGGCCCAAACAAAAAAAAAAACATGGATTGTTTGTCCTGTAGCATCCGCAGCCTTGTTGAGCATCAACATGGAAGCAAGACAAGTCTGTGTCTGATATATTGTAATTTAACGTTGTCTGGTTGGAAAGGGTGTACCCCGCCTCCAGCCCGAAGCCAGTTGGGATAGGCTCCAGCGACCCTTGTGAGGATAAGCGGTTAAGAAAATGGATGGATGCTTCGAAATGAAAATCTTTGTTGACCTTTGACATGAAATGAGATAAGAGCTTGCCTTTAAGTGCATTGGGTGTCTGTCACTGGGAAAAAAAAATTACAAGCGAATGTGTCTTCCTAAAATCCAGCGACAACCCAATCCCTTCTTTTATTACAAGTTGATTCTGATTTTCAATCTGTCAGGAGCACAAGTTCCCCCTCGCTTCTTTCCCCTCGGTCACTTTCCTCTCCTTCGCTGTACGGCGTCTGCTCTCGCTTTCTGTCCGTCTGTCTCGCCCGTGGCAGTGGCGCGGGTGCGGCCGGGCCGTCGACTCGATGCGACGTCGGCGGATGCTGCGGCAGGTAATGATCCAGAAGGGAAGAGTGAAAGGACATGGACGCCACGGAGGCAGCGCTGCCGCCGCCGCCGCCGCCGCCGCCGCCGCCGCCGCCGCCGCCGCCACCGCCGCCGCCGCCGCCGCCGCCGGCCGGGTACAAGGCATCATTGTGCGGGTAGTGGATGGAATGTGCTTCTGTTGGACTAAATGGACAAGAAAAAGGTAATTTCTTTGGAGAAAAAAAATAAAACAAATATAAACAAATGTTTTGTTAGTCATGCTTGACTTGCTCCGACTAACCAATCAGAAGATGGAAAAATACTGACGTCATTGTTGGTCCTTTGAAGCAAATTTCAAATCTGACTGGGTAAAGCAGTTTGCTCCAAATGACTAACTATTATGCTTCCAAATAAACGCCTGCGTGTGACTGAGTTGTCCTCCTGTGACGCGACAACTTCTAAATTTAGAAATTGCACCGTAACAAATTGCTTGATTCATGCGCGTCAACGATTGTTTCTCTTAAGACCCGAAAAAAATGGCCTTTCCTGCTTGACATTGTGTGAGCGCACACCCGAATCCACGTCCAAGGACTTCAGATTTAGATTGTGCAATCTGGAGCAAAATGCGGCTCATTTTGTACAATTGTACAAAAACGGACGGTATTATTATTAATATTATTATTATTATTATTATTATTATACCTCCTGGTGTAGTTTGTCCTCTCTTCCTGTCGCCGACTCTTCATCATGGCTTTGTATTCCCCCACCCTCAGCCTCCGTCCCTCCACGATGCAGGTGCGCTTGGGCCGAGGTTTGTACTTGTAGTCCGGGTAGCGCTCCAGGTGCTGCCTGCTCAGTCGGGCCTGCTCTTCATAGTAAGGCTGCTTCTCCTGGTTGGACATGGACTTCCACCTGGAGCCTAAATGCAAACACGCCGCCAGAATCGGAAAAAGGAGAGTCAGCGAGGTGAGTCAAGCCTGTGATGTGGTGGAGGTCAAATCAAGTTCACTTTTATGTTGAAATCTGAAAACTTACTTCATTCGTCAGCTGATATTGGTAGCGTTAGTAAGAAAATGTATGCCAACATCAACAAAACCATTGTTCACAATAATGTATCACATAATCGTGGGTATGTGTTCCCATAGCATTTGTGTGTGAATATTCGTTATTTGAAGGAAAAACACTTAATGCAACAAGTCGATGCTAACTTCCTGTTAGCATTTTAATGGGAATTTGGCCCTTCGCTTTTAGCATTAGCGCTTGGCTAGCGATGTAATAAAAAACGAAGCATGTTTTGTATTTAAATATATAGTGGATGTAATTCTTATCGTCGTGTGTTTAGTTATACATTGAACTCCAACTGAGGTGTCACTAAACAGCTTAAAGGACGCTTAGGGACAACAGAATGACATACGCTTCACACTTGCTAGTCGCTAATGCTACGTAAGCAAAGTGGTGCATTCAGGGTACTTTCAGAGCGTCGGAAACGTAGGTTTTCTTCGATAATGTTTTAAGGGGAAAATAATTGGCCGATTGTTTTGGCCAATGTTTGGAGGCTAATAATCGGCCAATTAATCGGTCGGGCCCTAGTAAAATGTCACTCTCTCAAATGCTGATGGTGTTTGTATGTATTTTGAACAAAGTAACTTGGTTTGCAATAGCTTGAAAAAGTAACACATTAGATTAGTCAGTACTTCAAACATTATTTTCCAACTTCAAACTTTGGTTTCTGTCAATATTATATATTGCTTGGCAGCTTCTGAGACCGGAGGCAGAGAGTGCAATTTAGCCACCCCTACCCCGTTCCTGGGCTCACCCAGGATCTTGCTGATGGAGGAGTTGTGCATATCAGGAAAGGCCTGCAGGATTCTCCTGCGCTCATCCTTGGCCCAAACCATGAAGGCATTCATGGGTCTCTTGATGTGGCCTGAGGACGGAGGTGGGCGGGCTTCGGGGTAGCTGCCTGCGACCTGCATGGTACCTGCGGGGCAGAGAGATTAAGTTAATCCAGGACAGACACGGCGCTCGGCAACTGCCTGGTGGGGCACCCAGAAAAAATCAAGTTCGTAAAAAATCGTAGTAATAGTAATTATAATAATATTAGTATGTAATATTTACAATTTTATTTTTAATATAAAAAAGTTTGTAATGCACACATTTTGTGTTTCTCTTCTTTTGCCCACATTAAGTGAAATTAAATAAATGTTGGGGACGTACACAGAGCTATAGGCGGCGGGCGAGAGCGCCGAGTGCGTATACGGGATTGCTGGTTCGTCCCCCGGGTAAATTTGCGGTCCTCTTCTGGGTGAAATTAAATGCTTTTTTTTTTTTTAATCCATGCTTTAATAGCCTTTTTACACTCTTTTGCGATCAATTTGACTTGACTTAAAATGTTAATGATTCATCTATTATTTAGTTTCATAAATATTTAATTAAAATTAGCCAGTTATTTAATACAAATTAATATTCAAAGTAAACAAACACATTTTGTTTGACAACATTTTCAATTTATCAAAAAATTAATAAAATCTATGCAACCAATATTTCAGGACTCTCAATAAATTAAATACCCAGTCTGTTGGATTAAAAAAATAATGTAAATGTTGGCCGTGTATAGCGGAAATCTGACACTCATTGAAATGAAAGTATTGAAAGCATTTCAATAAATAATATTGAAACACTTTCTAAATTATTGTTTTATCGGTAACGGTTGAAAATAGCATCACAGTGCATCCCTACTTTTTTGGCCTAATTCCATATTTTGCTTCCATGGTTGGCATTTACTGCGCCACACGGTGGCTAAAAGGTGATATTGCTTGGTTTCATAAAATTATGACATTAATATTGTACAAACTATAGATGCCAGGGAACCCATTGGGGAAGAAATGAGCTCATTACATATAATAATTACGGAGATATGAATACAAATTAAAAAAAGTCCAGAAGGTTGTTAGGCGAACCCTAATTATTGAGTTTTCTGGTTGTCATCAGCATCAATGGGGAAATTGCTCAGAAAATGCGAGAAATTATAAACGTGGAACTGTACTGTATCTCATTTTAGCCACAAATTATTCACATTCTGTTTAATCTATTATCACATGAAATCAAGCTCAGATGAATCCTGATTATTTTGTGACGTGTGGAAGAAGCTGCCAGAGCGTATAATTATTAGCCTGACAATATTTCGAGTTTGTCTGGAATTATTCCGCACACTATGTCGCCGGCGATGTCGCCGTTCTTCTTCCGCGCCACAGGATGCTTTTAACCAGCGATGGACTCAGGCCGGTTCGTTTGCACTCACTCTCAGATTCGCTGGCCAGGAGGTCGTCAGCGGACAGCAGCGTGTGCGGGTTGTCGCCGCGCTCGGAGTGAACGCTTCTCTCACCGCAAGGAGGATATCTGCACTCCTGCACAGACAAGGTACAGTAAACGTCACAAACTTGCATTTGAGTGGCAATAAACGGGCGAGAGGATCTTTGAGGGCGCGCTGCGAGCTATTTTGGGGGTAGCAAATGTACAGACGCGGCGACATCAGCTGCCGTTCCAGACGAGAGCTGTAAGTGCGAAGGGAGAAAACGAGGACAAAGAAATGGCGTTTATTGTCGGAGGTGAAGGAGACAAGGAAGTCAGGAATGTTACAGTCGAGCAGCTCATGACGCGCCATCTTTCGTTAACAAACCGGGCACAATCGACAACGAAGAAAGTGATTGCGGACATTTGGAGGCGAGGTGGAGTCGGGTCCGTTTGAGGACGAAGAGAAGACGAACAATGTTACGGTACACAAAGGAGGAGGCAGGTGGCGACGTCAATGTCACGCCGAGGCCTTTGTGGTATTGTGTGGCCGCAACAGCTGCGTCTTCAGTGCCAGACTGAGACCAACACGCCAGACATCTCGAAGAATCAACACCAGGCCAGAATAGAATTTTGACACTAAACACACGTGGCCTTCAAATCGTGGTTTGGTGGATGTAAAAAGGGCCGATGAATTTGTTGAAAATAAACACTCAAACTAATATTTTAAAAAGTGTCATCTTCATTGAGACGATTACACAAGCTGATGGAATATTTTTATCGATTATTCACTCGATTAATCGGATTCGTTTTGACTTTGTATTCAAGTGTATTACAAAAGCATTTTCCCCTGATTACTGTATTAACTCATTCACTGCCATAAATTCATTTAAAAAAAAGATTATTAATAATTAGGGGCGACAGCCGATACATTTTTTAAAATTGTAATCGCATGACTTCACTAGTTAGAATGGATATAAAATGTGTGATTAATCGTGAGTTAACTATTGAAGTCATGCGATTAATTACTATTAAAAAATTGAATCGCCTGACGGCCCAAAATTTTAATAATTGTTTCTTTAAAAAAAAAAAGATTATTTAAAAAAATAAAATAAAGAAAAGATTAAAAATTAGGGGCATCAGGCGATTAAAGTTTGTAATTGTAATTAATCGCATGATTTCACTAGTTAACTCACGATTAATCACAAATTTTATATATTTTCTAAATGTACAATGCATTTTTTTAGGTTTTCATACTCGTTAACAACAGTGGGAAACAAGCTAAACTAATAGAAATAGTTCAAATGAATTTTTGACGTCTATAGCCGTCAATGGCAGTGAATGAGTTAACCAGTAATTGGTGTTTATTTTATACTTTGTATTCATATAGTGATTAAAAAAAAACGTTAAATCACCGATTTGATTATATGGAGCAATATACAAAAACGTTTCTATTTACTCTCCAGTTGACCGCCTCCATTCGCGGCGATACCGAAAACCCACAAATAAATGACGTCAATTGGAGAAAAAATAAAAATAAAAAATGCTGATAAACATTAAAAATAACGTCTTATTTCGTGGAGCCAAACAATTATGTAATTGATCATCAATTTTGCATAAAATACTAAATATTGTCCTAACCCGATCCAACTGAAGTCTACTTAACGCCAATAGCTGTGTCAGCAAATAGTGACATCATAGCAGTAAGAGAAAGGGGCAGATCTCATTTCTCTTCAACGTTTCTAGCACCTCACTTTTTGATGCTTTGACCGTGATCCAACGTTATTCTCATTCCGCCATATCGGAAGCATCCCACTTGATTTAAATACACATCAAAAATCAAGAAAACACTTTTGTTGTTTTTTCAGCCAATCACAGGGCACACACAGACAAACAAGTTGCAAGCGTTCATACTGAAAAACGATCAAGTATTACATTTGGCGATTTGCTGACCATTTTCCTGCTGGTTTCTCGCTCGGTTTCTATTTCTCTCTCCCTCTTTTGGCCTCCGGCGTTGTGACTTCTCAGTAGCTGCTGGGCATCATAAATGGCCTGGGCGACCACGTCACTGTCTCGCAGTAAAGCTGTCACACACAAAGACACAGTCGTCGTCTTTTTTTTTATGTTCTGTGAATATCAATTAGTTGAAAATAACATTTCGGAATTTCATTCTGGGTTTATCGTCTTTTCCGTCAAGTACAGTACATATTTTTAATTTATTTTTATGAATTGTTATGAAATTACTCACCATATTTCTATTTCTTCCCCCTTTTTATGTATGTATGAGTGTGAAAAATTAGAGAGAAAAGTGGAACATTTTGTTGTAAATTTAGACATAAATTGAGATATAAAATGTGTGGTTGATTATTGAAGTAATGCTATTAATTAGGATTTTAAAAAAAAGTAATCAACTGACACCTCTCGTATTAATTAATAGGTCATACTAACTTTAGGAGCTCTACATGCAGTGGAAATCAATTTGACCAACAAAGGTTGTTTGACTGATGATTTGATGATGTCACAGACTGTAACTCACTGAGGGCAGAGCGCGGCGGGCTGTTTGGCGCGCCCTTTGTCATATCTCTGTGCCTGTAGGCACTCGGCACCCCCAGCGGTCCCGCCTCCATGCATTTTGGACTTGGGGATTTCCCCAGCTCAAGTCCTTTGGGCTTGGACGTCAAGTTCAACGGCTGACCGGATTCCTGAACCCAAAAAGAGCAGATTGAGTAAATCGTGTGCACTCTTAAAAACAGTTGGGGCCAAAATGGACTGATCCTCGACTTGAGTCAATTTGACCCAACTTTGAGTTAGTGTAAAACAACTCAGATCCTTGACTTGGGTCGACAAAGTGGGTCATTTTGTATAAAACAACCCAGAAAGTTAAAAGTTAAAGTGGATCGGTCCATTTTTGATCCCTAATTGGGTTACTTTTGACCCAACTGTTTTTAGAGTGTGGATATTGTGTAATATGGGTGTCACAGAAGATATATTTCAAAACCAAAATATGACTTTTCCCCTTCAATGTAGGCCAGACAATCAACCAGAATGTCAAAATAATTTGTGGTCCTCGGAGTCTTTTCGTGTGTTTTTTTTAAATTAACATTTTATTTTTTAAATTAATTGCAATTGATTAATTAATTAATTTTATTGTATTTTAGTACTGAATTGACTGTTTTTTAAATTATTTTTTATTTGGTTTTTAAATTAATTTCAATTGATTAATTAATTAATTTATTGTATTTTAGTACTGAATTGACTGTTAACATTTTTTTTTTAAATTAATTAATTAATTAATTTGATTGTATTTTAGTTCTGAATTGACTGTTTAAAAAAAATAATAATTTAATTTTCTATTTATTTTTAAATTAATTTCAATTGATTAATATGTATGTGTTTTAGTACTAAATTCGATTTTAAATTAGATTTTAAGTAAGAACAGTCTTGGAACTTTTCCGACACACCTCGTATGCATCGTATGCATGCTATTTGTCAATCGGGCATGTCTCAGCGTATCTGTCACACCCTTTGTAGCATCTCTTTTCTTTTCTCTTGCTAAACTTTTGTTTAAGGACCTCTCTGGCTTAAGAACCTGCCATCCCCACACACGCACATAGAGGGACAAAAGAAACAAGCCTTTGAAAACAAGGTGTGTTCCGTTTGAGAATTTCTATACCTGCAGTATCCTGAAAAGGAGGATCGGTTGGTCTGGATGATGTTTTGATAGCACGCAAACGATTTAATGCTGTCACTATTGAATTTTTATTTTTTTAAAGACTCGATTAATCGATCGAATGTTCAATCGATTAATCGACTAATCGGATCGATTTTTTGCAGTAAAGTATATTACACCCCCCCTGATTACTGTTTATTAACCAGTGATTGGTGGTTATTTCGTACTTCGTATTTGTACAGTGATTTAAAAAAAATGGCATTGATGTTAAGTAAAAATAGCAAATGTCTTACTTTGATTAAACACAACACTTTCATGAAGGATTACGGAACTCCGTAAACAATTACTGTTGATATGCTGAAATTAGAGGATTTGGACAATTTTCAATTAAAAAGCGGCTCCAAACATTTACATCCATTATTAAAATAAGTTGTCGATTAATTTGATAATCGATTACTTGTCAATTAATTGATTAATTTTGACAGCTCTACTATGATTAATAGCTTCCACTATAATGTTTTTACTTGGAATATGAAATATCTGAGTGCATAAAGATGATGTTTTTACAAAACGTACAAAATGATGTCAATGGGTGTTTAAATAATTTAAGTAGAATCGAAATGAACCGAAAAAGCAGGAATTTGAACGCGATACCTGTCGGACAGAACCACCGCTCCTCTTGACAGGGCTGGACAACAGCTGCATGGCATAGTCCACAGCTGGAACAGATACAATATTTTTTAATGAAAACAAATTTAGTTAACAGAATAGTAAAAACGTTTCCTTCATTGCCTCATATCCATGTTATTGTCTTATTTATCCAGGGAAAATTCCTCACGTCGCTAATATAAGGACCAGCGTTGGCACTATTCATTTTTTTTTAAAACCTGTTGCTAGAACGGTCTAAGAAATATTTCAGTTGACAACACTAGACAAGTCGCCGGCCGCTCTTGTTCGCTTGCACTGTTGACATATCAAAACAAAAGCAGGCCCACATTTGACATTTTAGTTTTGACTTCCGAAAGGCCATCTTGGTCAAAACATTAGGTACACAGACTCACCCGGCTTGCATGGGATCGGCTGCAATGGTAAGCTCATCTGCGGGTCCGAGGGGACGGAAAGATTTTGGGCGTTGGGGTGGAAAGCGGGGATCATCACGTAGGGCATGTTGACCTGCCACGGAGACGTTGAACAAAAACAACTCGCATGAGCAAAAACGACAATCTGTCGCAATCTGTCAAGCACAACACAATTTTGAAAAACACGGAGACATTCTTCTTTTTGTGCGTGCTGGGAAGAAAAAAGCACTTTTTGCGTTATATTGCTCATTATTGGAAATGTTTTACAAGTATGTCTTGTAAGCGCTTTGTGACAGTCGTAGCTGCTTGAAAGTCCCTTTATAAATAAATATGAAAATACTGAAAATATCGTTTTTGAAAAAGCACCTTCAAATTACAGTAAAATGGTATAATTTCTCAACATAACTAGAGATTTACAGTAATTGGCCATGCAGATTTTTTTTAAAATAAAATAATAAATATTTATGTATTTATTTATTACATTATTTTTTACATTTTATATGTAAACATATTATATATATATATTTAATCTTAAAAAAAATTTTTTTATACTATTTGCTTTTCCAAAGTGAAAACACTCAAGCTAAGCTATTCATATTTGGATATCATGTATAAATATCCATAATAGAGTTTTAAAAATGTAGATTTTTTTTTTAAACATTTATATTGGTTGCAACTATTTAATAGAATTGTGTGTAGTAATGCCATTTCTCAGGATCGTCTTGATGGATTCAGACGAAATTTGTTATGCACTTAGTTATGGCTGCTCGATTATGAAAGAAAATATGAATCATGATTATTTGGGAAATATTTTTTGGAACAAAACAAGAAAATGTTTAAATAAAAAAAATATTAAGACAAATACAATTATTTGAAACATTATTATGCAAGTTCCTTTTGGATAAAACAAAATTGATTAAATTAGTTATTTAAAAAAATGCAAGGTGCTCAAAATTATGATTATTAATAATCTTTTTTTTATCAATTACTGTACGCTGATTTTGTAATTGTAGAGTGTAATAATTGAACTTGTAATTGAATTTGGATTAATCGCACAGCCCTACACTTCACTAAAGCCGCCGTGTGCATTTCTGAGGCTTGACGCTCCGCTGTTCATTCGACTTGATGCAATCGACGCCCCGAGTTGTGAGAAAAGGTCTCTTTTGTAACATTGACTAGCCCTGTTGTGTATTCTCGCTGACCTGAATCTGCTGCTGAAGAAGGTTGATCTTGTGCTGCTGCTGGATCAGCTGCTGCTGTTGTTTAGCAATCTGAGACACAATACATGTGATTGTTACACGCACATCAACACACATATCGCATTGTATGTTTCACACAGCGGCTAGTGTGCACAAAGTGAACAGGATCAGGATCTTAATCAGGTGCTCACCGTGGCAAAGCGCTTGCACTGCCATACATGTGCTTGCATCCATAAGTGTTGGGACAGTGGGCCAAATTTTTATTATTTTTCCCCTGAAGACTAAAAACATTTGGGTACTTTGCCATCAAAAAAAAGATTATTATCAAACAAGAAAGCAGTAGCTCCATTTTCACGTATTAAAAAAAAAAGATAAAAATAATGCAAAAGGTGATAGATAAAAATAAACTTTCATAAGAACATTCATTGAAAACCCAGATAAGAAAATGCCATAAATTCCTTAAAAAAAAGATTATTAAAAATTAGGGGCGACAGGCGATTAAATTATTTAATTGTAATTAATCGCATGACTTCACTAGTTAACTCATAATTAATCAATCAAATTTTATATCTGTTCTAAATGTACGATACAAAGTTCTAGGTTTTCATACTCTTGTTAACAAAAGTGGGAAAAAATTTTAAACTAATAGAAATAGTTTAAATGAATTTTTGACGTTTATAGCCAGCAATGGCAATGAATGAATAAAAAAAAGAAGAAGAAGAAAACATTATAAAAAAATTATTAGGGGCATCAGGCCATTAAAATTTGTAATCGTAATTAATCGCATGACTTCCCTAGTTAACTCACAATTAATCACACATTTTATATCTGTTTTAAATGTACAATAAAAAATTCTAGGTTTTCATGCTCTTGTGAACAAAAGTGGGATTTTTTTTAACTAATAGAAATAATTAAAATGAATTTTTGACGTCAATGGCAGTGAATGAGTTAATAATAATAATAATAATAATAATTTATTTAATTAATTACATTTATTAATTTATGTATTTTTTAAATGAAATCAAATGTATTTAATTTAGTTTCCACTTATTTAAATATGAATCTGAAGATTTTTGTTTGACCCCCAACACCCCCCCCCCCTTCATGTCAGCAAAAGTATTGGAACATATGACTGCCTAGTGTCAACTTTATCACTTCTCACTTCCGACACCGCTGACGATCATTGGACGGTATGCTAATGCTACCTGTTCTTGCTGTTGCCGGGCCAGCTCCATTTGCTGCTGCTGTTTTTCCAGAAGCAAGGCGGCCATGTTCCTCTGCTCGGAGTGGGCACCCAGGAGCTGTTCCCGTAGTCCACTCAGTTGGTTGATCATCATCAACAACTGAAGCTCCTTCTCCGCCAGAGACTCTGGGTTTCCTGCTGGTTGATTTAAAGCGAACAAAAAAAAAAAAAGTTGCGTACATTACAATGTAATGACTTTCCAAGCAAACCTATTCATAACATATATTCATTTTTATTGAGTCATTGAAGAAGCGAGCCGCTTAAAGCGAATTAATTTGTATACTCAAATAAAATGATAGCACATAACTAGACAAAGTAAAATGTCTGCTGAAAAGCTGGATGCTGGCGCCCCTAATTTGTAATAATCATCTCGTCAGGCGTTTACAAATTTTAATTGTAATTTAATCACATGACTTCACTAGTTAACTCACGATTAATCACAAATTTTATATCTGTTCTAAATGTACATTTTCATACTCTTGTGAAAAAATGTTAAACTAATAAAAATAGTTCATATGAATTTTTCACGTTTATAGCCGTCAATGGCAGTGAATGAGTTAAAAAAAAACGCGTTTATGCAGGAATCAATCACGTACGCGTTTTATCCTAGTGTTGTAGATCTATCTAGAAGTAGATACTATCTACATCTACTACATGTACTAATATTATTACTAGGAGATACCATACTATTAAAAAAAAACCTCTAATGTACTATTATCTACTTAGAAGAGTTTAGGCCGACCTTCCTTGGACTGCCCTTTTGGTGGATCCAGCAGCTTTGCCTCCTTGAGTGTCACTTGGCTGTGTATTTGTGGCAACTCCTTACCGGGAGAATCCTCCTGACAAGAAACACACATCTTTAACAAAACATTAAAATACAGAGTCATACCAAATGTACTCAAAAGATTGTGTACGAATAAACGTGTCTGAAAATCCAGATGGTGCTGTTTTAAAATCATTTCCCTTGTGCGTTAGTCAGACTTCCTTTCCCTGATGACGCTTTGTCCAGAGGCAATAAACTTCGCTCCGAGTTGGTCATTTGTACAGCCTGAGTCCGAGTGGGTGTGACTGACATATGCCATTTTTATAGCATGCTGTACAAACGGTTGTGCTACACAAATTGTGCCTAGCAACAAGCGGCTGTGTGTACAGTGCATGACGTGCGGCGTTACTTGGAAAGCAATCGGAGCAAATTTCAAGTTGAGGTTTCATGAATTAATGAATGCAAAACCATTAATTAGTTTCTTTTATGTCACTGGCATATGTGCGCCATAAATTCTGTAGAGTAAATTTGACTCTTAATAGAGTCAAAGTACTTGGGGGAGAGTAAAATAAAAAATAAAATAAAATAAAAAGTCACTCAAGGGTTGAGGAACAATACACAGCTCCAGCTGTGTGTTAGTATAATCGCTCGTGTCAGCTGGAATCTTTGTAACTCTAAGAGACCGCAAACTCTTGGATATAAACAGTAGGAGTGGCAACCTCAAAGTCATTAATTTGTTCCTCAACCCTTGTATATAAAAAAAAAAAAACTTTTTTTAAATTTTGTCAAAATCTCTCCTTGCAAAATTTACTTTGAATTTCCGAGTGAAAAATCTTTAATTGTTTTTTTCATGTGATAAGCAAATTCTCTCGTACGCACTAAAATTTACTTTGAATATTTGTCTCTCTTACAAGTGTACATTTTTACTCTATTTAGAGTGAGACCAAATAGACTCAGTTTAGAGTTAAATTTACTATACAAAATGTATATATATATAGACACTGTATGACAGAGTAGGTGTCAGCTACCTTTGCTGTCAAAAGAGCCATTTTAGGTCAAATAAAAAAATCTGCCTAAAGCCACAAAACATTTGAACATTGTGTGATGAAGGAAACAGTGAGTTAGTGTTAATCTAATGTATGAGGGCCCAAGAGCTAAATAGAGTTGCACCATAACAGAAAAATTTGCAGCATCCAATTCATTTTTTCTATCTTTCGTCTTCCATTTTTATTTGTCTGTAATTTAATGTTTCATACATTTTTAGACTTTTTATTTTTTTACCTTTCTGTCAAATTTGGGACATTTTTGGCAATTTTTTATTTTTTTTTGCTATAAATTTTCTTAAATTTTGGCCAATTTTGTAGAAATGTTATGGTAATTTTCAGAATTTCTTCTGTTTTTGGACATTTTCTGCATTTTTTTAAGAGTTAACTAGTGAAGTCATGCGATTAATTACAATTAAAAAATGTAATTGCCTGTCGCCCCTAATTTTTAACTCATTCACTGCCAATGACGGCTATAGATGTCAAAAATTAATTTAAAATATTTCTATTAGTTTTACACTTTTTCCTCTTTTGTTAATAAGAGTATGAAAACCTAAAGAAAATGTTTTTGGGATTGTACATTTAGAACAGATATAAAATTTGTGATTAATCGTGAGTTAATTATTGAAGTCATGTGATTAATTACAATATAAATAAAAAAAAGAGAAGAAAAGAATTAAAAATTAGGTGATTATTATTTTTCAAATTGTAATTAATCGCATGACTTCACTAATTAACTCACGATTAATCACAAATTTTATATCTGTTCTAAATGTACAAAAAAAAATTCTAGGTTTTCACACTCTTAACAAAAGTTGGAAAAAATTATAAAATAATAGAGATAGTTCAAATGAATTTTTGACGTCTATAGCCGTCAATGGCAGTGAATGAGTTAATACTCTTTTTTTTTTTTTTTAAATGAATTTATGGCAGTGAATGAGTTACACTTTTTTTTTTGAGGTCCACGGGGACCCACAGGAAAGAGACTAAAGAGCAACACGTGGCTCCAGAGTCGCATGTTGAAGACCCCTGACACAGAGTCTCAAAATAAACTTTCATAAGAACATTCATTGAAAACCCAGATAAGAAAATGCCTACAAATTATGGACCAATGACTGCTCTAGTAAGTCAGTCAATATGGCTGACAAAACAGCAAAGGCATTCGAATTTGTATTTGGAGCGTCCGTCTTACCATTGGCGAGCAGGACAGCGGCGGCGTCAGCTGACGAGCCACGAGGGGCTGATTCCCCATCCAGTCGCGAGAGGGAGACATCTTGAGAGTCGGGTCAGCGTTGGTGATGAGTCCAGCAGCTCCTCTGCCGATCTCCTCCTCTTCGACTTTGACACCGACGCATGTCATACTGCCGTCCACGTTGGAGAGGAGGTGCGGCGCCGGAGGGCTGGGCTCAACCATTCCTTTCAGACAACACGCATAATTATCCGTCACTGGGCGTGCATAAACGTACGATTCAGGTATGCTTTGATGCTTGGCGTCTTCAAAGTAACTTGATCATGCCCTGTTGCACACCTGTGAAGGTTTTTCCCCAACCGATTGTTTGTGTTCATTTCGATAACAGTTTCAGTTCTGTTGACAGAAAAGCTACTTGAAACATGTGTTTGTATGTACGCCCATTATTTTTTTTTTAACTCACTTCGGAAGACTTAATTTGACGGTTAATTGATGGTTTTGTTACCAAAACCTGAAAGCCTATTGTTTGCATGTGTAAGTAATATGAGACAAACACACCTCGGTGTGTGAGGGTTGCAACCAAAGTTTGAGTGGGAAAATTCGTGCCCGTATGTTTCCTCAGTTCTGTAAGCGGGTGAAAGAAAAACACAGCAGACAGCAGAACAAAACAAACAAAACACACAAGGGCAAAAAGTGCACATATATATAAAGAGGCAGAAAAAAAAGCTATTGTTGGAGCTGGGGAACAAAGGAAGCAAGGACAATGGGGGAGAGGCTGACAAAAGCCGCCGGCCGTAGGAAACGGGTTGGATAACAATGCCAGCGGAATGTGCCGACCGACTCGGGAACACGGCAAAAAAAAAAAAAGAAAGAAAAAAAAAAGTCAAGCGCCACCATTCTGCAGAAACATAATGATGATTACAACCCCTCCTTCACTGAAGCAGTGCTGTGATTTTGAACAAAGCCACCTGTCTGCCATGGTCCGAGGTTTGGCATCTGTGTGCGTGCGTGTCCTGATGCAGGTGAGCATGCATTGCAGTCTGGCATTCGATGAAGAATATTTTATCTAAAAAAATTCAAATAAATGTGGATTTCTTTCAAAACACATTTTTATTGAATGGCAGCTCTGTTCAGGGGTGACCATTACGACTACAGCTGTCAAAATTCATTGATTAATCAACAAGTTATCGGTTATCAAATTAATCAGCAACTATTTTAAGAATCGAGTAAACATTTTTTGATTCAAAATTGTCCAAATCCTCAGATTTCAGCATATCAACAGTAATTGTTCACTGAGTTCTGATTATCTTCTGTGTTTAATCAAAATAAGCAAACATCTGTTTTTAGTTTGGAAAACAATAGTTGGGTTTCCATCCACCCATTCGTGTTCGAACTTTCAAGAAATGCGAAAATAAAACTGAATGGAAACGCTCGGAATTCGAAAAAGGGCCCAAAATTTGCACACAAAAAAAATTATGTGGATTTTGAAGCGTATCGAAAAAAGGAAAATGCGAATTTTGGCTATTTACGAATAACCGCTGGCAAGACCGAATAAACGTTGTACGTTTTGACCGGATATTACGTCACACGCACGTTTGTCGTCCCAAAGAAATGTCGGATGATAAAGTAAGGTATGTTTGGGGGGGGACGACAAAACTGAAACCTTTTTGGAATTAATGAAAGAAGCGAATATTAATGCTATTTTAGATGGAAAACAGCAACGAAACGCTACGGTTGATCAAGAATTGCAAAAGCAAACTCATTCGACGTCATCGCGCAGCGCAGTCGCTTCCTGTTCTTCTTCTTCTTTTAAATTATTGGTTGATCACATCTCTATACGGTGTATACCGCCACCTACAGGGGCGGAGTCCCCTCTCAACATTCGCAAAAGAAGAACAGATGGAAACGGGCATAAGTCGCATGTCCGTTTTGCGCATTTTCAGTGAATTTGTTTACATTTTTTTGAAACAATTGGATGGAAACATGACTAATGACCGAACCGGTAACATAGTACAACATCAAATCCACCTTTTTTTAATCACTATATGAATCTGAAGTACGAACCAATCACTGGTTAACAGTAATCAGGGGGGAAAAATGCTTTTGTAACACACTTAAATGCAAAATTAAAATTAATTGGATTAGTCGATTAATCGATTGAATAATCGATAGATTCATCAATTCTAAAAATATTGGACAGTGACAGCATTAATCGTCCTTTCACACTGGAACAACTTTACCCAGAACTAGAACTTTTTACAGGAACTTCATGCCACAGGAAACCTTACGAAAATAAAATGTCAGACAGAGGCAAACAGAGGCCTTACTACGGGGGTAGAACTTTCAAGATGGGAACTGGAAGTTTTTTTTTTTTTTTTCTCAGAGAGGTGGAGTCCGCAGCACTTCTGACCGGATGACTAATTGTTACATTCAATTTCAGTTTCCACATTAGAGAAGCAGGTGGCCGTTCTTGTTCTCACTCCTGGTAATCACAAGATGGCGGAAATAAGAGCCTCAGCGTCGTGTCGCGTATTCAAATCGGAGGACAGATGAAGTCAGTGGGTCAGGCAGTTTGCACCAGAGCATGCGGGAGATAAGTTAGGGCAAGCTTGGGAGAAGGAAGAGGCCCCCAGAGCACAAGACCAAAGTCCACCTTGACCCCTTATGCCCTCTCAGGCCCAACCCCATGTCTTAAAACAGGACTCCGAGTGGTCACACACACAGCGTGCTTTGTCCCACGCTGGAAGTTATTCTTGGGTCTCGCATCCAAGTTTGACAAAGTCGAAAGGGCGGAGCCCCGTCGCAGGTGGCGTTCACACGCTCGCCGAGAGGCTGCGCGCCTGCGTGTCATCCAACGCAATGGTATGCACACCGTTTTAGTGACTGACGTGAGTTGTTGACAGCCAGGAATGCGTCAAGGTGAATTTGTTGAACAATGACTGCAACTGCAACAATGCAAGGCAAGGTTGCTGCCGCATCGGTCTCTTTTGTTTCAATATATACTAGGTAATGTCCCTTTGCTCATCTGCAGCTGATTGTATCCGTGTGGAACCTGATCTTGACTTAGACGAGCATACACAATACACGAACAGCTTTGTCATCTTACGCCTTATATTTTGTTGAACCTGACTTTGGGTGTTTTTGGCTTTCACAGGCCATCGCCGCATGAGAGAGAAAAAGCTTCCAAAAAAAAGAGAACATAAATGCTACTTCTGAAGAATGCCGGGAGCATTGTCTCACAATGAAGACAAACACAATACATAAGGAAAATTACTGACGATATGAACTGCCTGAACCGGTTTACTTTAATTGCAAATTTCAGAATGTGCAAAGCCTGCCCTGTTTTGTTGTTTTTGTTTTTAACTGAAAGGCAGTTAAGAAATTAACTCATTCACTGCCATTGACAGCAATAGACGTAAACAATTAATTTGAACTATTTCTATTAGTTTAACATTTTTATCCATTTTTGTTAACAAAAGTATGAAAGCCTAGAATTATTTTTTATTTTTTACATTTAAAACAGATATAACATTTGTGATTAATTGTGAGTTAACTAGTGAAGTCATGCGATTAATTACGATTACAAATTTTAATCACCTGATGCCCTTAATTTTTAATCTTTTCTTTATTTTATTTTTTTAAATAATCTTTTTTTTTTTTTTTAAAGAAATAATTATTAAAAATGTGGGCCGTCAGGCGATTACATTTTTTAATAGTAATTAATCGCATGACTTCAATAGTTAACTCACGATTAATCACACATTTTATATCCGTTCTAAATGTACAATATAAAAATTCTAGGTTGTCACATTCTTGTTAACAAAAGTGGGGGGGGGGGGGTGATGTGAACCGAATAGAAATCGGTCAAATAAATTTTTGACGTCAATGCCAGTGAATGAGTTAAGGGTTGGAATTGTGGGGTTAGATCACCAAATGATTCCCGAGCGCAATCCCTGCTGCTCACCGCTCCCTTTAGGAGGTGGCTCAAATGCGGAGAACGAATTGCGCCCCACTTCTGGGTGTGACAATCAGCGGTACTTGAACTTGAACTTGAATTTGAATGATAATACCCTAGACAGAAAGCCATCCATTTCTTTGAGCATAGAAACCAAGAAACAAGTTACAAGTCGTAACATGTTAAACCTAACCGTCACGGAGCTCTCGTCACTTATCCTTCCTTTCTTGTATTTTCACCTTTTGTTTTTTTTTTCTTTCCTCTCTCCTCACCCATCAATGCAACTTGTTGGATTTCTATTGTCTCCTTCCTCGAGCCTTAGGCACAAAAGCACAACGGAAAGTGATCGAGAGCCAAGTGCCAGAATCAACAGTTGATAATGCATTGCAACTCTACTTGGTAGTAAACAAACACGAGAATATGTGACAGCCTCTCATGCAACATCTTCTGAGACTTCTGACCTCATTTTCTTCTGAGTGAAGGGACAAAAGCTTCCACAGTCGCACCAGCATTTATAAGAGCAAATCGGGGCAACAACCTCATATTTTATCGTTATTTCTCTTGGAGTCGTTTTGAGTAGGCCCGTCACCATAATTACTATGTCGATTTATCGCTCAAGAGAAGTGACATTCCATGTCCCCAGAGCTAGCTTCAGTAACCGCGTTGAGAGGAACCAGTTGAGGTGGCTCGGGCATCTGGTTCGGATGCCTCCTGGAGTGGTGTTCCACCGGCGGGAGGCCCCGGAGACGACCCAGGACACGCTGGAGAGACTAAGTCTCTCGGCTGGCCTGGGAACGCCTTGGGATCCCGTCGGAGGAGCTGGTTGAAGTGGCTGGGGAGAGGGAAGTCTGGGCTTCCCGACCCCGGATAAGCGGTAGATGATGGATGGATTTATCGCTCAATGAATGAAAACGGACTTGATAGGTTTTTCTGACTTTGATAAATGGTCGTTTATATGCTTATATGTTTGTTTATAGTAACATCATCATGTCAACATTCAAAATGGTGTGTTAGTGCTGTTACTATGCTAGCCAGTGCTTCTTCTGCCAGTCCCAGTCAAATCACTGAAAGGAACCACAACACAACCTTGACATTTCTTCAGATTGCCCAGCGGCTAATCTGAATTCATACATTTCCTCTTTTATTGAAGACTATTGAGAAATGTTCCGATTCAACTCAAGAGAAAGGAATAGAATTAATTTAGCTTAGAAAAAAATGAAATAGTTTTACAGATAAAAGGACATTAAAAAACAACTTGTGGGTATTAGATAGGACTATACAGTCTCATTTGGCATTGTTAGATGCAGACACTGTTACACTTGATCATTGAAATTTTTTAAAGTCATTATTACACTTATAGAATCTTTAAAGAATGTGCATGTGTATAAAACGGTAACTAGAACACATGCAAGTACACACAATTTGAAACAAAGTCTTGTTTCGTTACTGCCCGGGCCTCATTAGAGAATGAGCTCTCCAGGCTGAAGACACAAAAGCCTCACTCTCTTCAGCCTTCCTTTCCCTCTCTTCCTCTGTTCTCCTGGCCTTTTGATGTCAAGGGTACTGAAACCCAAAAAACAATCAACCAAAGAATAGAGCCAAAATTGCGGGTGTGGAGAAAAACACCAAACATTGAAAAAGTGTCCTCTCTGCTCAGTGGATCCGACAAAGAGCAGCGATGGGAACTTGCCTCACGAGTTGGTGATGAGGGTCTTCTGCCCCGATTTAGTCATAACTGTTTTAATTTCCTTATTTCCTCAGTGGAGCTTTGTGAGTGTTATCGTAATTTCTGCCAGGTGCCGTCATGACTGGGACCTCCTCTATTTCCACAACAATGGGCCATTGTCTGTGGTTGAAGTCAATGTGTAATGAATGATGTCTTTAAAAGTCTTATCTCATGTCTGGTGAACTGGTGGGCTGTTTGCTGGGGCTTTGTGGTACCGCCCTTCAAGATAGTATAAGAATGTTGTAAGTCCTCTGAAATCTTCGCACTTGTGAGAGGCTGCAGCCATTGTCTGGAACTTACTTGTGCCCGGAATATTCTGTAGAAATAAAAGCTTCGAAGTAACTGTTCATCGATCTCCAGCCTGCATTCGGATAACCAACATTCTCACTACCCGAAAGAAAACGAACATGCGGAGGAAAAGATCTGCCTCCTAACATTGGCTACCTACCCTATGTGGCACAATTATTCCGCTCAATCTCCATATCCTGGCATGGTTGAGCACGTCGAGTGGTACAGTAGAACATTGACAGCTCCTGAGTTTCCTCTATTTCCTTAATGTAAATTGCTTAAATATGTAAACAGACGTCTGGGTGAATTATTGGAATTTTGAACTGAACAAAACCACAGAAGCAATCACAGACGTGAATAATCTGCTGCTGTATAACCTGTTCACCGGAGAGACATTTCTCACCGGGAACATATGAACTCGTATTTATAACGTAGACTGTACATAGTTGCACAAAGTATGGAATTGATCAGGATGCAAATTCCACAAACAAAGGTCAAACGAACACCACTGGATTTGAATCTACGACCTCTGTGCAGCGAGAAGGATGCGGTAACCCGTCATCCAATGTGCCACAATAATGACATCAGTGATATTTAATTAGGATTTTTCGATTCCCTCACCAATTGACAATCAATGAAGAATTGGATTGATAAACATCCGTAGGGGTAGGCAAGTTCGGTCCTAGAGAGTCCTGCATTTTTTTTTTTCACGTCTCCTCGAACACAGCTTAAGAGGCTCCTGCAGAACGCAATTATGAACTGATGATTTGAAACATCTGGGTTGCAGGCAGGAGATACGGAAAACATGCAGAACTGCGGCTTTCTAGGACCGAACTTGTCTATTCGCTGAATTCTTATCCTACCTTTTCATTACTTTTCAAATAGCATAATATAGTCAAAGTGTGATATGAAGTCTGTTTGTAAATTTCATCCACACACGCTTAGGAAAATGAAAAGGCCTAGGACTCCTTTCCGCGATCGACGAGTGTTCAATTTGTGCCAAGTGCACAGCTTGATGTTTAGTAGATGGCAGCTGTCATGTGCTGATGAAATTTAAATCTGCACGATCATTCTTTCTTTGTCAAACAGCCAAAAAACAACACCCAAGAGTAACTGTTTTGTTCGCATGCTAAAATCTAAGACCTGTACTTGATCCGCCCACCAAATAAGTATTGTCTATGCAGGTAAGTTATATTTGAACTTCACTGGTTATAGTGACGTGCCAGCAACTAATTTTATAACACCTTAAAACGACTGAAGTGCCACTGGGTGTGTGTGTGTGTGTGGGTGTGAAAATGTCACAATTAGGGTGCGCGTGCATAGTTTAAGGTGGTACAAGGACAAAACTAATTGATCATTGTTTCGAAAAGTATAATAACACATCTTTCCAACTACATGTATAGTCCCGTCTAGACTTATGACACACCCGTACATAAAAGGGCAAAGAGGGCGACAACAACAAAGGGGCGTGATTCAGTGACACCCGAAGCTGGCTTCTAGTTCACGGGATCTTTCCTGAGACTTTTCAGTGTCATTTAAATCGGTCGGGGGAAGAAAACACGATGTTTTAAATTAACGCGGCGGTTTGTTCTTAACTTTAATTAAAGTACTAAACCCGACTAGTTTTATGGCTGTCTTCTAGTGCTGTCACTATCGATTATTTTTTACAATCGATTATTATATCGATTTTTAAATCAATTAATAGAATCATCGGATACATTTTTATTTTACATTTAAGTGTTTTACAAAAGCAAATTTCCCCTGAATACTGTTTTTAACCAGGGATTGTTGTTTATTTTGTATTCGTATAGTGATAAAAAAAGGGGTGATTTTCAATAAAAAAAATTGCTCCAAACGTTTACTCGATTATTGAAATAGTTGTCGATTAATTTGATAATCAATTAATTTATTAATTTGGACAGCTTTGCTGTCTTCACCTTCAATTTAAAAAGCGTTGTTCTTGTATTCCCCATCTCCATGTCGCTTGAGAAAGTCTTTGTTGAGTTTTCTTAGATAGCTATTTGTACTGGATTAGAATTGCTCATCTCGGCAATGCAAATCGTGCAGTTAAGATGCTGACTCAACTCAACTCTATATTTATAGAACACTTTAAAACAAGCACCTGTTTTCTGTTAAGATGGAGCCCAGTTGCAGCAGATACAATGAAAACAGCAAAAGCCGCAAAATGAACCCTGTGGAACGCCAAATGTTCCATTATGATTGCAAATTCACATTACACATATTCGTCCGACCTCAACATAGTTAGTATGAAGGGATTATAGTAATAAAGTAATCACACGACGTACCATCACAACAGACAAAAGTCAAATACTCACACGAATCATTTGAGTCAGGTGTGTGTCCTGACTTCCGCCGAACCCCTGACACTGAACCCAAGTTAAGAGAGATTCTCAATTTTCTGAGACAGGCGCCCCCATGCGCTCAGCGGAAAAACGGGCGCATCGTCATTTTTGTGTGGAGTTTGTGTTTGGGACCGTGTTGCGCCTCGCTAGGCCTTGCGGCGGACAGAGCGGTTGCACATCTGGCTATTTGGGCCAATCCCTCTGAATCATGTCAATTCGTTATCATCTGAAAAAATATTTGAATAGCACATCCCGGCTGAACCTCATCAAGACATAATCATCACTACCTTAGTCTTCCTTTCAGAGGCACATGCTAAAAAGCAGCCATTTTCCATGCCTGCGACTCATTCCTCTCTCTCTCTCTCTCTCTCTCTCTCTCTCTCTCTCTCTCTCTCTCTCTCTCTCTCTCTCTCTCTCTCTCTCTCTCTCTCGCCTCCTCTGAAACAGGTCGTCTATTGTGATGGCTAGTGAGAAGCTACAGTGGCATTTACAGAAGATGGACTGAGGAGGAAGAAGACAAAACACACTCCCAATAAAGCGACGGAACAAGAGAAAGGGAAGAAAGGATGTGTATGAAAGCCTTTTTTTTTTTTTTTTTACTTACTTCACAATGTGCATCCCCCCCTTCCCCCTCCCCTGCCCACCCCCCCTTTCCACACTCAGCTCCTTGAGGGTAGCACAGACAAAGGCAGCCTGACTCTCACAATGTACTCTCTCCTTTAGCCCGGCACACTTTATATCCTCAGTACATTCACTGGTTCTTCTGAAAAGAAACCCACGTGTGCACCAAGTGTGTGTGTGTGTGTGCGTGTGTTTTATGGCACTCCAAATAAGAGTGGTGGGGGTCTGTGTTTGTTGAGGGTCTTATAGGGCAAGGGGCCAGGGCTCCGAGGTGTTACTATGGAAACGCCTTTGAGCACAACAGGTGATTCTACTTGGGGCCTGTTCATCTCCACGGTGAGGAGCGACAGGAGGCCATTAGTCTTTGTGCGCGGGTTCATACAAGTACGTATGCCACAAACAAGTTTGTGCCACGGGTCTTAACCAGCTCCAATAAGACAGAGATCATGTCTGAAGTTGCGTGCTGACCACCTTAATTACGCACTCTCTGCTTTGCACACATGCCCTTCCCGGGGACATGATCGTACTCTTACCCACATGCTCGTGAAAAAAAGTACTGGCATTCTTTACTTCAGTAGAACTCTGAAATGTACGTGAAGAGAAAAGTATGGTGTAAATGTAAAAGGAAAATACGCTATGTACTGCGAATGTCTATTACTTCTTGTGTTATTCATTTATTATTCATTTTATTTACTTACTTAGTTACCTACTTAAATTTATGCTATTTTATATCGCCGACATATTTTGTCCTTCAACTCTTTCTACATTTCATGACGGATTCAAACCATTCTAACTTCAACATGTTCCAAAAATTCACGCTTCGCTAGCTATTATTTTTCTCATTCCTACCTTTAACCGTTTTTCCACAATTCAACATTTTTGACCCCAAAAATACCCATTCATTTCGAATGAGACATTCAAAAATTCACTTCTAAAATATCATGAAATGAAGAAAAACTATCTTCACATGATCGACCCCCGTCTCTGATCTCTAAATAAAAACAAAAGCAGAGACCCTGTTTTTAAAAGTATCAATTATAAAGAACAAACATTAAAATTAAAATGTAATGAGTTAAAGTAAAAACGAGTTTGACAAATTAACAAAGCTACTCACTTAAATGAACAATGTACCTCTGCTCAATAGATCCTGGTCTTGGATCCTGGTGTACCTTATGCGGCGGCCACTTAATGTTTAAAGCCCATAAACCTGCACCGACGTGCCTATAATACAAATAATAACAGTGGTGAGTATTGTGGGAACAGCGTGAAAAGATAAAGCAGTTAAGCTCCATCCGTAAACAACAGCAACCACCAAATAGTTCCCAACAAAAGTTTTCCTTTCAACGCTGTTGAATGAAACACACCTTAGTCCTGTAGGAGCTTGCATTTTGAGGATGCACACCTTCAAACTCACATGAACAATCGTGCAAAGAACAAAATCCGTTTTTTTTCAATTGAGTGAAATGCATTCAAAAGTGAAAGGAGAAATGGGAGTTTGAAAAAAAATAAATCTGTATTTAGATGCAGATGATGAAAAGGATTCTGAATTGAGTAGTGAATTTTAATAATTAATTGTTAAATAGCAATGTGGGGTGGAACTACAAAAGTGGAACTCTGGACTGAAGTGCAGTAAATTACAAAAATTTAAAATACCGTTGAGATATTACAAGCATCTTTGTTATCGATTCTGTTTTTAAAATATATTGAAAAACAGTTTAACATTCTTTTTTGAATTGACTTCTGATTTCGAACGAAGCTATCCAACTGTTGTTTGTAATCAGCATTCTACTACTGTACTGTAATAATATAAAGTACATACATTTATATGGGCTCACGGTCACGACAGCCCTACGAGGGAAACCGTAACTGTGAAGCGGCCCGGGACAATTTATTCATTTCATTTTGTCAACCACATCATGTTAAGCAAAACCCAAACCAGCTCAACTAAAGCACATTTATCATGAGTTTGGTCTGTTTTCCATTCATTTGTTTTTGTATTATTAAAATTTGTTATTGTTATAAAATTGATTGATTGTTCCATACCTAATCTATTGCATTGAAGTGTGGGGGTGTGCAATCAAAACCGACACCAAACTCATCTTTCTTCTACAGAAACGTGCTATTTGTGTCGTTTTCGGATGTGGATACAGAGACCACACAAATCCGTTATTTGTGCAACTAAAAGATATAAAAATTAATGAATTGATAGAGTTTAACCGCCTTAAATTTATCTATAAAGCCTATCATGAAATGTTACCAGTTAACATGCAAATCATTTATTTATTTATTTTTCAAAAGGGAAAGTTAGAACAAATTAAGAGAAACAGATATTTTTTTCCAAACCTAACTTAAGGTGTCAGTTATGTGTTTTTTAAAAAAATTATAAAAGCACTATTACTGGGGAAAAAATATATATATAGCACAAGGACATGCTGTTGAATTATTTTATAGAATTGTTACATTAAAAGCGTCTCGACTGCTCGATGTCATTCATTTTGTGTTAATAATTTTTTTGTGTGAAATGTACTTCTTTCTGTCCCCTTTCATTTCTTTTCCTTTTAAAGAGTGACATAAGAATTGTAATTGAAAAACGCCAAATCTTTTAAACTGCATCTGAATAGAATGAGACAAGTAGTGAAGTTTGCTGTGAAAAAATATGTGTCCATCCTTGCAAAAGTGCGTACGCACACACACACACACACACACACACTACAGTACTTATGAAACGCGTATCTATTGAAACAAACAAGAGGGAGAGCAGTAGAAAGATATTCAACCTTGTGAGCAGCGAGGCATAGAAACCTAGCAAACATAAAAGAGGATTGTTAAATGGCTTTTGTAAAGAAGAATCTCGAGAATGCTTTGTGATGCTGACATGGTTGCGTGTGCGTGTGCATTGTTGCTTGTAGAAGTTTAGTAATGTTTCCTTTGACATTCCCGCTGTCTTGTACCTCCTCCTCCGCCACAGCAACAGCAGTGAAAAGTATCAAAGACGCCTCGTGAAGAATAAAATGTCACCCAAAAGCAACAGGAAATCAAAAGCCCCTTCCAACAGGAGTCTTTCTTCAAAAAAAAATCCAATTCAAACGTGTTAATTCACATCCAAGGCGCCGCTTCAAAGAGAGTGAATGAGTGTTTTTATTTGCACAAGAACCGTTGACAGTTCGTTTGAAGTGCATGAGGAGTTTCAAAATGTGTGCATGGGTAAATGCTTAATAGTGTGACAAAAGCGCACGATTGCTTAAATGGGCAAGCAGCTGCACACCTGCGATGCAGAGGTAAGCGAGCTTTACTGCACTTGTACGACGCTGTGTTCACGTAAGTCAGGGGTGTCAAACTCATTTTCACCCAAAGGTTCGGCTCGTATGTCAGTAAGCTATAACGACAGGTCAAAAATATTTCCAGTTTTTTTTTTTTTTGGGGTGGGGGGTGCAAATAATTACAAGCACATTCTAAAAATATTCTCATTTATTATTACCTTATTGCAGTGTAATCTGAAATTTCTGGCCAAAAATCAATCAAACTTTTTTTTGCAACAAATTCTGGATAACTACGGATCCCTCGCAAAACGTTTGCGTTCCCTTGCAATAAACGCCAGAGAACGGCAAACTTTTTTTAATGCGAGTGGACGCCTTTTCATTTAATTTATTTATTTTCTGCATTCATGTACTTCCGGGTCAGTTTGGATACTGTTGCCTCGAATGTGCGGGTGAGAGGCGGCGGCACCGTAGCATAGATATCTATGGCAGTAGCTTTTTTCAAAATAAAATTCAATTAATCTTTCCCACCGCTGTGGACACTTCATCCTCGTCACTTTTAGGCACACCAAAGTTGACCCGGAAGTACATCAACTCTGCGTAAAATTGCGTTCAATCATTGCGAGGAACGCAAATCTTTTTTTCCCTCCTACCATGTCACCCTAGGGGCTCCGTAGAACAAAATTTCAGAATGTCATTTAATTAATAATTATTATTATTAGATGCATTTTAACAACTTTTAAAACTCTCGATGCACATTGACTGTATATTCTGATTTGCATCAACCTTAGCACGGTTCTTTTTAGGGTTGGAAACCTCTCACTTAAAGCTTAACAGAGTTTTTTTTTTTTTTTTTTTTTAAGTCCGTCAATAATACACATCTTATTTTAAAATCCATAAGAAGATAAGGGTTGACGTTTCAGTGATTAATGATGCGACTCCCTGGCACTATCGTCAAATACGTGACGTCGATAAAGTTGTCAAATGTCACTTGTCCTGATCACTCCTTCGATCACACGAGTTTTTAACCTTCACATTCCTCGTGATTCATTCAAAGAGACAATGCAGTCAGAGGGTTTTATTTAAAGAGATCACAAGGCTTTCCGTGAACATGCCATTGTTCTGTTTGATTGGCTCGGCCTCACACTGTGCCGAAGGACTAAAGGAGACACATACACACGCATGGACACGTGCACACGCACACAATTATACTCCATTGTGGTGTTCTCTGTGGACTCCTGGTTCAATAGGATTGAGAGAACAATGTCCAAAGGATATAGGAGGTCAGGATGAGAGATGAAGGGGGGGTGGGGTGGGGTGGGGTGGGGGGGGGGGGGGCTTTGTCTGCGCTACTGCCCTCATGGAGGTGTTCAGTGTATCACAAATGGTACACTACACCACACATACATCCATGTGCGCACGCGCACGCAAAAATGCAGGTACAAAGTTTTGGAAAAGGTCATTAATAATTGTACATTAAAAATATTCAGTAACTTTATACCTCTAACTGTCTTTCATATTAATGAACTCATTCACTGCCATTGACGCCTATAAACGTCAAAAATTATTTTTAACTATTTCTATTAGTTTTAAAAAAAAATCCCCATTTTTGTTAACGAGTATGAAAACCTAGACATTTTTTAATCCTCTTTTTTTTTTTTTTAATAAAAGATTATTAAAAATTAGCGCCGCCAGGCGATACAAATTTATTATTGTAATTAATCACATGACTTCAATAGTTAACTCACGATTAATCACAAATTTGATATCTGTTCTAAATGTACAAGATTTTTTTTCTCTAGGTTTTCATACTCTTGTTAACAAAAGTGGAAAAACATGTTAAACTAGTAGAAATGAATTTTTGACGTCTATAGCCGTCAATGACAGTGAATGAGTTAATGCTTCATTTACCTTGATCTTATCGTATAATGATCTGATATTGATTGTTGTAATAAAGATTGTTTGTTGAAAATGACATTAGAAGAAGGGGGGGGGGGTCACAAATTAAATTGCAATCACAATTTTGAGGGGAGAAAAAAAAGATTATTTGCTAAAATCGTTCATCCCTAACAGCATGCGATCAAAAGCTTTCAAACATTAATAAAACACCACCACAGCAAATGATGAGCGTGTATGGGTGGTACGAGAGGCGGGTGACAATTAGTCAGTTACCTTTCAAACCAGTATGAACCCGTTCACCTGAGCGGACAAAACTTCACAAGAAAGAATGGAGTAGGAGGGAGGTGCTGAGGGCAGAGGTCAAGGGTGACATACCAACCTCTCCTTTTGGTTATTATGTGTGTGACTTTGGGCGCAAATGTGTGTTTGTGAGCATGTTTGCAAGACTGATCGAAAAGTTGCAGAAAGAAAGAAAGAAGGTTGCAGCAACTGGGAGTGTGACGGTGGTACACTGTAAAAAAAAAAGAAAAAAAGAAAGGAATTTTTCCTTCAAAAAACTTTGTAAAGTTTTTTCCACTCAGAAATTCAAAGTAACTTTTACAGGGAAGGTTTTGAGTAAATTTTACAAGTTTATTTATTTTTAAAGGAAAGAAAAAGCTACCTAAGCGAACAAACTCATGACCTTCAGCTTGGGTGACAGCCACTCTACCACCTGAGCCACGCCTCCTCCTTGCAAAATTTACTTCGAATTTCTGAGTGAAAAAACGTGACCATTTTTTTCTCAAAGTAAATATGACTTATTTTTTTCTTATTTTTTTTACAATAGCAAAGAGCAATCAAGGATCAAAATGAGACTGATTTGAAGAAAATATAGGAACTCCAAAGCTTTTGTATAAAGTCAGCAACAACACACACGTTGTCTTCCCACTGATGAGATCTTGAAATCTTGACATTGGTCCATCCTGTCACCACATCAGTCTGAGCAAGGGCTTCAAAATAGAAGGGTGGGTGATTGGAATAGTGTACCAGAGCCCAAAGCATGAGGGGGGCTCTGGGGGGGGCGGGGGTGATAGGGGGCGAATCAACTTCTGAAAGGGGGGCACGAGAATCTGTTGTTACGCCCCTGCGCCAGGGACATCCATCCATTTTCATAACCACTTAATTCCTCAAAAGGGTCCCTTGGGTGCTGGAGCCTATCCCAGCTGGCTTCGGGCAGTTGGCGGGGTACACCCTGAACTGGTCGCCAGCCAATTGCAGGGCACACAAAGACGGACAAGAACTTCTGACATGTAAGGACTAAAGATGAAGAAAGTTTTAAAAGCTAGACACAATATCACTTATTCCGGAATTACATTTAAAAGAAAAAAATGGGGGAAAAATCTGAAAATCGAACTTGATTTCGTTGGACTTTGAAATCACTGATTTCTGTCAACCAAAACAACAACATCATCATCGTCATCATCATCCAAAAGTTGTCACACAGCCTCGCGGAACTGTGCCAGATTCGTGACAACAAAGTTACACACGTTTACAGCAACGCTGACTTAATCATGTTCAAACGACACGAATCCCGTATACTGACATGAAATCACAAACTCCGAGCGGCAGTTTTAACTGACGTTGAAATCAGACGAAATCAAGAGAGAGAGAGAGAGAGAGAGAGAGAGAGAGAGAGAGAGAGAGAGAGAGTGAAATGGTGAAGTCGCGATCAACGTGACACTCACCAGGCAGTCCCGGTGCGTTCTAAACTCCTCAAGAAAAGCCAGCAAAAACTTCCGCCGCCCTCCTCCTTCTTCCTCTTTATTTAGCTCGGGTGCCAAAACCGCCCGCCCTACGCGAGTTGTTCAGTCCGGTCGTTCCGACGATCTTGACAGTCTGTTCGGCGTTGCGCTCGGAACCAGTGTCACAACGTGGCCGCGGAAAACACGGCGCCGTCCTCCTTCGTCGTATCCGCAGCCAACCTGGCTTGGCATCCAGTCAGTCAGTCAGCCAGCCAGTCAGCCAGTCAGTCAGTCAGTCAGTCAGTCCACGGCGGCCCGCAGCTCACCTCCCACTTAAAGGGCGAGAGCGAGTCTGACTCTCCGTTGAGGTTGTGGGGACAACCGGAGTGCATGGGGGAGGAGAGAGAGAGAGAGAGAGAGAGAGAGAGAGCGTGGTTCGAGTAAAACGTGAGGGAGAGGGGATCGATATCAACCATCTATAACTCACACACAATATTGGCCAACCTTATTGACGAGTTGCTCCTTATCATCGTTTCTTTTAAATCAATTCGGTTCAATATTGCAGTAACTCCATTTATTATCAGTGCCAACCAGGGGCATCACTAGGTTTTATGGACTGTTAATATATATATATATATATATATATATATATATATAAATATATATATATATATATAAATATATATAAATATATATATATATATATATAAATAAATATATATATATAAAAAAATAAATATATATATATATATATATATATATATAAATAAATATATATATATATATATGCTTTTCTTTTTTAACATGCAAAGCCCAATCACAAGGGTTTGGACCTGGCACATATAAGATAACCATCTTTTTTTTTTTAAATGATCCACATCCATGTGTGTCGTGCAAGGTTGGTATCGGTGTACATTTTATTTCCTGAAAATGTGATCGTGATGTATCAAGAGAATGGCCCACAATTTAGAGGGACTCGTCTGGTAATCCAGTTCAAATACCTTAAACATCAGTGACAGAACCACATGTTAGGCAGGAGTCGGGCCGGGCGAGACCGGGCTGATGCGCCCAAGTCAAAAGGCCAGGGTCGATTTTTTTTTTTTGGTGTGCCAGTCAAGCCCTACTTACTGCCTCTCCTTAGCGAGTCGTAGTCTCGCACTGGCCACCACATTTAAAACATTCGGACTCAACCCAAAAATATGTAAGGCTCAAAATAATTGGGGAGCAATTTTGCACTTAGTAAATTGGAGGCGCAATTTTCAGTCCGGTTTTTGAGCCTGGGTTGCCGCATCCAGGCGGATTTCACCGACCTCCTTGTTTTGTCCCGCTTATTACGCAGGTCCCATCCCGGTGTCCCGCTTCTGCCACGTGTTTGTCAAGCACACGGTTGTCATAGCGATTCATAAGATAAACCCATTCAAAGGAGAAGTAACTGTTCAATTCCTTTCTATTTACTTCCAAGTTCACGTTTGCATTCTCATTCGCATTCTCAATCTGATCGGTAGCAGGTGGTGACTGGAACTACAGAGCAACTTCCTGCTTTCACAGCTAAGAATCATGGGAAATGTAGTCCCACTATACACTGTGGTCGCCAGTGGCTGGTCAGACGCCGCAAGTTGAGTTTACTAGTGTTATATTTACTTTTTTTTTTTTTTTTTTAATAAAAAATATATATATATAGAAAAAAATAAATTAATAAAAAAATAAAATAGCGTTATATTTCCAATGTTATAATGTCTTCCTCCGCCCAACCCCACCACCGTCGAGGAAGAGTGACTTTGATGACATTTGGTAGAAATTAGTGTTCAGAGACTTGCTTTCTTTACTATGGTTGAAAGCAGAATCAGGAAAGTCTTATTAAATGCATGGGAAAAAAATGCATTTGAAAAGGCCTGTGTTTACGGGCACTGTTTGTACAGACACACGTTCGAGAGAGTAACTGGCCGTGAGGTGAGGAATAGAAAAAAAAAACGTGCTTTCGGAGCAGAGATTACGAAGTAGTGAAGACCTCATAAGCAAGGACGAAAGACAGAAAGAAGGAGTCGGGTCAGGTTGAGCGCGCACGGCGCGTACGGCGACGACGAGATTAAAAAGGAGACGCAGCTCAAAGGAGACGGAGAGATTGAAAACGAGGAGAAGGTGGCGAGAGGTTGATTGCGCTCGGGGATAGTTGATGTGCCATTTCTAATCCCTCCTGTTTCTTGCTTTGTGCTGGGGCCCAGCAGGAAGTGGGAGCCGGGCAGACAACAATTAACAAAAGAGCTGTGAAGAATACAATTGGCCATCAATGGCCAACCATGTGCCTTTGTGCCAGTCGCCATGGAGACGGCACAACACCACCATACGGCGATTACAAAACCCTGTTCTGCACCTTGTTCTTTCTTTCCCCTTCTCTGTGCCCTTCCATTTATCTTCTCGTTGCAATGTACGGTCGTTTCTGTCTCTCTCTGTCTCTCTCTCTCTCTCTCTCTCTCACAGCTATACGTTTAGTTCCAATGCAGTGCTCGAGATGGAAAGATTGTAGTGTTTCACTCAGAGTCAGCGGCACAGATGTATGCCGTACATGGTAGCATTTTTGCCCGTAGAGACGGAAAATAATGCGAAGACGCAGACGAGAATTTGATTCAAGTTAGGCGAGCTTAACGTAAGATGGCCGCCGGTGGTTTCACGTCTCCTGATGGCAAGTAAAGCAGCATTGCTAGTCTGTTCATATGTAAGTTCCAATTGCCTCATTTGATGTTATGGGAGGCCTGCTGTGGTCTGATGAGTCCACATTTCAAAATTGTTTTGGAAATCAGGAACGTTGGAGCAACCGGGTTGTCAATGGCGTAATCATCAAAAAGCCTCCATCAGGGACTACGTTTACATGCAGGCAAAAAAGCCGAATGTTGGCAATATTTGGGTTTTGTAAGGTCATGTAAACACGCGCAATAACCGGAATACGCTCTTATTTGGGGTTTTAAAAACCCGAATTATTATCACCAACTATTATAGGTCTATCTGGTCTTATGGGTGCGACTTGCACTTTGTAACTTTCTGCTTTAAAAACATTCATGTCAGTGTATGGCGTACAAAAATTTCAAGAGGTCCAGTTAGAGAAAACTATTTGAAACAAAAGACCAGAAAATCACAATGCCTTCATTATTTATTGCAATGTATACATTTTAGTAGTCTTAAATTGTATCTACATCATGATGTTAGTTTTAATGCTGTCAATGTTAAAGCTTTAAAGTTGTAACTCTCTGCCGTTAAATCTGGAGTTAAAGCTTTAACTCAGGAGTTAAAGTTTTAAAGTTAAAGCTTTAACTCAGGAGTTAAAGTTTTAAAGTTAAAGCTTTAACTCAGGAGTTAAAGTTTTAAAGCTTTAACTTTGACAGCACTTAAGTTTATTTATGTACTTGCTACTTTTTTTTTTTTTTTTTTTTTTAAGAAATAGAGAGCTCTTATTTCAGCTTTGGATTCCACATTCAAAAAACACAAAAGCACACCTGCGGCCAAGAACAAAAAAAAAAATGGATGGATAAAATAAAGCCCTTTCCATGTTTTACAAATGCAAAAAAAAACAAAAAAAATTCTGTCAATGTTCATTTTATTATTACAAGGCCAAACACAAACATGGAGATATTTTGCAATGATAGTAGCGTGGGTTAATTTTCATCACATTAAACCTACATTTCGGAATGTCCCTTCCCTTGCACAATAACAACCGTGTGAGATAAACCACAGTAGCACCATCGGTGCGAAAACCTCAAATGATGTTACCTGCTTAGTCCTCTCGCGGTATCACTACAATCTGCTTATGGGCCTTAATATACCAACATGCAGAAACACCGACACACCGCAAACCACAACGAGGTGACTGAAGAACACTTGTCAAAACGTCTTGTGTGTCAACGTCAGATGCTCTCTACGATACAAAGGTCACATTATTTCTCAGAAGCAAGCACACTTTGCATACTTTCATTCCGACCCACAACGGAAGCACGTTTGTCCTAAGGTGAGAATTTTCTTCTCAAAAACATCACTCTACGGCGATGCGGCGACCACAATAAACTGATTGAGCTGATTGGCATGTCCGCAGCGGTGTGTGGGCAAACACAAACTTGCGAGCGAATCTTAACACCTCACGTCAACTGCAAGGTCTCAGCGGGTTCAGCGAACAAATAGACAGCCCTCGCCTCTCCGACGACCTCTCTCTGCAGCTGTGGTCAAGCAGGCTGGTTACATAGCAAAATCAACACTGAGAGTGTTAAATTTAACACTAGATAAGTGTTTATGTGTGTCCACACCAATGAGTGTAAATCTGACACATTTTTAACTCATTCACTGCCTTTAAATTCATTTAAAAAAAAACAAAGATTATTAAAAATTAGGGGCAAGAGGCGATTATTTTTTTTTAATTGTAATTAATCGCATGACTTCACTAGTTAACTCACGATTAATCACAAACTTTATATCGGTTCTAAATGTACAACAAAAAAAATTCTAGGTTTTCATACTCTTGATAACAAGTGGGATTTTTTTTAAATTAAAATAGTTCAAATGAATTTTGGACATTTATAGCCGTGAATGTCAGTGAATGAATTAAAAAAAAGAAGAAAAAAAAGATAAAAAATTCGGGGCGTCGAGCAATTAAAGTTTTTAATCATAATTAATCGCATGACTTCACTAGTTAACTCGCGATTAATCACAAATTACATATCTGTTCTAAATTTGCAATGACATTTTTTTTAATTAGTTTTAATATTCTTGTTAACAAAAGTGGAAAAAAATTTAAACTAATAGAAATAGTTCAAATGAATTTTTGACGTTTATAGTCGTCAATGGCAGTGAATGAGTTAAAGTGTTACTTTTCTCACACAGTGTTACTCCAACATAATATACACTGCTAAACACAAGAGAAGTGTTAAAAAATACTCTACATTAGCGTCAGTGTTAACAAACTTCACTTTACTCTGGTAAAAGATTAACACTGAGAGTGTTGAATCTAACATGAGGTAAGTGTTTATATGTGTCCACACCGATGAGTGTCAATCTGGCACTTTTCAAAGTGTTACTTTTTTCCACACTTAACCAGTGTTACTCCAACACTGTATCGTGTTAAAAATATACACTGGTAAACACTGAGTACTGTGTAGTGTTAAAAATACTCTACACTAGTGTCAGTGTTAAATATTTAATGATGCCAAACTACACTTAACACTGGTGTTTAAACATTGTCAGTGTTAATAAAAACTACACTTTTTTTTCCTCCTTACAAGGCCCTCAAAGCACTTTATCTCGCCCGAGGATACTTTGACATAGTCGCACTGGCCTGGGATCGAACACACGCTCTCAGGGTTTGCAAGACGACCGCTCTACCACGGAGTCACGCCGCCCTGACAACAGCAACTGGATGTATCGCTATTGAAATGTCGACAGCGCACTGGAAAATTGAAAAGTTTTTCCTTCACCGGAAATGAGAGTGCGGTCATTTTAACACTTAAGGTGGTGCTATGCAAGTTCCACCCAACATCCACCCCAACACTCAAGGAAATTGACTCTGACGGTGTAACTTTTCATCCTAACAGTGTTGAAATAACACCGCTTATTGCACAATGTGATCGAACGCCGGGAATTTAACACTGGCCGATTTGCTGCGTACGCGTTGCCCTTTTCGCTAATAGAAAGCAAATAAGAAACCACATCGAAGAGCTTGTTTGTGGAAACCCGCATCCATGCGCAAACACTCTCAGGATAAGCAGAGGCCTCCGCGGGGGCGAGCGTACGATGGAGAGGGATTCATAGAGTTGAGGATCGAGAAGGGGGCGGGGAAGTCTGGCGCTGCCCCCACACAAAGGCAGCCCTGAAATAGCCCCCCTCTCACAATGAGACCTGCCACTCTGTCTATCAGATAATGTCTAATTGAAAACACTGGAGCCATTGTGCTCCTGTCACCAGCCCCATTGTCCAGATAGCCCTCTCTCCCCCCCCACCTCCTTTTTTTTCCATTGACGCGGCACGATTGTTCCTTGCCATTGTGGCAACCGCGCTCTCATGCTTTGTCTCTCTATCTCCCCCTCTCTCTGTATTGTTATAATTTCATTACTTGTTTTTTTTTTTTTTTTTTGGTTTTTGTTCCGCTTCTCCTTTCACTCGCCATCAGACCTTTTGTTCACCATATTTCGGCACTTCATTTGGACCCTACCGCCAGTGTGTGTGTCCGCGCGCGCGCGTGTGTGTGTGTGTCTGAGCAGGTGTCAGTTTCAAAAGTAGATAAAAAGAGGAAACAAGATGAAACGGTACTCGGGAGATGCGTTGTCGGCATCGCGGTAGATGAGGGAGAAATATGAAACATGGCTTGGTTGTTTCATTGTTTGGGGGAAATGGTTGATTCGTACCCGAGGACGGCGATGTGGTCACAGTCAAGCTTTCAGTTACCTCCCGTTCTTCCTCCGCTCGCTGACCCCCTCAACCCGTTTGGAACGGCTTTGGCTGACATGTTGATCAGATCCTCGTGCGGCAGCCAAACAACCTCACAATGAAAAATGCCTCCACATTTCCCTTCGCTTCACAAACACTATTTGAAACTAAAAGCTCTTATCAGACCTGCGTATTATGGAACGTGTTAATTGTACGAAAAACAAAAAAACATGTATTGTGCATCTCGCCGCTGCTGTTAAAACAAGATAAGAACCTGCATGAGCAAAATCCGAGAGAGAGGCTATTGACTGAATTGTGTAATAAAGAAAGTGTCAACACGTTTATTTTTCCATATCTGCCTGCGCTAAATCATACTGTTGCTGATATGACTAAACTGATCACCCTATGGTAGACGTGAGGTATCAATCGTTAGTTGTTTTTATTTTATTTTTACCAACTTTGTCATGCCTGATTGAGCCGGAACAGATTTTCTGTGCAATAGATGAGTCGAGAGAGAGAGAGAGAGAGAGAGAGAGAGCGAGAGAGAGAGAGAGAGAGAGAGAGAGCTAAAAAATCCACAACACAAATGATAACAAAAACAACAACTTTTTTCAGGTTAATCCCAGGGACCTGAAGCATTGGGTTTTATTAAACAATGAAAATATGACAATATAACAAATTAACAATTAGTATCCTATTTACATATATATATATATATATAAGCAACATTTTTTTATTTAGTCAATTCAAATTGTGAATAATAGCAAACTGCATTTTGTTGCCTAGAAACATTTCCAGTAGGGAAATTTAAAATAATAATAATAATAATACATTTCGGTTTAAACTTGGAATATATGGGTTGTCCTTTAGCAAAGCTAAATTGATTTAAAGAAAGAAAGAAAGAAAGAAAGAAACATTTTAATGTAATAGTGAGAACATTATTGTACATTGTAAGTCAAAATCAAACTTAAATAAATAATAGAAATAAATAAAATGAGTGCTATTATATTCAATATTCTATATTAATATACTTTTAACTTTACAGGTTTGCTGTAATTACGTAATTTCTGGTTCCGGACTGTTTACTTAACTGTGTAGTGTTATGTCTATAATTTTCTCTCCAGTCACTTTTTAAACTGCCTGATATTTTGCTGTTCAAAGTTGGATTCTCTCCGCTTTAACTCCGTTCCGACCGTGACTCCTGTGCAAAAGGGTACTTGATCAAGAACTTACTTGCAGTGCTTCACAATTTCATACAGAGAATGAACAGAGAATAAATGGATGGATGTCAATATAGCTTAGCATTTAGCATAGCTTCTTCATCCTCTTATTCCTATTATTCCTTGTCATCCCTTGATGAGAACGATACTTGTCAGAAATAAGAGTTTATTCGTTGCCATGGAGGTGCTAATTACTGATTTAGGAGCAAGCACTGGCTAGCCCGCCAAAGCTCATTGCTAGCAGCCAAAGCTCGTTGCTAGCTAGCTGGTGTGGCGTAATGCATTATGCGTCCAATCACGCCTCAGCTTCTGAACGTCAGCCACTCGCATGGCACCTATTTGGTTTTGCACCTGCAAATAGAAATAGGCAAAGAATTTTTATTTTTTTTTTCAAGAGATAAAATAAATCAGTCATGCAAAGATACGTCCATTTTGGTGACGTGGTGACAGAAACGATCTAACTACAACTATGCATGTACAACCCTTGTACCCAAGCAAAGGTTAGAAAAACAATGAGTCACACTGTGGCTAGTCAGACTGTCGACTTTGAATAAAGTGACTGAATATGTTTGTTTTAACTGTGCCCGCTGCCACCTCAACGACTGATACCACATACAGGACAACACAAAGCCTGACCTGACTGTCACACCAAAATGACAAAACAGGTCAAAAGTTCAAAGGCTGAAACATTTTGCATCGCACTGACTGCTCTGCCTGCTTCTGAAATTTGAAAGAGTCTCTTTCGTGCCCGACCCTGTCTGGTTGTACACGTAGAACACATTTAGTAGCATGCAACGAATATCCTGTCCGTCAACGGGACAGGAAACAGACAGCCACTCGGGTTTGTCTGGCAGGGGCACAGGTCAGGTTTGTCAGGTGGAGGTCAAGCAGGTGAGACAGAGCCGAGAACAAAGAGACACACACACACACACACACACACACACACACACACACACACACACACACACACACACACACACACACACACGCACACTCTGCCCCCTTTCCCCATCCCGTCTGCCTTCCCCTTTTCACTGAACAATCACCAACAGGAACAGGAAGTGAAGCAGAAAGGAGGTTCAGCTAACTCTGGCAATTCCTTTGCCCGGGTCAGATGAGGGAAGTAAAGGTGGGAAACACAGGGCTGGATATTACACAAGATAAAAAACAAGAGTGTCGATTTTTAGAATAATATATTAGTGTCCTAACATTGTATTTTATTATAAGACTGATACTGACTAGCCATGTTTTAAAAAGGGTCTTGTTTTGTTTTGTTTTGTTTTGTACCCTTAACTACTTTAATCTATAGATTATATATTTGGAATGATGCGAGATTTGTTTTGAAAATTTAAATTATTATGATGCAGTGCTATTCTACACCAAAATAATGATTTTTAATGTTTACATACAATTGACTGTATGTTAAGGGAAGTCAATCCAAACATTTTCTTTACAATAATATGTTCAATGCAGGCCCAGTATTCTATTCTGATTAATATTGCGTTTGTGGAATATGAGGTAAGCAGCAAAAGGATTTTGCTTTGCCGTTTTGATACAAATTTGGAAAAATTCACCCGCTAGTATCCATTACAAGGGGCAGCCATTTTGCCACTTGCTGTTGACTGAAAATTACATCACAGTTGCTCAATGCTCAGGTAATGACCAATCACAGCTCAACTTACGAATGTCACATGACCAAACTCAGGATATATATATATATATATATCATACATTGTAAATGCATTGTCAACAGGTAACTTTCAATTTTACAACACATAATTTAAGCAAGATAGTACAAGAAAGATCATAAAGGACCTGCCAATTAAGTAGTTAATGTTTTACTGTAAATATATTTTCTAAACATTTGGCAAGATTCAACTCGTGAAATTATGACTTCATTCCATTCAATTGTGTGTTTGTTAAAAAAAAATAATAATAATCAAGACAAGGTGTAGTCCAGAACATTTCTGTTTCTGGGTGGAGTAATTAGTAGGACATTTCTCTTTGATTCAATAATTGTTAATGACGATGATTAACAAACACGGTTGTAAAGGCACCACCCCGTGCATGTTAACACCTGCTTCATCATTGTTGTTTTTGTTTTCTTTTAGCTCCAGGGCTACAGTGTCGCCTTCTCTGAGTCTTCCTTGAGAATGTGAGCTCGTTGTTGTGTGGCATTGAGAGTCAGCCATCCATACCAGGCCTTGTAGCACAAAGCCAAGCATCTGGCGCTTGACAACGATTCCCGATGAGGGACGTGTGCTTCCATAAGCTGCAGCTGAGGGCTGCCTGGCCTGAAAGGAGACACCGAGGCCTGTGCCACTGAGAGGCTCCTCGCTTCTTTTCTTTCTACCGCACTTGCAGACTCTTGTCTGTCCTCGGTAGCTAATTTTCATTACACTGTTGCTTTTGAGAGTGAGGGGGGGGATAGGAGTGCGTTTAAGTTATTAGTGCTATTAATGTCAACTGCACTCAAGGATGGCCTCCCTGACTGAGTTCATCATGTTATTTGTAAACTGTGATAGTGAAACGACATTCTTGAGTCAGTCATTCTATCTGGGAATTGATCGGCAGAAATGTTTTTGATAGGCTACATAACAGGAAAACAGTCTCGTTCACGCCACTAACTGATTTTCTGAATACAGACTGGAGATCGGTGAACAGTTCCTTCGAAGGTTTTATTTTACAGAATATTCCGAAATGTTTTTGATAGGCTACATAACAGGAAAACAGTCTCGTTCACGCCACTAACTGATTTTCTGAATACAGACTGGAGATCGGTGAACAGTTCCTTCGAAGGTTTTATTTTACAGAATATTCCGAAATGTTTTTGATAGGCTACATAACAGGAAAACAGTCTCGTTCACGCCACTAACTGATTTTCTGAATACAGACTGGAGATCGGTGAACAGTTCCTTCGAAGGTTTTATTTTACAGAATATTCCGAAATGTTTTTGATAGGCTACATAACAGGAAAACAGTCTCGTTCACGCGACTAACTGATTTTCTGAATACAGACTGGAGATCGGTGAACAGTTCCTTCGAAGGTTTTATTTTACAGAATATATTCCGGGCACTTATGAATGACAGACAATGGCTGTTTCTCATCACAAATGCCAAGATTGCAGACACTTACAACCTTTTTATACTATCTTGAAGGGCGGTACCACCGAACAGCCCACTTGGAATTCACCGGACATGAGATGAGACTTTAAAGTAAAGACATCATTGATTACAGACACTTCAAGCACAGACAATGGCCCATTGTTGTGAAAATAGATGAGGTCCCAGTCATGACGATAACTGGCAAAAATTGCGATAATACTCACAAAGCTCTACTGAGAAAAATAAGGATATTAAAACAGTTATGACTAAATCTGGGCAGAAGACCCTCTTCACAAAATAATAGAACTGAGAGGAAAATAAAACTGCTACATGCAATGACCCCCAAAAAATGCCACAGTTATCTGACCTACTTTCTTCAGCGGGTGACTTGGCTTTTGACAAACAGAAGAAGATTGTCGACATGGTGCATATTCCTTTTTTCATTTTTTTCTCCTCTTTTTTTTCAAAAAAAAAAAAGGTGCATATTCCTATCTACATGGTAAAATTATTCTACGTTTGTAACTGGCAGTAGATTAGAAATGTTCTCGAGAAGAAACAGACCTTCCTTGTGGTAAATTCAATGTTTGTTATTTGTTTCTATGGTTATTATTCAAATTACGTGATGATGGTTTGAATTCCAAGACGTTTGAGGTAGGCCTTTTTCTTTACCAGACACTATTGATCAAAATCCAAATTGTAGCCTACAACTTTGAATGGGTCAAATTTTGAATGTTCCTCTCTAAAAAAAAAAGAAAAGATTTTAACTCCAACAATTTGCTGCACAAACTCATTGAGGAAATAATGATGCACTGCCCACTGTCAAAGCTAAATTTTTGCTAACTATTATTACTACTCATGTGGCATAGATTATTGTAAATATTAAATGCAGTGTGAGTTTAGTTCACAAACTTAATATAAGTATGCAGAATTTCCTTTTCGACAGCCACTTTTCATGCAGTCTTCTTTCTCTCTGGCTTGTATTGCTTTAATACATGTCCAGTCGTGCCTGTTTTGAAGTTTGTCAGGTGATGTAACGTTACCATCTAGAGGCTGAATTATGTCTTTCCCTCCAGAAAGCTTGTGTTTAAAAACATTTGCATACTCAAATGTTCAGATATAACTTTAAAAAAAAAATATATATATATATATTATGAACCTTAACATCCTATTTAACCCTCCATTTATGCATTTTGTCCTTTCTTTTGAAAGTGGAGTGGGAATTTTCTGTATGTAAATTCAAGACCACAGATGAGCATCTGGACTTCCCCAAAGAGTTCCGAACAAGTGAGAAGAACGCCGTTATCTATGAAAGTCAGCAAATGGCATGAATGTCAAATGTGACCGTTTTAATTTTTGACGGCCATAAATGTTTATTCTTTTATCTTGAAATGTAGGTTAGATAGGTTTTTCCGAAGTTCCCAACATATACATAAAAAATAACATTATTTTGCTGTTTTAATGTACACTGAGGGATGTATATTCTTAGAGAAACCCCACAGAGAATATTCTTAGTGCAGCTGCCCTCGAAAAACTGGTATATCCTGATTTTTGTGCCTATGCAAAAGTGCTTATTTGCTTGTGGCAGAGATCATCATATTTATTTAAAAAAAAAATATGACCACAGCGTGCATTGAGCCCTTGGAATCACTGTAGAAAGTGAACAATCGGGTGTGCAGTAATCATAATGTCAGACATTTTAGACAAGACCTGTGAGTACTGACTGGAACATACTATGTGTGCATGGAAAATGAACACTTTGTAAGTGTTTTAACTAGTGAAAAAAAAGGGGGCTCTTGCTAGGTAACATTTACTAGCAAGAGCCCTGCAGTAATCTACTCAACCAGCTGAGGTGTTGACCTTTATTGAATTGCCTGTAGTAATGACCTCCTACCAGGAAAGGCGCTGTTGTAAAAACAGAGATCCCTGTATGCCGTAGCCCCGCCCGCTGCAAGCAAACGGAAGCCCGCCATTGATCATAACGCGTGTACTTCGTCTTCATCTTCTGCTGTTTTACAACAAGAACCAAATCCCAAAATCCTCATCCAGCTACTTTTGGAAGCGCTTTGGAATTATGGCGTACCGAGGGCAAGGACAGAAGGTTCAGAAGGTTATGGTTCAGCCCATTGTATCCTTTTCAGCCCGCTTTGAACGACACGAACGCTCTCATTTAGCTTTAGCAGTGAAGCTAGCCCTTTCACCGGAGGTAGCTGATGTTAGCCATACTATTTTGATGCTTGTTTAAAATGCCGATGTCTTCACAATCTGGATTGTTTGGAAATTCTGCTGCTGGAATGTGATTAATGGTGGATTACTTGCATAACGGAGAGAGGGGTAAAATTAAATAATAATAGTTTCTCATTCCGGTGATTGACCAATCAGAGCCGTTCACGGCAAAAATAACGCGAGCTGGAGAGTTATTGTTCACGGCTCAATAGCCACTGCCTAATTTGCATCACTGTACTTGTAAATAATTTCTTTGACCACATCCATCAGAACCTAATCTTCAGATATCTCCAAAATGTAAGTATTTCACATTTGTCTTTCTCCTCTGTGTTGATAGTTGATGTGGGATTGCAATTTGAATTTGTTTGATCTGTTTGCAGCGCTCAAGGATTCAGGTGTGGTTGTACGAACAGGTCAACATCAGAATAGAGGGCTGTATCATTGTAAGTATCCCTCAAACTTTACTATTGTAGGAATTATTTTCTTGTGGCTTTTATCTGGAAGAGAAATGAATCTCAAATAATGAGTCAGAGGCAGTTGGAAGTCTTTTTATATTTAGCAATTGTAAAAAAAAAAAAAAAGTATTTCGATCTAGCCTGACTTCTGTATAGAACATTTAATCAGTATCAAACTATCTGCTAGTGGGATTATGTAATATGTTGGGTTTTTTTGGAAGACTTATGGCGCGCATCCCAAATTAGCTGTTCGACACAACCAAAACCAGTTGTGTAACTGTGATGTATGGTAATAAGTTAGTAACTAGGCTCATGATCAAGATATTGAAGTTTGTGGGTTGATTTATTCATTTCAGTAAGCAATTATAATGTTAGCGGAACAAGAATGGGGAAGTTACAGTGTGATTAAGCCACACTATTACTGGCATTGCTTTTTTTTTTTTTTTATAAATATGTACATTAATTCTATGAATATATTTTGGGATTTTGTTGTATTAAAAAATATAAATTGTTAAAATAAATGACCCACTGTACTGGCTTGAAATTGTGTCCAAAATATGAATGAACTAATTTGTCAACAAATGTTTGACATTTGTTTGATATGTTTAGGGTTTTGATGAGTACATGAACTTGGTTCTTGAGGATTCCGAGGAAGTCCACATGAAGACAAGGAACAGGAAGCCACTGGGTAAGAGGTTATTTATTAGGGGAGTGCCCAAAAATTTATTCTCATTTAGTATGATTCAGAATCGATTTTTAATGCCCCAAAATCGCTTTGATTTAAATTATTTCAGACTGTCTTCCTTTTGTTTATGTGAGCCTTTATTGGGAGCGCTGTTTATGTTGTACCCGATTTGGCTACTTAGGGGCAGTGTGGTTCCACGCGGTCTGATACACTGTTAAATTGTAGCCACATTAGAGAGTAGAAGGAAAAAGTCACGATCAAGTTATTCCGATAAAAGTTGTTGTTTTTTTCTGCAGCGTGGAGCCTTTTTTGAGTGACAAGTGTCGCGAATGGAGCACTAATTAGCATTAGCGAGTCAGACTGGAGTAGATCATTATGATTCCTTGAACATCTATAAATTGAAGCAAAAATCATTGCCAATCAAATCATTTTGAATCAAAAATCGTTCTTAATTGAAAATCGATTCTGAATCGAATCGCTCACTCAAAAATCGGTATTCAATCGTGAGACAAACAAAAATTCCCACCCCTATTATTTAATTGTTTTTTTTCTTTTCTTAGCATTGCAGGAAGTTAAAAAGTATGGACACTAATGCATATTGTCGCTGCCCGGCTGAAGCCCCTTTTAGTCTAATTGGTCTAGTTATTATTTTTTCTCTTTGATACTACTGTTGTTTTTACGCAATATTAATCAATTAAAAGCTGTGGAAAATCAACAAAGGGTCTAGATCAATGTTTTTATAATTTTTTTGCACTGCTTGTGTCGGGAGGTAAACAATGTATTTAGTATCGTGGTTGTAAGCCACGTTTGAACATCAAACCAAGAGCTGTGCGAACTATTTTGGTTACCTCATTTGTGTAAGAGTAGAAAATGCAAGTAAGTAGCTTTTGCTTGATGTGTTTTCAGTGCTATGTCCACATGAGAATTGACTTTTTACTCTTCCGCTCTCTTCCAGGACGGATCATGTTGAAAGGCGATAACATTACCTTGCTGCAGAGTGTATCCAAGTGACATCAGCAAAATCCCAGCCATTCATGACTAACGTCAAATGTTTGTTTCCTTTGTCCTAGACCTTTATTGTGATATGTTTATGAAAAGTGTCCATTTCTACAACATATGTTCATTTTGAAAATAAAGTTGTTTTTTTGTCATAATTATTGATATGCTTTACTCCCACGTTTGCATTCTAATTTGTGTCATTGCGTTGCACTGACATCTAGTGGCAGACTATCGTAATGCACGTTTATGTAGGTCAACTCTCTAAATACATGATACATTCGGTCCAAACAACTTAATGAATTGCGGTTTTTTTTGTTTTGTTTTTTAATATATAAGGAGTAGGAAGTGTCGTTTTAAATTTATTGATGTCTTATTTAGACTTAAGTTGTATTTATGCGGGCCCCCCCTTTTTTTTTTATTGTACTACCCCGGAGATTTAGATTTTATTATTTTTATTTATATGTAAGTGTTCCAGCCGTTAACAATTGTAACTATCTGCCCCCCCCCCCAAATCTAAATAGAAATCATATAATGTACAAGTATAACATGGAGACCCAGAAAGAATGAATACTGTGTGGCGTTTACTTTCGCACCAGTGTAGCGTAGTGCAGTGCGTGTCCCTGTTCGGTTGCCTGGGAAGCCCCAAGTACGGAGTGGAGCTGCCAACGCCCGACGTAACGACGCAAGTGGATGATACGGTAAGGAAAAAGCCACGAATGTGAACATGTTGGATTCGTAGTTTAAATAAAGTAGATCATATCGGTGGAACTCGTGTGATTTGCGTGAAATCATGAGTTTGCGTGCCATAGCGCTTGCATCCCTTTGAGATTAGCCCAGTGGCTTTGCTAGCAAGCTAATTTGTGAAATTGATTGAAGACATCCGTTTAGCCATGAAATAGTTAAAACTGCAGTGTAACGACTACACGATTTAAAGTGACTGACATGTTATAGTGGAAATCGAATACCTAGTGTCAAATTGGGTTTATTTTATACATATGGTCGACTGGAAACCGGCCATTGGGTAACAGTCCGTGAAGCCGCTTATCAACTTGCTTTAGGACATCGTTATTGTCAAACATTTGGAAGGTTTCTGAGGAAAGATCGCAGAAAAATGACGCCTAATAGGATAGTAATTCGTCCGACGCTTCGCCGTACATGTATATCAGCCGACAGGAAAATGGGGTGGGTGTGGGCCGGGGGCTCGAGTTGAGGCCAGCAATAACCGTAATACCCGAGCTTGTGCGGCTAGCTGCTAAGCTAACGGCAGCCGTTTGCGCTTGTTATGATCCTGCTTGTTAGACCGTTTTAGTCGCAGTAATGGTTTAACTTGGAGACATACATTCCTTAGAGTACAGCGATTCTGTTCTTTTTTTGTTTACGGGGAAGAAACATTCTGCATGCTAGGGTATTAAGTAGCCACTACAATATAATAAGGTCTTGGAGCCATTTGTCGCAATTTTGTTGAAGCACCCGATGGTAAGAAATCTGTTAAGCACATTTTACTGGCACGATTGCAATTATGATTTTAATCATCAAGTGTCATGGAGTGTTTATACCTAAAATCAGATGCCATGATGATGATTATGATGTTTTTGTACCGGGAGTCGTTAGGCCTATGTACACTATTGCTTCCAAATTCCAATATTACAGTTCCCTAATTAACATTCATCTTTATTTTTGCTCTTCAAGGTGTTGGATGATTAGTGAAGAATGCAGACCATCAAGTGTGTCGTAGTTGGCGATGGTGCTGTGGGTAAAACCTGCCTGCTCATCTCATACACCACAAACAAATTTCCCTCTGAATATGTACCTACAGTAAGTATTTGGAAAATGATTTGAATATGGAAAGCCCTTGATTGTATTTACGCTTAAAACACCTAAATTGTTTCGGTATATTTTTATCCCTTCAAGACTCCTGACGATTTGCTTGACATTTTATTTTCCAAGGATTTGCTCAAAAACCTCGGTTGAGCGTAAACCTGATTTTTACTGCGTGGAAATGCCTTTTTATTAATTTATCGTTTATTAATGTATTTTTTTGCGGGTCGTCCTATCGACGTTTCGTAGTTTGGCTTTGTTTTCCCCATCTTCGATTTTCCGTTTCGGTCTAGAATTTTAACGGTGCATCTCTAGTTATATCATATGCATGCATATCATTTCGGATGTGGGAAATAAATGGTTGATGTTTTTCTTTGTTTTGCAGGTGTTTGATAATTATGCCGTAACTGTAATGATTGGAGGCGAGCCCTACACACTGGGCTTATTTGATACTGCGGGTATGTATTTGGTCAATTTTTAAAATTCATATTCATCCAGGGCATTTTGATCCAACCTTTTAATTTGTACTTGCAAACAGTGTAGTTGAATCTGTCTTTTCCTCAATATTGGTGGTATTGTGGTTCTGTGTCTTCTTCACTTTCCAGTTGGACTTTTTTTCCCCTTTGAAGGCATGTTGCAAGAGCACATGAGATCTGGTTACATTTCAAATGTGACGACTAAAATAATGAGGCTGGTCAGTCTGCTGTTTGGCTGGAAAGCAAATGTTAGGAACTTAACAAAACCAATACAATACATACAACACATCCATGAATGCAACATTATGTCCATTTATATTTGATTATTTTGTAAGTCTGCCGAGCTCCCTCAAGCCCGTCAATGAGCTTCTCGCACAAATGTTGCTTCAATCGTTTTTTTATATTTAAACGTTCAAGTCACAGAATTGTTCAGCCCTACTTTTACCCTCTAGTACTCACTCTTTAGCGAGACTGGAGATAGGACCACCAAAACTACCATCATGTCATTATTATCAAGGATGCAAATTTGACCGCGGTTCCATCCATTATAAATATCATTGTAATGTTCTTTTTCCAGGTCAGGAAGATTATGACCGGTTACGACCTCTGAGTTATCCCCAGACAGATGTCTTCCTTGTGTGTTTCTCTGTTGTGTCTCCCTCATCATTCGAAAACGTAAAAGAAAAGGTAAGTTCCCGTCTCCTTTTGGCTATATTCATCACCTTTTTATTGTGTGAATTTATATTATTGGTGGATGAATGAGAGGAAATTTGTGAGAAATAAAAGCAAGAGTATGTGGATATCAGCAGAGAGAGCATCAGAATTGTTTGCTAGACAATTGTCTTTGTGTGTCCAGTGGGTTCCAGAGATCACCCACCATTGTCCAAAGACCCCCTTCCTGCTCGTCGGCACTCAGATTGACTTACGAGATGACCCCTCAACTATAGAGAAGCTGGCAAAGAACAAGCAAAAACCTATTACCCCAGAGACAGCAGAGAAGCTGGCAAGAGACCTTAAGGCTGTGAAATATGTGGAGTGCTCAGCCCTCACACAGGTAACGTATACCTGATACCGACACAATCCACAATTTTAAAAAGCAAGAGCTAAGAAAATGGAGGGGGGGGGGGTAAAGTGCATGTCTAAATTCTAGCCCAGCCTTTGCACACAATGCTTGATAAGCTTTGTCTTGCGTTGTTTTTTTCCCCTCTCACTGTTTTGATTTTAATTTTTTTTATAATTTACGGTATGTAAAAAATATTAGTCAATAAATCAGTAATCATCACTTGAGGTTTTGCCACATATTATTGAACGAAAAATCTTACGTTAATGTCATTGGTTTTTATCCCAACATACAACATTAACTCATTCACTCGCAGCCATTTGTTCAATAAAGCAACCCCCTTCGCTCCCGGCTGTTTTACTGGATTTTGATAGATTTTGCAAGGCCCACAGAATATTATATAATTAATATACAAACATGCAACCTACCAAAAGAATGATTAGAGTCTCTTCTTTCATCAGGAAAAAAAAAGTACATCTGTATCTGTTTCCGTTTTGCAGCAATTAGCATTAGAATGTAGCTAAGTTTCATCATTATTCACAAATCTGTTGAAAACACTGGGGAAAAGAGCCCCTTTGCAACATGACCCTGGTTGATCTCTTACACTCTGCTGTCACCTGTTGGTTGTTTTTGTAAACACTACCATTGCTTCAAGCATTCTCTTCAGTTCAGAGGCGGCATCAAAACCTTCTGTATGCTCTAGCATTAAAAACATATAAATACGTCTTTGGGAGCATGGTAATATTTAAAATAGAAAATATTTATACATTTTGGGAGCAAATGACTTAACATCATGAGCGTATAGTTAGAAAGCTATATTGAACTACTTGTGGTTTTTTTTGTTGTTGTCTTGTTTTGTTTTTTAAATACAAGATGTGACCACAGAGCCACCAAAGATAACTGTAGCTGATATTTAGGCTTTCGTTTTTACATATATCATGTCCAGAGGTGTAACAAAACTTGCTATGAAATGGTTGGTTATAAATGTATTGAAAATAAATCAAAACACATATTAATCGTCTTTTCGGGAGAGCGAAATCTTTGAAGGAAATGCCACACATTCAAAGCTAATACTTGGAAAAGTCTTAGGATCGTATCGATTTGGTGGTGTAGTTTAAAAAGGAAGGGAGTCGTGGTATTGTGATTCCGAACGACCCCAAGAACAATAGTGTGGATTTGAGCTGGATTTGAGCCCCCCCCCCTGCCTCACTCTTGTCCTCCTTCCTTCCCTCCCTGCATAGTTTGCTGATGTCATTTCCTTTTTCCTGCACGCAGTCGCTGTCCTCACTTTTTTGATTGTCTTAGTAGTCGAGTTCTGCTTTCACTTTTTCTTTGTACACTCACTCAGACCTGGCTTGCTCATATCCCCTCAACTTCATTCTTTTTTCCGCGCTCTGCTGTGTTCTTCCGGTCCTCTCCTTTCACGCTTCTTTGCTAACTGAGATATTGTTGTCTTCCCTCTCTTGTCACTGTAGCGAGGGCTGAAGAATGTATTTGATGAAGCTATCCTAGCTGCCCTAGAACCTCCTGAGACGCAGAGACAGAGAAAATGCTGCCTATTTTAACTTTTAATTTAACTTCTAATTTTAACTCATGTTGCAACTGCTACAACTTTTGTCCACCGCTAATGCTAAAAAAAAAGTTTTTATCTGTCACTTTTCACAATCTTTGAAAACATACATCCTAGTTTGTGAGTGAATCTAAACCAATCACAAATCATTTATTATCCAGTTTTGAAGCCTGTATTGACGAGGGATGTAACGATATCCAAACGTGACAATACGATAATTATCACGATATCAACCTCATGATACGATAATTATCACGATAATGTGAGGAGGTTGGTGTGGGGCAAGGTATCACAATCTATGTGTAGTTCACAATGCTGCGTTTGGCTGAAGCAGGCGGAAAGTACCGGCTTATTTATTTATTTATTTTTACAGAGATTCAGCAAAATATTTGCCGGTATGACTGATTTGTGTTGGAATATAGCCTCGTCCATGTGAGCAATAATCGTTGGACTGTTTAATGTGTTTTTTGTGTGCGAGTGTGGTTTCTGTAGGACAAAAAAGTAAGTACAAATGAAACTAGAAAAATTCCCGCGGAAATTTTGAATGGGCCTGCTAACTCGCGTGGAAACACGCAATAAAAATAACATTTAAACCATTGAAATCGCTCAAGAAATGTGCAAGTTAACCATAATCCACTAAAAGTATTACTGCCCCTTTAAGAAACATGCACATTCACGCACACACATTTGATTTTAACTAACATTTCAATGAGCTGAACAGTTTAAAATTTCAACCATTGAAATCGCTCAAGAAATGTAAAAGTTAACCATAATCAACAGTATCTCACTGCCCCTTTAAGAAACATGCACATTCACGCACACACATTAGATTTTAACTAACATTTCAATTGCAGTTGCATGTGTACAATGCTAATTAGCCGAGGTCATAGTTCAAACAGTACAGGTAGCATTAACCTCAACATACATAAATGACCTACAAACAATCACTAGTAACTCTTAATATTGAGGCCCTTAATTGCGAATGCACGCACACTTGAATATATCAAGTCAATTTGTGGAGGAACATTCCTAATTAAAATTAAACTGCACTAATAAACGAACCACCATTGCTGGGGCTGCTTGTAGCAATTTGAATACCGGCGTATTGCTGTTATCGTTACATCCCGAGTACTGGCAATGCTTCACTCTTCATCTTCATTATTTCTCTCTCTGAATTGTTTACAATGCTCGACCTTTGGTCTGACGCTTGTGTATGCTTGTTACATGAATTGTAGCAGCGGGACGAGTGAGAACCTGTTCACAGCTCTTCATTGGACTGTTGTCCTGCAATATATCCAAGCAAGAATTTTATCGGACACGTAACGACCACAACGACGACCACGTTGTTCATGAACAAGGTCCGAGGTCAATATTAAAGCAAAAGCATATCCAAGAATTTGGGATGCATATTTTCCTGCAGTAGTTGACATAATGATGCCGTCCCATGTGGCACAGTTTGTACTTAATTTAAGCACTTGAAAAGATATAAGAAAATATTTTTAAAGAAGTGCAATCAGAGAGAGTGCGTCGCTATCTTGACCACAATGGTACATTTACATTATATAATATTCTTCAAAGTAGAGAAGTAGAGAAGAGTTCGAGTCGTGATGGGAAAATAAAGCTTCTTCAAACACTTGCAGTCATTTATTTTTATTTTTTTTATTTCTCTAGATGGCGCTCTTGTTTTAAAGATAAGGCAAGTGCCATGGAAATTGATTACATTTCCATTGCATCTTTAAACCAGGAGTGCCATCTCGAATAGGCAAAACATATCAAGTGCTTCATGACGCTTCATTTGTCCATCACTAGATTCTATGCATTGTTGTGTTTGAAATGGTCCATTATGATGACTTTTGTGTTTGTTCGGCTGTAGGACACATTTTTGTCCAATTTCTTGCACTGTAGGACATGAATGTCAGGGAAAATGTTAACCTGGCAATTTGTAACGAACGACACCTTTTCTGGGGCAGACTTAAATACCAAAAAAATAATTTAAGTTGTGCTCAGTGTTGAGAATTATTATTATTATTATTTTTCCCACTTGATTTAAACACACATAAAAGGGGGCAAAACACCAAAATTGTAGAATTATTTAAAGGTTACCGACATTCTCCAGCTCCTTCTGGTGACAGCAAAGTCGTTTGGCTGGGGGTGTCTTGAGCAAGCGAAAACCACCGAAGCAGAGGCATGGAACGCCAAACAGGAACGTGTCACAATCTGTCACCGCGTGACGACGGTGGCGTTGCGCTCATGATATGTTTTGCAACAGCAAAGAATGAAGAACTCTGAATTATGCAGCAAACATTCTGACATATTGCTTATTGGCAAACAGAAACGAACAATTCATTTCCGCTCTTTGTTTTATGTCACTCTTTGCAAATTAATGCAAGGACGAATTAGAGGTGTTATATTTGATTGGCAACTGATCGGTTATCAAATTGATTGTCAACTATTTTAATAATTAGCATGCTACGGAACAAAACAGTAACTGAATCAATCGATTTATGGGGGGGAAATGATAGTTATAGTAAACAATAATCAGTGGTTATTAACCAGTAACTTGCCCCAAAAATATTTTGCAATACATTTTAATGCAAAGTATTTTTTGAATCCACTTAATGAATGGGAAAGTTTAATTTACATGTGTGATTGAATTTTTTATTATTTTTTTTAACACTAAACAATGTGATGTTGTGGTATTCTGGAAACAGAAAAATATGCCTTAATCAAAATACAGACAATATTGATATATAAGATCCTAAATAATTCCCATTGATTTTTGTACCATAACTTAAGTCCCAGAAAAAAAGGATTCTGCAAAGAAAATGACTGGCCAAGACAATGATATGTCCGTGGTGAATGTACATAAACTTTTGAACAGAAACATATGAAACCATTCTTCAACCCTTTGCATTGCTTGATATTGTAACTTAAAGAAAATACTCTAAGAGTTGTGTGGAAAAAGAAAAAAAAAGTGTAATAAAGCACAAATGGGCTACTCTTTCGCTGCTCCCTTCTTTTTCTACTGTTCATAGAAACATTTAGATAACATCTTATCGAGTATCTGTTTATGGTGCAAATGGCCAAAATTGAACTTGCCATACACGGATAACATAATCGGAAAATGGTGGAACGTTTGTGATCACATTTCTTGTGTGCAACTTTGACTTGCCCTCTCAGTGCTCTACAAAGTCAAATACGGAATTGATTTGTACATTTATTATGCGTAAACTTAGATTTGTTGATCCAACATCACTGTTTGTTCCCACTGTTCATTTTGTCACCTTTTTATGTCGTCATTTTATTCTCTCGTCTCGGATTTGAAAATGCAAAGATGTTTGGCACCCCCTTGATTTACCTTTGTTTGCCCGCTGCATGTTTGCACTCCCCCCCCACCCCCCTTATTTAGCCCTGTGTATTTGTTTTTGTTCACAGAAAGGCCTAAAGAATGTGTTTGATGAGGCGATATTGGCCGCACTGGAGCCCCCCGAGCCCAAGAAGAAGCGCAAATGTGCGCTGCTATGAAAAGCACGTCCTTTTCGCAGCGCGCACATCCAACAACACACACTCTTTTGCATACATACCGCCCCCCGCCCCCCGCCCAACCACATTTTCCATGACCTCTGCTCTAAGGCTGATAGACAGCACTGACCTCCAAAGGCACGACTAGAACGATTACAGTCAACCCACGTTTAACTGTCTCCGCAATAAGAAGCTTCGCCCGCAAGTCCGATTTTGGGGGGTAGAAGATCATCAGCCTAACCAGCAGGTTACGCAGGCTTTGCACAGGCTGCCATTGCCACTGGTGGGGATTCAGATACCAAGCTTATTATGTACATGTAGAATTAAAGTTGTTGAGCTTTTAAGTAGATTTCTCCAATTGCAATCAAGTTGTTGTGGCGTCCCGATCGACCAACCGTTTCAATGCCCCAATCATGTTTGCTAGTTAGTCTTCAGCCATTGTGGAGTCCCGCCCCCCCAGCCCTTCCTCATTGTCTGGGCACCACCGGAGGAAACGCTCCCATCCGCGTTTCCTGGCGCTCATGTTTTTGTTTGCCAACACCCCCAAGCGCATCACAGTTTTTAACGATGGTATTTATTACTTGTTCCTCTCATTTAACCACCAGGGGTGGCAAATCCAGGTCCAGAAAGTAAAAAAAGCCTGCCACAGTTGTGGCTTTTTCGCCTTGTGCTATCGAGCTAGCTCCATAGCGGGTAACCGAGCACCCGGGGAGCTAGCTAGGGAGCTTGCTAGCTACCATAAAGCCAAACTGTGGCAGGGTTTTTACTTCCCGGACCTGGGTTTGCCACCTCTGTTAACCACTAAGGGGAACTCTGTCGGTCGGGAAAGGACACTTTATAATATGAGGCAATACAGTTAGTAACCTGAAGTTGAATTAATTCTTTTATTTTTCACGAGTTGTTCAAATATGAAATTGCCACATGACTTTACCCGTAACAGTGTTAGATAAAGTGTGCTCTTCATTCTTTGTATGGGACCAAGGGAACAAAGACACACGCCAACTCCGTACCTCTCGCCCAAAGTCAGCTGGGACACGCTCCAGATCAGTCGCACCCCCCGAGAGCAGCACACTCGGTCCTCGAGGGCCGGAGTCCTGCAGGTTTTGGATGTTTCCCTTCTCCAACACAGCTGATATACGAGGACCGGAGTTTTGACACCTCTGATCTCGAAGATGGTCGGCTGTGTAGATGTTAAGATACCACACGTTTATGTCGGCTCCAGTTTTGACCCAAATCTTTTCTTTTCATCCTTTTGTTGGTTTCTGGCACACATTTTTTTTTTGTCTGTCTTGATATCCACTCCTCTCTCTACTATCGCTTCAACTCTACTACACAATATAAACATTTGAATTTATACCTGCCATTCCGTACCAAGAAACCCAGTGCTTGGTTTTGCCTAAAAACACCTTTAATTGCAGAGAGACTGTTTGGTTGATGGAAGATTTACTTGGTTCTTTTCTTTAACTGGTGGCTTAGAGTTGGGTTGACTTACATCCCATGTCGGTATCATTATAACCTGTTGTTTTGGTGAAAAACCAAATGCTTTTGTCTAAGGTCTTTGTTCTTTGTATAATGCATTCTTAAAAATATTAAACTTATACCTTAATTGCCTTTACCACTTTCACTCTCAGTTATTGTTGTAGTATCGTTCCACCTCAATAATAGCAGAACTTTTATGGACCAGGAATATTTCACTCAGTCGGCCGACATTACATTAACGTGGGGTCTCAAAGCCAGCCAGTAGGTGGTGCTGTTAAGCCAATAAAAAATAAAAAAATGCCGAGGCTGATGCAGTTGGCAAAAAAAAAGCCTTTGCTAAGTTTTCTACACAAGCAACTAATTTACAGCGGACCAAGCCATGAGGTATAAGTACTTGATTGCTGTACATAGAATATTTTTACGTGTAAGTTAAGGCCTCGTCGGCTCACAAATGTTAAGTGTCGCATTAGGGCCCTCCCCTGCTCATAGAATTAGCGGGAATTTGGAGAGGCCACCATCTTCTTTCTCGACGTACAATTGGACAACCGCTAGCTGTGCCGGAAGACCCAAATTTGAAAGACATGGAGGAGAACACTGACGATATAATCTAGTACAGGAGGTCCAGTCCACGATGACTGATTGAAATAGTTTGTTGATTTTGCTTGCTCAAGCGTGTGTCACTGCTCTCACCAGGTAGGCTAACACACTACAGCCAATTATAGGTAACATATTTTGTTTAATTAGTGTACTTGAATTATGAAAGTCTGAGTTTTGTGGAGCCCTAGTAAGGGACCGCAACATTGTGGGGCGGCAACTTACATCGTGAGTAACACTACGTCATGAAATGAATTAATTTAATTATAACTGTTTGATTTATAATATTACTATTTAGAAGTGGACAAAATTGCTTTAATTTACTCAGTATGATTCGTTTTCTAACAGTCACTACATTTGGGGGGCATTACATCTAGACTACTACATTGTATATATATTGGGAATATTACATTGTGGGGACCACTAAATTACATTGTTTGGACTACTACATTGCGGGGACCACGACATAAGAAAAATGTAGTAAAATTAGATTTGATTGTGCTTCATGTATCTGACAATAAGAAAATGGTGTGGTCAAACAGTTGCAGTAGTGAATGCGTACGTGTTGAAACAACATCCTGGTGACCTCACTCCCTCCCTCCTTCACGGCTCATTCGTCTATTAGACGTCTGGCAGTGGACCATTAAACGTCGAGCAAGTGAGCGACATTAGGCCGGCTTTCAGGCCCGCTGTCTCAAGATGAAAGTTTCCTTAGAAGACAGTCCAATAAGCGCTAATGAGATCTGCTTCCTGTGCCTCGCAGCCTGCAGATTGGTTTACTATCGATGTCCAACAGAAACCATTAGTTTGGGGGATACCTCGGTGGAGACGTCTGTTGACGGCATGACTGATAATCTGCGCGGGCGGGAAAAGAAAGACCTCGTAGCCTGCGTCGCTTTGGCCCACGTACGACATTTTCCACCAGAATGCACGCTCAGCAAAGTAGAGCCAAATGAATACTTTTAGGCGCAAATTCATCTCTTGCTTTCTTATTTTATTTTATTTTTGGGGCATCTGAGTTCGATTGGCTCTTCCTGTCATTTATAAATTGCGTTAAGCATCTTATTGAATTTCCCCTCTTTCTCACACGCTGCTAAATGTTTTGTATGGATTTTCATTAGACGCAATGGAGTTAGAGCTCAGTTAGCAAACTGTTCGCCCTCGGGCTGAGTGGGCCTCCAACCTGAGGAACAAACAATACACAATGGCCACTATAAGAGGACAATGGGCCTTTATCCAGGCCTTCAATTCTGTTTTTCTCCTTTAACCGCACGAGTTGTTCCCTGTAGTTTTGTGTATTCTTTCCGCCACATCCCTGATACACATAACAGACACGCTTCAGGGACTAATGCTAATACGCTAACCATCGTTTCTATTTTGGAGAATGCAAAGAAAACAATACGTTTAATTGTGGGAATGCTTAAGCAACCTTTTTTTTTTTTTTTTTGCCGTGAAACAACTCCCACATAGTGCTTGCATAACTTGCCTCCCGGGGTATATATATCGTCTGATTCCAAGTTACTTGCAGTATGCGCACAATTTAACGATAAATATAAACTTTTCTCCATTCCTTTACAATATGACTGACATTGAACTTTTTCTGATTACCACTTTACCACTCGGTGACGCATTGGGCAAAGTGCATATTCCAGTAACCAGGAGGTTGCAGGTGCAAATCCCACCTCCGACTGTAGTTTGCAAATATATCCATGGCCGTTATGCAATATACCAACTGACTATCATATCAGGAAATGGATTATAATTTCACTGAAACCATTTAAGCACATGCATTCAAATCATAGCATTTAGCTTTTCCGCATGCAATTTCTGCAGAAATGGCACTTTGTCTCGTTTAAGCTGTTGTTTCATTTTAAATGTCAATCTGCTCCTGTTTGCGCACAAGATAAGACCCCCGTAGTGATTTTGTGCTTATGTGGTTTTACCAGTTCATTATAACAGTTCTGGTTTAACCAGGACAGTCCCGGATTAGCGACGCAGTCCCGTGTTGCGCCTTTTGTCCCAGCAGATTTCGCCAGCTCGTTTTGTTCCAATTCTACGCACGTCCCGGTGTTCCAATTTATTTTAGCAAGCCAATTGTTTTGGGCCATGTCACGTGTATGTCAATCACACAGTTGTCATAGTGAGTCATACAAGAAACCAATTAAAACACTATTTAACTTTTTGAATTCCTTCCCATTTACTTTCACATTCTTATTTGTGTCATAGTGGAACTAAATCGGCTTCCATGTCTGGGAATCAGGGGCAACGAAGTCGGACTGAATGTGAGCTTTAATTAACATTGAAGCAATGTGGGACCGTGCCGAGCAAAAAAAAGTTGGATAATGGTGTGTGTATTGTCTTGTTTAGCGCTGTTGAACTGTCAACCACGATAGCATTTAGCATTAGCTAAAGTAATAACATGACAACCAGTCAACAGATTAAAAGTTTAAGTGAAAATTTGTATTTGTTATAACTAGTTCCTGCTGAGAATGTATTATGTATTTGACTTTCAGTGAAATTGTAGTGTCCTGGTTTTTAATTTGGAAAATCTGGTAACCCTACGTAACCATAACTACAACTGTGGCCCGCAATGAAAACAAGTTTGACCCCCCTGCCCTCTAATGTGGCTTTGCTTTTCAGACCGCACGTCCGCCTTCTTTTCCGCCGTATGTTGTCGAATGTGAAGAGGCCGTTGCTTGTTGTTCCTCACCTCGCATATCCCTCCTCCGGTTCAAACTCCGCAGGACTGGCCGAATGAAAGCCTCAACCTCCAAAACACAGAGTTCACCCCCGCCCCCTCACCCTTGTGTTTATATTTCCATGATGAGTCCAACCTGCCCAATCAGACTTCCACTGACTGGCCTTGAACTGAAACCGTATCCATCTTAACCATCCCAGCCATCCGAGGAAGCCAGTGGGAGCCCAGGCTGCGTTAATTGCACGCGCCGGCCCTTGTAGTGTACCGAGTCCAATGCATTTAGCGTTTCTAATTGGGGCGGAATTTCTGTGTTTATGTTGGCGCTGGTTGCCAGAGATGGCCCCTCAAGCCCTCCAGCCAGCCATGGTGGACCAAACCCCAAACTACCTGTTCCTAGAATCCTTTGAGCTGGATCTGGGAGGAAACGATCGGGAGCAGAGGAAAAAGCAGCTTACGCGGTAGCTCATTGTTTTTAGCATTTGCGCTCGGAGATCGAAAATACCGATTCACTTACTGGCCCTGTGCAGGTATATCCTGGTAATCCTTTTTTAACATCTTACTCATTCCTTCTAAAATGTGATAGATTCAGACTCCACTCGTGATGAGTTAAAGTGTGTGGTGAACTCCAGATAATCAACACCACACACATATCTACGCAGAAAATTGTGAATCTTCCCCTCCAAACCAGTTATTGTTTGGTTGTAGTACCAATCCTGACCTGAAAGGGGGCAGCATTGTCACAAATGGCATGCACACTGCTGTAGGGTTCAAAGAAGAAGAAACAGTACTTGTCATAGAGATGAGGAAAAAAAGGTACTATATTTAAACTATAGGCCTATTTGGCGCCAGTAAATTAATTACAACTAAATCTGACTACACCACAATTCAAAATTAAAATCACTACAATTGGAAAATGGCATCACTCGTCAAAAGATGGGTAAGCTATTTCATGAATTTTAGTGCATGTAACACTGCACTACACTGTATATAGGCTATATATAATTTATTATTAATAACTGGTGTCTCTTTTTCAAGTTACTAATTCCTTAAAGGTGAAGGAAGTCAAGTAAAAAAAATTCTTTACAAATATGTTCTATGCACCCTCAATAGTCTGAACACAGCATTCGGATTAATATTGCATTTGCGCAATATGAATTAAGGAGCTAAATCCTCCCCTATTCATCCATTTTGTCACTAGCTGTTGCGTAGTCGCGTCGGCCTAAACATGGGCACGATGAGCCGGGAAATTACGGGAAATGCTTACTTGCGGCGGTTAGCCGACTCATGTTAAGAAGTTACTCTGTTTACCAAAAAATGACAAACTTCTGTCAAACTCGAGTATAAAAGTAAATCCTACCTGGTATAACGAGTTGTGTCACCCATTGTTTATCTTTCATCATTTCATCGACCGAGCCCTTATCCGTGATGTCGTACAACGGTGGTACGTTTTGAATCAGTGACAAATTCATCCTTGCGCTCTTCTGTCCAGCCAGCTTTTACACATTCAAAAACCAAGGGCTATATGTAAAATATCATATTGTCACCATTTGTCACTTCCTTTTCTGATCCCACGCATTAATTTACAATTTTGTTTAAGCATCATTTAAATATAACCCAAAGTTTTTTGTTGTTGCTAAGCATACCTCTCACCCAGCATTGGAGTTCCGTGTACCTCTCGCATGACGTGAAATCCAAAACCATGGAAAAGTTACAGCGCAACACATACGCAGAGAGACAGCAATCGTTTTCTCATTCCTATTCCTTCTCCTGTTGTATGTTTACGCCCGCGTAGCTACCAATTGTGTCAGCGGGGACCGTCAGCTGCAGCCAATTGTTTTGTATATTTATAAGGATGATGAAAGATTTTTTTTCTCATTACGGCCCATGTCATCCATGAGCTGTAGGAAATTCGGTGATATGAAGATTAAAAAGTATTGGGCCTAAAATTGAACCTTGGGGAACCCCACATATAATTCCATGTGTTCTTGAGGGACATATTCATACTTACAAAGATTTGTTATTATTCCATATGTGATCCCTAACCATTTTTTATTTTTTTCATATTCTCATACCTGAGGGGACGTACGAAGACTGTATCACCTTATTGGGTTGACAGTTCGCTGCTCCACACCACGTTATAATATGGCCAACGGCAGCAGATTGGGTGAGTTGAAAGGATTCTGTGAATTAGCTTATTGCTAGACAAGATGCCAAAAACAAGAGATTAGTCGAGTTTGAGTTTTAAACATTCATGCTGAGTAGTCAAATTAATGCATCAAGTAGTCAACTAATCGGTTGTATACACACTTAAAAGTTGAAGATTTCTAATTTTGTAATCATTTTTCCACAAACTTGTCAACAGTTGCTCTGCCAAATTTATGCAGCAAAATGTTTTCACTTACTACAGGCTCGAACAGTAATTTACAACTTTTTTACACAAGAACTCACAGCCTGGTGAAACTTGTCCAGGTGGACCCCCCCCCCCCCCCCCCCACCCGACCAACCATCAGCCAGTTTGCGATGCTCTTTTCCACTGTGGTGAACCAGACGACACAGCCGCAGCCTCAAAGCCACTGACAGATAAATGGAGGTACACAAGGAAAAGTCTCCATACATGAGATGGATGGTATATGCACGGAACAAATGTTTGTCCGCTGGCAGCGGCAGACTCGGTCACATCTTGTTAGCGTGATTGGACGCCCGAGAGGTTCTGACAGCATGTTGGCATTGACTGGTGTGGCCCCGGGTGACGGGGACATACCTGTGGGCTGCCTTGTGTACTCAGCGGGGCACGTGGTGACGATTAAGCGCACACAGCAGCAGCAGAAACGGCAACGTTGTGGTTGTCCATGTCAGCCGCTGACTCACCCAACACGTCCTCAGCAATAATAAAACACTTGCGATGTACTTTGCTACTCTCATTTTTGCCATCCCATAACTTCTGAGCCTCAAAATAAGGGGGCATTTTGTTAAGGAGAATTTTTTTTTTTCATCAAGAAACATCTGTAAGGTGTCTTAGTAGCATATCTACCCATGCAGGGTAAGGACCACAGCCTGAAGGAAAATATCAAATGCCTATAAAGAAAATGGATTCATTTTGTCGTGGCACTTTGGCGCAAGTCGTGAAATTACACTTTGAGCACGCCTGATCTCGTCTGACCGCTGAAGCTAAGCAGAGTCAAGTCTGGTAATTGGGAGGCCACCTGGGATTGAGATATGCAAATTCACCCAACTCAATGTCTGTTACAAAAAAGAGCCGCAGCAATCGAATATTTTGGTATCAGGATATCCTACTGAAAATACAATATGAAGTAAAATACAGTATTTATGTATATGTATATTATATATATATATTAAAAATTAGGTTTGCATTTTTAGATAATGAACATATTTTTCCCTGAAATTTAAACTGCATAGCAGCAAACTCTATTTTCCTTTGTAGAAACCGTTCGATTTTTGACAAAGTGACGTCAGAACCACAGTAGCAAATTTGCCGGCTCAAACGGCTCATTGGCAACATTGACCGTCACAGGGTGTTTGTCCGGCCACTTTCCTTCCTTCCACTCCAAAATTGTGGCGCTACCGTTCACATTAAACATTGCTTTGCAGGGGTAAGCGTTGACGTGCTGGAACAAGGCGTTTATTTGATCACAGCAATATTTTCTCACCTTTTTTTTTTTTTTTTTTTTTTTTTTTTTTGTAGCTGTCACCATTTCAACATTGTGTAACCCGTAGCCCTCGCTTGGTTTATCTTCAAGATCATCACTTAAAAATGACACACAGAAGATTACCCATCAATCGGCAGCACATTTATTTTCGTCACCCACTGATGTCTCTCCGAGGGCCCTTTGGAGAAGACACATGTTTGCAATCAGGCTCCTGCATAAATGTTTAGCAGCGTTCCTTCTGGGAACTGGGGCCTGAGTTTACGGCGGCGGCGGCGGCGGCTCGCTTCAGCTGTAAATTGTCTTTTAAAAAGGAAGAGGTAGACACAGAAGGAGTTAATCTTCTTGTTTTTCCCTCTCACATGCAGTTCCAGTGCACCTCCTCCTTTGGAAGGTGAAGGGACGAGTTAAAGAGAGAGAAGAAAAGCCTGTGGGCTTTGACAAATGATCTAATAAATGAGTGGGAAGATTACAGGCAAAGGTGACCGCTAACAGGAAAAGCGGGGCAATAAATCGTCTTTAAACGCCTTTGATAAATTTGCAGTGTAAGGGTGCTAATTAGAACAAATTGGTTACGTTTGGCTGAGAAATACAGTTATATCTTTTTTTTTTCTATAATGTGCTAAGCTGTCACTCGTGTTGTCTGTTGAGTTAGCGTTATGTTTTTATTGTTTTAATTGTCAGCGTGAACAATATTGTTACCAATACAGACGTGTCTATAAATTAAATAATTGGAAACAATTTATTTCAATACTCCAGACATTTTGCTTCTAAAATTGAATTATATTTATTCACCAAAGTATTTTGAATGTGCACCTCCGCTTGTTTTTAAAAGCTAGCCTTGTGGACAATGTCAAATGTTATTTTTAGTATATGCCGCGGGCCGCTGACAAGTGGATTGCAGGCTGCAAATGGTTCCCGGGCCGTAGTTTGGATACCCTGAGTTAAATCCAGCCCACAAGTAGACAACATAATCCAATCCACTTTATTTCTGTAGCACATTTGATAAACGAGCATTTTCAAAGTGCTGCACATTATAAAAATGAAAAACAGTCAATAAAATACTGATTTTTTTTTACTATAAAAATAGAAATAAAAGTAAAATAAATACATTAAAAATAATTTGAAATACAAAAAAAATAATTAATAAATAAACACACACACGCAAGGTCCACAGTCATAACACAACATAATCCTAATGCCTAATACTGCACTTAACTAAAATAATTTCAATCCATTTTTTTTAAACGTTTTTCCTAAAACCACGTTGACAAGCTATGATGACGAGCAATGCGTCTGCAAAGTGCGTGTGGAGTCTTTTTGTAGCCTCGTAAGGTCACAAGCCTGACGTTCCCACACCTTCCCTGTTACTCAGCAGCTCAATTAAAGCTGATTTAAGGGTTCACCTGTGTGCCCACTGGCGAGGCCTCCCCTCGGGGTGCCGCTTGTGTGTGAGTGACATCTTGATGAGATAATGACACCCCCCCCGCACACACACACACAAACACACAGCCACGGGTCTTACCTGCAGTCACCACCTCTGATTGGATCATTATCTTGGACGGGACGGACCCCCTGTCACCCTGACAGTCGGACCACTTTGAAGAATGAAAGGCGGTCATGAAAATCTAACATGGCTCTGCTAACTCCAGTTACAAATCTCTTGCTTTGTGCTTTCATGTGCGGGATGAAGACATGAGGTGGTTTTGCATCTCAGACTTTCGTCCAAATGATAAAAAGTTGTTTTGATATTTAACCAATTTTTCTGCTTGGTAATACTTAGAACAGTGTTTCTTACCCTTACCAATTTCCGATACCCATTCACCGAAACTTTCTTCATTGACAAATAAAATATGAAGTAGCCTTTTCATGGAATGGCTCTCAATCTTCAGATTAAATCAATCAAATCAATCAATAGTATTGCCCATCACTCAACTCTTACTTACTTTTCCCCATCGCCTTCCTCCTCACGCCCGCTACAGACTTTGTGTTTGGTTAGCAGAGGCGACATCCTTCCAGTCGCTGCCGCTCTCCCATTTCCCAGCTGCTCTCACCTCTAACATCCCCTCCACACACACACACACACACACACACACGACAACAAGCTTACGTTGTAAATACCACTTTGCGTTTGACGCTTATGATATGGCAAACTGATATTACGTAGCTGTTCCTCCCCCCAACTAATTTAATGCCAATTTTGAAATGTTATTTTCTCTGTCAGTACATCATGATAGACTGTTTTAAAATTGCTTAAAAATGTAATTTGATATACATTAGGGGTGGGCGGGAAAGCTTTTGTGTTAAAGGGCCACATTTGGCTTTTTAAAATGAACAGATGGGCAAGGTCATTTGCGGATAAGGTTAAAAAGGAAAGACAAAAGGTTGAGTTCAAATCTGTAAACGATGTGATAGCCTTTTGACACTCTTTTGCGATCAATTTGACTTGATTTAAAATGTGAATGATTCCTTCATTATTTAGTTTGATAAATATTAAAAGGGATGCTTGACTCATTCAGCCATTTTCAGCAGTAAAAAGTTAATATATTGTCCAGAATTAATTTGATAACTTCATTATTTTTCATGTACAATTAATACCTTTAAAAACAAATGTTTTCACTTGCTGTCAACTGACGATGACATCACCTGTGCTGAGGAAGTAGGTAACGACCAATCACGGCTCACCTGTTTTCTGGGCTTGTTCAGCAAACTGAGCCATGATTGGTCGTTACCTACTTCCTCAGCACAGGTGATGTCATCGTCAGATGATAATTTGTTATTAATTGTACATGAAAAATAATGAAGTTATCAAATGAATCCTGGACAAAAAAAAGTTTTACTGCTATCGCTTTAATTAAAATTAACCAATTATTTAATAATTAATTAATTAATTATTTAATTAAAAAAATAATGTGCAAAGCAAACAAACACATTTTCACATGGTAAATTTGGCAACATTTTTAATTATTATTATTATTATTTTTAAAGGGAGAAAAAAATCAATGCCACCAAAATTTCAGGGCTGTCAATAAATAAAATACAGAGTCTGGTGGATTAAATATTATGTATATGTTGGCCATAAATAGTGAAAAACTGCATGGTACTTGACATCCATTGAAATGCATTGGGGAAGAGAAAACTTTTTTTTTTTTAATCCAAAAAATACTTCCAAAAATGCTGATAAACAAACAACCAATAAATGTTGTCAACGAAAAGCTTTCCTCGCGCCCAGTCAGCTGGGATTGACTTCAGATGACCCGCAACCTTCGTGCGGCTGAGCAGTACAAAAATGGATGTTCATTTGTAAATGCTGATCAGTACTGCAGGTGCACCTAATTGTTTGGAAAGGTTCTGGCTCGTTAACAAAGGTGTCTACATCACTTTCATTAGCAGCCGATCTGTTCAGATAAAACTGCTTTTGCTTCTGTTTTCGTCAGTTGCTCAACCCAATTGGCGACATGATGAAATGGACGCCACAGGTTCAATAAACGCCAGCTTCAATCATCCGCCGATCGCTCACTCACTCTCTTGGGTGGCACTCTACTGGGGGGGGGGGGGGGGGGGGTGGTCTTCAGAACCCCCTGACATTCGGCCCTGCATGCAGAATCGGCGGCTACCAGGCACTCGTCGCTTCCAATCATCGTCACGCCGACGACCAGCAGTCCGACTCTCCGGTTTCACCTCTCGTTGCGGCGCCCTCCGATTCTCATTAACTGTTTTCTTCTTCTCCTTCTGCTGGAATGCAGATGCTTCTCACCCTTCTACTGCTCAAATCAGGGGGATCATGTTTTTTTTCTTGTCTCTCTTTTTTTTTGATGGGCAATTGACTTTAGAAATGCAAGGCGAGGTTTTTTTTGGAGTCAAGTAAGAGCGCCCGAGCCTGCTTCTGTTCCTCTCATCTTCTACGATGCCTGCACGCCGAGTTTGGCTTGGCCGACGCCGCCGCACTTGATGGCTTATGCATATTAAGCGGTGCACGATGCTGTGCCATGAGGTTCCTCTCACACTCAATATGTCGGCGCAGAAGTGACAGCAAAGTGGTTCCCAGTCCCACTTTTGCTGCCATGGACGCTTCAAGTATTTCGCTCGAGATTGGAAACCAGTCAGTTTTCAAAGCGGGCCAACACCGCAGTTTGAGAAAAACAAAAGAAAAAAGCCTCTCCATGAAAAAAGGCGCTAAAAGTGTTTGTTTTAATTGGCTTCTGCTTTTCATTTAGTCATGTGTCATCTAATTTTCCAGTCTTTCTTCCTTCTGTTCCACCCGTTGCTGTCTTAGCATTTTCTTGCAATTTTACTGAAGATCGTTAGGACACAACAAGGCAACGCAGTGGACTGAGGCGGGTGACCAGTTCTAGCTATACTGTGCACCGCTTCTCTCACCAATTAATAGATAGGATGGATGGATGGATTTTTGTTTATATGCACCCTGTGGTTGACTTGGGGACCAGTCCAGGGTGTACCCTTGTTTCTCCTACCAAGTGTCAGCCGTTCCAGATCACACTAATGACCAGAGGTGGGCAATTTACACAATTTTGCTGGTCCGTCATCGACAGTTTTCCGTCATCGACCTTTTTTCAAGCCGAACCAAACTGTAATCGTCAGTCCGTCATTTTATTTTAACCGCTTCGTCAACACTCTAGTCCGTCATTCGTCAACAAAATGGCCGCCCGCCTGTCTGTCGGTACTTGACCCGGCTAGTGACGATTACACCGACGGATGAAAACCCACGTCCGTCAGTGATTAGTCCGCCATTTATTTAAGTTAGCAAAACAGGCCTCCGTCAGTGCCGGACAGTCCATCGGTACTGGCAAAATGTCCATCTTTGCTAATGACGACATGTCAAAACGATGGATTGGTAACGAAAGCCAAGTACATGATTTAAATGGAAAAAAGTAACAACAAAAACACAGCTTTGTGTTGATTTGAGATTCCCGTACGTGGACAGACGCTCGCAATCTTTTCCGACATGTCCACAGCGCATGTTCATCAATTAACGAGCCACTTATTAAAAAACAAACAACATCAGCTTCCCCTGAAAGGTCCAGTCAAAACAAGCGGCAAAGGCCGGCTTGTTCCGCACCGCTCCTCCTAATCAAATCCAGATGTCTACCCCGAAAACTATTTCTGCACTCTGTGCACAACTCCCCCCCCCGCCCTCCCCGTTTTCTGCAATGGCTGCCTCCCCTCGTCTTCCACTGCCCTTTCCCCCACCTCCTCTTTCCTGTCTGAGACGGCGTAGACGGCCGGTGTTTGGCGGTCGTGATTTGGCTCTCGTGTCTGCTCGCTGTCCTGCTTTTCTTCCTTCTTCATTCCAGACCACCTCTCCCACATAAAGCACTTTGGTACTGGTTCGATTGTTTCGAGTCGACGGCTTTTCAGTGCACTTTCATTGGGTTGCCAACCAGAGTTGGACAGTTGCTTGGGTTTTGGTTGGACACACTGAAGAAATTACTTTGTGATAATAGGAAGAATAGGATGAACACGACCCTCGCGACCTTGACCCTGAACAGGAATAAGCGCTATAGAAAATGGATTTTTAGATGAATAGGACGAACACAAAATGCATTATTTTCAAAAAAATAATGGTCGGGATTGCTGTGCTGAGTACAGAAGATCCAAGTAGATCCACGTGACATGAGACACTTCCCTTGCTCGTCACAAAACTGTAATCGGGAAGGTTTTAGTGTCTGGACTTTTCATACACAGCAAAAAATAGTGTTAAAAATTTCAGGGTTATATTTTTGGGAACTGATTTTAACTCCTGAAGTGTAATTTTAACATGTTCACAGTTAAATCATGTCCAGAGTAGGTGTTGTGTTACAAAAGTGTTATTTGCCAAAAGTCTTGTTTAAACAAAATTGAGTGTGGACCACTATAAACACTTTTAAAGTGTTAAATTTACCTCTATAGGTGTTGAATTAACACTGCTGATTTCGTATAGTCTGTGAAACTGCCAAACTAAAATGGAGCGAAATTGGCTTTTTTGATAACTTTAATGATAATAATGAATTATCTAACAGGCGACAGTAGGCCTATATCAGCCAGGAGACTGAGAGCACTTTACTCATTCACTTCCAGCCATTTTCACAGAAGCAACCCCCTTCGCTCCCGGCTGTTTTACTGTATTTTGACTGATTTTGCAAGGCCCACACAATATTGTGTTCTATTGCTATAAAAACATGAAACCTACCAAAAGAAAGATTAGAGTCATCAGTAAAAAAGTACATTTCTATCTGTTTCCGTTTTGCAGCAATTAGCATTAGAATATAGCTAAAATTCATCATTATTTACAAATCTGTTTAAAACACAGGGGAAAAGAGTGCAACATGGCCCTGGTTGATCTCTTATACTCTGCTGCTGGCCGTTTTTGTAATAACTACCATTGCTTCAAGCGTTCTCTCCATTTCAGAGGCTGCATCAAAGCCTTCTGTATGATCAAGTATGAAAAACATTAACAAACGCATAAATACGTTTTTGGGACCGTTGCATATTTAAAATAGAACGTGTTTACACGTTTTTAAGAGCAAATGAGTTAAAGAGGGCGTTTTGGTCGGCCGACATCTGACATGCTATGTTTGACTATCTGCAGATATCTAAAACTTTAAAAATATTAATTATATTGGGAAATAGAGTAAAGCAATGTTGGGTGACTGGACCCGATTCTATTGGTGTCGTCACCACGACAACCAAAGTGAACTGCGCCACTCGGTAAGAATTCAACTCTTGCCTATCAGCTTCCTGTCAACCTGCACTGACCCGCCGCAGCGCTCACAATCACTGACGGTGAAACATTACACCCCCTCAGCAAAGAAGTGCCTCTTGCGGAACCACTTCCACTCGGCCCGTTTGATGTCTAGCTTATTTTGTAAAAACAAAAAAAATAACACTCCACGGCCTGCTATGTCAAGCTAAGCGGACTAACTCTCTGTTTACTTTAGCACAAGCCGTGTCGCCTCAGTTCCACCCTCCGGAGAAGGCAATCTGGCAGCTGTCATCAGGCCACTCTCGAGGTTTTGTTGAAGTCGGGCCGAGCAAGGGCCAACGCTCGTTTTGCTTTTCCATCTGGAGGCTGAGAGAGAAAAAAACAAACTTGCGTCCTGCTGGAGATGCGAAAACAACACGAGCGGCCTTCCTCCGCTTGTGCGCCGGCTTTCGGCGGCCTACCTCGCTCGGCCACTTTAATCTGAGACGCAAATAGCCCCCAGTGTTGTTGCTGCGGCTCAGGCGCAGATCTGGATGGCTAAATGGGTCCTTGGAGAGCAACAATAAAAGTGCATGTGGCCGTGTGTTTGAAGTAGAACTTGTGACTGGCACTAATTTGCTGGCTTCTTGCCCCATTTGTATTTAGGCATTATATTACCCTTGTGTGGCATTATAGAATTAGCTGCGAGTTGGTTTAATAGAAAGTTTGAAAGTTTAACGACTGATTTATTTACTGCGCGGTGAAACAATTTCCACTCTCCCTTAGGATTAGCATCATTTAGAATAACATAACTTAATTATGTCGCTGATGTAATTGCCCTTTTTGGGTCATTCCATGCCAAATTAACCAGTGGGTTAAATCGAGCAACTTTTGATTTTAATGAAACTAACTCTCAAATATTATAATATTCAACTTTCAATGAATATTTGAGGGTATGCAGATTTGGGGTCCATGTTGATTTCTTTTTCCAACAATGCCTGTTTTGTGACCATTGACCCGGTAGTTCTTGAGATAGCATATACTGTAAGGGTTCAAAGTAAGGCGGCCATGCACCATTTTGCAAAAAATGTCAAAATTTGCCGGTCTGTAGCTCCCGAACCCCTGCTCCGATTGACCTCAAATTTGAGATCTACTGTTGTACCATCATAATCTACAAGTACCAAATTTTATGAAAATCTAATTATGCTTTGGTATGGTATGACCCTTTCACTGTTCGAATATGTGGAAGCATACTGTATAAAATAAAAGCAGGCTGCCTTTTTTTTTATAGCATGTTTTCCCCTTGCTATTCTGATTTAATATGTTTAAAAACAAAAAAAATTAAAGACTGAATCCAGGCATGACGTTGCATACACACGTACGGTAAGATTATCCTGCTTTGACCTTTCAGTGGTGTGGTAAGAGTGATTTTGAAAACAGTCTGAGCTGATAATCGCAAATGCTAAACCGGCTCAGTATTTGCGATGGTGAATCCTTAGCCGGTGCTCCGAGGATGAAGTGAAACGCTAACAATTATTTCTTACGTTGTGATGTAATATAAGTGCACATCGCGAAAATATTTCCGGACCTGTGAGTAGAAGCCAGACTTGCACGCTTGACCTGTTGGGCGTGAATGATGCTTCACTGCCTCACCGTGAGTGCGTAGAGGGATGGAGGAAGGGGCACGGGGATTCTTGAAAAGGGGTTTGTGTGTGTGTGTGTGTCGAGGACTTGGGGGGTGGGACACTTGTGGGAAGGAAAAGACTCTCATTGCAAGAGATCAGCTTGTGTAAACATTCAGGTTAATGAAGCTCAGTGGGCCTAATCCTCAAGCCTCTTTCTCACTCTTCCCTCACCCCGGTCTCAAACCCCGTCACCCCTTTCCCCCCTCGTACCCCCGTAATCTCTTGCAGGAGTGGGCACTGTCAATCAAAAGGACCTCAGGGAAGGACAACGTGCATGCGAGTCTATCCAGAACACGTGGTGGAGAGGCGGCGCGCACGAACCACCAAAAGTGGCGTAGCTACCTGGGCCGCTTCAAACCATATGAAGGTGGAGGCAGAACTGGACTTGGGGGTAATCAGCAACACATGAGCCATACATGAGGAAGGGGAAAAGGGGATGAAAGAGATGGGAGGGGGGTGGGGGGGCGGGGCGGAAAGGGTTTCCATTCTAAGCTCTGCAAACACTGACATCACACATTGCGGTCGCCCGATCAGATAAAACACACCGGGCTTAAGAGGGTGTTTTCATGCCCTGAAACATCACTGCATGAACAGAATAGGAAGGGGCTGCAAAAGCGTTCTGCAGACAAAAATATTGGGACAGCTTGGGATGGGAAATATAAGAAATATTGTTTGCTCAGGTCAAAGATGTGGTGAAGTGGTACACTTGCCTGAATTGGTTGCAGGCCGTTTAGGCTCCCACTCAGTGGCGGTTCACTCGGGTTTCCATTAGGGCTGCTCGATTCTGAAGAAAATATTCATCATGATTATTGGGGTAATAATTGAAATCACGATTAAGACGATCACTTTTTTTGGGGGGTGTACAAAATGTTTTAAACGTAAACATTTTTAAGACAAATACAATTATTTGAAACACTATAATTATGCAAGTTCCTAGTTCCTATCAGTATTAATATATATATATATATAGGTTTTTTTTTACGATTATGCTTATTTTGTAATTGTGGAGCGTAATAATTGAAATTGTAATTGAATTGCGATTAATTGCACAGCCCCTAGTTTCCATCACATTTCTTTCTAAAAATAAAAGCGATATTTCTACAATTTCAATTTGTTGGGATTTCCATCGAAAAGTGTTTGGCTTCATGTACTTTACATGATCTCGTAATTCTCATAAGAGCTCATGAAATGTTATTGCAGGAGGGTTTTTTTTACGGAAGATGGACAAAAAATCTAGGCCATAAATATTAAAGGGACATTGTAATGTTTAGCACCATCTAGTGGTGAATTAATGATTCCTTCATTTTAAAACCCACTATTGATTTCAATAATATGCAAAAAAATATCAATGCACATTTTTTTAATATAATCGTAGGTCTTTCTATCCATCCATCCATCCAGTTTCCGAACCCCTAATCCTCATGAGGGTCTCAGGTGTGCTGAAGCCTATCCCAGTTGTCTTCGGGTCTAGTCATCACTAATTAAATTACAAGGGTGACGGAGGTCCTTACAGGAGGTCGCCACAAGTTTCACCACCATCTTCCTGCTACGAATCCCTGAAGGACAATTTTGCGAATGTACTTAGCCTTGGTGGTGCTTGTAGCAAATGTCAGACCCAATGTCTTGACTGCTGCTTATTTTTTTTTTTTTTTTAAACTAGCTTCTCCTGCTAGCTGCTCTTGTTAACCACTCCGGCTAATGGCTCCGTCTAACTCCCGCTAGCCGCTCTTGTTAGCCACTCCGGCTTCTGACTCCAACTAACTCCCGCTAGCTGCTTACTTCTGCCGCTAGCCGCTCTTGTTAGCCACTCCGGCCAATGGCTCCGACTAACTCCCGCTAGCCGCTCTTGTTAGCCACTTCGGCCTCTGACTCCAACTAACTCCCGCTAGCTGCTTACTTCTCCCGCTAGCCGCTCTTGTTAGCCACTCCGGCTTCTGACTCCAACTAACTCCCGCTAGCTTCTTACTTCTGCCGCTAGCCACTCTTGTTAGCCACTCCGGCCAATGGCTCCAACTAACTCCCGCTAGCCGCTCTTGTTAGCCACTCCGGCCTATGGCGCCGACTAACTACCGCTAGCCGCTCTTGTTAGCTGCTTCAGCTAAATCCAGCTCGCTCGGTCTTTCGGCGTCGCGCTCTCAACGAGATGCTTGTTCACACACACAAACTAAGATTTGATGGTAGGCTTGTGAATTGTGGTCTCTCCATGTCACCTGCTTTGAAATGTGCGCGCTTCGCCTGCATTCTATTATATAGCGACATCTAGTGGTGAACTTTTACACAGTGTCACAGTGTGACGGTAACTGAGCATCTTTTCTTGTATACAACGCCTGTAGTAGAAAATTCACATATGTGGTGGTGGTCTATCTTCTATTTTTTTAACAACTTCCCTCCCCCAGCAGCTCACCTCATTAATATCCAACAATTCCCTTGAGCGTGTTATGCATTAATGGCAGTAAATGCAACCGTTCATTTGTTTGTTTTAAATCTGGGGTTCAAGTTAGTGATTCTAGCTTCTAAGTGGGAGCACAGACATGTCCGACTTCTCTTTAGCGCATTTTGGGACATTTTCCAACCGTTCCAAGTCCAGAGTAACCAGAGACGTGTTTTGGTTTGTCCTAAAAGCCTCCTCGTGGAGAAAAAGTTATAAAGCAGACAGACTGGCTTGTGCTACCACAGACGTTCATTTGTCTTTGTCATATAAAGGTAGAGCTAACGAACTCAGCGCTGAAATGCAAGAACAAGCAGACGGTGAGGCCACTTGAAGGCCAAGGCCACTTAGTTATTTTTTTTTTTTAGAAAGTTGTATTCTTCTCTTGAATTGTTAACGTGGACTTGCGGAGGACTTTAGGCCGTGGTGGAGGGACGGCCATTTTGAAAATGTTTTAAACTGCGGTGCCTACTGTATGTATGTTTGCCACACGGATCACCAGGGACGTCATCACGCTGATTTTTATGGCAAAATCTTAACGTGCTCCTAAAGGGAGGAATGTTTAACAATAGCAGCAAAGAGGGGCATTCTGGGTAATTTTCAAAGCCCACGGATGGCATGACTAATCGTGGCGGTATTCATTTACGCTCCATATCAGGCCTTTGGTCCCTTTTCGACTTTTCTCACATGTCTCCTTTTTCTCTGCTGCTTTTGAGTCTCTTTTCTCCCCATTGGCTGAAGGTTTGGCTCCACTTTTATGAAGCTTTAGTTGACAATGATGATTTATGTGCTAATATTCTTTATTTCTACTCATAAATCAATGCAGCTGAGGAACGGCGGCAGCCACACCCCGAGGGACCTCAATGACTACGCCTTAACGTCATACAGTCGAGCTTCAGTCTACGTGCATTGAATCAAACCACACAACTCTGACTGAGGGAAATTGGTGGATATTCAAAATCCGTAGGGATCTTGCTGCGACATACAACAGTACATCTTGAATTCTAAAATAATTAAAAAAATACGTAGTAACTTAAGTATTAAAAAAAAAAATAATCCAAATGTTGACTAGTCAATACCTACAAAACAACAGGCGGGTAATAGATTATCAGCTGAGAACTGTTACCAGCAGGGCATGGGGAATTAGTTGCTTAATGCATAAGTATGCAATTAGTTTTGACATAAGAGAGTGGTGCCTTGAGATACGAGTGGCCCGACTGATCAATTTTTCCAGATACAAGCTGTTATTTATTATGTTAAATTTGAGACACTAACGCTATATTAGCAGTGAACTCAATTGGACAATTCTCCAAATAAGAGTTTTTAGGGTCGTTATTTGAAATTCCAATTGAAGTGTATTGTCAATCTAAACATTGAGCAACCTTTAGATAAGTTTATTTCTGAATGCCGAAACCCTTTAAGCAATTGACATTTGAGCACAAACCATCAAAATTGCAAAACATGTAAACAGATAATATAACAATACTCACAGGCACATATTCTTTATCCTTGCAAAGAATGGCTAATATACTATAACTACATCTTACGGAGTAATTGTTGCCCAGCTTCATGCACTGTATGTTTGTATTTGACTTCACCAAAGTGGTCAAGGCACCCACAGGTATTAATGTCATTTCCATTATTTCTAGTGAAGAAAGGTGCTTTGTGATATGAGTGTTTTGAGGTATGAGCATGGTCACCCCCCAAAAAAACAACTCATATCTCCAGTCACCACTAATAGAAACCGGTCAGCACGAGTGTAAAAATGCATCTCTTACATGATCTCCTCTTCTCTTGTGGACGAGCTGGTGTGTTGACATTTCTGGGATGCAACTCAGCCCCTCGTCTGACTCCAAGTCCTTTTTATTAGGAACACAGGCATATTTGTGTATCACTATCATTATTATTATTATTATAAAACACACATGTTTTTGTCCCGCGGCATGTCAGGCTTCAGTGCACACAGCTGTTTCTCCTCAACTCCAGTGTTTTTCTTTACTTAAGAGGTGCTTTTGCACAATGCCATTCCTCCCCAAGCCCCCCGTCTTCAACCTCTGCCTTTAAATACCTTTTCCTTCACCATACTTTTTTCAAGTATATATATATATATATATATATATATATATATATATATATATATATATATATATATATATATACTCACAATTAATCAGAAATTTTATATCTGTTCTAAATGTACAATAAGCTGTACAATATTTTTCATATTTCATAAATTTTCATACAAAAAAAATGTAAACTAAGAAATATGGCTGCATATTTTAGTCATTGATACAGTAATTTCATAATAATTCATAAAATTGAGTTAAAATTAAAAAGATGTACTCTACTGTAAAAAAAAACGTGTAATATTGATTTGTGTTGAGGTCATTTTTCTGCCACTAGATGGCATCATTGCTTTTGTAAGACGTTGGTGACAGCTCAGTGCATTTTTCTTTTCATATTAAATCTAATCTTTAACATGAAGTAACTTCTGCATTTTTAAAATTGTAAAATACAACTTGACCCCAGTCTCCACAAATATATGCATTATTATTCAAATTATTACTGCAAAATTTTGACATGGACGTGTCTGCTGCGCTACGACTGGAATTCTTAGTACAGGCTTTACAGGGCGGTCAATAATCGCGCGTTAAAAAAAACGGTGCCGGTTAAACGAACTTTAAATTAACTGAAAATTAATGCACACATTTTGACGCCGAGCAAATTAAATCAATTTTATGAATTTTTTTATGTGCGCTGTGAGATGATATTTTTTTGTACAGTTTTCCACTAAATTCTGATGAGAACGCAGTTGGATGACAGGCTGCTGAAGTTTTAATGAATACAGACAAGACAGAGGATACTTAAAGTATGCTTCAACTACGCTACGCAGCCATAAATTAGTGTAATCTTTCACATTGTAACAGCCATCACTTGTAATATGTAATTATGATTGAATATGCATGTGGAAGAGGAACTGATCGGTCACACCAATAGAGGGTTGAAGGAATTACTGGTTAGGATCAAAAACATATTTGAAATAGACACGACTTCCTCCCGGTGCTTGAATTCTACTGGGAAGATTTACGCGCTGTATTTTGGTCGATCATTCATCACACACGCACACACATACGGTCTTGAGGAATATGTGGAGACATCGGGCTGCTAATAACCTGCTAGCCTGATCAATAGTCGGGCTCGGGTTTCTCGTCTGCAAGAGAGAAAGTGCAGCAGCAGCAGCAGCAGCTGTTTGGAGCTGAAAAATACTTCAGTTGCATTGTGAGCTTTCGCGCACGGGTCACAAAGTGTTTTTTTTTTTCTTACATTCCTTTTGGTAATTTTCTTTGGAGAAACCATTTGATAATCTTGGCAATGAATGTGTGTAACAGAGAAAATCTTCTATTTTGCAAGAGTGATCTGTGCATGATCTTGAAACAAACCGGTGAGCTTGAAAATAAGCCCAGATTGTATGTCGATTTGGGTGGATTCTCAGCCAATATTTTTCACAGGCAGTCATGGAAATACAAATAAGCAAAAGTGTCGACATCATAAAATCTTGATGAATTGTTCATGCAAAGTTTTAAGTCACACTTAAAGAGGACTTATGAAAAATGACCTTTTTAATAGCTTGTCAGAAAGCTTCCAGGACTTGTCACAAAAGATCACTTACAGAACCCAAACTGCAAACTACGATTTTTGTCTGAATTCGAAAAAATCCGCCGGCTTCGCGTTAGCATCTTCGCCGTAAATGATTCCAACCACACCAGCACCCGATGTGGCGTCTCGTCTCCCACATCTGACGAGCAAAGACGGAGGCCGGCAAAAACGTTTCTTCCCAAATTCAAACCATACAGCTCAAGCTGCGTTCAGAAGCAGAAAACATGATTCACACACTGAGACACGCAGCCGTCGGCTTTTGTGGATCCCTCAAGGCCCATTACGGTCACGCCGCCAGCCCAGAAGAGCCGCACATTCTCCCCAGCGTTCGCGCGGGCCAAGCGTCATTAGGAAAACTGCTCCTATTTGTCAAAATCACAGCGCGGCTCATGTGCTGCGCAGGAAGCGTTCCACATTTCACTGCGAGCTGTCGTCTCCATAGTAATTGTCAGCAGTTGCATGATTGTGATCCCGACATTTAGAGCTGTCAAAATGTATCGGTTACTCGACAAGTAATCAACAGCTATTTTAAAAATCGAGTCGTCGTTTGCCGCCATTTTATAACTAATTTGCTCCCAAATATTTCAAATATTGCCGTGGTCCCAAAAACATAACTGAAGAGGTTGCTTAAAGCAATGGTAGTTATTACAAATACGGCCCACAGGTGGCAGCAGAGTATAAGAGCAAGCTCTTTTCTCCAGTGTTTTGAACAGGTTTTTGAATAATAATGAAACTTAGCTATATTCTAATGCTAATAAAAACAGAAACAGATACAAATATACTTTTTTTTTTCCTGATGAAAGAAGAGACTTGAATCTTTCTTTTGGTACGTTCCATGTTTTATAGCAATAAAACACACTATTCTGTGGGCCTTGCAAAATCAGTCAGAATCCAGTAAAGCAGCCGGGAGCGAAGAGGATTGCTTCAGGGAAAATGGCTGGGAGTGAATTAGTTCATTGCAAAAAATTTCCAAATCTTTTGATTTCAGCATATCAACAGTAAATGTTCACTGATTTCTGTAGTCCTTCGTTAAAAAAAGACTGATTATATTCTGTGTTTTCAAAATAAGACATTTGCAAACATCTATTTTTACTTTGGAAAACAATGACTGAACCGGTAACATAGTACAACATCAATCCCCCTTTTTTTTTTATCACTTTACAAATACGAAGTACAAAACAACCACCAATCACTAGTTAATAAACAGTAATCAGGAAAAAAAAAATGTTGTGTTACACTTAAATGCAAAACTAAAATTAATCAGATTAATCGATTGTATAATCGCTAGATTAATCGATTCTAAAAATATTAGATAGTGACAGCACTACCGAGATTACTCATTGTTTAGAAAGAGAGATTTCTTGAAGGGAGTAAATGAGAGCGTTGTTTCCCGTGTTCTTTGCCATAATATAGACACTGTTGCCATTCTAATCATGTGTTCATTCTCTGTGGAGTCCCTCAGGGATGACTTCTCGAGCCAGTGCTTTTCACACTTAATGGCTGGATAAATAAGTCAATTTTTCATAATATGTCTCCTTTAACATCTAAAATGTAGCAACTCCAACCAGTGAGTCAAGCTATGGGGCTTTAGAAGAGTAACAGTGATGGTGGTTGTTTTTTTTTTGGGGGAGGGGGGGTAACTTGTTAAAAACACTCAACATCCATCTGCAGCATTCCCAGGACGATCATCTTGCTCATCCATCAGGGTGCTTTCATCAATACGTCTAATAGAAAGAACAACGTCTTTTAAAAGCTTTTTTTTTTTTTTTACTTGTCAGATAATTAAGTAGGGAATGTGTTCACGATCACATTTGTGAATTATTGATAAACCAATGGGCTCACTGATCGGGAGTTCATTCATAATAGATAATTGCCCATCTGTATGAGATCAGCGTCATCAAAAATTCCATTTTTGAAATATAGTGATAAATGTAGTCTTTTAGAGATTCTGACGACCCATCAAGAAGTCGTTACGGTCTTATAGTTTGACCATCTCCGACCAGGGAATGTGATCAAATGAGCAGGTTTTGTCCTGCATTTTCCTCTCTAAAAGCAAAGTGAGAAAAAACAACAACAAACATACATGGAAAGGTCAGTAAGATGCTTCTTAGACCAAAGTAAAGTAAAGAAATGGAGCAGAGGTGGCAAATCCAGGTCCAGAAAGTAAAAACCCTGCCACAGTTTGGCTTTAGCCCAAGGTGCTAGCTAGCGAGATCCCTAGCTAGCTCCTATGGTGCTCGTTTACCTGCTAGGGAGCTAGCTAGCTAGCACCTAGGGCTAAAGCCAAACTGTGGCAGGGTTTTTACTTCCTGGACCTGGATTTGCCACCTCTGAAGAACACTGGATTCTGATCTTCCGGGACGACTTCCAGAAAGATTCTTTATTCTCTCTTTGGTGACTTTTGTGTCGAGTTCTTCTAAACCAAAGTCACTCAAGCAAGCCATGCCTACTGTTTCCATGTAGAAATATACAACTGTGTGGGATTTCTGAAAACAATAAGAACTAAGATTGGAGAATAATCTAAAATCTTTGGTGTCAAAATTCCAGAGTTAAATTTGTGGGAGTTAATTTGAGCACCCAGTGTAATTTTAACATTTTTCACGTTAAATAGTGTCCATAGTACATGCTATTTCACAGACTTGAATAATTTTACACAGTTAGATTTACTCTCCTGAGTGTTAGATTAAGATGCGGGATACTGTGGATCAAGTCCCAGTATGGGTAAGGATACACTTTGTAGGAGTCAAACTAACACCGACTGACTCATACCATCATTCGTTTTTCGTGAGAAACCAGCTTCAATCGAATTTTGATGTCATTCTAAAAGCGATGATGGACTGGTTGAGACGGACAGACAAGAGCATGTAAGTGTTGTCATGTCTCGTTCCTCCTCTCGACAACTTCTCGCAGCCCTTTTGGCACTGGGTGGGAGGAGTTTTCACACACTTTTCTGTGACAAGACAATGTGCAACAAGGCGAGGCCACCGTGAAAATCCAACGCCTGGAGCCACCAAGCAAACCTCGAGAGGAAATGAACACGTTTCTTTTTTTTCTCTCTCTCTCTTTCTGCCGTCCCCCACGCCTTCACCTGTAGCGCAACGTTTCCATCACCGCCCCCCCCCCCCCCCCCCCCCACAACCCTCACTCGCTCACTCAGCCACCCCAGGCATCAGGTGGATAATCCCAAAAGGTCACTGATGCCCTACCCCTTCTCTTTCCCCTCCCTTTGTTTTTTTGTTGAGAAAAAAAGACAAGAAAATGAGATGAGAAGCCCCGGGGAGGTTTCACTCGTATACACGCAAGCTGGTAAACTGGGAGGTAAACACGTATTTCCCCTTTGGGTGTTTCAGTTTATTTAGTTGAGTAAAAATGTTAATAATAATAATAATAATAATATTTTTACAAAAAAAATTAAAGACATGGACTTACCATTAGAGTATAGCTAAGTTTCATCATTATTCACAAATTTGTTTCACTGTGGGGAAAAAAAGCTTGTTACAACATGGCCCTGGTTGAGCTCTTATACTCTAGTGCCACCTGTTGGCCGTTTTTGTAATAACTATCATTGCTTCAACTGTTCTGTGCAGTTGAAAGGCTTTTGTATGTTCTAGCACGAAAAAAATGTATAAATATGTCTTTGGGAACGTATTTATACATTTTTGGCAATGGCCATGTGGCTTTAATGCGTCCTGTTATTATAAACATGTCTATTGGATTTAATGTGTCAGGGAGTTAAGTAAATGTTATACTTTCTTGTGAGTTTTGGTCGGGGGTCTGTTTGAGACCCTTAAAAAAAATTGGTGAAGCTTTGAGCATGTCCAGTCCATTGTGTTCGTTCTGTGTGGAGTCCCTCAGGGATGTCTTCTCCAGCCACCACTGTTTGGATTCTTATCCGAGGTTACGCTCGGCACGCAATTCATCCATACGGTCAGCTGTTGACTGCTGATCTTTAGACAAATGAGACAAATGAACACGAGTAGCTGTCCTCTTTTGAAACCAAATCTGTCATTTGTCTCCAGCCGCCAAACTGATCTGCATGGGTTCAGCTCTAAAAGGCACCTTTTAACTCAGCCAAGTCATCCATTTGCCTTCCTCTCTGGCTATCGCCTTACATCATTTCCATTGAAATAATTGATTTCCACAGGTCAGTGCTCCAGTTTTTGGGTGGGAGGCCTGGGAGTTCAAAGGTCAAGGGCAGGTCACCCTCCCACCCATTTCATTGGGGGGGTTGGTAGGTTGATCGATATGACCGCCTCTGAGCAGATGGGGAAACCAGCCATGGCAATTCATTCTATTGATTTTTACTAGCGATAATTAAGACGTTGTTTTTCCTTAATTTTCATCAGAAATATTACAACAGGAGAGAACACATACAATATCAAACCAATTCAAATGTATATTTCTTTCTTTCTGTCTACTATACAGTACATGTTTATTAAATTTGGTTCAGACATTGAAGTCTATATTTCAATATATACAGTATATATGTTGGCATTTATTTGTATAGCATTCATATGACAATTTTTTTCCCGTATGTATTTATTTTAGGTATTAAAGTTAATATTTTAAGCTGTATAATACTCTACATTTAATTGTAGATATGTACCAGTTTTATTTATTATACATCTATTTCTATCTATCTATATTTATAGAAATTTTTGGTCGCCAGTCACAGGGCACAAATAAACAAACAAACTTTGCTACTCAATTTCGAGTGTTCAGTCAACCTACCATGCATGTTTTCGAATGTGGGAGGAAACTGAAGCCCAGTGAAAACCCATGCAGGCACAGAGAGAACATGCAAACTCCACACGGGAAGGCCAGAGCCCGGATTCGAACCCACAATCTCTGCACTGCGAGGCGGACGTGCTAACCAGTAAAAGTTCAATTAAAATGGCTCCGGATGGAATTCATTTTCCGGTAAGTCAAGTGTTGCCTTCACTTAAAAAAAAAAAAAAAAAAGCACAGAATTCCGGTCCCAGGCCGCGCTGTGAATTTTTGAAGCCTCTCAGTCATGGGAATGCAGCTCAACATTATGCAGCAATGACCTCATATGCTCTGAAGCTGAGAAAACACGCTCACACGACTTTTGCGACACACACCCAAGAAAGTGTAACAGGTATAGCAATATCAGGCGTATATTTATGGTGAACGTGCAGCAGTTGTGCTCATGAGATGTTTGTCATTAAGTTGGTCGCTGGCGGGCACCTTAAAAAAAAGAAAAAAGCGGGAATCCCCCTCGTCTGATTGCTTTGTTCGCTTGCGTTACCACAACAGCGGCTTGGCGTGTCTCCTTTCGCCGTAACGCTGGCGTGATTGCGCTTGACAATACTTAGTTTTACATCACGCAAACATGATGAAATTTAGGAGAAAAAAAGGATGTAAAACGAAATGTTTGTGTGATGCCATGATGAGACGCATGCAGACTTCACTTTCACATATCACAAAGCAGAAATCAGCAGCATTTATGAAGTTTTGACATCCAGGCAAGAAATGTATTTATTTATTTTATTATTATTTAATATTATTATTTTTATTTATTTATCAACATTCACTCCCAGCCATTTTCACTGAAGCAATCCCCTTCACTCCTAGCTGTTTTACTGGATTTTGACTGATTTTGCAAGGCCCACAGAATATTGTGTTCTATTGCTATAAAAACATGGAACCTACCAAAGGAAAGATTAGAGTCTCTTCTTTCATCAGGCAAAAAAGTACATTTGTATCTGTTTCCATTTTGCAGCAATTAGCATTAGAGTATAGCGAAGTTTCATCATTATTCACAAATCTATTTACAACTGTGAGTAAATGAGCTCCCTTTTTTTTCAACATAGCCCTGGTTGATCTCTTTTGCTCTGCTGCCACCTGCTGGCCGTTTGTGTAATAACTACCATTTCTTCAACTGTTCTTAGCAGTTGAGAGGCTGCATCAAAGCCTTCTGTATGCTCTAGCATTAAAAAAACATATAAATACGTCTTTGGGACACTTAAAACATTTAAAAGAGATCGTATGGGAGCAAATGAGTTATGGAAATATATGTATTTATTTATTATTTTATTATTATCATTATTATTTATTTATTATTTTATTATTATTATTTATTTATGTAAAAACTTTTTTTATTAACAATAAAAAGTATTAAATAAAAATAATCCAGGTCATGTTTGTAAATGAGAAATAGTTAGCAATTACTTTTGCCTGGTTAAATAAAGGTTAAATTATATATTAAAAAAAAAAAAAGGAACATCTGACATCCAAACAAGAGAAAAAATGATGAACTTATTAACGATGTGAAGGAAATTGTGACCTCAGTCATCAAGAGGACAGTTGATATCAGCCTGCATGGATTGGATTGAAATGTTGCGATGCCCGCAAGGTCTTCCTGCTCAAGAAGGCGCATGTTCGTGTTCATGTTCACGTTCAGGCCCGCCTCAAGTTGGCCAGTGAACATTGAAATGACTCATAGAAAATACTGTTGTCAGATGAAATCAAAGTTGAACTTTTTCGATGCACCCGTGTTTGGAGTATGAAAGAAGCCATGTAGGCAAATGAACTCCCTTTCCTCAGCAAATTGAGTCTCGGACGGATCTTGAAAACGACGAAGACACGTAACAAAATAATTGTGCAATTAAATGCTTCTATTTTTTTCACACGTCGCAAAAAGTCAGCAGCGCGAATGAACTTTTGACATCCATGCAGGCACTTCCTGTTCCACACCTTTTCATTTTTGCAGGCTGCTGTTTTGACACTTTCCAGTAGCCATTCAACAGTTAATGAGCTACACAATCTGCACATTATAAAGTAACCTGCAGATGAAAACACATTTTACGACCGTCATAGTAATTGCCGGCATATTTTTCGAGCCTGACAGCAGCAATTTGGACTCGCGCTCTTCCCTGTCTGTCTTTTAGCAATGCCCCAAAAAAGAAAAAGAAAAAAAGCGCAAGCCGAGTTGACTGAAAGGTCAACGTGTGAAAATATAGTTAGGGGTAATTAATTCTTCTCGCAGGGGAAGTCCTCAACGTTCTTGCTTGTCAGTCGACAGCCGATGATTGATGGGCGGGAAAATCGTTTTGAGCTGAGTGGCATGCCAACCTCTCAATTTGAATCTTGACTTTAATTACTGACTGCATTTGTTTGGGTTTTAAAGTAAATCGCAAAAGCTTTGTAAGGTGTGCAGCGGCGGGGTTATTATAGTTTTGGAATTTTTCATTTTACTTGTTTTTTTTTCGTTTTTGGGTTTGTTAGTTTTTTTTAATTTAATTTTAATTAGTTTTCACGGTGGTTGTGTTAGTTTTAATTAGTTCTAGTTTTGGTTTATTTTTTCTTAGTTTCAGTATTAGCTTTATTTTATTTTATTTAAAGTGTATTACTTGTGTGCAATGTTTAATAATATTTATTATTTTTTGACAATAATATGTTCTATGCAGCCCCACTAGTCTAAATATACGGTATTTTAGTTAATATTGCATTAGTGGAATAAGAATTAAGAAGCAAAATCCAGCAGTTTTAATCAATATCAGAAGGCGGCCATTTTGCCACTTGATGTCAACTGAAAATGACATCACAGTTGCTCAGGTCTCAGGTAACAACCAATCACAGCGCAGCTTCAGAAAACAGGTGAGCTGTGATTGGCTGTCGCCTGAGCAACTGCGATGTCATCTTCAGTCGACAGCAAGCGACAAAATGGCCGCCCCCTCAGATGGATAAATGTACTTTGCTTCATAACTCATATTCCACGAATGTAATATTAACCAGAATGTCACGTTTAGACTCGTGAGGTCACATTTAACATATTCTTGGCAAGAAATATTGAAAGTTTGACGCCCCCTATAAAAAAAAAAATAGGGTGAAAATTGTGCAATAATTCTTGATCTTTGGGTTATTTTGACAGAAGACCAGCCCTTCAATTTAGACAGCTAGAAATTCATTTGAAAATGTACCAAAAAAAAAAAGGAAACCTATCCACGGAGTATCGCCATCCCCCAACACTAATGCTGCCCCCCCCCACCCACCCCCCAACAAAACACGCTGCATTGTCAATAAAACAATAGCCGTGGTTGTTGTGAAGGTATTTCACCCCTGCCCGTGAGTCAGAGAAACCCAATCCTCTTGACACACCTCGTCTTTGTCAGCGCCAGAGAACGTGGCCGCGTTGTACGCCCTGTCGCATTCAGGCCCGCCGTGGGAACGCACTAGCAACCCCACGAGTGAACTTATCCCTCACCTCGGGGAACTGAGCGCAGGAAGCCGAGGGGCTGCAAGTGTGTTTTGGCGTGTCGGTTTTGGAGCGTGGCCCCGGTTTCAAGAGGCCGAAATTCTCCCAGGAGCTCATCCATCATGCGAGCGAGGCAGCCTGGCTGAGGTTTTTGCTTTATTTTGCGTTCAAGAAGGGGACGATCAATCACTGCGCCGGCGTGAAAGTGTCAATCGCGTGAGCTGTTCTTCAGCTTGCTGGGGACACACACAAGTTTACACAATTGTCACAAATGGAAATGCAGGCACTGGATAGCATCATCAGAAAGTAAAAACACTGCCACAGTTTGGCTTTAGCCACTTGTGCTAGCTAGCTAGCTCCCTAGCAGGTAACCAAGCACCTGGGGAACGGGCTTCATTGAAAACAACTCACTAACTAACTCATTAAACCCTGTCACAATTTGGCTTTAGCCCCAGGTGCTAGCTAGCGAGCTCCCTAGCTAGCTCCCTAGTAACCGAGGCCCGGGACGCTAGCTAGGGAGCGAGCTAACTAGCATCAGGGGCTAAAGCCAAACGGTGGCAGGGTTTTTACTTTTTGGACCTGGATTTGCTACTTCTGATTTCCTATACAGTATGTCAACAAAAGGCCTTGTGAAATTGATTAAAAAATATATTTTTTAAAAATCTCTTAGGGAGTGCGCACAGTGGCCGGTGACAGGAACTGCTGAATCATTACCCAGTATAGCTAGCAAGTCAAGCAGAGAAACTGGGTTTTAAAAAAATCGAATAATCAATATCGAATCGATTTTCCAGCCCAATTTTGACTCATAAAACCACAAACCGATTATTTAAATATCTTATTTTCCCCATAAATTCTTAGGAAAATAGAATTGTAATTTTATATATTTTTTCTTGAAATTTACTGTTCACATGAATTTAAAAGTATTTTCTTAAATTTTTGAAAGACCTGACTTATTGCACTTTAAGACAATTCAGAACATTTTAAGTTTCTATTTACAATTATTTAAAATTATTAATATAGAGTTATGAAAATATTTTTTTATCTGATCCTTGCTGATGTCAATGTTTGTGTGACACTTAACTGATTATAACACGTGTTATTTTCATTACTAAACTAAATCATTTGACCAGTTGCTGCCTCCACAAAATTTACTTTGGAATTTAACATTTGTGGCATTTTTTTATCATGTCTTTGACATTTAAGAAGCATTCATGTTTCATAATTAATCAATATCGGATTAAACTAAAGTGAATCTAATCAAATCGGGAAAAATCTAAAATCCAATCAAACTGAACTCTTGTGAATCGAACACAATTGTTAGCTGCTTTTATTAATGTATTTTTAGCTTTGCTTTGAGCTTGTTGTTTTATTTTGACGCTTGCTGAAGTTCACACAGGTAAACATCCACTCGGCACAGACATGAGAAAAGGCAGACAGAAACATTAACACCTGCCCCGAGGATGTTCAATTGGATATTTCCGCGCCAAACATTCCTCTCAAAGTTTATTGCCCCCGTATTACACTTCCTGCATCGGGTGAGAAACGTGTCAAGCAGCCGTCCAAACACTTTCTCACGCTTCACCAGCGAAACCAACAGATGACTCGCTCGCACTTGCTTTGCTGCGGATGCCAAAAACCAAAACTGTGTGAAAGACAGGAAGTGAAAGGATAATGTTCCGTTTTCGCACCTTGGCAATCTCAATATTCCGTAAATCCTGGGTTCCGATCTTGGTTCCGGCCTCCCTGTGTGGAGTTTGTATGTTCTTTCTATTATGCATGCTGGATTCGTTCTTTTTTTTTTTTTTTTTACAAAATGGTTTTAACAAATTTAACAGAATTAGTGGATTTAGTGACGTCACGCCAGTCAGGGCGAAGCTAACTGAACTTTTGACGGAAGTGGCCATTTTGAAGTATGTCCATCATGTTTGGGGGAGTTAACGTTAGTTGTGAATGTCTCGGGCGGCCGTTTGGATTCAAAAGTTGTCCTCCACATAGAATAGGTGCAATACCGCCTGTTCCTAGTAGAGGGCGCACTCCCTGAATGTAAGTAAGCTTTATTTCTAAAGCGCTTTTCACAGACAGAAGTCACACCGCGCTTCACAAAAAGAGGACAGCCTCGTACAAAGCAATATAAAATACAATTGTCACCTCTGGTCGCAGTGAGAAGCTGATTGGTTTTTGTTGTCATTCGTCACAATAGGACAGAAGTCGTCGTACCTTAATTGTCTCAATTCTACTTTTTGCCTTATTACTGCTTTGTTCAAATAAAAGAGTTCAACAATTTTGAGCAACAGCGCTCATTTCTTTGCCGTTCTGCTCGCTGATAATCGGCGAAAAAAGTCCAAGAATGAGTTATTCAAAGTCACGGGGGAAGAGGCCGCTCGTTATTGCTGAAGTGCTGTCAGACAAGTAGTTACTCAACTTGATGTCTGTTTTTGAGGTTGCATTTTTGCAAGAACGTGCGATAACGGTGGCGCGACGCACGGCGACGAATCAGACAAATAACTGAGATGAGACAAAAAATCTGCCGCTGTCTAAATGCTGGCGTTTTTCCCGCCGCACGCCACCCTATGGTGTGTTTTACTATCTCATATTTAACAGCCATCTTTTGGGACCCCCTCCCTCGGCGCTGTGTTGTGTCGCTTTAATACACCATAAAGTGGAGAAACATTAGTAATATTAGGCCGTATATCAAAGCGGCGGGGCAGCTCCCGCAGGCTGAGGTTTCACCCGGCTGTGTTCCGAGCGCCGAACATCTGTTGTAATTTCTCTCAAATTGAACTTTTATTAGCTGGTCATTAAAGCTGCCGCGATGGCGAAACCAGATGGCTTCTTGCTGACCTTACAACTGCTTCTTCTTTTTTTTCTCTCCTTTTTATGGCTTTGGTGAAAATTGAACCAAAGGAAGCCGTGCGCTTTATAAAATTAAGGCAATCATTCCCACATTCCTGAGACACGGGGGGGGGGGGGGGGGGCACGGTGCGAAAGTGTAATGTGTGTGCCGCTCCACCTTACTGATCTATTTATGTTCCAGAACCAATACGCATGTAAAATGTCAACCTAGTATTTCTTGCTTTCGCTCATATTTGGACTGGAGACTCGTACGACGGATACATTACTCGACTTACTACCTTGTGGGAGGAAATACTTGCATCATGACCTTTACTCGTACGGTGGGAAAATTCGGCTTTTACAGCAGAAAAGAGGACAAAAAAGGGGCTACAAATATTTTCGATTCTAAGGAACAAGCAATCCTACGACGGCGTATTAGGGCCACGTATAAATATATTATTTTTTCCAAGGGGGGTAATATTCCGAGAAAATTGGGCACTTTATAAAGTGAAAAAAAAAGTCTCAAATTTGCGACTATAAATTGAAGGGGAAAAAAATTGCGTGGCAAATTTGTGAGAAAAAACTCTTATGTTGGTCGTTAATGGAACACTGTTTATATAATGAAAAAGCAGGAAGAGACGGATTTATTCGTAATTTAAACTTTACTGGTCTTACACGGCAGCTCGAGCCACAACACTTCCTGATCCACGATCAGCTGATTAACACTAACCAATCAGAAGCTAGCATACTTTCGGTAAATGCAAATGAATGACGGGAAACAGCAGATTCGACACATCAATAATTAAAAATACCAAAATGTATGAATGTGTAAATAATAATTCTGGAAACACAAATGTACAAGTAAATATTTATTTTAACAAATTAACTCGAATGTTGATTCTCAGGGTGTGGACCTTCGCAAAGTGAGGCGTCTTTGTCGCTGGGCAGTACCCAACTCTTCAAAGGTGCGAATGCTTACATAAGTATCTCCACCCAAAATTTTGGCACAAACATCCGAGTAGTACGTTACGTGTATTTCTCGTAAATTTCGGAGTTGTTTTTTTTCTCTCGCAAATTTGCCACTTTATAAAGTTGCGGCTTTTTAAAGTTGGCAAATTTGTAGGTTTTTTTCTCTGAATATTGCCCCCACTCTCTAAAAAAATTAAAAATTATAGTTGCCCTGATACGCCGTCGTACAATCTTCTTTTCTTATTTGCCGAAAACAATGACCTCTGTTTTGTTTTGGTTTAGCCGAAGGGTTGAGCGACATTTGTGTCTTTTTCCAGCGTTTTGTCTCGGCTGACGCTGTGTTCAAAAGCATAACATATAACGTTACGTTCACTTCCCCGTCGCCCACATGTTGCCGAGTCGCTGCCGTGCCACTCGGCCTGCTCACCATTGCGCGACCTTGACGCGACATGCTTAGCTTTAAACCTGTGGCGTCTTTACGCACTCGAATCACAACAAAGAGCGTCTTTGCTCTTCAAACGCATCTCGGAGAACGAACGTGACGCATCGCGTGTCAACCGAACCGCCAGCTGCCGGGATGATAGACAGATGGCGATCGGAGGAAGAGCGAGACAATGGCGGCTTTTATTTCTCCTGCGCGCATTCCACCGTCGGCCTGTGCGCCCCGCGTCGACTCGTTCGCCGTCTGGGTCGCGGTACTTCCCCGGGTTTGCCGTCATTTTGTGCACCGCTTCTGCAAAACATGTCAAGTGTGCGAGTCAACTCTGGCAGAACAGATTTCCTCTCCAGCATCGCTTCAAAGGTGCTATTGTGAGGAGGATGATGATGATGATGATGATGACATCTTATTTGCGGTGACCTTTTGAGCCTGAAGGTCATCGATGAGTCATTGTTGTTTCTTTGACATTTATTCACATAGTTGATTATATTGGAATCAAGAACTTTTACTTTAAGTAACTTCACATTGAGTACATTTGTATTTTTACTTAAGTAGATTTTCCCACAAATACTTTTACTTAAGTACATTTTTTGCACCTGTCTGTATTTTTACTTAAATTAATAAGTGATTCATCCACCACTGTCCAAACTCGGGCTAAACAATCTAATCAAACTCAAATTTACATTGCAAAGTTGTATTTATAAAACAGAAAACAGGTGAGCTGTGATTGGTCGTTACCTGAGCCCTAAGCAACAATGTCATTTTCAGTAGACAGCAAGTGGCAAAATGGCCGCCCGGAGAACGATAAAAAAGGCTAAAATCATATTTCACGAACACAATTATTGCAAGCAAAAAAAATAAAAAATTCCTGAAAAGTAATTGTTTTATAGATGCAAAGATTCTGCCTTATAGTGACGCAAAATATGTCAGACCGTAATTAAAATGAGACCTGAAAATCAAAGTATTGTTCAAAAGTTGTTGCTGACGTACACGTACATTTCGGAAGCATGCAAAAACATGACGCAAAACCACTGAATATACCACTGGATAGCCAATAGGCCAAGACTTTTGAAGCCGCGAGGCCGCCATATTGCTCCTCCCGAGAAACGTATCTTGGCATACGGTCCTATACATTTACAGTATCGAAATTGGAGAACATTTGAGACAGCATGATTTATGATGTTTTAATTTGTTAAACATAAACAAGAGGACTTTAACAACTTGTCTTAAATACATGCATAAAATTATATGCTTAATGATGACGGCAAGAGGAAACTTGTATATTATTTATCAAAGAGTTATAACTGTAATTCAACAGAAGATGCCTCTGCCAAATCTAATATTGGGGTCTAAGGAACTGAGTGATAAAAGAAAAACCGGGTCTTCAAAGCAGCACATACCATGGGAGGAGTAAGATGGCCGCCCTGCGGCTTCGACGGCCCGCACGGGCGTGTATCGGCTATCCAGTCCTATATTCGAGATCAGTGAGCAAAACTCATATGTTAATGCTAAAATATGTCAGCTGTCCCCTAATTGCACTTTTTGTGCTGAATCTTCCTAAAAGATGAGGATGATATTTCGTGAGGATTTCCTTCTCCCTCCTTTCCTCTTATTTTCAGCTGAAAGTGATACCCTCTCTGAGGATGTGCTCTTAGATGCCACGGCCAGATGGTACCGTAGCTCGCCCCCCACCCCCGCCTTTCTGCCCCCTCCCCCCCGGGTGCCCTCATGTCTCCATGTCCACAGGTGCCGAGATGTTAGCCATCCTGTCGTTCCCCCCTTCTGCTTCCTCGTGAGTCAGTGCTGGCAGGGCCGGCGCATCAGGTGCTCGTGTTACAGAATACACAGGCAGACAATGGGGCACATCCACCGGTGCTATTGGACAAAACACGGCCGAGGGGCAGCGACACCCACGTCGAAATTATGACAGGCGCTGGACGAGCCTGTCAAAAGTTCGGTTGGTGAGGAGTGCTGTGTGTGTGTGCGTGCGACCTGTTTTGGTAACCTCCAGTCGTGTTTGACGTTTCCCCACATGCGCGCAGGTGATGGGCTGCAGGCTCTGCTTTTCCATTCGAATGCAAATTGACCAAGCGAGCAATCAGTCAAATCAATGTCAAAGGATTTGACAACTTTCAACAGCAAAATGGAATGGCGAGATGCTGAATAGATTGAAGCGAAAAAACATAAATCGTTGTCACTGATGACACGCTGTGCTACTCCAGTCCTGTAGGAGGCAGTGATGAGCAATGTTGCCAACTATCACGCCACTATGTTAAAATTCCACACAGGTATGAGCTAAATGTACTGCATGTCTCTTTTTATTTTTATGTATCCCTGCTAGCCCTCTTTCATTAAAACACATTTTAAATGTATTTTTCTATGAATGTAAACTTTATAGTATTTTTTCAGCCATTTATATCCTGCTTATTTAATTATTATTATTCAATAATTATTCAAAATTACAGCAAAAATATATATAAAATCTATCTATCTATCTATCAGCACTTTGATAGTCAAATATAGCATTCACATGGCATATTACAACACTTTTAGAGTGAAATATAGAAACTACAGTACTTTTATAGCAAAGTACAGTAATAAATTAAGTTAATAAAATAAATTAGGGCACAATTTTACAATAATTTTATATTAGATTGATGTTTTTTTTTTTTTTTTTTTTCAGGGCTGATACAGATACAAATTATTGGTAGTCAAGGAGGTTGATATCCAATATTTTGAGCCAATATTAATTTTCACTGAATGGTACAATATTGAAATAAAACAACAACAACTCCAAGTCACTCGTAACTTTGTTGTTTTTAATCTTAATAAATAGACATCTTTTGTTTGAAAATTCTAACACAAAATTTAGGCACCTCACAAGGTCATTAGGATGCCTTAAAAAAATAACATAAAAATGTATACACTGTTATGGCAAATTATACATACTATATCGCACTTTTGCTAAACAATGCAGCATTCCCAGGAAGAAAAAAAAAATACACCATCTTTACAATTGACAGTTATTCGTCACCCCCACAACCACCACCCAAAAAAAAAAAAAAAAAAATCCACACAAACACACAAAAGACCTTTTGACAGTGTCGTTTGCGCCTCCATTCCATTGCAGGCGCACGTACGCGCACGCGCACAATGCCGGCACTTTATTTAGCACAAACTAACAAATTCTTCTATCTGACGTGTGGACGGAGAGCTTCTAGCTTGTGTAAACAAGCTAGCCGAAGAGCTCTTAACCAAACAAAGATCCCAAACAAAGATTGGAGAAGAAGAAGAAGAAGAAAGTGTGGTGAGGACGAGGATGAGGATGAGGAGGAGGAGGAGGAGGAGGAGGAGGAGGAGGAGGAGGAGGAGGAGGGTGCGCGCGCACCACGAGAGGGGAGGAGCTGCTCGATAAGCGCGTGCATTTACTTAACGTGACTTCTCGGCTTGCGCCAAAGCAAACACGCTGCACGCACACGCAGGCTGCGGGTTCGAAAGACGCTCGGCTGAGGAGTGCGTGGAAATTTGTCACTTTTGCAACTCAGCTCCCCACGGACACGCCGCGGCCGCAGCCGTCGTTGTTATTGTTGTTTGTTCAAGCTCCTTCTTCTTTTTTTTTGTTGTTGTTGCACATGGATAATCGGATTTGCTCCCCACGACCTCTTCGCACTCAGTGATGGTAAGCGCCCCAAATGTCTTATTCGACTTTTTCGTCAAGTGTGGACTCAGTCGTGGGATGTGAAAGCGATTTCATATTTCTACTTTTGAGTCACACCTCCAATTTGTCGTAATTAACATGCAATCTGTTTACCTGTGTGTGGAATTTTACTCATTTTTTATGCAAACGACACCAATTATTATTATTATTATTATTATTATTATTATTCGTACATGTGAAATTTGTTTCATGAAACACTTTTCGTGTACTGTAATGGCATCATTAATATTAATGTAAATCTGAATGTTCAAAAAAGATACATTTTTTTCCCAACTATGAATGAATGAATTAAATCGTTTTTTTTAATTGCCTGCATGGGGCAAAAAAAAAAAAAAGTTTATAACTTTATGCGTCAAAACGTTGCATATAGCAGCCACTTACTATCTATTTCCATAGTTTAATTTGTTTTTAACAATCCACTGACCTAACTGAAAATATGTCAACGTTTTGTATTTACATTTTAATGCTTCTTCGGGTCGCCTCGAAAAGAATAGAAAGAAATGAATGAATTGTAATTTTAATATAAATGATTTATGTTCACATGAATTCATTTAATCTTGTGCTCCTCCGACTTGCGCACGTACACACACACGCACCTACGTATTTTTTTCTGTTTAGTTTGGATAAAGTGCAGACCCACCCTAATAATTCTGTCAGCATCAGGTGTGTGTAAACTAAGGCCCGTGGGCTACGTACGACCCACCACAGCATCCTGGCCTCCAACAATATTTGACCCATAAATTTGCTTTTTTTGTGTGTGAGTGCAATAGAGCAACATTTGGCCACACACACACACACACACACACGCGCACGACACCCCTCAGCCACCTCGCACGTGGGGACCCTCATCAACTGGATGAGGGGAGCCTCACTAAGCATTTTCATATCACGACTCCGCGGCAGCTTACTTGCCGTGTTGTGACAACCATGACAATAATAATCCGTCTGCATTCACTGACGGACGGCACGCAAATCCCTACATTTAATATTACACATGTTCAGATTGTATTTTTTTTTTTTTTTGTATGTCTTCTTTTCAGTGTCTTTAATCTGCACTGAAATGTGTTGTCAACGGGTACGAGTTGATCATCCGTCCATGATTGATCTTATAAGGAGAATAGTGCTCAATATTGATTGGAGCTTTTGATATGTTTATTAATTCGGTGGTCTTTTTTTTTTAGTGATTGGGGTTGTATTAGTAGTTTGATTGCCTTATTTTACTGCACGTGAGAGATGTTTTATTATTAGGAATATATATATATTTTTTCATGGGAGCTTTGATAGAAGAGTGCGTTTTTTCCCGAAAATGAGATGCTAACCTTTTTACTTAAAAGCACCGTTTTTTAAGACAACTCCAGTATTGATATTCCATGTTAAGCAACAAAAAGCATGCATCTCCAAATTGTTTATATATATTGAAAAAATATATATATATTGGATTTAAAAACAAACAAACTCACAAACAAGTTTTTTTTGTTATTAACTCATTCACTGCCATTGACGCCTATAAACGTCAAACATTCATTTGAACTATTTCTTTTAGTTTAACATTTTTTCCCACTTTTGTTAACAAGAGTATGAAAACCTATACATTTTTTAAAATATTTTTTTTAAAGAAGAAAAGAAAAGATTATAAAAAATTAGGGGCATCAGGCGATTACAATTTTTAATTGTAATTAATCACATGACTTCAATAGTTAACTCACAATTAATCACACATTTTATATCTGTTCTAAATGTACTATAATTGTTTTTCTAGGTTTCCATACTCTTGTTAACAAAAGTGGAAAAAAAAGTTTTAAACTCATATGAATAGTTCAAATGAATTTTTGACGTTTATAGCCGTCAATGGCAGCCAATGAGTTGAATATTGTTTCAAAATGGAGCAATTATGGAACGGCGTTTGAACATTTGCAGTATTGAATATCCTTTATATACTCTGAATGTTTTTCCCTCTACCGTATATTTCTGCACAACTTTAAAACGAGTTGACATTTGTGCACTTCCACTACCGATATAATGAAACACGAGATGTTAAGCAGTACAATATCTAATGTCGCTCTAATAGTATTAGTAGCAAGCAGTTTCGCCTCACGAGAAACACACTCACTAAATCGCGCGCATGATGTCAGACGGTAGCGGGGGGGGGGGGGATTTGCTTGTAAGGCGCAGTTGTCCTGCTAGTGCCCGGAATTGTTTTACTAGCGCGTACAAAGAGTGTACTAGTGCACGGAGCCTCAACTAATGCTCTAGCGGCTTTCCATAAGCAGTTGTGGTATCGCATTCATCTCGCTGTGACAGATGCTCAAACATATTAAATCTCACGCGCACACACAAATGGTAGTGGTGTGTGTGCGTGTGTGTGTGTGCGTGTGTGTTTGGGGTGTAAGGTGTGCAAATACCGAAGGTGTTAGTACGCCGGCCGCTGTTTGATTTAGCGCTGTGGTTTGTCTCCTAATAACATCAGGCCTCAAGTTTATGGACTCTGCAGCGGGACCCCCCCCCCACCCCCGAAAACCCTCCGTAACCCTTCACGGTTCTTATTACCAGCCCTAATAAATTGTGAATAAGCCCCGAAAAAGTCTGAGAATTCCCCATCCTGTAAGGCATCCCGATCCCGTCACCCCCCCGGCCCCTTTAGCACCCCCTCCCCCAAGAAAACACAAATTAATTCCAAAGCCCCTGTAAGCCAACCCTTTGTGGAATGATAAATATTTTCACAGGGAGCTCGCTCTTCCTCATTTCTTTTACATCTCACTTTGCAAAAGTGACTCGCTGCATGGAATCGGCGTGACTCGTTGCTGCGTATCGCGCGTTGCCGGCTCCCGAGTCGCTATTCGCCGCTACCTTGACTTATGAGATCGCGACGGGCAGCGAAAAAAGCGGCCCAGCGTGAGATATGGAGACATTTTGCTTACGACGGTCTGGCCAACAAAAAGTTGCTACCTGCGAAGCTTAATGTTTCTTCCTCGACTTGTCTTGAGTGATGAGCGTGGTCATGGAATGAGTTAAGCTCTTAAGTCAAGGCAGGGCTGCAGTCAAGTCCATCTTTATTGAGTCCGAGTCAAGTACGAGTCACAAAGGTACGAGTCCAAGTCCAGGTGAGATAGGGCTGCTCAATTTTAAAGAAAATTTTTCATCATGAATAATTTGGTAATAATTGAAATCACGATCAATGGTTTCTTGGCGCAAATCAAGAAAATGTTTAAATGTAAAAAAATATTAAGGCAAATAACTTTCTTAAACAAAATTTATTCAATTAGTTATTTTAAAATAAAAAAGTGCAAATTTATACATTTAAACAACTAAAAATTTGTTTAGATAATTATTTTTTTAAATTTATGATCATGCCCATTTTGTTATTGTGGAGAGTAATAATTGAAATTGTAGTTGAATTTCGATTAATTGCAAAGCCCTAAGATGAGAGCAAGAGTGAACCTTAAAACAGAAAAATACTATTTTACGACTACAAAATTTGACAAATTTGCTCTCCAAAATTGCCATTGTCCCCAAAATGTATTTATACGTTTAATAAATAATAATAATATTTTTTTATGCTAGAACATACAGAAGGCTTTGATGCACCCGCTGACCTGACCTGAAGAGGTTGCTTAAAGCAATGGTAGTTATTGTAAAAAAAAAAAAAAGGCCAGCTGGTGGCAGCAGAGTATAAGAGATCAACCAGAGGGGCCATGTTGCAACAAGCTCTTTTCCCCAGTGTTTTCAACCGGTTTGTGAATAATGATGAAACTTAGCTACATTCTAATGCAAATTGCTGCAAAACGGAAACAGGTAGAAATATCCTTTTTTTTCCTGATGAAAGTAGAGACTCTAATCTTTCTTTTAGTAGGTTCCATGTGTTTATAGCAGAAGAACACAATATTCTGTGGGCCTTGCAAAATCAGTTAAAATCCAGTAAAGCAGCCGGGAGCGAAGGGGGTTGCTTCAGTGAAAATGGCTGGGAGCGAATGATTTAAATGCCTCCTTAAAGAATCCTGGTGGGCGGCTGCTTACCTTTTTTTGTGCTGTTGCAAATGTGGAACAAACGTGTTGCCATATGTGTCAGAAATTGTCTTCTTTATAGAGAACCTGCAGCTTGCTTCATGTTTGTTTGTTTTTTCGAAGATGTCGTTGTGCCAGACGGCAGTTCTGGTTGGTAAAAGCAAATTTTGACATGACTGGAAGAAGAAGACTGCGTGTTTGGCGCTCGCGAACCAATCAGATGGCTTCCTGCCTGCTAGCCGTTGTTACCGGGTGGCCAATGTCAATGCCGGTCTGTTTTGATGGTCTGAAAAACTTGATTTCAAGTTTCTTTTGAAGGAGGACTTTAAATTTCAGAACGAAAAACATAGCTGGACTTGGTTGAGCCGATGAAAATATTTAGCGAAATACTGTCGTTTTGGAACACGCGTAGTGCATAGAGAGCAATTCCCAACACAGCCCGGGTGTGTTAAAGAACAGTTCACAGACGGTCCGACAGCTCCGGCTTTAAGCGTGTGAAACGCGTCGTAAAGAGAGATCAGATGTCAGCCGCAGTGCACTTTGATTCATGTCTTGTATTAAAGTAAGCAGGTTTGATTCTGTAAAAGTGGTCAATGATACACAGCCATTGGAGTTAAGATAATATTTTGGGAAAGCGTGACGGGCGCTGCTGGTTTTTCAATTCTGTAGCCGTTTCTCAGTTAGCGTCGCTAGGCACTTGCTACCTTTGCCAAGGAGTCAGTATTAAAGGTGCGTATAGTTTGTTAGCAGGATTATACGCACACAATAATTTCCACCAGATTGTATTTTCAGTGAAATATTATCCATCTCTGTTTCAGTAAAAGCAAACAGGTGTTCAGAATGTAGCACTCTACTGTAATCATCAAATTAACTCATTCACTGCCATTGACAGCTATAGACTTTAAAAAAAAATCATTTTAACTATTTCTATTAGTTGAATTTTTTTTTCCATTTTTGTTAAAATGAGTATGAAAACCTAGATTTTTTTTGTACATTTAGAACAGATATAACATTTGTGATTAATCATGAGTTAACAGTGAAGTCATGCGATTAATTATGAATAAACATTTTAATCGCCTGATGCTCCTAATTTTTTATAATCTTTTTTTTTAAACAAAAAAAGCAAAAAAAAATTGTTTAATTTTTAATCATCTTTTCTTTTCTTTTTTTTTTTAAGATTATTCAAAATTAGGGGTGCCAGGCGATTACAATTTTTAATCGTAATTAATCGCATGATTTCACTAGTTAAATCATGATTAATCACAAATGTTATATCTGTTCTAATACAATAAAAAAATTCTAGGTTTTCATACTCTTGTTAGCAAAAGTGGGAAAAAATGTTAAACTAATAGAAATAGTTCAAATGAATTTTTGACGTCTATAGCCGCCAATGGCAGTGAATGAGTTCATCTCAGCCAATCAGCGAAATAATACAACCACGTAATAAATACAAAAATGGAATGCCCACTTGTGAAAAACTCATATATTTAATTAATTTAATTATTAATAATTAATTAAAAAGTTAACCCAAAACATAGCTGTATTACAAAAGGTTAAAGAATCACTTTATAAGAACGCTTTGCTCTTGTATAACTTTCATATCTGACGTGTTACATTGAAGTGTGGCGGTGATACAGGGACCCGAACCCAATTGTTATACAATTAAACAGAGGTGGCAAATCCAGGTCCAGAAAGTAAAAAACCTGCCACAGTTTGACTTTAGCCCTTGATGCTAGCTAGCTAGCTCCCATGGTGCTCGTTTACCTGCTAGGGAGCTAGCTAGCTAGCATCAGGGGCTAAAGTCAAACTGTGGCAGGGTTTTTACTTTCTGGACCTGGATTTGCCACCTCTGCAATGAAAATCCATAAATTATAATAAATTGGCGGAATACAATTGCCTTAAAATAATGTATTAAGCTCAACACCAGACTTCAGACATCCTGTATAATAGCGCATGCTTTGACGTTGACAAAACAAGTAAACCTCTGAAAATTGATTGCGAAATAAGCACCTTGAGAATGTTGCCCCCACCAACATGGCTGCCACAGCACATGGCGTATCTGCCTTGTGTTCATATCTGTGGCGCTCACAGCAATAGACAACAGACGAAGACAGCAGGAAAAGAACGCGTGTGCTTCAGTACCGCCAACAAGCTTGAAGATTTAAGAGCCATAAAACAGAATGAAGTCCAAAAAGTGTCAAACTCATTCCTTCCTTCCTAATCACTATACTCATAAAGGGATTTGTCATTTGCATACAATGGACTATATTGTAAAAAATTGTCAAATATTAAAAAAAAAATAATGTTACAAGATACTGTATCATGCTGCTTTAAATATATTTTTTTAATTTATTTAAAAAGTGGAATGTTGACAAACAGTGCTGTCATCAGACAACAGCTGTCCCTCCGATCTATGACGCCACACACGTCGCAGCACCGCCATTGCTAACACAACCCCCCCCCCCCCACCACCACCACCACCGCCCCCGCCCCTCCCCATACACATGCACAGATAATAATCTTTACTTTCCACTGAAATGTAAGAAGAGGCTGCGGCCGTGGCACTATTTTGTTAGCTGTCTGAATTTTGCTTCAGCGTTTTTCCACCGTTTTTCCAACTTGGATTTTATAGCCTCTCCCTTATGCATGTACGCACGTATAATTATCAAATGTTGCTACAGCATTTTTCTCTGGTGATAAATTATTGGGGAACTTTATGTGTGATATCGTGTGCATAAAAGTAATTCCAATTGGATTTCTTGATGGGTCAGTACTTTACAGCTCCACTAGGCGGTGCTCTTCAAATGAACGCGCATCAATTCGAAGTATAGAAAAATAAAAGTTGCATTTTAAATACAAATGATATGTGGTGTTATTGATTATACACACATTTTGAAAATGGGTGTTTTATCACATTTTGTTGATCAGGAAAATTGATGAATCAATTCATTGTTGAAGATTATTCTGTACTATGTAGAAAATTTAAGCATAATGTATTGTATTAACAACTAAAGCTTTTTCACATTATTATTATTTTAAGCTATTTTAAGGCTTAAACTAATAAACAAAGGGTTTTCTTAATTAATAGTATAATATCCCCCTTTTTTTTTTTTACCTTACTGTCACGATTTGAATAATTTTATTTTCTTATGTTGATTTTGCTTCAACATTCCAAAATGACTTCGGCAATTATGCTGTGAATTTTTTTAATTTATTCTATCATTCTAAATTTGAAAAAAAATAATTTTTTATATGATCCCATCCGATTGATCTGATTGATCTTGTGTGAAAACAACGTGGATTTGCTTTGTGTGTGAACGGTTCTGCACAAATTACTGTAACTTGCATTGCGTATAATTATGGAGGACCAAAACTGCCAATATAAAAAAATAAATAAAAAATGAGGAAATAAATAAATAAATATAAAAACGTAAAAAAATATAATTAAAAAATTAAATATACATGGAAATAGAAATAACTATATCTCTCTCTCTTTATATATATATATATATATATATATATATATATATATATATATATATATATATATATATATATATGTATATATATATATATATATATATATGTATATATATATATATATGTATATATATATATATATATATATATATATATATATATATATATATATATATATATATATATATATATATATATATATATATATATATATCCCTAAATAAATGAATACAAGTAAAAATCAATAATAAAAAAACGAGATTCAAAAAAATAAAAGTAAATGTCGAAATAAATAAAAAAATTAATATATCAGTCAAATTAAATATCAATCAATGAATAGACGCTCTGCTCTCACATTTATTTATTTCATTTAGTCATTCATTTATTTAAAATGTTGGCAGTTTTGGTCCTCCATACATAATGACATCATTCAGAAGGGCGCAAAGAGACAAAGCAGGAGCATTTTCAAATAAAGAGCTTGCTTTCGTGGGTGCGGGCTGCTGCGCGAGTTAGCCAAGTGGAAATGTGGGTGCGGGGAGGCCACCATGTCGGTGAGGTAAAGTTACACGGGGGGGGGGGGGGTGCAGCAGGTTCACCCAACCCCCCCCCCCCCCCCCCCCCGCCAAAGATTTACTGGATGCGGCCCGAGTTGGAGCGTCTTTCCGAGAGCCTCGGCATCTGTCGTGCGCGGCGGTGAAAGGAAAGGCATTAGCGAGGCCGCTTGGCTCGCTCGAGGAAAAAGTGGCGAGTTGCGGGATTTGTCGCCCCTCCAGCCGGTTGCTCAACTTTTCCCTCATTGTGGACTCTTGTCAACAACCTCGGCGGCTGACACACTGCCAGAAAGTTGCCGGCACTGGAATTGGATCATTTAGTCGATTTTCTACGATATTTGTCGCTGTTATTTGTTAATAAGCGACTTCAGTTTTATTTTCGCATTTCTTGAAAATTCCAATAAAAATGGTTGGATGGAAACCCACCTCTTGACAGCTTGGGACGTGAAAAACTCACAAGTCAGGGCGCTCGTAAGTCAAGGCACCACTGAAGCGCATAACATTGTTGTATTGTTGGCCCTTGTTCTTTGTCTTTTCTTTTATCGGGCAAATAAAGAAAGGCTTTGTGTGCACGCCAGTGAACGCACACGCACACACCGACGCAGCCCCACCCCGAGGGCAGTGCGGAGGCCTCCAGGTGGGCTTCCATATGGCACCAGCACGGCCCGCCGGGTTCACCTTGTCAGGCCGCTGATGGAGACGCTTCATTAAAAAAGGTCAAAGTATCGCAGGGGTCACCGATGCGTGTAGCCATTCGGAGAGGAGCTGAGTCAGCGTGCGCGCACACGCACACACACACACACACGCACACACGGTGACACTGTAAACACAGTAAAAGCTGAATGAAGAATTACTCCCCGCGGCAGACATGGCTGACTAAAATGATTCACTTCTAAGGCCCCGAGCTGAGCAGTGGAATCGTTTAAAAAATACGTCTGTGATTGACAGGTGATCAGACAGCTGGGAACAGCTGCAGCATATAAACAATGCACGTTTTCAACATTTAGGCTACGTTTAGCACGGCAAGTGAAAAAAGCAGATGGGCCTGAAATCTTGTCATTTGTCATATCAGTTGTCACCACTGAAATGAACTCAAATGCCATTTATCCGGTCCTGGACCACCACCACCCCAAAAAAATAAATACTATTTAGGTTTTAATAAAGAAAATAGTATTGTACAAAAACATGCTAAAACATCATACAAAAAATGTAAAAAACACATCAAATAAAATCTGCTTTATGAAGTTAAATTAAGCCAAAAGCCACACATTTTTTTTTAGGATTTGTTTGTTTGTGTACTGTATACCTTTAAGGGGCGTGGCCTAGTGTCAACCCTGAGCTATTCTCCTTGCCAGTGTTTTAATTTTGTGTTTGTGTTTTTGTGTCGTTTTCCCGCTCAATAAACGGCTGGCAGTGCATCAGTAGTGCCTGTGGCTCTCCTTGCCCACTTGCCAGGGCATCACCAGTGCCTTAATTGCTCCATTCTTTTATTTCAATTTACTCAAATTTGCGAAACTTGCTCATGACTCAAATATGGGCTCGTAACTCAAAGCAAACAACAGCCCATGACGGGAAGAAAAAAAAAGAAGAAGAGCGAGGTTGCCGCAATTCAACCTTTGCGGATTACTGAGAATCTAAACATGATGGGAAAAAGAACACACAATTATTAGCAATTATTTTGGGGTATTATACTAGTTTGAGAATGGAATGTTTTGTATGTATGTAATATGTAAACTGTACCCTCCAAAAGTATTAGAAAAAAACTTAAAATATTGTACATTTTATTATACATTTAGAACAGATTTAGTTAACCATTGAAGTGATGCAAAAAAAATCCCCGTATAGGAAGCGGTGGTTGAACAGAAGCGTGAGTTTGAGGTGAAGCATTGCGGGACTTGACCTTGTGACCCCTGGTGACCCCCATGTGACCTCCACTCCAGCTCGCCGCGGCCCTGCTGGGTTTGTTTTAGCTTCAGTTTCATCCACAACTCCGCTGAGCTTCCACTCATCCTGACTCCGGCGTATCCGCCGTTCCCATGGTTTCTCGCAGGACTCGCCCTTAAGCAGGAAGTGCCTTCGGTATCACGCACACACACACAACTTTTGTGTGTGTGTGTGTGTGTGTTGCAAAGGGATGCAACTGATGTCAAGAGGTTTCTGAGCAGACGTCCCTTTCACTTTGGATGTCTGGGAAGTGGAACCTTCCCAGGATTATTCTTGAGTGGGACGACATGAACAGGAATCCTTGGTTGACAGTAATTTCCCGCTGAAACACAGTTCTCAAATTCACCTTTTCATGTTTCTTTTTCTGTTAGTGAAAAATTCGCCTTGCATTTTTATCTGTATTCTTTCATTCTGAATTTTTCTTTCCCATATGTGACATGTATCAGAACAGATTTTTTTCAGATTTATTTTTGCAAATCCGACCTATTCCTTATGGAGGACCAAAACTGCCAAAATTAAAAAAATAAATAAATGACGAAATGAATGAATAAATTAATAAAAGTAAAACTAAAAATGGATATAAAAGATGTAATTAAAAAAAAAAAAAAATGTATATATATATATATATATATATATATATATAGGGTTAGGTTTTTATATATATATAGTAAAAATAAATACAAAAATAAAAAATGATATCCAAACAAATCAAAATAAATGTCGAAATAAGCACAAAAATAAATATATAAATATAATTAAATATCAATCAATGAATAAAAATGCTCTGCTCTCACATTTATTTATTTCATACTGCAGACGCTGTGTCAGGTAGAAATGTTATTTAAATGAAGGGGCGGTCCTAAGTGTGTCTTGGGTTGGGTCTCCATGCAAGCCGGCGAGACTTCCTTGTTCGCCAACCCCGCTCACTCGAGGCAGTTTGCAACGGCGGAGCCCAACCCATATATTTGAATTTTTTTTTTCTCACTTTTTTTTACTTTTATTTTTTTATTTAGGAATAATTATGGGATATATATATATATATATATATATATATATAATGTTTTTATTTCCATTTATATTATTATTTTTTAAATTATTTTTATTATATTTTTTATATCCATTTTTTATTATTATTTTTTAAAATATATTTTATCATTTATTTATTTTTTATTTTGGCAGTTTAGGTCCTCCGTAATTCCTCTTTTGTATGCCGATATAAATCAGATATAAAAAACTGAGCAAATTGAAACATTTCTATCAGCTCAAGCTCTCAAGAGTAAAATCATTCATAAAATGTTTGTACCCGTGTGCACCGTAAAACTAAGAAAACAAAAGTACATCGCAGCACACAACTCGCGTGAATGGTATTTTTCAAATTCCAGTGCTGCTATTTTGGATGTGGATTGCAGGTTTAAATATAGCATTTCGCCCTTCCAGTAAATTTATTTCTTGTAAGTGAAGTTATTCACGTACTGGTGGTGTGTGCTTCCTGTTTGGTTTCGTCGTCGCTACAGGAGAGCTGAGGACACGACAGAACCCGACTGGATCCGTGCTAACAGGAGAAAAAGCCGACCGGGCTCTCACTTCAGAAACAGGTGAGCTCTCACATGACAAGTTGGAGGTTGCATCATTTTGTCTGGTAATGCGCAGCAGAACCGTTGGACTGTTCTTACCTTTGTCACAATAGTAAAAAAAATGAAAAAAAAGTACATTATCAGAGTAGAAGGGCACAATTTTGATTTGACCGCCCATTGGTGAGCCACACTGACCCTACATTTTTATTTTATTTTATGATTATGAAAGAGACAAAATTATATTATTAATATTCAAAAGGTGCCCTAATTTTTTGATGGATAATTTCCCTAACCAGCCATTCTTTAATACGATTTTATCAGGCCTTCATCATAATAATTTTTTTACAAACTTACAAATTTTATTTAGTGGCATTATTTAGTTTATATTTATTTGTTTATTTATTATTTATTTATTCTATTATTTTTATTTTATAAATTACAGAGGACAAAATTGCCAAATTAGTTGCTTAGTTATTATTCTTTAGACAAATTAATTCACTAAGTTTTGTACATATGTGTGTTCTGGTGGAATTGTTATTGTATTTAGGGGTTCCCAACATGCCCCCCAAAAGTCACTTAGTAGCACCCCTGGAAAATTGAAAAAATGTACTTCCTAACACAAATTTGATAAACTTGTCTCACATGAAAAAAGGACACATAAAAAAGTGCAAGAGGAGGTTGAACAATTTGTTTGGAGGCGGACAAATGTCAGGATCAGACTTGGGCAAACTTCTAGAATTTGCAAAGCTTCTTTGAAATGTGGGCGGAGCACGGTGGCAAAGTTTGATGGTCGTTTTGAGGATTCGCTGATTCATTACTTGCCACTACAGGCTCATTTTATGGGGGACGGCATCATGGCGGCGTACGGACAGACGCAGTACAGCCCCACCCTCCAAGCTGCCGGACCCTACACCCCTTACACGCATCACACGCAAGGCTACAGCGTGCCGTCCTACAGTGAGTACACACAAAACTTGCCCCTCGATTTTCAGTGATTCCTTTATAGAATATTGATTTTCAACTACAGTAATCCACCCTCCATGACAGGATTTATGCTTCAGATAGGGCTGGACTGGGATTAAAAATAAATAAATATTGGCCCGGGCATTTTTGGCTTCGACGAGCCCCTCATAATTAGCGGAGCGCAAACGACTAGTGAATATGTTTGTGTTATTTCAAAGAATGTATTTTATTATTATCCCGACCTGTGCGTGACTTGACACCCATATTTTACAAATGGATAAATTGGCAAAATAAAATAGACATAATAATAAATAAATCATTTAAATATTTGGAAGTTCCTGGAGAAAAAAAAAAAGGTGCAACATCCTGAAGTGCATTATTGTACGCATTTAGTTGTTCCAGTTATTTATGGAAATGTGCACAAACTGAGAACTATTGTGCCGATGATGTGTTTTTCACCATTTCAGTTTTCCTGATTATTTTTTGGGGGCTATAGCTAAAAAGGTGCCAGTGACTCATTTGTGACTCAAAAAAAAAAACATGAGCGCCTTTGTTAGCGTCAGTGGTTAACCGGCACAATTGTAAATTACTCACTGTAGTTATTTTTACTACTCAACTCAATTCTACTTATGTAGCGCTTTCACAACAGCTGCAGCGGTAACGAAGCACTTTAGAAAACACATGACTTGAAACATTAACAATAGGCAAGTTTCTACCACCACTGCGTGCTGTATGCTAGCTAGATGGTGAGCCTGTTAGCTGGTGGCTAGCTAGCGCCTCTCGTCGTAGCATTGGGAAGCTCAGAGACAACCCAGCAGGATATATTCCAGCCACCGGAGAGTTTTTAAGCAGATATATTTTCACAGCTCAAACATGAAGGCATGTTTCGACAAAAAAAAAAGTTGCTAAATGTAAGTAGCATCCATTTTCACACATTCATGGAAGATGGCTACAGCTTTTTGTTTTTCACTATTCTCAAGCCACATTTCTCAATACTTATTGATTGCTCATTCAAATTAACAACGCTTGTCTCTGCGGTGTGTGAAATGTTCACACCATTTTTATTTTCACTGTACAAGGGACTATAATGTTAAAATGCAGCATGAAGTCTTCTGAATTGCCTTCAGTGCTCAACAGGAAGTCATCAAGATCTCTTTTTATGCATGTGTGCGTTTGTGTGTGAACAGACATTAAGACAGAGGAGGGCCTGAGCCACTCGCCAGGCCAGACGGGGCTTTTGGGTTACTCCAACTTCAGCAGCGCCCCCGCCAGTCAGAGCCTCTACGGCTACTCGCACGCGCACGGTGAGCCCCGCGTCAACCTCACTGGTCTCAACATGGCCTTCTGATTGTTTTTACGTTTGTGGAATGTGTCTTGAGCAGCAAAATGGACACGTTTTCATCCATCTTTGCGGGCGGCCATTTTGACACTTGCTGTCGACTGAAAATGACGTCGCAGTTTTGCTGAGGGCTCACCAATCACGGCTCACCTTTTTTTCTTAGCTTGGTCACGTGACGTTCGCAAGCTGAGCCGTGATTGGTCGTCACCTGAGCCCTGAGCAAGTGTGATGTCCATTTAGGCAAGTGGCAAAATGGCCGCCCAACCCGAGATGGATAAAACTCATATTCTACAAACGTTTAGACTAGACATATTATTGTAAATAATTTTTGTGGGTTGACTTCCCCTTTGACTATTTGTGTGTTTGTTGTCATTAAGCAGTTGTTTCCCAATTTTTTTTGGTTTGGTTTGGTTTGGTTGAACACAAAGATTTAATTTTGTTGTATGAATGGCAGCATGTGGATAAACATGCTAATTGTAAAATTTGCCATCCAGCCGATAGATAGCGGAAGATGACATTTTGTTTTTGTTGTTGTTTCCACAATTTGTGGAATATTTAGGGTTGAAATGATCAATATAGAAATGGAAAGAAAACAAACGCTTTTGTTTTGCACATCCTCATATAACGGGATGTTTTCAGAATGAACCAATCACATTCAAGCTCATGTTAAATGGGAGGTGGCGCACACACACCTGCTGCCATTTAAAGTGCCTCTGATTAACTCCTAATAAAGTTCAGATGTTCTAGTAGGCTTTCCCTGACACAAGCCATGGTCATTGTCAAAAGCTATCAGCCAGGAGAATAACAGAACACTATTTCATCATTAGTATCGATAAGTCCCCTTCTCCGTTGATGAGACGTGGTGAGGATTCCTCGCTGGTCCAGGCTGGACGACCTCACGCTGACCAGCTTTGCTTTGGAAAACGCGTCCGCCTCCCTCCTCACCTCTCGTCTCGGTTTGTGTGACCTCCTTCCGCGCACACCTGTTCCCCATTAGCTGCGGTCTGGACTCTTGGCGTCAAACGTCTCCACGTCCCCCTCCCGAGCCCACCTCCTCCTTTCTCAGGGTCAACCCACGCCCCCCCCCCCCCTTTTTCCCGCTCAGGCCAAACAGCACAACAGGCACGGCGAGGACTGAAGGAAAGTGAGAAAACAGACAGATGGGCGGACAGAGAGGGAGACGGCTGGATGGAAGGAGTGAGGAAAACAAAAGAGCTGCAAAGGGGCTCCAATCAAAATGTCGGCCGCGCACGTCCTGGTCGCCAAGACTTTGAAAGCAGCGTGAAATTGACCTTGTGTGTGACAGGGGGCCGAGGTTAAAGTGTGTTTTACGAGGGGCTGAGGGGGTTTAACGACCTCCATGCTATGAATGAGATGCAACAAAAGAGACAAGATGATAGGGAGACGTATATACATATATATATATATATATATGGGTTTTTAATCGTTTCAATAGGTAACTCACAATTAATCGCAAATTTTATATCGGTTCTAAAAGTACAATAAAAGGTTCTAAATGTACAATAAAATGTACAGTAAAACATTTTTTCCTATGTTTTCATACGTTTGTTAACATAAAAGTGGATTTTTTTAAAAAAAATAAGGCTGCATTTTTTAGCTATTGATGCAGCAATTTCATAATAATTCATAAAATTGAGTTAAAATTAAAAAAGATGTACTGTAAAAAAAAAAATGTGATATTGATTTGTGTTGAGGTAATTTTTCTGCCACTAGATGGCATAATTGCATTTGTAAGACATTTATTTTCATATTAAGAGCTATCTAATCTTTAACATGAAGTAACTTTTGAAATTCTGCACATTTTTAAAATTGTCCAATGCAACTTGACCCCAGTCTCACAAATATATGCATTATTTTTAAATGTATTACTGTTAAATTTTGTCGTGGACGTGTCTGCTGCGTTGCGACTGGAATTCCCCCAGTACAGGCTTTCCAAGTAAGGGGCAGTCATTAATCGCGTGTTAAAATGTTTTGTGGTGTTTAAGGAATATTAAATTAACTAAAAATAAACGCACTAATTTTGACACCCCTAATACATATACACATACACAAGGTATCACGATACGTATCCCGATACTTGACCTTCAAGGTGATACATATCCCAATATTTGACATTACTTTACATACATTTTATGTACATGTCATATGTCTACGCAAATTCTATTTTTATTACTCTGTATGACAAAAATGTTTTGTTCTTTTAATGTTAGCTGCGCTTCCGGTTTACCGCCAGTGCCGTGCTAGATTTCAGAGACGTGATAAAATAGCTATGTTAGCATCTATGCTAATCTCAGCTGGTCACACCATTGTCGACAAGCTAAATGACCCGTCTAGTGTTACTGTTTAACTCCCAATTTACCTTTAAGGCTAGAAATGTGTTTTTGGATTTTTTTACATCCAAATTTCGCAAATCTGCACACTGCAAAAATAATTCATCTTGTGAATTGTCATGACTTGGACGTCACATCGCAACGTGACATGCAATTCGTCAGCCTTTGTCATTGAGAGTTCTCTTTGCTTCTCATTTTGCGAGAATACACATGTCAGACATTATGCAGGAATGTAAATGTTCCTGTAAACACACACACGGCGCAAAGCCTGCAATGCGACCACGTTTGCCTTCCAAAGCAGCAAAAGACACCAACCTCAACAAAATGGATGCGTGCGACGTATTAATCAATCACATGGTGGGAAAGTGCCGCAAAGACCAAATGTTTGCAGGGTGTCTGAAGTTGTCCTGATGGGACTCGTCTTGTTTTATTTGTTTACGGTTTTTTTTTTTGTTTTTTTTACTAAATCTATTCTGAAGATTGTTGAGTCACCAGGGAGCTTCCAGTGACTCATTCTTTGGTAATAATTCATGAATAATTTGGAATGATGATTTCGATCAGGGGGGGGGGGGGGCGGATAACAATTTCAAAAAGCAGATATTTAAATATAAGAATTATATAAATACAACTGTGAATGAACTACAAATGCTCAAATTAGGCCGGATTATCGATATACGTGAACCCCACTTAAAATCCCTTCCAACAAGGATGTTGCCAATCTATTTCCAGGCTTGATGTCCCGCCATGGCTTTGTGCTTGCAAAACAAAAGCCAGCTGGTGTCATAAATCCGCACGAGCGGCTGCCCGCTTCCCAAACAAGCTCTCCGTGTGAATTGATACACCTCACATCACAACACGCCAGGGTATGCGCTTCTTCGGGCGGGCGGGCGGGCGGGTTTTGGGCGCTGGAGCGAAAATGTGGGAATTTTTTTCCATGTGCGGGAGGTGATAAGATTACAAGAGATTCATTCCAATCAGACAACCAGGACAGATTTTCCGGGGGGGAATTAGCTCGGAGGAAGACGTTCCTGCCCCGACTTGATCGGAGAAGCACCCGCATTGTTGTTGCGTGTCAAACATAAATCACTCAAGAAGCTCCAACTTCCTGTGCGGCGTTTTCCCACACACATGATCAATGTCATAAATAACCCGGGATTTCGTTATTGCTGATCACAATCTTTGTCTGATGAGACGATGATCTGAGATTTTGAACCTCGGGCTTCTGCTGGTTTTTCAGGTGCAGGCATTTCCTCGGGCATTTTTCAAGGCGGTCACGCCATCTCCTCGTCCACGCCGTTCAACCCCACGCAGCAAGTGAGTGTGTACTCCATATAAGTCCTGAAATATCAGTTTTCAAAATGGAGGATTGAATTATGCTTTAAAATCACATTTAGTGTACATACTGTATGTTTTGAGTATGAGTTCTTATTATGCGATTAAAAGTATCGTGATATCATTTTGAGACCATTTTGCACGACAGATTTTATTTTTATTTTTTTAAGAGCTCAGTATTGTTCATTCGGAAATGTCATCATCATTGCTATTTTTTATTTATTTTTTTTATAATTTTTTTATATATATATATATATTTTTTTTTTTTTTTGTGTGTGTGTGTGGGTGAGTATGTGTATGTGCGTGCATGCGTGCATGCGTGACAGATTTAACGAATGGGAGGTTTTAAATTTGATGGAAGGAGCTTTCTGAAAAAAAAAAAAGAAAGAAAGAAAATAGTACATGTCATTTTGTGCCCATATCTCCCACTCCTATATATTGATATTTACACATAATACATATTTAAACCCCAAGATAACCTTGTTGGCACCAAAAAAATTGATCGCAAAGTTTCTCAGAACTTATAATGTTTTGCCCGAGTTACATTTAGCTTTCTAAACCTTCAGATAACCTATTTACTATTATTGCCATTTTTTTCTCCCAGATATAAAGTGTTGTGATATAATTCTGATACGAGGCCCAATAATTATATTTATTAACCGGAGGTCATGAATTTAATGGAAGATTGTTTTCAAAAGTCTTACATTTGTGCTCTTAATCTGATTGCTATCAAAATATTATTGCAAAATGTCTTAAAAAAATCGAAAATATTGGGGTATGATTTTTGTCTCCTAATGATCATATTTATGGTAAATGAGGTATTTTGTGTGTTTGTGTGTATTTGGGATCCGCTCACTTGCTGCTTCCTGGCAGGAGTTTTCATCGTATTCCAGCTACAGTCAGAGTCAGTACTCGCCGTATTACAACTCGCATCACTACAACAGCCCGTACCTGAGCGGCAGCAACATCAGCCCCGCCTCCATCAGCACCCCGTTAGCCTATCAGCACCCAGAGCACCCCGTCATGTTGCCCAATCACAGCCCAGAGTCCCACACGGGTACGTTTGCTGCCTATGCACAAATTGGGTGAAATTTCCGGATGAACTTCACGGGACGGTCAAATGAAGTTTGTGTGCTTTTTAGGTTCATCCCGAAATTTCACCTCGAACCACAATGCTTTCACTTTTGGGAGATCGCAATAGAAAGAGACTGATAAGCGTATTTTGTGTCTTAGGGGAGTATCACCCGCCGCCAAGCCCTCCCACGCCGGGTAAAGAGGAGGGGGAAAGGGGCACGGTGTCCATGCGGAGGGGGTCCGACGGGAAGTTGAGGGGGAGGAAAAAAGTCAGTGACCCGGCGACGCCTTTGGACGCTGACATTGAGGTATCAGCATTCCGATTTACCTGCCATCTGTCCGACCATCCGTCTGTCCATCCATCCATCTATCCATCTATCCATCCATATTTGTCATCCGTCTATCCATCCATCCATCTCTATCCGCCATCCATCCATCCATCTATCCATATCTGTCATCCATCCATTCATCCATCCATCTCTATCCGCCATCCATCCATCTATCCATATCTGTCATCCATCCATTCATCCATCCATCTCTATCCGCCATCCATCCATCTATCCATATCTGTCATCCATCCATTCATCCATCCATCTCTATCCGCCATCCATCCATCCATCTATCCATATCTGTCATCCATCCATTCATCCATCCATCTCTATCCGCCATCCATCCATCCATCTATCCATATCTGTCATCCATCCATTCATCCATCCATCTCTATCCGCCATCCATCCATCCATCCATCCATCTATCCATATCTGTCATCCATCCATTCATCCATCCATCTCTATCCGCCATCCATCCATCCATCCATCTATCCATATCTGTCATCCATCCATCATCCATCCATCTCTATCCGCCATCCATCCATCCATCCATCTATCCATATCTGTCATCCATCCATTCATCCATCCATCTCTATCCGCCATCCATCCATCCATCCATCTATCCATATCTGTCATCCATCCATTCATCCATCCATCTCTATCCGCCATCCATCCATCCATCCATCCATCTATCCATATCTGTCATCCATCCATTCATCCATCCATCTCTATCCGCCATCCATCCATCCATCCATCTATCCATATCTGTCATCCATCCATCATCCATTCATCTATTCATCCATCTATATCCATCATCCATCCATCATTAATTACACGAGGGCATTTTAAACATTTAACAGTTATTTTTTTGAAGAATTTTAATTTGATAAGATCCACATCATAAAGAAAACAATCCGTATTTGGAAGCCAGATCTGTCCGATAACCGGGGGCGGAGCTAGGGTGTTGCAACAAAGCGAGGGCATCACAACAAAGCGACTTTTCCAACTTCTCCAGCGACTTTTCGTGTTCTTAGAGGCTCCGAGTGACTCTGTGACGTTCATCCCTCCATATCGCCCTCCATATAAAGCAATCGCCCGTATTGATTCAATTGCATTTTCACTTGTGGCGGTAGCACTTCATCACCAAGTAATTATACTTATCTAATTCAATTGCGAGGTACATTTCTTTGTTTGATTTCCATTGGACACAACGCCCAATAAATCACGAGCCAAATTTTTTTTCGTGTGTCCGAGCAATAAATCCTGTTGATTTTGAATGACTCGTCATCCTGCGTGTTTAAGGAACAACTTTCATGAAAGACGGGAGGAGATGCTTTTGTTTTTGCCTTCCCCCGCACAGCGCACTCTCTCCTCCTGAGGTTATCTCTACAACGTGTGTTATTTCACTGCAGCGGGTGTTTATCTGGGACCTGGATGAAACCATCATCATTTTCCACTCGCTCCTCACGGGGACCTTCTCCTCAAGATATGGCAAGGTACCGTCACGCCGCCCGCCTCCTCCCGCCAGTCGCCCTTTTCCCGACTTCCCTTCACTCGCATTCGTGCGTGTAATAATTCAGGTCAAGTCAACTGTAAAATAGTTTAATATACTTCCGCACGTAACTTACAACATTACTCTTTAAAAAGGAATGGCTTATAAATGATTTGATATAGAAGTGTGTACGTGCACGTGAGGCAAAAACCTTTTGTCATTTTTTTTTTTAAATCAATATTTATCCAGTTCATGAATAAATTAGGACATTTTTGCTTTAATAAGGTTTATGTGAAAAGACACTCCGTTACAACCATGTTAAACATGGATCGTCCATAAAAAGTGTGTAACCCTTAAAAGCACATAAATACACAAATATGTGAGGCAAATAACTGAGGCACAGAAGAAAAATCCAAATACATTAAACCACCTCCATTGCGGGTTAACGGTTCCGCTATTTCACCTTTTTTTTTTTTCTTCCACTTTTAACTCAATTTTGTTCTGTTGATTTTGGGTGTAATTCTACTGTTGGTCACTAGATGGTGGTACACTATCGCGTTTGACATTGTACATTTTAAAGGCTCATTTTTGTTGAAGGAGATAATTGAATGTGTCATTCCTCTCCCATTCTACATTAAACACACAATCGTATTCATTGCGCTCTCTCAATATATTAGGATTTTTTTTTAAATGTCTTGGTATTACTTCAAAGTGTGTTTGAAAAGAATAAGTGCCTTAAGAGCTCAAACAAATAAATTAATAAAAATTGGTTGCATATTTTTGCGGATTTCACTTATTACAGAGTGGTCTGGAAGTTGGATTTTTTTTTTATTGTCCATACGATCGACCGCAGCTGAATTCATGACGAGAGAACCGCTAATAATCCAGGGTTCAATGTGCGACATTATTAAAAAGCCGGCCCGATCCTGCTCGAATGAAACGTAGCGGGCATTTATTTCTGAAGCGTTTCACACGCTGGCTGTTTTGCCGCTCGTCCCTGCGTTGTTTCTTTTCATAACGCGGGCCGGCTTGTTTAGCTACGCCGGCTTCCTGCGGCATGATTGACAGCCAGCGGGACGTTTTACATAACACGGCAGCGACGGAGGGGGCGCGGATAGCGGTGCGTTTCTTGCTTTTTGGCCCGCAATCTCCTGTTTTGAATTCTCACGGTCCCCCTGCGGCTCGGCGCAAGGCTGACGGGGGTTTGAGAGCGAGGTCGGCGATGGCCTCATGCTGCATGCTGTTATTATTATTCGGGTTTTTTTTCTCCTTCGTTTTTCTTTTTTTTTTCTGACTTTCAACAGAGCAGAACAAAAAATGTCTTGCAAGAGTGTTGAAATGTGACTCATACGCCAAAAATTCCTGATGAATTCCCAGCGCCTAAATGCCTCTTCGCTGGAACCGAGGAAGCTCGCTCAAGTTGAACGGGAATGCCACTTGATTGAGCTGTGGCCAAAATAATAATAATAATAATAATAATAATAATAATAATAATAAATCCCTCCACTTAATGATCAATTGTCATGGAGAATGACAAGCTAAACTCCACTCAACTCAATTTTATTTGAATATATATTTTTTTTTAAACCAACAGCACACGCAGCCCGGGATGGAGGATTGCCAGAAAAGAGCTTACGTTTGTGCTCTTAACTTAAGAGCACAATTATAGATCATCATTCACCACTAGTTGGCAGGCTCATATGTTTACATACAGTACCTTGAAGGTGTGTAAACTTATGAGCACGATTATAGATCATCATTACGACTATACGTGCTCTTCATACAGTTGTGCTCATAAGTTTACACACCCTAGGGGTGTGTAAACTTATGCACACAACTGCATATATCACCATTCACCACTAGTTGGCAGGCTCATAATTTTACATACAGTACCTTGAAGGTGTGGAAACTTATGAGCACGACTATATGTGCTCTTCATACAGTTGTGCTCATAAGTTTACACACCCTAGGGGTGTGTAAACTTATGCGCACAACTGCATATATCACCATTCACCACTAGTTGGCAGGCTCATAATTTTACATACAGTACCTTGAAGGTGTGTAAGCTTATGAGCACGACTATTTGTGCTCTTCATACAGTTGTGCTCATAAGTTTACACACCCTTAGCATATGTAAATTTATGAGCACAACTGTACCTGTTGTTGGTCCAACCCTGGCGGAGGTCTGCTTTCTCCCTGAGTGCCTTTCCATGATGTTTTCTTTGCCATTCCACCTTCCTCGTACACGAAACAAAAGCTTGACCAGAACTCCTACTGTGTGCACTCGCATACCCACAACCCCCCGTGTGCGAGTCGAGAACCTGACGTTTTCACATCTTTTCTTTCTCTGGATTACCCGAGAAAGGCTTTTATATGTTGGACAGAGTGATTACGGGTAATTATTGCAATTATTAGAGAAGAAGACCAATCCTTGCTTAATCCTTCAACTCCACCTCTTTCATCCTCACATTCATCTCTTCTTTTTCTGGCCTGTGATGCCCACTCCCTCAACATTATTTCCATAATTGCCCTCTTCATTTGAACGTACAAAAGGGCTTCTTTTCTAATTGGGTGATTATTCAGCTGCCAGGGCAGCCGGAGGCGTGGCTTGTCAATGTGAAGGTGTTAATCTGCCGTTCACCTTTGGCTAACGTCCCGCTGCCTCTCCCAGCTCGAGCGCCGCCGCCGGCTACGACAACGCTCTAAAAAATGTGCTTGGCCATCTCGGATGTCAATGTCTTAATGTCTTATTGCATTTATTGTTGTCCTTTTACCGATTTCATTGCCTCTTCTGAGTGTTAATATCCAACAAGCAGCAGCATTTTTGTTGTTTCGGATCTTTTTAGATTGGAGAGGTGTACCTAATGAATTGTCCGGTATGAGGTAATCTCGTTTTCATGCGATGAATGTAAATGATCACCAGTTGGTTGGTGTTGTGAAAAAAAAAGTAAATCCAGGTTTCATTCTGCCCGTCGACAGCGGAATCGATGAGAACGTTTCTCAAGATGAATGATCGTTCCCCAAATCGGATCGAAGCGATTAGCGATTAGCGGCAGAATTCCGCCAAGGCGGTCAACCTGCCGTTATTATCTTTCATATTTCAGAGTCAAAAAAAAAAAAAAGTTTGTATAAGTGAATCCAAATTGTTAATTGAGCTGCTTGTTGACTTGTGATCTTGTTGCAGGATTCCTCCAAAGCGGTTTCGCTGGGTTTGTGGATGGAGGAGATGATTTTCAATCTGGCCGACTCACGACTCTTCTTCAACGATTTGGAGGTAAGTTAGGAAGATTTTTGTTTTCTAAATAAGAACACGAAATAATAAAATAAAGTAAGGTATTTCTTCAAATACTAATATTTATAATTGGGATTTTAGAATGGACTGGGCAGGTCAAAATATTAGGAACACCCCTCTGTGTGACGCAGCATATGACTTTAGAAGCACAACAAATAAACGTACGTTGAACAGCAGCGTGGCTAACTGCTAGCATTAGCAAAGCATGCACATGAAGATCGCGAATGATGTGTGTGTGCTTGTCAAACAGATTAGAGAGAGTTTGTGTGTGCGTGTGTGTGAGACAGGAACATGAGTGGAGTGGGCGGAGTCGCGAATGAAAGGACGGAAAGGAGCCAACAATTCCATTTGCAAACCCGATTTTCTTTTTTTTTTTCTGGTTGTTTTCAGGCTTCACTTCACTCTCTTAAGCAGCAGCATGTGGCCGACAACTGTTGTTAAGTCGGAAGGTGCAAATTATCACGTCTGTGTCGTGTCACCACTCACAGGCTACTATTAAAGCTGTCAAGGACGTCTTAAATTTCTATTTCATACGTCAGCAACTTGGAATTTTTACTCAAACTTGAAGGAACATTGAATTGTGATGAATATTGAATATATATATATATATATATATATATATATATATATATATATATATATATATATATATATATATATATATATATATATATATATATATACTGTCTAACTTTAAATGTACTCTAAAATTGAAAGGAATAATTCCATCATTTGAGAGAAATGGCCTCGAAGTGATGACTAAGAAACTCCTCACTCTGGCTGAGCTTCAGAAACCCACGGGGTGGGAGAACATTCCAGATGTTTCTTGTTTCGTTTTGTTTTTATTAACCCTAATGATATCTACACACACACAAAAAAAACAATGCAAGGTGGCAGGACAACTTGCTGAACTTGTATAGCGAGTGGCTGTTATCCCACCACTTCCCGATGATGATGATGATGATGATGATGATGATGATGATGATGAAGATGTTCCGTGTTAGAGCGCGAAACCAGTAGCGGCCGCGCAGGGGTCTCCACACGGTGGGGGTCAGGTCGGCGCCCCGGAGACTTGAAGTATGCACTCAGGGAAGATGAGGTAGCGTCTGCCTGCTCGCAGCCACTGCGTTAGCGTTAGCATGCTAGCTTAGGGATAGCTTCGTTGGCGTTGGGGTTGTATTAATCACGTTAACACCCATTCAAGCCATCACTTATTTGGTTTGTTTGTTAGTTAAGATCCCGGGTGATTTGTTGGGGCGTGTGTAATATACAACACAGATTAAATTTGACCCCTGACCTCAGAAGTGTGAGGCAGACATGCTAACCGCTAGTACACGGTGCTGCCCTGCGCAAGCTAATGAAATCCAATAGGAACTTTCTGTCTTCATGATGATAGTTATAATGGCAATATACAAACTTGGAATTTCACTTTAAATTAAACCTGTCATTTCATTTAAATGGAAAAAGTAAAATGTTTTGTCTCCCTCCTTGGAGTTTTTACCTAAAATTATCAAGTAAATACATGGAATCAATGTAACATTGTGCGTTTGCAAATTATAATGTTTACATTTTAATTTCAACATTTGTGTTTTTTTCCCTTGTCGTTTGACAGGAATGTGACCAGGTTCATATCGACGACGTGGCGTCCGACGACAACGGTCAGGACTTGAGGTATAAACCGTTGCGTTCTCATTCTTTCTGCTTTCTGATGTTAAGCATAAACATAAATGCATGTAAAAATGGTATTACATACATTTTGTCCTAAATTTGATTTTACGTAGTGATTATTCTTTAAAAAGATACTCCATTAGGCACCGACTCTGGCGGTTAACAGGGACAAAATAGAACTTCATGTTTTTGAAGTATGTCAAAAAATAAAATACAAAATTGAATGCCATTTATGTGGTTCCAAAACTTTTATTTGTACTGATTTTCATTCTTTATATTCTATGCACTTTTTGGTGACTTTCCATATTTTTATTCCTGCTTGTACTCACATATATATTTTATATATGTGATCTCTGGTACTTATTATCCCTGTAGCATGAAATGAGCTCTTCAATTGCGCCCCCATATGGAAATATCAGGAAATTGCACTGAAAAATCACATTTCTGTATTCGAGACTCAACAATCAACCGGATGTTGATTATTCACTACTAGAATCACGTTTTTTTCCCCCCCCCCTCTTTATATTTCAGCACATACAATTTTGCCACGGACGGCTTCCAGAGCCCGGCGGGGGCCGGCTCCCTGTGCCTGGGCTCAGGGGTCCACGGAGGGGTGGACTGGATGAGGAAGCTGGCCTTCCGATACCGGCGGGTCAAGGAGATTTACAATACGTACAAGAATAATGTTGGCGGTAAGGTTTGAATTCATGTGGATCACATTCAAAGTGGCTTCACAAGGTCTAGGAAATGAGGAAGAATCATTTACTGTACATTTTCCTTCAATTATTCTTGTTGATGCTTGTGCCGCCCCCTGCTGGTCAGGTTTACTGGGCAGCCCCAAGCGGGAGGAGTGGCTCCAGCTGAGGCGGGAAATGGAGGTCCTTACCGACCTGTGGCTCACCCAAGCGCTCAAGGCGCTGGCTCTCATCAGCACCAGGTCAGTTCGCTAACCTTGACTTTATCTTTGGCTTTTTTATTTTTTTATTTTGGGGGGGGGGGGGGGGGGGCAACGTTCCTTTCATACGTGATCATCTGTCTTGAACACCTGTATAACTTTTGAGAGGGAAATTAAAAGGAATAGAAGAAAAATATCCTATGGTTGCAAAAGTGTGCACACCCCTTATCAATGGATCCAATCATCTACAAATACCTGCCATCATTTAAAAACAAACCCCCAAATGAAATTCAGCCGATGTATTGGATTGGAATTGAGCACGCCATCATGTGGTCTCAGGCCCAACTGCGTGAACGTGCTGGTGACCACCACCCAGCTGGTCCCGGCCCTCTCCAAAGTGCTACTGTACGGTCTGGGAGCCGCCTTTCCCATAGAGAATATCTACAGCGCCACCAAGATTGGTGAGTTGGGGAAAAAAAAGGAAAAAAAACGTGTTACTTCAATCTTTTCTAAAAAATGACAATGCGTTATCCATGGCAGGCAAGGAGAGCTGCTTCGATCGCATCGCTCAAAGGTTCGGCAGGAGAGCCGTCTACGTGGTGGTCGGAGACGGAACCGAAGAGGAGACGGTGGCCAAGAAGGTGAGGCTCACTTTCACAAAATTATTGTGGCTCAACTCCGGGGGTTGAATGACTGAAGAGTTGTTTCTAGTCAGCTCTACTGTGATGAAAGTTGAGTCAAAGTCGATTAATCAATGACATTTTTTTGTACCAAGAATGGGTTTCATGGAAAGATGTACAATCTTTCCTCACTTTTTGTCGGTCAGACATGGACAAATGAAGCTTTGTGAAGCACTTGCGATATTTTTTGACTCCTCTCGATGGACCCATGGACCCAAGTAATGTTTTTGTTTTTTTACGACACTTAAGTAAAATGAGCCAGAATTTGGCTCATTATTGGAAGTATGATTATATAAGTGATTTCTGATTTTTTTTTTTTTTTACTTGCGACCACTCAAAATGTTCGGTGCCATCAGACCTATCCATACTTATATACTGTAGCTTTTATTTATTTATTTATTTGTTTTTGATGCCCTCTATGGACAATAAAAGCAATTTTGTCCTAAGAACACCACACACGCTCACAGGCCTGAGCTCTCGATCCCAACCGTGCTTTCTTGTATTGGTATAAGAATGGGGATAATAGGAGGCACATAAGTCAGCTCAACCAAAAATCATAATGAGCTCTCTAGCGCCATCCGGTTTATTGTGGCTTTTATGACTCTACATTCAACAATTTTTTTTCCTACGTTTAGTGGTTGATGCCCCAGTGAAGGGATAAATTGAGTAGTCGCGGGAAATGCACTATAACACATCAGGTGTACAGTGCATCAAAAATTATGATTTATAATGGGAGTCAATGGGCCAAAATTCGGACATTTTTACGTATGTGTACAGTAAAAATGTGTTTCCCACATATAATAATAATAATAATAATTATGAAATTTTGGACGGTGCCATTTTGAACTTCAACATGTTTTTGAACAATTAAGTGCAATTTCAGCTTGCTGACTGATTTTTTTTCCCCATATGCTTTATATTTGATATTAATATTGATAAAAAGCCAAAAGCCAAAAATTGGACACTTTCCTTACTTAAAGATGTAATAGAAAAGTAATGAATTCCCATTGCACTAGAATTGATCTTTAAACAAATAGCACCATCTAGAGGAGTAAAAAAAATATTGCAAATTTTCCCATCACTGATCAAAACGTTTCCCTTGTGCGTCCCCAGAAGAACATGCCATTCTGGAGGGTGTCCTGCCGGGCCGACCTGGAGGCTCTGAGCCACGCACTGGAGCTGGACTACCTGTAGAAGTTGGCAAATACGCCCCCTCCCCCGCCCCCCCAACCACCAGAAACTTCTGAACTCTTGAACAAAGACTGGTCATCCCCAGTCAGTGTTACTGAGTCAAGTCGGCGGGAAGTTTGACGGTTGAAAACGACCAAAACAAGCGGCTAGAGGACCAAAGCTTCAGCGCTAACCCCAGGGAACTTCTCCAAATGTATTTTTTTTTTCCTTTCTTGTCTTTTGAATTCAATTCATCTCACTCTAAAGAATGACAAAACTTGATTGGAAGTCCTCAAATAATGATAGATTTGTTAGAGGGAAAAAACAGCATCATAAATAGAGGCTATGAAAAATACAACCGGTTAAGATGTGACCTATTTATTGTTAGTCATGAAATTTCCTACAAAAAAAAAATAAACGGAAGAGAAGAGAGGAGAAATGTTTTCTACTTCCGCTTCCTCATTTCAGGATGTAAATGTTTGCTTTTGTGCTTTTAAACCCTCCTTTTGTCTTCCTATTGGCCACTTTTGTAAATTAGACAGACTGTTATGGTCACGCATGTGCCTGCCATTTTAGCTACAATGATGATGTGTATATAATGCTTTGTGTGCCATTTGTTTTGACACATGGTTCTAATAGACAAATAAAAAAATAAGTTAATTGCTCTGGATGGAGGACGCCTTTTCTTTCATGCCTTAGCTCAACACAGAAAAAGGTAGCCATGAAAATTAGTTTGGATTTGCCCTTCGAGATTGTGTTACATTGTTACATTATATATTATTCTTATAATTTTATATATATATATATAAATATATATAAATATTTATTTATATATATAATATTCCATATAATACATTATATTAATTGCTATTACTTTTAAATGTTCAAAAGGTGTTACTTTTTTTTTTTTTATCAAAAGATTAAATAACATACTGATACACAAAACATTCATTTCTGTGTTGCAAACATGAATAGTTAGAGTATTAAAAGATGCATACATCTCACTAAATTTGGTTAAATGTGACTTCATAAGTCAATAAATGACAGAAATGTTAACTAACAAATGTGATTTTTATTTCCACATACAATGTCATACATTATTAAATAATACATACATAATTAAAAGAATGAATGGAAAATAACTGAAATATTATACATTGAAATTTACAGATAAAAAAAACTCAAATGCATTAATTGTATCATGAATTGTTACTTTTTAATAACCTACCATAGCTTTGTAATTTCATTTCACACATAGATCAAACAAGTGAAATACCATTTCTATCTAAAAACATAACAAAAATATGCTATATTCATTTAAATGTGCCTGATATTTCAATATGAACAAAAATAACACACCTTGGTAATTAAAAAAAAAGAAGAAAAGAAGCAAAATTGCAAGTGTACAACGACTGCATTCACATTTGACGGTAAATCAAAAGACATTTTTGATCTAAATACGGCGGATGGTCACCATCTTGAATCCTCTGACGGTGGACTTGTTTGAGAGGGTCAGCGAGGCCTGAAGCATCTTCATTCCCGTCATGCTGGGGACGAAGGCGATGTGCTGCTCTCCACTTCCTCCCGGGCGCAGCGGGAACATCCTGAAAAACAAGAAAAACATCTCTTTAACGTCATCAGTAATATAGTGTTGACTTCAAATTGTACTTTTTGGCTCTTTCGTGAACTCTTTGGATAACTTTTTTATTTTATTTTTTTATTTTATTTTATTTTTAAAAAAAAAATTCTCTGAAAAAAAAAATAAAAAAAATAAAAGAAAAAAAAGAGGAAAAAAAAGAGAAAAAAATAAAAAGAAGAAAAAAAAATCTCTTTGGATAACTGAAACTCGCTTGTGTTTTCTTCAAAATTAATTTATTAATTAATTAATAAAAAAAGTGTCTATCCAAAACATCCTTGCTGTTATGGAGTTTCAAGAAGAAGGAAATGGCGACTTACCTGAAGTTGGCGTGGCCTTGGAGGAGGCCGGCGCCGGACACGCTCAGCACGCCGCTTACGGGATGCGAAAAGGGGTTAGTGAAGGTCACACTCGCACTCTGCTCCCGGTTTAGCGCTAAATTGTCCTCGTCTTCAATCTGAAATAGAGAAGAAGCATTAAAACTGAGGAAACAGGTTAATGATGGTTTTTTTTCCAGATTATTAGTAATCGATCATTGGAGCCAATATTTGTTAGCCAAGCATCTTCTAATAAATTGTCATGACCGGTTAAATTTATCTTAGTGCATGTTGCAGTTTCTCCATCTAACAACTTAGCTTAGCAAAGCTTGCTGCCTGAATTTTATCAACACATCGCCAAACAATGATTGAGTGTGAGTGTAAAGTGACGTGGATTATTGCGATTACCGGAGTAATCGACGGGATAATTGATTCTAAAAAGATTGGATTATGACAGCTTTAGTCATAGCGCACCTGTTTCTTGGGTTTGAGCTTGTGACGATTTGTTTTGGTTGGACTTTTGCAACAGATTAATCACGAGAATTGGGATTCCATCCTATACAATTAAATAGAGCGAATTTGCACTTGTTTTACATATTCAAAACACTTTTCCTCCATTGTCACATTTCAAAACAGGTGAACCTGGCATGCAATGGAAGAGCAGGATTAACAGCAATACTACAATTTAGTATTATGTACAGGACCTTGTTAATAGGATTACATTTAAATCATGAAAAATTCCCTCACCATTTACTTATGTAATTGTAAAGGGCCGCGCCTCGTCCGTAGCACCTTCTTTTTCGTCAATTTCCCACAGTAATCACGCCATTTTAAAGTGATTTAAAGTGTTGTTGTCACCTCCGGCAACGGACGTCATCGAGCAGGTTGGCTCGCCATCAGGCGCGTCATATTTCCGTGTTTGAATTAGCTCCGCTCTGCCGTCCGTCAGCAATGAATGTCCGTGCGGAAACACAAAATATTGGTTCCGCCCCGTCCAGGGTTGCGCAAATATGTTTTTTAAAATTACTGTACAAAGTATTTTTGATGTAAATATCGACTTTAACGGTGAAATCCAACTTAAGTCGAAATGCCAGCGTAGGAACGGAACTCTAAGTAAAATAACTATTTTGAATTGAACAAGATTCTACAAACAAATTACGTTGTAGTTACGTGGTCCAGTGTGTTTGTTTTTGCTGTTGAACCATCATCACAACAGAGGAGTAATTCATATTTTTGCCCTACCTATGTACATAAATAAACCGAATCGAGACCGAACTATTATGACCATAATAATAAACACCCGCTTACGTTGTTACCTGAAAACAGAGCATTATATCTGTTGTATTGTGACTCACATGTGTTTGTCTATTGGGGCAGGCAGTGCGTGTGCGTGTACCTGAATGACAAGCTCCGGAGTGGCCACGTTGAACTCCTCGACCGCCAGCACGCGCTCGTGAGTGGCCATGTCCTCCAAAACCGCCGCCAGGTTGACCAGGTCGTCCCCTACCACATCCTCGTACTGGCCCGGAAGGATCTGCTGCTTTAGAACCTTCACTGCACACGTGCAAACACACACATTGACATTGACATTATATTTGAATGAGCAATTCATTGAGATTAAATATTAAAACTTTACATATTATTAACGCTGTGTCAGAGAGCTGTCACTTTGGTGAACAATTCTTCAAAAGAGTCCTTAAGAGATGTATGGTCACTCCTATTTTATTTGAAGTTTGTTGTAAACTAAAAAAAAAAGGAAGACACATAACACATAACTTTGCCTTATGAAAGTCAGCTAGCTTCATGCTAATGCTTAATGGCAAAAGCTATTGACAGGCTGACCAAACTAGCATCGCTATCGTTATGCGATCAATGAACACTAAACTTTTTTTTTAAAGTGTATTTTAACACAAACGGTAGAAACATTCTTTGTTTAATTCTTCATCCTCTGTTAAAAAAAAAAAAAAGAGTTAAATATTATGGGAGCTTAGTTGCGACCTTCTGTTTCAGCATCAACCCTGCCTGCAGTATGTCTGAATATCTATTATACCACCCCCTGCTGGCCAAGGTGAGCACATTACATTCTATTGAATTATGGTATTATTACTGCTGTGTTATTTGCCTGATTGAAAACACGTTACAAATGTTTGTGTTGGCGGTTTTCGGAGGGCACAGTGGCCTACCTTCCAGGGGGCCCAACTGTACGATGCTGTGGATTTCCCAGAACGTGTCTGCAGGGCTGCTGTTGTACTCTTTGATCTGCGCGTTGACGTGGACTTTCATCATCTTGGCCAAAGGCTGCCTGTTGATGACCTTCAAAGTGAAGCGGATGACCCCGCCGGCCACTGGAGTTTTATCCAATGTCAGGATGGCGGCCATCTTGCCTGTTAGGAGATCAACCAATGAAGTAAGACGTTGCCGTTTTTAAACGTCACGGTGGCGGAATTATTTTGGATGGCGCTTCTTACTTCTGCCTCGCCTTATCGTGGAGCTCTCAGAGCGGGAGGAACTGTTTGATGAGAGTGTTGAAAAGGGGCCTGTTTTGAAAGAAAATGGCGGTTTAAAATGCACAAACTTGGCTTAAAAAAATACGAAAGGATTCCAAGGATGGATGAAGGAGGCTTCATGATGCACTTGTGATATTTTTTGACTCCTCTAGATGGCACTCTTGGTTTAAAGATGTGTGGAAATAGAACCGATTTCAATTAGCGTTATCTTTAAATTAAGTGCACCATTTAGGGGAGTAAAAAAATATTGCAAGTGCTTCATGAATCTTTATTTTCCCATCACTCACAAAAGGTTAAAAAAAATAAAATAAAAAAAGAGGAAAAAAAGGAATATATGACTTGAGGAAGTGACCTGTTTCAACAGGAAGTGACCTGGAAGTGGCCCAATCACAATAGGAAATCACCTGATTTCAAAAGGAAGTGACCTGAAATGACCATTTTTCAAAAGGAAATGACCTGATTTCAACAGGAAGTGACCCAAAAGTGACCTCAAATCAACAGGAAGTGACCTGTTTCAACAGGAAGTGACCTGGAAGTGGCCCAATCACAATAGGAAATGACCTTTGTTTTAGCTGCAGGGTCGAATGCAAGTGAAAAAAGTAGCGGCTCATAGTCCAGAAATTACTGTAAATATTATAAAATTTATAATAATAAAAAAAAAAAAACTAGTGTAAAATGAAAACACCCCTTATTGGGATATGTAAAAGATAAAAAAAAATAATAATAATAATTACCGCACGCGGTTAGCTTTTTGGCTCTTACTTTTCACGTTTTTATAGTCTCCGGTGATGTTGTGCAGCCTGGGCCAACCCACAACTTTGGTGCAGATGAGCGGCCCCACTCTCTCCGTGTCCACGCTGCGGCTCACCACGCTGCCCTGGCTCATCACGCACGTGTGGACGTCGGCGTTCACCTCGGCGTACACAAAAGGGATGTCGTAGAAGAGGTCGATGCGGCGCTCCTTGATGGCCTTGACGGGAGCCGGGCCGCAGCAGAACACACCTGTTGAAGGTAGAAAAAGAGTTTGGATGGAAAGAAGACAGGAGAGCACGGTGCACTAGTGGTTAAGCATGTTTGCTTCACGCTTGTGAGGTTATGGGTTCGAGTCTGTGCGTTGGTGTAGTTTGCTAACCTCGGCTCCTCTCCTGCGGGGTGGGATCCAGAGCCTGCCAGCCGTCCATGTCGCCGCCCAAATCCCGCCGAGTCATCCAACACTCGACCCACACGTGAAAGTTCCTGTTTGGGATCAGTTGTTACAGTTGTTGTTTTTGAAAAAAAAAACTACTGCATTGTTTTTGTAGTAAAAACACACTCGACATTATTTTAGTTTATAAAAACATAGCAATAAAAACTACATTAACTACAATGTTAAGTAATAAACAATAAATTACGGTAGTTTATTTTCATTAGCCCATCAATGGTGTTTCGCATTGAGTGTTAGCATTATACTAGCGGACAAGTTATGCGCTTGGTTTTTGCAAATGGCAAAGGTGAACGGAAAAGACTTTCACTCTTAAAACTACTGGGTCAAAAATAACCCAATTTGGGTAATAAATTGGACTGACCCGTTGTTAGGGGTCTATTTGACTAGGGCTGGGCATTAAAATAAATTAATTCGATTAACCGTCATTTTAAAAATGTAATTGTTGAAAATTTGCGTAATCGTGAAATTGAGGTGAATGTAAATATTAAAAATGTATTATGAATTATAATTACATTAAAAATATATAGAATAATAATAATACCAATAAAATAATAATTCATATATATAAATTAAGAAATATATAAAAAATTGCATAAGCTATAAATTAAGTTTACGTTAAAAATAATTTAAAATCATAGATTATTACTTCAATTAAAATCCATTAAAATTGTAATTGTCCAAAATGACTGAAAAAAAATCTCGATTTTATTTTTTTGGCCATATCGCCCAGTCCTAATTTACCCCCCCCGCCCCCATATTTTTTTTAACCCAAATTGGGTTATTTTCGACCCAGCAGTTTGAACAAGTAATGACCCATTCCCTACTGACCAAATAGAGTCTTTGGTACTCTTTAGCTTCTTTCCCGTCTCGCTGTAGAACTCCTCGATGACCAGGTTGCCGTTAGTGTCGTGAGCCGAGTTGAAGTTGGTGACGACGCGACAGGGAATGCCGAGGACGCGCATAACTGAAAAGACAACGTTGCAACACGCATGAGAAATAACAAAAAATCGCTGCGCTTCCATTGTGGACCTTGTGAGTAGTCACCTGTGCACATGACGGCGGCGTACACCCAGCACTGGCCGTACTTGACCGGCCGGTACCCGGACTGAGCCCAGCTCCTCAGGATGTCTCCACTGCCGGTCCACGAGGACGCGTGGACCCCGCCGCTGAAGTCACCTGACCAGTTGCCTTTCAGCACGCCGCGGTCATCCTCGCAGTTGATCTGGGTTGGACACAAGTAAAAGTCAACCAAATCAATAAAATGTTCTCTCACACAGTTGAAGGTCAGGGAGAACTGAAGCGGCTGAAAAGCAGCACCATCAAGATGATGGAAGAAGTATAGAATATTTTTTGTTAGCGTTTTCAAATAGCAGTCAGGCTAGTTAAGCATTTTTCATTTGCTTTTTTTTAAATTGTATTAATAACTTACATCCTTCATTTATTTACTGTTATCTTATTTTCATGAGTTGTTATCAGCATTCAATTTGTTTGATAACCTCACTGAAGTTATGTGAACAGGTTTAAATGAGTTTTTCCTCAATTTTTCTGTATCTGCTGCGCCTCCCCTAATTTCAAAGCAGGATAAAAAAAATTATGGATCTTTTTCAGGGTTTTTCTTTTGCTGCTCAGAAATCAAAAGTTTGGTTTTAACATAGATTAACTTTAAAACAATAAGAAGTTAACAGTGACTCTCAAGCCTCAACCAAACACAAGGGACTGAAATATCTTGATTTTGCATTTTGTAGCCATATCCGCCGCGAATGTCATTGTACAAATGTTCTTTTTTTCAAAGAAGTGTACATGAGATTTCATTTTTTTCTTTTTTCTGCTGCACCACCCCTAACATCACATGTAGTGATTCCTTTTCCTTTCCTTATTTTATTTTCACAATTTTTTTTTTTTAACTCTCTCTAAAAGTATTTTTTTTACATCATTGAAGTTGGCGGGTTTAAAGATGGGTTGCTTTAATTTTCTAAAGCTGATTCCATACTGTCATATGTAATATTTATTATTTAAATATTAATCTTATTTTCAGGATGTATCTTGTCTCCTCTCCAAGTTAGTAGGTTTTAAAAAAAAGTTTTTAAAAAATCATGCCACAATGAAAAAGAAAAACGGATTAATTGTGTTTCTTTTGATTTTTGTTACTATTATTATTATTTTGCTCATTGTGGCGTTTCACTCCCTGGTTTGCATTTAAAGTAGTCCAGAATTATTATTTTTTTTTTTTTGCTGAGCAGGTTTCTCCCAGCACACATTGTTCATCTCCAGCAGACGCCGTTCCTGCTTTACGGGCTTGCAGTGACGTTGACGTCGTCACGTCACCCGCGGTGACTCAAAGGGCATACCCGGGCGACGCTGTCTGATTAATCGTGTTCTCACCATGGCTGAAACCACCCGGCTGAGGTAAACCGGGTTGTTGCGGTACAGGTAGTCCATTTTCTTATTGCGCTGGTGCTGAGGGCTGACACTGAGCAAGTTGAGACACGCTTCCAGGACGTCTGGCTCAAACTTTGGCAGGCACAAAGACACAGAGAGTGAAGAATGACTCCAGTCTGGAGATAATAAATGCGCTTTTTGATTTTCATACCTGATCCATGGACCACGGTCTGGACACTACGTTGCGAGCCGTCCCCATGAAGAGCAAACATGAGTCATTCTGGATGTATTCCTCCCTTTGGTCCTCGAAGGGAATGTAAACGCTGTCAGCTGTCAATATGTAAACATTTGTTGTGTTGATACTTTAATATGCCAGTATTGTAATGTATGATCATTTTCGGGGTCATCAATAGGTCATCAACATTTTAGAAACAGCTCTCAAGATGAAACCGCTTGTGTGCATAATACTTTCTTTGCTTCTTAACAATCACACAGTATTTTGAGAGAAATGAAATAAAATAAAATATGTCAAGTGTGCCTCACCGCGACACCAGGGGTTGCAGAGCAGGATGAATTTGCCCAAGGCGCGAAACTTCAGCTTGTCCTGAGCGAATGCAAACAGCTTGAAAGTGTAGCGGCCCACCGAGGCCGAGGCGGGGGCGCAGATGAACACCGACGGGTTGGTCGCGTCCAGGTCCTCGGGGTCCATGAAAGCCGCCCAACCGGATGAAGGAGAGTTTTTGGAGAGAGAGACGGGCATGGTCACGTACAGGCGGCCTGAGGAGACAACGAAGGAGACACAATTAGAGACATTTCCTTTGAAAAAGTATTTTTCACAAACGCATTAATAATACACTAAATATGAGAGAATAATCGGCACCGATATTGGGCATTTTGACGAATATCGGTATCAGCCTTTTAAAAAAATTATAATAATCTGATAGCAGGTTAAAGGTCAAGCTAAATCCATTTTAATCTAGGGAACTGAGAGATGCTGTTGACTCTGGGAACCTTCTGAACCTTTTGTTTTTGTTCGACATAAAAAAAAAAATTCCATTTAACTTTTTAAGACTTACTGATAACTTTGGGAGCTCCCTGAACAGTTTTTTCTTTTTTTAAAGAAACTTAAAATGAAGTATATTGTCTAAGATTTGGAGGAAAAAATAAAACTTTGACATTTTGAAAAATCTGAAAAATTGCTCAATAAGCATTAATGCTTTAAGACATTACAACAAAGTCAAGATTGGCATTTGAATGACACCAATATATATATTTTTTTACTGAAAATTAACATCAGCTTCAAAAATTGATTACTAATAATAGGCATCGGTACTGGCCCTGAAAAAACACATCAGTCTCTCTCTCTTCCTATATATATATATATATAAAAATATTTATATGCATATATTGAACTTCCTTCACAGGGCAATGAACCATATTTTATAACTTAAATCCAAATTGCTTGTCTTAACTCTTAATTTTAAATACAGTGCTGAAGATGACAAACAAACAAACAAACTTCTACCGAGCATGACTTTGACCCTCAGCGTGTCGGCGCGCGCGTCAAAAGGCCGATCCTTCATGGGCAGGCTGATTTTGAATGACGCCCCTCTTCGGACCACCAAAGCTTTGGAGTGGCTGAAGCCGACCGTTCGATGGCGTTCCAGGTTCTCCCCAATTTCCAAGTCCACTTGCTGCATTCTGAAATCTGCTGATAAGACGCCGAAATGTAATTGTATTTAGAAAAAAAAAATTGCTGTGTTGAGAAGACAGACTGAGAGATGTCGAGCTTCTCACCTTAACTCCAGACAGTTGACACATGCTTGGCGAGACAATTATTCCAGCTATAAAAGCCTTTGCCACACCCACCTCCACCATTCCATTCAGAGGAAATTGGCACGTTTTTTTGTCGTTTCCATTGTCAACACACAGCGGTGTTATGAACACGCCTCTAAATGGCATTGCTGGAGGGCAACAGTAACATTCACCGGAAAGTGTGACTAATCATGCTCAAAAAACGTTATCGCATACACAGCACATCAATTATGAGTGACGTCAATTAACAAGATTTTCCTGCTGCGACTGGATCACACACACGCTCATCCTCAAATACTGCTATGAGTTATCAAAACTAATCTCATCTAATCCTACTCACGCTTTATATTATATTTGTTTGTTAATTGCTTTAGAGGGTTTTCCCCTCATCATCAGATTTTAAACGGGGTTCTTCAAATTTACAGGGAATCAATTAGATGACAATCATCAGTTATTTATTCTTATTTTTTACTGTATTTGAAGTTGGTGACGACGCGACAAGGAATGCCGAGGACGCGCATAACTGAAAAGACAACGTTGCAACATACATGAGAAATAACAAAAGCGCTGCGCTTCCATTGTGAACCTTGTGAGTAATCAACTGTGCATTGACGGCGGCGTACACCCAGCAAGTTTATTTTGTACAACCACAGGTATTTAATAAGCAGTTTGGTCTTTCATAACTTTTAAAAAAAGAATCCTATTTTTTGTTAGGGAATATACTTTGATATTTTGTAGCGCATACTGTAGCTATATCGGGCCCAATGAATATATTATTTGCAAATTATGTAATAAAACAGAGTCAGATGACAGCATATTATTTTTTCTTTAATATGGGATTATTTCATTTCACATTATTTTAATTTTGTATACACAGATATATGAATGAATTACAATTTTTTTTTCTTTATTGTTTTTGCAGTTTAATGACTAACCTAATCCGTAGGGACATATAGTATTTCTCAAGCACTGTTACTTTTTTACGTGTGGAATGCAGAACCCATTATAGGTGTCAAATACACTGGTGTATCTCATTTACTCATTCACTGCCATAGACGTCAAAAATTAATTTGAACTATTTCTATTAGTTTAACTTTTTTTCCACTTTTGTTAACAAGAGCATGAAAACCTAGAATTTTAGAACATATATAAAATGTGTGATTAATAGTGAGTTGACTAGTGAAGTCATGCGATTAATTACGATTAAAAAATTTAATCGCCTGACGTCCCTAATTTTTAATAATCCTTCCTTTTTTTTTTTTTTAATCGTGTCAGGCGATTTAAATTTTTGATGGTAATTAACTGCATGACTTCAATAGTTACCTCACGATTAATCACACATTTTATATCAGTTGTAAATGTACAATAAAAATAATTCTAGGTTTTCATACTCTTGTTAACAAAAGTGGAAAAAAAGTTAAACTAATAGAAATAGTTCAAATTAATTTTTGACGTCTATAGCCGTCAATGGCAGTGAATGAGTTAAAATAGAATATTCCAAATTAAATTATTTAAAAAAAAAAAAAAATTCAACTGTTTCTATGTAATAGTGGCATTTCTTGACAATTAGTTAATTGCAGATGATTTTATTAAAGCTCAATTTATTAAAACTAATAATAACAACAAAAATCAAAAATCTAACAATTCACTCTGTGTGAAGTACTGTAGTTTGACTTTTTGACTTCAACTACTGAAATGTGCTACATTTTCCACAAAACAACAATGCTTGGAGAGCTAAGTTTTATTTTTAGGTGGTTAGTGGAGAGAAGGTTTAAGAACTGATGCTTTAGAGGAACCCAACGGGCAACAGAAGTCAATCAGTCTTTTAATCTTTGGCGACAACATTCATATCACATCAATTATATACACCTTAAATTCACAAATGGAACAGCGTCCTAGCGTGGATCATGCCCTCTTCTCTTATTCAAGACAAGTTGCCAATCAGGTAAAATCTTCATTTGCGAGAAGCAGTCCTGGACTTGTTATAGAGCAGGAAATCCGAGATGTCGTGCCACGCGTTGCTGTCGTGGTAGAGATAGTTCATGGACGACTGCAGCGACGGCTGCAGTGTGTGCGGGTGGTACTCGAAGAGCCACAAGACCACCCCCCACACCAGGGTGGCCAAGAGCGGGAAGGGGTCTCGTTTAGGCTGCGGGACCAATCCTTTCTCCACGGCTAGCCGCGACAGGGCGAACAGGATCCGGGACAGCAAGTACATGTTGATCTGCAACCACGGCAGACCAGTGGAGGTGACGCGAGATGTCGGCAAATCTCGCCAGACTTCGAAATTCCAGTCCGAGGCGCGATAGTTCGGCAAAAGATGAGACGTTTATTTGAGTTAATTATAAGGTCAAGTGTGTGTAGTTTCCTTCTTTTTTTTTTTGTGTCTACAATGAAAGAGCGAGGAGTTTTACTTTAGTTTTATATTCAGGTAAAAGGTGTGCTATTTTACTATAGATGTCAAAGGAAGTAGTAGTTTTACTTTATTTTAATTTATTATACAGTGAGTAGTTTTTTGTTATTTTTTAGTTAGAGAATAAGTACCATACAGTTTTTTAGTTTTATTGTAGAAGTTAAAGGCTTTTTTTAATTTTTTTTTTTTATTGTTCTATATCTTTGTTTGCATCATGCAATCAAAATTATCTTAATACTTGAATGACAGAAATCTGAAGTGACATTATAACTTAAAACATCACCTGTCCTGGACAGTTAATAAAGGGTTTATGATGGCTACAGTGTGACTCACTTTACATGACCTCCTATCGGGAAAAAAAAGTTCCCACGGAACAGATTATGTAATATAAAACTACTTAGAATGAGGAAGAACAAAAAAAAAATTATAATTAAAAAAAAATTTTTAATTAAAAAAAAGAATGAGGAAGAACAAAAAAATAATAATAATTAAAAAAAAAAAGAAAAAAAAAAGAATGAGGAAGAACAAAGTAGCTGTCATACCTGGCTGTTAATGTTGTTGTTGTCGCCAAACACCAACCATCCTCCAACGCAGGCGGCCATGAAGGAGTGGGACTGCAAACTGCGGCCCTGGGATTTCTCTAGAAGGGCTTGCAGACCCTTGTACGTGAACACGAAGCACGCCAGGTTGCGCGAATGTGTGTAGGTGGCCTTCAAAATGGCTCTGAGTTTGCCTGCCAAACTGTTAGAAGAGGAAAAAGCACACAACATGAATCAATGACTAAAAGAGATCATGTAAAAGCATTGAACTTCGGATCGTTGTCATTTGATTTGTGAGGATTATTTTCATTTCAAAATGTGAAAAAATGTTTGACTACTATAACAATCCGCCTGGTTTGTATACTAGTCACAGGCAAAAGCAATACTTACGCCGTTTGTTTACACCGTGAAGGAAGCATTTGCATTGTAGAAATAGCAGATGTTCGGAAATGTCAATAGTGATGTGGACCGAAATGTATACAATATTGTAAACTTTTTTTTCTCTAATAAATAACTGATAAGTAGGTTGTGCAAAAGTATTCACCTCCTTTTCTCTCAGGGCAGCCAGCCAACTGACTAGATCAATTTGCAGATGATTTCGGAATGATCCAACAGCTATGGTTATAATGGTAACTAATAATGGGTGATTATTTGTACATTTTGCAACTAGTTATGGATCACTGCTGTATCAGTCCTGATTACATACAAAATTATTGACACCTTACCTTCCATTCCGAAATAAAAAAGTCATGACAAATGCATGTGGTGCTCGGATTTTAGCTCCATATCTAGGACACACAAAATGACAACAAATTAAGTACAAGTGCACTCAATGTTATTATCAAACACAAACATAAACATGTCCTTGCCCTATCTGTAACACTTCACAAAGTAGTTTCAAGTTGAGCTACAGTACACTGAATAATCTCACTCACACGGCGCCATTTCGGAAGCCTTTAAGAACAGCCAAGGCTGCTTTGTATTTTTCTTGTTGTAAAAGGTGATTGACAGTATAAAGTAAAGTTTTAAGCATCTCTGACACCGCCATGACTTTAAATGACAGGTCTTGTTAGGCGGAAATAAATTCACGCTGCACACATACAATAAGGTGCAACTCTGAAATGGTGCCGTCTGGAAACACAACAATTTATATCGTTCCTGTATCGAAAATAAAATCAAACTGCGACAAGACGCTATTTTTATTTTACTATAAATGATTTTATTGCCGGTCCTTTTATCGGTGAGCTTGACGTTAATATAAGGTGTAATGTCGAATTAGACGGTGAAAGGACAATTACTTGCTTTACTCTTTGTACAGTAGTTGCAGCCGACATTCGTTGTATTTGCAACATTCAATGACAAATAAAGGCTGCTACCGTACGTAGTACCGACGTGAATATCCTATTATCAAGTGAGTTATGTAAGTGGATCATATCTTAAAGGCATTTTATTGAGGGGTAACCGTTTGAGTAAAAAAAAAAAAACGATTTCCACCTAATCACAGGTAATCAAACCAATTAGGAGAGGTTTGTGAAATGATTTTTATGTGGTACAGTATGTGTGAGTAACAACTTCAGCAGCCGCAACAAAGTAGGCCTAAACCTTGACATAATATGAATATATGCTTTTTTTCTTTTTTAAATTTCCGTTTCATACAAAAGAGTTATTATCGCCACAATATCTGCAGTGGTAATACTAAAGCCATTCCTACTAATAATTAACATGAACGTTGATCAAAATATCGTGCAGGCGTACCTAATGTTGTGGCCTGGCATAATTATGCCACCTTCATAAATCTTGACGTTTTCTAAATAAGGTTGACTTGCATGTAATGTTGATCCTCAAGGGGAAACAACCCAATAATGACCATACCTGATGCCCTATAAAACTAGGGCCACCCGTGTTGCACTTTCAAGCCACAATCACAAAAAGAATCACTGATTGTGAGTTATATGTATTTAGATATTAAACAAGTGTATTTCGACTGCATTAGTCACTTAACACATTAAATAATAATGCTTTCTGCTTCTTGGTCATCTACCTAGGAACATTTTGTAGACATACACAAAAGACTTTGCTACCACTCAGTGGGAAAAGGACATTATTTTACAAATCGTATCACACAGGATTCTTCCCACTTCATCAGTAACATTTTTTTTTTAAAACCAATTATTTGTTATTTATCCACAGATTACAAAAGGACCACTTGAGGTCCAACAGACTTTTATTACATAGGAGGTGTCCCTTTTTGGGAAGAGGTTTGGTCCTATGAAATTAAAACAAAAAAATATTCTGTGGGACATATTGGAAAGTAAAATCTGCACTGAAACGTGGAAATTTATCTCATAAAGTGATCATCAGAAAAGATTGTTGGTAGAGCTACAAAACGATTGCACTTAAAATTAAAATTAAATAATAATAATAATTAAAACAAAAAGGAGCTCTGTCGGGGACAATCACAGTCTTTGCCGCTCAGTTTTTGTGCAAACTACGAAGAAAAGGAACCAAATGTGTCAGTCTCGTCAGAGCACTTTTGTAGAGATTAAAGTATAAATCAAATATAATCTGAAAATAAATTCCGAGTGCATAGTTTTGACGAAGAACCTCTTCTGTTTCACACTCGCGCAGGATAATGTTGTGACTTCAGATCAGATGTAGAGTCAGAGGAGATGGAAAATTGTCTTATTAGGTCTACAGCTCTTGAAGCAGCCGTGATTGCATACGGTCGACGTTATGTGAGGATCTGAGCAGCTCCTGGCTGTAGGGACGCAAGGAAAAAGGTACAGCACGCTGCAATTATTCCTGTCCGAATCCTTCCGTCTCCTCGATGGCAAACATGAGTTTCTCCTTTAGCTGCTCGTAGCTCTTGTACGGCGGCAAGTCCAGACGATTAAAGCTAGATGGGACAATAGAGACAAAAATAACTCAATTACCAGAAATGGTAATTGCATGTGAATGAGTTCATAATTTTCAGATGGAAGAATATGCCCCCTGGTGGCTGCAATGTTGCTCTCCATCCATGTGAAATTACTTGCTCTTCAGGATTATTATTTTTTAACTAATAATGACAAAGAATGTTTTTTTTGTAGTAATCATCCGACAGCATTCATGCCATAAAAAAAAATAGAGCAAGGCACAAACAGTACAATTTTCAATATTACAAACCTTTTTTTTTTTTAATTCGAGACACCCAGAAAAAAATTACAGATGTCTGACAGGAGCAAAATTTAACTGTGAGAGGCTGGGTGCTATCAAATGGGTGGGGGTTGGGGGAATTGCTCAGCACACACCCCACAACATAGGATAATCTTTAGAGACATGCAATTATCAGGCCTTTGTTGACTTTAATCAAAAAGGGGGTGGAAATACTTAAATTGAGCCAAATAATTGCTCTGTGTGAACCTCAAAATGACCAGCACCGGCAGTTGGAGCCTCCTCAACTAAGTTGGATGTGCGTTGTAGTACCAACATTCACCTATGAGAGGCAGCATAATGCCACAGGACCAATTTAAAGTTCTCTTTTGTAAAACCCCACAGGCCACACCATAAATTGCTCATGATAATCTTTTAGCTGATTTGGATCGAAAATGGGGGAAAACGCTAAAACTTAGCCCAAAGTAAAGTGTACGTACCATGTGTGGCTTCGCGGAAGCCAGTTCTCTTTGCCGACCTTCTCGATGCAGAACTTCTGCGGGCCGTTGCTTCCTGCATTTATTCATTTTTAAAAAAGCAAAGAAGGGGGGCAATATAAATGAGGCAAACCAAACAAGCAAACAAGGAGAATGCGACTAAGTACCCATGAGGTCAGCAAAGCCGCCGACGGGAAGGCGACATGTTCCGGTGACAAACTGCAGCAGTCGCATCCTCTTCTCGTTGTCCATCTCCTTTGCAAACTGCAAACAAACAAGACTGTCACGTGTTAAACAAGCAAGGACCAACCTTTATAACTTGGCTGAAATTGAAAAAAGTTATTACCAAGAGTCTATTATCTTCATTTCATAGTGTGTGTGTGTGTAAGTGTTGCTCTGATATTATTGATAAATATTCATAAAGTTTGTTAGTGCTTGAGTAATAATTTTGTGTTGTAAATTACTAAATAATTTTAAGTAATTTTGCTAATATGTATATTAGTATATTAACTAATTTGCTCCCAAAAACGTACAAAACCTTTCTATTTTAAATATTGCAATGGTCCCAAAAACTTATTTATAAGGTTTTTTTAAATGTTTTTTTTTATGTTACAGTATACAGAAGGCTGTGATGCAGCCTCTGACCTGAAGAGGTCGCTCAAAGCATTGGTAGTTATGACAAAAAACGGCCAGCAGGTGGCAGCAGAGTATAAGAGATCAACCAAGGCCATGTTGCAACAAACACTTTCCCCAGTGTTTTCAACAGGTGTGTGAATAATGATGAAACTTAGCTATATCCTAATGCTAATTGCTGAAAAATGGATAAAAATATACTTTTTTCCTGATGAAAGAATAAACTTTAATCTTTCTTTTGGTAGGTTCCATGTTTTTATAGCAATAGAACACAATATTCTGTGGGCCTTGCAAGATCAGTCCAATAAAACAGCGGGGAGCGAAGGGGATTGCTTTAGTAAAAAAGGCTGGGAGTGAATGAGTTAAGATAGATAAGCCACGCCACAATTTGAGGACATATGCTACTGCATATCTAAATATTAGCTGAGCACTAGTGTTAATTAACCAACGACTATAACGTTCCAACAATAATGTTAATCTGACCACTAACTAATGCCGGCTAATTTACTAGCTCATAGCATGAAGTCATAGTGCACATACTTGTTGCTATACTGTAATTTTGTGTGAAGTTGTTTTTCATCCCCAAAAAAATTAGAGAAAAATTGATGTGAAATAGTTTTACATCCAAAATGTTCAACAAAATCTGATGACCCCCCAAAAAAAATACAGGGGTTAAATAACTGTCCTGACTAAAACTAGACTAAAATGTTGACAGTTTTTGTTGACTAAAACTAGACGAATAAAATTACGTTTTCTTGGAATAAGAGACTAAAATGCTAAATTAATAGTCGACTAAAAATGGACGGGATGAGGCTGACTAACTATGATAAACTAACAAGCGTGATAAAAAACTGGACTAAAACTGAGACTAAATAGAAAAATGGCGGTTAAAATGAACACTACTGAGCACAGTACTGACCTGCCAGAACCAATGAATTTGCTTGCTGGTCCGAGTGTAATGCCTGTAGATGGTGTTCCTCTGCCAGTCCACAAGGTCGATTTCCTGCATGCCACACAGCATCACCTAAAAGACAGCAATCGAGCGGGCAAATCAGCAAAACCTCGTGGAGTTCAGACCTCACAACTGACACCTGACGGGATTCACAAGTACCTCGAGTTCCTTAGCGTCAAAGTATTGAAGGTACTGCTGCGGCAGAACTTCGTTGAAGCCCTCAAAGAAGGCTTGGGTCTGCTCCTCCACGCCTCTGGACAGCCTCCACTCGGCCACCAACCTGCCATCGGCGCTTAAAATAAGGACAACCTGCCAGCCATGGCCGAAGTGTCTAATTTCAAGGTGTGTGTTTGCAGCACCTGATGTACTCCTCCTTGTTTTCCTCAGTTACTTGAATGTTCCCGCCATCCGCTTTGAGCTCGTGCGTGGTGACCTCACCCAGGATCTCTTTGTCGACAGAGAAGAACATCTCCAGGCCGCACTCTTCTATGTTGTTATCCCTTGGAGACCCACGGTTCATAACATTAGCTTGCGCATAGTGTTTAACAACACGGAGACAGAAATTGAGCACGTAAATGCATTCTGGTATTCCGTGCATGTCTATTGGCTGGCAAGTTGACAACGCAACCATTCGAGAAGCATTCAAAAGTTGGAGACCGCCGCACCCCAACCTACTTGATCCATATGAGAGAGTTGTAAAACTCGGGATCCACGGACTCCAGGTCTTTGAGGGCCAGAGGCTTGTTCAAGATGCGCTTGTAGAAGGGCAGCGAGAAACCCGTGTCGATGAACTTGCCGTGGAACAAAGCCTAGGAAGAAAACGTGTGGGGAGATAGCACATGTATTTATCATATGGACCAGTTACAGGAACAATTTAATGGGCTTAATATGAAAAGAGAGACATTTGAAAATTTGACATTAAAAGTGTAAAAGGTAGATCGATACAATTTAACTGTTTCAACGAGGAGATTCATCTTGCCAAAAGGGATCCATAATAAAGGCAAGCCGGATAGAAAATGGATGGATGGATAGTGTGTTGGCTAAAAACATTGTCAAAAGGAGGATGCGGTGCAAATAGGACAGATTTAGCTCTGAGCCTCGGGCTGGTTCTGTCCTGGCTTGCTCTTCAGCCTTACAAAGACGTTCATGCTGATTTGTAAACAAACATTATCAATCCATAATTTTTGACTTTTTTTTTTTTCAGTATCCTGTGCCGTGCCTTCTAATATTAGTGAAAATATAATAAATCCTGAATTTATTCCCCCCCTCCCCCCCACCACACCAATTGTTGCCCATCCCCACTTTAGAGTGATGGAACACTGAGCTGCGGTTACCATGGCGATGAAGCGTCCGATGAACTTGAAGTACTTGAGGTGGTCTGGGTTGATGTCGGAGGCCGGGTTGATCTGCAGGCAGTAGTTGTCCTTGCCGGCATACTCGAACAGGCAGTACATGGGGTTGAGCACTTCGTGAGAGAGCAAGAAGAACCATTCCCTGCATGCGGAGACACAACGCAAGATTAAATACAAAAGCAGAGCAATGCACTCCCGTGTGTACTGATGTGAGATGAAGTATAGATTACCTGGCTACGCCGCCATAGTCCAAACCTTCTTCCCCGGGGAAAATGATCCACAGTCTCCGTCTCAGATCTTGAGGATGGAAGCTCATGATCTTTGAAATAAACCCTTCAATCAGTTAACGCAGCCGAAAAGGAGGAGAGAAGTTATTTCATTACCTGTTGGAATGAGTCTTCAAATAAGGTTTTCCTGGAGACAGAAATCTTAATGTGCTGAGGCATCGAGAGTTGCTGCGTGGGAATGAAAATACAAAAATAGTTATGAGTTTCAATTCCGACGCAGACAATATCTGCCTTTCTCACCTGACACCAGAACCTGAAGTATTGCACTTTGGCTTTAAAGTCCCTGACGTAGGTAATCTGCGGCCCGTTTTCACTGTTGGGGAATAACAGCAAAACCATTTTTAGCCTGAGAAAGCCATCAAAAATCTATGACTGTTTAACTGACGACTCACAGCGAGGATTTGCCCGTACGGGGGTCAATGTAGGTGGTGGTTCGCCTGTTGTGATCCACAAAGTAGGCGATGCCGTCCACGGTGAACCTCATTTCCCAGCCCTCGGGCAGGGGCTTGTCATTCAGCAGCCTAAAAAGCACAAATAGAGCAATGTTGAAGTGCTGAATAGTTTACATTCCATCGTGGACATTATTATTTAGTAGTTTAGGCATACCAACAAAATATATAACATTAACATTATCTTTAAATTGTTCACACATTGCTGAGACTAAATATGCTCGCTGTCCTGTGAAAAAAAACGTAAGTCCATTGTCTTTTTTTTTTTTTATCAATGCCGCCCCTCGTAGGTAAAAAAAGTGCCAATACGAGTCCTATCAAACCAATTCAGATTCAGTCAACTTTATTTTGTAAGGTAAATTGCAACATTTAGTAGACGACAGCTTACCGGCAACCCTAATGAGCAGACGTGTTACACAATATGGATGGAAAGTATCAGAGACAAATTGAATGGGTAGATAATAGGAGTGGAACAAAAAAACAATCTGAACCGGAAAATCGGTTTTTAATTAAAAAAGATGCAAATGCATCGAACCAAATTGTTCTACTGAACCTTAAGATATATATATATCAAATCGTCTTTTATTGAAGATGTATACCTTTGAAGGAAAGTCCACATTTGCAGTAATGACAATTCATTTGCATGTATGTAAAATGACAACAAGATATACCCCATTATACCCATTACCCTCATGCAGACCCACCCTTGCGTCCTGGGGTCTTCCCATTGAGTCGTCCGAGTCGGATGATGGACAAAATACACCCTGCCGTTTGTGTCTGTCCTCTTTTCTGATACATAAAAAGTGTAGAAAAACATTTCAAAATGTATTTTAACAGATATTCTAAGACGTGAAAACGACAGCTACAAGAAATGGGTGGTATTTACCCCAGCCATGTGGCAGAGGGCCCATCGGATCAAACTCTTTGTTGGACGTGGCCGCCAACTGGTCTTGGAGCTGAAAAACACCCCCATCCCCCAAGAAATCCCATTAATATTTTAAATCCTTCAATTTGAGCTTTTGGTTTTAAAGGGGCCGCCTCTTCTCACCCCGTAGATGAACCTCTGGTTGAACTGCTGCATGGCTCCCTGCAGCTGGCTGCGCTGATGCTGCCACTCCTCGTAGTTGCGGACGGACTCCTGCGTGGGGCGCTGCCAAGTGGTGGTCCTGGTGATGTGGTCCACAAAGTACACGCGGCCCATGGGGTCCACCCTGCGTTCCCACCTGCGGACACATTAGGTTGAATTTTTGATTGATTTGATCTTAAGCATTGGCAAAATTGTTAGGTTTAATCATGAGCTGCCATACTTTGCCCACCACTGAAAGCACAATTGACTTAAGTGGCCCTAAAATAGCATGAAGACGGCATGTCAACATTTTGCTACGTCGCTCGCGAGACCTCACCGTCGCGCGTCGTGTGCAAACCTTACCCTGTCGGCAGTGACTCCGGTCGCTCCCAGGTTGTCCTCTTCTCAATGTGATCTACAAAGTACATGCGTCCATTCTGGTCCACTCGTTGCTCCCAACTGCACTGAACAAATTGAGACGCGTCAAGCCCAAGGCAAAACATACAATAAAACAAAAAGAACTGATACACTGAGTGCATTTTAGGTTTATCCTGAAACTTCACCCAATATTTAAATTTTTTTTTTTTTTAAGTAGTGTAAGTGCAACATGTCTGTACCCTTGTGGCAAGGGGCCGCTGCTAATGGGCAAGACTCTGGGAGCAGCAGTGGCTGGTGCTGCCAGGGCAGCTGGTTTGGGGCCACTCGCCGCAGAGGGTCTCGCCACAGCTCCGGCTGCCGCTGCCTCCGAGTCCATGTGCTGATCCGAACCCCCGCTGACGGACGCCTGGGAGGAGGCGTCAGTTGCTGGGCCTTCGCTTAACTCGCTTGGAGAGGAACTACTGGAGGAAGCTGGAAGGAGCAACGGCAAGCAATAAGAGTTGCTTTAGACTTTTCGAAATTTAGAAATCAATCACCGAAGCTTAATCACGTGATCGTACTACTTAGTGAGGCGGCAGGTCTACCAGGTGCGGAGGAAGGCCGGGCCGATCGAGTGCGGCGGGTGCCACCAGCGCCCCCTGGTGAATGGGAAGGGGACCTCGCACCAGTGACAGCGAGAGCATCGGGTACTATGACCCACTCATCCGAGTCACTGGAGGGTGATGCGTCTCTGCTTGCCCTGCAATATTTGCACGTTAGGGACAAACGGAAAATTTATTTTTTAATTGATTGTACACCCATAAAGTGTCAAATTAAACAAATTAAGTATTTTGTTAAAAAAAAAAAAAAAACGTTTACTGCACCTGTTGCCAATGTTTCCATTTGGTCTCGTACCATCTTTTAGGATAGAAGCTGGAACGAAAATAAAGAAGTAATGTTTTCAATTAATTACTGAGGGTTTTGATTTGCAGTGGCCTAAAAATTCCACTGCATCACACTATCAGTCAGTTTAGCTCCTCACGTGATGAACAAAATGCAGTTATAAACTACCACAAACTGCAACCCCAATAATACAAAATGTCTTCCCAGTAATTTACTTCCTGAAAGCAGTGAGCAACTGGCAATCAACATGAAGGAGAGATGGATCTGCTGTTTTTTTTGGAGTTGTGGTAGAAGAATCATTTTACCATGGTCTCTCTCTGCTGCGGAAAAGGCTTCCGGGTCTACGTGCATGCCGTCCAGACAGACAGACAGGTCGCCGACGATATCCCGGGAATCCCTGTCAGAGCACAGCTGCAGCGTCTGGACCACCTCACACACTGAGGATTCACACAACCACAGAAACATTCTTACATTCATACCGTATCAGATTTCTTCATTTCCATTTAATGAACATATTATTTTAGTGTGATTATACATTCGATGTAAAAGGACAACAGTGTGAATGGTCTTCCATCCGAGCCTTTTCTTTACTGTTTATCCTGGCTCGTGACAGGGGTGAGCTGGAGACTATCCCAGCTGAGTTTAGGCAAGAGGATCAAAAGCCCGAAAACACACCATTTGACACCCTTTGCTCTCGACTTGGCACGGAAACACTAAAACACATACACAAGTAGAGGCAGGAGCTAAGGTCGGATCAGTGTTTCAGGGTAATTATACCAACACATAATAAAATATTCCCCTAACAAACAAAGCAGGTGCCTCTTGTATAATGAGTGTGTAAAACCTCTGGCATAGAGTGAACGATAAGCTGCTGATAATCAGCCAGAGTCAAGACACAGGACAGCTCTTGATAAGATCCTGGATCAGATAAGTCTGAACTCGTCCCTCATACTTCCGCAGGGAAATATTAACTCCTATGCTCACATTTCATCTCGTTGGCCTTCAGGGTATCGCAGATCTCCAGCGTGGCCATTCCCAACAAGATGTCCGCCTTCAGCGTCTGGTGGCTCCACACACGGAATATCAGCTTGCTGAGAGGTGTCACGATTCTGCAAGCAAAGCAGAGACGTGTTAAGACCAGGCAGAAGGTTTGAAAAATTAAGAGTAGATTCTGCTATTAAAAAAAAGAGAGAGGGGGGGGGGGTGCTTACACGGTGAGGGCCTGCTTCCATTTTGGACTATGCGTATTGTTACACTTCTCTGTCCGCTTTGATTGTCCGTCCACGGCTACCTCTACGTACGGACTGGGACCGAACCAGTTCTTCTTGTTCTCCTTGAGTTTGGCAGAAAGCACTAGGAAGAGATACCAAACATCACATTGTAATAGCAAGGTTACTTGGCCCTTGGAATATTGTTGGCGTAAGCTTCTTACGGAAACGTTATTAAGAAAGCTGGTTTTAAAATGTAGGGAAAAACTGCATAAGCCTAAAGTGACATACCTGTGACTTGTAATTGGGCCTTCATAGTTCATCCATAACACTGTCAAGAACCAGTAACTGTAACATGAGATGGAAATGCAGCGTTATTACATGCAACCAACATAAAGAGCTATTTGGATGCTCGCCACCTGCGCTTATTGCCATACAGTTCGTACATAAAAGGTATTTTTGCGAAACCTTTTATACCCCCTTTACAATGCTATCGATAGCATTATAAACCTACACTACTCAACCACTTGCATTGCCATGTGGCTAAGGTTGATGAGGTGTTACTACAGAGAACAAACACAAGCTGGCGGAGCACTATTTGGCAAACAGAAGTAAGAGTTTATTTGGCGTTTACACAGCTAACAATGCCATGAATCACCCCTTAATTATTATAAAGTGAAGCTAAATGCCTTAGTTAAATGCTGATAATGACATTAGTAAAAAGGTTGCTTATATACATGGAATATGTGCAACCCAGCTCTTGTATTGGATGTCATGAGGTTGTGAAATCATTAAACAACATAGCATCCACTCACGACACTGCCTTCACATCAGGTTATGCAATGACGCGGTTGGTTAAGCTTGGCTATTTCGAGGAGTGAGGGAGTTGTTTCCGCAGCAAAGAAAATCCCACCCTGAGCTAAAGCTAGCATGCTAATCATTCTCCCTGAATAGTCCAGTTTAATTAAGAGCAAATAACAGCGACGGTACTGAGTTATAGTCAAAACATTTTGCCCCTTCTACGCCTGCGGTCTACTTGTTGGATTACCTAACTGGTTATTACACATACACACGTACACGTCGACGTCCATTTTAATAACAATAATTATTATTATCATGACAGGTGTTAAAATTGATTTTAAAAAATGACAAAACATGCTAAAAAACAAACAAAAAGTTCCAATGCTGGCCCGTGAATGCACCGTTCTCGACAAACTGTTGCCGTCATTAAACAATCATTGAACGCAGCATTTTTTTGCTAACGTCGACCGGCGCTCCGGGCTTTCCATTCAAGGAAATTGGGCGCAGCCCCAAGCGGCACTACAACGTACCTGACACGGGCAAGCGATAAAGGGGCAAGGGGCTAGTTCCTCCTAACGTGGTGTCGAGAGTGATGTCACGTTATTGTTGACGTCTGTTTGCCATCATTGCAGACGGTCCAGAGGTTCGCATAGCTAGCCAGAGCCATGGGAGCTTTTCCGGTGGAAAGAGTTTCACAATCAAAGTACAATAGTGATTAATACGCCAGTGGTTTGTTTGGAAGTGTTTGTAAGGGCTGATAAAGTGTAACATAAAACATATTGAAAGACTATTTTTATCATTTCAAAGTAGATTTGATGATCGCGAAAGCGCAGAAGAGCGTTCATGTTTAATGCGTAACTTTTATTTAGAAGGCAATTCTGTTTTGACGTCATCTCACCAAAAGACAAACGAAAAGCAAAATCACAAACGCACATGTAATTTGTCTGTCAATTCCTAGTCTGGTGAATTGTTTCATTAAAAAAATAAAAATAATTATTAGTATTTTTTTTATTATCATAAAATGGCATTCTCTCGAGACCAACGCGGAAGTGCCCGCTTGTGACGTCATCGCCGTGATTCTCGTGATTCTCCTTGTCAGCTGTTAGCGACCTGTACTCTCTTGGCTGTGTTTGGTATTCGTTGTTGCAAACTTTCCAAGCACTTCCAGTTGAATGAAGATGTTGTCTCGTTTGCTGAAGGAGCACCAAGCAAAGCAAAACGAGCGGAAAGAACAGCAAGGTGAGAAGAGCTGTCCAGATCGGTCATTATTGAGCCGATTGGCCGCTGTGCTAGCTGATGCTAAAAAAAAAAAAAAAAATGGAAATACCGAATAGTCATGTGCTCTAATCAAGTGTTTGTTACTACAGTTCACAACAACTCCTTGTTATAACCTCACCACCAATGGTGACATATGTTGACATTTTTTGCGTTTTATTGTTTCTTTCGCAGAACGACGTAGGCGTGAAGCCATTTCTGCAGCCACCTGCCTTACGGAAGCCCTGGTGGACCATCTCAACGTCGGGTAAGGACGTCGACCTAATGTTTTTCGGCGTTAATACGTTAAAATAATAATAATAATAATCTCTGTTCAAACAGCATTATGACAACTGACATGTTCAGCATTTCATGTTGCATGTCTGGTGTGGGGTTATCATTTGCTGTCACCTTTGACAATGGTTTTGTACTTTTTGAGCCAAGGTGCTTCTTGTTTACAGTGTGGCCCAGGCATACGTCAACCAGCGCAAGCTCGACCACGAGGTGAAAACACTCCAAGTGCAGGCCGGTCAATTTTCCAAGCAGACTGCACAGTGGATCAGCATGGTGGAGGGCTTCAATCAGGCCTTGAAGGTAACCTGTACAAACAGGCTATAATAATCAAGTTGAATTTATTTAGTAGCCTTTTTCACAACAAAAAAAAAGTAGCTTTAAATCCCCACACTTCACAGAGATTGATAACTTTCCCTGGTCTAAAATACCCCCCAAAAAGCAAAAAGAGAAGCGGCAGTAAAACAGGCTAAAATCCAGATGTTAGGGGGTGAGAGAGTAGTTGCATACTACGTATGGTTTAACCAAATGCAAAAGTGTAGAAATACGACTTAAGTCAGGAACTAAACATATCTTCAGAGGTGGTTGCTCTAATTTCTGTGAGTATAGGGCATGTCCAAGCTTAAGGCGTGTATTCACATTTTGATAATTGGCAACTTGTTTTGAAAACAGGAAATTGGCGATGTGGAGAACTGGGCCCGCAGCATCGAGATGGACATGAGGACCATCGCCACAGCTCTGGAGTACGTGCACAAGGGTCCGCTTCAGTCGGCCCCCTCGTAGATGCTTCAGCAGAGGGGTTTGGAACACTTCAGAGAACCATAAAACAATTAAACATGACATGGACGTGTCATGCAAAAAGTGTGACTGGCGGCTTGTTTTATCACACTTTTTTTTCTATCTGTACAAAAGTTGGCTCACGAGAATGTTTGCTGAGGAACCTCTTAGTTTGTTTTTGTAAGACAGCTCCATCTCTGGAATCATGCACATCAGTATTACTGTGTATTAACTGTACATTACGTGTCAAGTTTTGTGTTTAGCTTTGTTTTAGTAAAGAGAAGATAAATGAAGTGAAATGTGTTGATTTCATTGGCAAAACTATCATCACAAACTAGAAGACATGCATTTTTTTTTTTTTCATTATTTAAAATAGTTCCCATTTGTTTTAAGATGTTGGTGACACATTCTTTCTCCACCGGCCAGTCTACCCCCCCCCCCCCCCCCCGACCACCATCATGTTGACAACTTCACTGCGACGTCCGTATTCTGCTTATCAGAAGCCAACGCAATGATCATCTGTGCAACCTACAAAACTCAATGCAGCTCTGCTTACCTTTTGGTTTTTATATGATAGCAGGGGCATCGCACCCCTGAGGGAGGATTGTGTTTCTGCCTTATAGTGTTGTAGGATGTCACCCTTGACCCTAATGAAGGCAAAGCACTCTAGGAAATGAACAGGTAGCTTGAACATTTGTACAACACATCAGCCCAAAAAACAAAAAAAACATGTCCCCTTTACATGGTGCACATGTTTAAATCTTACAAAAGCCTTTCACACGTGGGATTATGATAACTAACACGCTTAAATAAAAGCTGTATTGTGTTTGTGCACTTTGAAAGAACACTTTCCTGATCCCAAATTAATTTGAATGTAATGCAATATAGTACAGCAATGAGACGTTGGCTTATCTAAATGGCTTAAAGAAAATGCTCAACATTTTGCTATATTTCTCCTCAAAATGCACAAAGCAAATGCCTTGATGGATTTGGGATTAGCAATGGCGGACTTGTCTTAAGGGATAACGCACCAGCAGCGCGAGTGAAAGCCTCTTTTTGAGCGGCCTCCTTGTGTTGGGACGTGAGCAGAAGTAGAGGAACAAGGGTAACTTGTACACTTCATTACTTCTCCAAAACAGGAAAAAGGTAGGAAGGATAGAGTTGTTGTTTTTTATTTATAACATTTGACATTTTATTTCATTTGTTTCACTGTTCCTATATTAAGCATCTTAAATCACAACCACTGCTACTACAATTGTTGTGGCAATTTATCCAATGTCGCGTAATTGTTCTGAGTTATTTAGTTGCCACAAATAATGTCTCTTTGTTTCATTTATCTATCTATGCTAGTCACATATGGTGACAAATAAATTAACTAAATGCTCTTCCACTAGGATGTACTTAATATACCTATTTCATGTATAAACTTTTTGCCAGGGTGTGAGATTCAAATGAAAAATACAGTGTATGTTAATATTCCATATCTTTCCAGTTTCAGTATATGATACCTTTATCCAGTTTTGTTCTTATTTGGTCATTGGATTGTTCATTTAAATGCTGTATATTAGCTCATGCTTACATTAAGATAAAAGTTCATGTAAAAGTATGCAAAAAATAATAACAATGATAAAGCATTCTCATTTTTAACTTGTGTTATTTATAATTTATTTAATTAATTAACCAATTATCTTATTTAATAAATAAATACATGTTACATTCCAAGAGGATCATTTTAATTTGAATTGGACATTGTGGCCAAAATGGCGCAGTCTGGGATTCAATGTAGCTATTTCAGTGTGTAGAATTTACTGTATCTATTTTTCGACCCATTCATAAGGCTGGAAAGTAATTGGTTACCAGTAGCCTGTAAGCAGCTCCGTCACGGGCATTACCACTTGCAAACAATGCAGCCCCCCCAAAACCTCCCACCATCCCTCACAAATGCCTTTCTGTCCTTCATAAGAGTATTAAGCAAAGATTTCTCATGTGGCTCCAAGCAGGAATATTCAACCAGGAGCGGACATGCGTAGAAAGCTGCTGATTCATTTGTTTAATTTAGGCAGTTTTCCTTTCACATAATATTTTATTGTTTTGTCCTATGCAGTCCTCTCGGTGACCACAAAGCCACTTCAGAGCCTGGAAGCAGAATTAATATGGAGTTTGTTTATGAGCTCTTAGGGTAAGTAGTGCTTAATCGATTTGCCCTGTTATGTCATTGGTCAAATTGATACATTGTAAAGTTCAGAAGAAATTATGAAACTTCCGCTTAGCTTATTAAGTATAATCAACAATTGGCAAGATGAGTTAATAATGAGACAGGCATCCCCCCACATTGACCCAGGAACATAATTGCTTTTCTTGAAGTTTGCCCCAATAACAAGAACCACTAGGTGGTGCTGTGATGCAAAAAGCTTGAACAAAAAGTGTTTTTTTTTTTAAAAAAGAGAGTACATTTTCAGTGAGTTTTCCTATCTTTCCTTGTCCTTTTTTTTTTTTTTTTTTTAATGTATGGGGCCGCCTAAATTGTGGTTGCTTGTGCCCCACAAATTCTGCCTAGCAACAACTAAATGACCAAGATGTAGAGCAAATCTACTTCGCTGCATTATCTGAGTTTTGCAATGAATCATGGATAATTTGTGATCACCGTACCTACAGGCACATCTCAATAAATGAGAACATTGTGGAAATCTTAATTGATTTCAGTAGTTTAATTCAACAAGTGAAACTCCCATTGTTAATAATTGAAATAGTCGAAAAAGTTTCACTTTCCAATTGAAATCCTAAAACAAATGGACTTTCTACCATAATTCTCATTTATTGCACTTAGAAATAACCCCAAAACTTGATCAGACAGACGATGAGACCTGCTTTTTTTTTGCTGCTATCTGCAGGGACGATGCTTGGCTGTACATCAGCGCCACCTTTGGCGTGTTGTGGATTGCTGCGTGGCTGTACAGGGACAGCCTGGAGATCGAAGACTTGGCCGACAAATACGTCTTTGTGAGCGGCTGCGACTCGGGCTTCGGAAACCTGCTGTGCAGGAAGCTTGAACGAAAGGGCTTCCACGTGCTGGCCGGCTGTCTCACGGAAAAAGGAGCCGAGGAGCTGAAGACGACGACGGGGCCGTACTTGAAGACGGTGCTGCTGGATGTGACCAGTCAGGACAGCATCCAGAAAGCCATGGAGTGGACCAAGAAGGAGGTCGGCGATAGTGGTGAGAGATTTTTTTCTTTTTCTGTCTGCTAACAGTGAAAAAAACGATTCACAGGCAGATATTTATCATTTGCAAAAACACAACTGGTTATAGGCTATCTCTCTGCAACAAGTGCGACTACGTATTGTAGTTTAGAGACCTCTGTCGGCCATTTAAATAGCAAAAAAAAATAGTAAAGTGAATCATAAGTGGAGTTAACTCTTTTTTTTTTTAAATTATTATTATTTTTTCTTAAAGAGCTCAGTATTGTTCATTCGGAAATGTCATCATCATTGCTCTTTATTTTTATTTTTATTTTTTTATTTTTTTAAATATATACATATATATATATATATATATATATATACATACATATATATATATATATAAAAAAAAAAAAATATATATATATATATATATATAAAAAAAAATATATATATATATATATATATACATATATATATATATTTTTTGTATGTGGGTGAGTATGTGTATGTGCGTGCGTGCGTGCGTGCGTGCGTGCGTGCGTTTATTAGCTCACCAAAAACCTATTAGAAAAAATCCCATACCGTTCACCTAAACCGAACACCGCCGTCAGGAGACCCGAGGGGACCAAAGAAAACCAAGGAAGGTGAAATCCAGCACCGAGGAGTTAACTCTTGTCGTCTGGTTGTCAATCTTACACTCTAAAAATAGTTGGGTAAAAAAAATACACTACTACACTTACGGTTAACTTTTCTTTTTTTCCCCCTCTTTTTTTGCTATTTAAATGGCCAATAGGGGTCACTAAACTACAATACAAAACACCTGTCTTCATGTTTTATATTTGTCCCTCTTCGCTGTCATTTCCCCCCCGCAAGGACTCTGGGGCATCGTGAACAACGCTGGCCGCTCTCTGCCCATGGGGCCCACCGAGTGGATGAAAGTGGAGGACTTCCACAGCACCCTGAAGGTCAACATAAACGGCGTGATCGGCATGACCGTCACCTTCCTGCCCCTGGTCAAGAAAGCCCGCGGGCGCGTGGTCAACGTGGCGTCGGTGCTCGGCCGGGTGGCGGCAAACGGTGGCGGCTATTGCATCTCCAAGTTCGCCGTGGAGTCTTTCTCTGACTGCCTCAGGTAAGGAGGCCTTCTCGTGATGCTTTGAAAAGATCACATGACTCGGGACAAATGTTCTTTGTTGTTTGACACAAAATCTAAATGCTCTGTGTGTTAAATATAACATGTGACGTGGCTGTCTACAGGAGAGATATCAACTACTTCGGGGTGAACGTGTGCATCATTGAGCCGGGCTTCTTCAAGACCGCCGTGACCAGTCTGGATCCCATCGAGAAGGAACTGCACCGCTTGTGGAACCAGCTCAGCCCCGAAGTGCAAGCAAGCTACGGGGACAAATACCTGGACAAGTGTGAGTGGGCTTCTTCAAGTGGAAGTCAACCTTAAACATTTCTTGACAATAATATGTTATATATGACCTCACTCGTCTAAACATGACATTCTGATTCATATTGCATTTCTTCCCCTTTAAGGAGGATGGTAATGTGTTAAAAAATAAATAAATCGAGTACACTCAGCTGCCAGGCAATGAACCAATCACAGCTCACCTGTTTTCTGAAGCTGCGCTGTGATTGGTTGTTACCTGAGACCTGAGCAACATTGATGTCATCTTCAGTCGACAGATAGTGGCAAAATGGCCGCCCCCCGAGATAGATAAAAACAGCTGGATTTTGCTGCTTAACTCATATTCCAGTCACGCAATATTAACCAGAATTCGATATTTAAACTAGTGGGGCTGCATAGAACATAATATTGTAAAAAAAAGAATAATAATTTGGGTTGACTTCCCCCTTAAGAAGGATGGTAAACTGTAAAAAAATAAATAAAATAAAAATACAGTACACTGAGCTGCCAAAACAGTAGGTACACCCTTTGCAATCTCATGACTTTCAAAAAGTCAACAAAAAAGATAATGTTCCGTTTTGGTTACTTTCAGACATTCGGATCCAGCGCTTCATCATGAACGCCATCTGCGACTCGGACCTGACCAAGGTGACCAGCTGCATGGAGCACGCACTGACGGCCGTGTACCCTCGGACCCGCTACAGTGCCGGGTGGGACGCCAAGCTCCTGTGGATCCCGCTGTCGTACATGCCGTCCTGCGTGGTGGATATCGGACTCAAGCTGGTTCTGCCTCGTCCGTCCAAGAGCGTGTGACCACTGATACTTGGAGTCATTCTCCGTGGTGCCGAGGATGCTGGGAAGAGATTGGTAGTTATCCAAAATGACCATTAATTGGTGCATTAGAAATTAGGTGCATAGTGTCACTTATTTAAACTGAATACATTTGCTTCTGTAATGTGCCTTTTGCCATTTTATATGGCCTCTTTCATGTGAAGATCTGCGGTTGATCAAATGCACACATTTAAATAAAGACAATTTTTCAATTAAGTTGCTGTGGTGCATGTATAACATGATGAGTATAACTGGTCACTATCTATGTTGTGATCGTGACAGTTGAGATTCAAGCTCAAGTCGCTCTAACAAGTGGAGCAGCGTCTGCAGATTATATTAAGTTACAACTCCATTAATAATAATTGAAATTATTATTCTCAACTTCAAAACTTTCTAAATGTAACTATACAAAATTCCGGCAAGTATTAAAGTGTTGGATTTGTGAGAATATTTAGTCATAAAAATCACGTATTCCAGTGGTACACTATAAGTAGGAAGGCTAAAATGTTGGATTTAATAGGAGAGAGCATTTAATCAAAAAATTCAAGAAAAAAATTGTAACGGGCAGAGGTAGCTTCCCTGTGGTGCACCACAATGTATTAAAATGTTGGATTTGATATGTGAGAACATGCATGCCGGTACATAAAAATCCAGAAAAAAGTAGAAGGCAGAAGTAGCTTCCCTGTGGCACACCAGGAAAAAGATTGACTAAAATCTTGGAGTCTGTATGTGACAACATCTATGCCTTGCAACAAAGCAAGCGGCTATGCAGCAATGTTATTGTTTTTCACTCCAAAGCAGGAAACACAAATGAAGCAGATTTTAAATAAATGACTTTTTTCTTCTTCTTTTTTTTTGATTGAAATGAAGAAAGCAACAAGCAGTCGTATGATGTCAAATAAAGTATTTTACCTGACGACGTGCGATAACATTATGAACAACCCAAACATCCCGCATTGTTTCACTCAAAAACAACAAATACAAATTGAATGTTCTTTTTGGACAAATTCTCACCCGGTGACTGTGTTGCATTATTAATGCTGTATATTGTTGACCTCGTGTGCTGCCTACTCAGGTTCCAGTCAGAAAAGGAAACAGGCAGAAATGTTGCCATTCGATACATGAGAGAGAAGAAAAAGGGCAGCTGGAAACCTTTGATTTTTTTGATGGAAAAAACAAAAACGATTTTTTTTTTCTGTTGTCAGATTACATTACATTAGATAAAGATTAACCATAGTAATAAACAATTATTTAATTAATTTAATTGTTTATTGTTGTTTATAATTCATGAAAGTAGCACCAATAATAATACAAATGATTTTTTAAACTAATAATAGGCTATGTGTTGTTATTACTGTGATCATTTATTTATTTATTTACTCTATTTATATTCAAGTGGGGTCAATTTGGTTTAAATTTTATTGCTTTTTAAGTTTTTTTTTTAATGCTCATGAATTGACAGCTATAATTCTCAAGTATTTATTATTTTATCATTAGTTTTTTTTTTCTTGTTTGACTTGATCAAGAATCCGCTAGATGGCGCTCTACGACTAGCAAAGGAATAATAACTGACCTGAATGCTGCCCCATTTAAACAAAAAACGATAACTATTAAAACATTAAATAAAAAAGCAATATTGAAATACAAAGATAAAATTAAATAAAATGTGAAGAAAAATAGACAATAAAGGATTGAAATAATACAATTTACGACATCATAATATAAAACAATAATATTTGAACTGAGCTTCATTCAGATATAAATAACAAATTGTGAGGCGTCCTATGGTTAATAATAGTGATATAGTGTTTGTATTCAGTGGTAATAATTCAATGGATCCCAAAAATCACTCTTCCGCTGTTTTACTTTTACAAGTTCAACATTTATGTGTGTCACCTCAGCTGTTTTCCATTCTTAATTATATTTGATCTTATTTCATATTCTGACTGCTGTTGACCTTAAAAAAAAAATGAAACGAAGATCAGGTGAATGGATAACGTAGATCATTTTATTCCAAGGACAACCATGAGAGCTCTTCAGTCTGCTGTTGTCTTTTCCTTTCAACCCATTATCTGTAAAAAAAAAAAAAAAAAAAAGTGGGGGTGGGGTGAATAAGAAAAGATGGATGAGTAAATGAATAATAATGGTGCAAAACACTTTACAAACTTTAAACAACTGGATCCAGCGTGTACCACTTTCCCCATTTATCGTGACAAAGCGGATGATAGCAAGCTCATCAGGTTTAGTTCACGCAACAAATTGGAGTTGAATACTGACGCCGTTCATCCAGCTGATGTAGTCGGACACGCGGGTGAAGACGGTGGGCTTCCGGTAGGCGTTGCAGCCGGACGACGACACGAAGCTGGTCACGCCGTGCACCACCCACTTGCCGTTCACGCTGCAGTTCAGGGGGCCGCCGGAGTCACCCTGAACACACAAAACCCACAAGTATCCTATAATATGCAAAACTCATAAAAAACATAATAATAACGTAATATTGGTCGCTCTTCGCAGAGGATAAAGAATATACCTCTGCGTGTATTGCGATGTTTTTTGACTGCATTTGTTGTCTTATCTTCATTTTGTGGCCAGTTTGACAGTAAACTTTTTCGGTCATAAATCTAAACATTCCACTGATATTTGCTCAGAAATTAAATTAATAAAATACTTGGGTTCTAGCAGGTGTTGATCATAAATATGTAGGGTCTTGTCACCTGGCAACCGGACTCACTGCCTCCGCCGGCACAGACCATAGAGTTCTTGACCGTGCTGCCCCACCATCCATAGCTGGAGCACGTGCTGTGAGCCACCACAGGGAGGTAGGCCTGCTTCAGCTGCGCGGACAGCTGACCTCCAGCTAGACGACACAGTGGGAATACAGTGGTTCATGGAGTGCGGGAGATAATGTGTTGACATTGGAATTGAGCGGAAAATCTAATTAAAATGTAAACACTGTTATATCAAAAGGAACTGCAGTATTTAACGTGCCTGGGCATCATACAATAGTACAGTAACGCCGAGCACCACTTCAGAACCAACCTTGTCGGAAACTTATAAAAACCCAGCAAAAACATTTGGGAAATGTTGAGAAAAAATGTAAACGACTGACTCGGAATTTTCCGGTGGGTGCGGGCTGCTGCTTGTTCCCCAAAAAAAGCCATTCAGGGTCAGGCTGAGAGTGAAATCTTTGTGAAAACATTTGCAAAAACCTTGAAAATCATTTGGGAATTTTTGAGAAAATGTAAACTATCAACAAAAACAAAAATAAAAAAAACAAAAACAAAGAAATGTTTCAGGAAAAACCCTGAAGCTAAAACCTTGCAAAAACGTACTTTGCGAAAACATTTTGAGAACCTGGTGTAAACTTCGCAAATTTTTTTTTTATGAAAACTTGAGAAAAATGTAAATTATTAACTTGAAGGTTCCAAATAATTATTTCAGGAGCAGCCGTAGAGGCCACGTTTTGCTTGAGAAAACTTAGCAAAAAGCAGGCAAGATCTTGAAAAAACAAACAAAACGTTGACTATTGACTCTGATAGTTCTCGGAAAAATCCCTTTCCTGATCCACCCTTGAGTGTATGTAAACCTTACAAAAAAAAACTTGTGTAAGTCATGCAAAAACATTTTGACAGAAAAATGGAAACTAGTCCAAAAAAAGGAAAAAAAAAAAGAAAAAACCTTTGTATAATGTATGAGGAAAATCAAGGGATCCAGTTGACTAAAAACTTCTTTTTTTTTTACTGCCTACCATCAGTGCAGAGTTGTAGCAAGATTGCAAAAAGTGCCGTTCTCAAACTTTTGAAAAATCTTTGTCCAAAACCTTGCGTCGCCAAGCTGAAAAGCGTATCACTCACTCTGAGTGCGTCCCCATCCGGTGATGTAACAGTTGTTGTTGTGGGGCAGGATCTGACCCGGGGGAGGGATGGCACCCAGCTGGACGTAGTTGTTGAGGGACGCCTCAGAGGACAGACGCAGCAGAGCAATGTCAAAACTAAAAGAGAGCAACGAGAGACGGCGATAACATTTGAGATGATAAAACGCATGTTGTCGGTGTGTTCAGGAGAATGGGGGAAAAAAAAAAAGAACGTTGCTGACCCTCCGGCGACGTTGTTGGAGTTCCACCTGGGGTGAAGGTAGACGCGACTCACGCTCATGTACTGCTCTCTGCCCTCTTGGCTGTTGATGTTGTGGTCGCCCAGAACCACACGCCAAGTCCTGGAACTGTGACGGTGACGCATATATTTGACGAGTAGTAGAAAATGGTCGGTAAGGAGTCAAAAGCAATGGTCGGTCGGCCATGTTGGCTTTTCCCACCGGTCGACGCAGTGAGCAGCCGTCATCACCCAGCCTTTCTTGATCAGAGTTCCTCCGCAGGTGTGGTAAAAGCTGCTGCCAGATTTGTACTGAAGAGAGATCTAATGCAACAGAGAGTACACGTGTTGTCAAGTGTTTAATACATAAGTGGGGGCAAACTAGTCCACATTGTGAAAAAAAAACAACACATTTCACATCTAAAGTAGCTACATGGGATTATTTTTTTGTTGATTTTATACGTGGATGTCAATGCATGTCAAACCAAACCAAAATTAAATTTGATGTTTTGCTACTTAAAGATTATTTATTGACCTTTTTAGTCTGCTTTGTGTTTTATTGCAAATGTCAAGTAAGTACATTCATTCAAATTCGATTCTTAAAATATTTTGGTTTCATTGTTAACCACGTACATTGTGGCAATGTATTGTTACTTTTATGGTGTTTTAAAGCACATACGCAATGTTATCAGTGTGGGTAAAAAGTAAAATAAGTTAAAATGTAACTTTTGCACACATCCGCAAATAGCAACAATTCACACATAATTAACACTCATAATTGCCATGGGGGAAAAAAAATGCAATTAAATAGTAGATTAGGTTAAAAAAAATATTATTATGCGTGAAATATATTTTGCAATGACATTATTGTATAATTTCATAAACATTTTTTTATTCTATTTCATACAACACATTCAAATTATTATATTCTAGCTAAGATTCAAAGATTTGTTATGACCTTTTTCGTGACATCATTTTGTAGGATTAACTACATAGCCAGATAAAAAAAAATATGTTAAAATGTGTCTACATTTATAACAAAGATTGTAACAATAATGCATTCAATTAATTAATTGATTTCTATAATGAATCTTATGATGCCAGTTCTCAGTTGAATTGTTAGCCAAAGGCAGTGGCTAAAACAACAACAACGACAAAAACCTGGGCTCCAACATTGAACCCTGTGGTACACCACACAGCAAAACAAATAGGACCGGAATGGAGGATTTTGGATTTTATCTTCATCGTGGTGCGTAAGAACAAAATATGGCAGGACAACATACAAAGCGTACATTACCTGCCAGGGCCAGGAGTTGGCTCTCGCCACCTCTCCCCCAACGACTCGTTCTTCGGCTTCGTCATCCTCCAAGAACCGAGGCTGGGGCTCCAGCTCAGCCAGCACTGAACCCAAGCAATAACGTCAGAGTATTCATTGAGGTTGAGACGTCAAATGAGAAAAAGAAGGCCAATGTTACCGAGTGCGGCGAGAGTGGTCAGCAACAGAAACCTCAACATGTCTGCGGTCGCCCAAAAAAACGTGCTGCGCTTTCTGTTCTTCAGCCTTTTATACCTACTGGGTGGCTTGTCCTCAACGTGACATGTTCAGCGCCACCTGTGCGGATCACATGCTTATCACGACATGGCTGGAAAAATGAATTTTTACAAGTGCTGACTTGGCAAACAATCCAGTTTCAGTTTCCATGACAACTCCTACTACTAGAGTTTTTACCAGTGGACCTTAACTGGACTGAATCAGCTTCACATGGGCTGGACATTTAATTAGGTACACCTGCTCAATTCAAGGTCTCGTCGTCCACGTCAAAATGTTGCCGTAATAAATGGAATAATTATGCATATATTTGTGGAGACCGCGGTCAAGTTGTATTTTACGATTTAAAAAATGTGCAGAATTTCACAAGTTACTTCATGTTAAAGATTAGCTCTTAATATGAAAAGAAAAATGCACTGAGCTGTCACTAATGTCTTACAAATGCAATTATGCCATCTCGTGGCAGAAAAATGACCTATTTTACAGTGCAGTACATATTTTTCATTTTAACTAAATTTTATGAATTATTATGAAATTTTACTGTATCAATGACTAAAAGATGCAACCATATTTCAATTAGTTTAACCCCCCCCCCCCCCACACACTTTTATGTTAACAAGAGTATGTAAACTTAGAAAAAATTATTTTATTCTATATTTTATTATACATTTAGAACAGGTATACAATTTGCGATTCATCGTGAGTTAACTATTGAAGTCATGTGATCATCATGATTAAAAATCGTAAACGTCTGATACTACAGTATTTAAAAAAATATATATATTAATACATGAACATTATTTAATATTAGGAGAGTCTTCATCGTGTATGCATGTAAACCCTTATCTCCTAAAAATCGCATTGTTTATAAGCCATTTATTTAGTATTAGTGTAAGATATGATCGTTTGTGGTACAATTCACGGTCAGCCATGAAGCCGATGTGCAAGGTTCTCACTTTACCAATGAACGACGACAGCCTGCAATTCACTCGACTTCACAGCATTTCCCTGTCAAATCAAAGCACCGAAAGATTTGTGTCAAATTTCTTATTCGACGAAATGAAAGGCTTGAAATACAGTTACAAAAAGCAGCATTCCCGCACGGGTGACTGTCAAATCTCAGAGTGAATCAAATTCTGCATTTTCAGTATCTTCTGTTTTTTCCCCTCTTGTTTCTGTCTCGTGTCATTTCTGAGTGCTGGCGAGATTCGCGGCATGACGGCGAAACTGCTGAGCGGCCAAGTTTTGACAAAAATGTTCCACTTGGCGGTGATATCTGACTCGACTGGGGTTCGGTGCACAGTGTTACATAATACAGTAGTGACTTCATGTCATGGGAAGGAAGAAGTAAGTGGACGCATGAAAATGTCTCAAGCGCTCATCTGTGTTTTTGTTTAGATGATGTCAAGCTTCGTTTCATGTTTTGTTGTCTTGTGTTTCGTGTTCACGTCTTGTCTTCGTCGTAGTCGGTTTCCACCAATTGTTCTCGTCAGACTTGTTCCTTGTGTGGACCAATCAGCTCCCTCCAGCTTGTGTCTTGTCCACGCAGGTGAATCTCATTGTCTCGTTAAATTGCTTGTATTAATGCTGCATTCAAGTAAAGTGGGAAGTCGGACTTTTCCTACCTCTGACCAGAAAAAAAAACAAGACCCAGACTTCACCGACCAGCTTTAATCTTTTTTTTTTTTTTCCTTCCGGAGAGCTCAGTTCATTCGGTAATTTTACCGATTTGACACGACATCATCATTGCTCTCTTTTATTTTTTATTTTTATTTTTATTTTTTATTATTATTATTTTTAAATACATTTTTATTTTGTATGTGCGTGCGTGTGAGTGTGTGTGAAGCGACCAGCTTCAATCTGACGTCACTCCTCAATGGGGACTCAGACCGTAAATGGCAAAAAAATAATTTAAAAGATTATAAACATATTTTATTATCTCTTTATTACATTAATTTAGTTATCCAAAAATTCATTGAAGATGACATATACCTTGATTTGTTAAAAAAAATAGGGGAGTCAAGTTTTTATCTTAAAATGCACAGTAAAATATTTTTGCTCTAAGTTTTCATACTCTTGTTAACAAAGTAGATTTTTTAAACTAATATAAATATGGCTGCATCATTTAGATATTGATACAGCAATTTCATAATAATTCATAACATTTGCGTTATAATTAAAAAGATGTACTGTACTGTAAAAAACGAGTGTGATATTGATTTGTGTTGAGGTGATTTTTCTGCCACTAGATGGCATAATTGCATTTGTAAGACAGTGACAGCAAAGTGCATTTTTCTTTTTTTATTAAGAGCTATCTAATCTTTAACATGAAGTAACTTGACCCCAGTCTCCACAAATATATGCATTATTATTAAATGTATTACTGCAAAATGGACGTTTATGCTGCGTTGCGACTGGAATTTTCCCAGTACAGGCTTTCCAAGTAAGGGGCGGTCATTAATTGCACGTTAAATAAATTTGTAGCGTTAAAGGAACTTTAAATCAATTCAAAATTAACACACTAATTTTGACACCCCTAATAATGAAGGAAGGTTTGCTAGAGGTCAAAATATATATCGTGATGAACTAGAACAACAAACAGTTTCTTGGAATCAGCCATCTTGTTGAACGCTTTGAGGCCGGAACCGGAACAAGCCGAGTGGTGCAAAGATGCATTCTTTGTAGTAAGTCATCACTTCATTGAAAATGAAGGATTTCGGGATGCACCTGAGGACCTCTGAACAAGAGTTGGTCAAACAGGATTTGCATTAGAAAAAGGAAAATAAAATAATTTCTTTTAGGAGAAAAAGTGACAGAATGTTGATGTTGTTTGAAAGAAGCCATCACTCAAAAGTTATGTAGATGAGCTTTATTTTGAAAGGTTCAACAACGGTGGACCAATGATGGACTAAACAAACAACGATCTGTGTTGTGCTTCTCGAACTGTTGTATTTCTTTACATCATGATCTGTGAACAAGAAAAGAGAAATATTGTCAACCATATTCATTAGGGGTGGGAATTGCCGAGTACCTGGCAAGTCGATTCGTATCACGATTCATTGGTCACGATTCGATTCGATACCGATTTATCCCGATACAAATCCATAAATTGACTATTGCGATTCTTTTTTTTTAAACTCAAATTTAGAAAATACTAATCAGTAAACTTGTACATGTACACTGTAAGATTTGTATGAAAATGTATTTATTTATCTGAAAATTCAGGCTTTAAATGAGCCACTGCATTTACCAAACGGGTTGCAGTCTGTTTCATGTCTGAACAGCACTGAAGTAAAATATTAAGGCTTAATGTTCCATTAATATAACATTCTTCCATTCTTAATGTGTGAATCCTAACCCTAAGTAAAACGTTTTGTTGAATATTCCCATAAAAAATGTACGTTTAAAAATCGATTCGGCCGCATATCGAATCGATTCGAGAATTGCGCGCTGTAATATCGCGATATATTGCCGAATAGATTTTTTCTAACACTCCTAATATTTAGTCAGTGACGTCACCCACCGAGTCCATCCATTCGTTGTAGGCGGAAACGCGGGTGAAGACGGTGGGTTTCCTGGGCGCGTTGCATCCATAGCCGGACACGAAGCTGGCGATGCCGTGCACGTAGTATTTTCCGTTCACCAGGCAGTTGAGAGGGCCGCCAGAGTCGCCCTGAAATGGTGCAACAATCAGCGACACGCATAACGATAATCAGGCAAAATTTTATATAAGTAAGTCATCAACATCCTGATTTTCGAATGAAGATATAGATTCAAAAAAATAGTATAACATTTAGAGTTATAATAACATAATGCTCCCAGCATAGTAGCCATGGCTAATATCGATTTGTTCACAGTGTTCATGCTAGCGTAGCATTGCTAGCGCTGCTATCACGCTAAAGCCAGATATACGTTCTATGTGACGATTTACTCTTTTCCCTCAAGGGCACTCACGTTGCATCCAGACTCGGAAGCACCACCGGCACACACCATGGTGGTCTTGATGGTGCTACCCCACCAGCTGGAGCTGGTGCAGGTCTTGTGACCCACCAGGGGAAGGTAGGCCTGTTTCAGTTGCGGGGACAGGCTGCCGCCGGCTGCAGACAGAAATCAATGAGCACGGGCGCGAAAGCGCCAAGAAGTGAGCGGACGGACGACAAACTTACTGGAGGTGAGTCCCCATCCGGTGATGTAGCAGCGGTTGTTGTGGGGCAGGATCTGTTCGGAGGGGGGCAGAGAGCCCAACTGCACGTAAGAGTTGAGGGAGGCCTCGGCAGATAAGCGCAGCAGGGCGATGTCGTAGCTGCGTGAGACAAATCCAGTCGACAGTGACTTTTACATATATATATATATCCATCCATCCATTTTCTGTACCGCTTGTCCTCACAAGGGTCGCGGGGGTTGCTGGAACCTATCCCAGCTGGCTTCGGGCAGTAGGCGGGGTACACCCTGTACTGGTTGCCAGCCAATTGCAGGGCATATATATATATATATATATATATATATATATATATATTATATGTGAGTGCTCACCCAGCGGCCACATTGTTGGAATTCCATCTTGGGTGGATGTAAACGCGGCTGACACTCATGACCTGCTCGCTGCCGCTGTTGCTGTTCAGGTCGTGCTCGCCCAGAACCACCCGCCACGTCCTACGGCTGAAGGGAAACAAATACATTGAGGAAATCAATAAGACAGCAAAACGCTCAAATTTGGTCACCGTTTAAAAATAGTTCCAGGTTTAGGGCAAAAGCGACTCTGCTCCAGAAATGGGCCCCCGACCCAGCAGATGATGCTTTTGTTCTCGCTTTTAAATGCGTGTTTTATTTTTCATGAATTCAACTGAAAAATAAATATGTAATTAATATATAAATACAATTAAAATAAATAATGAAAAACTGCTTAATCAAATGTATAAAACAATAATAATGATGTAATTGTTTTCAATTTTCTTTTATTTATTTATTTGTTTATTTATGTGATTAATTATGAAAAAAAATAATTGCCTGACGCCCCTAATTTTTTATAATCTTTTGTTCTTTAAAAAAAAAAAGAGTCATTTTAATTATTATTATTTTTTTTTTAAATGATCTTTTCTTAAAAAAAAAAGAGAAAAGATTATTAAAGATTAGGGGCATCAGGCGATTACATTTTGTAATCATAATTAATTGCATGACTTCACCAGTTAACTCACGATTAATCACAAATTTCATATCTGTTTTAAATGTACAATAAAAAATGTTTTCCAGGTTTTCATACTCTTGTTAACAAAAGTGGGGAAAAATGTTAAACTAATAGAAATAATTAAAGGGAATTTTTTACGTCTATAGCCGTCAATGGCAGTGAATGAGTTAATAGAAGTAATTGTGCTCTATTAACTGCATTTAGGCAAACAGAACCAGGAAATTGTTTTTGTGTATGTTGTTGAGTATATATATATTTTTTTTTACTGAAGTAAGTAAAATACAAAATAATTAATTAAAAATACCAATCAAAAACACATTTATGGTAATAATATTAAAAAAATTATGAATCACTGTTAAGTGGTTTGTGTGTTTTAAAACAGTAATTCTAGAAGAGTAAAATAGGGGTGGGGGGGGGGGGGGTGATACATACAGTGAGAGTAGTAGCACTAATTGTTTTCCTGATCAGGAGAATCCTGTTTTCAAAAATATCAAAACGTAATAAAATCCTCCTGATACCTGTCCACGCAGTGAGCAGCAGTCATGACCCAACCTCTCTCAATCAGGGTGCCGCCACACGTGTGGCGGAATCTGGAGCCAGATTGGTACTGAAGAGAGATCTAACAGGAAGGGGACACACAACACGCGCCGTAAACAAGCCTCATCAAACAAGCACAATCTGCCCATTCCATCCGATGACGTGTTTTTATGCCGCATTTGCAAATACCTGCCAGGGCCAGGAGTTTGGCCGGGCCACCTCGCCTCCCACCACCCTCTCCACACTGTCCTCCAGGTACCTGGGCTGGGGCTCCAGCTCAGCCAGCACTGTTGGAGCAAGATAACACGGGGGAGACATTTATGTTTTATTCTAATTCACCGAAACAGAGAAAGACAGAGAGAGAGAGAGAGAGAGAGAGGAGAGAAAGAGAGATAATATGCACTGCACTTCTTTTAGCATTGCTAGCTTAAAATGACTGACAAGTTGACAGTATGCAGCTTGATGGCGAGAAAGAGGATCAATAATGAACATTTCCAGAGTGTGTGCGTGTTGTTGGTCTCTCACCCAAGGCTGCCAGAGTTGTCAAGACCAAAAACCTCAGCATGTCTGCGAAGCGTCACCAACGTTTCTGAGGAGACGCAGAAGTTTTTCTGCTTCTTTTATACTTATAGCTCAACCTTTCAATTTTTTTTTTTGTATGCAGATGCGTGGGCGCGCGCACGTGAGCGTGTCCAGCTAAGCACCTGTTGACGGTCCCACAGTGCGTTATCATACTCGCTAACAGCAGAAGAAATGAGGAATGACACGTAGACTGGATCAAAATCATGACATGGGTCACGCGGCTCTTTGAAGTAAAGCGGGGAAAGGAGAAAAAATATTTGCGCAAACATGTTTTCGTGGTTTCAACTGTATGGGATAAAATAATCAAGGTGTGACAAAATAGTTTTTTTTTCATACATATTACAATTTTTTTTACAAGATTGAGGTAGCAATGCTTGATGTCTTCATTGCTACCGATGTCTATAAAGTGCTAGTACGATCAAGAAAAGAAAGTGTGTTGATTCTATATTATGAATACTTGAGAGATAATACGAAACGTACAATTTTGAATCTTCCATCAAAATTCACAAGCGATTTAAAAAAAAAAAAGTCAGTTTCTCTAAAATCCATTTAACATGCTGGTTGAAATTTTGCTTTGCAAATGCAGAGACTAGTGTAGCTTTTGTCAGCGCTAGCAAAATGAGCTACTACTCAGTCTTACCAATTTAGGGACTTTTCTCACTCCTATAATATTTTATTTAATTATTTATTTGTTTTTTTTTTTCAACCCCCAAATGTTCTTTACAATAACATGTTCTATGCATAATCACTATTCCAAACACAGCATTCTGATTAATATTGTGTTTGTGGTATACAAACTAAGCAGCAGAATCCACCTATTTTGATCCATATCAGGTGGCGGCCATTTTGCCACTTGCTGTGGACTGGAAATGACATCACAGTTGATGCGAGGTAACAACCAATCACGGCTCATCTGTTTTCTGAAGCTGAGTCGTGATTGGTTGTTAGCTCAGCTCGCGGACGTCAAGTGACCAAACTCAGAAAAACGGGTGAGCTTCGAATCCTGATTGGCCGTTCGTTACCTGAGCAGTGGCAAAAGGTAGTGTTTTCTGGCAAATACATAAAATAAATTGAAATATTAGTTTTTGTTGTAAAATAATAATACAATTTAGGTTAGGCAATTAGTTGCGATGGTTAAGGTTAGGTTAAGGGGCTAGGAAATGCATTATGTCAATGAGATGTCCCCACTAAGATACAAAGACAAACGTTTGTGTGTGTGTGTGTGTGTGTGTGTGTGTGTGCGCAAGACATTTTCATGGGAAGCAAATGTGGCGTTCATTAACAAGGCGGAGGCGGTATCAAATGCACACATCTTTAATTAACACATCCCCCCCAACACTCCCTGACTTTGATGTCAACGTACCATTCGCGTAAGTGGAGGTTGCCACGGCGATAGCGGTCGAGGCTCGATACGTGGACAAGATGTCCCCCGTCGACAAGGAAGTGGCGCGGCGTTTAATCCCCCCCCCACCCCCTTCCCCCATCTCGGGACCCGCTCAATTAACACACAGGCCGGATATCACCATAATGGCCCGATAAGGAAGTAATCCCAAATCCATTCACTTTTAATGACTTCCTGTCTAATTAAGCGTCTTCTGTTAACGACACACACACTTAAGGCAACTTTCCACTGATCGGAAACCTACTGTTGGGATTATTGGCACAATTTTTGTCCTTAACGAGCGCTAATACACGTTTTACTTTGGAGGATGTTAATCCAGTCACCATTCCAAAGCAGTGTGGGAGAAATATTTTCGGAGCCAGTTCTCACACTGGTCTAATTATGTTGAATTTTTGACATTAAAAACTTTACAACTGTTGTAAAGGGGACACATTATGGACAATTGTCTTTTTTTTTTTAATTGCTCGGATATAAATCGTTGGGATTCTGGAGTGCCTACCCCAGTGGCGTGGAAAGAGGGCAGGTGGAGGGTGGGGGGGGGGGGGGTGTCAGCATCCACTCCCACCCGATGGAAGACATTTGTTCATGGGCAGCAATGGAAAAATCTTCTGTCCACTAACCCTAACCCTAACGCTGCGTTTTCTCCTTTCTTTTCCGACAAAAGATGTCAATTAAATGTATGTTAACGTGCAGGCAGCGCAATTCTGCTGCATGTTACTGTAACGCAAACTGATTGTTGTTAATAATGAGCATGTTTTGCGCAGGGGGAAATGCCACCAGGGCCTCGTGTTCCCACGCTTATCTGCTCATGCTCGTCAGTTTCCAGTCATGAGAGCTGTGATGTAAATATTAACTCAGCGTTTGCACTCTGTTTCATCATTTTAACCGGAGAGGTGTAAGAAAAAAGTGTTCTTTATTTGGAAGAATCGGAGAGAGTGAAATACAGATTAAATTAGCATGCTTCGTTTCACTCAAAAGCAAAGCAAAGCAGTATTAATTCAACAATAATTCAGTAGAGTTAAAATAACACTTGTTGTTTTTTGACACAGAGATGGAGTTAAAACAACTCTGGCGATAGCTAGCTAGCTGGCTGACGATAGCTAGCTAGCTAGCTAGCTAGCCAGCTAAATAGATAGATAGATAGATAGACTATGTATAATATAATATTTAGCTTCACAAAAGATTAAAAATATGTTTGGCATAAAATCAATTTGTCATTAAAAAATAAATAAAAGACCTTTAGCCTCACAAAACCTATTGTTCCCAAATGAAACGTGCCTTAAAAACACATTTTTTGGGAATATCCATGCAGTGTATTTTGACCGAAGAGATGTTTTGGGCCATTTTTCCCCAACCATCCATCCATCTATCCATTTTTTTTTTCATCCATACATTCTATTCTTCCTGTTTAACAACCATCATCCATCCATCCTTGTGGTGCAGAAAATATGTGTGAAAAATGATCCACTGGCTTGTTGGCTTGATTTAATTGCAATCAAACTGCAGTGAAAGCAATCGATGTGACCGACACCAACATAATCTCTCTCTCTCTGTCTCTCTCTCTCTCTGTCTGGCTCTCTCTCTCTCTCTCTCTCTCTCTCTCTCTCTCTCTCTCTCTCTCTCTCTCTCTCTCTCTCTATCTCTCTCTCTCTCTCTCTCTCTCTCTCTCTCTCTCTCTCTCTCTGATTGGCCAACAGATGTAGGTGATTCTTAAGCGATGTGGCAAATAACTCCACTGCACCCGCTTGATGTTGTCAATTCACAAATTTTCATTATATACGGCACGCATATATTGTGTTTTACAACAACACTCAACCATATTTACTTTTGGATTTCACGTTATGTAGCAACGGACAAAATAATGCAGTGCAGTGTAAGCGCCAGCTAACTTGACGACTCATACCACTGTTTGCGGACAGGAGAGGACATAGAACATAAAGTGGTAAAAATAGTGTCACTTTAGGTTAGATATACAATTTTAAAATAGAATTTTTTTTTTTGAATAAACAGTCACTTGGAAGAGAGTAAAATATTAAAGTCAATTTTACTAAAATTATTCATTAAAAAAATAAAATAAAATAATAATAATAATAATAATAGTAAATTCTAAGTATTTTTAGTGTGCATTAGAGAATTTTTTTTTTTCCACTCAGAAATTCTAAGTACATTTTGCAAGGAGAGATTTTGACTAAATTTGATTCGTTTATTTAACAACAAAACCAAAAAAAAGGTTACACAAGGCTTGAGGAATGAACTCACAACCTTTAGCTTGGGAGCCGCTCTACCACCTGAGCTATGCCACTCCTCCTGTTTACTTATATGCAAAAGGACAGTTACAAAGATTCCAGCTGACGCGAGCGATAAAATAACATACAGTAGGATCAGCATGGCTCAGGGAGTAACAACCTGAAGTAGTGGGTTTGTTCCTCATCCCTTGAGTGACTTTTATTTTATTTTATTTGTAATTTTTTTCACTCTCAAGTGTAAATTTTACTCTGTTTAGAGTGGGATCAAATAGACTCTGTTTAGAGTAAAATGTACTGTACAGAATTGACTGTGCATATAATGCTCAAATGAAAAACCTACCTTTTTCATCACAGTGACCTCTGTTGCTCCAAGTAATTCAGAACTTCCACTGTCCATGTTTTAACAGTGAGCTTCTCTCTCTGAGTAATTAGACGAAGTAGAAGCGATTAAAACCACGTTGCCACACTGTCTGCTTAAAGTATCACATTTTAATTACAAACGCTCATTAGGTATTCCAGGCTTAAAAGGGACACTTTTTTTTTTTAATGAACTGTGTGCAAAATGAAATGTTTATGCTGTTGTACAGTATGTTAGAGACTCATTAAAGCGCGTAAAGCAGCTTGTGTCGCTCAGTTCATTTGATCTCACTTTTATTCCTGTCACCTTAATTATTCCTCAGGGGGGACAAGGCGAGAAAAGAAGTATGTCAATTAGCTGCTTTCAATAGAGTGAGAATCAGTTTTTGTTTGAGCATGAGGGTGACGTGATGACACAAAATGTTCACGACAGCGCGTATTGTTATATATTTTAATTAAATCCACACGCGTGGCAGTGAAAAATGTGGTTTTCAGTTGAATTCGATCGACATGTGAAACAGTGAAAAATGCAAATTCTCTTTGAGAGGAGACATGTGCAATTATTCCACAACTAAATCATTTAGTTTTTAAATGCAGTAAAAGGTCATTCGTCAGCAGCCACGACTGTCTCAGGTCGTTTTTGTTACCATGATGCTTTTGGAATTAACTTCCAGTGGTCTTTCAACACTCCTAAACGTTTAGGGTCAATATAATTTTGAATGATGGATGTGCCAAAACTTTAAACGTGTTTTTTTCATTTTCCAAAATGAGGTATTTCAACCTGCTAACATTGAAACTGATGTAAATTTGTGAGAATTTGTATGTATCATTTCAAAGGGAATTAATTGTCAAATTAAAATACATAAATGTTTATTTATCATTTTAGAGACGTCAGCCTCATATATATATATATATGCTTTACTGTATGAATAAATTCGACATGAATAACAAAATTACATTGCCAAATTTTACTACACATGATTCAAATGTATGCTGAGAAATAGCTAAAAAAAAAAAGAAAAGGGAATTATTATAAAAGTGAGTACTCATAAAGACGCTACTGCATTTTCATTTGTGAAAGTCGCACTTCACCATTAAGGTGCCGTATTCAATCAGAAGACGAATAAAAGATCGAGTTGGTGGCTTAAGCAAACTATTTGTGCTGAGAAAAAGTCAATTTTACATTAAAATTATTATTATTATTTGCATTGTCCGGAAGCAAGCAGGAGCTACAAGACTTACTTTTGGAAAGCGTCTTCCTTCCATATCTACAATATTATGTAATCTGCCAAATCGTACTGCTGCGAGTCAGACATCTTCACTGGTCTGTGGAATGTTACTGTCACGCATGACTACCGTCTCCATTACAAAGTGCAAGGAGAAAATTAACGTAGAGTCGAACTGCTTTGAGAGGCAAATAAATGTCGTTTCGTGGAACACGATGTTATCTCCGTGAGTTCCTAACGTAAGTATGATTTGCTTTTTCTTTGTGAGTTCACTGTCACCATTTTGCACTCGTAGGAAAAATTATTGCTCGCAAGTCAAAGCAAAAAAAAAAAGGATGAAAAAAAAAAGATGGCTCTCGACAAATTCACGCCAAAAGCAGTCTGAGCTAATCTATAGAAAGTATTTCCTGTAAAGCACTTTTTATGGACAGCCATGAAAAGTTACTGACAGCTCTTCCGTTTTCAATTACCTCATTAATGAGAGCTAATTCCTTTCATGTCATATTGTAGACTGGCTCCACAGTTGTTTTTTTTTTTCCGTATCTGGAATATGCAGAGGCACAATACCATTTACTTTGGTTTTCTTTGCAAGAACAAAAAAAATAAAAAATAGAACAAAAGAAAGAAATTGAATGGAAGAGGACAGGGAGGGGCTTTGGAGGTGAGAGTGAGGCCTTTATGTGAATAGAATATTTAATTAGCTGTTATGGGAAAGAAGTAATTAAGATGAATTTAAAAAGCCGCTAGAAGGGTCGAGGGTACGCCTCAGCTGGGTAACATTTAGACAAACGCCGACAAGCAGAACAACAAAATATGTTAATGCTCCACAAGAAGGGAAAACATTACATTTGGTTAACACATGTACACTTTTATTTGAACCACTGGTGGGGCAATAACTACGAACAGTAGGTATGCTAGGCAGCAGAAAAAGTACCATAGCCTTGGTACAAACCACTCCCTAAATTTTTTTAGAATTTTTTAGAATTGCGCATATTAATGGTTTAAACTGTAGATATACCACAACTATTATCTCAACACAGTTAAAGGGGAAGTCAAGCTTAAACATTTTTTGACAAAAATATATTTTATATCACCTCAATAGTCTGAACATGACATACTGATTCGTATTACATTTGTAGAATATGAGTTATGAAGCAAAATCCAGCCATTTTTGTTTGTCTGTATTCTCCTGGGGCGGCCATTTTCACACTTGCTGTCGACTGAAGATGACGTCACAGTTACTCATGGCCCATGCAACGACCAATCATAGCTCACGTGTTTTCTAAAGCTGAGCTGTGATTGGTTGATACCTGAGACCTGTGTAACTGTGATGTCGTTTTCACTCGACAGCAATGGCAAAATGGCCGCCTACTGGATTTTGCTGCTGAACTCATATTCCAGTAACACAGTATTAACCAGAATATCGCATTTAGACTAGTGGGGCTGCATAGAACATAATATTGTCAATTTTTTTGGGGGGGGGTTGACATTTTAACTGAAGCAACCCCCTTCACTCCCGGCTGTTTAACTGGATTTAACTGATTTTGCAAGGTCCACAGAAAATTCTGTTCTATTGCTATAAAAACATGGAACCTATCAAAAGAAAGATTAGAGTCTCTTATTTCATCAGGAAAAACGGTATATTTGTATCTCTTTCTGTTTTGCAGCAATTAGCATTAGAATATAGCTAAGTTTCATCATTATTCACAAACCTGTTGAAAACACTGGCAAAACCCCCCAAAAACAATTGTTGCCACATGGCCCTGGCTGATCTCTTATACTCTGTTGCCCCCTGCTGGCGTTTTTTTTGTAATAACTACCATTGCTTTAAGTGACCTCTTCATGTCAGAATCTCCATCAAAACCTTCTGTATGCTCTAGCATAAAAAAAAAACATTAAAAGTGTGAAAAGTGAAAGAGAAAGTATTAAAAAACTTATTTATACAGGGGTTTGAACAACTCATCTAGCAACAAAAATAAGTGGCCATCCAACACAACAAAACAATTAGAAGAACTGAAAAAGCCTTTTGAACGCGAGGTGAAACTTTTTCAATTAAAAAAAACGAAAAGTCCAGTTCCCAAACAGGACACCAGTCAAAGTTAATAGAGTTCTCGTGTCCATAAAGACCAAATCCTTGAGGAACCCGAGAATTGCAACCAGTCGAGCGAAATGCAGCAGCGTCGTCACAAAACCTATTTTTCGGCACAAAAGCTCCCCCTCTGAGATAAGCCCAACTGGTAATGGGGAGACGGCACTACTTTGACAGCCTCCTTGTCCTTCATTTGCTACGAGCAGCCACTGATACTAAAGTAGCTTGCAGTAAAAATATAATGGATTGGCCCAATGCCTGCCACGTCGTCAAGCACTGAGCAGGCAGCCCCTGTCACACTTAATAGCCAAAGTAAAAATGTCTGTTCTGCCCGTGTAACTTTTGCACAATTTATTTGGAAAAGGGACAATTCCTCAGGCAGCTTGGCATGCACGTCAGCGATAGCGGGGTTTTGCCGAAAGTGGCGTTGCGCGCGGCAAAGTGAAATATCACTCAAGGTAGAGGACAAAGTGGGAGGCGTCGCGTTGAAGGATCCTTTGGCTGTCAATAAAGGCGCCCTTGACTGATAATGATCATCACCCACTGAGGGTAGCATGCATTTGTCCGGGCAGATTCTCGTTATTAGATCTAACGACCATCTGTCTGCGGAGACCTTGTCTGTCATCCTCCCGCTTATCTGATGAGGTCACTTCCTGGACAGGTGCCAAGACAACAGGTGGCGGAACGCAGGTTTTGGGGTGTGTCGGCCCCCCTCCTAGCAAATCAACTCCCATTCTTGTTTTTTTTTTTTTTTTTAGTTTAACTTCCCCTTAAACTTCAAGGATGAATCTTCAGATGACTCCCGCTATTTGCAGGGACGAGGGGACAGGGCCAGCAAGCTAATATGGAAAATATGCGTATAATTGACGGCCATTACAAAAAAAAAATATATTGAGAAAAAAACAGGAAGAAACCTCCAATGAGCGTTTTTTCATTAAAATAGCAACAAAAAAAAAAAAAGTGTTTAAAAATATTGAAACAAAATATCTATGAATAGGTGAATGTGCGGGTGCTGAGTTCTTTGTAAACTTGACTCTGTGTTCAGTTTCAGGCATGGCCGAATTGTAAATGAGCTTTCACTTGTACAGCGCTTTTCTGCCTTAGGCACTCAAAATGCCACTGTCTCCTCATTTTACCGACTGATGACGCAACATCAGGCGCAACTGAGGGTTCAGTATAGGCCTATTGCTCAAGGACACTTGTACGTGGTCACAAGGGTTGAGGAATCGAACCCAAAAACTTTGGGTTGGGAGATGACCACTGTAGCACATGAGACCATGGCACCGCGAGACCTTCTCATGCGTCCTCATTTCCCGACGATTAGTGAGAGTTTTGAGGAGGGCGAGTTGTGTTCAGGGCTCCTAAAATACATACCAAATCAGTTGGGAATAAAATGGTGAATTTTCTAAAAGAACATCATAAATAACTGGGTTTTGTTTCAAACCCATCTTGGAAGTCTCATATAAAGGTTTTTTTTCAAAGAGAATTTCCCCCCCCGGAAATCAAATGCAAAGAAAATACCAGAGTTACTCTGGCTTTGCTGCTTTATGGAGCGATGTTGCATGGAAAAGAGCTTCTATTTTTACACCACCTCTTCCTTACTCTATCATGAATTAAGTACGTTTCCTCGTAGCACAAGTGGCAATAAATTACAACTGTCTTTACCCCCAAACCGCTGTGCTTTCGATGTATGATTTGCAAAATAGGGACTTGCTTGAATAAAAAGTGTGATCAAAAGCAATTAACATGGAAAAATAAAAATGCATGAATAAATAAATAAATAAATAAAAATCCAGATGTATAAAATATAATAAAAAAAAAAAAGAAGAAAAAAAAGAATGACTTAACATACTTGAAAACTGGACGCCCTTTTCTTCTCTTTGCGTGAAATGCTGTATCTTCCGTGGCATCAAGCGTGCGTCACGGGCGCATCATGCTTAGTCAGAATTGCCATCGCCTAAGCAACGGAACATTGCTTATCTTCTCGGCAACTGCTAATCAATACAAGAAACAGGCCGTGCAGATGACTCCCTCGTTGTTTCAGCTGATGCTGTGGCGAATGGCAATTATGGATGGAATTATGAACAATTTCACGGGTGAATTCCTCTTGCCTCTTTGGCAAATGTGGCTCCGATGACAGGATCTGGCAGTGGCATTCACTTAACTCATTCCAGATATAATGGCATCCATTTGATTACAGCGGGAAACACACATAATAATAATCAGGCTGAATTTGAGAATTCCCCTCCCTTCTGATCAAAGTCAGTAAAGGCCCATTTAACAGATGTCTCTCAAAGATGATCCTAACTGAGACTGTGATGGTTCGGGGTGTGTCAAGAGTGACTTTTTTTTTTAATCAGAAAATTAAACCTGTTCATTATTTGCACTCACAAATTCAAAAAACAAAATGTGCTGTTTCCATGATTCACAGTGGCTAACAATCAGAACATTTTACTCAAAATTAAAATTGTGTGATAGCCATGATAGCCAATATTGCCATTCTGAAGAATTTGACCTAAGGGCACCATAAAGGCTGAACAAAAAGGGTCCAAGGACTGACCCTTGAGGGACCCCAGATATCATTGTCATTCGATTAGATCTTAAACTTCCACTGGTCACAAAATAACTCATTTCCTCCAAGTAGGACCTGAACCGTTTTCGGACTGTTCCATTTTACTCTCTAGGCATTTAACTCATTCAAACCCAAAATGTGTAAACACGTTTAATACTTTGTCTTTCACTCCCCAAAAAGTGTTTACACATTTTTTTTATGCAAGAGCATACAGAAGGCTTTAATGCAGGCTTTATTATTATTATTATATAAAAAACAACAACATAAACGGCCAGCAGGTGGCAGCAGAGTATAAGAGACCAGCCTGGGCCATGTTGCAACAAGCTCTTTTTGTCAGTGTTTTCACCAGGAATGTGAATATTGATGAAACTTGGCTGTATTCTAATGCTAATTGCTGCAATACAGAAACAAATACAAATATACTTTTTCTTCCTGAATTGTTTTAATAGGTTCCACTAGTGACTGATAACAGAATTACACACAATATAAATGGCAGCCCCAAATTTATAGTGACGAATTGTAAACAATTATAGTGGGGCCGTAAACCTGGAACCTTTTTGATTTATTAGAATGATGACAAACACTGAGACCCCCCCCCCCCCCCCCCCCAAGTTAGGGGCCCCTCGCTGCATGCCCTCGAGTGAGGTTGAGTTACATTAGTTTATTCATGTCTTGTCAAAATTTGTATTCTATTCAATATAGGTTACACCAATTTGTGACTCGGGTGTGCAGCGGAGGATGACACAACATCTGATGTCGTCACCCGGTGGAAGAAGAATCCTGTAGTCGCTCTGCTTCCCACCGCCACTTTCCATTGATCGGACCGCGTCGTCACAGCAGCCTCGGAGGTCGCTTGGGAAGAAGAAGACTGTTTCCTTGCAGCTGTCTGTCTTTTTTCTCCCAGCTGCAGCATCAGCAGCAGCAGTAGCAGCAGCAGCAGCAACCGCAGCCTGCCAGGTGCACACTCCTCCTCATCCTCCTCCGGGAATCTTCGCATTCAAAGCGGGCTGATTAGCTGCATTGTGGAAGGCGGCGAGGGGGGATGAAGGATGCCAGAAAGCGAGCCGAGCCGAAACTGACGTTGTGACAGCTCGTCATGATGCAGCTGTTTCGAGAACAGGACTGGGTTTTCCTCTAAAAAATAATTATAATTAAAGAAAAAAAAAATAATCCTCCAGAATCCATTATTAAAATCTCCGGAACGTGTGAGGATTACTCTTGAGCATCGTTACGAGGCGACACCGCCTCTTTCTTTTCTTTTTTTTTTTTGGTTTGGCGAGGTAACTTGCAGAAGAGTCAGCTGACACTTTTACTCCTTGAGCGTGGAACCGGAGGATCCGAACAGGGCGTGAACTTGCACATTCGGAACCTCGACGTCCCCAAAGCTAGTCTAGTCCTCAAAGTAGGCTTTATATTTCGCTGATTGTCTTATTTTCAAACCCTCTCGATCCACGCTTCACTCCCAGCATGGATCTCAAAGCGGACTCCGAGGACCTGGACTACGCTCGACCGGCTCCCATCGAGGTGTTCGCCAGCCGCTCCACGCTGCACGGCATCTCGCACATGTTCACGTACGAGCGCATGTGCGTCAAGCGCAGCCTGTGGATCCTCTTCTTCCTGGGCTCCGTGGGCGTGCTGGCGCTGGTGTGCGTGGACCGCGTGCACTTGTACTTCCAGTACCCGCACATCACCAAGCTCGACGAGGTGGCCGCGCCGCTCATGGAGTTCCCCGCGGTCACCTTCTGCAACCTGAACGCCTTCCGCTTCAGCCGGGTGACGCGCAACGACCTGTACCACGCCGGCGAGTTGCTGGCCTTGCTCAACGGCAGGTGCGTAAACGTGCTCCACGCACACAGCAGCGTCGCGGTGTTTGTTTTGGAGACCAGTTTTCATGATAGTTCCCCAAATTTTGGGGACCTATACTGCGGGAAGGGTGTCATTATTTTTATTATTTATTTATTTATTTTCACCTCTCACCAAGTTTACTGTCAAACATAAAACAAAGAGGGGCGGGGGGATCACATAACTTTGTCTTAGTGTCCAAGTGTGCTTGCGCATAAAGAATGGCATCTATTGTGGACTTGAAAAGCACAATAAATGCCAAGTGTTTTTTTTTAACCTGGCCAGCAAGAGGAATTCTCGCGGTATTTGTGAGTTCACAAACTCCGGAGAATACATCTTGCGCCGCTCCCGCTAATACGTTTGCAGCCGATCTTTTTTTTCGATCGGACCAATCAGGCGTTGTTTAGGCAGGACGAAAACCAATAAGCGCCGATGGCGGGGGGGGGGAAACAAACAAACCTAACAGACGAATGGATGTTGCAATTAATTATGTTCTCACAGAATTACTCACCGTTTCCTTGTTGAATTTGACGATACGGAAGACGAGATTTTCATCCGTTGCTTTGATTGGTCAAAACAAAATGTGCAATCATGCAGCATCGTCCAATTAGCTCGAAGTATTGTACAGCAAGCCCCGCCTTTCCCGAACGGGTCAGCCTAGTGAAGTACCAGATTGATTGTGTGAAGAACCATCTATGGGCATGACAGTTCTTATAAGTGAACTGAATCTTTAGAATCAGTTCATTAAAAAGAACCGTTCAAAAGATTTGTTCATCGAATCTTTTGTCTACGCACCCCCCCCCCCCCCCCACACTTAATCATTTAAAAAAAATTGTCACCCTCCTTACATCAAAAATGTAATCAGGCATCAGTGACAATGGGCTTCCTTTTCAGATGCTCGTTTATCACTGCCATGAAAGACATGTTACGTCATAGCTTCAAACTTTTTGCTGAAATGCGTGTCAAAAAAAAGGAGTCGATAAACGATGTGTTGACTAATAAATTAGCCGTCGATAGATTTGGTCATTGACGTAGTTGTAACTAGTTGACTAATCTTGGCAGCCATAGATGCCACTATTGTCCTTTTAAACAATGTATTCAATGTAAATAAATGAGTACTCCCCTTGAAATATCTAAAATATGAACAGATACACAAGTTTTTAGCATACAATTTTGGCTTGAGCATCATTTTTACCTTTACGATCCTTACATTCTCTATCATTTTATTTATGCACACAAATGGACAACAGTGAGTGCCTGTTGACATTGTTTCTCCTATTATTAAGCCCACAAACAAAAAAAATGCCTCAACAATGCCACCATTCTGACCGTAGGCATCAATCATGCTCAGAAATGAGCCCCAAAAAGCAGCCGCATGGTACACATCATTGAAAATGGAAGCTTTTACCCATTCTTACGACCACTTTCGTCACTTTTGTTGCCTTTAAGTCCGTTCACAGGCACACAATGTAAAACACCTTTTGTTACAATTTACATCAAATATCTTTCCATTTGTGATCATACATAATGGATCCATCTGTTTGTCCCTTCACATTAATTGACATACACATTTCATGTCAACATCATGGCCATGCATAATGTGAACATTTGTTTACACAGGCACAGTTTAAACACCGTGTCACTCACATCCACACAAGATGGGCCTGAAAGCTGGCCGTGGTCATGCATGCATAGCGGTCTTCTGCCTGCTCATCATCCCCTTCTTCTTCTTCTTCTTCTTCTTCTTCTCCTTCTTCTTCTTCCCACCTCACCTCCAGCCATTTGTCTAGTGCCGAGCAGATCAAAACAAATCCGAGCCAGACACTAAGGTTTTACCTTCAGGGAAGCCCATCTGTGGGAATTTATTTTTAAAGCACCAAATCACAACAAAGGTTATCTCAGGACACATATAAAGACTGTTTAGGACTGCGCTTCTCATTCAGTAGAACCCCAGCCGACTCGAGGATCGTCAAACTGCCGTCAAACAGAACCGAAAGCGCAGTGGCCGGGGCAGCTTTCGAGCCTCGAACGACGGAGGACAGCGTAACACATTTTCTGGAGTAGTATGTCGAGTGCAGAGCTCTGCCAAAGCCAAGCAATCCAATTTGGATCAGCACCAAACGGTACACTTTCATAGATGCCTGCTTTTTGTCATCAATATTCATGCGTGTTATTCGCTGAAAAAAATCAAAGAAAAATGCAAATTGAATCACAAGTAATATAAGCAAACGTGGCATATCATTTATTAATCTGCATTTTCTATCCACTTTTTTAAAAAAAAATGTCTGTATGCGTATTTGTTATCACTCGCACTTTTCTTGGCCCATGCAGCTTCACAGCGTTGGATTCTAATTCTAATTGACTTAAACATACTGCACTAACATGACAGTCATTTGTTTGTTTGAATGTTAACATTTAACAGGTTTATTTAGCTTGTCGCAAGGTCCATTTTTGTTTCATATTTTATAAGCCCTGTTTGTTTTGTAGGCAAGAGAGTAAGGTGAGGCCTGTAAAGTTGCACTGTGAGTGCAAAGCAATGTTTTGACACCTGTCTGGTTTGCTGCCGGCCCACTCGGAGAATTCGCCGGCAACATGGCACAAACACGCAAAACCTTTTAAGGCTCTCCGGCATCTCCGGCTAACCTTTTATTCCCAACAAAAGCGGCCGTTACCCTGTGCATTTTTCCCCTTCTTTTTATTGTGCAAAAAAAAAAATTAAAACAATACAAGACTGTGACAAGAGTTGAGGTGAAACAAGGTAGACAAGACAAGAATGTAAAATTGTGTATAATTGGTTCAGGGTAGTACAAAAAATAGAGGGAACATACATTGTAGTGTTTGTGATGACCTCAAAATAGTGAACAAGAAAATAAAAAAAAAGATACAGTAACCCTTGGTAACTGAATCACTTGACCATCTTTAGGGGGATGTGCTTGTATGCTGGTGTGTAATTGGACTGAACTGTGTGTGCGCGTTTCTGCTTCCTTTACATCAAATCACCAGAGATTTTCAGGGGGCTGGGATGAAAACATTCAGAGGATTGTTTGATTTCATGTGTATGGACTCCATGCGCAATCTATTTTAAGATGCGTTAACTGGCATTCCTGCACGGTTTAAGTTTAGAATGGTCAAACTGTCAAAAGTGCACTTGCGCTAAACAGTTACCAAGTAAAACAAAAAAATAAGAAATAAAAAAACACTGGTTCCAGTAGTCAGGTTTCCATCCAATTGTGAATTTACTGAAAATGCGCAAAACGGACACGCGATTTATGCCCGTTTCTATCTGTTCTTCTTTTGCGAACAGTGAGAGGGGACTCCGCCGCTGTAGGTGGCGCTATACACCATAGAGATGTGATCCGCCAGTAATTTAAAAGAAGAAGAAAACCAGGAAGCGACTGCACCGTGCGATGATGTCGTATGAGTTTGCTTTTGTAATTCTTGATAAACCATTGCATTTCTTTGCTTTTTTTCCATCTAAAATTGCATTAATATTCAGTTTGATTAATTGCAACAATATTTTTGTTTCGTCAACCACCCCAAACATACCTTACTTTATCGTCCGCCATTGATTTGGGACTACAAACGTAATATCCGGTTAAAACGTGCAACGTGTATCCGGTCTTGTCAGCGTTTATTCGCAAAACCTGTTTATACAGCCAAAATGTGCGTTTTCCACCCCCTCCCCCAAGCGTAAAATCAATTTAGCGAATTTGAGTCACTTTTTTTTAAATTTCTAGCGTTTCCATTCAGTTTTTTATTTCTTGAAAATTCGAATAAAAATGGGTGGATGGAAACCCCACTAGTGATGTCACACCATTTGATCCAAGTCCCTAAATTATGATTCCTGTCTTTCCCCCGGCGTTTTATTAGCCCCCTCACCGGGCTAAGCTCTTGGATATCTTGGTCAGAATATCTTAAATCAGGTGTTGAAATCACGTCAGTTGTGTTTCCTCGGGCTGGATGGTTTCTTGTATTTCAAATTAGAGGCACAAAATGAGGCCAAAGATGGCAGATTATATATATTTTTTCTCTCTCGTCATCATCATCGATCATATTGATCACGCACTACTGTCAAGTTATAATGACAGTTTAAAATTAAAATAATTTTGGGGGGGGGGGTAAATGACAAACTGTAGTTAATGATTAAATTACAATGAATTAAAGTTAAATTAAAACTGTAACAAAAATAAAAGGTTAAAGACAAACATTTCTTTCATAGGAAATGCAAATGTATTGCACTAAAAAGTCAAATACAGTACAAGCGAACTGTACTTGTGTATGGATTCTTTTGAGCATCACTAGAGGGAATGTTGCCCTTTTGAAGTTGTGACTTTTGAGATGCTAGTACAAAGTACGTCAATGGAATGATGATGGTGAGAGGGTGTGAATGCATGTGTCACAAATCATGTGAGTCCCTCAGAAAACCTTTTAGATGAGCGGCAATTGTATGTTGTTCACAATGCAGTAAATGGCCACCAAAACGCTGCCCGAGCGCTTCCTTTGCCACCTCATCTCAATTTTGGATGTTTTTAAATCCTACGCTGACGCTCGCTTTTCTCTACCCTCCCCCTCCCCTTTCGTTCATTATTTTCTTCTTCTTCTTTTTTTTTTTTAAAGCTGCTTTGATCATTTGAGACTTTGGCCAGACGTGACAAACTCCAAATTCACTTCTGACACGTTTCAACGTCTTAATTTTCTCACCACGTACGCAGATGACAGTCCTGCTGGACTCCTCCTGCTACAAGCCGCAAACGCATCCAAACAGCATCTGGAAAACATAACGGTGTATTTTTAGCTTATTGATCCACACGGCCAGTGCGGATGCCTGAAGCACAGTCAGGAGTGTAACTCTTGTCTTACACTCTCGCATGACATAAATCCAGTATTCTGTTGTCATACATATTATATTATAGTGTTGCTGTCCGAGGAAAGCAACAGTACAAACAAAAGCCCTTTTTTCACAGCAATATATTTCAGAAAAACTGCACAAGCGACTGTTTTATTAGGCAGATTTAGCCCCATAAACGTAGATCTGTTTTGACAGCCATTGCAGTATCTTGTGTGTACTGTACAGAAGACAGGGTGTCAGATTTTAGGGGAAGAGCACTTTGGACTTATACACACACATAGAGGCTTGGGGAGTAACGGAATACATGTACCGCCATTACGTAATCAGATTGCAAAAAAAAAAAAAGTAACTGTATTCCATTACAGTTACAAGAAAAAACATGTAATCAGATTACAGGTACATTTATTAAAAATGGGGATTACTTTTAATGACAAATTTATTTTATGCAAAACATATTTTTAATCTTTTGCGAAGCTAAATATTATATGATACTTTATCTATCTATCTGTCGGTCGGTCCGTCCGTCCGTCGGTCCGTCCGTCCGTCCATCTAACTGTGAGGTGTGGTTGCTTTCAGTGACCGTTCGAAAGATTTTCACTCCCGTCCCTTCCCACACCTACAGAAAAAAAATAAAATTAAAATAAATAAATAACATCCCATCCCAGTCCTGGACCATTGCAGAAAAATAAATCTTGTTCCATCCACTCCCGGTGAAAACAAGTTCTGTCTCGTCCTGCTCCCATTCAGAATGGCTCCTATTCCTATACCGCTCCCATTTTGGATGATAAAAAAACACATGTGTCCGAGTTTTTCCCCCTCCTATTGGATAATCCCGTGAACTTTTTATCCTGCCCTGTCACAAACCTGTGATTAAAGGTAAAGTCGACTCCCATCCTGTGGGAAAAATGTCAGCCTCTACCATGGAGACAGAAAATAACATAACGAGAAATTAATGTATTCAAGTAAGGCCCACTTAGTGAGTGGAAACGCAAGATGGCCGCCACACATTTGGGTTTAAAAAAAGAACAGAATAAAATGTTGGCTGTGGCTCAGTTGCTAGAAGAGTCATCCAGTGACTGAACGGTTGGTGGTTCAATTCCCGGCTCTGACTGTCAAATGTCGAAGTGTATTTGGGCAGGACACTGAACCTCAAATGGCTTTTAAGTTGGTATGGTAAATGCTAAACTTATTATCAAAAACTCATCAATTAATATTACGAAAATTAGATTTCCTGCCGCATAAGAAATTCATTTAGCTAAAGCAAACAAAGCAACTGGATATTTTTTTCATTGGCTGCTCTTAAGAGCTGAAAACACCAAATGTTCCCTTCACGCATATACAAGTCGAGTGTGCATAACAAAAATGTCACCTGTGACCCCAGGACGGGCATAAGTTCAAGTGTCACCAGAGGTTTTGCTTCCTAAGGAATTTTCTCGCAGCTTTCCAAGTGACGGAACGCTCTTGAGGGTCATTTGGTACATACTTAGATTTGCAACTTCCCAAATGCTTGATGGAGCAGCGCACTTCCTCACTTGACTGTAATTCAAGAAATCCATAAAAGCCGTGTCGCTGATCACTATGGATTGCAGGTTTCCGCAAAGATGAGCTGCTGCTGCTGCTGCTGCTGCATGCAAAAGTGCAAATGCGGTGACTAAAGGCTGAGAAGAGAAAATGTAACCTCTGGTCCCTTGTAAATGCTGCAATTTGCTACTTGAGATGGAGGGAGGCGCAATTAGCACGGGCCTCATAAGCCGCATGATGAACACGTCTTTATCTGCGTGTAATTAGCGCTGTTTGCTAAGCTACAGCGCAGCGCCACTGATTAACACTGTCATCCCCCTTACTGTTGCCAACACGACCATTACTTGCTCGCTCCTTGTGGAGACGTCCGCTGACTGTTTATGTGTGCGCGCGCTCGTGTGTGGCTTCCTGACCTGCTCGCTGAGGTGAGAAGAAAAAATTTCCCGCAAGAGATAAGGGCTTGAATTGGATCTGTAGATTCCAAGCACATTTCTCTCAAGGTTTTAAATCAAAGCTTGACTGCATGCTTTCTGATATCAGACATGCTTGTGGGTAAAACACTTGGCCACGCCAACATTTCTTTCCCCCAGATTAACGCAATCAAATACAGTAAGAGCTGCAGATAAGGATTGTTATTGGCGCTGTCACGCTAATCTGGCAATTATCGTGATGCAGAGGCAACTAATAGTGAAAAATTGCAAGTAATTCAAGTCCATTCCATACAGATAAATTGTTTACAGATGATATGGTAGTGGGCGTGTACATGGCATAGAGATCCTGACATCACATGACTTTCTCTGACTTACTTACTATACACGAGTTGTACAGTGCTCTAGATAGTATGCCTAATGGCAGAGCACCTGGCCCGGATGGTTATCCGGCTATATTTTTTAAGCACTTTTGGTTAAATGCTTGCTCCATTATTCTTAAGAGTAGTAATAGAAATGAAAACTAATGGTTACATACGTCCACACATGAATACAGCAGCAATTAAACTTTTATTAAAGCCAGAAAATAATCACTTTGATGAAAAATACACGATTTACATGCGCGAGGTGGATATGTTGGATTGCCGATGAAATGTCAGGAGTTTTTTTTTTTTTTTACTTGGCGACGCCGCTAACGTGGAATTACTTCCTCTGTTATAAAATTCAAATTCCATTTAGTCAATTAATTAATTGAATAATCAATAGATTAATCAATTATAAAAATATTCAATAGTGACAGCACTACATCACAGTTATTAAAATTTGTGTATGGGGTGGCCAGAGAGTGGCAATGGGTGGCCATGGCCACCTCTGCCCACCACATAGCTCCGCCCCGGACTGTTTTATTTGGGAACTACATTGATGTGGCAAATTGTGAATACTGATTGAACATTTCTAATGGTTGTCTTGACTTTATGCATCCCACTCCATAGGATAATATGTCAGGATAATCTTTTAAATAAATCAAATAATCAAGCCTTTGCTGGAATTACAAGGAAGAGCGTAAAAATGACAAAATTAGGCCAAACTTTTTCTGAAAGACGTAGATTAAAATAGAAAGAAAGAAAATCTATGTGATCTCTCATTTTGTGTTTGTGTTCCCTTCACGCTTTGCAGTGCGGAGCATAATGAGTCAATTGCTCAGTTTTCTATTTAGATGAAGCCGCAAAGTCAATGATGATCATAATTGACAAAAGAAGGTCAGTGTGGGATAATTAGCGCTAATGGTAGCATTTGCTGCCAAAATGTGGTGTCATGAAAGTTGGGAGGCGAGTTTTCCCGTATGGGAGGGGAGGAGTACTAAATGCTGTTTGATCATTTTGGAAGTTGGATGCTTTGTCTGCAGTATTGTTGCATATGCTCAGTAAAACTCTTATTTGTTTCCCTCTTCTTCATATTTGATGGGAAAATGGCCGTTGAAAGGTTAGAATTTGCTTAATAAACCTTTCTGCGATGAGGCGCTGCATAAATTTGCTACGGATTTTGAGAATTGCCTTTTTACATCCCATCATTAAATTCTTGTTGTTGTTGTTTTTTCCTAATTCCTCATATGAATTCATGTTACCAGTCACCCAGGACACTTTACATGCTATCTGATTTTGTAAACCAATTAGTGCTAATTGGATAATTACCTTCATAAAGATTTCATGTTTGCATGCAAGATTAATGCCGCTATGATTGAAGCACCTTGCAGCAACATGCATGTTTAATATTAAGTCGCGCGCATGCAGAAATTTATGAGCTCTTCCTGAAAATGCTTTCCACCCACGAGGTGGCCAAGTGATGCAGATCCGCTTTCATTCGTCTCGTTTCCCAGGAAGAAATTAAAGTGCTTGTGCCCGTAATCCAATTGAGGGTCTCTCTTGCCACAGTGCCAGTGCACGCCGGAGTTTTCTTCAGGGAGCAGAGGAAGGGCAATATTAAAAAGTCCAGCCATATTATTGAGGCGGTGTGTACTTTAAAGTCTCCCGGCTGCTGGGTTTCTGAACGTGGCGGCTTAAGTGTTCTCCTGGCAGCTCTGTGTTGCTTATGAAGCAGCAGCTCAGGATGCAATTCATTTAACTAAAGGATAACCCCCTAAAGGAGGCCGTGTTGTATTTCCCGAGTAACTCTAATGATGTTTCGCCACCTCCGCGGGGGGCAAAGTTGCCGGGCTATCTCGGAGCTATGTGCGGTGGATGAAGTCATTTGCCCGATTTGCTTTGCAAACCTGCAATATCCAAGGGTTAGTGTCAACATTATACAAGCATTACTGGTGATGCAACTGGCGTGCAGAATGGATTCTTCACTCATCTCATGGAAATATTTTTCACAATTTGATAGGTTGCAGCAACCCCATAAAGGGCAACAGAATTTTTATTTTTTACAAAATAATAATAGAAAAAAATAATAAAAACAATAATAAAAATAAATAATAATAATAATAATAATAATAAATACAACTTTATAAAAAATATAGTACTAATAATAATTAAATAGAACGAAAAAATGTAAACAGTTTGCCCATCAGTAGTCAATGGACATTGTGTTCCTTCTTCTCCTTCCTTCCACCAGGGGCAGTATAATACGAATTTATAAAAACATACTACATTTAGATTTGATGATGAAAAACTGATGACGCGGCAACGAACCTGCAATACTAGTCATTCTTTGCAGAGGATAAAGAATATACTCTATGCCTGTGAGTATTGTCATATGCTGTCTGCACTTAGGTTTGAATATAATTATAAAGTTCTAGAATTAGTAGGTAGTTTTGATATCTATTGTTTTAAGCATTGTGTGTTAGCATTGAGCTAGACTGTGATTCTTTTTGTGTGATATTTAGTTTTTAGTAAACATCGAGTGGGAAAAGCAAAAAGTGACTAGTCTTTCTTAAAAAAAAAAAAAAAAAAGCACACACGCGTGATTCCTAAGCAGCAAGATACTGTCATTGAACATTGACCAAACATGACCTTGTGGAATTAAAAACATCTCCATTACGATTTACTACCAATTACTGTTGAAGGGAGCGCTCGCACCGATGACAAATAACACCAGCTGCCACCGTCCTCACCGTCGTTTACCGATTTATTGCGACGCTGCTGTCCCTTTTCCATCATCATTTCCCCGTCTTTCGGATGATGTCATGTTGGCAACTGTAAACTGAGGTGGATGATGCACGAAGGTGAATTACGTTAACACGCCTGTTATGGTGTTTCTAAGAAACAGCAGAAATCTCTCTGAGTCAATTTGACCCCAGGCATGTTTAGTTAAACAAACGGAGCAGAAACGGAAACAAATCCCACTAAACAATGTTAACATCTCATTAACTCCATTACAAACATTTGCAGTATTTAGCCCATTACTTCTCAGATTCAAGGAGGATAATTCACTAGTTAAAAAAACTAACAAACAAACTGTTAAAACAGTTTCTAAATGTTCAAATTAGGGGTGTTAGGAGGTTTTTTTTTTTAATCGTAATTAATCACATGACTCCAATTGTTAACTCATGATTAATCACACATTTTATATCTGTTCTAAATGTACAATAAAATGTAGAAAAATAAATAATTTTTTCCAAATTTTTCATATTCTTACTTACATAAATGTGTGAAAAATGTTAAACTAATAGAAATATTGCTGCATCTTTTAGCCATTGATACAGTAATTTCATAATAATTTGTGAAATTGAGTTCAAATTAAAAAGAGTGTGATATTTATTTGTGTTGGTCATGTGTCTGCCACTAGATGGCATAATTGCATTTGTAAGACCTTGTTGACAGCTCAGTGCATTTTTCTTTTCACATTAAGATCTCTCTAATCTTTAACATGAAGCAACTTGTGAAATTCTGCACATTTTTAAAATGGTCAAATACAACATGACCCCAGTTTCCACAAATATATGCATTATTATTACATTTATTAGTTACGTTTTGACGTGGACGTGTCTGCTGCGTTGCGACTGGAATTCCCCCAGTACAGTACAAATGTTTTTGGAGGGGGCGTTAAAGGAACTTTAAATTAACTCAAAATTAACGCACTCATTTTGACACCCCTAGTTCAAATATTTGAAATGAACTGGATATGCTGAGGTGAATTCATGACCATTGGACCACAAACAGGTGCGGGTTCCCTGCACGCATATGTCATTTATTAGTAAAGGTCCTCTTCGTTGTATTCTGCATGATCAGTTTATTCCAAATAACATGAGGCCGTGTCATATGGTCCGACTGGTCTCAAATAATTCTCCTAATTACATTTTAATAGTGCTTTGTCTTAACACGTGTAATTGTTCTAATATCTTGATGGGTGGTGGGGGAAGCGCCGTTGCCGGCTGTCTGACCTCTTAGCTGGGGTCCCGCCAGTTAATTGAGGTTAATTTGAATGACTGCGAGCAGCTGCAGGACGTTGATAGTGGCCGTGGGAGACTTTTCACTTTCTTTTATTCATCAATCCGTCACGCTCTGTCATGTGTCAGAACGTGGAGAATGATGCTAAGCTTGCGCCAATACGCTAGCTGCTTTCCAGCAATGCATGCGTTTATGGAGAGTGGGGGGGGGGGGGGGGTGCTTGTGTGTGTATTTGCAGCATTAGAAGAAGTTATCCTCCCATTGACGACAATTCATTTGTTTGCGTAGAGCGAGGAAGAGAGAGAGAGTTTAAATAATGAACTGTTTCTTTCCACTAGAGGTGGACCACTTTCAGATTTATGGACAACCCTGTTAAAGACCGCTAACACATGGCACGTTCAAGGTTTATCTTGCTTTTCCTGCATGGAAGCTGGAAATGTTCTTTTTCCTGCTTCACTCCACATCTGATAATGCGCCGCTCGACCAAAAAGGCATGACTTCTTTTTGAGGCGATAATGCACCTTGTGCGTGTGTGATAGAAATGCAATTACTTGTTGGTTGTTAAAGCACCCTGGCAGGCTATGATGCAACTATATCCAAATATGATATAAAAAAAAAAAGAGAAGCTTCCATCTGCACTGGACTCTGAATCATATTGACAGTGCTTTGTCATTAAATAATGTTAAAGAAATATTTTTAAATTATGTCATATTTTTATCAATTTAAAGCGCCATATTATGGAACCTTTGATTTCTAATATTATATGCAAATAGTTGAGTTGAGGTTTTGTATTTGGTGATTGTTTCCGATGCAAGAACCACGTACACAGATTGGGGGGGGGGGGGGGGGGGGGTTGGGGGCAGCCACATTTGGAAAATAACAAAGCCCTAATAAAAATCTAAACTCTTTTTTTTTTTTTATTTTTTTTTTATTTTTTTTATTTTTTTTTTTATTTTTTTTTATTTTTTTATTTTTATTTTATTTTATTTATTTATTTTTAAAAAAAAAAAAAAAAAAAAAAAAAAAAAAAAAAAAAAAAAAATCTAAACTCAAGTAGCAAAGAAACAAGACATCGTCGTCTTCTTCATCTTTTTATCCGAGACGACAATCACCTGAGACGATAAGCACAGGTGGACACAATCATCTAAACGAGACAGACAAAAAAAAAAAAAAAAAAATAGTACGGAGGGACAACATGACGAAACTAGAGTCTAACCAAAACCAAATCAACAGAAAACTGATTCTGACACTTGTAATGTGTCACAACTTCTGTCATCTGGCTCCGAGATTTGAGTTGTTCAACCCCCGATCACTCACAATTGACAGCTTGCAATCGTGTGTGTGAAGAGGAAGGTGACGGCTAAGGTTTAGGGGTCACAATAACTAGGTATAATTAATATATGAATCGACTGTTATTTTATAAATATATATTTTCAATTGTTAAGTGAAATGGTCCCTTTTGTTTTTTTTAGTCAGGTTGACAGCTGATTGCATGCTCTATGTGCAATAAAAGAATGATGTAACAAAAGCAGTTAGCAGTTTAGTTTTGTTTTCATTTTCAGCCCCCCAGGAGCATTTAATATAAAATTTTGCATTCTTCAAGGGCGTTTCTAGCTCATTTTTGTGGGTGCGCAACACCCTCCAAATCCCCCCTCCCCCCAAAAAAACCCCCAAATAAATAAAATAAAAATAAATAAGAGATCTGTGTATTTTTTTGAGTACTTTTAAAACAAGGTAGAAAAGATCTGAGATGACGTGTATACATTTTCCATCACAAGCTAGCTGTTATGACCTGCTATACAGCCTATTAAAGCTAAAGTGCTACTTACAAGCCAACCAATTGAATCCTCATGACCAAGAAGTGTTATACTTCTCTTTCGTATATGTAGGAATAAAATTGTGATAAAAAGTACAAAATAGATTTTTCCTGGCCGGGAGATCAGCGCCCCTAAACTTCTTACCCTAGAATTTCCCCTGGCATTCTGTATTGCAGTTAGCTCATTTAATAAATGAAAAGTTTTTATACTTTTAAGCGAAAAGAAAAACAACATGCAATGTTATCCTCCTCACTTAAGATGTCAGAAGGGTTTTGTGTCTCCTGTTGTGTGTGCGTTTTTTCTTCTTCTTCTTTTCTCTGGGAGTTATCTTGGAGTATTTAAGAGAACCAACCCCTGGACTGTACAAAGTTGAAACAGTTTGAAAAAATGCTTTAACTGAAATTCTCCCTCTCTCACACTTCTCGTAAAAAAAAAAAGAAAAAAAAAGTTTGGACAGTCTTCTGCTGCATACAGAATACAATTACCATGGTGTTAACCCAATGAATAAGGATCACAAATTAATTATTAATGTAAGAATATCATGCAGCTGTTATGAGTTGCTAAATGAATAAAGTATGAATGTTATATTGAGTTGAGGATTTAAATGCTCTTTCTGGTGCAGGTACGAGATCCGGGACCCGCACCTGGTGGAGGAACACGTCCTGCAGGTCCTCAAGGAGAGGGCCGACTTTGACAACTACAAGCCCCGCCCCTTCAACATGCGCGAGTTCTACGACCGTACGGGCCACGACATCAAGGACATGCTGCTGTCCTGCTACTACCGCGGCACGGAGTGCAGCGCCGAAAACTTCAAAGTGGTGAGTCATCCACGTTACTCGGACTCCCGGGTCCGAGGGCGTCCCGCGTGTATAACGCAAGGTCAGCGTTAACAGGGCTTTTTGGAACATATGACCAATGTGACGTTTGGTAAACGGCCATTGCAGCTCTGGAAGCAAACGGAGAGTCTGGATTGTTATGCTCCTGTTGGGCATGGCAAGTGTTGCTGATGGAGGGTACACACCTGCTACCTTTCGTGTCATAGTTGTCATAGTCTCTTAAAGGTTAAGCAATCCTATCATGAAAGGTTGACCGTGCGCTTGAACATGGCCTCTGCGTCGCAATGTTTACTTGTCTGCTATTGGGACGTGTTCAAACATGTCCTGACTTGTTCTGTATCGGTATAAGTATAAGGTATGATGTCATCGGAAGCCCATATTTGGGCCTGGGGGCGGGGTATAAACTGGACACGTTGGGGCGTGTTCAAACATGTCCTGGCTCCTTCCGGAATCACCGGGAGTATGACGTCACAGGAAGTCCATATTTGGGCATAAGGGGGCGGGACAGAAAGTATAGCATGATAGGAAACATGCCCATATTTGGGTAAAAGTGACGTCATACTTTGGCGAGATGCCAAAAAGGACGGGAGGGGGCGGGACTTAGACCGGAAGTGAATGGGTGGGACAGGAAGCTACGTCATCAAAGGGGATTGTAATACTTATACTACTTGTATTATTTTCACCATGAAGTACATTTTAGCTTTGGTACTGTAAGCCATTGCATTTATTTTCCACTATCAACATTTTGAAGATCGTCCACTGCAGAATCTTCCAATATTAGGACGTTTTTGTTCACTTGCTTCAAGTTTATATTTTGTCCTTAGAAATCTTAATTCAGGTATTGCGTAGGAGAAATGCATTAGGTTTAAGTCATTGGTGTTTTTTTTGTGGTTTTAAGGCTATCTTTTACTTAATTGAAGAAATCTGTCAGATGTTCTTTTCTATTGACGGTTACCTTTACAAAAATGAAGTACTATAATCTTTAACCATGTTTTCTTTATTAAGACCATATAGTGAAGTGTTTCCGAAAAGTCACTACACGCTTCCATTTTTGTTTCAGCTATCATTTGGACGGAAGTGAGGCCATCATTTGACATCAGGTTTTGCAATTTTTGTAAGCACATCACTCTCTCTCGCCAAGTCACATTGGAGCAGTAAAGCAAAATTTACTCGAGTTTGAAAATTGACTGCCAACTCAAGGTTGTTCAGCATCTTAATCTTCCTCTTGAAAGCCATTGATTAACCTGAAATACGGGCACATCTTTATCAATCATCCACTGAATCAAGATTTTGTTGCTTCTGAGTTCCAGCGCAGCCCTCTGGGTAGCCTTTCCCCAGCTTTGCGCAAACACCTGCTCTAGGAATTTAATAGTATTTTTTTTTTATAACAGATCCTGTTTGAAGAAACTTGCTATGGATAACGTCAATTGTGCTGTGAGGCAGAGTAGTGTGGCAGCTATAAAGCTTCACAAACGGCACAAAATGGTGCCCAACTGCCTTCGAGAAGAAAAACATTTCTCATCAGGCGTCAATTTTTGCAACGTTGCTCTAATGTCAATTTGTGAGCCATGGGCAGGGGAATGATATGCTTAGTAAAAACTGCAAAGCCTTAGCGATTAAATAATGATGGCCTTACGTTGGTCTGAATTATACTTAGAATGAAATAGAAGTGTTTAGTGACCTTTGAAAGACCCTATTTTTCAGACACTAGTAAGCACAATAGGAAGTCGAAAAGAATGGAAAATATGTCCAAAACATGCTTCCAAATGGATCTGTGCAGCAAAAAGAAAAGAGAGAAAAAAAGCACCCAGCGTATTTCCAGAATTGAGGTGATTGGCTTCCATCTAACTAGCTGCAATTTGTGGCCAAGCAGGTCGTGTTTCCATCAGAGCGCGTTCACTCCCCCGAAAGCTGCTTATGGCTGCTGGAAATGCAGTTAATAGAGTAATTGTGTCGATTTTTTGTGTGTGCGCACATGTGGCCAGTCGTAATGCACAGCAACACAGCAGCGCACTCGGCTGCAATTTGTTTGTGTTTGCTTGTATCGCTGACCCCATTTTAGAGGTGAGCAAAATCCAGTTAATTCAAAGAAGCATTTTTTTTTTCCTCCTCAGACCTCCTACACATTCAGATGACCTTTTGGGTCTCCGGTAATTGTTCTTGGCATTTTTACCGTTCCAACAGTCATTTTATTGCAGTTGCCAGTACTGTCCATTTAATGTCTTCTAAGCCTGCTGCTGGAAAGTATAATGAGTCCAACTCCAATTAGCTCACACATTAACAGATAAGCCTATCTGGGAATGTCATCTTATTTGTCAATAGGCCCAAGGCAATCAACAAACTGTCTCGAATGCATGAGAATGAACAAAAAAAAACGGTGACAGGAACATCTGGGAAATTGCGATACCGACATGAATGCAGACAAGGGGTAGCATTTAACAGATGCTCATTGGACCAACAAATTGTGAATAACGAGTGAAGTACCACAAAGCATGTCCTGTCAGTGCAGTCAAGTGGTTCTAATGCCGGTATCTGTGCTGTGCAGCTGCGTGCCAGCTGTTTTGAGAGATCTAAATGCTGACAGTGTTTTTGTCATTTTCCACAGCATTGTAACGACAGTGGAACCTTTGAGGTCCAGCACAACCAGTTTCTGAAGACGGTCACAAATGAAACCAGAAAGGTGGAATCACCTACCGTTGCGGCGCTGTGCGAAAACAAATTCCATTGAACAAACACGCGCGGGACCAGCGTAGCGTCGCAATATTTTCGGTTCGGTCTGAATGTCGCATAACAGCTCTGACCTTCCTGCGTGGCGTTTGTATGTTTGCCAAAGTACCTGGAGAAAGCGGTGTTAGAGTAGACAATATTAAGTATTGTACTCTTTGCGTGTTCAATTAACTGAATGGTGAGATCCTGGTGAAGAAGTCCCTTTGCAAAGGTATTATAATTATCAGAAGCTTCTGATGACAAAAGCTGACGACACTGAAGCCGTGTTCCATCAGATTGTGTGTCGTCCACTCCGGCACATCCTTATTTATTGAAAAGTCGGTGAATACGAAAAGTCTCCACCCATCAGCCCACAGTACATTTGGTTACAACTCAGTGAATACAAGAGAATCAGTTCCCATGGGTATGAATCAGATTAGAACAAAACAATAATAATAAGCCTGTGACTCCCTTCTTCCGACCGGCAGAGACCGGCCCCAGACCAAAACTCCCCTCAAGATAGCAAATGGAACAAACCCGTTGCCCTTTCTCTCATGAAAGTAACACAGATAAGAATACAATTCTATTCATTGAGCCATACTGCTATAACTAAATCCAAAACGGCTAAAATATAAATTGAAACTGAAAAACAATGTTAATAACTCATCAGCGGTTACTTGGCTTCCTTCTGTTTTTAAAAAAACGTGTGTTAGCTTTTTTGAAAACACTGTAATTTAGCCATACCGTAACGTGGCAAGTCTTGGATGAACATATGCAATCCCCTGCTAATAGGTCAGGCCGTTACTTCCAAATAATTGTTGCGGAAGAGCCAAAGAAAATACTCATCCCACTTCTCGTATGCTGCATAAAGTTGTCTTTTTACGGGGTCTGTGTGTGCTTTTGTTCGCTGCACTTGGCCTTTCCATGTTGCGGAGCAGGATTGGATCAGATGAGCAGAAAGTATTAAGTGTGTAGAAATAATTCAGAGTGCAATACAAGAAGATAAAAAGGAAGTTGAGCGTTACAATGAACCGCCGCCCTCAGTATCCCCGAGCGTGGCGGCAGTAAAACTGTGATTACCACTGCTGGCGGCGTTGGCTTGTTTATGCTCAAGCGTGACTTGGACCGCGACCACTCCCTGCTATTTGTGTGTGCTACGAGGAAGAGACAGTTAGTTGTATAAGAACATGACCTGATGAGATTGTGGACGAAGGCGCAACACCTTATTGGACTGAAAAAAACGACGACACGGCAAGATGCCTGCACTGTGTGTAAGCCGCCATTTTGAACACTCTTCTTTTGTGTGTATTGTACTGTGAACCTTCACCTACTTGCAGTTCACCATCATCAATTTTTCACGTATTTTCCTGCGAAACTGAACAGAAACCCATCTTCAGCTATGCATAGAACGTATCTAATTTGCATATTTTTTGCGATTTTTCTTTAAGAGGCCACAAGATGGCTCCAAAGCCCTGGCTATAAGGAAAGCAGAAATTGGTCTCAAGGAAGTAAGTCACAGTTATGCATGATCGACAGACAAGATATTTGTGTGTGTTGGGGAGGAGGTGAAGTTTAGCCTTGGTTGTTAGTTGAAGTTACGGAGAGTCTTCAGCACATGCACATCTGCAATTGTGGATATATATATATATATATATTTTTTTTTTTAAATATTGTGATTTGCAAGTATATAAGGATCCTGATGAACGTATATTTACAGTTTGCACTAATATACTGTAGCTAATCATGTACATTTTGGGGGGGCTGGGGGGTCAATTCTGTTCAGTCCTATCCCCCACGCAAAGTGCTTTTCCTGCATTCAATTTGTTTTAAATAAGCAAAATAAATAAATAAACCCTACCCTGGCTGCAGACTACAAGTGGTAGGGCTTGTGCAAACTTAAATCATTTCGACATACAGTAAGTACATAACAATTTCTTTCCCTGTCTTATTTTAGCCGAGCAGAAAGGAAACAATGCCAATAGTAAATATTAATAACTGGCCTACAGCCTGAAGCGGAGCTGCAGAGGAATATGCAAAAGCACCAAAAAGTGAAACCATCCGAGAGCGAGAAGCAAAACGAGGAGCAGGGCTTGATTTACGGGCTGCAGCAAAGTCTTCGGATGAAAATAAGCGCCGCAGTGAGCGAAGGACACTCGCTCGACGCTCGCTTTCCGAGCAGTCGCTGCTCATCTGCCGTTCCCCCCTTGCGCTCGTTTTGGTTCACAAATACGATCAGCTGTTTTGATGTTGGTAGGATGAAGATAAGTCTCATGTTTATGCACTGCTATCGCTCCATATGCCACTCAGCCATCAATCCATCACACTGCAGCGTGTCCTGCGCGACATCACTTATCTGAGATCAACTGGGAGAATTTGTCATAATGGTGAAAGATGTGACAGGAGAAGCATACGTCTCACTTGCTCGTAAAGCATCGTCCCAATCGCCTTGTCCCCCCCCCCCCCCTGCAGATCATCTAGCTCAGTGGTGGGCAAACTCGGTCCTCGAGGGCCGGCGTACTGCAGGTTTCGGAGGTTTCCTTGCTGCAACGCAGCTGATTCCAATCAACAGGATTGTTACCAAGCTTAAGCAGAGCTTGCTGATGAGCTGATCATATATCAGCTGTGTTGGAGAAGGGAAACCTCCAAAACCTGCAGGACTCCGGCCCTCGAGGACCGAGTGTGCCCACCCCTGATCTAGCTGCTTGCAAGCAACACTGTCCTAAATAAATAAATAGATAAGTACATACAAGTGAAAATAAAAACTGATATAAAGAATATCATTCAAAAATTGATTACAAAAAAATATATATATAAATGGAAATTAAAAACAACAAAATAGACATAAAAAAAGTAAAAGTACAAATTAATACAAAGATTAAAAAAAAACAATGATCAAGTCATTAAATGTGAATGTAAAAATAAATGTGGATATAAATACAAAAATAAATAAATAAAGAGAATAAAATATCATTCAGCACATAAAAATGCTCTGCTCTCATATTTATTTCATGCTGCAGACAATAACAGCATAAAGTTAGGCAAGGGAATGTTAATCAAATTAGGGGGGAGGCCTCATCATTAATTCATTAATGAATGGCCTTTTTGTTGGTTTTTATTTCCATTTATTTTTGAATGACGCTTTTTTATATCAATTTTATTTTCATTTTTATTATTATTATTATTATTTATTTATTTTGGCAGTTTTGGAGCTCCATACCAAACATAAGCGATGCTATCCACAGTGTCCATTTTAAATATAAGGAAAATACTGTGTCAAGTACTAAACAAGTTGCACTGATGCCATACAGTTGACGTCATCTCTGCCGATTTGCTCATTGCTGCGTCATTGTGACATTGCACAGTCTCCAGTTCCCGTCCACATGCTGAGACCTCAAACGCAGGAAACCCTCGTGCTCCTCCGTTGTCTCGTGATTTTTTTTGCATTTCCCATGGTATTGCTCTTGTAGTGGGAAAGCGGCATTCAATTCAAACACGTGCTACCTGAAAGGCTAACAATCACAGTGTTTGACTTGCAGACATAATAATGACCAATTGTTTAATCGCTACTTCCCATCAGCCCATTTATGCCCCGTGTCTCAACAGCAGCCCCGTGTTCTGGTGCGCGCCGGACTCTTGTGTAATGACCATGATCATTCCATTTGAACTATTGGCTTTTGTTTCAGCTGTCTATTGACCCTCAAGAGAACACCGCCCCGCCTTCGCCCTCCTTCCTTCATCGGTGGGAGCCAGAAATGTTGCTAATGAGAGGCGATCAATAGAGAAAAACCCAAGATGCTTCATTTGGGATCCTGTTGCACACACTTTGAAATTATAACGCATGCCGTGAGATGTTTTGCAACTCGACGCTTCATTGAATTTTGTCCACTTGTGAGTAACTTCAGGAATGATCGAGTGATTTTTCCTCCTCAGGAAGTTTTGCGCACTTGCAAAAAACGACTTATTCGCTCAATAGCCAATTAAATGTACTAGCCTATTGAACATGATGACATTTGAGCTTGAAATTCAAACCATCCTCTGTGCACTTTTTGTTCATTTTTTTCCCCCTCCTCCATTAGCTCGCAGCTGCTGCGCCGATTGCACCGGACATTTTCCTTCTGCAGGCTCGATCAATCAGCTTGTGATTACTGTACTAGTAGACAATGATCAATTAAGGCGTTTGCTGAGTAATGGACGCGTTCCTAATGAAAACAACACATTTTCTTTGAGTCAAATGAGGACAGCATTTTCTATTTCTTTTCTTGTTGTTGTTGTTGTTGTCTTCGGCACTTTTCATCCGTAACATTAAACGATCATCTCAGATGTTTTTTTTTGTTTTTGTTTTCCAAGTTTCAGCAGAAAAAGATGATTCAATATTTGTGTCTGGGGAGCGGTTGTTACGCAATCGTACAATTGATACAAACTGAACAATACGCGCGGTTAAGTGGCCCGGGCTGCTGTAACTTTAAACAGACGCTGTCAATTAGGAAGAGAAGTGCAGTGTTATGTGCTGTCTGTAGAACACAGGCTGCTTCACTTCAAAATCAAGAAAATTGCTTTTGAATTGGGTACAAGTTCTTTTTAAACGAAACGAAGCAGGCCGCCATATTGGCAGTTAATTTACGAGATGATTTGTTCCCCCCGACAACACGGTAATTACATAAATGACAAAACTGATAAGTGAATGAGTGACTAGGGCTAATTGACCCGAGTTCACATACGCACAACAACTCATTGTCAGCATGATGAGCTGGTGTAAAAACAACAAATAAGTGAAGACTCATAATCTTTACTGTCTTATTCTGTATTTAATTGATTTTTGATTGTGATGTGATGTGGAAATATTTCACGAGATACGACAAGTGATTTGGATGGAAATCAGTTCAGCCAACTCAGCTATTTTTAAACTTATCAGATACTGCAATCTTTTCTGGGATGATGGACGACTTCCAATTTGTGTTCAGAAAGTGTTTTATGCAATTTCTTGAAAGGAAACTGTTCTAGGGTCACACAATTATTTAAATAAATGTCTGTGAATATTTTCCTGACAGATTATTTCATTATCCTGAGGTGTGCTGTGTGTTTTGAATGGTTGCTACTTGTAGTCTTTTTAGTGAGACCAATGGGAAATTTGATTAAGAATGTAATTTGAATTAAAAGGGTTCTTTGCCGTTTGACAAGAGCATTTTTTTTTGATAGTTTATTATGGATATCATATCTCAAATGCATTTGAACACAATATAAAAATGTTATGGCACTTTTCTTGTTGTTGTTGTTTTGCATTCATTCCCATGAATATACACGCTATCTAGTATTTCCCTCCAAAAATGAGCTGTGAGCATTGTGGGCCTTTGGAAAGACCAATCAGTTTAACAGTGCTCATATTTGATTTGAATTTCATCCCACTTATTTTGTGGTCAATTTGTGGGTGAAGTTGTAACACTGACTCGTACGCAGACTGGCTGCTGCGTTTTGGACCGTGTATACTGGAACGCGACGGCGGAGCATATTCGACTTTTCCACTCTGGAGGGTGACTTCAAACTTTTGTGTTTTCAAGCCCCCAAAACGCCGTCACCGTCTAAACGAAAGGCACTTCCGATTTTTACTTGCGTTTTTTTTTACCTCCAAGCGTCCTCGTAGAATTATTTGGAGAAATCTGAGAGTCACGCATGTTTCTTTCTTCCATGCACATGAGATGACACTGTCATGACTTCTGTTACACAGAAAGATGTCAGCTGTGTAGAAACACTTCACCCCCTCCCCGCTTTAAAAAAAAATGATTTGGAATAATGCGTTTCGTGGAAAGGCAGCTGTCACGGTTGAGCGAGTGCTGGAGAGTGCGACTGAGCCAGATAATGTATCCTTAAAGAATCAATTATAAACACGGCGAGATTGGAGGCCAGGGGATTACCTATGCAAGCCCTTTTGGAGGCGGGAAGAAAAAGTGCGGAGGGTTGAAATAGATAAGAACCTTAATGTGCGCCAGAGGTGGATTCGCTTGTTTGGCTCCGGGTTAGCGCTGCCGGAGCTGCCTGTGGCAACAGAAGGAAGTGGGGAAAGGGGTGGGGGTTTGATAGACACCGAGAGAGCGCGAGCGGAATGAGAAGCAGGCCATTCTGCGCCTTGGCTGTGTTTATGGTTGAGGGCGGAAAGTCGAGTTCAATCCATCGTGTTAACATTTTGAAACAATTTGTCCACATAGATAATGGAAGGAGGTGCCCTTTTTAGCGTTAAAATGATTTAAGTATCGCTCACTGTTAAAAATGTTTTTATCATAAAACATTGTGTGTCTATACTTACGGTAGATGTACAGTACATTATGGCTCCGTTTCCTGTACAAATCTAAAATTAAACCATGATTAGACTCATCTGGTTTAATTTAATCCGCACTAATCAAGTTGCTTTCTGAGGTGTTATTTAACATGAGATTTAGTAGGTCCAGAATTTCAGACTAAGGTAATCAATTGGGAATATACATTTTGCCACTGTGTGTGTGTGTGTGTGTGTGTGTGTGTGTGTGTGTGTGTGTGTGTGTGTGTGTGTGTGTGTGTGTGTGTGTGTGTGTGTGTGTGGATTGTTTAACAGGAGTTGAACCAATGATCAGGCATGGAAAAAGAGAAAAGAAAATGTTCCAAAAACTTTTGTAAAAGCGAGATGAAGCTATTGAAAGGAATTGAAGATAAACATCCTGATTCAGCAGCAGAAATGAAAAAACTAAAACACACGGACTGCAAAATAATTGAAATGTAAATGTTACCAACATGACCCTCAAAAACATCAAGAAAAAGATGTCATTTTTTGTGTTCATATATTCTAAACGATCATAGCCATTGAAATCTTATAATAGGTTAAAAGGTCACAATATAGTCTAAAAGGTAATTTATGTCAAAAATATTTTGATACGAAAACAAATTTGGATTCCTTATGATTTCCTCTTTCCAGCGATATACTGGTTATTTCAATTGTACCAGTGGTTGCTGGGGAAAAGGTCATTTGAAATGAGTTGAGAGGGGTAGAGTTCTCCAGTCGGGGAGCTTGCGGACTTAGTAACAAGGTACGCTGGCGTGACGGCCGGGACCTTTCCCTGACGGGCCTGGGGTTCTGGGGTGCCGCCCGTCCCCTGGTGCTCCCTCCTCTCCTTCCTTTCCACAGTGTTTGACTTGCAGCATGTAAGTAATGCCACTAGGTAGGGGTGCAATAAATATATACAAACAGAAGCTCACTCCGCCACCACCACCACCACCACCACTACCACCACCACCACCACCACCACCACCACTACCACCACACATGCATCAGTCATCTACTCACCATTCAGGGTCATATTAATGTTTTTCCTGTTTTTGCCACTTTGGCCTTTTGTTTTTTTGTTTTAATGGGCAACCTAATTTAATTCTGCCCTACTAGTTTATTAACGTTTTAGAATTCATTAAAGAAAAAATGAGTGGAAAACATGATTAATGGTTGTGGCATTTAAAGTTGGTCCCGATAATTACAGCGGCTGATTGATGACTGCGAGAGCGACTCGGCGTTATAGTTTGGCGGAGGGATGCATTATTAACGACGGCGATGGCGGGTCAAAGAGCTTTTATTCCGCAGGAGGCAGGAGGAGACGCGTGTGCTGTCATCTGGGGTGCTGCGTGGCATCTGGGGAGAGTAGGAAAAAAAAAAAGTAGCGGGAACGCCGTATATCCCGCTGGGAAGTGGCGTTTTCATCTTAACAGCCATTGTCTTGATGTTCTCTCTTCTTCTGTGTCCCTTGGGTGCATTCTTCACTTTGAAAATACGCTGCCACTTTCCTTTGACCTGGGTGTGTTTTTTCTGAAGTGAAGGTGCTTGCGTTCTTTATATGCACCAAAGTTTTTGTTTGAGCCTTTTTTTTTTTACACTCAAATCTTGATGGTGCATGTGTCAAACTATTGTGCTTATCAGGAAGATATAATCACCCTCCACATATTAACAAATTCGTCATATCACAGCTTTTTTTTTTTTTTTTTAGGTGACTGCCCTCAGATACTTGCTGAAAAGGAAATTTTTGCTGTTTTGCCTTATTTTGTGCATTATTGGCGTTGCGTCTAGCGCCGAGGAACTGTTTAACTAAGTTGAAGAGCTTGATTTACACAAATGTAGCCCTTTGCTCGCCATCTTGTAGAATCTATAAGCAATTACAGTACTGTATACACCTTAAATACTTTTTGGGGTGTTAAATACTGTTGGATTTTTGCTCTTTTTGGCAGGGCTGAGCTGAGTCCATATCCAGTTGTTGACTAGTGAGTAAACCATAAATTTTGCCGTAATAATTCTAGGTCCTGTCAGGGGCGGACTGGCCATCGAAATGGACTAAATAGTTTGTGCGCACTCTGACAATGTAAGCGCCACTGCCACCTACTGTAGTGGATGTGCAATTACACTTTAGTAGAGGGGGTAAAAAATACCTCCCTGACAATGCACTGTACCCGCCCCCCATTTAAGGAGTGGCATAAGCAGATGCAAATAATTTTTAGGAAATGTCAAACATGATTAATCAAACATGAATATTTTAATTTAACAGAGATTTATGGATAGGGAACCGAGTTTTGACACCAGTAGCTGGAAACCTGCAAGTAATTGATCCCTCCCTATAAATGCCTAAGAGGGTACCAAAGCACTACTTTTTCATAAGACACAGCTTGGGCACCATCTTGTGGCCATTTCAAAAAGAGCATTAGGGTGACTTTGCAAGTAGTAAATTGCAGCTTGGCAGTCGGTGTACATTAAACAATAAAATATATTTTTTTAATAATGTACAGCAACTTTAGTCTTTTCTCTTTATCCAAGTGCAAAATCAATAGTTTGTCTTTGTTTTAGGGGATTTATGATGCAGAAAAGTGCAACTTGAACAGTTGTAACACTCTAGATTATTATGCAATAAAAACACCAATGACATTTGTTATTGCTTTTGTTCCATCGAAAGAGCCCTGAAGAGGCTGTTTAAAAGCAGCTGGAAGTTACACGAGACCGCTAGTTTACTATCAAAAGCGCTGGCCGTGACATCTGCTAGCCACAGGCTGAGCTCCACTGTATTTGTCTACAAAGTAGATGCGGGGCTTGAGCGTGAGGCAGTCACACTCGCAGTTAAAATCTCCATTTCTTTTTAGGAAATGGAGGAAGCAGACAGTTTGAGCAGTCGGAATTATGCTTGAAAAACACCAAGGTCTTTTGTTATTGCTTTGGGCTCCATCTAAAAGAGCCTTGGAAAGGCTGCAGCTGGAAACTGCATTGATTTATTTTTTATTTTTCTTTAAATGCTGCATTTCACTTTGCCATGATGCCGTTTCGGAAGAGTTAACAAGACGTAGTTTACTGCCAAAAGCCCCTTGCTATCTATCCATGGTGTCCGCAAACCAGAGGTTGAGCAGCACTGTGTTTATTTGCACTTCCTGACCTTTACCCAATATGTTCCACCCTACGACACCAATTAAAACACTTGTACTGTTCTGCATTTCTTGGACTTGTGACATGTTTAATGACTAAGTTGAATCTAAACTAAACTGTTACATCCCAATATATTAGCTGTGTTTAAAGTCTATTTTCGGTCGTAGCTAGTGAGTAGTCAAAACAGTTAGCAATTGTTGATTTAATTAATACAACTACTTGGATTTCTTCTATGCGAGTGGGAAATGAAGAGGTGTCAATCAAGGCTCCAGCAACCTCTGGTTGCCCTTGTTATTATTTATTTCCAACCCAAAGCCTGAAGGCAACAGCTGATCCATTGTTTACAACATTCGCTAACAGTGTCCTGATGCAAACCTTTTGCACGAAAAACCTCATGGGACCCGGAGGCAGAGTTTTATTTTTTATTTTTTTGGGGTTTCTTTTCGTCTCTGACTGAGGGCAAAGGTTCAAAAGGAGACGCTGAAGAAATAGCGTAAAACAAAAGTGTTTTCTGTTCCTGAATACGAATCTTCCTGGCAGCTGTTTTTGCTGCTTGAAACTTTGTCTGATAGCGCAGACCAAATTTCAAGATGTTGAATTGCTAGATTTTAATTTTTTTTTTCCTTCGCGGGTTTGGAGATTTCAGTTTAGAATACCAATTTGAAATTGCTAGTTGTCAGTCAACACAAGTATGACATGTCAATTTAAATTCCTCTTTGATACTCATTAAAATAGTGAATGCTGTTTTGAAGAATAGCAATCAAGGAATTGGTAAGTCTGAAAAATGATAGTCAACGACACCACTATGTTTTGGAGTCCTCGGTTCTCACCCTCATTGCCAAAACACTACCACTAACTTGAAAAATACAAAATAAAATGTGAATGTGCAGACCAGGAAGTCTCAAATGAAAAACATTAATGGAAGCAAATAAAAGCTCCATCGCTGAAAAAAAGATGGACATGAACAGGTGACATAATTTCAATTATGATATCAATATTGTATATTTTAATGTATCATTTTTCAATACCAATTCATTTTGGCAGTGTTCTGGTTCTATATAAATAAATTGCAGTATTCTGTAACTATGGTAACAAATTAAGCACTTGATGTGACCTTTCCCCTTATATTCTTAGGCATTCCTTATTACTATTAATATCAAATAATAGAATATTAAGAAATGAGTTCCCAGTGCTTTGAAAAACTTCCAGTACATATCGTTGAGTTGAGAGCAGCTCGACCCAAGCATTGTCTCAATTTAAAATTTATGTTTGAAATGTATGAAAGAAAGAAAAAAAAAAGAGGAAAAAAAATAAAATAAATAAAAATAAAAATTAAAAATAAAAAAATAAAAAAATAAAAAAATAAAAAAATAAAAAAATAAAAAAATAAAAAAATATGTTTTTATTTGAAAGCTCAGGAGGCTGACCTGCAAAGTTGTTTTTTTTTCTCCCAAGGCAAAAATATTCCGACCTTTACACCAACTCCTCTGCAAGCATGCGACTGAACTCACACCACAATTTCTGCCTACACATTGAATGCATGCCTGACCCGAAGCCATTTGGCCTCCAAAACTGAATCCACGCTGAATGTATCGCCTTGCTCGTAACACTTAAGAAGCTTTGGAAACCAAATATGCGCACAACCCCACCTTTTCAGACGTTGCTCATCCTCAGTGTGCATGTGCACACTTGTTTGCAAGATCATGTGTGCATGTCCAGCAAAACGCTCCGTGGGACTAACTCAGGTCGCTGCACTCCAACGGGAAGTGTGGATTTTATTTTATTTTTTCCTGTTTTTCCAACAAGAGATGAGACGTGCTCCATTTGGCAACAGCAGTGCGCCATCACAGTCTTGGACCTGCGTCGCAATCACCGCCTTTTTATGAACACTGATTACAGGCTTGAAGAGGATCTGTGAGCCCATTAGTGTCATATGATGAAATGTTTCGATAAGAGAAAGGCATAATTTTCGTGCGGTGAAAGGGGCCTTAATGAACTGTCCACATAATGAGGCAGTGAGCCATGAGGTCGGAAGAGCGGCAAAGATGTCCACTGGCACTTTCTTGTTTTGGCGTAGCAAGTGTCTCCACTGGCTGTTCTCTCTGTTGATGCCCCCCCCCCACCCCCCGCCACACGTTTATACTTTGATTTGGATTTCATCATTTGTTGCCCAGTGAAAAGTGTAGCTGTGGTAGCTTGAAGCTAATTGGACAAACCATTAGCATTGTATAGACCATGTTTGGTACAATCAACCCCGACTATTTTGAGCAGCGATGGGCAACTTCAACGAGGGAGGGGGCCACGGTTTTTCATCAGCGCCACTGAGGAGGCCCATATAGGACCGCCCACTTCCTAGCCAGATGTGTTACTATGTCCGGGTTTCGGGCTGAGCTCCACTGTGTTTTTCTACAAAGTTGACAAACAGTGATATTTCTAGTATTCTGCGATATAATTGTCAGTCTTAGGTCCTGTATTTTAGGTTCTGTATTGGGGACTCTTATTTAGTCATACAGGCCTTTATTCTGTCGTATAGAATTGTGCATTGCATTAGCGGGAGATACTGAATGAAGGTCAATACATCAAGGTTCCTGTTCCAATAAATTTGAACACAACAAAAAGCGAAATACCAGAGCACTGTTCGGCACACTTTGTTGGTTTATAGAAGGTCTGAAATGTCTATTTAGAACCAAAATTGTGAAGTCTAAAAATGCCTTAGAGTATAAAAACTCAAAAGAAACCCAGAGAAAATGAGGGCTAACATTTTTTTTTATCATTTGATTTTGTAATGTCATCCGGCATTATTACAGAATGCTGTCATTCAAAAGACCAGTCTGCCAAGATTCTTTGTTTAAGCAACATCATTAGGAAGCGGATTGAAAGAACTCCAGCTCCAGAATTATTCATTTTCTTTACCCTGACAGACACGACCCACCACTGGAGTGTTTGGTTTTTCGGTTCAGGTTGAGAATGCGTTTTGGAGCTTGCCAAGTAGAAAAAAACAAAAACCTACAGGCTTCACAAACGCAACACGATCTCTTTGCTGGATTGTTTGATTGGCTGTTGCAAGAGAGGTTACACAAATCCACAGTTTTAATCCCAAGTGAGGCAAATTTAATGCCAAAAAGTGTTCCAGAAATGTATGTGCTTGATTTTTCCACCGTGTCTGAACTATCACTTCAATTTTATGCCCGCAGCCAATTACATCTTAAAGAGCACCGTGAGACCTGCTAAATGGGGAAAAGACAAAACAAGAGGAAAACAATCAGCTCTGAAGTAGCAGTTTGTGACACTGCATTTATAAAATGAATTGCAGCCAATGAGATGGGCTGCAACTGTGAAACTGCATCCCTATTTCTTTAGAAGGAACTTCTATTTAGCAAATATCAATTCAATAAGGCTGCGTTTATACTTGGAGTCTTAATGCTTAATCCTTATTTATTTTTTTCAGAAATTGGCAGACAAAATATTTAAAAGGTTGTTTAATTTCTTCTTATTTGTTGGGTGGGTAGGCACAAACGAAAAAAAGTTGCGACTTTATACAGTGGCAAATTTGCGAATTTATAAAGTGGCAGATTTGCGCGAAAAAAAACCTCAGAAACGTATGAGAAATACACGTAGCGTAGCGTAGCTATAGTCTGTGAGGATTCGTTGGTGGTTAATGGGACACTGTTTATAAAATGACAAAAGGCAGGATGGAGACGGATTCATTCTTAATTTAAACTTTACTCGTCATACACGGCAGCTAGAGCGGCAACACTTCCTGATCCCGTCAGCTGACTAAACACTTAACCAATCAGAAGCTAGCATACTTTAGGTAAATGCAAGCGAATGACGGAGAGCAGCAGATTGGACACATTAACTTAGCGACTTGGACAAAAAAAACAAAAAACACCAAAATGTATGAATGTGTAAATAATAATTCTGGAAAAATAAATGTACAAGTAAATATTTATTTTAACAAATTAACTTAAATGCTTGGCACAAACAGTCGAGTAGTAGGCTACGTGTATTTCTGGTAAGTTTTTTTTTCTAGCAAATCTGCCACTTATTAAACTGGGAAATGTGCCACTTTGTAAAGTGGCAAATTTGCGAGTTTTTTTCTCGGAATATTGCCCCTGCCCTCTAAAAAAATATATATATTTATACGTGGCCCTAATACGCCGTCGTACTCCAGAGACCCACGTTTTTGAAAAAGTTGGCCAACCAATTGTTCTTGTCAACACGTGTTATCAATAAAGCGTTCCATCTGAAGGTTTACCCTAATTGGATAGGATTATTATGTTCAAACTATATTATTTTCCCGCATTTCGATTAGCTGTGGCTACTGGAGCTCAACAATGACTGCATATGACACCTTGTCCGCTTTACCCCGGATTCAATTACGCTGACGTGAACAAATTGCAATCCTGACAGGCGTTGAAGTCCGAACCCGAGGAGCAACGTTGCTTGATAACATGTTGCTCATGGCGGTCATAATTATCCTCACCCCTGCTGGAACCATAAAGTGTCGAGTGGCGCAAACGTGATCCCGCGCTCTCGCGCCCAAAGCGCACATCAATAGCACTCCACTCGATACACTTGAGGGAGGAAATACGAGTCCCTTCTCTTTTGCAAAGACGCCATAATAGGCAATTAAACGGCTCATCCGGCGGTGGCCAAACAAGGCTGTTAAAGGAAGGGGAGCGCTTCGAGGTTGCCTAATTAACACTCCATCTGGAATGGCGCCAATGTCCATGCGTCGGAAATGTGGCGGACGATGAGTGGCAAATGGTGTTTTCGTTTTTTTTAAACACAACTTGTTCGACTTATTTGAACCAGCTTAATTGATTGTTTCTTAATTGCGTTGTCTTTGAAATTGTAACTATGTTGCTAACCCTTGGAGAGGTTCAATGTCACATTTTTTGGTGAACAAACACGATAGCCAACAGAAGCATTAGTGGCCCTGGCGGGGCCCGGGGGTCGTCCTTTGGCGCTGCCGCGGCCTGGGGGGCCCTGAGGTGTTGCGCTTGCTCTGTTCCGGCGGGGGTCGACGGCTCCCCTCTTTGGTGGAGATTTTCATGCATGCCAGATCCACCACACCAGCATCTACCGAAACTCAGACACAATCTGTTTCCTCCTCAGGTTATTGAATCGGTGGAGGCTAGTTGGTGTCTCGGATCTCACGCGGCTTCGTCTGTCCTTCCTTCCTTTTCTCGGTCTCTCCTTTGGTCTCTTGAGGCCTCCCTGATTTTATGTTTTTTGGATTTGTTGGGGTCTGGATGTTTCTTGGGCTGGGGAGGAGTTCTGGTGGGGGGTGTCTGGTCGGTGCTGGATTTCGCCTTCCTTGGTTTTCTTTGGTCCCCTCGGGTCTCCTGGTGTTCGGTTTAGGTGAACGGTATGAGATTTTTTCTAATAGGTTTTCTGATGAGCTAACAAATACACGCACGCACGCACGCACGCACATACACATACTCACCCACACACACACACACAAAAATAAATAAATAAATAAATATATATAAAAAAAAAAAAAATAATAATAATAATAAAAGCGCAATGATGATGACATTTCCGAATGAACAATACTGAGCTCTTAAAAAGAGAAAAAAAAAAAAGAAAAAAAAAAGAAAAAAAAAGAAGCATTAAATGGACTTTGCAACACAGCAGAATGTGGCATAAAAAAATACACACAAAAGCCTTCAACTTTGATCTACAAACATTTTATGATCATTTTTAGCTCAATGTGGTCACGGTATATTAAGCAGTAAATTGCATTCGATGTTAGGAGCTAGACAGATAGAAAAAAAAAAAAAAAAAAAAAAAAGGGAGCTAGACAGATAGACTTGGACATTATTTTCACAAAATGAATAAAAACCATCTAAACTTTTCAAGTAATCCGTAAAAAAGTAATTAGCCCGGCCATCTGTGTTGTATGGCTCACGACGACGCACTCTTTAACCCAGGTCATCGAGCCTTGTGTCATTGGCTGGCCAAGGGCAACTTGACCACATGTTTTTTGCAGTTGGAATCCAGGCCTGTCCAGCTGAGACATGACCGGCAGCATTTGTCATCTTGGATTTTTACCAACCAGCCAGAAGTGGAACTGAAACAGGTTGCACTGGCTGGTGATTTATTTCTTTTTTTTTTTTTACTTGGCAATGCGCTTGATGTTTGGTCAAGATGGCAGCTACAAATGTATGTCAAATACAGATTATTACAAAGACAGTAGAAAGTAGTAGTTCTTAGTAGTTTGACCTATCAAATAGACTGCAAACGTAGAGAATGTTGTTTTTTTTTCATCAGGGGTTGTTAAAAGTTGCAAATGGTTGCAAAGATGTTCACAAACAGTTTCTTCTTTATCTGGAAAACCTTTGGTACATTTGTCGAAGACTGCATTGGACAGAATTATGGTGCAACAAGTTGCATGCTGCCTAATGAGAAAAGGTTGAACATTTACGATTGTCTGGCCGACTGATTTCTGAGCAGAATAAAACTCCACCCCACAAGATAATTGGTTAGGAGATTTTTTTTTTTTTTTAGAGACATCAAACAGCCTTTGCTTGTTTTGATTACGAGTGGAAATAAATGCTGAAATTCGACATGTTTGTCAGTCGGTGTGTCCCAGGATTTAGACGTGATCTTTAACTGACCCCAATTTAAAATAAATTGTGATGAAACTCAGGCTTTTAAATAATCCCCAAACCTTGAGCGGGTTTCTTCTTTTACATTTGTTGAATTGAATCACTGGCTTACTAACAATACCTCAGTGTATTTGATTAAATTCTTGTTAAATTTAACCCCGTTAGTGGCCCGTAATGAAAAGAGATGAGCTGTGAGATGAGACATTTAAATGCACAACGGACAGTATTTAGTGTCCTGCAAATCAGGTTGAATGAAACTTTTACACAGCAGAGCAAAAATATACGGCAAACTTTTGTATGGATGACCTCGAAGTAAATGAGTTGCACGTGTGCTCTTGCATGGAATACAACTTCACTGTGCTGTAAATAAACTAAACAATTGGGCTATTCATGAGAACGTTTTTTTTTTATTATTATTTTTTTTTTTACAAATGTAGTGCTGTAAATAAACTAAACAATTGGGCTATTCATGAGAACGTTTTTTTTTTTTTTTTTTTTTTTTACAAATGTAGACCCTCCAAGGTCAGATTCATGTGCACCAGCACATAATGCACACAAACCCATACGTACATGATTATATATGGACAACAAATGGACATGTTATGCGTACGTAAAGAAAGAACATCGGAAAGAACATCCTTTTACATGCATACTGTAATTTCTAGTAATGCATTGGGCCTGCCTGGGCTGATGATGAGGTGCAAATCTAAAAGCCATTACACCTCCCTATGAGTTCTATTATCGCCAGCGACTAATAATTGCGTCCGGGCCGAGAAGAAACCCGCCCGCTGCCTTTTCTTTATGGCACCCCCCCCGATATGATCTCGGGGGCGCAGTGGTGCGAAAACCCGTCACTTTTTAACGACGTCCTATTGTGGTCGGGCTGGCCAGACTGCGAGATAGCAACACGAAGAAAAAAAAAAAAAGAAGACGGCGTTAATGTTAATTAGCTGACGAGCGGGATGAGAGTGAAATCAGATCTCATTGATGAGAGAATGTACTGCGCCTTTGCGCTCGCTTTTGTTCATCATTTTAGAAGAGGGGGGGGGGGGGGGGGAGAGTGATGAGGCTGATTTTACTTTTAAAAGGGACGTCGGATGAATGGAGTAAAGTGAACCGGAACGGTGTTCCATCCCGTCACTAATGTAACACTGTTATTGCCAGTCTAAGTGAGGATTTCATCTCTTTTATTCACTGATATTTAACTTAGTGCTTGTCCAAACGGGCCCCCCCAAGGAGACGCCTGATGGTTTCACCGGGGGCCTTTTTTTTTTTTTAAATTCCGTACCGCAAATAATGAGACAGATGTAGCCGAGAAGGTGGGCCATGGCTTCGGAGATTTGTTTCGGAAAGAGCGCTCACACACACACACACACAAACTACACAACATTGCATGGCAACACGGTGCTCACTCGAAAAGGACTAATGGGTTTATAAATGATGGGCTTTACAAAAAAAAATACAAATATAGATAAATGGGTGCATGTTGCCAAGAATATCACTCCGTACAGCGCAGAGAGGTCCACTAAGTTCTTCAAATAATGCCATGTAATGGAAGAGTCCTTTTTAGCTTAGCAATATTACGGGCATGTAATGTGATAAAATGAGTGGAAATCAATGGACCGAGTTCAAATTGCTGTAAGGAATCACACCAAAAAATATAAGATCATTTGTTGAGGTAATTAGAAAAGCTTAGTTGTAAGGGACCTCTACTGAATGTAAATATTTATATATATATATATATATATATATATGTATATATATATATATATATATATATATGTAGTTCCACACCAAAAATTAAGATATGTCAGCGTATGTAACTTTTGTTTGTGGTGAGGCGGCAACGATCTTAAATGATGTATTTAGCAGAGGTGGGCGCATCGGTAAATTTTGCCGCTCCGTCATTGGCCAGCAGCCGGGTCACCTTCTGTCATCGTTATTTTAACAAGCACTACCGTCATTCATAAATTACGGTTCGTCATCACTACAGGGAGTCCTCAAGTTACGGCCGAGTTCCGTTCCTACGCTGGCGTCGTCGGATTTCACCGAAATTTATGAAAAAAGAAGGTTCGGGCTCCGTAAAGTTGAAATGACGTCGGTCGCGTACGACGTAACTGGAGGACTCTTTGACAGTGTCACGTCGGTGACAGCCAATCGGCGTTAAGGAACGTACTACTTATTACGATAGACGTATTCGCAGCACAAGCAAGCGGTGTACAGAATCGACTCTGATTAAGAACCACAACTCATACTGATGTCCACAATCGTTTTATTGCTTGTCGGACTCAAATATACAATTCAGCAACTCCGGTGTATTCAACCATGTGGACAAACACACGCAAGACACGCACCGCGTTTCTGTCAGTCGTCAGCAAAATGGCAGTTAGTCAGTGATAGACTGATTAGATCCATCAGTACTGACCCGATTGATGAACAAAACCCGCTTTCACCGGTTTGTTAGTGTTTCCATTTTTCGCAGTTTGCCGTTATTCCTCATTTGACAAAGAAACGGCCGTCCATCGGAGACGGGCCGACGAACCTTCCGTCGGTGAGGGTTCAGTCTCGTGCAAATGCGAAGTTTGGCACACTGCGATGAACCGAGGGTTACTTGCCGTTAATTTTGTCACTATATTTACGAACTTTTCAAAATGTAGATCAACATATTTAGCCACTTTTCATGAAGCCTCCCTCCAAGGCAAGTGTGTTCAACCCTCCATTTTCCAGCCATTTGGCTAATTCACCATCCAGCTATAATTAGCGCTATCTGGTTTCGGTGTAAACAATGCAATTCCATTTTCTACATCGCGTCCACTTTAAAACATTGCCTTTACAGAAACAGCAAAGATTCTATCCGTAGAGGCAACGTTGATTTGGTCAATGGTGAGTTCGTGCGTCCTAAACGGAAGCTGCAATACATCAAAAGCGTATTTGCATATGTCCGTTCTCGGGCGGCTCACAACAAAGACGTCCATTGACACGGAGCCAGCGAAGGGGGCTGCTCATCACCAGATCTCTTGATCTTTTGGACGAGATCAAAGCCAAAAAAAAAAGAGGCGTATGGGCAGTTATTTTCCTCACATCGTGACTTGTGATTTCCCACCCGTATCCCTTCCCTGTTTGCTTGTCCGTCAGGAGCCGGGCTTCGATATTCATCGGGCGCCATCATTGAGATGCACAATAGCGACTTTGCGAGGTCCCCGGTGTCATTTTCATCTCGTCTTCTTGTTTTCTTGCTTTCGTGTGTTTTGGCCGCTTTGGGTTTTTAAAGCGGATCGTCTTCCGTTTGACCCCGCACTCCATCATCATGATCTGCTCTCCTCCGGTCATCCTGCGATCGGTAAACAGCGGATGTTTTTCTTCTTCATCTGGTGTTGTTTGGTAGAGACATGCGGGATACGAGTGGTTTGGATTACATCCTGTTAGTCGAGGGTTGTCTGACTTGTGTCGCACTGAGGGAGACCGTTTCCAATTGCGATGAATCCTGTGCAATACGTTCCCTATATGCCATCACCAGTCTCACGGCTGGCCTGGGAACGCCTTGGGATCCCATCGGAGGAGCTGGCTGAAGTGGCTGGGGAGAGGGAAGTCTGGGCTTCCCTGCTAAAGCTGCTGCCCCCGCGACCCGACCCCGGATAAGCGGAATTGAAGACGGAACGGAACGGAACCATCACCAGTACCCTTCAGTGGTGCCCCCCCCCCCACCCCCACCCCACCCCTCCCTAAATAAACACACAAAAACACGGCATTCATAGCTTCACAGGGCTAACCTTTAGCGACCGGCACGCCGGTGCTTGTCTCGTCTGTAAAGTCAAAGCCGATATCCGCTGATTGATTTCATTCGGCCTCGCATCCTCGTGGCACCGCGACTCCGCCGCCAGGGGCGGAGATAAAGCTGCCCGCCTGAGTCCCGCGGGGAGTTCCTGTCGCCTCACTCAGCTCGGGGCTGCTGTCACATGGCCCCGTCCTGCGAAGAGAAACGCCACAAACACAAGTGCATCAAGGGAGAAAGAAGAGCTTGAAAAAAAAATCTATTTCTAACTGGATTGGTGACATATCTTGTTTTGTCCCACAATGCCTATTTCCGATTTTTTTGGGGGAGTGAACTGTTGTGTGTGTGTGTGTGTGCCCCACTGTTACATATACATTAGGGTAAATTTACATAATGACCCCTCACACTGATATTATCAACCTAGCCACGACATGATTAATTTGGCTGGGTGAAGATCCAGAGTCACTCTCAGGCAACAATGGGACTCCATGTGCTATAATTGGTGTTCTTTTGTTTAGTTGCGCTTCTCATTTGTGGGGTTCCAATCCACCCATTTTTCTTTGAATCTTCAAGAAATGCGAAAATAAAACTGAATGGAAACGCTACAAATTCGAAAAAAAAGGCCCAAAATTCGCAAAAAGTCTTTACGCTTAGGAGTGGATTTTTAAGCGTATCGCAAAAAAGAAAATGCTAATTTTGGCTACGGAAAAACAGGTTTTGTAAATAAACGCTGACAAGACCAGATACACGGTCACACGTGCATTTGTAGTCACAAGGCAATGTCAGACGATAAAGTATGTATAGGGCACAAGCGAAACTGAAATATTTTTGGAATTAAGTAAAGAAGCGAATATTAATGCAAGTTTAGATGGAAAACAGCAAAGAAACGCTTCGCTATCAAGAATTACAAAAGCAAACTCATACAACGTCATCGCATGGCGCAGTCGCTTCCTGTTTTTCTTCTTTTAAATTACTGGTTGATCACATCTCTATGATGTATACCGCCACCTACAGCGGCGGAGTCCCCTCTCAATATTCGCAAAAAAAAAGAAGAAATGATGGAAATGGGTCGCATGTCAGTTTTGTGCATTTTCAGTAAATTTGCTTAAAAAATTCTAAACAATTGGATGGAAACGTGACTAATTTTTTATTATTTTTTACGCCCCCCCTCCAGACCCCTAATGAAGTTTTAAGTTGAAATTTGATTTTTTAAGTGTTAATTAAATGGATTTACACTGTAAAAATATTATTTGTGTTTATTAATTTATATATATATATATATATATATAAATAAATATAAATCAGCTTTTCATGCATATACATGTAGTGTTTCGATGCACCCCCCCCCCCCCCCAAATCCTTGTGAATGTGGATTGTGCTGGAATTGTGGCAATATTCAATATAATTTTCTTGGTTTGCTATTTAAAGGTTGTATCTTCAAATGTCAGCTCTCATGTGGCAATTTTTTCTTTGTGAAAGAGGCTAACGTTGCAACGTTTTTTTTGCTGGTTTAGGGCTAAGAGGCTGTTGGTATGTTCAACAGCAGCGTCAGTGGGGGGGGGGGGGGGTGTGTGTTGAGGAGCCTGGGAAGCGGGCTTGCCTGAAGCAAGAACATTTGCTATTCCCCCTCTGAGGGTTGTGTCAGCAAACTCTCAGAGGTCAGCATAAGAATACGAGCCCACCCCCCACTTGAACATTGGACCAAATTGAACAAATACATCACAATTTTTTATTTTTTTATTTTTTTTTATCACACAACGGTAAATGTGTGCCGCTGAGGCATCAGCATGTTGGGAGCTAAAAAATAAGTGCTTGCGTTGTGGTCATTTTGGATCATTGTTGCCTGCAGCATCACTAAAAAGTTAAAGCAGTTTGTTTGCGAGTGCACGTGGCTGAAAGTAAAACGTTGTAGCTTTTGGAAATGGTAGACAATTGCTGTTCATTTGTTTATTGAATGCGTCATGTAGAAAACCTGAAATTTGCCCAAAATGTGATTATTTTTTTTTTATTAATTTATTTATTTTATATATATATATAGCATCACCTATCTGTCCAAGATACTTGCTCCCAATTGAGGTTTATTTGTGCCAGTTTGTTTGGCAAAGTTTGAGTCACTGAATTTACCTGAAATGTCTGCTTCAAGCAAAAATGGCCGACTTCCAGTTGAAGTTCGGTGTTAAGTTTGTCCACCAAATTCTGTGTTGTTGTGGAACTGATATCTCAAGCTTTTATTTATTTATTTATTTATTTATTTATCTTTAACTTCACCGAGGGCTTTATTGAGTTTTGGGGATATTGGGTTCAGGACCTCTAAAATATTGTACATACATTTTAACCAAGATTATATGTGCTTGGCTTGCTAGTATTTTGAGTTCTCGGGCACAGTCAGGCCCCAAAAAAAGCCGAGTTTGGAAGAATAAACAAGTAATTCCAAGAGGGACCACCTTGTGATTGGCCCCTTTTATAATTCTAATAATCTTATAATAGTTATTTATATTATTATACAACTCATGCCGGACATATGTTATCTCCAGGTGGTGTGTGTTTCTTCTTAGCCAGCTTTTCCCACAGGGATCCCTGCAGTCATATCCCTAATTGTGAACACTGAAATTCCTGCCAGTTGTCTTTCAGCAGCGAGGTGGCAAAATGCTCGTTGTTTACAGAGTAAAAGAAACATTTGTTTGTTTGCATTTCCCTGACAATACGTTTTTGATATACGTGCGACGGTGGTGATGTCATACATTTGGTGACAATATAAAAAATGCAATAAGAATGTTTCTAGGCAGCATTTGCTCCGTGTGGAAAGCGAGCGCGCCCTGACACATATTTGCGATCGCGTGTCCCAAATTTCTGTGCGATCCACTTCCTCTGGTGCGGCGCGTGTCTGTTGTAATGACAGTGACAGAAGTCTCTAATCCGGAGATAAATGCATGATGAGATGTGTTGTGATCCGAGTGAAAGGTGTGCGTGTGTGATGCTTTCTTTTGACTCGTTTTCTTCTTTTCTCAGCTCCTCGGCAGACGTATTGAGGTCAGCAACTCAACAGTTTTTAACATGTTGATGTTAGCAACTGAAATTCTGACATATTCCAAAGTAGTCCTTGTTTGTTTGTCGGAAATTTCCCATTGAACGCCGCATGTGCGGACACGTTCTTAATGTTATGTTGGGTGTCCTGTCGCAGTTTCATTTCATTCAGCTTGTATATTTCTTCTTTGCCTCTTCTCTGTGTCCTCTCTTTTTATGTAGCGCCTCCTAGTGTCGAGACTGAGACACCACAAAACTGAAATGCCTTGTGTAATCAGGCTCGATTTCAGTGAAATATTTGTTAAGACTGTTAAAAAAAACATGCAGTTGAGTGTTGAGATGTCAGTAGTGACAAGTTGTTACTCTAAGATGGTAGATCGACGGTTCAAGAATATTTGGTTGAATTAAATACAATTTGTATCACAATTGTGAAAGATAATGCATTATCAAGTATCGACTCAAATACCACATTTTAAGAAAACACCCTTGAGTGGTGGCAAATGGACCAAGGAATTAATCTAGGGGTGTCGGATTTAATCGCATGACTTACTACTTAATAATTAACTCACGATTAATTGCAAACTTTATACCTGTTCTAAATGTATAGTAAAATGTACAATACATATTTTTTTTCTAAGTTTTATTATACTCCTGTTAACATAAAAGTGGAAACAATTTTAAACTAATTGAAATATGGCTGCATTTTTTCTTTTTCATTGATACAGTAATTTCATAATAATTCATCAAATTGAGTTAAAATTAAAAAGATGTACTGTACTGTAAAAAAAAAATGAGTGTGATTGATTTGTGTTGAGGTCATTTGTTTGCCACTAGATGGCATAATTGCATTTGTTAGATGTTGGTGACAGCTCAGTGCATTTTTCTAATCTTTAACATGAATTAACTTGTGCAATTCTGCAATTTTTTTAAATTGTATAATACAGCTTGACCACAGTCTCCACAAATATATGCATTATTATTCAATTTATTACTGCTCAATTTTGACGTGGACGTGTCTGCTGCGTTGCGACTGGAATTCCCCCAGTACAGGCTGTCCAAGTAAGGGGTGGTCATTAATCCTGTGTTACAAAAAATTGTGCCATTAAAGGAATTTTAAATTAACTCAAAATGGATGCACTAATTTTTACACCTCTAAATGAAACAATTCTTTTTTGGGGGGGACTGCGAGGATCTGGATTGGAATTTCCACAGAATGAGAATAGCTAAAACAACAAATCTAATGTGTCACCCAAGGCTTTTTTATTTTCGTTTGCTATTACTGTAGGCGTACGTACACCATATTTCATGCGTACATACACCATATTTCATGCTTATTAGCACCCACATAAATCAAAAACTGACCTTTTTATTCTTCCATATTCAAAGTAGTTCAGCCACTGTGAGTACAATCAAAGGTTGGCGGTCCAGCAAATTGCTAGAGGCCAATCTATTCTTCAGCAGCCTTGGATCTGTCTATCAACAAGACTTGCGGCCCATGTGAAAGCCGTCTCATACAAATTATTAATCAACGCAGATATTTCACTGAGTGTATCGAAATGGCCGCAGTCCAAATCTAAGTCGTGCAGTATTTTTGTGCCTGCTGTGTTGATATTTGCTCAGCTGCGTGTACAATCGGCAATGTTGGGCTCAATTGAGAAGAACGAATGCCGTTTGACTGACTCGCTGCCAGTCACACGTGCCCTCTCGAAGCCAACCTGAGTTCAGCTTCAGAACTGCTAAGGTGCCCCGTTTTAAATAATAGATGTGGTATATAAATAATAAATATGAAAGTTTAACTGAACAGACGAGGAACTCGTTTCCACTCGTGCCACTCACAAAGGGAAAGCTTCTACTTAAGTAAATACCGCTGTAATCAAGGTTAAATGGGACATATAACGGGAAATTAACCCTAATTGTTTGCATGCAAATACTTTGGTCTCCCGAGTGCCTGTCTGCCCATTAATTGTGAAATTAATCAACCAAGTATATATTTTAATATACCAATTTTTTTTTTTTTATGTAAACGAGCCGTTGCTGGATTTCCACTGAGTGGTGACTTTGCACATGCACCAGTCTGGACAGAAAACTTGAATTTATCTTAGACTGGAAGTCTTGAGAGATCTCACATAAAACCACAAAAAGTCACCAGGTGTCTTGCTCATCGCTAGAGAGGTCAGAAAAGTCACGAAATTGGCAAATCTGAGTAATCGCTTGCTTTGTTGCAACGCCCTAGCTCCGCCCCCAGTTGTCACGGAATTAAAAAAAATACATACTTTATATTTGCTTGTTTGTTAGCGTAGCAGTCAAATCATCTAACGAACACCATGAAAATGGTGAATGTGAATTCTTGAACCACTTTTTGAATCAGGATCTTTTTTTTTTTTTTCTTTGAGTAGATGATGAACAACCTTTCTGCATCCATAGTGGGACGAAGGGCCCCCCCGTCCCCTCACCTGTCAATGACACCCTGCCGTTTGATTGCACAAAAGCACTTTAAACAAGTCAACGCTTTCATGTCTGCACAATTGGACCACCTCAAAGGCGTTTGTCCGTCCCGTCAAATCCCCCCCCCCCCCCCCCCCCGTGTCGACGACGATCACCCGAGGGACGTGCGGCCGCCCCGCGTTCGCAGATTGAACTTTATTGAAGTGCAGACGATTGCCGGCGGACAAGATGACTGAGAAGCGCATCGCACAGGCCGACTTTAAGCGCCTCGACAGAAAATGAGCACATCATAGGAGTGCGGCGTGAGGTCAGAGTTGTCCCGTTCAAACTTGAAAGCGGAGAGAGAAGGTGCTGAACTTTTGGCAGGACCGTTCGGATAGAATCTGAGGCTGGGTTTGCGCTGCAGGTCCAAATGCCCAATTGAGAAGCCACTCTATCCCCCTGAAATGACCGCTGTTGCGGGTATACCCTGCAACCAAACAAACAAAAAGGCCAATGAAACACAACCTCCTTGTTGGAGTTAGCAATTAGCTGTTGCAATTAAGCTGTCGTCGGTGTTTTTTAATCAAGGTTAGAAAAAAAGCCCACAGAGTTGTCCTGAGCAACTTGCGATGATGCAGCTTTCTTATACAATGACATTTTTGTATGTGTACGTTTAAGAAGTATGATAAGCTATAATTGCGTAATTAATCTGCAGTCAGTCTGCTTATGTACGCTCCACGAATGCAGGTAATTGTTTTCCGACCTTCTGGATGAGCAGATGAGCCTGCATACGTATTTGCATGCAAATGAGCACTTAACATCGCCTTCCATGCCAGGCCAATGAAGGCATGAATGAGTAAACAGAGACCAGCGAGCTCATTTTGGTCAAATATGCACAAGTTGGGCGCCTTGCAGCAGGTTTATTTATCTTGGGGGGGGGGGGGGGGCGTGGGGGTGGGACCGAGATGGGGACGTTTGGAGGAAGTGCGCGTCGACTGTACAAGCGAGCCCGGTGTGTTTTTTCCAGAAAGACCAGAAATGGATTCATTTTCTTTGCGGCTGTCTATCATCTGTGGTTCTGGAATCGAGGCCACGATCCCTTTCCATGGAATTATTAGAAGGAATAATTACAAACCCGATTAAGGTGCGGCAATTATGTTTCTATACGTGAATGTGCATGGATCCTTCCATGAATTGTTAGCCATCATAGTCGGTCGGTCTTCCAAACAGGCTGATATTAACCTGGGGCTCGAAAAATGAGAGGAAAAAAAAAAAAGATCAACTTCACCTTTACGAGACCCCCCCCCCCCCCCCCCCCCCCCCGCAAGGATTCAGCTTCATATCACAGGTATCTTCCCGCGGGAATCTGGAGGAATGCCTCCCCCACCGCTTTTTCCTTTTTGATTGACGACAGGAAAAATTCTATTACAGCTTGTCACATGTCTCGGGGGAGGCCTCCGAGTTAGGGAGGGAAAAATGTTCAAGATAAATATAGAACAAGGAGCATTTTGATAAAGCTTGTGTGGCTAGGGGGACAGATGATAAAAAGGTAATGGTTGCAAAGTATCAGCATTCCAATGAATCACTGTCACAACAAGGTGGAGCAGAAAAGCTGCGGGACCGTTTTCACATGTGCAAATGAAATTAGAGCGATTCAGTGAAACCTCACTTTTTGGCATTAAAAAAAAACAAACTGTCACCTGCAAATTATTGACAATGTACTTTCTGCAGGTCCATTTTCCTTGATTATTTACTTTATTAGTATTTAGCTTGTTTACAGTTTATTGTTAGATAGGTGGTATCACGCTTATTGTCAGGCTTTGGCGCCTCAGTGCTTGCCAGCTTGTATCTTGGTAAAACTGTTTTAGAGGTCTAAGATCTTCAAAACATCCAAAATCCGTAAATCGTGTATGTGCTAAAAATGCAACCAAAGCACTTGAGTCAATAGCACTTTAAGGTGCTTTTGAGACTTCCTCATTCCATTTAATTTGACTTGTGTTTCCTAAGATGTTAGTAGTGGTGTCGGAAATATATATTTGTCAAACTCCCACACTTTCAAGTAGACAATGTACATTCCAGCAACAACATATGTGAGCTTTCTGACAGAGTGAATATGTCTGGCTAATGTTAGCATTTAATGAGCACATGGCATCGCATACAGTAGCATCATGATTCAATTAGCAAACTTACTGTGTACTGTTTAACAAACCTAGAACATTTAATAAGACAAGAGACTTGGATTATTTTTACTCGCGAGGAGAACGGACGGAGATGTGCACAGGTTACAATCTCCTACGCGCTCTGAAGCACATTCTGCTCAGCCCTCTCTTTTTATTTATTTTTAAGTTAAAGTACCACTGATTGTCACACCCACCGAGGTGGGGCGAAATTCGTTCTCTGCATTTAGTTACACAGCCGTTGCTGCTCTAAAGGGTTTGGGGAAGCAGCAGCAACGTGACAAAACTGCAACTGCAGCTTCCGCTCTTTTCACAGACGACCCCAACCCACATGGTTCAAACATAGGTCACATTGCTGAATATTATAAGAGGAAATATGGGATCATTTATGTACATTTATTCTAACACACATGACGGTTTAGTTTGACTTCATAAATGCTGCAGAGACTATGAATGGGCTGAATATGACCCACGGGCCCGACCTTGACCAGATAAGTCTTTTGAGTTCATCCATGAGGTTGTTGGGAAGGGCAAAAAAAATGAGCAAATAACAACCAATAAAACGAGAGGCATGAAAGTGCACGATATGGTATGCTTTGGATCATCAGACTTTTCCTCCATACTTTTCAATTCCTGTCATTCCGGTACAATTTGGTACAATTCAAAAAAAAAAGGGGAAAGAGATTAGATGACGGCGAAGTAGTCAGGAGATGAGATGAGATGCTATGACGAGGTGTGAGCTGAGAGAAGGTTCTGTGAGGAACTTTATAAACATCCAGTTTAAATGGAGAGAACACGGGTTCAGCGAAAGGTTAACATCCCACCAAACAGATGTCTCCTGCCATAAAAAGTAGGAATATATACCTTTCACATACTTCAAAATTATGGCCCAAGCAAAGGCAGCGCGAAGGCCTTCTTGGAATGGTTTATTATTAATCTTGTCTTTTCAATATGCTCGGAACTCACCATTTTTTTTTTTTTTTTGCAAGAGTATATGCATTTTAGAGGTCTTGAACAATACCCACAAAAACTCATTCAGTCGCGCTGAACATCAGTTTCACCCACAAGTCTCTTATAACAAGATGGTCGAAAAAGTCTCAAGAATACGTGCCAGAAAATGAACAGGAAATCTATTATTTTAGTTTGACTCATTTGACCCATTTTTTAACACATTCCAGGGCATGTACTTTGACGATGTCCTACTGAAGACACATGCCTCCAAATCATCTTACAAATTGGCTGATTTGGTTTGGAGCAGCCATTTTGGGTGAATTCCAGGGTTCCTATTTCGATAAACTACAACGAGGGAATAATGTAGTCTTGTGCGAGCAGAGTATGTTGTCAAGTTTTGGCCATTTTAAGGATTTGCCTTAAATATTTCACCAATGTTTTTGATATATTTTTTTGGTGAAAACCTCAAGTTTAGTTGAGGGGGGTTGTTAGATTAGGCCTATTAATGATTAGATAGGTGACTTGAGCTAGGCTGTTGTGTCACTGTGACCTGCCCTGGCTTGGCGTCTTCCTATCTATCTGCACTCTGGCACACTTATCCAGTTAAAACCAGTTAAGAGAGTAGAGACTATTTTTGAATAGATTAGACCTTTTTCCGCATTCAGCAGATAAGGCTCCACAGCTGTGCACTCAGTAAATAGTTCAACTGAGAATATGCAGTCTCCTAGTTGTTATTATTAGTTTAGCGAGTTTTCAACATAAAATAAAAAGTATCTTGGTACCCCCCCCCCCCCCCCCCCCAAAAAAAAAATTATCATCCATTTTGATGTCTTTGGTCAAGGTTCGTCGCATTGGTGCAAATAGTAGCTCATAGCGTTTATTTGTTCAACCACATTATGTATGCACCTTATTATACATCCATAGATATTTAGCTCACAAATCACCCCACAGTATATTTATGAATATTTCCGTCAAAATTGGAGGAGAGGAATAAGTTAGACCGGGAGTAAAATACAAAAAAACTCCATGTCACAGAAAGAGGAAAGGAAATTAATAGTCAAATTCAAATCAGTCATAATTGTATAGTACACAGTTGACATTTTGCCCCCCCCCCCCCAAAAAAAAGCTCAATTTCTTCCTAGAATTTCATTCTCAAACAGATGTTCGAAGGCTTCCTTTAATTATTGAATAAAATGTTCCAACTGTGCTTAATGTTACTGACTCAAAGTTTTGTTTTTAATCCAGTACAGTACATATTGCTTAGTGCAATAGAATGTGTTTTAAGTCCCAAAAAATATGAATTTCCTAAACTACCTTGTTTTTCTTATCTTACAAAATCCAACTAAATGTGTTTTGGAAGGCACAGTTAATCAAATTTCCCAAACTTGGCCGTATTTGGAGGAAGGCAAGCAAGCAGACGTGAGAGCAAATGTGGTTTGGGAGATGAGCAGAAGGTGGACGACACATTTGAGGAAGAGAAAATATTGATGGCGTGCGAGCAGACGTGATGGGGTGCAGGGACGTATGGGGAGTGGGTTGGGGGGGGGGGGGCGCTGGTCCGCCTGCTGAGGTCCTAAGGTGAAGAACGACGGTGTGTGTGTGTGCGTGTGTGTGCGTGCTGGTATCTTGTTTGGATGTCACCTGTTGTGTTTGTGTACTGTTTGCTTATCTTTTGCGTGTGTGCAGCGCAGGCTTTTTGTAATACCAGACACCTAAAAGCCCTCCGCTGAGCATACTGTTTTTTTTTCCCCTGCCAAAAATACATTTAATCATATAATACCCACAAAAAAGTTTCCAGGTGAAATTTCAGGATGAACCTAAAATGAACTTGGAACTTAATTTAATCTTTTCTAAACTTTTAAAATCTGTACATACATTATGTTTTATATCCAAAAATACAAAGTAACAGCAGGGAAAATACCGAGTGGGACTGAATGCCTCAAAAAAAAAAAGAACTTGATGAAGATACCTCGACTGAGAAATATGACAGAATAAATGCCTATATGACAAAATATGACACGGTGGCTGACTGGTTAGCACGTCCGCCTCCCAGTGCAAAGGTTGTGAGATCAAGTCCGGGCTTCGGCCTTCCTGGGTGGAGTTTGCATGTTCTCCCCGTGCTTGCGTGGGTTTTCTCCGGGTACTCCGGTTTCCTCCCGCATTCCAAAAACATGCATGGCAGGTGAATTGGACACTCCAAATTGTCCATAGGTGTGATTGTGAGTATGGTTGTTCGTCTCTGTGTGCCCTGCGATTGGCTGGCAACCAGTACAGGGTGTACCCCGCCTACTGCCCGAAGCCAGCTGGGATAGGCTCCAGCAACCCCCGCGACCCTTGTGAGGACAAGCGGTACAGAAAATGGATGGATGGATGGATGACAAAATAAGAGTGACAAATACAGGATTTAGCAACTGGACGCCATCACCAAGTACCCAACATAAAACACAGTCACAAACAGTATGAGGTATAAACAATGTTTATTGAGATTTGAAAATGTTGAGAAAGGAACTTAATAGCAGGAGTATTGACCAAAAATCCTTATCTTTGCCTTCTGACTGCTGTGTAGGATATTTGGAATTTGTGAGCCTGGATTGCTGTCTTTCTTGCTGCATTTAAGACAAAAGCAGCAGCGGCCAGGTTATTGTGAAATAGCAATCTTCTAGCAAAGCGGACTCTTTAAGCAGCGCAGTCATATGTCAGGATGCCAGCGGTTCTGTTTGTGCGAACCTCGAAGGAGGAACTTGATTGACTCCACCGTGAACGCTGACAAATTCAGAATATAAGAGCACATTTGAACTTCTGCCGTTAACTCTTTGGCTGAATTGACATGTCTGTGTGCAGACATTTCCTGTATAGATCAAAAATGTTGTTTTAAAAAAACAAACACACATTCTACTTTAAGGCCTAATTTTTATGTGTTGTTTTTTTGGAAAATATGACCTATGACTGAATGAGGACCATCTCAATATTTTCAGTTTTGTTTTAAAAATTGTGCTATTCTGAAATATTCTCCTGATCGATCATATTTTCTTATAAAGCATGTCGCACCTCTTATAAATATGTTCTTTTCTCCCGCTTTGGTCTAAACACAGTACGGGGAGTCCTCGAGTTGCGTCGTGGTTTCGACTTGACGGCGCCCGTGCCTTGTCCGCAGCGCCTTCTTCCTCATTACTTTCCCACAGTAATCACGCCGGACGTCCATCAGCAGGTCGGTTTGTCGTCCGGCGGAGTCTCATTTCCGTGTTTAAGTTTGAATTAGCGCCGCTCTGTCGTCCGTCAGCAATAAATGTCCGATTTTGATTTTCAATATCGACTTTAACGGGGAAATTCCGACTTAAGTCGAAATTCGGATGACATCACCGCCATAGGAACGGAACTCCGCCGTAACTTGAGGACTCCACTTGTTTCTAATCCATCTCAGGGGGCGGCCATTTTTGCCTTCTACTCCTACACCTTGTTGTTGACTGAAAAAGACATCGTCTGTCCTTCCTTCCATCCCTCAGTCTCTCCTTCGGTCTCTTGAGGTCTCCCTGATTTTTTATTTTTTTTGGGATTTGTTGGAATTTAGATGTTTCTTGGGTTGGGGAAGAATTCTGGTGGGTGGCCCGGTGGGTGGTGTCTGGTCGGTGCTGGATTTCACCTTCCTTGGTTTTCTTTGGTCCCCTCGGGTCCACTCGGGTCTCCTGACGGCGGTGTTCGGTTTAGGTGAACGGTATGGGATTTTTTCTAATAGGTTTTTGGTGAGCTAACAAATACACGCACGCACGCACGCACGCACACACGCACGCACGCACATACACATACTCACCCACATACAAAAAAAAAAAATGTATATATATATATATATATATATATATTTATATATATATGTATGTATGTATTTATATATATATATATATATATATATATATATATATATATATAAATAAAAATAAAATAAAAAATACAAAAAATAAAATAAATAAAGAGCAATGATGATGACATTTCCGAATGAACAATACTGAGCTCTTTATTAAAAAAAATAATAATAATAATAATAAAAAAATGAAAAAGACATCACAGTGCCTCAGCTTGTGAACGTCACATGACCAAACCCAAAAAACAGGTGAATGGTGATGGTCGTTACCTGAGTGCCTTCTATTCATATTCCGCACTATTCATTAGATACCCGTGTTAATTGGGGCGCATAGAACACATTGTAAAGAACATTTTGGACCTAACACATCAGCACGCTAATAAACGTGTGTGTGTGTGAGCATATACGGAAACACTGTTAACCCGCTGGCCATCATCATCATCACCACCACTGCCAAGGGATTTATTGTTGCCCCGGCTTTTATCAGGCGCCATTTTCGGTACGCGCAGTCCAACGGCTGCCTTCACTGGCAGCGCCTTCCCCTCCAATGGCTGCTGTCGCTCGCAGGCCTGGAAGTGGCTGGCTCGTAGCTCTCCAGCTGCAGCACTCTGCTGCCTGCTGATTCGCCATGTTTGAGCAGTTCCACGACAATGAGCCGCCGTTTATATCCACTGTTCATCTTAAGGTTCCCTGCTCTTATCACAGGTTTTTAAGCAATCGTCAGAGAGACTTCCTCATTGGATGCTAACCGGAGATGGGAAAAATTCAGGTGTACATTGTCTATATCTCAGATTGTTATGCATTGCGAGTGGTTCTGAACCGTATCCCCACGAGAAACAAGGGTGTACTCTCTGCTCTATGAAAACAAAATTTTCTGGCATTTCACCTCATACACTAACAGCTGCTCCATTGAATTCCGTAGGTAGCCATGAATCAGATTCCAAGTTGTATACACCTGAGATTTGTTGTTTTTTTTGGAACACTGTATACCATTTTTGGTGCGGAGACCAAACTCTGTCTTCTCCCCCTCAAAACCTGCCTCCATCCATCTATTTTTTGATACACTTACACTAATTCACTGTCACGAGGAGCTGCAGCCAATCCCGGCTGACTTCAGACAAAAGGCGGGAAAAAAAAAACCCGGACTGGTCGCCGATCAGCATGGACAGAGAAAGGTGACGATTCGCTCTCACATTCACACAATAACAAGAGCGGGAACTGAACCTACGCACCAAATCCAGGCAAATATGATCAGAGATTATTAGGGAACGTTACCGCCATCTGTCGAGCGCAAGACAGCCATTGAAATGCAGTTGGCGTCTCAGCACAAATGCTAATATTTTTAGCATCGAGCTATAAATATTCATGCAATTCTACAGGGATGGTGTTTGTACATAGCCGTAGGGTGTGCCAGCATACTCGCAGGTTCGTTGGCAAGATTTAATCAACATGTACATGATACATTTCAGGCAACGCTGGTGGAACAGAGTAAAAAGATTCAAATAATCACGATGGGATATGTAAATTGTGTACAATAGAGCAAACATTGAGGAAAACATTGAACATCAGGCATCAAGCAAGCCTTAACCAAAGTAATTATTAGTAGAGGGAAGTACTCCCATTTGCGCTTTATTATCAATATACAGTAGATGTCGGGAGATACAAGTTGTGTTTGTCTTTGATTCTGCATTCTTACATGGAAAACTTGTTCCGGAGCAAAATTGTCCGTTTCTGTTCGTATACAATCGTACTGTGCGGCTCCGTCGCGCTGAAATGAAATGATTATCGAAGGTCTCATCCATCCATCAATCCATCATCTGTAGCAATTATGCGCTCGTGTTGACAGGGCGCGAGGAGCGTTAGCTGACGTCGTTATGGCCGAACGGCCATCAATCAGGCGGCCAACGGTGACACGTTGTCATCGTGGAAAACAAAAACACATGATGAGGTGCATAGGCTAAAGGTGACATCAAATGGAGATTTTGTGTGTGCGTGTGTGCGCGCGTGCGCGTGTGCGTGCGCGTAAACGTAACCGGGCCTCTGAAGAGAAAGTGTGAAATTTAAAAAAATGAAATAAATCTTCCATTACCGGTATTTGCAAATTTTGGGAAAAAAGTGATTGGCCATTCTGCACTTTGACTAATTTACGTAAAAACGGTCCCCATTCTTATTTCCCCCATAACTTAACATCTAGGTTGGGTGAAAATCCAAAGCCACTTTCAAGCGACTGTTCTCTAAAAAGTATCATCAAGACGATATCAGCGTTTGCGTTTGCTAAGTGGCACGACTACTGTGAAAAATGGCATCCTATCTCCTCTTGAGTACATCTTGACAGCGCCGCCATAAAGGAATAAAAAGCAATGTGCATATTGACAACCTAATTGTGGCTTTTTATAGCAGTGTTTTCCTTTCTCCATTTCGACAGTTGAAAACTGTCAAAGAAGTCCCCATGGGAACGGTCGGTCGGTCGTTTTGTTTTCCCGATGTTTCCTGTGCAGACGCTGCTTAGACACGCCGTCACTCACTCACTCCCGTTTGGCCATGAGGCTCCGTCTGCCATCTTGGAAAACATTTTCGAAGGAGAGCGTGTGTGTGGGCATTGACAAAAAATGTGTGTGCGCGCGCGCGTGTCGGATTGTCTGCTGGACCGTGTCGCGGGCAGCGGTGGTGATGGATGGCGCTACCTGGCTGATGTGATTAATTACACGGCTGGTGCTTGTCACGAGGCGTATTCTCCACCGAATGATTATACTCTGCCTGGTACGAGGACTCGGTCGGCCAGAGCGGGTTTTTTCGTGTCGCAAATGATCACATTTAACCAATTCATGCAAAGCATTATGTGACGTTTGTACGACTCCTGAAATGTACTGTCACGGCATTCGGTGAGCAAGAATGCCAGATTGTCAACTTCAATCTCATATTTGTGTGAAGGCTGAAGGCCTTCACTAAAAAAAAGTGAAGTCAATATCTCACCGAGCAGTGAAGGTTTTGCGAGTGTTTGTAAGGGTAGCAGATGTTGGGTTTTTTTCGTCAGGGTTCAGTCAAGGTTGCAAAGATGTTCGCCAACTGCTTTCTTTTGTTGCAAGGAAATTTTGAACATGTTATTGCTGTTGGCAAACATCTTTGCGCCTTTTTGCGACCGTGAATGGACCCTGATGAAAAATCAACATCCGCTACCTTTGCAAATGCTAACCGCTCAGTGGGATATGGGATTTATCCGTTTTTGATTTTTCTCTAGACTTTTTGACATTTACCTGTTTCCACATAACTCATCCAATTCACATAATTCAAATTTTTAAATATTCCAAAAATTCACGGCACGGAGACTTGTATTTTTTTCATTTCAAATATTTATGGTCTTACCAAAATGCTAAATGCATTTTTTACCCCAAACTTCCCCATTTATTCCCATTGAGGCCAGGTTTCCCCCAGAGGTTATTTGCCATTCGTTTCCAATAGCAAATTCAACATTACACATTTACATCGTTCCCATTTGATAATTCAAAATGTTCAGCTCATTCAATTCACATTTACCAAAAATTCTACATTTTCCCCAAATCAAGTTCCCACAAAAAAATATCTCTGTTCATTCACAATGGCACATTCAACAAAACTGTTTCACGCCGTTCCTATTCCAAATTCCAAATTCAATTCACCTTGGAAATGATTTTCGAACTTGCCAAAATTTCCCCCATTCAGTCCCAATGACATAAAAAAAAAAAAATCCCTACAATCAATATCATCCTATATTTATTCATCGCGAATGGATTGTACTATATTAACAACCCGTAATAACGGGAACAGCAAGAGACAGGAGTTGGCAACAACGTGAACAAATGTATACATTGTTTACAAAAAGACCATTTCCTGCCTTCCTCTATCTCTTCTCTTGCCAACCGTGCAAGCCAAGCAATCCAAAATGATAAATAGTATTCAATTAAGGCCCAGCTTTGTAGAGCGCAATGTGTCATGCGCCGTGAGGTTGCCTTTACATTTATTCAATAAGGATGCAGCAGTAAGCAATAGGAAAGGAGGGGGGGGGGGGGGGGGGGGGGTTCGGGGGGTGACGAATGGTTCCCCAAAATTGCAGGTCATGTTTGCCTGCCATCTTGGAAAGACTCCCTCGATGATTGCATTGGCAGCATTTTAGCGTCTGTCTTGAATTCATCAAAAGCCTCTTGAAGGCTGCTCAGTGTGATTAGGTTATTTCTTGGCTAGCTAATGAATGTAATTCTTTACGACAGAAGGTTCGCTGTGCAAACAACCTCAGGCCCATTCCGGAATGACAGGACTTTTTGTTTTGTTCTCTCCTTGTTTTGTTGTTCATTTGCCTGCTTGGTAGTTTGGTTGAATTGATCTTTTTTTTTTTGTTGTTTTTTTTTTTGCCACCCAGTTTACTTCCTCATTAATATGACTTGGTGCAAAGCCATGCGGGGGTCACCTTGGAGAGAATTGCTTTTCTGCAACGTTTGATTTAGGGGCCGCTACGTCTTGTGCCATTTAAATACCGCAAAGCTCTCCATCAACCTGGCCGGGAATGACGTCCCATGAGGCGGAAAAAAAGAACGCCGCGCGTTTGGCGTCGTAAATACTGACGAGACTGACGGGTTGACGTTTGGTGCTGGTTGTGCTTACTTTACTTTTTTTTTAGCCCAAATCTTTCCGACTGCCTGATGCCAATAGCGGTGCAGCGGCGGGATGTTTGAACTGGAAGCCGATTGGTTTGTAATGGTTTTAGTCGAAAAGTTATGTGACTTTGATGGTGTAATTCCAGTTTATCTGCGTGCGTGTGAGTTCTTTGGAGCGAGAGCGAGATTGGCCGTGTGTGTGCGCGCGCGGGGGTGCGTAACGTGTGAGAGAGAATATCCCTCTGCTTGCCTCGTTAGCCGGCAGACACTTCGCTGGATTGTTTCCTGCCACGGTAACGAATGATTAGTCGGCGCGAGAGGAAATTTGTGTAGCGCCGTGATTGTTTTCATTGATTCTTGATTGTCGATCATGTGGAATTAGATGGATGTAACTTTGTTTTTTTTTGTTTTTTTTTTCTCTCTTTTTTAAGAGCTCAGTATTGTTCATTCGGAAATGTCATCATCATTGCTTTTTATTTTTATTTTTATTTTTTTATTTTTTTATTTTATTTTTTATTTTTTTGTGTGTGTGTGTGTGGGTGAGTATGTGTATGTGTGTGTGTGCGTGCGTGCGTGCGTGTATTTGTTAGCTCACCAGAAAACCTATTAGAAAAAATCTCATACCGTTCACCTAAACCGAACACCAGGAGACCCAAGGGGACCAAAGAAAACCAAGGAAGGTGAAATCCAGCACCGACCAGACACCCCCCCACCAGAACTCCTCCCCAGCCCAAGAAACATCCAGACCCCAACAAATCCAAAAAACATAAAATCAGGGAGGCCTCAAGAGACCAAAGGAGAGACCGAGAAAACTAACTTTGGTATCAACGCGGTTATGCCGACTTGACGCTGCTTAAAAGCAGCTTCTGCGTAATACGTTGCACAGCTTGGCAGAAACAATTGCTTTGCCGGCTAAATGAGATTTCATACAATATTGAATGTATCCATTTTCTATATAGGCTGTCCTCATTAGGCTTGTGGGTGAGTCGGGGCCCATCCCAGCCAACTTTTGCCAACAGGTTCGATTATTGAAAAAAACCCAACGCGGTTTCATTTCAGTACATTGTTTTCATTATGTTAAATGTGCAACACAGGGAAGTGAAGATATTACGAGTTTGCGAGCAAAACAGGCCGCCATATGAATCACAATGCAAAGTGTAATCTAGTGCGTATTATTATAATATTGCATGACTGAATCTGTCTACAACACTCATTGGTGAAAAGTGAATATGAATCTCTTGTTTTTCTTTACTTTGTCTTTTTTAACGTTCACTGTTGTATTTATGTCGACAAGAGGCACTCTTAAAATATTTTCTCGTCTTCGCAAAACCTTGTCCTCCAGCCCATCTGCTCGCTACATTTCCACTTGTTTCTCATCATGTCTTGTTTTTTGTTTTTTTCGTGGCTGCCTCGCCTGCGGGCAGCCTTTTCCGAATCTGCCGCTTCTTTTTGCCGGCCCGAGTTACTCTGTAAAGAGCGAACTGACCCGCCGTCTCCAGTCGGCGTGGGCGCACTTCGCGGAACTCTCAGGGCTAAGCAGCGTTCGCTCGGCACCTCATTATGGTAGAAGAAGGGGACCCGGGGGACAAGGACAGGTTTTTGGGAGCAACGTCCCCCCCCCCCCCCCCCACCCCCCTGGCGCAACTTCATAGGCTTTTCTTGGCAGTTTCCTCTTGTTTTTCCACACTGTTTCTTTCTTCTCCCGTCTCAGTTGCTTCACAATTCAAAGCTGAATATGAATATATATGTTTTTTTTTTTTAAATCAGCTCTTTCAAGGTTTCACGCAATTTTGATGCATTCTGATCATCTGTGCTCGGTATTCATTCTCTGAAGTTCGGCGGTGAAGAGGGCGGTAATTGATACTTTATATCAATGCAAGCAGCTGTGGTAGAGCTGAAGAATTTTGTTTTCATTCTTCTCCAACGATATGCAAAAGCACAGCGTACGACTTACATGCGAAAACTTCAAAGTCTGCTTGTTATGATTAGGAAATGTCAAGTAAATTAAATCTGTAAGCTAGTATTGATACAAACTAAAATAGACGATATCCTTAGAAATCCTGGTAGGATTTTGTCTAAGTAAGGCTCTGGAATTTGCTCAGAATCAGTGCCTCAAATCAAAACTTTGAACTTTCTGTTCAATTCCAGACGTGGATCCTTGAGACCTTTTTTTTTTTTTTTTCGCATTAATGTGCATTTCATGAGTCAAATTGGTGTTGGGTGAACATTTTACTGTATTTTTACTTCAATACACACATGCACTTGTCAGAACTAGTGAGCTTCTCTGCATTAAAAAAATCAAGGTTGGGAGGGGTGTATTATTGAGGGGTCTTAATAAAAAAAATTAAAAAGTTCACATTGTTTAAACAGGCTGTATCTAGAGGTTTAAAATAATAAAATAGAGTTACTGACTTATAGTGCATTTCATACACAACATAACTCAATATGCATCGCATACTGTAATTAAAAGTACATTTGATAGCAATGGCAGAGTTTGATATTCAAATGCAAAATAAAGAAATAAAAAATAGCTTACTAAAATTATTAAAATAGGGTGCTTTGAAAGACCTTAATTATGGGCATGGAAAACTAGCATCGTTTTTTTTTGTTTTTTACCTGGATTTAAAAGCATTTACACTTTATTGATACGTTTTGAAACTTTTTTCATTCATATAACTCACTCTGATAGATAAAGGATACCAGCAAATCAGGGGAATACATTATACATAAGTACAGAGGGGGAAAACGCATTTTAACAGTGATTTTCAGGGGGCTTGTAATAAAAGGGTGTTTATTATTGACAGAATTTTACGGTATATTACAAACTTTAAGAGGCGGTTTTTCAGTCCAGCAAAATTGTTGTTGTTTTTTGGGAGGATTTTCAAAAAAGTCTTGCTTTTGGAGATGCAAATATTCCACCAAACACAGAAATCACATAATGTATTGGCAGTTAATTGTGTTGCTTAAATTACTCAGGCAGGCAGACCATTTCCCATAATTGTTTAATTTCTGGGCCTGTGGTTATCCATCCCATATATCATCTTTGCCATTAAGGCCAACTTGCTGTGATAATGTTGTAAAATCAAACAAAACTTCTGTGACGCCACACATAATCATACTGTGAACTCCAAATTTTGCCAGACGAAACTTCGAATTGCACACCGTTGGGGCAAAAAAAAAAAAAAACCTAAAGGAGGAGTATTTGGTCCACTGTGAGAGAAAAAATGCCCTGCTGATGACAAGCACTTATCAGAATGCTATACAAGGTAGTATCAAGCCAAGTGGCTTGCCATTTACTTTTAAAGTGTCCCATCACGCTGAGCAAACGTTCCACCGAGAGGCGACGCAGTCGGTGATGTGATTTCACACTTTCCAAAAACGCTCTAAAGGCAATTTATTCAAGGTTTGTCTTTATTCTCACCTCGCCGGAAATGTGTTGGTTGTGAGATATTTCCCAGTCGCCGAGCATTACATTACGTTGGCCTCCATTTCATTGAGTGTCATATTGATTTAAGCTTTTGCCCGGTCTTAAGTGTAGCCTCCCAATTGTCTTGACTTTGCACATATCGCAAGCAGCTCACTTCTCTTCTCCCTGGCGGAGTTGGTGACCTTTTTAAGACATACGTACTCCCTGCAGGCAGTCATGACCACCAGAACACGCTGGACCTATTAACTGGCTTACTGAGCCTCCGCAACACCAGCAAAGCATTTCATGTGCTTGCACAAGTGCATGTTTCAGGCCACTGAACATTTACCGTCATTATTTTTTTTTTCTCTTTCAGAGAAGTTTCTGGAAAAGATTTGAGTCACTATGAACACGTTTCCAAGTAATGTCTGAACTGCTACCCGAAGGACATACTATGGAAAAATGACTTTGTAATTGTTTGTATGCAAAGAGTTGGAAGTGAAATTAAACAGCGCCCGCTCATTTCTGAGCTAGCTTCATCTCCGGATTGTGATGTAACAGTGGGGCTAATTTGCATAATATTGCCCCCACGTTTTTCCAGAGAGCATATGCTGCATTGGAGGATAGTCGGAAGTCAGATTTTTCCGAGTTCAAACCAGGAAGTGTGTACGGGAACTTATGCTGCATTCGAGGATGGTCGGAAGTCGGATATATCCGAGTTGTTTTTTTCCCAGTTCTGACCTGAAAGACTTCGAAGGCAAAAGTAAACAACCAAAATGGCGGATAGTGATAGATAGTTTTTTTTATTTTGGTCCTCAAAACTCATTTTGACCTCCAGCTAACCTCTTGCTTAATTTATTGTTTTTATCTTATTTCATAAGCATTCCGTACAGTTCAGTCGTTCACTGTATAATTTCATGCAGGGGGATAGCGGCATACTGTCACGTGTAGAGTGACGTCACTTGTAGTCCGTCGGTGAAGTCGGGGTTCTTTTTTTCTCCGACTTTTCAAGTGGAATTTCCGAGTTCGAGGGGGCGTTCACATTTCCTGGTTTGAACTCGGAAAAGTCCGATTTACGAGCATCCTCGAATGCAGCATCAAAAATCCCACTTGCGAAGTCAAAAAAAAAGGACCTCGACTACAATGTGATGTCACTCTACAATGGCGACCCCTTTGGAAACACATACCGTGAATGGTAAAACACAATTTAACACCAGTATAAAACTAGATAGCGGTGAATTACTGAACTATATGCAATGCTTCTTAAATAAAAAATAAATGAAGAAAAATTGCAAGAAGGCTAGTTTGCTGGAAGTCAATAAGATTTTTCAGGACCAAGATAAAAAAACAAAACAATCTTTCACTATCCGCCATTTTGGTTGTTTATTTTTTGTCTCAAATGCTTTGAGATCGGAACTAGGAAAAACCAACTCAAATATAATCGACTTTCGACCATCCTCGAATGCAGCCCCGTTAACACAGATGACAGTGAGCTAACACAGTAGCTAACACAGTAGCTATCATGTTAGCTTCTGATAACTGGCTGTTGTTACTCTAAAATGTGTTATTTGAGTGAGACTTGTGGCACGTTCAGTGTTTTGGAACAATATTTGATTGAAATAAAACACATTTTCATCACTATTGAAAGGTGTACCGTTATCAAGTATCAGTCTACTAGCTATGGGCGAGTGCTCAAACGTAAGTACTGTTAGAGTAGACAATATTAAGTATTGTACTCTTTGCGTGTTCAATTAACTGAATGGTGAGATTCTGGTGAAGAAGTCCCTTTGCAAAGGTATCATTAAAACAGAAGCTTCTGATGACAACAACTGACGACACTGAAGCCGTGTTCTGGTCAGATTGTGTGTCGTCTACCCCGGCACATCATTATTTATTGAAAAGTGGGTGAATACGAAAAGTCTCCTCCCATCAGCCCACAATACATTTGTTTACAACTCAGTAAATAAAAGAGAATTCCTCTATCCTCCCTTCTGCAAGTTCCCATAGCTATAAATCAGATTAGAGAAAAACAATAATCAGCCTGTGCCTCCCTTCCGACAGAGACAGGTACCAGACTATATACACTCCCTTATTTTCTCAGGAGAGTGAGACAGATACAATAGACAATCTCATTCATTGAGCTCCACAGCTATAACTAAATCCAAAACGGCTAAAATATAAATTGAAACGGAAAAACAATGTTAATAACTTAACAGTACCAAAAAGAGGGATTGGTGCATCCCTCTTAATAATAAGCATGTCTCTCCAAGGGAGTGTTGCGTCGTCAAGCAACCCACATTTTAAGTAAGCTAAAAGTATCTCTTTTTAATATGCACTGCACTTCACCGCAATGCATATTTTATGAGTAATTCAACCAAAAAGAGAGTTTGACTACAAACTAGCGTGAAAGATGGTAACGTCACACACTGCTTTGTTAGCGTGCGCCCTGCATGGCCCATTAGCACCCAGTAATAATCTTGGATCTTCATTTATTTGAACTGGTGCATTGGATCTGTTGTCTCTTCGTTGTAGGTTTTTTTGGCCAGTACAGATTTGTGTATATTTGACACACCGAGTTGTGTATGATCTGGCAGACAAGCAGCATGTTGCGGCGCAGTCAGTGCTCTGTGAGTGCGCAGTGAGAGAAAGTAACAGGTTTTAGCCATTCCCCGGGGGCCGAGCCACATTTAGCACCATTGTGAACGTTGTTCTCATCAGCGTGTACAACGGCAACCTGCTGCCTTGGTGCTATGGCAACACACAACGGGGAGAAGGCTTAGAGCTTCATAAATGCTTACTCCCAAAACAAGACAGTGTCCTCATCAAGTGTTGGCCGTGTTTCCGCTTGTTACTCGCATTGAGATGCTGCAGCTCATTTGAAATTGATGGTGGGGCAGCGAAAAGGAATCTGGGGTGGTTGGCATATAAGGCGGTGGTTGTTAAACCTGTTACACTAAATCCAACTCCAAAAATACATACGGTAGGTCTCCATGCTATTATTTTTGTCTGTATAAACCAGTATTAAAATGCAGTAGCCTGCTAGTATGTTTAAAAGTATTGTAAGCAATTATAATAGTATGCAATGTTTGAATGTTGATTCCTTCATGTACAACTTTTTTACTTTTTAATGTTGGGAAATTCTTTTATTGAGCATGTTTCAAGAATGGGACATAACAATCATTTGTATTTTTGTCTTTTTTTTTTTAATGCCGATTTCCTTCATTTTGGTGCAACTTTGATTTTTTTCTTCATTATTTATTTATATTTATTTTTAAATAAATTATGTGCACCGAGTAGTCTTTTTTATTTTTATTTGATTTTTTAAATAAAATATTTACATATTATATTTTGGTTAACAAATATCCCCCTACTTATGATGTACAAAAATAAATATTTTTTTTAATTAAAGTTTAAAGAAAAAAAGGAAATTTTATTTGAGCAAATTAACGAAAATAATAAACTGTTTAAAAAAACTGTTTGTTAGAAATCTCTCAATTTGTAATCCAATATAATTACCAAAATACATTTTTAAAAATCAATTATATTCATCAGACCATAAAATATCCAAGCCATATAACACAATTTAATCCATGCCAAAAAAAAAAGGTTATATTATGTACTGTTATTATCAAAACAAACATTTAATTTTGAAAAATAAATTGAGAATGCTTGGTAATTTATATTTGCTCATTTGAAATGTTGCAATGTCTTAAAGAGGTCAGATGTAAAATTAGGTTTAGTAAGTCAAATGCCACTAAGATTGAGAAAAAAACGTTATCATTATGTGCTGTGCTATTATATTTAGCTCCCTTTATTCATCACAAAAAAACTAAAAAAACACTTTTGGGTCGTAATGTCCCTGATCGTAGCTCTCCAATTGATTTTTGCTTTTGAAAAATGAGCCTGAACCTTGGCAAGCCCTCTTCAAATTACAATCCTTTCAAGCCCTCACACCATATTTACAACTTTATTTATTAGTTTGTGTTTGCATTTTATACCACTCATTCTTGCATTTGCCTTTACTCATCACACTTTTAATAGAACCGTCAGCGCCAAGTGACGCCAAGTGACCATGGGAGCTCAAATAGAAGAAAATAAACTGCGTCCACTGAGTGACAAGTCAGACCTGCACATCAGACGCGGGCGTCATATTTTGCTGTGAAAAGAGACAAACATGTTGGCCTAGTCATCTACATTTCTGCGGCATTCATTCTTCGGTTTATACAAGGCTTGCCCTCTCATCTGTTGCCGGGTAAAAATGTGGGAAAACACGCAATCTTATCTACCAAACACAGACGCTTATCACTTTGGCGTTCGTCACAGTTATTTTTCCTACCACACAGATCTCAACGCTGGACGAGAGCATTTTCTACATCAGCGCTGGCACTCAACTCTTAACTATTAACACCGGGCATGAAAGCACTTGCCAAGGAGTTGGAATATTTAGAATGAACCCAATTGGTTTGTTAATTACAAGAAAAATAACACTAATGAGCTTTACATTACTGGCTCTAAACAAGTAATATCCATCCATCCATCCATTTTCTGTACCGCTTGTCCTCACAAGGGTCGCGGGGGTTGCTGGAGCCTATCCCAGCTGGCTTCGGGCAGTAGGCGGGGTACGCCCTGAACAGGTTGCCAGCCAATCGCAGGGCACACAGAGACGAACAACCATACTCACAATCACACCTCTGGTGGGGGCTGTGGCAAATACCCTGTGAAAGAAAAACATCATATATATATTTGGGGCGTCTTCTTTGGCGCTAAGACAATTATCAAAGACACTAAGTTTTATTATTGTTATTTTAATAGCCTCTGAATAGTCTCTGAATTTGTGATAAACCGATATGTTTTTTTTCAAGGCCGATGCAGATACCGATTAGTAGTAGTCAAGGAGACCGATAACCGATATTTCAAGTAAAAGAGAAAATATGAGCATCAGAATAAAAAAACTAAAAAAACGTTTCCTTTTAATATTAAACATATAAAGAGTTGACAGCTTTGTTAAAAAATTCTAACAAAAAAATGCAGGAAGCTTCCAGCATGTCTTAAGTTAAATTAAAAACTAAGTAAGTAAATACTTCCATAAAGTTTTCTACTGTAAATAAAGTTTTCAAAAATTTCAACATCCATCCATTTTCTTAACCGCTTATTCCTTACAAGTGTCGGGTGGGTGCTGGAACCTATCCCAGCTGGCTTTGGGGAGTAGGCGGGGTACACCCTGAACTGGTTGCCAGCCAATCGCAGGGCACACACAGACAAATAAACATTCACACTCACAATCACACCTAGGGACAATTTGGAGTGTCCAATTCACCTGCCATGCATGTTTTTGGAATGTGGGAGGAAACCGGAGTACCCGGAGAAAACCCACGCAAGCACGGGGAGAACATGCAAACTCCACCCAGGAAGGCCGAAGCCCGGACTTGATCTCACAACCTTTGCACTGGGAGGCGGACGTGCTAACCAGTCAGCCACCGTGCCGCCCTAAACAAGTAATAGATGATCAAAATAGTTGTGTATTAATCGGTTCATTTTTGACACGTCTTGCTCCAGTTCATTTGAGCGTCACCTTGAATTTCATCTAGAAGCTGAATACATTTTCACTTATTGATACTTTTTTCTCAAAACCACGGTGAGGAAGCATGATGCCTTGACTTCCTCTCATCCTTGCACGCCTACACTCGAACCCCAAAAAAAGAGACGAAACAACCTTGATTAACTGTGCACTTGTCGGTGTTTACCTTGTGCAAAGAACACCGCGCGATACCTTACGTCAACCTCAGCTCCGCTGCCAGGAAAACATTTAAGCGGACGCAAACCATGCAAAGACTGGGGGCAACACTTTGCCTCATTGCTACCTGCGGTGATGCTTTACACAACACAACGCTGGGACACTCCAGCAAAAAAAATGCTGCCGGCTCGTCCAATATGTTTCAAGCAGCTTTTACCGTATTGTTCTGCTCTCTGATCTTTGAGGGATGACGGTGTGATGGATGGGCAGGTGATCTTTTAATAATGAAAGGCAGGTTGATTGCAAAAAAAAAAAAAAAAAAAAAAAAGGAAGTCTGGAAAGGTGAATGCTGAACAAACTGCTCCAAAAGTATTGGGACAGTGAAACCAATTCCATTATTTTGCTGTAATTTTAGAAAAGGTGAATTTTGAAATCTACGTTGGATACGCTACGTTCTGTTTTTTTATGTGAGCATATGACAGCACGAAACAGCTTCAAGATCATAGTTTGTTGTGTATTCACGGTTTTGGATGTTTCCCTGTTCAATTCAGTTCAATGATATCTGCCCCTCGATCAACACAAACACAAAAAATAACAACAAAATAAATGACGTAAGCAGTCAAGATGCTTTTAAGGTAACAACTAAATAAAATGATTCAACAGCATGTTCTTGTGCTATATAGATTTTTCCAGTAATTTAGCTTTTGTACATTTTTAAAAAAATATATAAATGGACTGAGATGATTTAGTTTTATAATCCAGATTATTCCACAAACTGACACCTTAAATTGAAATACACCGTTCTTTTTGTTTTGTTCTGTATTTAGGTTTGGAAAAAATATATGTTCTCTTAATTAGTACTCACGTTCCCTTTAAAAAAATAAAAAATGATTTGCATGTTAATTGGTAAGATTTCATGATGGGCTTTATACGTTAAACTCCATCACTTTCAATTTTAAACATTTGTAGTTGTATAAATATTGGATTAGTGCGGTCTCAAACACGACACGTAAAACACGTTTCTGTAAAAGAAAAATGACAACACACCTGTACCAGCGAACAGGATCGTTATTAGGCTTACGCCTAATTCACACCGAATGAAGAGAAACATCCAAATCCTGCAGGACCGTCCGGCCCTCGAGGACCAAGTTTGGACACCACTGTTCTAAGGGGTGTCACTTTTGATTATAGCTCTTATGATTTTTCACTTTTATACTGACCAACATTGATGTTTTGGTATTAAAGAAATGTGCTTCTCAGCAAGAAACACCTTGTTTACCTTGACTTTTTTTTCATAAAGGAGTCTGGCAGCCGAGTCAATAATGTTACAAACAGAGCAGAGCCCTTTTGATGCCGGTCTTTACACATACAGTGCATCATTTGATCTTAGGAATGCATTCGTAAGTGCCACGCCGTTCAACCCCCAGTCAAAGCTGACCTTATAAAAATGGGAGTCATCGATGCGAACAATGATCTTTCATTGGCGTGGGTGAAAAGGCCAGCGAGACAATAACAGCTCACCTGTTGTGCCAATAACAATATCACAACACATCTGTAAAAGTCAGCGCACTGTGCTTGGTCGATGCCGCTCCCGGGTGACCGGGAACACGACCGCCAGCGCCAGTTAACATGCGAGGTGTACTTTTGCTGACGTCTGGAGGCAACCACCACCTGCTGAAAGGTTGCTTGGACTGGGAATGGGACGAGACCCCTGGCCACTGGTTCTTTGACAGGGATTTATTTCTCAGCAATTACAGGAGCTACAATATGTCATGATTTGTGTTTCTATCTGGGTTTGAGTATTGTGTGATTGTTTGGTACTTTGACTTTGTTGACATTTTTTATTTATTTATTTATTTATTATTACATTTTTGATTAAATTCAGCAAAGGCCACGTTGTCAAATGGGAAAACACCATACACTCTTAAGGACACACTTGCTTTTTACCCGTCATGGAGGTCTGTGACATTATAAAAAATAGTATAAGACAGTGGTCACCAACGTGGAACCCGCAGGCACCAGATGGACTCTAAGGACCAAGGAAAACTCATTAGAGATTTGACATTGTAATTTTCTCGGAATGATGTAGATTTAAAAAAATAAAAAAATTAAAACAGGCAGAGATTTATAGAAAGTGTTGATCAGTCTCTTCACATAATATCATATGAAGGTAATTTGAGCAAATTTATTTCAGAAGTGTGTATCAAACTGGTATGTATCCTGCTATTGACCGGCTCCAGGGTACGCAAAGCAAAGATCTGCTGGGATTGGCTCCAGCATACACCCTGAGCAGGATAAGCAGTCGAAAATGGATGGATAAATCCTGGATAACTGTTGTCGATGCGGTGTAATTCAGTCACGTCTGCCGACATTTTTGCTTGGCGGTGATAAATTTATTCAGTGTGACACATGGAGAATACGAGAGAATATTAAAAAAGACAATGCAGTGTTAATTACTCTATGGCAATCTGCCCAAATATACAAAGTGCAAATGACATGTTTCTTAATAACCCTAATTTCCATAAACAAACCACATTATGGCTCGCTGCTCGAGCCAAATGAGGTTTAGGAACGCAGGCTTCTCTCCTCTACTGCCAGCCGGGATGAGGAACAAACTCCTGGTTTTCATTAGCACACAACACACGGTGTACACAAAACTGCCTTGAAAGCTCAGTCACAAATTTTGAAACTTTGCGGACAGTTTTATTAGTTATTCAGTGGGTTGATTTTGTTGTTGTTGTTGTTGCTTCAGACAATCTACTTCTTGAGTGAAGTGGGGAAAAAAAATGCCAATGTGCTTTTCAGACATTTGTGTCCTTAGCTTGGCCACGCCCCTTGAAGGTACACGTCAACACGAATACTACGCTGTGTGTAATGTAATTGACTTTTAGCTTTGTTACACTTTATGAATAGATTATTTACATTCACTTTTACTGTGTATTTTTGTCTTTTTTTTGCAACACAGTACTATTTCTCTTTTAACTCTTTTACCGCCAAAAACGTCAATTGACGTTAAGGACACACCCACTGTATACCGCCAATAACGTCAATTGACGTGAACTATGTTTTTTGTTTTTTTTAATGGGCAATGCAACGTCTTGTGCAGCGCTGCTTTGTGAATGGGCTGGAAAAATCCAACAACATCCATTAACTATGGCCAGCAGATGGCAGCATTGTATCTCTTTTGAATGGGCTCCCGGCTATCAAATTATATGAAAACATGGCGGATCTTAGGAAATATAACGTTTTAAAGGATGACGTGAATGATCAAAGCGTTTGTCACATAAAATCTAATTCACAGAGCGTCATTAAACAAAAAATATTAGTGTCCAAGTCACTGTAGTGCAGAAAATGTCTATTTTCACAAATAGCATGTTTTATCCTTATCTTTTTCCATTTTCGCTTGATGTCACTCAAATTACCTATTTTCAAATGGTGATTACTAATAACACAATATTCTGTTTGCCTTGAAAGATGAGTGAAAATGCTCGAAATCGGTTGGCACTGTCGGGGTTGTTTTTTGGATAACGTTTGACAGTGAAATAATGAAAAAGAACACAAATGGGTTTTGGGGCAGGCCGAGAATAGATTAATGACAATTGAATGGATTTTAATAGGGAAAATTAGAATTCATTGAGTCAACAAATGAATCTCTTATGTCAACATACCACTTGATTCCTTTTAAAAAGCAGTAGGGATAAAATAGTCACTGACTGATTGGAGCGCTTTGTCGTATTTATCACTCCTGAGTGCAGTTAGGATGATTTTTATGCTGCGGCAATAGTCACTGTCAGCCAATTAATCAAGAAAAGAGCCGCGCTGCTCGAGTTCGGTTCCGGTGTGTTTCCTGACCCGTCCGCTCTGGCTTGTCCTGACGTGGCCCTCATATATCACCGCGACTGCCGGACACGCTCACTGACAGCGACTGAGTGGGTGGCTGTGGAATAAAGATGCGCGCAGTGCCAAAAGGTCCCGGTGCCAGCAAAAGGCCACAATGTCGGCGCAAAAACTTCTTTCTGTGCGTTTAACATTTCAGATAGAGTAAAACACTGATATTCATGGGGGATACGCGTCAAGCCTACACTACAAATAGCAAAGACCTAGATTAATATGCAACCTAAATAAAAATGTTGATTATTGCCTATATTGATGGCTATGATCCTAAAACACCTTAACATTCAAACTTGGCTTTCAATGTTACATTATTTTTATTTATTTATTTATTTATTTATTTATTTTCACGGACATCAGACAGCTCAGCTACGTCTTAAACGGCTGATGGTGACCCTCGAATGGTGCCGTTGTCACAGAAGCGATTGCTGACATTTCACGTTGGCTTTTAGCGAGAACACTCCGCCACAATCGCCGATCTTGAGAACTGATGGGGCCAACATGTCGTTTGTACTCACTGGATCATAATTGCAGCTCTCCCATTTTAATGTATAGGGCTGGCTATCGATTCTAATTTCCTCAATCGATTCGATTTCAATTCACAAGAGTTCAGTCCGTTTTGATTTGGATTTTTCCCGATTCGATTTGATTCACTTCAGTTCAATCCGATATTGATTACTCATGGAACATCAATTCTTCTTAAATGTCAAGGACATGATAAAACCCCGCAAATATTACATTTTCATAATAAAGTCAATTTTGCGGAGGCAGTAACTGGTCAAATGATCTAGTTTATTGATGAATGTAACACGTGTTATAATCACTTAAGTGTTACACAAACATTGACATTAGCAAGGATGATGTGAACATATTTTCATAATTCTAATTCAATAATTGTAGATATAAACTAAAACGATTCTCAATTGTCTAAAAGTGGAATAGGTCAGGTCTTCCATAAATGGAAGAAAATACTTTTAAATTCACGTGATCAGTACATTTCAAGAAAACAGTAAGATACATTAAAAAAATGTCCTTTAAAATAAAATTTTCTTAAGAATTGATAGGAAAAAAGAGATATTTAAAAAAAAATCAATTAATCATTTTATGAATCAATATTGGGCTCGAAAAGGAAAATTGATTCGATATTGATTATTAGATTTTTATTTTCATTTTTAAATCCAGCCCTACTGATTTAGTGCCTATTTATGTACACCATGGACGTAAATAAACATTAAATACTTTTTTAGATATCCTGGACTAACCTCCATGTGTTTTAATGTCTGCAATTGCGTTCCGTATTTTATTGGTTGACTCCATGTACCTCTAATGTACCTTATTTAGAACACATTTAATTATTTATATAGCATAATATTGTTATATTCGATCTGCTAGATTCCATCTTTTACCACACTTTTATTCTGAAGTCAGCCTGTTTTTTCGGGGTTGGCTCATGCATACGAGTGACTAAACATCCCACCCAAATATACAGCTGGCGCAAAGGTGTGTGCGATTTTTTTTATTACCATGGCGACAATGGCTGGCTGATGTCACTCTCATGCATGAAGGATGTTCTAAAACTTGTTGTTTATCTTTGATACTTTCTTAAAAGTGATGAAGACAAATGTGGTAGAGAGCAAGAGGTGAAAGATGTTTCCACCAGATCTTTCCGGATTAATGCCTTGTTTAACGATTTGATAAACACGCACAGTCTCCCAGCATTGGTTTATATTAAAGGTCATCTGTACTGAAAGCTTTCGTTGTCATTTGTCTTTGCATCGCAAAAGGTCAGCGGCAGATCAGCAGAAGGACTCGCAGTTCAGGCCCACTGACCCATTCGTCTTCATTCGGCGCCCGGCAGCCAGCCGGATGCAAAACGAGTTTGTCAATTGTTGCGTGTGATAAGATCTAAGTGTCACCTCCACTTGTGAGGCAGACGTTTGCTTTTTTGGAAGATAAAGAGTGGCCGAAGAGCGGAATAACATCGGGGTGGGGGCCCACCAAGGTCGGATGCGAATGATAGCGGAAAGCCGTTTGGAAGGTAAAGAGAGAGAGAGAGATGGAGAGGGAGAGAACCCTCATCTGAAACTCTAAGCCTTGTTTAGAAAACCCTCATCCAGGTTTGGAAATGGACTTTGAATGCCTAACTTCAAAACTGAACCCGAGTTTAAAACCCTAACACAGTCTTGAAATGCTAATTTGAATATCCCCTGGCAAATTCTATAAATAGTGATTCAATGCAGTCAATAAGACTTGAAATGTTCCTTTTTTTTTTTTCTTTTTTTCTTTTTTAAGAGCTCAGTATTGTTCATTCGGAAATGTCATCATCATTGCTCTTTTATTTTTTATTTATTTTTTATTTTATTTATTTTATTTTTTTTGTGTGGGTGTGTGTGTGGGTGAGTATGTGTATGTGCGTGCGTGCGTGCGTGCAATGTTCCTAATTACTACACAGTAAGATCACTGAAGTGTGTCAAAGGAGTTCCACAGGGCTCCATTTTAGAGCCCCTGCTGGTCTTAACGTATTGTCATGGTTCACACCAATGGACAATTTAGAGACTGGCGAACGTGACTCTGGGTGTCGTTGTGCCGTTGGCCAAGGCACTTCACACACATTGCCTCCAGTGCTAATCGCACCGATGTATGGAAGGTGCGAATGATTGGTGGTGGTCGGGCAGCTGTGGCTACTTAAGTAGCTTACCGCCAACACAGTGTGAATGTGTGAGTGCATGAATAATGTATCCATTCCATTGTAAAGTGTCTTTGAGTGTCTCGAAAAGCGCTATATAAATCCATGCATTATTATTATTATTATAAAAAATAAAAAAACATATCATGCACATTTTTGAAATGGAGAAAATGTAAACAGGAAGGCCTGACCTGAGAGCCGAATTCAGATTCCACGTGGCCCCCCTCTGTATTGCTTCTTGATGATTTTTTATTTTCTTTTTAATCATGTTGAAAATGCATTTTATGAGTGACGCTCCTGATTTTATTCCACGATGACGGTAAAGGCGTTCGTCTTTGAATTGAAGAGATGAGAGATTCGTCCTACTGGATCCATTAGTATTGTATTTTCCAATTGTATGCATTAAACATTCCACATCCGTAATGAAAAATTGATTATGATATTCTGTTGACAGGCCGTAGGCCATGTTTCCATTACGTTAATTACTAATATACCAGGAAGGAAGCCATTACCTTCTGCTCCTCAGAATCCGAGTACCCAAGCACGACTCTGGTTGTGAAGTAGCACCTCGTATTATTTCGTTTTCAAAGATAATGTGTCCGCACTCCCAAGTTGAGTTTGTACTCCAGATGTTAGCTCGTCGCGGCTGAGGATCGCATTTCCTCGCTCCAGTTATGCACATTACTTTGACTAATGGCACTCTTAAAGCGTGAAGATCCTTGACATCATCCGACACCGAGATGCACTAATACGCCTCTGATTGGGACGGAGTAGCAGACGATCTAATTACAATTAGCCGCCACTCGTGTTACATTAGCGAGCGGCGCCTTGATTGAACGCTGAGACGGATGATTGCGCGGATGTTTCGAAGCGTGCGGCGTATTGGAGATTGCGCGGGTTATCACGACGCTTTTAAAAAAAGAGTTTTCAAGTATTCACAACTCTCATGTTTTCATCCTACCCGCCGTCGCAAGAGTTAACGTTGTGAACACTGTGAACAAGAGAATCTGAATATTTGACAGTGCTTTTTGTAATGAAATAAAAGGAACAAAGGCTTGATGGAATATATGACGTCATCTCAGAGGCTGTTCGGTGCTGCTGTTTTGGCTAGCTACAGTATATTTTAGCTCGTGTCTGTGTTTGAAATGACAGGCAGTGTCAATAAAATGAAGGATTTTTTTTTTTTAACTGCCTGTTTTAGCAGAAAATAAGAGGCATCTCTTTGTGCAGTGGAATTTATTTCTTCAAGGATATGACGCCAGAGGTGACAATTTAAGACGTAGCATTTATTTCTGTAACAGCCACTATTTGAAAAAAAATACGTATTGTATCCTGATTAACTCCTGGTGTGCGCAGGGCTGTAAAAGTGTTTGGTTTGGTTTTCTGTCATAAGGAAGCGCATTGGGTGCATAGTCAGCAAGGGTTTACCGCTTCGATTGGCTGCTCTTCGAACCTTTATCCTCAGCGTGTCCTTGGGCAAGGCGCTAAACCCTTCATTGCCTCTGAGCCGTGTTGTTAAAAAAAAAAAGAAAAAAGTTGCACAGCAGCCTTGGCCATCAATGAATATGACAGCGACATTATGAATCACCGTCAAAGTGGAAGGACACTACATAAATGTTGTTGTATTAACTAGTGTGGAAATGTTCCTCTTTTTTTATCATTCTTCGTTCATCTAAAAATCTAAAAAGGGGGACTGGGGTGGGGGCCGTTGATTATGTCTAGATGACAATTTTGTGCTGCTGCTGCTGACAGGACAGTTGAGGTGGACTCGGTGGGCCAATTTCGAGCCGCATTGACCCCTTCTGGTTAAAGTCAGCAAAGGCCAGATTATCGGCTTGGTTGATCGTCTGGTGGGGGCTGTGGCAAATATCCTGCTACAGTAAGCCAATTCGGAGAAAGAAAAGCGCTAAGACAATTATCAAAGACACTAAGTTTTATTATTGTTATTTTAATAGCCTCTGAATAGTCTCTGAATTTGTGATAAACCGATATGGTTTTTTTTCAAGGCCGATGCAGATACCGATTAGTAGTAGTCAAGGAGACCGATAACCGATATTTCAAGTAAAAGAGAAAATATTTGCATCAGAATAAAAAAACAAAAAAAAACCGTTTCCTTTTAATATTAAACATATAAAAAGTTGACAGCTTTGTTAAAAAATTCTAACAAAAAAATGCAGGAAGCTTCCAGCATGTGTTAAGTTAAATTAAAAACTAAGTAAGTAAATAGTTCCATAAACAAAAAGTGTGGGGAGTTCCCAGTGTCAGCATAATTTTTTATATAGTGGAAATTTCAATAAATCCAAAAATGAAAAGTTCCATTTATCTCACTGAGCGACAAATGCATGCAAAATGCGAATGTAGCAATTTATTTATTTTTTTGTCAGGGTTCGAAAAAGGTTTCAAAAGATCTTTGCAGACAGTGAAAGACTGTCTGAATATGTTTGAAATGTCTTTGCGACATGTAAAAACTGTCTGTGAACATCTCACAAAATCCTGATAAAAACCCTAAATGTGCTACGTTCGCATGCATTGACCGCTCAGCGAGATACCAGCTTTATTGGCCTTCAAATAATCGGCCCGGCCGATAATTGGTCTATTCCTACTCTGAATTGCTTAATTTAGAATATCCTGAATAAAAAGGATTAGCTTTATCCTGAAAACTCAAATTTAAAAAAAATTGTAACAAAAAATGGAGATCTTGATTTTGCGTTTTGAACTCTTAAATTACAACCACAACCTACGTACCAAATATGCATGGCCTCTCTTATTTCTTAGTATTTTCACTTTTTGAACTCTAGACTCGAAATGTGCGCGTCGTGCTGTGCTGCTCATCTGGAGCAGACCGAACACCGCCTATGAGCATAACGCTCGCTCCATTTTTCTGCGGGCTCCCTAAAATCGGTGTGCGTGCGTACAGCGAAGAAGAAAAGTACCAAAAAGGGACAAATGGATGCTTCCATTGTGTTCACGCATCACTGACATGCCACAATTTGTGTAAACTTCTGTGAAAGATGTTCAGCTAATCTTTGCAATTCGCGTGACGCTGTTGTTCCCACTGTTTGTTTTTTTTCCTCCCACCACTTTCTTGACTCACTTTCGCTGCAAATACCACAGCGCCGGGACTGTAATTATGTCACGATCCTCTGCTCATTATCTCAGTAAAAATGTCAGCGTTGAGAAATTTCCCCGCCTGCTGTGAGATAAAGGAAATATTTGTCCCGATTGTCAGCAAAACCGGCGGCAATGACAGACGGGAAAAAAGGATGAGCCACGCTCGGTTGTTTGCTACTCAACAGCGTGCAAAGGCGGCGCTCTCGGCACGTTGGCTCGACGAGTGAAAACACAAAAGGTGCGAAACCTGCGGAGGCTCATCGAAGCCACAGATTAGCTGCAAGGGCGCCGCGATCGATAGGCAGGCAAGCGGAGCAAAAGGGCAAGACGTCATCCCACTCTTAATTACCGTCTTAACCTTCAGTGCCTCCTGCAGGCCTGACAGGCTCACCTGCACGCTTGGAAGCGCGTTAACTCCATTTTGTTTGGAGGCGTGTCTCTGCTGTGAAAAGAAGAGGTCCTTGTCAACTGGAAAATCAATGACTTGATCGACTTTGACGTAAAAGCGTAAAGGAGCTTAAAGTGGAAGTCGGCCGTAAACATTTCTTGACAATAATACGTTATATGTGACCTCGCTCGTCTCGACATGACATTCTGATGAATATTACATTTTTTGGAATCTGATTTATGAAGCAAAATCCAGTTGTTTTTATACATCTCAGGGGGCGGCCATTTTGCCACTTGATGTTGACTGACAGTTATTCAGGAGTCAGGCAACAACCAATTAAGAGCTCTCTCTGTTTTCTGAAGCTGTACTGTGATTGGTTGTTACCGCAGACCTGGGCAACATTGATGTCATCTTCAGTTGACAGCAAGGAGCAAAATGGTCGCCCCCTGAGATGGATAAAAACGGCTGGATTTTGCTGCTTAACTCATATTCCACCAACGCAATATTAACCAGAATATCGTCGTATATTATTGTCAACAACAAAATAATCTGATTGTGAGGACAAGCAATTAAGAAAATGGATGGATGGATGGACAGACATCTCCTTTAAGGACTTCACTACAAACTAGGGGTGTCAGGCGATTAAAATGACTTAGTTATATAGTTATATTTATAGTTATATAGTTAAATAGTTAACTCACTATTAATTGCAAATTTTATATCTGTTCTAAATGTACAATCAAATGTACAGTAAAATATATTTTTTTAGTTTTTATACTCTTGTTAACATAAAAGTGGTGGGAAAATGTTAAACTAATAAATATGGCTGTCTCTTATAGTCACTGATACAGTAATTTCCTAAAATGTCATCATAAAATTGAGTTCAAATTAATATGATGTACTGTACTTAAAAACACGTCTGATTGAATTGTGTTGAGGTCATTTTTCTGCCACTAGATGGCATCATTGCATTTATAAGACATTGGTGACAGCTCAGTGCGTTTTTCTTTTCATATTAAGAACTATGTAATCTTTAACATGACGTAACTTATGAAATTGTGCACATTTTTTAAATTGTATAATACAACTTGACCCCAGACTTCACAAATGTATGCATTATTATGAAATGTATTACTGAAAAATTTAGACGCGGACGTGTCTGCTGCTTTTCGACTGGAATTCCCCCAGTACAGGCTTTCCAAGTAAGAGGGCGGTCGTTAATCACACGTTTAAAAAAAAATTGTGGCGTTAAAGGAACACCCCTAATACAAACTCTTTATACTTTTTTGGAACTATGGAGACGTGAAACTTACTTTTTGAAAACATTTAGTTTCTTTCTGCTTCAAAACAAAACTATATTTTAGTGCGCGAGTAAAACTCAAAGGCAGGGCATCTTTTTATTGCATCCAGACAAATTGGAGATTGCAAGGAATTGTAAGTCACGCTAATTCATAACTTTTGAACGCGATGAAGCGTTTCTCCTTCCACGGGTTTCAACCCCTCCTCCATCGCGTCCTCCGTCCTGCCTCGATTTGTCTTCCCCCCTTTTTGTTGTTGTTGTTTCTCGCCTCGGCCCCGGCGATCATTCTTCCTCACAGAAGCGACCGGTCGCCAACGGGCTGCGCTCGCTCATACTGTCCTGCCGTTCCGAGAAGACGCTTTTTAATGAGCTCTGCGTCTGTGGCGCTTCGCTCGAGGCTTTCCATCCCGCCGACCTGTTGGCATTTGCTTTCGCCCGTCGCTCGCCGCCGCACATTCCGCTTTTCTTTTCCTTTTTTTTCTTCTTTCAAGCTTGACTGTTCACTCTCCTGCTGGAGATCTTAACTGGCAGGCGTTACTTAGTCCTTTTTTTCCTTTCATACGATGTGCCATTGTTTCTCTTGCTTGGCTGAAATTAGCCAACAAGTCAAAGGCGTCCAAACACCTCAGGTAGCATTTTATGGCAAATGGACCATCTGGGCCTAAAAGGAGGACATTTTGATCTGATCATCGGATGCAAATCCATCACTGCGGTGGGCGTTGATGAGAATGGTGACCTTCGATCACAGCTGTCGAGTCGGTTTTTTTCGGCGATGTCGTACCCACGCGTGGCAAAAAAAAAAAAGGAAAAACACACACACTTACACTTTGTTCTTTTGGCTCGCAGCCATTTCCTGTTAGGCGCAAGTGTGCATCAAAAGACATCTCATGCAAGAGTTTTTGTAGTTTGATTGAACTATAGAAGGAGCATGAGTAATGAGTGCTAAACATGTCAATACTGTTGACTTTAAGCCAAATTGCATGCTCAACATGTGGGATAGTCTTACTTTGAAGTCAGGAGGAAAAAAAAAAGTGTGAAGTGTGTGAAGAGGCTTTTTTTTTTTTTCCACCCTGGTCTGCTCAGAAACTGCCGGGGCCGCCAATCGTGAATGTTAAATCTGTTCAATATTTACACTGGGATGTTCAGTGAAAATAGAGTGATTGTGTGATTGTGACCTGAAACAAAAACGATAGCCAATTAGGAAGCCACATGAGGAGAGCTTGCGTTGAGTGCAAGTACAGTTTCACTACAATGAAAATTACAAGGCAAAGATTTAGCAGATGCAATGTACGAGCTAAAAAACAACAACTAGGGGTGTCAGGCAAGTAACATTTTTAATCGTAATTTTATGTCTGTTCTAAATGTACAATAAAATATACAATATTTTTTTCCAAGTTTTCATACTCTTGTTACATTAAAGTGGGGAAAAATGTTGAGCTAATAGAAATATGACTGCATTTTTTAGTCATTGACAGTAATTTCATACTTCGTAAAATTGAGTTAGAATTAAAAAGATGTACTGTACTGTAAAAAATGAGTGTGATATTGATTTGTAGTGAGGTCATTTTTCTGCCTCTAGATGGCATCATTGCATTTGTAAGACATTGGTGACAGCTCAGTGCATTTTTCTTTTCATATTAAGAGCTAATCTTTAACATGAAGTAACTTGTGAAATTGTGCACATTTTTTTAATTGTAAAAATACAACATAACCCCAGTCTCCACAATTATATGCATTATTATGAAACGTATTACTGCAAAAATTTTGACATGGATGTGTGTTCTGCGTTGCGACTCATTAGTCACCCTAAATTAACAAAAAATGAACGCAGTCATTTTGACACATCTAAAAAAACCATTATTTTTTTAAAACACAAACGGAGAGTGTATTTATTGATGTGCAGTTGACAGGATGCTGTAAAACAGTTGTGTGATTCTTGTTGTGTGAGTCGTGACCTCTCACAGGTCTCGGTGATCAGCAACAAGGTTTGCGTGCAGGAAAAGACTCGCAATTGGCGGCGGAGATTTTGTGTGTGTCGCGTGCCATGTCAGAACGGTGTCAAATGTAACTTGGATGAACGTAAAGCGTGCAAGAGTTACGCCACAGTCAGTGACAGTTGTGACATTTAGCTGAACAACATGTTTGAGTGCTTAATTGGCCCTCAGTCTTTCCTTTTCGATGACTTTTTTTTTAATGAGGTCTGTCGGTGTCTTGGCGATTCGTGTGATTCTGCTGGAAAATGAGCCATTAACCCAGTGTGGTGTGTGGCTTAAAATGTACTCTGCTTAAAGGAGAGCGGTTCGGGTTAATTAGTTTTTCGTACACTCTCAAACAGCCCTAATATTCCTGTCGAAAAGGTGAGTTCTGCTGCCCGCAGGACATCCAGCTCCAGTGCATGCATGATGAATTGTGCTAACAAGGCTCGCCTCCTCAGGGAGCGTATCAAAGAAACCTTAAATGCGTAATGTTCATTAGGTGCGTTCCGCTGTGCTCAGCAACCCAAAAGATTTGAGAGAGAGAGAGAGAGAGAGAGAGAGAGAGAGAGAGAGAGAGAGAGAGAGAGAGAGAGAGAGCGCCAGCAGCTGTAGCCTCCTTCTGTCCTGTGTGGCAACTGTAATAATAAGGCGCAAGCAGACCTGTGTGTGATATAACGCTTCAATCGTGGCGCCGGGAAGTAGCACAGAGGCTCATTTGCATAACGCCATAAAGCAAATCTGGCGGATCGATCCCTCGAGAGACAGCCATCATAACATCGGTGCCAGCTATCAGCATGCCAGAAGATTAAATAATTTCTAATAGGGCGAGAAATAAAAAAATCTGTTGCATGAAGTTCTTGGTTTGAGTTTTGAACACTGAAAAATGTGTCACATTTCAAAACAAGACCATTTTGTGTAACGGTTAACGGCAATATCGTGATATTGCGATATTAAAAGTGTCACAATATCGGCGGCGTCATGTCACGTTATTAAAAACAGCAGTTGATTTCCCATTTGTGCAGTTCTAGCACCCTATGGTGGTTATTTTTTTTTAGTGTCGTTTAATTTTCATAAGGGATGTTTTGACCCTTCTGTGTTTAGAATCCACGCGAATGGTCAAATGAAGGCGAACGTAGTATGCTTGTGAACCGAGTCAATATGTGGAGGAACTCAATGTGTGCTTGCATTAGCAAGTAAGATCCTCAATATTAAGTGTTATTAGAGATTCTATTGTGTTTATGTGCATTGCTGTTATGTACAAAAGCAAAATATTTTGTGTTATTTTAGTATGAGTTTTTTTTTCTTTTTTTTTTTACAATATTGTAACCTTTATCAATATCGCCATTCTCCCCACAATATCGTGATAATATTGTATCGTGACGTTGGGAGATAGTTACATCCCTAGTATATATACTCAACGAAAATATAAACAGCATCTTGAGAAGAAATTTTAGATCTTTGAGTTCATCTCAATAAAAAAAAAAAAAACGGGAGCAAAAACATAATGACAAAACAATAATGTTTAATTGTAACACACTTAAATTGTTTATAATTTAACACTGGTTAGATTGTAACACACCAGTTGTTACCAGGTACAGGTACTTAAGTGTTACATTGAAACACTGGACATATTTTGTAATCTTCTTCTCTCATCACCTTGTTGAGAAAAAAAAAGATAAACATATTATTCAATGTGTGATACCGTCATTAAAATGGCTAATTCTCAAATGTGAGAATCGGTATGATTTTAACTAATTTGCTCCCAAAACCGTATAAAAACATATTTTAATTATTGCCATGGTCCCAAAAACATATTTATACGTTTTTTAATGTTTTATTTTTATGCTTGAACATACAGTAGGTTTGGATGCAACCTCTGACCTGAACAGGTCTCGTAAAGCAATAGTAGCTATTACAAAAAAAACGGCCAGCCGGTGGCAGCAGAGTATAAGAGATCAACCAGGGCCATGTTGCAATGAAAGTGGTTTCACCATGAATGTGAATAATGACGAAAGTTAGCTATATTCTAATGCTAATTGCTGCAAAAACGGAAACAGGTTTACTTCCATCTCCAATCTTTCTTTTGGTAGGTTGTATGTTTTTATAGCGAGACAACACAATATTGTGTGGGCCTTGCAAAATCTGTCAAAATCCAGTAGAACGGCCGGAGAGCGAAGGGGGTTGCTTCAGTGAAAATGGCTGGGAGTGTACGAGTTAATCAGTTGACAATCAATGAAAAAAATTAAAAAAAAAATTAAAAAAATAATAATAATAATAAAAGAGCAATGATGATGACATTTCCGAATGAACAATACTGAGCTCTTAAAAGAAGAAGAAAAAAAAAAATTTGACAATCAATGAATACATAATTAGCTGCCAGGCAACCTAAACTGTAGGACGTCAACGTTACTCACTGACCAATACCAATAAGTTCAAAATTGTAATCAATATCGCTTTTGCAACAACACTGATGATTTTGAGTATTTTAAGATCAAGCTGGCAGTTCTTTTCTTTTCTTTAACCCAAAACGGAACATGTTTTATGCATGAACTCAAGTCAACTTTTATTAGCGCTGTGTTTTGTACAGTTTGTCTTAGATCAGCTGAATTTGGGTTGGCACGTCGTTTGCATGCGGCACTTTTTTTTTGACAGTTGCGAATCTGCCGAGTGTACACGGACTGTCTCGTTGTCAGGGGAGTTGTGTGCAAAAGTCCCCGATCGCTATCCCGCTCGCGTCACACTCTCGGATGCGACACCGTCACTGATGTGCGGATTTGTTTTTGGCTGTTCTTATCGGAAACGCCAGCACGCTCGGAATGCCGACATCACAAATTTAGCCGCCGAGTTCCCATCTATTTTGTCGGGCTTTTTGTTTGTGCACCGAATCTGGTCGGGCAGAGCTAAGAAAATAAGAGAGGCAGGATAAGCAGAAAGCCTCGCAGGCGGAGGACCAAATGGAGACATATTGGCGCGGGTGTAGCACTGCCGCGATAGTCCACTAGATCCTTAATGAGGAAACGTAGCTTGGGGGGGGGGGGGGGGGTCTTGCTATTAAATACAACAACAGCAACTGTGAGAGACGGGCGGACCGTCAAGGCCCGACCGAGTCAAGCGCTCAGATGAAGAAAGACGTCGTTGGGCAGCTGCATCCCCCCAGGTGAGGCTGGAAATGGGATTGTCAGTGGAGACGAGAAGAAATGGAGACGGAGACAAAATAAGGACAAAAGTTGCCGGTTAGATTTGTCACCTTCCGCAAAATGACTTTTGCATTTAAGTTGCTTCACTCGACTCCCTCCAGGCCAACAAAAGTGAAAGGGAAAAAACAGTTTCATGTGTCCTTGCTGTCCGACGTTGATCAGGACTAAGACGCCACGGCCATTGACCCTCATTGATCTTTGTTGAACCAAAGTTATCATGATTGATTCGCTGTTTCGGTCGGCTGATTGGCTCATTGGCCGTACGTGAGTGGTCAACGGTCCGGCGAGTTGATTGCGCAATATCGACCATGGGATCATTGCGTAATGCGTGCATCACTCAAAGTCACATTGGGTATAAGGATATTCATAAATCATTCTGATTCTGATTATTTAGAACAAGCATTGTATCATTAAGTTGTTTGTGAAGTTATTGATAACGACTATTTACTGTTATCACATTATGTATAGGGTCATTGATAATTATGCATTTCTGGCACTTATAATCAATAGCGGTGTGCCAAAAAAATCGCAATTCTCATTTTGGTACAATTCAGAATCGCTTTCAACTGTCCCAAAATCTATTTTATTTAAATGATTTTATGCTGTCTTGGCAACACTGTTCATGTTGTACCCGATGTGGCCACTTGGGGGCAGTGCGGTGCCGCGCATTCTAATACACAGTTAAGTTGTAGCCCACCTTAGAGAGTCGAAGGAAAAAGTCACGATCAAGTTATGCCAATAAAAGTTGTTTTGTTTTTTTGCAGCGTCGGAAGAACACATGGCGGTGAGTAACGTCAACATGCTTGACTGTATACATTCCTGAAGGGTTTTGTATGAATAGCCGTTGTTTTGAGTGATAAAAGTGCCGCGAGTAGCACGCTAATTAGCATTAGCGAGTCAGCCTCATTAATTTCACTGCGGCGCGAGCGTCCCATTCAAGTAAATGGGAACATACGACCAGGCGAGCGGTTTGCGCTCGCGATTTTTTCTTTTTTTTTAAACCACAATAATTACAAATCCATCCACAAGTACCTTTTAAATTGTAAATATAGTTCAGCCTTGTTGAAAAACATTATTATGTTTATTGTATTTACTGTATTTTTATGACTTTGGCAAAGACCAGCGGGCGCCTCTTGGGCGTGTGCCAAGTGACGGGATCGATAATGGGATGTCACTTTTTTTTTTTTTTTTAAGGTCACGTGCCGTCATGCGATCTACCAATACTACCTTCGACACATTGAGCACCCCTGAGCTAGACCCTCGACCTGTTAGGAAATTACGCACTTGACGAATATACATCGGCGTCAATAAACGATTGCATTCCAGTTGATCAATGTAAATGTCGTGAATGAGTTAAGTAAATGTAATGGAGTACATTTGCTAATCACCTCTGACATCGACTATCCAATCAACCAACATAAGGTTCGGGATCATTATGTTTGGGTAATCACGATATGTGTCGACTTAAATAGTCACGTTAATCCCGGGTTCATTGATTTTGAGCCGTTATCCTGTCATCAAGTTCCACGTCAGGTTATTGACGACGACGATCCAAGAATTAAAGCACACCGCTACCCATTGATCATCAAAGCGTGTGCTGATATAAGACCAGGAAGGGGCACCCTGCGGTGCTTGCTTTCATTCCCTCACTTCATCCCTCACGCTCGCCCATCCGGAGCTCCGCCCAGTTCATTTTCTCCCAAGCAGCCACGCTTCATGTCGTGATTTATATGTTTATGCTCATTGCTGACGTTGACCGATACATTTCCCTTGTTTGCCTCTTTCACGGGGTCTATGCCGCACCCCCCCCCACCCCCACCCCTCACCCTTATCCCCTTTCCCCGCCTTTGTCTGTCTTTCCACGGAGCCTCAGCTTCATGTGTGGAATGTCAATTCTGGTGTTCGGCGCTTTAATCGGGGTTGTTGGCATCCTCGCACGGAGCCACTTTGACATTTTTGCTTTTAGGGCTAAATCTTTATCAACATTCATTAAGAACATGACAGTTGAAGTGAAGGCATTCAGCAAGCACGTGGCGATTTCAAGATTCTGCGCATATAATGCTAAAAAAAAAAAAATGGGGGGAAAAAGAAACAAAATGAGGAATACTCAGTAGTCGCTTGTTCACAAAAATACAACTACGTTGAATAATAGAATAAACTGTTTATTCTATTATATATATATATATATATATATATATATATATATATATATATATATATATATATATATATATATATATATATATATATATATATATATATAAAATATGCATGTGAAGGTAAAAATTGTATTTGTATAGTCACTATCCTCACATTATACAGTCTGACTTTGAGTGTGTGTGGCTTTAAAAGGCGGGCCCTGTCCTGTTGAATGCCGTTCGTTTATCATATAAGTAACAGAACATATTTGAATAGAAAGTATAACAAAAAGATGTAAAAGAAGAGAAGAGGAATATAAATGTTATCATAAAGCAAAAATTGCATGTTCAAAAGAGAGTAGAAAGAAGTTTAAAAAAAATTTTTTTTTGAAAAGTTGAAGTCAGCGAATGAGAATGTTGCGCTAGCCCTGTTGTTAAGTGGCTAACCGTTAGCCAGTCGACGTGTTGAGTTACTCGGCATAAATTGTAAACCTTAATTGGCAGCCCGTGAATGAATGTACGCGTTTGTTTTCTTACCAATTCAATGAAGTGATTTTTAAAGTGCGCTGGCAAATGTCTCAATCCTTGACCAGCTACAGTCTTACAATTCCTTCAAAGCCAAGCTAGGCTATATTTTATTAGCTGATATACCGTAGACGTGCAGTTGTGTAACTTAAGCCAGCTCTGCTTTAGAGTAGCCAAACTGTACTTCAATCTTATGTTTTTTTTTTTTAAGTGGTGTGAAATGATCCTACATTTTTCACATTTTCGACCTTTTTGACATTTTCATCCTTGGCTCACACTCACTCAATGCAACGTGAGTCTGTCGCGGTCCATGTGAAAAAAAGGATCACCGCACAATCCCGCAGTAAAAAGAAAAATATGCAAGATCCTAAAAATCAACTGCAGCATGATGAGTTAATAGAAGAGGAAACTGTGTCCTTGCAAGATTTCACCACGCAACAGAGTTAGCTTAGCCAACTTTGGACACACCTGCATTAAGATTATGTGGCAAAGTAGTGTTTATTTCCTGGAAAGATCTCTGTTGAAAATCAAGCCGTTTCTTTTACATTCTCGCCTATCAGCCTCCCTGAAGCTTAATTAGTCAAAAGCTCAGTCCATGCCAAGCTGGCACGTAGCGTAGCATGCTGTAATGGTAGCGCTGATAGGAAATCCAGCATTAGATGCTAATCTGCGCTGGCATCTGTGGGGCTGTGATAGAGCGCAGGCCCAATCAGATATTCACGCATGTTTTATTCAGCATTCAAGTCTTGGATGACTTTTTGCTGACATTTCACAGGCCAAATGTTTTGGATTTTAACTCGGTCGCCAGGTAAAGCTCCCTTTTTTTTCTCACCCGCTGACAAAAATGTTGAGTTTACCAAGGAAGGTGGCGGCCGTGGCTCAGGATGTAGAGACGGTCGTTCAGTAACCAGGAAGTCGGCTGTTGTTGTCATTAATTGTTGTGTCCTTCACACACATTGCTAAGGGTGTGCCCAAAAAAATCGATTCTCATAAGAATCGCGATTCTCATTTAGTACGATTCAGAATCGATTTTAAATGTCTTAAAATCGATTTTATTTAAATTATTTTATGCTGTCTTGCCTTCGTCTGTGTGTGCCTTTATCTGGAGCGCTGCTCATGTTGTACCCGGTTTGGCCACTGAGGGGCAGTGTGGTTCCATGCGGTCTAATACACTGTTAAGTTGTAGCCACATTAAAGAGTAGAAGGAAAAAGTCACGATCAAGTTATTCCAATAAAAGTGTTTTTTTTCCCCCAGCATGGAGCCGTTCTTTTGAGTGATAAAAGTGCCGCGAGTAGCGCACTCATTAGCATTAGCGAGTCAGACTGGAGTAGATCATTACAATTCCTTGCACATCTATAGATTGAAGCAAAAATCATTGTCAATCAAATCATTTTGAAGCAAAAAAAATCGGCCCCAATCGAAAATCGATTATGAATCGAATCGCAGGCCCAAAAATCGGAATCGAATCGAGCGAAACGATTTTTGCTCATTCATGCATCCGCGCACACCGGAGGGGAGGAGGCGTGTCCCTCGGTGAACAACAACTGTAGAGCACTTTAGCGAGTCAACGTAAAGAGAGCACCGCCGACTTCTACTTCTTTCCTGGGACTATACAGCTGGACGCTGTGTGTGACGTAGCCGGTACTCGAAGCCGATTGGCTACCGTGAGGCGAAATGTGAAAAAAGTTCACATTTTTCAACTTTGGCGAACATGAGAGTGTGTGCGGATTTTGCGGATTTAACGATTGGTGTGAATTCAGCATAAGGCAAAGTCCACAATGGTATCCTGGCTGCAGGAGATGAGGAGTCATTGACTTTTGTGGCTCATGTCGGCGTCAAGACGCCCGCTCAGTTTTTCATGAAGAGAATTTTTCATATTTCTTCACTGCTGCAGCTCTCGTCTCTCTCTCTCTCTCTGTCTACACAGTTTTAATGAACCTCTGTGAAAGACCCCTTCTTCCCCCAAATACAAAATATCCAGCCAGGCAGTATGAAAGAAGACAGATACGGAGTGGACAGAAGTTCAGTGAAGAATAGAAAAGTGCATAAAAGGAAGGTTATTTTCTTTCTCTTTTTTTGATATCAAGCGGTCATTAATCACACAAAAATTAGTGGCGTTAAATAAATTTTAATTAACTCAAAATTAACACGCTCATATTTACTAATTTGCATTCACTTGAAAAAAAAAAGGCCTGTTTTTCTGACAAATTTTTTGGGCTAGCTTTTTGAGTATTTTTTTCTGTTTTATTGAATATTTTTTGTATTTATTTTTTAGTAAAAAAAATTCTGTTTTAAAAAATATATATATTTTCCTCTGTTTTTCTGAATATTTGTTTTCAGTTTTTCTGAGTGTTTTTTAAAAGGGGTTTTCCCTCAGAGATTAGAGAACAAACCACAATATAGTAAATCCTTTATTGAGAGCCAGCAAGTAAACATGACCATCTTATTGCATATGGAGGTATGCGGGAAAGTGTCCGTTTCCGCTATTGGCGAGTCTGCAACAAATCACTTGGAGTTAAGAGGTAAAAATAAATAAATACAATTACTCAGAAAAACAGAATATCAGCTCTGTTTTTCGGAATATTTTTTTTTCTGTTGTTTTAAAAAAAAATTCAGCCTGTTTTTCAGAATAATTTTGTTTCTGTTTTTTTGAATATTTTTTTTTCAGTTTTTTGGAATAATTCTTTTCAGCCTGTTTTTCGTCATAATTTTATTTCAGTTTTTGGGAATAATTTTTTTTCCAGTTTTTGGGAATATTTTTTTTCAGCCTGTTTTTCAGAAAAATTTTCAGCCTGTTTTTCAGAATTTTTTTTCAGTTTTTTAAAATATATTTTTTCCTGTTTTTTTTATATTTAGTTTTTCGGATTTTTTTTTTGACAGAAAAATATATTCTGTAAAACAGAAAAGAATATTCAGAAAAACAGAAAATTAAAATAAAATACTTTTTTTTTTTAAACAAAGCTCCCTAAAAAAATGATTATATATTTTTTTTCAAGTGAATGCAATACGCTTCGGTACATTTTGACACCTCTAGTTTATTTTTATTTATTTTTGTTAAAAAGCCACAATCTTCTCCAGAGCGGCGTGCATGCAAAGTTCCAGTGCAAGTCAACTGGTGTCCTATGAAAAGTTGACACAAGCCACCGCAGGGCATTTGATGCAAACCTCGCGGGTGTTAATACCAAGCTCAGTAAGTCCCTCTGTCAGTGATATTCATGTAATAAAATGCAGGCGTATAACCAAATTTAGGCTGTCAGATCCATTATTCATTGCGGTTTGAAAAATAAGGAGCTTATTCTGGATGCAGAGTATAAAAAAAAAAAGTAGCAGGGCGGGGGAGAAAAAAAAGATGCTGGTAGAAGGGGAGCGTCTTGTGTTATCAGTCAGATAAGAGAAGATGCTGCGCTTCCATAAGCTGTGTTCTCACTGAGGAATCTCTATGATGCAAATATCATCCGGCGTGTAAATTGGGCACGCGTTCACGCACCCAACCACTTAAAGATGTCACCGCCCGCATCCTCGGGCCACGGTTTAATGACTGCCTCTTGTTGATGTAGACGCTGTGTGGCTTTGCTCTTCCGAATACACAAACTGCAGTCCCGCGCTTGTAAATCCCAGTGTATCCTTTTTAAGTCCCGGTATGTGTCTGGAGAAGCTGTGAGTACGCAGTTGGACTTACGCTGCAGGTTCAAGTGGCCAAATTCTGACATCATTTCTATATTTGATAGTGTTTGACTGTATTTCCATTCGTGTTGTCACTATCGAATACTTTTAGAATCGATTAATCTATTGAATATTGAATCGATTAATCGAATAATTATTTTACTTGGCATTAAAGCATTTTTTCCCAATCTGTTTACTGTTTATTAACTAGAGATAGGCCGATATGGTTTTGTCAGTGCCGATAGATGTGCCGATTATTAGTAGTCAAGGAGGGCGATAACCGATATTTTAAGCCCAAATTCATTTTCAGTAAAAAAAAAAAAAAGAAGGGGGGGGGGGGGCTATTAGCATCAACATTTTTTAAAATACAAATGCCAATCTTTACTTTGTTGTAATATCATAAAGCATGTTTATTGAACAATTTTCAGACTTTTCGAAAATTGTTTTATTTTGTTTTTAATCTTCGACAGTAGACTTCATTTTAAATGTATTTATAAATGTTCAGGGAGCTATCAAGGTTATCAGTACGTCTTAAAAAGTTACATGGAAACTTAAACAAGTAAATATCATAGCTCTCTATAGCCCACAATTTAAAAATACCCAAAATCTTAAACTTTCACATTTCTTTTTTTTTTTTTATTATTATCGCCAAACAAAAACAAAAGTTTCAGAAGGTTCCCAGGGTCACTAACACATCTTATAAAGTTAACTCAAATAATTCCCTGAGATTTAGATTGACCTTTTATCGGCCGTCAGATTTAATCAATATCGGTGCAGATTATCGATTTATTCCTGTTATTAATAGGTGATTGGTTTTTATTTCATATTTCCTATTCATATAGTGACTTAAAAAAAGGGATGATTGATGTTGTGCTATGTTATCGGTTTGGCCATTGTTTTCCAAACAGATATTTGTAAATGTCTTCTTTTATGAAGGACTACAGAAAACAGGGAACAAATTGTTGATATGCTGAAATCAGAGGATTTGGACCCTTTTAAATAAAATAAAAAAATTGCTCCAAAGGATTACTTGATTATTAAAATTTGAGAATCGATTACTTGTCGATTAATTTTGCCATCTCAGAGGTGGCAAAAGTAATCATACTATCCCTAAGGAGATATCGGAATCTGGTGATGATTGGAAGAAAAAACACGGAGAATTGTGTCACTTGACCCATGGCTTGTAAATCCAGGCTAAATCAGAAAATCAGTTTGGTTCCGATTTTTTTCCTCCACTCCCCTGCGTTAGGTGCAGCAAAAGGGAAGAAAGGCAGAATGATGTCGGCAATGATGAGAGGTGACCTTCCCTCTCTCGGTTTGAGCCGTCCTATCAGGCGGAATTAACTTTGGCCGTCTTCTTCGGCGCGCACGCCACACGTCACGTCCCTCACGCCTCCTCATGTTTATTCATTTCCCCCAGAGAGACGTGCCCTAAATCACCCACCGCTCTTTTTTTTCTTCTTCTTTTTTTTCCCTGAAGTAAGCATGGGAACCGGCAAGCAAGGCTTTATCGATTTGGCCCCGTTTCATCAGCAGCCAGGTCCTCGTTTCGGGACGAGCGGATGGTAAATCTCGTGCAGCGAGTGCTTGTCAGGACCTGTCCGCGCTGTAATCTTCACAAGTTGATGGCTCGTCTTCAATCTGTGAACTCCTCCGCAGCTCGTTAAAGACCCATCCATGTAAGCGTGATGGGAAAAGTTGTCTCTCGCAATTGGGTGTGACAAAATGGCGTAAAAAACACTTGTAAATTGTCTTCTTATTTTTTTTCCGGCAAAACACATTTCCCATTCACTCATTCACTGCCATTGACGACTATAGACGTCAAAAATTCGTGTGAACTATTTCTATTAGTTTAACAGTTTTTCATTTCATTTCATTTTTTATGAAAACCTTTTTTTATTGTACATTAATAACAGATATAAAATTATCATGCGATTAATTACGATTAAACGGCCCTTATTTTTATTTATTATTTTTTAAATTAGGCTCGTCAGGCGATTTTTTTTATTTTTATTGTAATTAATCACATGACTTCACTAGTTAACTGACGATTAATCACGCATTTTATATCTGTTCTAAATTTACAATAATTAATTAATATTAATAATAAAATACATTCACTGCCATTGACGGCTATAGACGTCAAAAATTCATTTGAACTATTGCTATTAGATTCACATTTTTTTCCCCTTTTGTTAAAAAATTATTGTACATATAGAACAGATATAACATTTGTGATTAATCTTGAGTTTAATTAATTAAGTAATCAAACAAAAAAGAAAATATTATTTAAAAATTAGGGGCGTCAGACGATAAAATTTTTAAATTGTAATTAATCGCATGACTTCACTAGTTAACTAACGATTGATCACAAATTTTATATTTTTTCTAGGTTTTCATACTCTTGTTAGCAAAAGTGGAATTTTTTTTTAACTAATAGAAATAGTTCAAATGAATTTTTGACGTCTATAGCCGTCAATGGCAGTAAAGCAGAGGCGACGTTTTGAGATAGCATTTTAGCACTTGAAATGATATGAGGTGTAAAGAGAAGTTAAAAGCGTTGAATAAAACAAGCGAAGCTGCCAACGGACCATCGTACCCGTGAATGAATACGGTCGTCAAGATTTGCGGCATATGATGAGTACGTGACACGGCTTTTCTGTTGAGTTTGGCCCACCTGCTTCCGATTGCATACCATGTATGAGATGAATTCCCTAATCGGAGTTCATCAAACGACGAGGTTTGGAATTCATCCCAAAGCTGACTTCTAAAAATGTTTTCAAACTTTTTGAGGGGCGCCACTGGGTCCGCTTTTCATGCTGTATCTTCAAAATGATGGTCAATCTTTCACACCATATGCTGCCAAAAATTGGATTCATAATTTAGCGTTGTCCATCTGTCTTCCGATTTGGGGTTATTTGGCCCAATTCCCAAGTACAGTTTTTTTTTTAACCTTGTTGGAGGTAGCTACTGAACCTCGCTAGTTTCCTATGCACATTCACTGAAACCATCTTCCTTGAAAAATAAAATGTTTTGTTTTTCTTTCTTTCTTTTTTTAAATTTAATTTGAATGAATTTTTTTATTCAGTTTAAGAGAGAGAGCTCAGTATTGTTCATTCGACATGTCATCATCATTGCTCTCTCTCTTTTTTCTCTTTTTCTTTTTTGTATGTGCGTGAGTATGTGCACGTGTGGGTGTGTGTGTGCATGTGTGTGTGTGCGTGTGAGTGTGTACTCATTAATTCACCTAAAACCTATTAAAAATCCCATACCGTTCACCTAAAACCGAATACTTCAGAATGCAGCTAGAGTCGTGAGGTTGTCAGGAGACCCGAGGAAGGATCAAAGAAAGGAAAGTGAAATCCAGCACCGACCAGACATCACCTACTACCCACCGGGTTACCAACCAGAATCTTTCACCGACCCCAGAAACATCTAAATTCCAACAAGTTAGGGAGACCTCAAGAGACCAAAGGAAAGACTGAGGTTTTGTTTTTCTTTCAAATCCAAGACATGCTTTACTGGCGAACAAAACCAAAATGGAAATTGTCCTTTTCTCTGAATCGAGCTCTTCGCAGGAGCTCATACTAAGTAGCAAAAGCATTCAATTACGTAATTGGCTTTACTCTTTGTAATCCAGTTAGTAATAAATGATCTAAATTGCGTTTCAAAAGTGATGAGCAAGAAATCTTTTGCGTGCGTTGGCTCTTCTCGCAAAATAAATGGAGGTACTGCCAATAATCGAGTTATCAGATCCCCCTTGAGAGCGCGTCACATTGTCTGATATGATAAATTCATTGGAGCTCATCCAGCTGTCTGTTTTTGTGCTATTCTTACATTTTTACCTCCCCCAAACTGCACTGAATGAAGTTGAGAGTGAGAAGAACCGCCGCCCATGATCCAAAGCATACCACATCATGTGTTATCGGTCGAGAAGAACAGGTCACCACCCCCGATCATGCAGTGAAAGAATGGCATGTCAAACAAGACAAAGTGCGATTTCTGCAGAAATTGCGTGAGAAAGCTGAAAAGCTGAATGCTAACATTTGAATGCATGTGCTTATGAAGTCAATTGAAACATAAATGATGTGAAAATTACACATTTTTAGTAGTCGTTAAATGATAAATGAATAAAAAGGAAACTGCAATCTGTTAAAGGTTGGGATTTAGTCATTTCAGAGAAAATATCATCCATTTCCTGATATGATAAGTCAATTAGTATCGAACCATCGAATGTACTAAATGTGGGGTTTGAACCCGGGTTCTCCGTGGTGGCAGGCAATTGCTCTAACAACTGAGCTAACTTGACTTGTTTGAAATGATGGCATATTTATTTTGAAAAGTGCCGTTTTGATGCTGAAAGCTAACACTCATTGAAGTGAAATTACAATTTAGTATAAAGGCCATGGATGTATTTGCAATGTACAGTGAGAGGTGTGATTCGAACCTGCAACCTCCCGGTTACTGGCACTTTACCAACTGCGGCCACCGAGCAGTATGAGACACGTGGTAATGATGATCGGTTGTATGTATGGAAGTGGTACTTGGAAAAAGTCCATTGTCAGTCCCATTAAAAATTTATGGGGAAAAGTTGATATTTAACCTTAAATTGTAAGTAATGTGGAATCAGACGATATATACCCGGAGGAGGCGTGAATTTTTAGAAATATGCGAGAGTTTTTTTCGCGGGAGAAAAAAAAGTGGGGGGAATAAAAATCACAAAAACATATGTTGGAACGCTTCAGCATTCCCACAATAAAGTGATGAAATTGACGGAGCACATCAGATTGACTAGTTTTAATTAGTGCCTTGCAACGACGACATCGGTGCGATTTGTCGGTGACATATAAGTGTCACGTCAAATTCCGGACGGGATTTTTTAATAGGTTTTTGGTGAACTAATGAATCCACACACACTCACACGCACACACACACACTCACCCACATCCAAAATAATAATAAAAAAAAAAAAAAAGAGAGCAATGATGATGACATGTCAAATCGGTGAAATTACCGAATGAACAATATTGAGCTCTTAGAAAAAAAGAAAAAAAAACAATTAAAAAGAAGGAAAAAACAATTCCGGACTGCACGCCATAAACTTGCCACGCAACGACTTGCTGCCTTTAAATCAGCAACAAAGCGCTCGTGCTTTTGTGACGACAAGAGAAAAGTTGTCTCAATTCCGCACGCCCGGTCTTATTTTAGAGCCGTGAAAAATGTATGACTTCGACCCATCATAAGAAATGATTCACCCACAGCCAGGAGTTTGGAGCAGAATTCATAACATCACTGTGGGAAAAAAAATGAGATATGGCGAGTGCGGCTGGAGAAAATAAAGATGTCACGTCATTTGCCTGGTCTGTTGTTTGCTATGTAAAAAAAAAAAAAAAAGCAAAACCAGCATCATTTGGTCTTCGTTGTATTGAGCTTGTGCAGTTTGTGCTTCGACGCCACTTGAGCAATATTTCAGTTATTGCATTTTTTTTTTTAATATGCATTACAAAGTATAATGTATATTTTTCACATAGAATTGATAGCATTTTATATAGCTGCTCACTTTTAGTCAAAGTCGCCATGTTTAACTGAGCGGTCAGAACAGAATCATGTGTGCAAAAAAATATATAATAAAAAATGTGACTAATTAGACACACACCCTAAAACAAGGGTAGCCAAAAGTATCATCCTAAAGAACTATAATATAATCTAAAAATATATTTTAGCAACTCACGCTAATATTAGCTGTTCCCCGACATATAAAGACACATAAATTGATGTCTCGAGATATGAGCAATAAATAGGCCGTTTTTTTGTTGTTGTTTATTTGTTTCTCGCACTTTGACTTAAAAGCACACATTTTAAGCTGAACACTGGTGGCAGTGAACTTAAGTTCACAACAAGAATAATTTTGGCCCATAGGGAACAGTTCTTAAAAAAAAAAAAAGATATTCCAAACTCTTGATTTAAAATCTGATTTCTTAATGCTAGCACAAAGCAAAACGCAATAAATGGGCTAACGAATAGCATTCATAGAGTCCGTGTTAACTGTTAACCCTCGAGGCAACGGATATTTGAACACACACACGCAGACAGACTCAAGGCATATATTCTTTATCCTCTGCACAAAAAAAAACATTACTGCAGTTTATTTTGTAACAATATCCATCCATCATCTGATTGTATTATATTATAATAATCGCTTCAAACGTCAAAGCGTATTTAGATTTGTGACATCTGCGGCTCAGCGCCATAGAAATAAAGATGACTTGACGACACTATAAAGTCTTGCTCGGTTATGTCTGACAATGAAACTGCAGTATGTCAAGGCACTATAGTGCACAGATGTGCAGCATTTGTTGATCCCTACCCTCCATTTCCATTTTTGTATCGTCACACTTGTAATCTTAATAATTCTTCAGATGTTCACTTAGTTGGTTTTCTAGTGTATTTTTTTCCTGAAAACTTTCCACATCAGGTTGTCCTGGCTTGACAACTAAAGACAGACAGATACCTAAATATGTATTTGTATAAAAGAGTTTTGTGTAACGCTATTTCTTTTTTAACTCATTCACTGCCATTGACGGCTATAGACGTCAAAAATTCATTTGAACTATTTCTATTAGTTTCACATTTTTTCCACTTTTGTTAACAAGAGTATGAAAACCTAGGAAAAAATGTATTGTACATATTATTTATAATTTGTGATTAATCGTGAGTTAACTATTCAAGTCATGCGATTAATTACAATTTAAAAATGTAATCGTCTGGCGCCCCAATTTTTTTTTATAATATTTTCTTTTTTGTTTGATTACTTAATAATTAAACTCAAGATTAATCACAAACTTTATATCTGTTCTATATGTACAATACATTTTTTTCTAGGTTTTCATACTCTTGGTAACAAAAGTGGGAACAAAATGTGAAACTAATAGAAATAGTTCAAATGGATTTTTGACGTCTATAGCCGTCAATGGCAGTGAATGAGTTAAGTTGCTTTCTAGCTTTCACTAAAAGTAAAGAAATGAAGCCACTCAAACCCAAATTGAAAAGGCTAATTTGAAAAAGGTCAAGAGCAAAGAAAAAAGACGACCCGGCTGTAACGGATCGGCCCCAGCGATAATCACATTCAGAGACGGAACGTCCGGCAGTGAGCCGCGACCCGGGTTCCGCTCACATTAGAGCTGAGTGACAACGTCTCGTCACTGGTTTTATTCCAGAAGCGCCGCCGCCGCCGATCCACGCTTGTGAAATCCCATCTGGCCTTCATTTCCAGCAACGTTCACGCCGCCGCGCTCTCTTTATTAGCTCCGTCAACGATCTTGTTGGAAGTGAAAGCGCCGCCGCCGCCGCCAGCTGCGCATCATCAGCAGATAAGCATGAGGACAGTTTACGATCCTGTCAGGAATTGGCGAACACCGCTCAAGATGCACCACACAGCCTTTAAAAACTTGTACTCGCCTGTTTTGGACACTCACAGGCCACATCTTTTAGTGCACCGGGACAACCCATCAATCCGAACCAATGACAAAAATCTCAATGCTGTTCCGGCACTATATACTAAAAAATAAATAAATACCAATTGCAATTGTATCAGGAAATGTATTTGTGATTTTTCTGTTGAGAATCTTTTTTGTTTGTTTGTTTGTTTAAAACCATTTCATGCACAAATTATGATAACCTACATCAAGATTTTTTTTTTCTCAGTTTTTATTACTCTTTCAGCATGAAAAAAAATGATCACCTTCATTTTTTTTTAAAACATACATGTCCACTAGGGTGGATAACGTGCATAAATAACAAAATAATTATGTAAACATTATAGAAATTGATTTTTAACATTGTGTTCACATATTTTTAACATCAAAAACGACTACATGTATTGCAAAAACATCTACCCAAAGAAAAACGAGCTTTTTTTGAATCACAGATGGTAATTTTCTTTTTTCTGGCAACCATTCTTCATCGTAGAAGGAATAGACACGTATTCCTTCCTTGCACGTCACACCTGACTTCTGTCGGCCATCTTGTTGTTTTTTGCACTTACAAACGTTGACCACTGGATGTCAGTGTATGTCAAGACTACACTCGTGTCCACTGGAGTGGCTAATGGGCAACGGTGGCAAAAAGATTCATTTATATAAGTGAAAACAACATTTTAATAGCTGTCGACCGTAGTCACCACTATCCGTGAAAGAGTTAATGAACAGGAGCCCCCAGCACTGATGAACTTGTTGTTTAGCAAAGTGGTGACAAGATGACAAGGCACAGTTGAAGGGACTTAAGATGTCTCCTCGACACTCACTTTATTCCTACACCAGATTAAATGATAATTAAATCTCTTTGCGCTCACGAGATGCGCTGATAGTAGAGAAGCGTTTGCAGCCGCGGGAATGTCAGCCTCTCTTTGCCTTGTTAGCTCTTTAACAATTTGACAATGAAATAGTGAGTTTAGGCACATGCCTGTCACGTACTGACATTTGTGTTACAAGTTTTTTTTTCTTAGTGTGGGAAGGATTTTGATTGTGTTGTATGAAAAACAATAAACAAGAAAACAACAAGCATAATGGGATGGGAATTTGAGTTATAGTAACTGCGGACGTCGGATCTTATTCATTTTTGGCTTCAGGGTAACTAAAGATGTTTATCAGATGAATGCGGGGATTACTTAACAGAGGGGGGAAATGCGTCAACACTCTAAATTTAAGATTTTTTATTTATTTTTTTAATCTAAAGACGTTTAAAGGAAAAGTCAACCAATCACAGCTCGCCTGTTTTCTGAAGCTGAGCTGTGATTGGTCGTTACGTGAGACCTGAGCAACTGTGATGTCATCTTCAGTCGACAGCAAGTGGCAAAATGGCCGCCTTCTGATTTGGATAAAAACTGCTGGATTTGGAACGCAATATTAACCGCAATACTGTATTTAGACGAGTGGGGCAGCATAGAACATATTTGTTCAGAATTTTTTTTGGGGGGGTGGGTAGACTTTAATATAAAAAAAATGCAGTTTTTAAGGATTGAACCTGGGTAAATAATCATAGAACTTTGCACAAACGTCAGGCTTGCCAAAATGTTTATATTTTAGAGGGTTCTTATCGTATGTGACAGTACCCCAAGGTGCAAATACCCCAACATGGCCAGGGTTGTGAGGGTTTGAGTCGTTTAGTTATATTTAACAGCTTTTCATTACACATAATATAATACTTTGGAGTGTTAAAATTCCATGCTGATGAAGTCCTACTTGGGAATTTGTCAAAAGTAAATCATTTTCAGATGACTTGACTTAACTTCCTTGCTGCAGTGTGGGTGAGAATTTCTGGACTCGGCTAAAAGATTATTGAAAATGTTGCATTTTGACTTTTGGAGCCAAACGTAAGAAACGCTATTGATTCATCAGCTTCACCCCGTTGATGTTTTTGATGGAGCATTTTCACTGTCCAGCTCCTGTAAAATGACTCCGGCCAGCGTCTTCGCCTTTTTTCTCAAGTGTTTGCTCTCCTGATCCCGAAGGACTTGAAGTGCTGCGCTCTCCTCCGGGCCTGCCTGTGCGCGATGGCCAGATTCGGAGCCAATTCTTGCTTTTCTGCCTGTGACATGCTTTCCCCTGCCATCGGACCTTATCTTGAAGCTTTGGGCTGCCACCTCTGTACTGTTTTAAATGAGAAATGGGCTTTAGGCCACAATGGCTTACAGAGATAAGTCATTTCTGTACTTATTGTTGTTTCCCCCCCAGTGAGGCGAGGGTTGAATATTAGTTGTTGTTGTTTTTTGCCTTCTTCCACAGCATCTTTGTGTTTGTTTACTCCTGCCATATTCATGCAGTGCCCAACCTCTAATAATCTCGGAGCATGAATGCTAGGCTATCGATTGCCTGGAAGCAAGCAATATCGCAGTCGCGTCCAAGCGCTGTTTTTTTTCGACGATCTTTATTATCTCTCCACTGGAGCTGTGTGCATGTGCGTGTGACTCCCATACACAGTAATGGGACGGGCGCAGCCTCAGTCTCTCTCTCGCTGACAGCCCGGATTGTAGCCATGGCAACGGCAGGTTGATCCTGGCTGTAAGCAAAAGGACTTGAAAGGGAAGTGCTCAAGCTCTACGCGCTCATTTGGCCCTGCGCTCCTCTGTGTCTGACCGTGGCGAATTGCGCGGCCATGTTGAAATCCCAGCCCAGGGTTGGGGGGGTGGGGGGTCTGATGGGCGGCTTGTGACAGCGGCCTGCACTCAAATCGCAACACTGCCATCTTTTGACCTGAAAATGTATACCCAAAGCAAGAATTGTTTGATTTCAATCAAATGCAAAAAAAAAAAAAAAAAAAGTTTAATCATGATTTTATGTCAAACCCAATGAAGATTTAATTTGCTTGAAAACGAAAAATACCTAGGAATTTCTATTAATTCATTCATTAATTTCTAGCTTTTTCTGTTCTTTAGTCATCAGCAGTAAATACCAAAAATACCCTTTTGTGACCAAAAAGTGGAGATAATTATCTTTTTCTTTGATGCCTTTTTTTTTTTTTGCTTGTTTGACACCTCAAATTCTAAAATAACAAAAAAAACAGGATGAGAAAGCGCTTCCAATAGCAAAATGTATTTGCAGAAGACGTCGTGAGCAACGAGTGCCCATGCAGCGACTACTCTCCATCTTCCACTAACATCCCAGGTTAAACGTGCTTGTCACTCAGTTGGAATGCATCACTTCAACATACTTCCTTGACAGTGATTTACTACTTTCCTATCTTAAACAGGGCTTCGACAGTCTCCTGTGGCACCTCAGGGCGTTTTAGAAAGAGCACAAAAAAATAAGTTAAAATGCCTGCAAAGAGAATGTGATTTTTATGATCAGGATTACATGCGTACATATTGCATGCATAAAAACTTGTATCGAATAAGAAGTCCTCTTTAAAATACATTTGGTTAAAATATGACAATGTATTCAAAGAAATGCTTTGAATTTTCTGAACCTTGTCCAAAAGAGCTCTCCTCTTTTCTGAGGATTAAACTGAGAACACAAAACGAAGCTTTTCTCTGGAAACAATGTGTGTTATATGTTTCACATGTCACAAGGTACGTTGGGGATCATAATGACGATGATATCGCATGCAACCTAATCCTGGGTCAAAACCCTCAACCACTCAAACATCATCAGTCTAAATACACAACTAAACCAATATGTAACACTATTTAATGGCAGTCAACAAATGTAGCATTTGTTTTCCACATGAGGCAATAGGATGCTTCGTCATGTCTGATTTTTGTCCCTTGAAGGATTCTAGATGATTAAATGTGTTACTGCTGCCTCCTAGTGGAAATAAATATGCATGCCGTGTGACCATGACATCAAAACAGAGGTATGATGTTATTAAAGTTAAAGTACTCCGCATTTGATTAGATAAGGGTGCGAGGTTTTTGGTTTGGGTTCCAGTTAAAGATTGGCGGTAGGGTTCATGTCTAGCCTATGCAGGTGTAAGGATTTGGTTTTAGGGATTACAGTTTGGGTTCAGGGTTACAGTTGGGTTAAGGTTTAGGTGTATGGATTTAGGGTGGGGTTAGGGTTAAGTAAGAACTAAGTTTAGGAGGTTAGGATTAGGTATCAAATTAAAAGTTAGTATTTAGGGATTCGAATCAAGTTCGATTGAAGACTAGGGTTAAGATTAAGGGGAAGAATTCAGGATAAATAACGACAAAAAAAAACTAAATACTTTCCAAAAAATAATTAAAGTAACAGAATGACTTATTCATAAATATAATTCATTACCAGGGAACATAATTGTATTAGTTAAAAATTTAAATAAAAAAAATCTATATAAAGTAATTGAGATTATTGGTTTCACAAACAGCAGTCTCCGACTTTGTATATTTTTTATTTACCTTAATATTTATTTAACCTCAAACCACAACTGGTAGATATACTTTAGAGCCTAGTTCAAGTATTTTCTTCACTAAAAGGTTCAACAAAAACAAGTGCTTTAGTTTTAACACAGTGTGGCGTAAAACGAAAAAATGTGTACACGAAGTGGCGTGTGCAGTGTTTTTACTTCAATCCTGAAAATGCCGTTTTTACTTGCTTGACAAGCAAGGCTAAAGTTTGCCGTATGAGTTGAGGGTTGTGATAAAGCCAGTAAGGCTCTAGTAAGGTAAATGTTAGGGTCAAAAGTATATTTGAGCATACGGAAGTCGGGTTCAGGCTAAATCTCCTTTTATTTGCTGTTTTATCAAGTTTGTTTTCTTCAAAGCCTCAACTAAACCCACAGTGAGCCAAACTGCCGCTTTCTCGCCCGTATTCGTCGATTAGGTTGACAAGAATGGATCGACTTGGGATAAAGTGCGTTTTTTTCATGAGTTTCTATCACGAAGATTTGAGAAGCATGTAAAGTTTAATCTGGCGGCACCATCATGTTTCTGAAAGTAATCCTCTGTCGCGCTAATGGAGGCAGGGATCAATGCAGATGGATCTCGTGTTTCCTTTTCATATCACCAGAGCTGCGCATGTGACTCAATCTTCGATAGGATCCATTTGAGGTGTTTCTTCAACCCCCCCCCCCCCCCCCCCCCATGGGACACTGCTTATATTTGATTTCAGTTGATGTGATTGTAACAGGGTTGTGTGCAGTCGGGGTGGGGGTTATGTTGGTAAAATGAGTCTTTAGTGTGGTAATAATGAGCAAATGGAGGCCTTGATTTAATTTTATCAATTTATTTCTCGGCGGTTGCTTCGATATGCCGTCTCTTGTGGGGGGGGGAACAGACGTTGCTTACAAATCTAACGTTTCCTTTCTGCGGACGGTCACGTCTCTTTCCTGGAAGTGCGATAATGCGATCATCCCGGCCGGCCAACCTTGAAATGAAACGTGTGAGTTAAAGGGCTCGTCGTTGTTTTCCCGATTGAAATAAATTGAAAATGGGTGAGATTCAACAAGTCTTGTGTCTTCTTCCCATTCCCTTTTGAGCATGGAAAACTGATGCTAGTGCGATTTGTCGATTTTTGCTGTTGTTCGTGTATTTTTATTATTGTTACTTTTTTTCTTTTTTTTCTATGTTCAAATAAAGTCAAACTCAAACTCAAATGGCAAGACATTCAACCCCCCCCCCCCCCCCCCCAAAGGCTATGTTGTTAAATTTATTAATAAAGAAAAGCACTGTATTGTATAAAAATATAATACAAGAAAATGTAAAAATGTGGGATATTTTACACAATTTTGCTCATCGGTCTGTCATTTTATTTTATTTTATTTTTGACGCCAAACCAAACTATAATCGTCAATCGGTCATCATCACTCCGTTACCACTATTTTCGGACCAAGCGGCCATTACGTCATTACAGTCCATCTTTTGTTAAATATCAACAAAACAGGCCTCCGACGGACTGACGATTACACGGATGGATGAAAACCCATTTCCATCAGTGCTTAGTCTGTCATTTAAAAAAAAAAAAAGGTTCTCATCATTCGTCAGAAAAGCGGCCGTCCGTCAGTAGTGCCGAAATGCTCTGAAAATATCAAATCAACTGTTTTTATAAAGTGACTGATGATGTTGTCTGCTTCTTGGAAGTCGTACGCTCTTCTAGTCTTTTCAAAATAAAATTTCTTTCAGGCTTAGATGACCACAATATTTCCGTCCGGGATCTCTGGGCTCGCTGGTAACAAAATGGTCCATAACCACAAAGTGTAAATACAGTGAACTAAAAGGTCACTTTTGCTACTGTACTCTGGCTGCCTTTCTCGAACAGACATTGCGTCAAGGTTTTTTTTTTTTTTTTTTTTTTTTTTCCAGTAAACGGTGAAACTCTGCCCCTGCGGGGTGACCTGCCCCCAGGCCCAGTGGGAGTATCGGGTGTCCTCACCTCCTTTCTTCCCTCCTCCCTCTCCTTATCGCAGTCTTTGTCTCTTTCCAACTTGTTCTAAGGGACGGATGGAGGGTTCTGCCCCGAATCTCAGTTCATCTCAGTTCGCAGTTGAAGTGAGGGTGCGCTGATGTTCAGTTGACCAGTTTTTTTTTTTTTGTGTGTGTTAGCATCAGTGTCTGTTTTGATCTTTGGGATTTAGAAAATTTAACTAGGTTTGCCTTTCACTTCACTTAACAATAGTTGAGATTTTAAGCCGCTAGTCATCTCTAATTGATCCATTTACAATGCCGGTCCGGATCATGTGCACCATCTCCTTTTCTGGCGACGACGAAGACAGAGGCTACGGCAAAGACGGCTTTGACGATCACTATAGAAGGGTGAAGAGGGGTTACGGAGAGTCGCAGGAGTACCTGGATGGCGGGAGCCAGGCGGATGACGACGATGACGAAGAGGAGGACGGCTCGGGTCAGGTGGACGACCTGGCAACATTCTTCAGCGGCTGCTCGCTCCACGGAGCCAACCATGTCTTTGAGGAGAACAAGAAGTTTGGCGTCCGGCAGAGTTTGTGGGCGGTGGTGTTTACCCTGGCGCTGTCCGCCTTCTTGTTCCAAGTGGCCGACCGGGTCATGTACTATCTCCGGTACGACCACATCACCATGCTGGACGAGAAGGTGGCCAATAACATGACCTTCCCGGCAGTCACCTTGTGCAACTACAACTTTGTGCGCAAGTCGCAGGTGAGCTACAGCGATCTGATTTTCATGGCCCCTCTGCTGGGCTTCGACGAAGGCATGGCCCCGGGGTTCCCGCTGGCCCCGGAGCCCGATCGCCCGCCGGGCTCTCGCTTCACCTTGGATGAGTTCTACAACCGCACAAGGCACCGCATTGAAGATATTCTCCTGGAATGCAACTTCAGGGGCTTCGAATGTGGCCCGGAGGACTTTCGAGAGGTAGGTCTTACTCTCAAGACTCTGCGGCAAGAAGTCAGGTTTTATTTATTTTTTATTTTTTTTTTTTAATTTTTTTTTTATTTTTTTTTATTTATTTTTTTTATTATTTTTTTTTTTTTTTAAGAAGTCAGGTTGTTGTTTTTCTGAGACGGCACATCTGCTGCACAGTCAAGGGGGGGGGGGGGTCGAGGGTTCGAATCTCCACTCTGGCCCTTCTGTGTCAAGTTCTAATGTTGCGTGTTGTTTTCTGGGTACGCCGGTTCTTGCAAAAACGTACTTTCTGGGGTCATTGAAGACTCTGTTGTCCAGACCAGTCCGGGGTGTGCAACTTCTCTCACCCAAAGTCAGCTGGGGTAGACTCCAGTTCACTCATGACCACGATGAGGATCAGATCTACCAAAAATGAACAAGTAAGCGTAAATAAGCGATAGACTAAATCTGGATTACATCACCGTAGGAACAGAACTCCTGTCAATGGGCCGAGAAGATAAATATGGGCAGCAAAGAGACTCTTGCCCTGAAAATGAATTACATTCTTCCAGCCATCATCATTGGGGATTGGAGACCACATCACAGGCGGAATGCCAAGGAACAGCGCGGGAGAGACAATATCCCGCTATTGGTCGGCATTGATTTTCATTTTGACCTTTTGTCAAGTGGCAGTGAGTTGCGTTCAGAATGCTAATAATGACAACACGAGCTGCGGTCACATCTTTGTGTCAATGGCAAGTGTGATGGCGTGCTGACATTTGAGACCAGTGGTCTTTGTTTGCGCCACTTTAGTCCATTCCATATGGATTTGTTGGGCTGCAGTTTAAAGTCGTCCGTGGGTACGATCAGTTCATGTGTAAACCTTGCAACCTTGAGTAAACACTAATGAAAGCTACGTGAGCCAACTCTCGCATTTCTCGGATTTAGGTCCTGTGATGTCATTTTCATTTTTTTTTTTTTTTTTTTTTTTTTTTATAAAGAGCTCAGTATTGTTCATTCGGAAATGTCATCATCATTGCTCTTTATTTTTATTTTTTATTAATTTTTTTATTTTTTATTTTTTATTTTTTGTGTGTGTGTGGGTGAGTACGTGTATGTGCGTGTGATGTCATTTTCAGTCGACGGCTCGTGGCAAAATGGCCGCCCCCTGAGATGGATACAAATGTCCTGCTCGGTCGATTGAGAACTCATACAGCGACAGCCGCACTAAAATCCTCGACGTCCTAGCGCCCTTCTTTGAGGACAGGAGAACGTGGCAGTAAGAGTAAGATTTCAGAAACTAAACTAATTGCATAGTCTGTGTGGTTTAAAAAAAAAAGAACATAAAAGGCGCAAAAGACAGTTCAAACAAAATAAAATGTCAGCTTTCTGTTTTTTCTCTAGCTATGCTAACTGCTAGCATGATTTTCGAACGCTAACGGCAGTCTTCTAGCTGCAATAATTGGAAGTTTGTACAGTTGTGTAATGTTGTTCTGCTCACTTAAAAGCCTTTTTGTTCTTTAGCATATTTGTGCCAGAGACACAAATTAGTCTGAGTTCCCCCCCCAGGTGGCTCCAAACGACTCAGTCCCCAAGCAGTAGGAAAGATGTATCTGCCTTATCCTTCATTCTTCTGTACAGCAAATCAATAGAATGTATTTATTTCCGGTTACGCGGCCATTGGCGGTGTCATGCGGTCCCAGCGAGGACCGCATTGAATTCCTGCTTGTGACTGTTTATTACGTGGGCTTAAAAGCCACTAATGGCCCCTCAGACTCGATTGTGTGGATTCGGGGAAATGGAGCAGGGGATGATTGATGGCTTCCCCCCCCCCCAAACACCTCGCTGTCCTTTTGGCGAGCAGCCGTTAAGTACACCTGCGCATCAATAGAGATCTAATGTAAGAGTTTCTGGAGATTGATTACACTATGGAAAGCAGTATGGCAGATAATGAGCAGGGAAGATATATCAAAATGGTTTGTTTTTACGTCAAATGTGGATACAGGTACTTTGATGTCGGAAAAGCAGGCATACTGATGATTCGGCTAATTTTGAGGGGGCGTTTTTTTTTGGCTGCTGGCTGTCTATAAAGTGTGCGTGTTCTCGGAAAACGATTATGGCTGTGGCGACGCACTTGTAAATAGTTTCAGCAGTTACACAAAAACAAAAATAACCCTTGTGGTTAACATGGATGGAGCAATGCAGCAGTAGAAAAGCTAAAAGTTAGCCTAGCTTCATCTATGTATTTATGTTTTGCTTCAACTACTACTCTCTCCTTGCTATTTTCTTTTGCTCTGTGGCGTCATGCTGCCCCTCACTGGTCAATTTTGATACTACAACAAACATTTGGTTTGGGGGTGGGGAACGAGATTTTGCAACCACCCCCAAAAAAATCGGTCTCAAATTTTACAAATTAGTTCAAATGTCAAAATATGTGCATACCCACTATTACATCAATATTGTTGAAGTCAGGAAGAAAACAAAAACTATAAATCATCATCTCAGGTTGCTTGAATTTAGTGTCCCGGTGCAGAATATGAGCCTCTTCCCATTTGAGCCACTTCCGTCCACATCCCGTCTCATCGGAAACTCTCCTTTCTACCATTGTCATCAAAATCATCCCCCGCAAGCTTGCTGTCATTGCAGCCTCGCTGTGGATGAGTCATTTAGAGGAAAGACAGCTAAAATGTCAAGAATTTAAAAAAAAATAAAACACACACACAAAAAACATCCGGTGATATTTTAGTGCGCAGGATGGATTTTGGTATAATTCAGTAAAAATATGATGCAGTTAAACCCAATGTGTCCGACAGCATTGGGTGTCCCAATACTTTTGTCTGGCGTCCATGATGTCAGTGTAGCATTGTTGGGTTTTAATCCCAAATTCTTTTTAACCTCTTTTAAACCTTAAACCAGCGCTATCGTGAATAGTGTCATTCTGTCGTGTTGCCTATCAAATCCACAAGATGGCGCAAAAGCTCTACTTTTCTATTAGATGAGGTTTTGGGCTTTTTCCACTCTTATCTCTTGTCGCTTTGAAATGATGTCCTTTTTAGGGGTCTGCCCTCCAGAAATCCAACGATTTTGATACTTTTCCATATTATCAAGCATTGCCTGTTAAGTTAATCAAGGTTTTTCTGAAGATGATTTCTATTTTTATGAAAGGCAACCGGCTTGCATTTGTTTGACCTTGGGAGTTCCACTATACTTTCTGTTTGATCACTCGCGAGCGAGCGCATCAAGAAAAGCCTCGTGAGCAATTGAATGTTGGCAGCTTGTCTTTAAAAAAAAAAAAAAAAGAAGAAGAAAAAAAAAAAGGACTAACAGGATTAGGCGTTCTGCCGTCACACTTCTGTTGGGTGTTAAAGTCAATTTGTTTCTGTCACGTTCTTTTTACTCGCACATGCAAATCCGCCTAATGAAAGCGTTGACGCCCGCGAAGGAGCGGGAGGGACTTCAAATCGGCGTCTCTTGTTTCCCCACGATGTCTTTCTTCATCCGGTTACATCGCGTATTCTCTTTTCTCAACGCCTGCCTCTCTTGTTTGATGGATGTGCCTCACATCCTTCAGACGGCAGACGACGACAACAACAACCCATCTGGGATGCCTTCGTTCCACTTGCTGGTGGAAAAGCGCTAAACGAGGAGAAAAACTCAACTTGAATCTGTCACAACAACAAGTTTTCGTATATTTACATTGAGTTGAGTTCCTTTCAACGGGTGCCTATTAGGGGGGTGTCATGGAACATGGATTTAGATTTTAAAAAAATTCCAAAGTGATGCAGATGTCAACCAACAACCATTATTGGACATCACAGGAAGTGCAACGGTGTCATATACTACTCCTACTCTGTAAACAAACACAATGCAGCTCGACCTCTGGCTAGAAGACGTCATGGCTCGCGGCAATATGCCAAACGTGTTCACTCATTTGAATTGAATGCAACTTTCAATGGAGTCAAACCAATACATGTATTTTTAGCATAATTATTTTCCTTCCAGGCGGCACGGTGGCTGACTGGTTAGCATGACCGCCTCCCAGTGCAAAGGTTGTGAGATCAAGTCCGGGCTTCGGCCTTCCTGGGTGGAGTTTGCATGTTCTCCCCGTGCTTGCGTGGGTTTTCTCCGGGTACTCCGGTTTCCTCCCACATTCCAAAAACATGCATGGCAGGTGAATTGGACACTCCAAATTGTCCATAGGTGCGATTGTGAGTATGGTTGTTCGTCTCTGTGTGCCCTGCGATTGGCTGGCAACCAGTTCGGGGCGTACCCCGCCTACTGCCCGAAGCCAGCTGGGATAGGCTCCAGCAACCCCCGCGACCCTTGTGAGGACAAGCGGTACAGAAAATGGATGGATGGATGGATATTTTCCTTCCTAAAAAAAAAAACTGTGTTCCCTGGTTTTTCACTGGGTTTGGGTTCCAAAAAATACCCGCCATAAATAAAATCCACAAAGTAGTTAGCTTTATGTTTTACATTTATTATAAATGTTTTAATTTAACTCCCTAAAACCCCTACACCACACAGTTTATACACTTTTCTCACATTTATAAAAAAAATTGTGTACACACAAAAAATCCACGAGGCCGCAAAAAGGGAACCGCGTTATAGCGAGGGAACACTGTATTAGTGTTGCACTTTCCTACAAAAGAGAAGATTAAAGTTTTTTGGGGGGGTTTGGTTACAGTTTTTGAAAAAAAATGGTCCTGTCCTAAAATGACGAAAATATTTAAGATGTATAAAAAAAAAAATTATTATACAGTCGACCTCTGCATACTCGTAGTTCGGCACCCGTGGATTCGCATATTCGTGGAATTGTTTTGAATTTGTTTTGAACATTATTTTTCAATATTTATTTGGGGTTTATTTGGATCTTTTTTTTTTGTAGAAAATGCAGTGAATGTTTATCACCTTTTTTTAAAGGATTTTGGGGGTTTGTTGAAAAATAATAATAAATGTTTTTGTTTTTTTTCATTTAAAGAAAAAGGTAGGTCAGCATTTAACGTATACCTCACTTCCTGAGTATTCAAATAAGGTTGTAAACCGTGCTAGCAGCCTAGAACTTTAGCTCAATGGTAACATAATGCGCTCCCAAGCCGGAGACGTGGTCGTGCGCGGGTTTGTGATTTTTCCGTTTCATGGGAAATTTGCTACTGGCATTTATTTATCGTTTTCATTTTAAATCTAACATTCCTGTTTATACAAAAATGAGCAGTTTTACATTTTCTTGGCCCAATCGAACCACCACCTTAAAACCAAGGTCAGTTACACAGCTGTGCGGATGTTAATTGATTTATCACGAAGAATATGGTTGATTGTATAGAATTGATTGTTGATAATAGGTATTTAAAAAAATAAAAAACATTATTAGTAAGATGTGTGTTGAAGGTGTACTAATTAGGAGCCTGTCTTCCCGTTTAAGTCATCCTGCATGCTGAACTGAACATACCGAATGGATTTAATGTTATGCAAATAAGCGTGATTAAATGTCGGGGCGGCGATCAATACACGCTCGTCCAGGTCCGAAAAAGTGATGGCAACGAGCATGAAATATTCATGCGTCTCTTTTAGAGACCAAAAATTGGCTTCAATTATGTCATATCCTTTAAAATAAATAAATAAATGAGCAAGCGGATTCAACATTTACAAACCAAATCCTATGTGGGCCGCACTGCATGTCACATTAAGTTGTTGTACTTACTTAGCTTGGCAGCACAGCACAGCTTTTCAGTTTTGAAGTGAAATGTCTTCATGTTCGGGTTTTGCTCTTTTTTATTTTTAACTGAAGGTTTAAGCTCCGTTTTGTGTCGAAAGGCGTTTAAAAAAGCACATTTGGGCTCTGCTTTGTTTGCTTTAAATGTCGTGAGCCTCAGAGCAAAACTGCACAAGTTATGTTGAAATGAATGCCACAATATCAGTTAGGGGGAAAAAAGTTCTTGTTTTGCCTGTAAGCTTTAAAATGTACAGTCAGACTTACACTTTCTTTACCATTTAAAATTGCAATGACTGCTACTTTCTTTGGTAGCCAACTTTTTTTTTTTTTTTTGTAACTCGATTTTCGCACAAGCGCCAAATACAATGGTATTATATTATATTATATATTATTATATTATAGGTGAAAAAAAAGAAAAAGTCAAACATTTAAAATTTGGGCTTTTTCATTGACATTTTGAAATGATTTAGTGGTTGGGATAAGTTTGGAAGCTGCAACACAAAAGGCTATTAAAACTTGAAAAATGTTCGCCCCTCGGTGGCATGCGGGCTTTAGTTAATAACGTGAGCAAAATTGCGAGAGCAAGTTGTTTGGATAGCATAAAGGTCAAGCTAACACTAGCTAGCTAGTTCTTGAACGACATGTGACAAGTAAGAGATTTGTTTTTGTATTCTTCCCAGTATGAACTAATTAAGTTTATAAAATAGGAAAACGACAGTATTTTGTGTGTGGAGAATTTTTTATTTTTTTTAGTGGCGCTCCGATCGATCTTTTTTTCAAAACGAAGTATTTGACCCTCTACTGTGTTACAGAGTGTGATTGCTAATGTTAAGTTATTAACATTTTTTTTCAGTTTCAATTTATATTTTAGCCGTTTTGGATTTAGTTATAGCAGTATGGCTCAATGAATAGAATTGTATTATCTGTCTCACTCTCAGAAGAAGGGCAACGGGTTTTTACATTTGCTATCTTGAAGGGAGTCTAGGACCGGTCTCAGCCGGTCGGAAGGGAGGCACAGGCTGATTATTGTTTTTCTCTAATCTGATTTATACCTATGGGAACAGAAAGGGGGATTTTCTGGTATTCACTGAGTTGTAAACAAATGTACTGTGGGCTGATGGGAGGAGACTTTTTGTATTCACCCACTTTCCAATAAATAATGATGTGCCGGAGTAGAGAAGACACAATCTGAACAAGACCGCTGTTTGAGAGAGTTCAATTGTTGTCATCAAAAGCTTTTGATACCTTTGCAAAGGGACTTCTTCACCAGAATCTCACCATTCAGTTAATTGAACACGCAAAGAGTAGAATATAATTATTGTCTACTCTAACACTTGCTACGAATTTGTCATCAAAGTGGCATTCATGCAAAACGATATCATTCACTTTAGTCACCGCGCAGGATAATGACATCACCTTCCGCCCCCTTTGGCGCATTCAGGCGCAGGTGAGATGTGTGACGAGTGTCTGTCCGGGGCCGGCAGCCATTTTACTAGCAAACTAATTGAATGAAAGCAACAGCAAAAAAAAAGATGTTGAACGTAACTCTTAAGAGTGTGAGACACGAAGAATCGCTGAATGACATGTTTAAACTGTGCGTATTGTAACTGTAATTAATAAATTACAGTTCACTTGTACTTAACTTTTAAGCTCAACGCGTTTGTTAGAACTGTGTGTTTTTCAAACATTTAGGCTACTGATGTACAATTTGTGGTAGATTTATACCTTTTAATTGAATCATGAAGGCCTGCAGTTCATTGATTTAATGCTGAAACTGTGCTTCGTGTTTCAGTGGCTTAGAGTGAAACGAAATACACTTTAGGCATAAAATCTTCAGTTTTGATGAACACTTGGGCCGACACGGTATCATTATGATGGCTGTGAGGTTTTTTTTTTTTCTCTCCCAGTGCTACTTGGTGTAAAAGGTATGAGAGCAATTGTGTTCGACAATATAAGAAAGTTGGAAATCTTTTTCTCCACCCGCCCCCATGCGGCACATGAACATCCTTGAGAGCTGTGCTCTTTGTAATAGAGTTAAAAGCTCCAACCTCCCTGAGCACCAAACTGCCAAAGATGGAAGATTGCCATTATCCAAGCAAGGCTTTATTGTATTGTTATCTTTAATGACTTACTTTTGGAAAACCTCATCATTTCTTGGAGTAAGTTTTCTTTTATGTATTTTATTCATGTCAATTGGCGGTACCAGTCTTCTTCTTTTCTTCTTTGTGTGTGTGTGTATATATATATTTTTTTTTATTTTTTTTTTTTATTATAATTTATTTATTTATTTATTTATTTTTTACTTTATTTATTATTTTTTTCCATTTTTTTTTTAAAGTGTCAATCGGCTGTAAAATGTTAAGGTACATTTTCAGGACCTTTGCATTTGGTTTTTAATTTGAGGGATATTTGAAATGAAGGATTTTACAACTTTATATAGATAAATAGTACCTTAAGCAAGTTATTTAATTGTGCAACCGAAATATGAACATAAGATGTATAGGTATGATTTGACAATTTCCACTTGCTTAAAAAAAAATCTAAATTCCCATTAAAAAAAAAAACTATTCTAATCAAGTAGGTGGCTGCAGATCATGCTATTTTCAAGTTGTCCACCAGGGGGCACTATTACTTCAGATTACTTCGTCTATCCAAACGACAGAAAAAATGTTAGAGTTGCAGCCTCCTTTACTGTAACTAGGAAAGGAACCACGTGAATGACTTTTCAAGTTGGACCCCACGAGTTTCCGTATGTGTCATTTGAATAGGTATTTTTTATTCCTTTGTTTTATTGCATTTTTTTCCCATCATCTATTTTATTTAGTGTTTTTAAAAATATTTTTTCGGATTTTCCAGCCATTTTTAATTCATTTTATTTTGGGATATTTTGGAGGGATTTTTGTTACTTTTTTTTTTTATAATCTGGACTAGCTTTTGCTCATTTTAATTTACACACATGCATACACACACACACAGGCATACACACGCACACACACACACCTCTTGAAGCCACCAAGGCTTTTGATGCACGTATGCATGTGTCAGGTGAGATTGAAAAAAACATATGGCAGGCAAATGAGTTTGTGTTGCAAAGCGATCAAGTGATACAAATGAACGCAAATACGTGTAAGCGGGTTTTCCCCCGAGCTGCTGTTAATCTCCAGCCTCCTTTGATGGAGCAGCAAAAACATCAAAAGTGCTGCAACGCTAAATGCGGCTGATTCATGTTATTGGTCAGGAGGACAAACTTGAACATTTGAACAGCGATTTATGTGGAGGTGACGTTGGTTCGGGAATCGCCGAATCGTTAGGGGATGTCGGGCAGCCAAGCAAATGAACAAGTCGAAAGCCATCAAGCGACGCGCTGATCTCAGTGAGCACAATGAAATCCAAATGAGAATGTCTTAACAACAGGAGCAGCTTGCCAAAGAGATGTTAGATTTCCAACCATAATATTGTTACGACGGCAATACAGGACAGTTTTTCCCTTAACCGTGTGTTGTTGTTGTTGTTTTCTTAAACTATCCGCTGCCTCTGACAGTAAGAGAGTACTTGCAGTTTTCCTAGTCGGTCGTCTTAAGTGGTCGGCGCGCCAACGTGACTTGTGCTACAGGCCGAGCGTCCCTTTCACAACTCTAACAAATGGAAGCATTTAAAGCAGTAAGACGACTTCATCGGTAAATGTCAAATGAAAAAGGGAGGGTTTATTTAGCACATTCATTCATTCTGGAGGAGTCGGGCCTGCTGTTGGGGCTGAAGAGTTTCTTCACCTCATTCGTCGCAAATCACATGACGCTCCCTGGACCGACGCCGGCTCGACAAATTGGGGGCAATATCCGGAGTTTTCCTGCGCGTTCGCTCGCATGCTCGAGTCCTAATGCTCTTGAATTTCTTTTCAAATATACAATAAAAGTATGAGGCCATACGGTATAGAGAGACTATGGACATAAGGTAAGCTTAAGAAAGGCTTTATTACTTGCGAAGAAGAAGAAGGAGATTGTAGGCTAAAGTTGGACTGTCTTGGTTTCAATTATAATGCTTAATATAGCTCCGGTTTCCTCCCACATTCCAAAGACACGCATGTCAAGTTAATTGAACACTCTAAATTGTCCTTAGGTGCGATTGTGAGTGTGGATGGTTGTTCATCTCTGTGTGCCCTGGATTGGCTGGCAACCAGTTCAGGGTGTACCCCGCCTACTGCCCGAAGCCAGCTAACGACCCTTGAATATTGTTATTCCTTTTTTTCTATTTTTCTGCTTTTATTTTTTTTTTAATTCAAAATCTTTTATTTATTTCAATTTTTATGTTTTCATTCATATTTAATGTATGTAATTTTGTTCTTAATTTTATTTGATTTTATTTCTTATATTTTTGTCATTTTTTAAGCCATATTTATTCTACTTTCTTTTTTAGTTCTTTCATTTAAAATACTAATAATAATAATGATGATGATGATGATGATAATAATAATAATAATAATAATAATAATAATAATAATAATAATAATAATAATAATAATAATAATAATAATTATTATTATTATTATTATTATTATTATTATTATTATTATTATTATTATCGTTGTTATTATAATATATTTTTAGGGATATCCAATCCCTTTTTTTTAACCCTTGAGCAGTCACTGATATCAATACCAAGTACCGATACCATACATTAAATTGATTCATAGAATTGCCCCGAAAAAATGACATAATTAAAATAATAAAGAAGTCCTATATCCCAACATAGGATTTTTCCTTAAAATTGCATTTCAATGAATGGCAATTTTCTATTCATCTAATTTCTTTTTTTTTTTTTTTTTTTTTTTTCTTTCTTTTTTTAGAGCTCAGTATTGTTCATTCGGAAATTCATCTATTATATATTCATCTAATTTCTAATGTCGAGTGACTGATCGCAAAGAGGAAGAGTCCGATACTGGTACTGCTGTTACAAGTACCGATACCTTGAAATAAAGCCCGGGTATTGGCCCAATAGCTATTATCAGTACTTGCCCAGCTCTAATACTTTTACTTGCATAGGCACAATATACTTATTTTCTGTAGGAATGTTTGTACTGGACACAAATGTTCTCAACTGTGCATGTTTTCCACATAGGGGTGTGAGTTTTTAACAAAGTAAAGCATAATATGATGTCAATCTTCTCATGGTGAGGTCAAATCATCACCTCATGATCATAAAGAGGACACAAATTCCTCTTTAGGTCTCATATTGGCCGTGTGCCTGCTCGTTTCCTTGCAGCGTGTTCCGACTCTGCCCGGGCTTCTGACAAAAGAACCTCATTTCCCTTTCACAGAAGCTCAGCTATTCACTGCTGTTTATTTATTAAAAAAAAAAAAAAAAAAAATGCATGCTGTATTGTATTCGCAACACCTTGACTGGACTGCCGATTGTCAGATTTCATTAGAATTATCCAAGGATGTGAATTTGTTGAACAGTCTTTATGCGAATCTGGTTGTTTTAGAGGTGAAGTCACGGCTTGACGGTAATTTGAAGTTGTAGAACTTGGACACGGGGGAGACTATTGGCGGGGGGTTTACGGGTGACACGTGAGGCTAACGGCGCCATTACAAACTTAATTATCTCCTCAAATGGTCCCTGCCAAGCACCACCTGCTTCTCGGGGCAGGCATGCCTTCATTCGGTCTTGTGCTATCACCTGGAAGCTAACATTGAACCAAAGCAGCATTTTTTCCCCCATTTTAGTTGAAAACCATCAAGCGGAATGTCCTAAAGTATGAATACTGAAATAGTGATAATCTTGTCTTAATTTTACTCACAAATTCAAGCTCTCGTTGTGAATTTTCGGCTCGTTCATTGTACCTTCCGCCATTGGATAGAAAAGCGTTCAATTGTTCTGCCTGTCACTATACATTGCTGGCATAGATTGGTGAACAAAGGGATGAGATGTTGTATTCTGTAGTTGTGATTTGGTTTTGCTTTTACATTTTGCTACACTTGCCTAATCCGAGGATTTTTCTGTCTTTACAAAAATACAACCCCATTTTGATTCATTTGACACGTCCGTCCGTTAACAAAATTAAATAAATAAAAAAAACTGAAACGACTTCAAACGTTTATAAAACTAACGTTAATATAGCGAAAATGTCCTTCATTTTAGTCTTTGTCAATTAATATTATACATGAGCTTTCATGGTCGATTTAAAATGTATTTATTTCGGTGTTGTCAAACAGTCGTTTACTTTATTATATTACACAATACATTTGTACAAAAAAAAAAAACTAAAAAGGCACAATTTGGGTCGGGGGTGTTTACTAGTTTTTGAAATCTAAAAAATTTGTTCTTAAACGTAACAAAATTTAAAAAAAATAAAGTAAAAGAAATAAAATAAAAAACAAAAAATAATGAAAAATCCCAAACTATTATAAGATTGGTTGGCCATCTTGGGGCTTTAAATAACACAAAAATATGTGAATAGGCCCAAAATACAGTAGGTATATTTTTCCGCCAATGGTTTTAGATAAATTCTACAGGAACATTGGCAAAGTTTGCGAGTCGTCACAGTGAATTGGAAATGAGCAAGGGTTCACTGTATTATCATTTTCCAACAGTTCATTTTATTTTTTATTTTTTTCATTCACTCATTTCATTGTTTCAGTTTTTTCGCCTAGAAGCGATTTTCCAGCAAATTTATTCTAATTCACACAATTTAGAATATGGCATAATCCTACTTATTTTCAAATTTGGGTTACACTTCCGCCATGGGAGTAAAACTCTTATCATTAAAGCGAGCACCCTCCCCTTCTGCAGTTGAGTTGAGTCAAATAGTGTCATTACTTAGCGAATAAAGATCCATTAAACTGGCGGGCGCCTGATTTTGCAGTTTTGCGCGGTTTTGACATGAGCAAGGTTGATCTTCCCCAGGTTGCTCGCAGTGATTGTCACTCGGATGCTTTCATGTGTCGTGTTTGAGCTGCTATCTATGTCTTGTGCATTTCAATATGAGAAGAGAAAAAAAAAAAAAACCTTATCTCGAATCCCCAGTCCCTGCTTTTTTTTTTCTCCTTTGCTTTAAATAAGGCCATGAATGTTTAATTACGGAGAGAACTGTCAGAAACATATTCAATCATTGATCAAGGAGATTTTTTTTGGAGCGCCTATCACCGTTTGCGAGTGTTCGAGTTCAGAGCACCGAGGGGATGAAAAGAGAAGGCGGCGCAGCGTCAGCCTGCCCGGTACGCCCGCGATCCGGACCTGGTGTGACACTTTGATTAAGTACGCCTCTGACGTGACACAAACAATGACACGCCGATACCACACATTTATATGATGAAAGGAATATTTGACTCATTGAGACATTTTCTGCAGTAAAAAGTTAATATTTTGTGCATAATTAACTTGATAATTTCATTTTTTTTTTCATGTACAATTGATACCTTTAAAAACTCATTTTTCCACTTGTTGTCGACTGAAGATGACATCACCTGTGCTGAGTAAGTAGGTAACGACCAATCATGGCTCACTTGTTTTCTGGGTTTGGACAGCAAACTGAGCCGTGATTGGTCGTTACCTACTTCCTCAGCACGGGTGATTCATCTTCAGTCGACAGTAAGTTATAACATTAGTTTTTAAAGTTATTAATTGTAAAAAAATATATATAATAATTATGAAGTTATCAAATTAATTATGGACAAAATATTAACTTTTTTATTGACTCAATGAGTCAATTATACCTTTAAAGACAAGTGGAATAAAATGAAAAAAAACAACTCTCTGTGCTCTCAAATTCTGTTGGCTTGTCCGTTGAATGCAATGAAACCGTGCCCTTGCTCAACTCTCAACTGTCAATCAAATTCCACTTCAAAGACCTGGAAAATGGATGCTTCTTTGTCTGGCATTTTTCTGACGCCTCCACAACCCTAGATGTTTGAGCCGTGACTGCAACAACGAGGCACTCTAATGTGGCCATGCCAGTTTAAAGACACACTGCCCAGACACTGGCTTGACACATCTGACGTTTCCTATTCCCCATCCACCACCCCACCCTTGCGCCTTTCTTTCTGACATGCACATACTCGCTGCAGACAACGAGGAGCTCTAAACAAAAATATTTTTAGAAAAAAATGAAATGGTGATAAACTATATAACGCAATATCTGCTCAATTAACTCATTTGCTCCCAAAAACATCTAAAAATGTTCTATTTTAAATATTGCCATGACCCAAAAACGTATACGTTTTTAATGTTTATTTTATGCTAGAGCAGACAGAACGACCAGCAGGTGGCAGCAGAGTGTAAAAGACCAACCAGGGCCATGTTGCAAAAAAGGCTCTTTTCAGAGTGTTTTGTAGAAAAAAACTTTTTTTTCCTGATGAAAGAAGAGACTCTTGTTTCTTTTTTTCTTTTGGTAGGTTACATGTTTTAATAGCAACAGAACAGAGTATTCTGTGGACCTTGCGAAATCAGTCAAAACCCAGTAAAACAGCCGGGAGCGAAGGGGGTTGCTTCAGTGAAAATGGCTGGGAGTCAATGAGTTAAGTACTACAGTAATACTGTCGGTCTTTGTACGTTTTCAGCATTTGCCTTTTCTATAATTTTGAAACAGATATCTGAATTTATTTGACAGGGTCTTTAACATCTGTAGTAAAATGTAAGCGAGCCCCACATAATTGCTTCTTGGCTTCAGGGAGGAAATATCACGCTCGGCACACCCCACACCACAGGATAATCACTCACGATAATCTTTTAGAGACTTCTACTGTAATAATCGAGTCTTTGTCGACATTAAGCGGAAAAATGTTCAAAATTAGCCCGATTATAAGTATGACACTAGCCATTAGCATCCACGCAGCAGAGAGCAAAATGTATTCTTCTATTTTACTTTCCAAATTTGATCCGCAGACCGACGAGCTCCCTGTTCCAGTGACTGGTAATGCAGTGCCAAGTAGGACTTATTATATATATATTGTATCAATACTTGTCAGTCATTTGCACGGCAAGTTCACATCAGTTCCGAGCTGTCAAGCATCCAAAAATACTCATTTAGCGGTAAACGTAGTGCATCGCCTCCATTTGCAGTCAATACTGTTTTGCTGGATTGCAGATTTACTGCCAGAAGTGATGCTTTCGGTATAAATGAGGTGTCTTTTGTGGAATTAAATAAATAAATTCCACTATGGCAGCTGTCAGTTCCACTCCAGTCCTGCAGGTGGCGGTAAATCACTTTTTTTTTTTTTTACTTTTTTTGGGGGGGGGGGGGTTTCATCTGCTGCTTTCATCTGCTGCTTTCATCTGCTGCTTTCTTATCATTTGTGGCGGTCTCTCATTTTCAAAATCAGCTTAGATGTTTAAGAAATAGATATATTCACACTGCTTAACTTTTAGGGAGTTATTTTTAAGTGTTTCATCTCCCTGACGCTGCTTTTTCTCCGATTCCCTCTCCACTTTCCAACACTGACACAATACTAAAGCACTATTGTGTGTTTGGATGTAATCCGCCTGTTTCACCCCAAAAACTCATCAAGGAAGCATTTATCTATTAATGGGCTTCTTTTATTGTATTTCCTTCTTTTATTTGCATTCTCCAGCGAGTGAATCATTGGCTTAATTGAAGCAATGTTTCCTTGTATGTCTTTAATTGTGTATTTTAAACCGGCTGTTAATTTGGCGTCAGTAAACAAAAGATGTAGGGTGCCACAAGGTCTAAACGTCATTGTTTTTGCTTAGGAAATTGATTTCTTGGAGATACTGTTAATTCACTCTCTCTGTTATTTTGTGATATATTTTTTTCAATCCATCATTATCTTAGAACACTTTGGTGAACTCTGCTATAAAGTCAACAAGCAGATAAATAAAGTGACATTTAATTAATAGCCAACTCCAATGAGATTAAAAAGACAATATATTTCTATTTTCCGTCACTGGATATGACGCACCTTTTTTGTCCAATCCTGTCAAGTTACCCAATTAACATCCGAGTGCAATAAAACACTAGAAGAGGATTTAATTGTCCTCCAAAGGGACATTTAGGTTCGACTCAGTAATCAGCTGAATCCTGCGTGAACCCTGAAACATGAAATTAAACTGCCGGCGAGTGGCTGATCTCTGGTTACTGTCGTCTACACTCCAAGCGAAGGGCGAACTCATTAAGGGACCGGAAAAAAAATCAACCTGCAGTTAATGAATGTAGAAATACATTTCAGACACAAAATAAATTTTATGTTCTCTACGGCCTCTCGTTGGAAATTGTACACATATTTACAAAGTAATAGAAGTGGAAATACGTGTGGATCTCAATAAGTTACTATTCTTCAGAGTGCACTCCGTTTTCCTATAACCTCCTCCGGATGATACTCCCTCTGGCCATAGCGCATTTCATAAAAAATAAAAAATAAAAGAAACTACTTAAACACATTCTTTATGCACTTTCAAGCGTTTGTTCCACTATCTTTCCTTTTGCTGATGTTTCTGTCCAATTCTACAGAGTCGCTCTCGTCGTCGGAAAGCGTCGGAAACGTCGGAAACGTTCCGCTGGCCAATTTAAGCGCCCGAGATGTGTCACACGGCACTAAAAGACATCTGCCAGCGGGGCCCCCCCTTGAAGACGCGGCAGGTGCCAGCAGGCCCGCGTTAAGACAAAAAAGAAATATCTTCACAAGTACCACTGACAACCTCTTTTGGCAGCGTTCTGGGAAAAAGCGGCTCTCGTTCTGCGGACTTCTACATGACGTTCATATCTTCAAGAGGGCCCTCGTCGTCTTCTCCTCGGCATTTCTTTTGCAGCCGGCGAGCAATTTTCTTTGCACCCCCTTTTCCCCCCGTCAGTCACGCAACACTTCGCAGTGGGGGGGGGGGGGGGGGGTGTTAAAAGTCGGTAGGCCGCATGGTGCCCAGCTTCTGTTCCGTTTTTTTTTTAACACATTTTCGATGATGAGCGTCCGAGCATGAAGCCGCACTTAGTAACCCCCCCCCCCCCCCCCCCCCCCTGAGATCATGATGGTTTCACAGCCTTGCAGATTCCCCTGCTGGGCCTGCTGTCTGCCTGTGAGCGCGCATGCTGGCCGCCCTTGAAGCTTCTCTGCATTGCCTGAAAATGTCCATTTTTGGCCTTCCATCCTTTCGACCTGCCCTTCAACTATTGTTGCCTGTTTTTTGGATCGCCAGTTTCTGCCCTTGAACCCTTGTTGAATGACTACCATCCAATAAGAGGAGGCTCGAGCCACGTTTCCCAAAAGGGAGCATAGTGTGAGCCTGGAAAAAAAAAAAAAAAACATACACGCGGTACATAGACATTTGAACCCCTGCACTTGAAACTTTACTGTCTGTGCCGTAATATTGAGCAAAAAGTATGTCCTCTAAAGTATGTCCTCGGACCTGGAACTGCCCTTGAAATGAAACATTGCAGACTGTACTTTTGCTGTCAGGTCCAGGGTTATAGTTTCGGAATTTTCATTTAAGTTAGTTTTTATTTAGTTTGAAGGTTGTTGTTTGTTGTTGTTGTTGTTGTTGTTTTTTTAGTTAGTTTTCAGAGTGGTTCTGTTAGTTTTTATTAGTTTTAGTTTTAAATGCTTAGATTTAGTTTAGTTTCAGTATTCGTTTTCGTTTTTTGTTTTTTTCTATTTATCTTTAATGCGTATTACTTGTTGTGCATAATATTTAATGAACACCATGGTCAAATGAAAAACATCACTCAATGTGACATACTTTCAAACTTCTTTATTTTGGTTAATATTGAAATAAATATCCTAAAAAATCACATTTAAAATCATCCCCAAAGGCTCGTGTATTAAATTAAATTTACTACATTTTTGCTATAATTATAGTTAGTTTTGGTTAGTTTCGTAAACATAAAATGTAGTTTCAGTAAGTTTTTGTTGTTTTTTTTAAAGCATTTTCGTTTTTATTTTATTTTGTGAACAAAATATTTTTTTTGAATTTTTGTTTTATTTTTTTCCGTTAGTTTTCGTTAACTAAAATAACCTCGGTCAGGTCTCAAAATCTCAATTTCTGTGTTCAATCGCAAGCAGCCTTTTGTTCAAAACCTAATGATCCTGCCCCTTGAACTCTTGTGGTCTGCCTTTAATTATTTTCCCACCCTCCAAAATTTCCATTTCCACTTTCGGACCATGTTGGCCGCCCTCAACCCTTGCCAACTTCCCCTGAATCACTGCTGCCTGCCGTTGAACGTGACTTAAAACTCTTTGCCTTCTGAATCGGAGGAATCAGGAATCAACTAAGCAACACTTCAAAGTGAACAATCTGCTCCTCATTTCAAATTGCATTTGCATTTGGTTCCTGAAGTGTTCACGAATCATAGTTGCGCTTACGGGCTTTTTTTTTTTTATCTTGATCCTGCCGACGCCTCCCACCAACCACCTGTGACTGATGAAACGTGTCATCGGTGCTGCATTCATGCGAAAATGTTAAACCATCAGGGGTTGGCTCCTCTTCGACAATCCCATTTACATTTGTCCTTTGCCGTATGTCAAACCACGTGATCTTTCACAACAAAAATGACGTTTGCGGGTACAAATCGAGATCAGGCGACTGTCACCAAGCCTCATCAATATGGATTATACGATTTTGTATGTTGGGCTTTGCACCGATCTGAACGGCTTAATCGGGATCGGATGATATTTTGCATTTTGTGCAAAAATGTGCCCGGTTGATAAATGACATTATTGATCAGCTCCAAAATAAGACATTAAATGTTATATTTAATGTTTCTTAATGGGGTTTTTTTTAATGGTATTTTTCCCCCCATGCATTTCAATTTGTGTCAGTTTTATGTGGGTTTTATTCAAAAACATATATTGCTCCATATTCTGACCGGTGATCTGTTATTTTATTTATTTTTTCAAAACCTTATTATATAACCTATAATAGTACATGTGGAGCCAACAAAAACACCAGGGTTCAAAGGTTTTCTGTCGCGGCGTGTCAAAGAGCCGCTGACTGTAATTGGTGGGCAATCGTTGAGTTGAGTCACGTTCAATCATGTCGCTCAGTGTGTAGCTGACCTATGTCGGTCTCCAGATAAACCTCTGAAGGCTTTTCTGGGCTTTCCCCAGATGCAATTATGGGCAACGGGCAACGGGTGGGAAAAAGGGCAGTCGCTCTGTCGGTTTGGTGGTTCCCAATATAATTTACAATAAATCAGATCACAGGCACGGCAACCAAAATATAATAAACAAACGACTACTTCCGACCTTAGCTTGGAGACGTTTTAAAACCATATGATTGCGATATATGCATTAAATCTGACATCTCCGTATGAGTAAAGCAATGAAGTCCTTTTTTAACAGCGAAAGGCATATTTTTTCAAGAATAGTAATTTTTATTTTAAATAAAGGTATGAGAATGAAGTTGTGTTGTTTAAAACTGCTCGTTAAAATGTGGCTTTAACATTGCAGTGGACAAAACGACTTCATTTTCATAACACTACAACCTTTTCTTTCTAAAAATGTATGCATTTAGTTCCTTTAAAATACAACTTTTTTTTCCCTTTAACATTTTTTCTCATAAATATGATTTCATAAAAATCGGAAACAGCACAAGTTTCAAGTGGTGTTGTTGTAAGCTGAAATGTGAAATTTTTTTAGGTAGGCAAAGGTGACAGCCGGCTTCTGTTTAAAAGTCGAAGCGGGGTCAAACATTGCGCGCGATTACATTTGATTCATGGATCGGCGAAACAATCATGTGACAACGTTTTGAGGCCGAAATCTCTTCTTCACAAAAATATTCAAGTCATAATAAGTATCTTGCATTAAAACTACTCTTGCAAGTATAATTTAACTGAAATGTTACTAAAGTAAAATGTGACAGAGTAAAACGTAGCATATTATTTGCACCTCTGGTGATGGAAAAATGTGCGTCGAGATGCAAAAAGCGAGAACAAAGATAAGAAGCGCCAGACGGACGGGTTCTGTAATGTGTGATTTTTAAGTTAACTAAATCTATTCTCTCTCAAGGGGCTTTTGACAAAATGTCAAGAGTCTGCCGGCGAGGATGCTACGAATGGAGAATATTCAACTTGTATTTGTCTTATTCTCATTCAGCTTGCTTTCCTCAAGTTTCGACAAATGTGTTATGTGCTCAGTAGCAAGAACGCAGAAGTTCAGTCGGAGCGGGGATGTGGAACCTTGAACTGCGCAAGGGAGCATTTGAAACTATATATATTTTTTAAAGCCACAAATATTTGATTTCACTCAAATAATATTAAATATTAAATATTGTTGCATTATATGTTTTTCACATTTAATATTTTTGTATAAATCTGTTGGCAAAAAAATCACCATCTTACTGTTCTCATAGTGCACTGGTTCTCAAACCCGGTCCTCTACCCATGTCTCCTTCAGCCAACACAGCTGAGGATCGTCATCAAGCTTCATGCAGAGCTTGCGGATAAGCTGATCGTTTGAAACACCCGTGTTGGCTGTTGGAGACATGGAAAACCGGCTGGAGGTTGAGAACCGCTAAATAGTGTGCCCAAGATGACCAACATTCACGCAATCATTTGTCTTTATACTCTCAAACAAAATGTCTGCCATACAGTACCCGGATCGATCTCTGAAAGGCAGCCACGGGACGTCCAGACAGCGGGAAAATACAAAAGTCGTACAGTAATTCTTTTCTATTTAAGAACCAATTTAACCTGTTTAAGAACAAATATCCAATGGTTCTATGCAGAACCAAATAAAAACCAAATAGCTCTTTGATATAAATCCTATTAAATGATCTAAAGCGCCCCATGATGCCATTGACGTATGGCCTCTCTGAAGAATCAGCAATGAGCACCAATTGTTTACAATGGTGGAATATCGAACTTTTGACACGTCTTTATTGTCTTAGAATGTAAAGCTAATATAAATTCTGGCTAAAATAAGATAGACCGAGCGATGTCTTGCCATTCGAAAAACTTGGAAGTGCGGCATTTGTTATAGTTGCCTGTTAGCCAGTGCTTTGGTGCCATCTTGTGGAATTTCAGGGCGCTGAAGACGAAAGCACGAAAAATGCAAATAGACAACTGAAAAGTGCTGCACCCCAAAAAACTTTGTGTAGCTGCCAAACAAACAAGCGGGTTATCGTCATTTTCGTTGACGGATGCCCACCTTTTTCGGTAAAGTACTCGTTTTTTTTTCGAGTGCTTTATGATGCGAAGCCTCTAAAAACGATCTAAAAAATATCCGTCGGTGTTCAGTGGAAATACAGTAATAGCAGCAAACAAAACTAAAAAAAAAATAACACAAAAAAAGAAGGAATACAGTCATATCTTTTTTTTTGTTTCTTGCATCCTTGCCATTAAAAACTCTAACGTGGGAAGCTCAAAATGTAGCGACTCCTCTGCACAAGCTGCAGCTCTCTCTCTCTCTCTCTTTCTCTCTTTCTCTCGCTTGCTCTCGTCTCCATTCTCTCTCTCTCTCTCTCTCTCTCTCTCTCTCTCTTTCTCTCGCTTGCTCTCGTCTCCATTCTCTCTCTCTCTCTCTCTCTCTCTCGTCTAACTCCATCCGAGGGCGCGCATTCGAGCGATGGTTGCGCACGACCACGCTGACCACCACATCTGCCCCAGCAGGTTTTTGGACTCGCGCGCACCAACACAACAACAACAACAACAACAACAACAAAAAAAATGTGCCAATGCCACTCGTCCGGCTCCAAGGCGAAGGCGCCGGCGCCGGGTTCGCTGGCCGAAGCGGGTAAGCTCTTCGTCAAGCACACCACCTTCCACGGCCTGAGGCACGTCTTCGGCGGCGGGGGCTCGTACCCGCGCCGGGTGGCCTGGCTGCTGGCGTTCCTGGCGGCCGTGGCTCTGCTGCTCGTCTGGTCGTCCAACCGCGTGCGTTACCTGCTGTCGTCGCCGGTGTACACCAAGGCGCACATGGCGTACGCCAAGCGGCTGGTCTTCCCCGCCGTCACCATCTGCAACCAGAACCTGCTGCTGCCCCGGCGCATGAAGAAGACGGACATCTTCAGCGCCGGAAGGTGGCTCGGGCTGCTGGGGAGGAATTGGCAGGTGTCGCCCGCGGCCAGGGAGGCTTTGGCGGCTCCGTCGCAGCCCAGCGAGCCGCCCTGGTCGCCCCTCTCCCGCATTCTGGACTTCAACCACTTTCTGCCCCCGCCGCGGGAGTCGCAGCCGTCCATGAGGCAGCTGCTGGACCGGCTGGGGCACCAGCTGGAGGAGATGCTCTTGTACTGTCGCTACCAGGGAGAGATGTGTGGCCCGCGGAATTTTAGCACCGTGAGTGGGATCAGAACATCTTTTTTTCTTCTTTTTCTCTTCTTTTTCTCTCTCTCTCTCTCTCTCTCGCTCTCTGTCTCTCTTTTTTTTTTCAACCCGCACCTGCAGCAACAGGTTTGCTGGAGTCGACTGAGTGCATGCTGTTGATTGGTAATGCAGTCTTTTATTCTTTTTTTTTTGGTGTGTTTTAAATCTCATCTTCGCATCACCGACTACTTTTCGTTTGGAATAGGCTATTTTTGCATCGCAGTGTGAAGTAGTCAATAATCAATGTCAATCATCTTGATTTTTAAACCAGTGTTTCTCGACCTGTACCTACTGAGCCAAGGGACATGTAGGCCTTGGTTATTCCAGAGTTAGAAGGCAATTCGGGCAACGATGTTTAAATTATTATTATTATTTTAAAAAAAAATGCATCCTTATTTTTATAGTGTTTTTAGTTCAATTGTTTTCAAGAAAAAACAGGTCAGTTACATCCGTCCGGCTCAACCATTTGGTTCACTTTGCAATGAGATTTTATGTGCAATTAAGTTGTATTTATCTGTCAACTAGAAAATATTTGCATTTTTATTTTTCAATAACTTTTTTCAACAGCTATACAATTTTTAACTTACAGTATTTGCAATATACATTATAATTGACTAAATACAATAGACAGTTGTTTTATTTTCCTATATTTAAGCACAATGTTAAAATTGAAAGCTGTGCATGCTGTTAGAGTATTAAAATATTATTCAATTTAGGAATTGGCAAGTGCCAATACCAGGAATCCGTATTGGGACGATACCCGGCCTTTATTCAAGGTATCAGTACTATGCCCTCTTGTGGCTGTTTTATGAATAATTATAGAGGAATAGAAAATTGACATTAATTTCATGCAAGTTTAAGGTAAAATGTTACAGTAAGTCTTCCTTTAAAATGATTTGTCATTATTTTTCTCAAATTTTTTATGTACCAAAAGTACTAGAATGTACAGCACAATGCTAAAATTGAAAGCTGTGCATGCTGTTAGAGTATTAAAATATTATTCAATTTAGGAATTGGCAAGTGCCAATACCAGGAATCCGTATTGGGACGATACCCGGCCTTTTTTCACGGTATCAGTACTATGCCCTCTTGAGGCCGTTTTACGAATAACTACAGAGGAATAGAAAATTGACATTAATTTCATGCAAGTTTAAGGTAAAATTGTTATGTACCAAAAGTACTAGAATGTACAGTACAATGTGCTACAGTCCCATTTCACCATTAGTACAGTTACTACAGTTGTAATCACTTTGCAAAGGTACTTGTCAATAAACAAATTTTAGGAGCTTGATGGGAAAAATCAAGCCAGCCATATGGCGCCTCTTCTGGCGTCCATCACTGCTGGATTGATGTGTTTACAATCACATGCTCACAAGAGACCCGCACTGCCCCTAATGAAGATTTTTGATTCATGGTGAGCTGCTTTCCCAACGCGCACTCACTGCTGTTGACCTTTATTAGTTAGCAGTGATTACCAGCCAAGATGCTGGAGGTTCATCAGGTGTACCGTGGGAAATGATCCAATTTCAATTCATTGGTCCGAAAATGGTTATTTATTATTTATTCACTACAAATCTTTTTTTTTCATCCATCATATGAAAGTGATGTATACTGACAGGAAGATACATTAAAAAGCTCCTTCGCTGGATTGCAGGAGGTGCAGTTAACTGTAGTGCGAATCCACCTGTTGTCTTTTACGCAGCAGAATAATAGCTAAGCTCATTCACTGCTATAAATTCGTTTTTTTTTTAAAGACTATTAAAAATTAGGAGTGACAGGCGATTAAAATTTAAAATTGTAATTAATCGCATGACTTCACGAGTTAACTCACGATTAATCACACATTTTATATCTGTTTTAAATGTACAATAAAACAAATCTAGGTTTTCATACTCTTGTTAACAAAAGTGGTGATGAACTTAATAGAAATAGTTCAAATTAATTTTTGACATTCATAGCCATCAATGGCAGTGAATGAATTAAACAACCGGACGGAATTTCACAATGAGGCAGTACATTTATGGAGAAATTGAAACAAGATCATTATACTGTACAGTATAACATTCTGTGACATTTGTATTAAGTGTGCCTGTAGCACAGGTGGCAAAAGTAGACCTATGCATACTCTCTACTAAACGAAAAATACTTTGGGAAAAGATGTACAGGTTCTACTCAGCATAATCCACTCGTTTTTATCCATCTCACGGGGCGGCCATTTTGCCATGTGCACTTGCCGTCGACTGAAAAGGACATCAATGTTGCTCAGGGCTCAGTTAACAACCTATCACGGCTCACCTGTTTTCAGACTTTAGTCATGTGACTTTCGTAAGCTGAGCCATGATTGGTCATTACCTCCTGAGCAACTGTGATGTCATTTTCAGTCGACAGCAAATGGCAATTTGGTAAATGTAATGTTTTTTTCAATAATCTGTACTATTGGTCAGTCGACGTGTGTGTGTGTGTTATTTTTTTACAAACATTGACCAATCTAGTGTTGAAAATGGCGTGCTCTCTTTAATGATAATGTTATTAGTTGAGCAAACATGCCGTGTTCTGAGAGGTTGTTTGTAAGTCGAATCACATTAAATTTAAAGTGAAATGTTATGATTATTATTTTTTTTAATAATAAAAACATTTTATTAATTTTTTTACATTTTAAAAAGGAAACAAATTATATATGATACATACTGTTTATATAGTGCATACATTTAAAAAAAGAAATATATATTATTTTAATATTTTAATATTTTAAAATTTTAATATTTTAATATTTTACTATTTTACTATTTTAATATTTTAATATTTTAATATTTTAATATTTTAATATTTTAATATTTTAATATTTTAATATTTTAATATTTTATTATTATTATTATTATCTATTTATAATATTTGGTATATGAAGAGTGCATGCGCCATGGCTCCTGTGCCGTGCATCACAGGACAGTGAGGTCGATAAATTGCGCAAATGGCGCGGTGCTGCTCGGCGGGGTTGTGGCAGAGATGGGAACTACAGCGCAGTACTGTACCATAATGTATGATGTGGCGCGCACTTAAAAATATTCACTTGCGAGCAAAGCACGGCATTTATGGACATCAGTCAGCCTTTGTTTGTATCTGCGAAACGTTCGCGAGTCGAACGTGCGCAACTCGAGGACCGCCGGTACAATGTTTCGGCCTTACGCCAGCGATGTGTGCCATGTAAAGCATAGCATTACACGACCATGTTTACTCGTCAAGCTCATGTTTGAGTGACACTTGATACTCCAAAATACATTGTGTCTCGGTCGTAAAAAATGCCTCAGGCGCATGTCTTTCAATATTCAAATGAGCCAAGGATGCTTCGCTGTTGCATTCCGAAGGGTGACGAAGCAGCGGTAGTTTGTTCTACAGATAAACAGAACAGGGGCGTGTTTTTTTTTTTCCGGTGGGGGGGGGGGGGGGGGGGGGGGGGGACTCATGGGGCTGCATTGATAATCGATGAAGCCTGCGTGGCCTCCGGGCATGCGAGACAAGCTGTCTCCATGAAATAGAGTCAGTCGCACTCGAGAGGCGAGACATTCAAGCAGCTTGGGGGGGGGGGGGGGGGCATGAAGCCCCCTCTTTTTCTTTTTCCGTCATGTAGATTTCAGAATGTATTGACTGAAGCGCAGGGACGGCACCCTTGTTGTTGGAGGGTTCTCCCAGAGCTGTAAATGTCATTTGTTGGGAGTTACTTCCAAGAACATGCCTCAGCCCTCTGCGCAGCGCACACCACTGACTGGAGTCGTCCCTGTTTTTATAAGATCTAACTGAATTCTATTTATTCTCGAGTTGTTTGTTGGCTACTCCCTCACTTTGATGGATGATTTCCCTTCCGTGTTCAGTCATGCTATATTAAGATGAAGAGACCCCGTGGAATATGGTTTTGAGTTTTTATTGTTTTTTTTGGGGGGGGGTTGAAAAAACACTCGTATTACCCTTTTTTTTTTTGTATCGCTTATTTATTTTCCTTTCCTGTGATGTCACTATAGGGATGCAAAGTGGAAGTTGTTTATTATTATCGGAGCAAGCCCATGAGATATGCTATACTGAGATAAACAGTGATAGGAATCCATTCTTGGCTAAAAAAAAAAGAAAAAAAAAGTCATGCAATAAGGAACATAACACAGCACACAGACCATGTATCTCAAATTTTTGCTCACAAGTCAAAGCAAAAAATCAGGCCGAACGATGGCTTGCATCTCGAAAATCGACAGCAAAGGAAGGAAAGGAAAGGGTGGTGCAATATCGACACTCTCTTAAAATATTTGCCTAAGTCTTTTTTTTTTTTTGGGCACATTTTTTTTTCTGCCTTAAATCATCTCCTCATTATGCAAATGGTTCAAATTTTTTGTGTCCTGAAAAATCTGAAGTAAATGATTTAGATGATTATTTTAAGAAGGAGCCGAAAATGAGAATTATAACTGACTAAATGTGCATAACATAAAACAAACACGTCAATCATTACAAATGCCAACCTCCCGTAAAACATGGCGTCGTTTTGTTGTTGTTGTGTGCAACGTGGCAGCGGCGCGCGCTTCATTGGCCTGAATCGTGTTCGGGCAGCATGCGTTCAGTTCTCAACTTCTCACTCAGTGACTGCGTGAGCGGTTTTTCTGTCTCTTGGTGTGTCCTGTGATTGGCTGGCCAGTTGAAGAGGTAGTCAGCTGAGCTGCGCTCCAGCTTCCCGCAATCATATAAACTGGATAATTGCAGTTGAAATTGATGGATGGATGGATAGAGGCCTCCTTCCATCGCGGAACTGCAAACTTTTGTTTTGACCAGAAATGACAAGATCATCTGTGGGGGGGGGAGGTGTAATGTACACGAAGACGGCGCTTTGCTCTTGACATGTCGTGTCAAATCCGGTAACGGCGACCGGCATAAAGGCGCGTCCAAAATCTGTCTTCTTCAGATGAATTCAAATCCTGGGGCAAAAAAACGAATTTGACAGAACAACTATCTTTCCGAGGGTACCAAAATGTGATTTCTGCTCCAGAAATAGTATCACATTCTTCAATTTGATGACGTTGAAAAACAAAAAATTCATTTGACCTTATTATCCATCCATTGATTTTTCTATTGCACTTGCCCTTTTTAAGATTGCAGGTAAGTTGGAGCCAGCTGACTTTGGGCAGGAGGCAAGGCTAGCGACCAGTCCAGGGAGAATCCCGCTTCTCTCGCCCTGTCAGAGGCAAACTCCACTTACCTGCAATCCTAATAAAGACAAACACAATAGAAAATGCTGATATTTCAACAATGTACGAATCGGTGTATATGGCATCTCAATTTGTTTTGTTTTTTGCAATTATTGCACAATTGCCGTTTCATTATGTTTTTTGTTAACGGCCTCCCAACTGAATCATATCTGGATTTTCACTGCGAGGAAGCTTGCGTAATAGTAACGCTTGTTAGCGGATACCACAGGCGGCGTATGCCGCAGAAGAACGTCATTAGGCTTTCCGAAGTGGGCCAAAGTGGAATTCTCGGGATTGGCGGCCAAAAGGGAACAACACTTCTCACGCACTCGAGGGCATGCACAAAGAACTAGAATACGATTTATTTTTTTATTTGTTTTTATTTGTAGGGTTGTTTTGAGCTTCGCAGTCCTGCAGGGCAACTTTGGTGAAGTCCTAGAAGAGAAATAACAAGCTTAAAATCAGGTCCCCCATTAATCACTGGTGGGCACTGCTTATCATCTTAAAAGGTTATGGTGTTTGCGTGTTGTTGTTTTTTTTTTTGCCCAACATCAGCATTCAACTGTGGCCACGCTTTTTGGCCGGTCTTTCTAACAACCTGATGAATAAAAGTGTAATATTCATCCGATTTAATGGCCCTGTTTTTCTCCCACCAGCTCCCAAGAGAAATGCGAAAAGTGCGTGACTCATTTGCAGCCGCTCATCATCAAATGTTTACCGTCTAACTTTCGGACACTGGAATTATGAAAAGTAAATCTCGGGATGACCTCAATTTGATATCATCTTGTTTAACATTTGTCCCAGCTTAATAAGTAATGGGAAGGCGAATAAACGGGTTGTTCATCAGTTATGCTGCCACCTTTTTATTATTTATTTATATATATTTTTTTTATTTAAAAAAAAAAAAAGTTATGCTGCCACCTACTGGCCTGGCATGAATTCAACAGTAGTCGGGTTTCCATCCAATCGTTTCGAATTTTGTAAGCGAATTTACTGAAAATGTGCAAAACGGACATGTGACTTATGTGACCCGTTTCCATCTGTTCTTTTGCGAATATTGAGAGGGGACTCCGCTGCTGTAGGTGGCGGTATACACCGTAGAGATGTGAGCAACCAATCATTTAAAAGAAGAAGAAGAAGACCAGGAAGCGACTGCGCTGTGCGATGACGTCGTATGAGTTTTCTTTTGTAATTCTTGATCAACCGTAGCGTTTCTTTGCTGTTTTCCATCTAAATTTGCATTAATATTTGCTTCTTTAATTAATTCCCAAAAGATTTCTGTTTTGTTGTCCCCCCCAAACATACCTTACTGTATCGTCCGCCATTGGGACTACAAACGCACGTGTGACGTAATATCCGGTCTTGTCAGCGGTTATTCGCAAAACCCGTTTCCATAGCCCAAATTTTCCTTTTTTTGATACTCTTTAACATCCACCCATTCCATGCGTAAAAACGTTTTTGCGAATTTTGGGCCCTTTTTCGAATTTCTAGCGTTTCCATTCAGTTTTATTTGTGCATTTCTTGAAAATTCGAATAAAATTGGGTGGATGGGAACCCAACTAGTGCTACATGCAGACAAAAAAAAATGTGTTGTTGTTCAAACCCTGGTCCTATGTTGACATCGGGATGGGTGATGTTTGTGTTAGGGGCGTGGCCACTCCATGCGCCACACTCTTGGACTGACGAGTGCAATTAGAGCCGGGTGTGTTTCCATGAGTGAAAATATAATCCATTCTTTTGTTGTTTTTATGCATGCCCATTTTTTTCTTCATCACCTGGGTTTGTAGAATCTACTCTCCTTGAAATTAAACCAAAAAATATATATATATATATTATGCCCAGAGACAAGGAGGACTGGATGAGCATCTCATTTGCATGAAAGAGGCCCACCCCTCAAAACGGGCTTAGTTTTCAGTGAGCATTAATTAAGAGAGCATGGGAACCTTTTGAAATTGGAAACAAAACAGCATGATTTAAAGCTTTTGTTGATCTGATTTATTTGCGCTACTGGATGATTTTCTTATATTGGATGAACTGACATCCACTGACAAGCGCCTTCATACGTGTCCAACCCAGATCGTTTCTCACAGGTGTTTTTTTACTCTTCTTTTTATGTGGCAGTCAAACTGTATTTTTTTTTTTCTCAGCATTCGCTTTGATATCAATGACAGGGACACAGATTGTGGTTCTTTGGCAATTTTATGGGGGTAGTGGGGTGGGGGGGGGGGGGGCTTGTGTCTCCGCATGGCGCTCACACAGGAAGCGATCGCCCAGGGCGGTCTCAACACTCTCAGACTGTCACTCTGTGAATTATTCAGCCAAGATAGAATTTTTTTATTTTCTTTTTTTTTGCGACGACACAAATGGGTCGATGACGCCTGATGTTTTTTTTTCACACCGGCGGGCTCCATCTGATGCAGTCATTCTAAATGAAGGCTGCTCGTGCAATGCGACTGCAATATGGGATTTGCAAGCAAAAGCTGCTTAGGGATTACAAATATTTGCTCAACTTTTATGCTTAATAGACAAAAGCAAGCGCCGCACCCTTCGAGCCACTTAATATCACCTTCAAGCTTTTTTTTTGTTTTGTGCACCAAGAGAAATGTCACGCATTCTTTTGTGGTCGGTTTGATTGTAAGGAACAAGCACCGCTTCGACCACCTTGGATGAGCTTCTCAATAGGCAGACCGTAATAAAGACTCCTACCCGCCCGTCCCAAGGTCACCACGGGTTCCCCTCCCTCTGCTGCTACACTTGACTCAATGCAGACGGTTACCACGGCAACTCGGGCTTACCCTGAAGTTAGTCTCCAGGCTTATCAACATGTAAACGCAGGTGGCCAACGGTGAGAGAAAACAATTATCTTTTATTTGGTCCACAGTGTGGAAATGTACCTGTTGTTTTAGCAGCAGAGATAATAGTGTATTATCTGCTAGGCGCTGTGCTCTGAATTCTCTTAAAGGGATTAAATTATAAAGAAAATTGACTTTTTTTTTATTAAATTAACTCGAGTTAACTGGTGGTGGCTTTACACAAGCGCCATTCATTTGCAGTTTGCATGCGGGGGCGGGGGCGGGGGGGGGGGGATACATCTTAAAATCTTTCCAGAAAAAAAGTTAACTTTGCCAGCAAGCTGAATTCTTGCGGATTTTGTTCACAAATACTACGAGAATCCATCTTGTACTGCTCCCGCGGTACGGTTAGGTCGGACCAATCAGGCGTTGTTTAGGGCGGGACATGAAGCTGTGACGAAACCAGGAAGCGCTGACGCACGGGGGGAAACAAACAAAACTAACATGGACGAATGCATGCTGCAATTAATTCTGTTCTCGCAGAATTACTCACTGTTTTCTGGTTGAATGTTGAACAGCAAGAGGCGCTTCGTGCATTTTTATCTGTGCTTTTTTTTTTTTTCCTAAGACGACATTTTCATCCGTCGCCGTGAATGGTCAAAACAAACGTGTACAAAATGTCACACCGTCCAATCAGCTTGAAGTATTATACAGGTTGTTCCGCCTTTCCCGAGCCAATCACCGTGGAGCAATACTGGTGTGCAAACTGTACAGCAAATTTTGGTATCGATCTGATACCAAGTAAATACAGGGCCAGCATCGCCGATACTGATATCAGTATCAATACTTTTCAAAAATGATGGTATATATATATATATATATATATATATTTTTTTTTTTTTTTTTAAGGTAGCTGTATCATCAAATTGCTTAATCACAATCCATTTTCAACCTTTAAGTGCTTTTGTGTAGTTTCCTTTAAAAACAAAAAGGACACATTTAGGACAAAGTTTGTTGATAAATAGAAAATACTGTTTTTTTCCAGAAACATTACAACCATAACAAAAAAATAATACTTTCTTAAACAAAGTGCAGAAAGTGATCATAAGAAAACACATTTAAAAAAATTATTTATCATATAATGTACTGTTCAAAAACTACTAATACAAAAAATAACAAAACATTCTGCCTTCTTTGCCCTTTTTTGTGGATTTTTTTCAACCTATCAAACCGCAGCAGTGCATAAAATAGCCAAACTGAAACTAAACTTCTAGATCGATATCATAGTGCCAGTATCAATCCGATATTGATAATGACTTAGTATCGATAATTTCGATATTTGGATATATTATTATTATTTGGATATTATTTTGAATCTGCCCGCCGCTATGGAGCAGCCCCAGATTGATGTTGTGAAGAATTCCCTTGAGTGAATCACAATTATCAATCTGGCTATTTCCAGGTTAAGAAAAAGTTGCTGTTATTGGTTTCCCAGACCCAAATAAAAGGCCTTCCCTTTCTTATATGGACGGCTAACACATTTGCGAGATATGATTGACTTTCTGCTTATGTTGCGCAAAAGGATCATCTTGAGTGTAAACAGTGTCATCTCTTTCTGTCCTTTTTGACAAAAGCAGCAGCACTATTGTCCTTAATAATTGTTTGCTTGTTAAACAAATGAGCCGTTTGTTTTTGGATGCCAGGGGCTTTTCATTCAGCTCAGCTCGCTGCACTTTGTCTGGTTGTAAAGCATAATTAGCAGGTGAGGTGCCGCCAGATTTCCTGGCGCGATATCGCAAAGGGCGATGATGAACCGTGATTGGGATGAAGGAGAGGAGAGCGTTTTGAAGGGTGTTAAAAATCAATGTAGTGTGTCCCAACCTCCCCTTGAGTGTCGTGCGGTGCAGACACTCTGGACCCACTTGAAAGGTTATGACTCGTATATTTTCTTGCTGAATTCTGTCTCGAATGCTCTTTAGGGTCCTACCTGATAATCTATACCCCTAAGTAGACAGAATTAAAAAAAAAGCTCATAGATTGCCGTTTTTCAGCAATTACCGAGGTTTTGTTTTTTTTTTGTTTTTTTTGTAATTCTACTGAATGAGAGACTTCCATGATTAGGCAAAACAGCTTAGGCAATTTAAAATCCCCGTAAGGAATTTGTTCCTTGCATGAGTGAGCTGAAATCGCACCCAATTGTCCAAAACATATTGAAGTTCAAAATGGCACCGCCCAAAATTTGGAAATTATTATTGTCATTATTATATGTGAGAAACAAATTTTTATAGTACACATGAGTAAAAATGTCCAAATTTTGGCCCATTGACTCCCATTATAAATCAAACATTTTCATGTTTTTTTGATGCGCGGTACACCTGATGTGTTATAGTACATTTCCCGCAATTACCCAATTTATCCCTTCACTGGGGCATCAACTTAACGTCGAACAAATTGACTTTAGAGTCGTAAAAGCGAATAATACACAAGATGGCGTTAGAGAGCTAATTATAATTTTGGGTTGAGCTGACTTATGTGCTTCCTATGTCCCCATTCTTATACCAAAACAAGAAAAAATGGATGGCTTTTATGGGAATATTGAGGTCCCCAAAAGGGCAAATAATAACACAAAATATCCATTCTGTATTTGGATTTTGTTTTTTTCTTCATATGAATGTCGACATGAAGGTTAACTGGTAAGTCAGTGAGAGTGGATGCTTTTATACGAGATTTCACAAATACCGTACATTGTATTCTGGATGTGGGCCATCGCTTTCCATTTCCTAATGTCTGTTATATTAAATTATACATCCATTAGTTGACTGGCAGGCATAGATTGGCCAATAGGTCAAAGCTGTGCTATTCACTCAATGCATCTATGGTCTTATGCACCGCTAGTTTTGTTTGTCGACTTGTTCTTCCGTTTTTTTTTCATTTATTTTCTTTCTTTCTTTGTGTGTTTGTCAGATCTTCACACGCTATGGAAAGTGCTACACCTTCAACTCGGGCCAAGATGGGCGGCCTCTGCTGTTGACCATGAAGGGCGGCATGGGCAACGGTCTGGAGCTGATGCTGGACATCCAGCAGGATGAATATTTGCCTGTGTGGGGAGAGACGGGTACGAGTACTCAAAAATTGCCTCTGAATCCCAGCGACAAAAATGTCCACCGAATGACATCACCGCAGGAGGTTCGATCGCATGGTCCGCTCCAAAATGTTTGTTTTTTGATACAGCGTTTGTCCTGGCTGAAATTGCGTCAAACAGTTTTCAAGATGTCAAAAACGCTTTAGGGCTGGAGGAAGGCCAGAATTAGGCTGAAGAGGCCCCTCAAAAAAAAAAAAAATGTGATTTATATGGAAAGCAGCATTTACTATGACATTGATAGCCTAACTGCCATTTTAGCATTTCGTGTTTGCTCAAATAGCAGCAGACGTGGCATCTGTACAGCTGAACATTTATGTAATGTACAGGACAGTGATCAGTTATGACATCATCAACCACGGTCGACGTGATTTCCACAACACACGTCTCTTGCACAGCAGATGTGGCATTTGTAAAGCGTTTTATTATTCGTTTAAAAGTTGCATTTAAAGAGAGAGTGCCACTGTTAGCGGTGAAATGCGGACTAAATAGTATAACTGATGTCTGTCTTCCCGCGTTGTTAACCAATGCTACTTACGCGCTACATTCTCAGAGTGTTTGCACAAACAGTTTTTTAATTAAATGCGTTGCCCAAATGAAGATAAATGGATCCACTAAATTTCATTGTGATACAATTTGATCAGTAGTAAGCGCAGTTTGTGCCTAACATTATTCCCAAATAGAACCATTCGTCAGACACAAAAAGAATGGAGGCAACAAGCTCGTCCATTGATAGCCAAGTTCTCATTAATGTCCTTGTTGCCTCATATGTATGTTTCGGTTTGGGTTGTCTTTAAAAAAAATAAATACTGTATTAGTCACACACAGTGCACATTTGCTAGTATGTTAATTTTTTAGTTCTCTTGTTTGTTTGTATTAATGGGTAACCAGTTTTTTTTGTATCTTGTTCGTTAGGTAGTTTTTTTGTTTGCTAGCTAGCTTAGTTGGCTACTTTGTTCCTTAGTCAGCTAGTTGACGAGTTTGTTACTTAGTAAGCTAGTGGGTGTGCTAGATTGTTATCTAGGTACTTCATTGTTTGTTAATTAGCTAGTTATTGTTATTAGTTCTCAAGATTGTAAACGTAGTTGTTAATTTCCTAGCTATTTTTGTTAGTTAGTTAGTTAGTTGCAACCTAGTTCAACTGTTTGATTTAGTTTATATGTTGATTTGTTAGTCTGTTAGCTAGTCTGCTTGTTTGTTAGGTAGTGGTTTATTTTGTTAATCAGGTTGCATGTTTCTTTATTAGCTGTTTGGCTTGGTTAGCTAATTTGTTAGTTTATGTTTTTTGTTAGGTAATTACGCAGTTTGTTAGTTTTATAGCTTGTTTGTAAGGTAGTAATTTAGTTTGTTTCTTAGCTCATTTGTTAATTTGTAAGCCACTTGGGTTGATGCTTGTTGGTTTGATAATTTGTTAGCTTTATTTGTTTTATATATACATATATATATACAGTATATATATACAGTATATATATATATATATATATATATATATATATATACATTAGCCCATGTTGTTGAGGTTTTTTTTATTGAAAGTAGCCTGACACTTTTACTTAGAAGGTGACAATGAGCATCAAGCGGTGCGGAAAATGCAGCAGGAAACAGACATTGTACACATGAATGAATCCCAGTCTTTTCTTAGCAGCCAAATAAATAAAAATCAAACAGTACACGACTTCTCTCGCAATAAATGTCTCCATTAAAAAAAACGTGTGTTATGTATGCATTATCCCGATGAGCGCACGCAAAACGTGGATGTCAAATTGAAGTACAGCAAATCCCCGCGATTGGCAGGGCCAAGTCTTGCCGCGAATAGTGAAAAGTTGAGTAATTGACAATACTGCTAAAACTCATCTTAAAACATTACCATTAAAAGAAATATGCAGCTGCTTCCACAATTAGTTCCTATGTAAGAGTCAACTGATCAGATCTTTCTCAAGCTCTGTTTTCATCAACAGACGAGACGTCGTTTGAAGCGGGCATCAAGGTTCAGATCCACACGCAGGACGAGCCGCCGTTCATTGATCAGCTGGGCTTTGGGGTGGCGCCGGGCTTCCAGACCTTTGTCTCCTGTCAGGAACAACGGGTAAGTCTCAGTTTGTTTTGTTACCGGTGTTATGTAGTTAGTTAGTTCGTTTATGTGTTTGCTTATTTGTTACTTAGATAGCTTTAAAAGATTGGTTGGTTAATTTGTGATCCACCTAATTCACCAACTGTTGCTGGGTAGTTAGTTAGTTGGTTGGTTAGCTGGTTAGTTAGTTAGTTGGTTAGTTAGTTGGTTAGTTAGTTAGTTAGTTAGTCAACTGTTTTTAAGCAGTCATTTTGTATGTCGATTTGTTAGCTTGTTTGTTTCCACTTGCATTGGGGCACAAGGAGTCAGTGACCCAGCAGTTCCGTAGGATTTTCAATAAAACAAGTCTGTCGGACACATTAGACCTTTTGGCATCGTTGGCCCTATTTTATCAGCCACATAAACCTGTTTATTGTCTCAGCCATTACAGCAGTGATGCATTTCAGGGTTCTTTTTGGGACGTTCCCCATCAGATGCGCCTGATGCAGCCCTGGCGAGTGTCCCAGCGACAATCGCACACCCTTGCACCCCCCCCCCCCCACCCCTCTCCCATGACACATAACCATCTGTTTGAATCTTTCTACTCTGTCCTCACATCACACAAGCCTCTGAGCATTTTACACCAGCACTCATTTAACATTCAATTCAAGACGTGCAATTATGCTTAATTACAAATGTAAGGAATTTAAAGTCTATTTAGAGCTGCACAAAGTGATATTTTACACTGTTATTGAATCTAATACGATACAATTACTGTCTGTCAGGGAGAGAGAAAGCATTAAATAACTGTAAATCCAAAGAACCTGTTTCCGCCACTTTTCATCAGTGGGAAATGCTGGGATCAAAAATGCACTAGAGGCAACGTTTACATCTGTTAACTAAAATGAACATGTGGGAGCAAAAGTGAACAATGAAATTCAAAAGCAAGCTAGCTAGATCAATAACTTGAAGCAACTGTTTGTAATTACATCCCCCCCCCCCCCTCCCAAAAAAGAAAACTAATTTTCATGGTACATTGGCTTATAATAAGTAGAATACCGTAGATGGTGTTGCCATAGCGACCCTGAATCGCTCACTAAATGCTGCTCTTCCACAAAACTCTGGCATACTGTCAATATAACTGCGAAATGACAATTAAAATGATATCTTTCCAAATTCACAGGAGCCTGCAATAGTGTAAATTTCGTCAACGCACATTTTCCACCGGACTAAAACTAGACTAGACCTAAAACCCTCATTAATAAACAATAAATGGGACTAAATCAGTGTGCATTTTCGTCAACTAATGAAGACGAGATGAAAATGTACTTAAAATAAAAATTCAAATCTGTTCATAGATTTGACTTTTTTATTTTTAATTCATGAACAAAAACGAGACAAAAATTATATGATTTTGTAAAATCTTGTCTTTGCTAATTAGAATTAGAATTAATTAGAATTATAGTGTATCATTAATCCAACGGCTATAACGTTCCAAAAAATAATGGTAATCTGACCGCTAACTAATGCTGGCTAACTTACTAGCTCATAGTATGGGAGCCACAGTAGCCACTTGGTGTTTGATATACTGTAATTGTGTCAAATTGTTTTTCATCAAAAAGATGACTGATAAGTGAACATTTTATGTGAAACAGTTTTTGTTTTAACGAATCAACATTATCTGCTGACAAAAAAATATTCAGGGGGAAAATGATTGTCCTGACTAGACTGAAAAGTTGACAGTTTTTGTTCGCTAAAACTAGACGAATAAAATTATGTTTTATTGGACTAAAATAAAGACTTGAAATGTTAGATTTATAGTCGACTAAAAATGGACTACATAAAAGCGGAACGAGGTTGACTAATTATGATTTAAAAAAAACTAACAAGCGTGCTTAAAAATAAAATTAGCGGATACAATTAGCACTCGTCTGCAAGACACATCAAGCTCTCCACGATATAGTTGGACAAGCCTGGATGTCTCTGCAAGTTATGTCAGTTAGCTGGTTGGTTGGTTAGTTTGCCAGTTTGCTATTCAAACGTAGATCACCAACTAGTGTGTTGATTTGCCAGTTCATTTGTTGATTTCCAGTTTAGTTTGCTAATTAGGTTGGTTGGTTGGTTGGTCTTAAAACCCCCCATTGGCCTCCTGTCACATGATTACGCTAAGCAGTCCGCCTGTGAAGGCTTGTGGAGTGCCCCCCCCCCCCCCCCCCCAGCGAATGGTTCAAAGAGTTTTTACACCTGGACCAGCCAAACGCCGTAGCTCGAGCGCTATGCAGGACCGCACGTATTAAATGGCAGAGAGGATGGGACCGATTTGGGAGGACTCTCAGTCACTTCACGTCCATACTTGACAGGCTGCGAGGGGGGGGATTTTTGCATGCCGTCAGTGTCTGCAGACGGCTCTCGCTTCTTGTTATTCTCCGCTCTTCGCGCAGTAGTCCTTTAAAGGAGACATATTGTAGCAATTTTTTCTATCACATTTCAAAAGATTTTCCCTGGCAACTTGTTAACATGTCTGTGGTGGTATAATTTCAACAAAATAGCCCAAGAATCAGGAATTATTGACATTTTGACAGAATATTTTTTCCTCTGCAGTTAGCTAATGCTAACACCGCAGCTCTGCTCACCCTTTTGCCTTTGACATGATGGCGCTTCTGCGACTGCATCTCAATGAATCTCAGCCAAGTTGATTTTGATTGACATTGACAGATTCCTTTTGAGTTTGCATTCATATCAATTGTAAATTTCTTCTTTAAATATACAGTTAATAAAAAAATGCATTGTGACAGAGTATCAAATGATCTAAGAATACCGCGTCCATGTGTAAATGACAGGGAAATCACGGGTATCAGAATTTTCCCCTCGATGTGGCCATGGCCACCACGTAGCTCCGCCCCTGATTCCAGGCAACCAACAATTTATAGACAAGACATTAAAAAAGTCACTTTCCCATAATATGTCCCCTTTAATATCCTCCTCTATATTTCCCCCTAGAATCCCCACTCTTATTTTTTTGTGTTTTATGACCCAAATTCTGCCACGTTTAGCGGGTTCCGAACCCAAAGGGCTCGTAGTGAGCCATAAGGATGATCCAAACAGTCTCGTAAAACGAATGATATGAGGAAGGGCGCTTGTGTTTTTTTTTGCCTGGTCGCTGTAAAAAGGCAGTTTCCCCTTAGCGTTAAATGCTGTGAAATGAAACATCTCACTCACTCGGAAAAGGCCACGTTGCCCCTCTGTTGAGTTAGCGATCAGTTATGAGCCCTGAATAATGGCTGCATTAATAACTGCAAAAAGATCAAAATGGCATCCATTGATTGCCATTGCAAAGTACGGCCAGTTGAAACTTGGAAAGAGAGTTGTTTACATTCCGCAGCTGGCGTGTGAAACATAATGAGCTTCACATTTCAGACCACTTGACTGTGAAAAGATCATGACGGTAAAACACCTGTACAGTGAACCATGTTGCAAATGTTAATGTCAATACAACTCCGATGCTAATTGGTGTTTACTTCCAGCAAATCATCAAATAAGCATGCTTGCGAAATTGCATGTTTGCAGCTCACTTACCTGGAATAAACACTTACCAACAGTCGGAAAATTGCTATTTTCAAATAGTATTTTCCCCCTGTGAATGTCCAAGTCTCTGAAGACCTCGTTTGTCACTGCACTCTAGTACAGAATTTTCACTTCTTAACCGGGATACACACACACCAATGTTCTGGTCAAAAATAAGTATTTTTCCTTCATTGCAATCAATGTCAGGAAAGGCCCAAATTATGGAGGACCAAAACTGGCAAAATTCTAAGTAAATAAATTACTAAATAAATAAATAAATTACTAAAAGTGACAAAAAAAATATATATATATATATATATATATATATATATATATATATATATATATATATATCCCTAAATAAATAAATATAAGTAAAAATAAACACCAAAATAAAAAACAAGATTCAAAAAAATAAATGTAAAAATAAATACAAAAATTAATATAGAAATAGAATTAAATATCTGGGGTTGCGACTTGAGTTGCTCGACAACAAGTCGAGTCGATGCAGCCGGCAAGACTTCGTTGTTCGCCGAGCCGCTCACTCGACCAATTACAAGTCAGTTTGCAACGGCGGAGTCCAGCCCAAGACACGCTTAGGACCGCCCCCTCATTTGAATAAAATTTCGTCCTGGCAGAGCAGCATGCCTTATTTCAACATTTATTTTTCAAATGTATTTTTATTTTTTTAATCTCGTTTATTTTTATTGTTACTTTTATTTATTTATGGATATATATATATATATATATATATATATATATATATATATATATATATATATGTTTGGTTTGCATTATATTTTTTATATCCATTTTCATTTTCACTTTTAGTCATTTATTTATTTAGAATTTTTGGCATTTTCGGTCCTCCATACCAAATATCCGATGTCTGAAGATTGTTCTAAGCGAGCGCTCAGAAAATGGTCTGGGCCAATTTTAGTAAACCTGTTAATTATTACGTCTGTGCTTGGGTAGATGAAATTTTGACTGCGTTGACAATTTGACCAAATTTGAGCTTTTTCCACCCTCTTTTGTGACAAAAGTAAGCAGGTCTCATCTCTAAAAGATTACCGCGACATATAAGTGTCACTAAGTGGACATCATTAATAAGACTCAACAAAATTCTAACGAACTGAGACAAAACAAAAAGTCCTTGATGGAAAAAATAAGACAAAGGCCCAGCAATGATTACATTTTATTCATATATTCTAGAAGATTCCCGCTGTACGTTTGAGCTGCCTTTTTTAAGATAGTCCATGTAAATCCAAAAGGTAACACATGGGGGGGGTTTAATAGAAAACTGTAAAACGCCGGCCCTTTAAATCACACAACAGCTTCTAATTTATTGCCGCTTGATGAATTGTTTGAACTGATGAGATGGAGGCGCGCGCAGAGGTTGTTTATGTCCTCCTACTTCATTGAATGCATCGCACAGTCAGGCGGCTGAAGTGTAATTAATTAGTGTTAATATTTAATAGCATGCTAAATAGAAAACACATTCCTGTCTTTGCAAGCACACCAATAACACAGTTCTCTTGGGATAACAGCAATTCATGTGTTTACATGGGATTTCAATTCCAAAATGTTTTTTGTTTTTGTTATGTTAGGGGGTCTGTTTTCCCCTCCAGACGATTATGCCTTAGTAGTGGCAGATATGATGTGGACAATTGAGCCACATTTGTCACTGGTATTGTTTTAAAACAACAATCGCAGTGCACATATATATATATATATATATATATATATATATATATATATATATATACCAGTTGACAAACCAGCCTTCACACTTCAGGGCAATTTTTGTCTTTAATGAAGCTAACGTGCATGTTTTGGGGTTGTGGGAGGAAACCGGAGTAAACCGCAAGCAAGAGAACATGTTAACGTTATGCCTCACAGACCCCCAACCTCTGAACTGTGGGTCAAATGTTATTCAATTTGAAAAGGAACAGACTTTTTTAATATTCTTATAAAAAAAAAAAAAATTTTAAATCCTACTTTTTTTTTAGTTTATATAATTTATCAATATATATTTTTAAATACAACTACAATCCGTTTCATTATTTTATTTTATGTTTTTTATTATTATTTCTGTTAGGCTTTACACAATCAGGATTTTTTGGGCCAATCACCAGTCAGCGATCGAGTAAAAAAAAAAAAAAACGATAACTGATCACCGATTCAATCAGAAGGTGGAGCAATATAGCTTTAAACAGCTTTTGGCAAATTAAAACATTGCAGTTGATTTTGCATAAAATGTTAAAGATCGTCCAATCCCGATCCAGCCAATCAGATCAGTGTAAAGTCTCATTTCTGATTGATTGAATGATTGATTGATCAATTGATTGATTGAACACAATCAAACTTACACAATAAAGCCAGAGCCAGAGGGCTTATTTCCATTTTGCTCCTCGACACAGGACAAAAACAAATACGTAAAAGGGCGACATCATTTCATCAACAAAGTTAATAAGTTGAATTAAAATTGTCAATCATTAAAGTAAAAACTATAAACACAATTAATTTTAAAAAAAATTACTTGTATTTTTTGCCCTGCGATTGGCTGGCAACCAGTTCAGGGTGTACCCCGCCTACTGCCCGAAGCCAGCTGGGATAGGCTCCAGCAACCCCCGCGACCCTTGTGAGGACAAGCGGTACAGAAAATGGATGGATGGATGGACTTGTATTTTTCATATAAAACAGAGTAATGGCAATAGTAGCATAATAAAGGTACTTAATATCCTATAAAATACCAAATTGATTATTTAATAAGAATAAAAAAAGTTCATTTGAGTCTTTGTATGGTTTTGTAGCCACAGTTTCTGCAAACATGTTATCGAGAGCTTTTCTCAAAAACGATTGCATTCTCCTATTCATGCCTACCCTTTCTATGGCTACCTGCCGGTCCTGTGGCAAGATTTGCTAAATGGATGGATGAATAACAGAGTGTAGCACCTCCTGCCACGAAGACGTTAAAAGTTGGACACTTTCATTCAGCTCTGTCACTGCCTGTTCTGATCCTGCCGTCAAGCCATGCCTTGTAAAAGAGACGGATGGTCACCGTGAGCACACGCACACACAAACACACACTGAAAGAGCAGAGGTTAATAAAAATGTGATCTCTTTGCTAGGCAAGTCATAAATATGTTGTATCATTTGATATATGACTACATTAATCTGAGTGAGATGGTTTTTGGCTCACACTGTCCGTTTTTATTTATTGTTGCTTTGCCGTTTCTGCAACATTGTCGCACGGACGTCCGACTCGTTATCGTTGGACGCGAGCAGAACTGAAACAGTTTGTCACTTTGTTCATTAGCGCGGCGGCCGATTCATAAATATTTAGTTTTCTGAATATATCTGCATGTTTTTCTTCAGAAGCTACTTTGGAAGGGTCCTTCGTGTTTATTTGTGTTGTTTGGGGCGAACAAGGCCGCGTTGACATCACTGATGGGTTTATTTCGATGACATCAAGCCGTCATGTTTATTAAAGTGGGAAGTCAAACATAAACATTTCTTGACCATAATATTTTATATGTGACCTCACTTGTCTAAACATGACATTCTGATTCTGATAGTTGCTAGGGCTCATGCAACGGCCAATCACAGCCCACCAGTTTTCTGAAGCTGCGCTGTTATTGGTTGTTATCTAAGACCTGAGCAACCGTGATGTCATCTTCAGTCGACAGCAAGTGGCAAAATGGCCGCCCCCTGGGATGGATAAAAACGACGAGATTTTGCTGCTTTTGGGGCCATATTAGTGTGTATAAAAGTGTGTGTTTTACATGCGTGAGTGGAGTAAAAGTAGAACCTAACAATCAGAACCGTGAACTGTACGGTCTAAAAACCAGTTTTCTTTCTCTCCGCCCCAGCTGACCTATCTGCCGCCCCCGTGGGGTGACTGCAAGGCCACCCCGATGGACTCGGACTTCTTCAGCACGTACAGCATCACGGCTTGCCGTATCGACTGCGAGACGCGCTACCTGGTGGAGAACTGCAACTGCAGGATGGTCCACATGCCCGGTGAGAATCGCCAATTGCGTTGAAGTTGACCCAAAAGAAGCACTTCTACCAGTGACAGGGGGAAATCAAGTGGGTTTTTTTGTATTGTTTATTTTTTTTTGTAATTTTTTTTTGTTTGTTTGTTATTTATTTTTGGGTTTTTTTGTTTTTGTTTTTTATTTTATTTTTTTTATTTTTATTTTTTTTTTCTTTTTTTTTCTTGTTTTGTTTTTTTTGTTTTGTTTTTTTAAACTCAACTAGTTCCACTTTGCATTGTGAAGGGGATAGCAGCTGATTGGCTCTCGTTCATGCGTAATTGACATCCCACCAAATACTTTTAATAACAATAATTATAATAACTAAGTGCAATTTCTGGAGAAATTGCATAGAAGGCTGAATGCTAAGATTTGAGCGCATGCGGAATTGCTTATATGTAAATTGAGAGATAATATGTAATTATATGTAAATGATATGTAAATTGAGAGATCAATTATAAAATGATGACCTACTGGTTACTGGACTTTGCCAACTGTGCCACCGAGCAGTATCAGACACCTGGTAATGATGATAAGATATATGTATGGAAGTGGAAAAGTTGATATTTAACGTTAAAGTGCGTGAATGCGGGAGGCGGTGAAATTTGTGAAAATTTGAACAGCGTAAATCGGAAGTATTATGTGGCAGTTGTGTGTGGAGAATAAAAATCACAATAACATATGCTTCAGCATTCCCACAATAATGTCATCCCAAAACACGTAAATATAATTTGAAGCTCATCTCACTACATTATGCTTTAAAAAAAAAAAAAAAAGCATAACATTTTCTTTGTCCATGTACATGCAGTTGAAGACTCTCCAAAATATTGTTTTCTTTTCAGTATTTGAGTTTTTTATTGAATAGCTAGTCAAGGCTTCTGTAGAAAAAAAAATATTTTTGAATAGTGATTGTTACGTGTAAAGAGTTATGAGGTTTCCATACCTCAGGTTGCCAAATGGAGCTTTACGCTACCAAAAGTGCATTCAGGACATTCGTAGTTCCCACTCCATGTGTTCTTTACCAATGACGGGGCCCGACATGGCATCCCACCACCGCAGGATGTACCTTGCCTTCCGCCCTTTGTCATCTGGGACGACCCTGAACAGGACGAGCAGTACAGAAAATAAATGGGTGAACAAAAGGTGCTTTTTTTTTTACTCAAACAAAATCTTACCATGAAGACACAACAAAAAGAACAAACACCTAATGTAGGATGTCCCGCGCTTGTCCTTTGTGTCAATGTCGTCCTCTTTGTCGGAACGTTGCCTTCAAGGACACGTATGCAGCCATCTATTTTCTGTCGTGGCTGTCTGCATTTAATGAAGCACATAGATGAGCTGGAGTCTACTATGCCAGCTGACTTTTTCGGTGAGAGGCGAAGTACAACTCCTGGGGCTGGTTGCCAGCCAATCACATTTCACACAGAATGGACGATTTGAAGTCTTCAAATAAGCCCAGCACTGTACTGTCCTATTATGCCGAAATGTGGCTAAATAGCTAGCTTCAATTGAAGGCGGTGTTGATTATCATTAAATGTTTTTTGATGCTTTACTTTGCACTGCAGGAGACGCCCCCTACTGCACCCCTGAGCAGTATAAGGAGTGTGCAGATCCGGCCTTGGGTAAGAGATAACCCACTAATGCACATAGTGTGCATACAAACACATACACAAAAAGAGTTTATTTTTTATTTATTTTATTTTCACATTTTAGAGTCCCCACACAATATGAAGGGGGAAATTGGCAAATCCGGTTTATGGTGTCGTACGTTATAATTGACGGATCTCAATGGGGTTTTATCAGGTTTTAAAAAAAAAAAAAAGGTTGAGAGAGATGGAAAAAAATAAAATTAAAAAAATAAAATTAAAAAAATTGAGCAGATTGGGAAGGAAAAATCACTAACACCCAACACTAAAAGATAATCACTCTGGATAATATTTCAGAGAAATTCGATGATCAGGCTTTTGTTAACTTTGATGGCAACAGAAGGAAAATGCTTACATTTAATCCGATTGTCGCCAATGGCATCAAATCCTCCAACACTAAATCTCAGTTGTGCGTGTCTTTGAGACATGCCTTCAAGTCTGCTGTCTGTTTCCTAATTGACTCGCACTCTCAGGTGTCCACATGACAAAACCTTACCTGTCAGCCTCACCTCGCGGCATCTGTTGCACAACGTCGCCGTTGTTTATTTGTCATCCCGTATCCGTGATAAATCCACGCTTGACTTCCTCCTTCCAAGCCTCTCGCATTTTCCCCACTCCAGACTTCCTGGTGGAGAGGGACAACGACTACTGCGTGTGCGAGACGCCGTGCAACTTGACGCGTTTTGGCAAAGAGATGTCTTTCGTCAAGATCCCCAGCAAAGCGTCTGCCAAGTATCTCGCCAAGAAGTTCAACAAGACGGAGCAGTACATTGCGTAAGTCTTGCTATGTCAGGTTTTCAACCTTTATTGAGCCAAAGCATTCATTTTACTTGAAAAAAATCTCATGACTTACCACCAAACAAAAACTGCATAAAATGTATCGACAATAGGGGTGTAAAAATTAATGAGTTAAATTTGAGTTAATTTAAAGTTCCTTTGACCGCCCCTTACTTTGAAAGCCTGTACTGGGGGAATTCCTGTCGGAATGCAGCAGACACGTCAAATTTTTTGCAGTAATAAATGTAATAATAATGCATAGATTTGTGGAGACTGGGGTCAAGTTGTGTTTGATAATTATAAAAATGTGCAGAATTAGAAGATTAGATAGCTCTTAATGTGATAAGAAAAAATGCACTGAGGCGTCACCAACGCAATAATGCCATCTAGTGGCAGAAAAATGACATCAACACAAATCAAGATCACACTCGCTTTTTAGAGTACAGTACATCTTTTTAATTTGAACTCAATTTTATGAATTATTATGAACTTACTGTATCAATGACTAAAAGCAGCAGCCATATTTCTATTAGTTTAACATTGTTTCCCCTTTTATGTTAACAAGAGTATGAAAACTTGAATATTTTATTGTACATTTTATTGTTGTCAGGTTCCATCAACCTAGAACATTTAATAAACAACAGACAAGGAAGGAAGACAAGAGACTTAGATCCTTTTTTGCTTGCGAGGAGAACGGACAGAGATGTGCTCAGTTCCAATCTCTTGCCCGCTCTGAGGCACACACGCCCGAGCCCTCAAAATGTTTCAGTCCTTATCTTGTGATAAGGGCACAGTCCTGTTCTGCAGCCGCAAAAGCATGAGTCATGCTTTCCAATACTATGAGAGTAAATATGGGATAACTTATGTACATTTATTCTAACAATTGTACATTTAGAACAGATATATATATATATATATTTTTTTTTTTAATATATATTTTTTAAGTGTATCGTATACTGTTTCTTTATGTCTTGGCGCTTCATGCCTCACTTAGTTTTAGTGTTGTCACTATCGAACATTTTTTTAATTGATTAATCTATCAATTATTTGTTCGATTAATTGATTAATCGGATTAATTTTAATTTTGCATTAAAGTGTATTACAAAAGCATTTTTCCCCCTGATTACTCTTTATTAACCAGTGATTGGTGTTTATTTCGTACTTCGTATTCTTATAGTGATTTAAAAAGGGGGGGGGGGGGGAATTGATTTACTACGTTACCGGTTGGGCAATTGTTTTCCAAAGTAAAATCCCAAGATAATCCGTCTTCTTTTTCTTCACTTCTTTTGCAAAAATCAATGAACAATTACTGTTGATGAGCTGAAATCAGAGGATTTTTACATTTTTTTAAATTAAAATTGGCTCCAAATGATTACAGTGTTCCCTCGCTATAACGCGGTTCACTTTTTGCATCCTCGCTGTTTCGCGGATTTTTTTTGGTGCAATTTTGAATTTTTTGAAAACCTAACCCCAGCGGAAAAACAAGGGAACACTGTACTCAATCGTTAAAATAATTGATGATTAATTTGATAATTGCTTTCTGGTCGATTAATCGATTAATTTTGACAGCTCTACTTAGCTTAAACCCGGAAATTGATTTTCATCTGTGCATTCGATGGGCTATAATTTGCAACGTCACCACATTGCGCAGCTACCGTTCATATTTTGAGTCGTCGAAAATCCAGTTGTCGGGGACTCAGCCTCTTGAACGTGAAATCTTTGGCAGAACGCCACAGAAGTAAAATGGAGGCCAGCACAGTTCAGTTGATCCCACCTCAATCCCACTCCAATTGATTGGTCCCTTTTGTAATTAGAGGAGAAGCAAGTTTATTAAATTTAACCCACTATTGTATCTTAATCTGACAAAATTCATAAGCGCTCCTTCACAGACAAGTTCTCCGAAATAGGCACAAGATTTACTTGGTTTTGTGATTTCAGACTCGATGGGTGGGCGGCAACTCCAGAGATCCCGTATTTCTACACAAGTCATTAAAAAAGGCTATTTTCCATAATATATCCATATGATAGCAAGTGGTCTTCCGTTGCTGGCTGCAGAGTCGCTCAACATGACTCTTGAGGAAACACATTCCTGTCCCGCAGGTGAAAAGACGGCAGTGAGCTTAATTGGATTATTCCACCACGTATTGAGCGTTTTTCTCTGCCAAATCTGCTTAAAAGATTCAGTTAAGTTATTAAATCGCTGAAAGAAATGGGGAAAGAGGGTGCAGTAACAGTTGAATCTTTCATCTATGGTTCTCGGCGGAGCAGTTCGGGACAAGATAATTACACCAGATGCTGTCAGAGCGCCCCTAAAGTCGCGCCGTTAATTCCTTCACTTAGATGTGAATTCGCCCACTTTATTTTCTCTGTTTTGATGTTAATCGCTCGCGCGTCCTCGGGGACGGGTCCGGGGAATATATTCATGGGATGGCAAGATTGCAGCCTTTCGGCAGCAGGAAAAACAGACGCACGCAGAAAGTGCCGTTCGGTGACAGTTGCGGTTGCAAATGTTCTGAGCCGTCATGACTCGTCATTCCACATTTGCCAAGATGATGATGCTATCTGCAGGCCATCCGGACGGACGGGCTCAACACCCTACTGACCCTACACTCTAAAAAGAGAACAATTTTAAGATTACAAATTGAATTATTGACCAGCTTTAAAAAAAAAAACAAAAAAAAATCAATGAAGTTGGTCCAACGTGAATATATTAAGTTAAAGAGTTCATTAAACGTCATACTTTGGATTGGAGTCACTTTGGATTAACTTAATTCAGGTGAATATATTAAGTTGAATGAACTCATGATTATTTCCATATTTTCGGGGCATTATTGCATTTTCAGGAAATAATATTCAGATCAGTGGGCGCTACATGCCAAAACATGAACAACATGATGATGAGCGGGGCTGGACTGACCATCTGGCGTACAGGGCAGATGACCGGTGGGCCCCGATGCAATGCTTTTTTTTTTTAGCTCTTATTTTCCCCTGGCCCACAATTTAGAAGGACTAGTCCATTCATACATTTTGAATATAGACAGCGAATGAAACACCTGTTTTGAATTTTGCCATTTAGCTTCTTGTCACAAAAAGGCAATACATTGAATATTTGTAGAAGTGCCGTGAAAAGTGTAGAAAATGGGAAATTAAGTTCACTTGTAAATGTTACTTTTAGGTTCAACCAGATTTTTTTTTTTTTTTTTTTTTTTGCGACCGATATCTCAAACTTTTTACGGCCGCTTTAATTTTCTGCCCATGCATTCAGTTTGGGATGCCCCCCCCCCCCCCCCGAGAGTCCCCATATGTGGGCTGTGCCCGGTGGTGTAAATGGCGCGTCGTTGGCAGGATGCCGACTGCAGGGAAACGCGTGGAAGTGAAAACTTTCAAAGAAGAAGAAGCGTAGGAGAGAAGCTCCCACACCGGCTCCCCTCGCCTCTGTGGAGTGAAAGCAAGATTCATTATTTAGGTGGGCCCACCCCTGCATGCCTTGGCAGGTGGGCTGCTCGGCGCTTAGTGATGTCAAAGCCAAATCTTTGCACCAACTGGTTTTCTGCAGCGGGTTGACATCAAGTATTGCAACACATGGCATCATAAAACAAGATGATGCGGAACGGAAGCTTCGACCTCGCTGCGGCTTGACCAAAAACGCCTTTAGGAAAATGTGCCTATACCTATTGATCAGTTATGCCTTCCAGCGATACACCAGGGGGGAATTCTTCGACTGCCAGCGTGAAAGATGTTGCTAATAAAGAGACTCTTATAATATATCTTATATATGGAGGCGGTTGCTTCCAGACATCAATTTTCCGCCTGTTCCATTGCCCCTGTAATGACTTAAAAAAAAAAACAAGTCATTGTTCACCAAAAGTAATGAATACTTTATCCATTTTCACAATGAATGCAGACTTCACGCTTGGGACTTTGAGAACTGCTTAGGAGATTCCATTTTTTCCGGAGAGCCAACGCGTCACATGCTCCAACGCTAAGATGTCGATTGGACGAAGAGCGAATCTGTGTATCTGAGATTGATTGCTTTTCCTAAAGTACCAAGACAGCTCATTTGAATCTGAATTTAGAGGACTGAATTTGCAGACGAAGTTCACTTTGAGTAGAGCTGCATTTTCAGTGAAGATCTTTTAATCATAATTAACCGCATGACTTCGATAGTTAACTCACGATTAATCACACATTTTATGTCTGTTCTAAATGTACAATAAAATATTTTTTTCATACTCTTGTTAACATAAAAGTGGAAACATGTTAAACTAAAAGAAATATGGCTGCATCTTTTAGTCATTGATACAGTAATTATATAATAATTCATAAAATTTAGTTAAAATTAAGATGCACTGTAGGCTACTGTAAAAAAAAAAACGAGTGTGGTATTGGTTTGTGTTGAGGTCATTTTTCTGCCACTAGATGGCATAATAGCATTTGTTAGACGTTGGTGACAGCTCAGTGCATTTTTCTTTTCATATAAAGAGCTATCTAATCTTTAACATGAAGTAACTTGTGAAATTCTGCACATTTTTCAAATTGTAAAATACAACTTGACCCCAGTCTCCACAAATATATGCATTATTTTTCCATTTATTGCTGCTAAATTTTGACGTGGACGTGTCTGCTGCGTTGCGACTGGAATTCCCCCAGTACAGGCTTGTACAAGTTGTGCCGTTAAAGGAACTTTAATTTAACTCAAAATTAACGCACTCATTTTGACACCCCTATGAAATAAAATAAAAAATAATAATAATTAAAGTCATGTTCAAGTTTAATGGAGTTCATTTCCACACACACAATTAAAATTTGTATCATTCAGATTCCGTTTTCCAATTACACACAATATGTAATTCAACCTCAGTTTTTCCAACGCAATTAATCAAGTTTAGCGATACAGATTCGAGTATAAATTATTCAAGTTTCAGTTTCTATTTCAGTCCATAGAGTTCCCGTTCCTTGCTGCTTGCTTGCCTCTTAAATTGTGGTTGGAGCTCGTCGGCTTTCTTGTTGACTTGTTGCGACAATAAACGCCTCCCATGGAACAGTAGCCGGTGACCTACATTACTTAACGTGCTAATGTACGCCGAATGTCTTCAAGAGGAATGTGAGCAGATGCCGCGCTGCCCTCATTTGCCTGAAAGTCACTTCGGTTCAGCCGTCAACTTCACCAGAATTTCTTTTGACACTGATGGCGGCTCATTGCTTCTCGTGACTCCAATTTTATTTAAAAAAACAAAAAAAAACAATGCAGGCTGATCAGAATAGAAGCAGAAGTCCAACGTGTGGAGTTGATCTCATCTCCAGAGAGACGGATTGGTCACGACTTTGGATAACAAGCTGCCTTCAGACTCAAAATAGCCTTTTTATGTTTCGTTCTTTTGGAGCAGACCCACAAGGACCTTGAGCCAACCCAATTGTTAGTTAGCAACAGCAAGTTATTTACGCCATTGAATCCAGGAGGCATCTACCGTCTCGGCGTGTATATTCATTTTGCGCCCCATGTGTGTCCGCAGAGATAACCTTCTGGTCCTGGATATCTTCTTTGAAGCTCTCAACTACGAGACCATCGAACAAAAGAAGGCCTACGAGCTGGCGGGTCTCCTGGGTAAGCAGATGACCGACGAAGACGATATGCGCGGCCGGCGGAGGCTTTTGTTTTGAAACAAGCTCCGAAAGGTTAGGAGTGCTTGAGTAGTGCCTGTGGAATACACAGCAACAGTGTGTGTGTGTGTGTGTGTGTTTTTTTTTTGTCCTGCCTCTCAGGTGACATCGGCGGTCAGATGGGCCTCTTTATCGGAGCCAGCATCCTTACCATCCTTGAACTCTTTGACTACCTCTACGAGGTAAAGCAGTCCTGAATCGTCACCGCGCAAAACCATTGCAGAGCTGCATTGTGTGGTATACACCGTAACGTATGTTGAAAAAAAAAAAAAAAAAACGCTCTGCATTGATTATAAATGACAGCATGAATTGAAAAGAAAGTAGAAATCGGCAATTTCATAATAAGGGCGCTACTCTGTATTAAATACAAAATGCATATGTAAAGAAAGAGGCCAGTTTCAAAATCTGTATTATATATAAAGCACATTTTAATGTGTGGGAAAAATGCTTTTGCCATGGAATCGCTACTCTGTATTACATATAAAATATTAGGGCTGGGTTTTAAAAATGGAATGATCGATATTGAATCGATTTTTCTTTTCGAGCCCAATATCGATTCATAAAGCCATGAAGTGATGATTTAAATATGTCTTTTTTTCCCATGAAATCTTAAGACAATTTTTTTGTATCTTACTGTTTTCTTGAAATTTACTGTTGACATGGATTTAAAAGTATTTTATTACATTTATGAAAAACGCATTGCACTTAAAGACAATTCAGAATATTTTAAGTTTAGATTTACAATTATTAAATTTGAATTGTGAAAATATGAATTATTAATCAACTAAATCATTCGACCAGTTACTGTCCTTGACATTTAAGAAGAATTGATGTTCCATAATTAATCAATATCAGATTGAACTGAAGAGAATTGAATCGAACTTGAATCTCTTGTGAATTGAAATTGAATCAATTGAGGAAATTACAATCGATACCCAGCCCTATAAAATATTTATTGGAAGAAGGGAACAAGCACCAATTTGACAATTAAAGGTCAACACTCTGTATTGAATATAAAATACATATTGGAAGGAAAGGGGGAAAAAACTTCTTCTTCTTTTTTTTGCATTGAGTGTAATATACAGATTGGAAAGAATAAACAATGACATTGAATCAGTACTCTGTATTGACTATGAAATACATATCATAAGCGTAGTATTGTTAGTCATACATACTTTTATTTAGCATACCTCTTGTCCATATATACAAAGTACTTTGTATACCGTATTATTATTCTATACATATTTTAGCAGCTAAAGAGATTTCAGACAACATCAAAATGAAAATGTGTCGGAAAATCAGTAGCACTTATTCGTTCACTCCCGCTGTCAGTCGCTTCCTTAAAAAAAGACTGAATTGAACTTATCATCATTGCCGCGCGCGCACACACACACACACGTCTTGAATACATTAACATTTCATCTGTTGTATTTAGATGAGTCAGAATGTCCGCTGTCATTAGTCGGGGAGAAATATTGCGGTGCTGAGAGCTTTTCACCTGCAAATCTCTGTCTATTTGTTGGCTTTGCGTGGTCAACGGGTAAACATTTACAGTGGCGTGAAATCCTCTTTCAATACAAATTGCGTGGGCTCGGAACGAGTGGCGTTTGCGCGACGATGACATGTCCGTCTATCTGTCTGTCCCTTGCTTCTCAGGTGATCAAGTACAAGCTGTGCCGATGCGTGAAGAAGAAACACAAAGGGCGCAACAACAACGACCGGGGCACCGTGCTGAGTCTGGACGATGTGAAGCACCATGTCAGTAAACCAGAGGTGGCGAAAATACAAATACTTGCGTAAAACATATGCTGTATGTGTGTACGTACGTACGTACAACCCGGAGTTGCCTTTTCACTCATTCACTGCCATTGACGGCTATAGACGTCAAAAACTCATTTGAAAAAAAAAATCAAAAAATTCAAAAAAATTAATTTGAACTATTTCTATTAGTTTCACTTTTTTTTCTTCCACTTTTGTTAGCAAGAGTATGAAAACCTAGAAAAAATGGATTGTACATTTAGAGCAGATATAAAATTTGTGATTAATCTTGAGTAAACCAGTGAAGTCATGTCATTAATTACAATTTTTAAAAAATGATACCCCTAATAAAAAATAAATAAAAGGAAAGATTATTAAAAATTCAGATGATTATTTTTTTTATTGTAATTAATTGCATGACTTCAATAGTTTACTCACAATTAATCAAAAATGTTATATCCGTTCAAAATGTACAATAAAAAAAAATTCTAGGTTGTCACACTCTTGTTAACAAAAGTGGGGAAAAAAATGTGAAACTAATAGAAATAGTTCAAATTAATTTTTTGACGTCAATGGCAGTGAATGAGTTAAGTGCTCTCGCCACGTCCGAACACATGGTCGTCTCCCGCCTCTGCCGCTCGTGAGACGGCAGCGAAGCGCGGCGGTGGGCGGACGAGTAAAGGGGTCGGAGCATGAGATACGAGATGAGACGTGAGAGCGGATGGAGCGTAATCAAAGCAGGGAGGGGGTCAGATTAAAAGCTTGCTGGGGGGGGTGGGGGTGACACTTCACGTTTGCCCGCCTCAATCAAGACACTTCAATTGGAAAGCAGAGCAAAGGAACGATGGTCCTCTTTTTTCCATCACTTTTATGGATTGAATCTTGGATTTTTCCAGCCCCCGGCCTTCAATTTTAACCTTAAAGGTCCGCTCTTGCTTTACTGTCTATGCTGAGCACCGAAGCACGTTTTCACTTGCATTTCTATTTTGAGTTGAGGACCCAAATGCAGGAAAGCAGGGGTAGCAATGTAGGAGTGCAGGGTGGACTGAACAATATTCAAATATCCAAATAATAATAGAAAAAATTAAATAAAAAATAATAAAACAACATTCAACACTACATATAAAAATCTTCTTCTTAGAAAAACTTCATACCAGGAAGTAACTCGGAAATCCGAATTGCGAAGTCGGCGGGGTATTTACCCGAAATTCACCAACCGGTTTAAATCTGAAATAACTCAACAATGGCAAACCCTGTTGAGCCAGATCGTGAATGGCAAAACATAATTTACACGTTACACATTTTTGATTGAAAATGATTTGACTGACAAGGAATTCTGCTTCAATTTATAGATGTGTAAAATATCGTCATGATCTACTCCAGTCTGACTCGCCAATGCTAATTAGCATGCTACTCGCAGCGCTTTCATCACTCAAAAGAACGGCTAATATACAAAACGCTTCAGGAATGTATACAGAGAAGCTTCTTAACATTACTCACCAGCATATGCGTTTCCTACGCTGCAAAAAAAACAACTTTTATTGGCATTGACTTTTTTTCTTCTACTATAAAGTGGCTACAACTTATGAGTGTATCAGAATGCACGGAACCACACTGCCCCTAAGTGGCCAAATCGTGTACAACGTCAACAGCGCTTCCAATAAAAGCGCATACAAACAAGGGCAAGACAGTATAAAATAATTTAAATGAAATCGATTTTGGGACATTTAAAATCGATTCTGAATCATACTAAATGAGAATCGCGATTCTTATGAGAATCGATTTTTTTTGGGCCCGCCTAAATACATATTTATCTATTTTCTAATATAACATTAATTTAGTTATTCGAAAAAAGTAACTTGACGTAAGCCACCTTACACAACTGATTGTGTTTACCACAACAACAAACAATTTATCAGAATCAGCCATCTTTGTTGTTAACATTCGCTTGGAAAATCCAAGCGATTAAAGGGACCGGCCTGATGAGAACGGGTGGACACGATTAACTTAATGAGATCACGGCGCACCTGTTTTCTGAGTTCAGTCATGTGACATCCGTTACCTGAGCCCTGAGCAACTGTGATGTCATTTTCAATCGACAGCAAGTGGCAAAATGGCCGCCCCCTGTAGAACCTTTATTCAAATTATTTTTGATTGAAACGGACAATTATTTTAAGTCTCTTAAATTTGTAACGAACAAGAAATGTAATTTGATAATTAATATCCATGCAGAATTTTTTTGTTTTCTTGGAGCTATCTGAATGTTATTGTTTATTATTATTGTTGTTGTTATTATTATTATTATTATTATTATTATTATTATTATTATTATTATTATTATTATTATTATTTTCTATCTATTTTTTTACTTGTTTTTTGTTTTTTCCTTGTTTTTAATTTGTATTTTATTTTATTATAGGATTCATGTAAATTGGATTGACTGGTCTTATTGTTTATTATTTATTATATTTATTATTATACATAATTTTATTATTTATTATATTATTATTATTATTTTATTCTTCTTCTTTGTTCAAAACAAGTTTTTTTTTTTAAATGGCCGCCCCCTTAGATGAATTAAAACAGGTGGATTTTGCTGCTTAATTCATTTTCCACAAACACAATTTTAATCAAAATGCCATGTTTAGACGAGTGCAACTGCATAGAACATAACATTTTCTCTTCCCGCTAGGCTCCGTGCGATAACCTGCGCACGCCGTCCACGTACAACATGCTACCTCATCACCCGGCCCAGGGAAACTTTGAGGACTTCACCTGCTGAGTTGAACGTGAGCTGAGCTTGAGTGAGTGAGTGCGTGCGTGGGTTATTGCAACCAAAGTCCAAATCCATACAACGAGACAATGCGGGCGAGGAACTGATGCCACGGCCTAATAGAGAAAGTTTTGTACGCGCAACCCGGATGGGGAAAAATAGGAGGAAGAATGTCGCCCCAGGCTTAGCGGAGAAGAGAGAGCACCCCAAAACATCCATTTCAAGTAGGACTCTAATTCTTTATTTATCCTTCTGGAGCACTGCCGCAAAGGAGACGTCAACTCGGACCGCTCTCTCTCAAACGCACCCATTAGAAGAAACGAAAACTGTACAGTCCCCTCCCTCCCCAAAAAAGAGAGAGAGAGAGAGAGAGTGCCCCCACCTTCATACACCAGAGGGTCAAACATGCCCCTTTGCTCAGCACATGTAGCGACACCATGACGTGTGTTCGCAAAGCGAGCATTGGCGGAAAGTTCAGGGCTCACCGTGTAAATGCATGCTCCAATTCGCCCATTTGCATGACTTATTGGTTGCTTTACAGTTTATTTTTTATTTTTATTTTATTATATGTGTTATATATACACATGTATATGAATATAATACTCAAAAAGTACCAAGTTTGCCTCGTTCAGCAGGAGGAAGTTGACGCATTTCATGTCGTGTGTGCGTGTGCGTTAGTATGCGTGCACGAATCACGCAAAAGATGCCTCTGTCGTCCCCGCAAAGCGACTCTTCTCCGCACTTTTGCTCACATTCAAATGAGACACACAGCGGCGCCTTGAATACAAGTTTAGTTCGTTCCTGGGACCACAATCTTAACTTAAAACACTAGAATCATCTTTGTATGTACATGCAGTAATAACATAATTAAATTGAATGTAAAGAATTCTAACTTTTTGCACATCATAATTAAATCCATTGTAGTTTCTTCTGGTGTGTGCAACTTGGCCACCAGGGGCAGTATAATACAGTCATGCAGACGGAAACGAAGAAGACTTTCACCACAGCTAAGTGACTCATTAGGTTGCAGTAATATAATCTTTTTTTCTGCAGATGATCAACAATACATGCCTGTGAGTATTGGAATATTGTTTCACTAAAAGCGTATGCTAGTCTTTAGCCCCTCTATGCCATTTCCTATTAATGTTAGCATTAAGCTAGCAAGGACGTCTCAAAGGCAAAGTCAAACATTGGTGGAACAACTTTTGAATGTTATGCAGTAGGATTAAAAATGGGCAAGGTTCAAATTATATTATTATTATTATTATTTTAATTATTATTATTATTATTATTCCAAAAAAGTTCAACCCAAGTCTGCTTTTGTCCTTCTGGGGTTTCCTATTGTGGGTCACAGCAACAAACCTACTGCTTTTGAATGTTATATATTATTTTTTAAATCTTCAAGATAGTTTAGGGCAGGTTCCCGCCCTCTTTTTTCATCAAAAATGTTCAACCCGACTCTGCTTTTAAACTTCCAGGGTTCCTTCGCTGGGTCACAGCAAGAACCGTAATGATTTTGAATGTCATCTGACCTAAGATGGCCGCAGTAGGCATGAGGTTAAAAATAATTCCTTTCTCTCTTCTCACACACTTTCAGGTTTCCTTCCATTAGTCAGCCCAATTTGGGGCCTGATTCATTTTGAATGTTACCAGACGTCATATCGTTCGCTATGTCTTAAGGTTGGTCGCTTGGCGTGGACGACACACTTTCTATTCTTGATTTGTCATCTATTCGTCTAAAATGGATATCAAAAGTCTACACACCCATGTACAAATGTATTATGTATGTATTATGGGCTTATATAATAAATTTTTTTTAGAAGAAATCGTTTTGAAACTTACCATTAATGTGACCTATGACCTATATAACTCAATTGCAAAAAAATATATATTTGAAAGAGGAAATGAAAATAAACAACTCAAATAATGTGTGTGCAGACCCTCATAACCGGAGTGTGTGGCTGCATTCTCAATGAGCCAATTACAGCATTACTTGTTAAATGGGAGACGGAACACACCTGCCAACATCTAAAGTGCCTCTGATTAACCCCAAATTAATTTCAGCTGTTCCAGTTGGCTTTTCCTGACCTTTACTTGCTTTAAAGTAGAAGTGTGAATGTGTTTTGCTAACACTGACTACTATTTTGAACTGAATTCCCTCCATCTTGAATTAAGGCCCCAGTTCCACCTAAAAAAAAAAAAAAGAAAAGAAAAAAAAAACGCTGCACCACTAGCTACTACATACTGATCTTTTGGTGATGAGCGGTGATGTGTTGGTGTACGCCAAAAAGTTCAACCTTGGTTTCAATGGACCTTAAAATCTCCGAAACATGTGAGAAAACAATACTGAACACAGCCACATCCTATTTTTAGGATGTGTGACACTTGTACAACCACATTATCTCAGCTGTTCATATTTACTTTCGCTCTTGAATAGAAAAAAAAAAATGTTTTTGTTTTTGATCGAGTCATACAGGTTAAAGGTCACAATGTTTGAAAATCTTTTTCAGTTATTTATCTTGGTCAAATTTTTATATTACAAGAACAAATGTGGCAAATCCAGTTCCAGAAAGTTAAAAACCTGCCCCAGGTGCTAGCTAACTAGCTCCCATGGTGCTGGTTTAACAGTAAGGGAGCTAGCGAGCTAGCATCAGGGGCTAAAGCCAAACTGTGACAGGGTTTTTAACTTTCTGGACGTGGATTTGCCATCTCTGCACAATAATCTGTCATTTTAACCTCTATAGACTTTTTTTTAACCACTGTATTTGTTTTGTTGCTTTTCTGTTCATTTGTACACTTTCATTCATCCATCCATTCTTGCTTGGGGGGGGGGGGGCTGCGACAGAAGGACAATGTTAGGAAGTGGACTCCTTTTGTGTTGTGGGGCTGTTGAACTGTTTCCGTATCCGTGTTCTTGTTGCCGATGTCTTCTCAAAGCACAATACCACCACTATGTATGTAGAGCTAATGTAAAAGAAAATGTACTCTTCTTCTTCTTCTGGATATAACAGTATTGTCTTATGATTACTATTGTGCCGATCTGACTGTTTCCTTTTTGCTTTTCATATGAAACACGCTCACTTATTGCCTGTTGATCCTGCCTCCATCACCCAGGCAATGGGCTATTTTATTGAGTTAGCCCTGCATAAATAAAGTGTAAATATCATTTTGGAAAATTGCTATTCTGAGATTGTATTTTTAATCTGTGAACGTTCACGTCTCCGAAGAGCTTGTTTGTCAGCAGGCTCAGGTGGATGAATATTAATTTTGACTGCTTAAGCGATGTATACAAATGCCAACAATCTGGACAAATTTGAAATGTAAATATTTTTCGTCTTGCCAACGTCAACAAAGGCCCCAATTATCGAATGTCTCTGACAGATTGTCCTGAGCAATTTTGTTGTTGAGTTATTTCTCCTCACTAATCGAAATCCCTAGTTTGTGTGGTCAACACAGAATTGGACGGAGCCACGGATTCTGTGGTTGCAGATCAGAACATTCACGCTGTTACCGGACACAAATAGAGGAGCAATGCTGCAAAAACTGAAATCTAACCAAGAGTCAAAATCTCAAGTCAAGACAAAATGTGCAAAATATGTTCTTTGTGTGCCAAGATAATTCTTCTTACCTGGCAGTTTTTGTTTAAAAGCCTTTTTCTCTTAAAAATCGTAAAGTATTTAACTTATAACTGATAATATATGACATATTATATAATTCCATAAATCCTCGTAGTATAAATAAACTAATGAGTCAATAAGTATGTCCTTTTTTTTTGGGCTAATGGTTACTTTTTTAAAGAAATCTTGCTAGTAAAACCTTCCTATTCTACTTGACAATTTTGCTTTTTTTTTTTTTTTTTAAGTGGAAGTCAACCTTAAACACACGCATGCACGCACACACATGCACACACAAATAGCAATGCTGATGACATGTTGAATCGGTAAGACTACCAAATGAACAATACTGAGCTCTTTAAAAAATAAAAATAAAAATAAAATAAAATAAAAAAAGGGAAGTCAACCTTAAACATTTCTTGACAATAATATGTTATATGTGACTTCACTAGTCTAAACATGACATTCTGATTAATATTACATTTGTGCAATATGAGTTATGAAGCAAAATCCAGCCATTTTTATCCATCTCAGGGGGCGGCCATTTTGCCACTTGCTGTCGACTGAAGATAACATCAATGATGCGCTGAGCAACATTGATGTCATCGGCAAAATGGCCGCCCCCTGAGATGGATAAAAACGGCTGGATTTTGCTTCATAACTCACATTCCACTAACACAATATTAAACAGAATAACATATTTAGACTACTGGGGCCGCATTGAATATATTATTGTCAGGAAAAAAGGGGTTGACTTCCCCTTTAAGCCAAGATTTTGCAGTGAACTCGTTCTGTTGAATAGCAGGTTTCGCAAGTCATTCACCACAATAAAAATGACAAGGAAAAGAGTCGGCCACTGCAATGTAGTTGTCAGATAAGCTAACAGTTAACCTATAGCTTGTTCCATTTCTTCTCCAATCCTCAAATCAACAAGTTATCTTCTCGTTGCACGCCGTCTTTGTAAAATAAAATCCCTATCGGCGACACAAGAGAGTAGCGGGGCAAGAGCCAGCCATTATCTCCATCTCTCTCTTATCTTCCCACAGCTTTGATCCGGGCCGCGCTCGGCGAGCTGCGAGCCAAAACATTTGGAAACGCAATTACAGCTTCAGCTGCTGTGCGACAAAAGCGTGCGGATGAGAAATATTCAAGCAAAAAAAAAGGGTGAGGGGTTATCAAGCTTGTCCAGCAGCAGCTTCAGGCGCACATTCTGGATGACTTGCTCTGCCAAGCAACAGAATGCCTCAGCTCCATTGTGAATATTATGTGCCAACATTATATTCAAATACTTTTTTTTACACGTATAAACTGTTTCCTATGCAGGCGTTTTTTTGTTTTTGTTTTAAAGATAGTCATTTTTAACATTCTCAACTGTCATAAAGATAAATAACACTTTGTAATGAAACTAAAATAAATTAAAACCACTCACCCTTTGAAAGCAACTGACATGCAACGCTCAATATCTGTATATTTGCCATTAGCAGAAGTGAACGTTAATAGCACTGAAAATAGTCTTCCGTTTTTATTTTGTATGTCGCAAATAATGAAACCTATAATTAAGTCTATATTTTTGTGTGATATTTTTTGTATGGATACAGAAAGGTGTGAACAGAAGCATACATTACTAAGAGATAAGCTATTTTAGAGTAACATCATACATAATGTTATATAATGTATACACACAATTCAAGGTGAACGGTACCAAAAAAAAATCAGCAATGTTGGATGTCATAAATGTAAATAACAAAACAAATCTGTCATATCTTGCTGTGAAAGCAAAAATTCCCAAGAAAAAAAATCCCCTAAAAAGGTTTTTACTTTCTTTTTAGATGCCACAAATGGTAGTAAAGCACTACTTTTGTCTAATAATGAAGCTCGTCAACTAACTTCAGAATAGTTCCTTGGCACTATTATGACACAAGATAGTGGCGAAGTACACTTTAAAAACATTTGGGTCGAAAATGACCCAACTATGGGTCAAAAATGAACTGATCCTCTACTTGGGTTCATTTGAACCATCTTTTAGTCAAAAAAAATCAGTATTTTTGTATAAAACAACCCAGATTTGGGTCAGTTTGACCTGTCTTGGGGTAAAAAAAAAAAAAAAAAATTAAAAAAAAATTGGGCATTTTGTATCAAACAACTTGGGTCAAAATGACCCAACTTTCTTTCTTTTCTTTTTCACAAAAAAAATAATTTAAAAAAATGGGTCATTCTGTAAATAACAATCCATAACGTGTTGGTTAGATTCTCTACTTGGGTTAATGTGACCTAAATTTGGGTCAAAAATTGGGTAATTTTAAAGAACAACCGAGAAAGTTGGGTCAGTTCCGTCTACATGGGTCAATTTGACCCAACTTTTTTTGGGGGGGGGGGATTGGTCATTTTGTACTAAACAACACTGAAAGTTGGCTCAAATTGACCGATAAAATGGATGAGTCCATTTTTGATCAATAATTTACTGTTTTTAGAATGTACTACTTTTTTTTCTAATTGAAGCTCCTCAAGTTACTTCAACGTAATTCATTGGCACGTACGATTTGAGGATTTCAATGACTGCAACTTTTGAGGTCACTTTTTCCAGAAAATGTATCCAAAATGTGGTTGAAAGTTTTAAGGAGCAAGCGGTGATGGATGCCGCAGAAACTATTTCATTGTGCTTCAAAATATGTCTGACAGTTACTTGAAATATAGACTTTAAAATCTGCATGTCATTCATTCTGCGCCCCGTATGAAATACGACACGCGATCAGTCTCGTGAGCTTAGCATTTAGCTCACGTCAGTGCTGCGCCTGAAGCAGAGCTGCTGTTAAACGAGCAGTCCCCTTCAATCCGATGATCACATCCACGCAATGACGCTCATATTTGGAACAATGGCTGCTGCGTTTTGTCATAGGCGGCCAGTGAAAATGAACGCGGTTTAATTGCTAGTGTGCGTATCCAAAGTGTCTGAACTCCTCATTGCAGCTGAGTCATGCTTGCGAGACAAATCTCCGTGCTGTCACATCTGCGCACTGCAATTAGGATTCACGACCATTTATCAAAAGATAAAGCCACTTTGCTTAGCTTTGCTTTCCTCCAGCCACTTTACAACCACCACACCCACCGAAACCCCCCCATTGTAAAGCAGCCTCATCAATATGGTGCAGTTTGTCAGCTGGGTTGAGAGAGAGGAAGCCAGGCGGCATTAGATCTCGTAATCTTGTCCCGCTTGACTCGTCCGCACCCTGGTCCATGTGTCACGGAGGCCTCAGATGGATGCATCTAATCAGCTGCTATCTCGGAGGGTGAAAGCAACCCTCGAGAGATTGGAAGAAAATGACACTTGCTGTGCCGTTGATGAAAATTGTTATGGAGAAAAAAATAATAATAAACACGTATTTCTTACATTGTGTTTTCTACTGCACTAATGCCATGCAAACAGGATGAGTTCTCTATCATCAGTTTTTCTTTATGACATCAATGGTACGACTTCTGTGTGCCATCAAATAATATTCAAGATGGCAGCACTTACAATAGCCATTTTCACTGAAGCAACCCTCTTTGCTCCCGGCTATTTTACTGGATATTTGACTGATTTTGCAAGATCCACAGAATATTCTGTTCTATTGCTATAAAAACATGGAGCCTACCAAAAGAAAGATTAGAGTCTCTTCTTTCATCAGGGAAAAAAAGTATATTTCTGTTTCCGTTTTGCAGCAATTAGCATTAGAATATAGCTATGTTTCATCATTATTCACAAACCTGTTGAAAGCACTGGCAAAAAGAGCTCGTTGCCACATGGCCCTGGCTGATCTCTTATACTCTGCTGCCACCTGATGGCCGTTTTTGGTAATAACTACATTGCTTTAAGCGACCTCTTCAGGTCAGAGGCTGCATCAAAGCCTTCTGTATGCTTTAGCATTAAAAAAAACATTAAAAACGAATAAATATGTTTTGGAGAGTGAAGGACAAAGCATTGAAAACGTATTTACACGTTTCTGGGTTTGAATGAGTTAACCTGTGTATCCCACCGTTGCCATTGATAAAGCAGAATAATAGCTTTGCGTTTAGGCTCAGGTTACACACTAAGTACATTTGTGTGTAAATTGCCCCTTTTTGTGACATTTTTCCTTAATGGTGTGCCGTGAGATTTTTCTAGCGTCAAAAATGTGCCTCTGCTCTATAAAGGTTTGAAACAACTGACACAGAAGACTCCCGCTGATGTTTCTGCCCGCTTGTTTGTTCACCCGGGAAGCACAATAATCATCTCAGTGCCGAGATGGCGCCTCCTGCAGTAATGACACGCTCAAATGAGGTCGTGTGCATGTGTCACTTGAAAACCGGTCGCAGAGGAGGAGCTGCACTGATTGCAAAATAGCCGGAAAAGTAACAATAAAAAACATCATACGGTACACATCAAATACAGACATTGGCTGGCGCGTGTTCATCTTGTTACGGTTTCGTATTCACGGCCCGTTGTCGGACAATTTCCACCTTTTTTGTGCAGACAGAGTTTTTAATACGATTTGCAGCCTCGGGGAACAGACGAGCCTGAAAGTGAATGGCGGTGGAATATAAACAGAAGACAACCTTTTTCAGTTTTTTTTTTTTTACGATAAGTGAAGACTCTACAATCCTACGTTTTCTGATTTTTAGGTCTATGTATTATCCTCCATGTTGTTAATAAAAAAAAATGCTTGACTACAAGAGTCGGGATTAACATAACGCAGCCCCCGGTATGACTGACATATCTATAATGGAGTCGCCATAAAAGGAGACTGGACGATGACACTGCGCGTTGTGCCCAACGTGACAGTTTGGATTCCAGCTCATTGCTCAAAGTGATTGGCGCAGACATAGACATGCATTCATCAGTGCAGGCCTCTGCTGTGCTGCGTTTTATTGTACCCGGTATGCAAATGCAGAAACTGTGGGATGAGGCTGTAATAATAATACTGTAGAATCTTCAAAAAGTGCACAATCCAATGAGGGCCGTACAAGAACAGTGTAAAAAAAAATATATACATACACGGCAAAAGTAGGTATACACTTTTCACATGAACTTTTTTGTTTTTCTCCAGGTACCGTGAAAAGGGAAATCATTTGATAGAGAACTTGTCAAGAACAAAGAAGGTGGGTTCTAAAGCACTTTTGGACAAGGATGCAAAATAAAAAGCTGGGTAAGAGGGGAGGAAAGAAAGAAGGGTAGATGAAGGTAGGACAAAAGAAAAGCAGGCCTGAGGTTGAAGACAGAAAAGTATGTTTAAGCCGTGGAAGAAAGGATCTGAGGACGGAGTTATGGAAGACAGTCAGAAAAGTGAGTAGAAACCATGCAAGGAAGGAAGGATGCACAAATAAGCATGTTTGAGCGAAGGAAAGAAGGAAGACGGAAAAGTAAGTTTGAGGGAAAGACAGAAGAAAGAAAGAAACATGGAAGGAAGGAAGAACAGAAGGATAAATGTGACAATGCATGACTAAAAAAGTAAGAAATTCAGGAAGGAAAGAAGAGGTCAGGGTGGGAAAGATGGCTGGAATAAAAGCTGGACAGAAGTAAAACAAATGTACATGTAATAAACTTTGTTTTATAATAATAGTAATAATAATAAACACGTGAGACAGAAAGAAGGAAGAATTAACAATGGAAGGCAGAAAAAACGAAAAAGCTATGAAAATATGGAGGGAGAGACAAAGAAAGTAAGAAAGTTTCAGTAAACTGTTGACGGTTGAACATTGGAGTCGCTGCAATACCGCAAACCTCCATCATGAGCGCTGAAAAAAATTTAAACCCCCAATTCTCGTTCGCTCTCGCGATAACTCAGTGGCTGGCTGCACCGGCGGCCACACAGTCGGTGAAGAGATGGCGGCCAGAGGGGGCTTTCAGTCGGCACCCACTGGTGGTGGAGGCGGCGTAATTGGTCTAGGAGCCCCGGTACCGGGCGCGGGGCCAGGAATGGGCCCCGGTACTCCCTCTGGAAGGATGGGGCCGTCGTCGGCCGCGCAGAACCACATGTACCGCTCCCCCATGCCTGGGCCTGGGTACCCGGTGAGATATCGCTCCATCTTTGCTTGGTGACGCGTAGATCGTCCGCTAGAACAAAGCCCCCTTACCAGCGCTTTGTCACGGCCAAGCTAACCATTAGCCGCGTTATGGGCGCCCGCCACTGTCGAAACGGGTTATAAACACCAAGTAGCCCCGGCTGAAAAGCGATATTGCTCCTGGTTGCTTCAATCTAGTTAACTATCAAACGACTCAATTGTCAGTTTGCCTTGAATTATTTATCCATCCGCGTTACTGGCTAGTCCCCTAGCTATTTAGCTTAGCATGCTAAAATGACTAGCTGGTCGCCGTGGCAGGAATTCACTCACAAATCGTCGCCGATTTTGTTCGGATTATTTTTTTTTCTTCTCCCGAGCAGCGAAACCGTCAAAAGGGGCAACGCGTAGTTCTAGCTTCGTGCAGAGTTAAACTGTGAGCCTTGTAACAGTCGGTTGACGAGTCAACAAATGAATGGCGCGGGTGAGCATGCTGCTAACTGTTCGAAAGTGGTGGACGTTGCTGCTTGGATGCTTTAGTTAGTGTTCATTTCGTTTACCTGCACATGTTAACATTCCACTATAATGAATAAAAACGGAATCGATGACACTGTCAAATGTGTATTGATAGATCAATTGTATATTATAGTGGCGTTCAATTACACTGCAGCATACTGAGATCTAAGATTTTTTTTTTGCTGTTAATATGATGAGCAATTGGCAAATTATTATTGTTATTTTTTTCAGGGTGAAACGTGCCAGTCCTATTTGGCAACAGTTTTGGTGGGATCCAGGGGAAAGGGGGAAAAAAAAAAACATGATCTAGATCAGGAGTCTCCAAATCCAGTCCTTGGGAGCCCTTATTCCCTCCTCTGTTTTCCATGTCTCCCTCCTCTGTCACACGTTAATCAATAATCCTCAAATGTCAGGCTTCTGTAGAGCTTGCTGATGAGTGGATGATTTGATTGAGGTATGTTGGAGGTGTGAAATTGAGAACCGGACGTGGAAACCATTTATCTAGATGTCGCCTGATGGTGTTGGATATGGTTAGTAATATAGTTATAGACTTTAATACATCTTAAAAAAAAAAAGGTATTAACTTCATTACCTTCAGTTTATACACTTTTGTTTTATACTCACAAGGACATTAATTAAGGAGCCAACTTGTGAGCCCATTCGAATTGTGTTGCCAATTAAAACTGCAGCTCAATGACCGTATTGTGTGGAACCTTAGTGTTTTAAGTTGTGAGGTCCCGGTGCCGTCTTAATAATCTTTAGGCAGAAAGTAGTTTCTTAGTATTTCAATGTTGCGTTACACCCCAATCTGCCTGCTTGTTATAGAGGTCTAACAATTAATTTATAAAATAGTCAACATTTTTGCCGTGTCAGCCTCAAAACTCTAAATATTCTCTCTATTCTTATGTCTGTATTCCTCTGTGATCTGTTTCTTCAAAATAAGTTATGTGCAAATATCCGCTTTTAATTTGGAGAACAATGGTCGGCATTTTTGCTCATATTCTGACATGCTACAGACCAAACTCGTATAATCAATGTATGTTTGTGCAGTGTCCACTGTCTATTTGAAATGATCCTTGTTTTTTGAATGAGGGATTAACGTGATTTTTTGTTTTGTTTAATGCGATTAATCATAAAATAATCTAAATTGATTATTAAAATAATCGATTCTTGCAGCCCTATTTTCATGTAGTCCTTTCTATTGTTTTAAAAGTCAATTTCACTAGTATGACTTTTTTTTAAATCCAATTTCTGAAGTTATTCGATTAATCGTTTCAGCCTTATTAATGCCATTTTACACTCTTCTTCTCTTAAGATGTCTCTCTATGCGTGCAAGATTCTCCTTTGCGAATATCCTGTATTTAAAACATTAATGGAAATATTTTCTCAGTGGCCCACAATTGTCAAGAGTGTGTGTTGCCTAGCGACAAGCGACTCGGCTGAAAAGATGTGTTTTTTCCCCCATCCCCGAGCATCCTTGACTGCTTTCATTCATCCCGGCAGCCTGACGTTGGCGCGCTGAATAGCGCCAAACTCGCTTATTCTCGGGTACTTCAAGGCCGCGCAGATGTGCGTGCCTGCGGCACAGCGTGGGCGGTCTCTCTCTGTGTGAGGGGGGAAAAGGCGGCGCATTTCGATAAGCCGTTATTGTTGGCGTGAAGTTGTCATCGGATGCCACCTTCCCGCCGAAGGACCACAGCCGTTTTTTGGGGGATTTCTTTGCTGCCGCATTTGACCGCCGCACTCATGCTGTCCGATACCCGAAGTCGGCTCTTTGAGTTCTTGGCCCACGGCTTGGTGAGTGACGGTTGTTGTTTGGTCGTACTTATCTGACTTTTTGAGGGGGGGGGGGGGGTTTAAACTGGGAGTGGGACACACCTGCGTAATTTAAGAAATTGATTCAACAGTCATACACACCGTGCAGAACTCGACTGAACTCGGGTGAAGTTTTAATCTGATCACATAACACACAAATGCACACAAGCGTTCACCAAAAAAAAAAAACAATGCGGTGCTCAATCGCGTGGTGCGCGGGTGTGCGTCGTTAACCGTTATTTTTTTCACGATGGTCAACTTCAGCCTTAGCACAGTGAGCGATTCCAATTTTCATACTAATTCGGGTTACATCGCAGTTGTAGGAACCAAACGCCGTCACAAACCGAGGGCCCGCTTTCCTGAAAGATGCTTCTAGCTGCCACTCAGAGTAGTTCTAGACCAGGGGGTGGGTAAACTCGGCCCTCGGGGGCCGAGTCCTGCAGGATTTGGACGCTTCCCTTCTCCAACACAGCTGAATATGATCAGCTCATCGGCAAACTCTGCATAAGCCTGATAACGATCCTGTTGATCGGAATCGGCATGTGTTGGAAGAGGGGAACCGCCGAAAGCTGCAGGACTCCGGCCCTCGAGGACCCAGTTTGCCCACCCCTCTTCTAGACCATTACAATCTCCAGCTTCAAGAAATTTTCTTAATACATTTCCAGATCAATAACTCATAAAATTCCTACTCTGGTTTTATGACCTGCTGAAATGCTGCCAGGTGAAGATGTAATCACACTGGATCATTTAGGGCCACGTGCCAGCATTTGTTTGAAGTTGCTGAATCAGCAGCCACTGTTGTTCCCCCCTTTGACGTTCTTTTCTATTTTTTTTCTTTTTTTTGTCACCCAATGCAGAGACCAGGCATGCCTCCATCCAGTCGTATGACCCCGCAGGGACCCGCCATGGGCCCCCCGGGCTACGGCGGCAGCCCCGTGTCCCGCCCGGGGATGCCCGGCGTGATGGACCCGTCTCGCAAGAGGCCGGCCCCGCAGCAGATCCAGCAGGTTCAGCAGCAGAGCCGCAACCAGCAGTAAGGAGGCGATCAATACCTTTTAGAGGCAGAGATGCATGGTTTAATTAGAAGGCTAGCTTTAATGGCGGGATTAGATGACGTCTGCATCAACTTCGGCCGGCGCTGATCAATACTGTTGCACAAATTGCACTGCTTAACTTCCAAAAACGCCCCGCTTCAAAGTGATGCCGATGAAATTTGTCTTTGTCAAGATGACGATAACGATGCACTACAGCTTCCTTGTCTGACTTGAACGTGTTTTGCACAGTACAAAGAAGAAGAAGATGGCTGATAAAATTCTACCTCAAAGGGTGAGTAGTAGCGCTGCGTCTCTCTGAAGTAGGTTACGCACAATATTTATCATCTTAACTGATTTGTTTTTTTGTTTAGTTTTAAATGTGAGACCACACAAGATGAGGAACCAAAAATGTAATGTGTGTTTCCTTATTTTTTTAATTTGTGTCACACTTATGATGACCAACACACAACAATTTCCCTAAAACCAGATCTGATGACGTACGGGGCTTCCCCCAGGAAACTCGCTAAGCCCTGACCTATGACCTTTGCTGAATTTGCTTAGGGGATGGAAAATGCTTCAATTTTGTCCAGTTATCAGGATGTGTGAACCCAGCAGTTATTGTTAATTTCCCCAAGTATGTTGAGGGTAAATATTGAAATGATTTAACATTTGAGTTTGTTGCCCCGACTAGGATAAAAAAAAAAAAAAAACTCTTAGAACATCACTACACTATGGGATAATCTTTCAAAGGCATCTGACAACCGGGCCTTTGCTGACATTGACCAGAAGGGGCAATCGTGTTTAAAAAAATCAACCTGATTTTGTAATACCAGGCAACCCTCACCTTGTCCCCTGGCCTTGTTTCAGATCAGGGAACTGGTCCCGGAGTCTCAGGCTTACATGGATCTTTTGGCCTTTGAGAGGAAGCTGGACCAGACCATCATGCGCAAGAGGCTGGACATCCAGGAGGCCCTCAAGAGGCCCATTAAGGTTGATTTTAGCTTTGTCTATAAAAAAAAATAATAATAATCATTGATGATTCTCATGTAATTATTGTTGCACCAAGTAGGGCTTGGCTATGTGGCCAAAAAAATACAATCCGGATCACCAAATACTCGTGTTAATAACATTTAAGTTTCTTCTGTTTTTTTGTTTTGTTTTTAGCAAAAGAGAAAGCTTCGTATCTTCATATCAAACACCTTCAATCCAGCCAAGCCCGACGCTGAAGATGGTGAGGGCACTGTTGCATCATGGGAACTCCGCGTGGAGGGGCGTCTACTGGAAGATGTAAGAGTCGGGTCACAGTAGCACATTGTTCATTAAGCAGCGCCGTTTGGCAACAGTATAAAATGTTTCCGTTGCAAACTATTTTGTAAAGGCTCAACAAATTGCCGTGTTGTTCTAATCAGTTTTTTTTCACCCTTTTTAGTAATACAACACACATTTACTTTCCAGACGGCCGTATCCAAATATGAAGCCACCAAGCAGAAGAGAAAGTTCTCGTCCTTCTTCAAGTCTCTGGTGATTGAGTTGGACAAGGACCTTTATGGTCCCGATAATCACCTTGTGGAAGTAAGAATTCTTTCTACATCAAGGCTTGAAATAAGCGGTTTCGCGTTGCATTGTGTGAGACAAAATTGACATTTTGTGCCTGGAACAAACGCAAAACTGCAGATGGGTGGTTTATATGGCGAAATGCAGAGCTTCCAAATATTACAGAAATCATTGAACACGCCCACAGCGTGTCATGTGTTTGTACCAAATATAAAAAAAAATAAAAACACAGCGCACTAGCAAAACATTGTTCGTCCCTTAAAGAACAACTGTTTTGTTGTTGTTTTTTTTCTCAGAGCTGGAACTGGGGCTTAATTCAAGGTGGAAGTAATTTTAAACAGTTTGAAATATGAGTCCGTGTTAGCACAAAACCGTCAGGCTTCTGCCAGAAAGCAAGACAAAATGTCGCAAATCGCCTGCTTGAACATTTGAACTTTATTTGGGTTAATCAGAGGCACTTTAAAGCTGTGCCTGAACTCCCATTGAACATGACTTTGAATGGGAATGTTTAATTCTGACCGCTGCCACATCCCCAAGTTACAGTATGAGCGGGGGTGCGTTTTGCAACTATATGATCTCATTTTATTTTTCCTTCACATTTCAAAGATACAAATGTAATGTGATTGAATTAATATGGTTTGTATCCACACACAAAAACTGGCAGTTGAACAGGGTTCAGTAAGACTTTGTATATCAACTTTAGAAATATATCCACGGAGAGCCATTTATCTTTTTTCTACTGCCTTCAGAAATAACCGTGGCAAAAGGTTTTCCATTTTCTAAAGGTTATCTTTGCACCAATTTAGTGGCACAGGACCGCAACCACCCAGGAGACTGATGGCTTCCAGGTAAAGAGACCTGGCGACGTGGGTGTTCGTTGCACAGTCTTGCTCATGCTGGACTACCAGGTACCAAAAAAAAAAGCTCACATGACTTCAAACTAGATCAGATCCAATCTAACTACAAAATCCCACCCCCTCCCCCACCGCCAAGCCTCCGCAGTTCAAGCTGGACCCTCGTTTGGCTCGCATGCTGGGTATTCACACCCAGACTCGACCCGTCATCATCCAGGCACTGTGGCAGTACGTCAAGACTCACAAATTGCAGGACCCCCACGAGCGAGAATTCATCAACTGCGACAAATACCTGCAGCAGGTGGGGAACCGTTCCGTCCCTTAAACGAGGGTACACATCACACATACCAATTTTTTTCCCCCCCAATGTGAGACCCCATATAAACTACTACCATTGTTGTCTCATCTCAACTTTTATTGATAAAACATTTTAAAACGGCAATCACAGCATACAAATTGCTGTACGCGGAGTAAAGACAGCTAAGACAAAAGAACACATTTCCATAACACGCCACAGGATATTCTTTGAGACGCTGACTTGAATTTGACCCCATTATTGGTATGTGAGCAGAATCCAGAATGCTACAAACAAGAAATCAAAGCAAGGCTATCTTTTAGTACGCTGCACTTCCCCTTTGTTCTTTCTTTTGTGGTGAATAACTAACTAACTGATGATTTTGTTTATTTTTTTTCAATCAAAGTCCATCGTTAGTCCAGTCAGTTGACCATTTTAACATTTACGATTCTTGGTACGGATTTACTTTCAATCCTGTCCGACGCTTACAAACTGAGAGCTGACATTCATAGCAGGCATAAGGTGATGTTATGCAGCGCATTTGTTTGCCTCCATTTTGTCCTTGTATGGGGTATAAGTCCCACCACAGGCCAAATTCCTGAGACTAAACATGACTGCGGCTTCAATGTCATATCAGTAAAAACAGAAATGCACCGAAGCGTGACGGATTTATTATTCCTGGTTAAAAAAAAAGAAATGGATCACCGTGAGTCGTCAACTTCTTGCTCTCGTAAATGACAAGGTCCCCGTGAATGCTTGAAATTAAGTGCATTAATTTATATGACACACCTTGGTGGTTGGAAATGTGCTTTACAACAGCTCAGGCAATTCTAACTATTTGAGGGTAGCTATTTGACTACGTAGCGGACTTCTTATGTGAAGAAATAAAACAAATGGAGCTAAAAATGAATCGGAGCTGCTACAGCTCGACTTGAGCTCATTCACTGCCTGTTGTTGTTTGTTTTGTTTTTTTAATGTGTAAAAGTCTTTCGAATTTATGTAGTGGGTTTTGGGGATGCGCTAAATTAAGTACATTTAGCATTTTATTAGAGCCCTAAAAGTCGCTGATTATTATTCTTGCAAAACAATCGACTTTTTTGAGCTGTCAACATGCTAGAAAAATAGTTTCTAGTTGATTTCCCCTTTAAGTGTAATTTGCCGAGCGGTTGGGCACTTCAACATATTTTCTTAAGTGCCTGAATGTCCACTGAACTGCCTCGCCTTCAATCTGTAGATCTTCGAGACCCAGAGGATGAAGTTCTCCGAGATCCCGCAGCGCTTGCACGCGCTGCTGATGCCTCCCGAGCCCATCATCATCAACCATGTGATCAGGTAGTGTGTCGCGTCGGTGCCCCGTTGCAGCTCGTGACACCGCTCGGGAAAAATTGTTTGTACTGAATTTGCTCCCTCTGCATTGCGCCAGCGTGGACCCCAACGACCAAAAGAAGACGGCGTGCTACGACATTGACGTGGAGGTGGACGACACGCTGAAGACTCAGATGAACTCCTTCCTGCTGTCTACCGCCAGTCAGCAGGAAATCGCAGGCTTGGACAACAAGGTCATTATTAGTCCACAGATACTCACTACTTATCCATCAAAGATTTTGTGGCTGCACCTCTAGTTAGAGAGGAACATTTCTTATCGTGGTTACCGATATGTCTGTGCTAAAAGAAGTGTAAACAAAAGAAATTCTGATTCATAACATCGCAACGTGGTTTATTGTGAATATTAAACATGTAAAATAGACTGCAATCCTTTTTACTTTCTGACATTAAAAATTGGTACTGTGAACTGCAAAGCCACACAAAATGTACTTTTTTTTTTTTTTTGATTACAGTCATGTATTTAACTCATTCGCTGCCATTGACGGCTATAGACGTCAAAAATTCATTTGAACAATTTCTATTAGTTAAAAAAAATGTTCTTCCATTTTTGTTAACAAGAGTATGAAAACCTAGATTTTTTTTTTTGTACATTTAGAACAGATATAAAATGTGTGATTTATCGCCCGATGCCCCAAATTTTTTATAATCTTTTCTTTAAAAAATAAAATAATTTTTAATAATCTTTTTTTTTTTTTTTTTAGATTATTAAAAATTAGGGGCGTCGGGTGATTAAAATTTTAAAAAATCTAGGTTTTCATACTCTTGTTAACAAAAGTGGGGAACAAATTTAAACTAATAGAAATAGTTCAAATGAAATTTGACGTCTATAGCTGACAATGGCAGTGAATGAGTTAATAGTGGTGTTATTCAATTAAAACTTGGCTGTACCGTATATAACATGCTGCGCTCAAAAATTAATACTCAGGAAGCGATATCAACCAACGAGGTGGAAACTCGTCACTTCTAACTATGTTGAAATTTCTTTGTAGTTTAAAATGGCTTAGCTAGAAACGTGTGTTGCATTGTGGCCAAAAGATTCATTCTACCTTTGGTCACGATGCGATACGGAATTGCGATTCAGGTGAAGCCCGTCTATGGTGTTAAGACTAACCATTTCGAAATATATCCCAGTTTATCAGTAGCCAATTTCATCCCGACTCCAATGCAACTCTTGCACTCTGTGTACCTAATGAAGCGTCTAGTTGAGTGCATTGCAATAATGGCGACGATAACGCAGCGCGTCGGGCGGAATGGAGACTGCGCCGCCGCTTTCAATGTGGCGTGAAGGCGCGGCTCCATTAAACACTCACTTGTTACAGCTACAGATGTGTCCAGCACGCTGAGGCCAATTTCACACAAATGTGCTCCTGATGCCAGTCGGGTCAGGTTTGCCGTGCCTCCCGCCGGCAGTCGTTACAGGAGAGTCGAATAGTTTACGTTGAGGCTAGCGACTCCTGCTGGTTGGTGCAGGGTTTTTTTTTTCTCCCACATTGACTGCATTGAGATGAAGAAAAAAAAAGCAACGTATTGACATGTTTACACATATTGTCACCTTGCCTGCCTGACCGCCTTGAATTAATATGTGCAGCGAATCACAAGCCCCGATCCTTTGTTTCCTCTCAGATCCACGAAACCATCGAGACCATCAACCACCTGAAGACCCAGAGAGAGTTCATGCTCAGCTTCGCCAGAGACCCTCAGGGCTTCATTAATGACTGGCTGCAGTCGCAGTGCAGGGACCTCAAGGTGAGTGTATGACAACATCCACAAGCGCTCTCTGGAAATGCCCCGGAGAAATGAGAAAAAATTCAAAAGAGACATAATGTCGTTTTTCACAAGTTGGAACCGTTCCCAGCTGTTTTGTTTTGCCGAAGTCTACTTGTTGGTAGAGGGCTGAAACATTTTTGTGAATGTCACTGTAAAAAAAAAAAAAAAATGTCGAGTAATATTTAATTGAAAAAACCTAGTATCAGAAATTCTAAGTACATTTTACAAGGACAGTTTTGAGTACATTTGTCTAGTTTATTTAATAAACCAAAAAAAGTAAGCATTGAGGAATGAAATAATGACCTTCTGCTTGCTACCACCTGAGCCATGCCACTCCTACTGTTTGTCACTATACTGCATAGCTGGTGTGTCCAAAATGAGACCGAAACCGGTCTCTTGTTCCACCTGACTTCAGCAATATACTAATATACAGTGGAGTGGCATGGCTGAGGTGGTAGAGTGGCTGTCACCCAAGTTGAAGGTCATGGGTTCATTCCTCAATGCCTACAGAGCTCTTTTTAAAATAATAATAATAAACTTGTAAAATGTACTCAAAAGTCCTTGTAAAAGTTACTTAGAATTTTTGATCGGAAAAAAACGTTACTACCGGTAGTTCTCCCCCCAAAGTAAATACAGTAATCCCTCGCTATAATGCGGTTAACTTTTCACGGCCTCGTTTCGCAGATTGTTTTTTTGTACAATTTTGCATACTTTTTTTTTATTTTATAGTAATGTACCTATTTTACAAAATGTATGAAGGTTTGAACATTGAAAATGTTTAAACAAGAAAGAAATGTGAGAAAATGTAAATGCCTCAATAAGAGAAATACTTCACGGATTTCAATTATTGCGGGTATTTTTTGGAACCTAGCCCCAGCTTTTTTTTCTTTCTTTTTTTCTTTTTTACAGTGTAAAATAATGGTCATTTAGGCAGCAAACAAGTTATTGCAATAGAATGATGGCTCCATCATTTCAGGATGAAGTCTAAAACATCACCGATACGGATGTTAGGTCAATCTGTAACGGTTAAATGACACTCCGGTGTTTGTGCAGTTGAGGGAATTTGAGAGTTATTGGCACCACGTGAACACTCGATTGCATTAAGAACGCACGCGCCACGCTCGGGTTCTCGCTCTTGTCACGGGTGCAACCGAGCATGACGCGTTCAATAACATTCAGTCTGGTGGATGAGCAGGTGCCCGAGACATCGCGCGCTAACCTGCCGCCAAGTACCGGAAGGCTTCGACTTGAGGAATCTGACAAATTGAAAAAAATTTGTAAAAAAAAAAAAAAAGAAAGAAAAAAAGGTCACATGTGGTTCTGGTCTTTCCGCAGACCATGACAGACGTGGTGAGCAACCCCGAGGAAGAAAGACGGGCCGAGTTCTACTACCAGCCGTGGGCTCAGGAGGCCGTGTGTCGCTACTTCTACTCCAAGGTGAGTCCTTGCAGTCGCTTACCCACAATGCAACAGGTGAAAACACGCACATTCTGGTCGTGCTTACAGGTGCAGCAGAGGCGGCAGGAACTGGAGCAGGCGCTCGGAATCAGGAACACCTGAAGTCGTTGCTTGTTGGATGGTCATGTAGGATGTTGACTTTATTTTTTATTTTTTATTTACTACCACTTTTTTGTTGTTGTTTTTGAGCACAAATTTCCATGTAACTTTTTTTCAATGTCTTAACCTCCGAACATTCCTGCCCTCACGACAACAAGCGCCAACGTGAACACAAAAAAAGCATTGTTGAAAAATGAAAAAAACAAAAGAAAAACAATCGGCCCATTGAGTTCTACATTTAACCAAACAGGACGTCCCTTGTTTTTTGTCCACCTGCCATGTAGTTCTAACTTTATTTTTCTTTTTTTTATGATTATTCATTTTTATGATCTATGTATATCAGTACTTGTCTTGTTAACTAGTACAGATGATGACCAAGGAAGTAGCTTGTTAGAAGTACCGCTAGCCCAAATAGGTTTTGTACATACTGAGCAGAAGAAGGGTGTGAAGTTAAGTTGTACCTCTTTATCCCATCAGATGTTTTTTTTTTCTTCTTCTTTGTACAAGCTCAGATAGTAGATGCTGTATTTATAATAAAAAATAAGAACAGTCAGCGGCAGTTATTAAAGTGCAGCAAAGCCACAAATATGTTGGACAAAGTTGATTGAGTTGAGAAAATGATTGGAAATGTGTGGCGTGGACACTGTAGTAATTATTTGAAGCTTTTTGATGGACCAAAACTATTTTTCTGTATGTTCTTATGTCATAATAAAGCATATGTAAATCTTAGTTTGTGGCGCTTCTTGACATCCATATATTTTTCAAAAAAGAAGGAAAAAGCTGTTAAATAATAAATACAAATAGGTAAAATCTATTTTTGCTTGGGTAATATAATGTATTTTTTCTCTCTTAAAAGACTAAATAGATGAAATATTTTAATGTTATTTCTACTTCCTGCACTGCTGTCCAAATTTATGACAAAAAAATTGTGAGCTATACAGATGACATTTTTCTACATTTTAAATTTTACAAATATTTTCCTATATTTATTTATAGTCCATAGTTCCACCTTTTAAAAATGTCTTTGCTATTTGTATAAATTTTGATGGAATTTAATTTTTAACATGGGTGTATATATTAAGAAATGTTAATGTTTTGCTATTTCTATGGAGTGTGTATGAGTTATGGTCATTAAAAAATATATAATTTTAGTCTAATTTAGTAATATATTCCAGTCCAAAATTTATATCAACAATCCCTCATATTACTGGGCATTTTTGAGAAAATTTAAATATGAAACGTGTGCGCGAAGGGGGGAAGGTGATGGATTCAAAGTTGAGTTAAGTAATTTTTACAACAAAAATAAAAAATAAACAATCCCTCGCGCGCAAAGGGAGGCCGACGTGGTGACGTCATATATGCATAACCCAACAATTCTGACGACTGTACAGTGACTGATGACGTCACCACTTCGAAGGTGGGAGCGCGCGAGTTGGGGTAAGGAGGAGGGGCTTGGGAAGGCGCGCGCGCGCGCTTGTGCCCGCTATAAATATCGGCGGCGCTGACGTTCGTCTCTTGTGGATGTCCAACGATGGCAGCTCCCAAGAAAGTGTGCGTGGTGGGCTCCGGAAACTGGTAACTTAGTTCACAACTTATATCATGCCAAAGTTTGCTTCTGTGCTTATGGAGAGTGTGCTGAAAAGTCAAGTTGTTAAAATGACAGAACGGAATGGATTTTTCTCTCAAGAGCTCGTACACGCACGTGAGTTGGGAGTGTTCTACATTTTGCCCATTTTGTCATAAAAATAAATAAAGCTTTTCTAATGGGGTATATTTTGTCATAGAGAGCTTCTTCTTTGGGCGCCTTTGACATTTCAAGTGCGGCCACTGCGTGCCTTCTGCTGCATGTCTTAAGTTACAAAGGCATTTTTGAAAAGCGGCTTGTTATTTTTTGCCCTTTTGTCACCTGGCAAGCTTGGGGGTGGGGCGGGGATGGCTTTAAAAAAAAAAAAAGTAACGAATTTAGGATAACAGTACACTGTATAGCGTTAAAAAAAAAAACCCATCTACCTACTCATAGAATTATGGTATTTGTTATTTGAATATATATATATATTGATTCAAGCTATTTTGTCTTAATGTGACTTTCGTCTTGGTTAGATTAGAAGCACAGGTATTTATACTGGTGAAAAAAAAAAAGTTTTGTTTTGGAGTTGTTTTTACTGGTAGGAGAAGTGCGACTAAGCACAAGGCTTTTTTTAGTAATACTGAAAATATGTGTGCTTTTCTTATGTCAACATACATGCTGCCATAATAACAAAAGACCCGCCCCAAAACAGGCAGCGACCTTTCCACTCACGTTTTGACATGCCAATACTGTGTAATGTTGTACAGTATGCAAAGGAGACGTATTATGCAATTGTTTTCTGAATTTAAGACGCAAAACTTGTTTGGAATCACTCCGATTTGTGGGCGCCATTCAACGACTTTCATTACCATGACGACGGTGGGCGGAACAAGGGAGTTGCGACAATGCTAGCAGCTACTTAGTGTTGCCGATTTACTGACTTTGTTGCTATGTTTAGCGACTATTCCAAACGAGACAGTGGCTGTTTTTCAAAAAAGAAAAAAAAAAGTGGCAAGGATCAAATCCAACAACTTTTTTTGAATTCTGGAGACTCTGGAGAAGTTCACCCCTCTGTGTCCAGACCAAAAAATAAATGAGCTGTTTCACTAGAGTAGAGACACTTTTTAAAAAAAAATTTTTTAGGTGAAGGTATTCCTGACACAATTTGTATCCAACTTTCATTTTGCAATGAGCTTCAAAAATCTACAGGTTTGTGTGCTAGCAGTCAAACATAAAAACAGACAAAATGTTATATTAACTCATTCACTCCCAGCCATTTTCACTGAAGCAACCTCCTTCGCTACTCCCGGCTGTTTTACTGTATTTTGACTGATTTTGCAAGGCCCACAGAATATTGTGTTCTATCGCTATAAAAACATGGAACCTACCAAAAGAAAGATTAGAGTCTCTTCTTTCATCAGAAAAAAAAGTATATTTCTATCTGTTTCCGTTGTGCAGCAATTGGCACAAGTTTCATCATTATTCACAAATTTGTTTAAAACTGTGGATAAATAAGCTTTTTGCAACATGGCCCTGGTTGATCTCTTGTACTCTGCTGCCACCTGCTGGCTGTTTTTGTGATAACTACCATTGCTTCAACCATTCTCTTCAATTCAGAGGCTGCAGCAAAGCCTTCTGTATGCTCTAGCATAAATAAATAAAAAAACATTAAAAACGTATAAATATGTCTTTGGGAGTATGGTAATATTTAAAATAGAACATATTTATACGCTTTGGGGAGCAAATGAGATGAAATCAACCGCCCCAATTTTTTTCGACAATAATATTTTCTATGCAGCCCCACTGGCCTAAATATGGTATTCTGGTTAAAATTGCATTAGTGGAATATGAGTTAAGCAGCAAAATCCAGCCATATTTATCCATCTCAGGGGGCGGCCATTTTGCCACTTGCTGTCGACTGAAGATGTTGCTCAGCAAACCACTCGAATTCACCAAAATTCAGATAAAACAGCCAGTATCATCCATCGTGTGTCGGCAGGGGCTCGGCCATCGCCAAGATCGTGGGCGCCAACGCGGCCGCCAACGCCAAGTTTGACAGCGTGGTCAACATGTGGGTGTTTGAGGAAATGGTGGACGGACGCAAGCTCACCGAAATCATCAACACGGACCACGAGAATGTCAAGTACCTGCGTGGGCACAAGCTCCCCCCCAATGTGGTAAGCCACAGACTTAATTCTATTGGACGCTGGGCAGACTTATAAAAATAACGCTGGAACATCATTGCGGTCAGGTGGCCATTCCAGACCTGGTGGAGTCGGTTAAGGGAGCCGACTTCCTGATGTTTGTGGTCCCGCATCAGTTCATCATCCGCGTGTGCGACACCATCAAGGGACACATCAAGAAGGACGCTCACGGCGTGTCGCTCATTAAGGTGCCCTCGCCCGTTCTCAAAGCGCCTTCTTGGTGCGGGCTGACTGACGCGTGTGCGCGTGCGTCTCTAGGGCGTGGACGCCGGTCCGGAGGGCCTGAAACTGATCTCCGAGGTCATCCGAGGGAAGCTGGGCATCAGCGTGTCGGTCCTGATGGGAGCGAACATCGCCAGCGAGGTGGCGGAGGACAAGTTTTGCGAGACGACCATAGGTATGGGGTTAAAACGTTGACCCTTGATTCCAAATATATTTTTTGAAAGAGATACTTGACTCATTGAGCCATTTTCAACAGTAAAAAGGTCATATTTTGTTTATAATTAACTCATTCACTGCCATTGACAACTATAGACGTCAAAAATTAATTTGAACTATTTCTATTAGTTTAACTTTTTTTTCCACTTTTGTTAACAAGAGTATGAAAACCTAGAAAAAAAATTACTGTACATTTAGAACAGATATAAAAAATGTGTGATTAATCGTGAGTTAACTATTGAAGTCATGCAGTTAATTACAATCCAAAATTTTAATCGCCTGACACGATTTAAAAAAAAGAAAATATTATTAAAAAATTAGGGGCGCCAGGCGATAGCATTTTTAATCGTAATTAATCGCATGACTTTACTAGTTAACTTATGATTAATCACTAATTTTATATCTGTTCTAAATGTACAATTCAAAAAATTCTAGGTTTTCATACTCTTGTTAACAAAAGTGGAAAAAAAAGTTAAACTAATAGAAATAGTTCAAATGAATTTTTGACGTCTATAACCGTCAATGGTAATGAATGAGTTAATGTGACCACTTCATTATTTTTCATAAACAATTAATACTAGGGGTGTCAAAATTAGTGCGTTAATTTTGAGTTCATTTAAAGTTCCTTTAACGGCACAATTTTTTTTTTTAACGGGCTACTAATGACCGCTCTTTACTTGGAAAGCCGTACTGGGGGAATTCCAGTCGCAACGTAGCAGACACGTCCACGTCTAAATTTAGCAACAATAAATTGAATAATAATGCATATATTTGTGGAGACTGGGGTCAAGTTGTATTTTACAATTTTAAAAGTGTGCAGAATTTCACAAGTTACTTAAAGCGACTTAACGTGGAATATTTCATTTCGAATCACTACTGCCACCTGCTGACAAAAAATTGTAACTGCACATACCGTTCTTCACACACCACGCACATTACGTCACATCGGCAGGCAGGGCGCGGGAAATTCTAACCCGAATCCAGTCTGAAAACTATTGGCCAAAGGCTTGCAGGAGTACCCATTGTACTCCCATAAAAAGCTTATTGTAAAGTTATTTTTGGGAAAGAAGTTCCCTATTGCAGCTTTAATGTTAAAAGTTAGATAGCTCTTACTATGAAAACAAAAATACACTGAGCTGTCACCAACGTCTTACAAATGCAAAAATGCCATCTAGTGGCCGAAAAGGGACCTCAACACAAATCAATATCACACTCGTTTTTTTACAGTACAGTACATCTTTTTCATTTTAACTCAATTTTATGAAATATTATGAAATTACTCTATCAATGACTAAAAGATGCAGCCCTATTTCTATTAGTTTCAAATTTTTTCCACCTTTATGTCAACAAGAGTATGAAAACGTATTTTTTTTTAAAATTATTGTACATTTTATTGTACATTTGGAACAGATATAAAATGTGCGATTAATCACGAGTTAACTATTGGAGTCATGCGATTAATTAACATTTTTTTTTAATTATCGCCTGACACCCCTTATTAATACCTTTATAAACTAATTTTGCCATTTGCTGTCGACTGATGACATCACCCGTGTTGAGAAACTAGGTAACGACCAATCACGGCTCAGTTTGCTGACCAAACCCAGAAAACAGATGAGCCGCGATTGGTCGACTCGTTACCTATTTCCTCAGCACATGTGATGTCATCTTCAATCGACAGCAAGCAGAAAAATGTGTTTTTAAAGGTGTTATGAAATTAATTCTGGATAAAATATGAACTTAATGAGCCAAGTATCTCTTTAATGGTCTTACAGTTCAGGTATTTGTGCTCAAGTATTTATTTTGCTGATCCTTCACTTCTAATAATTGCAAATTTCCAACATGTTTTTTTTTTTTTTGTTTTTTTTTTTTTACAATCAGCTTTGTGCCATCTGAGTTTGAATAAAAATGTAGCATGAGAAAGTATCTGTGTTTCTAGTTAGGCAAATAATGGGAATGCTTTTTTTTGCTCTGTTTAATTCCTCATATTTCAGGTTGAGCTGAAGCGTAATGATGTTTTTTTTTTTTGGTGTGTGTGTAGGGTGCAAGGACATCGCTCACGGGCCCATCCTGAAGGAGCTGATGCAGACCGCCAACTTCCGCGTGACGGTGGTGCAAGAAGCGGACGTTGTCGAGATCTGCGGGGCGCTCAAGGTTTGTCCAGTAACTGATCCTGTCAGGTTTGTAGAAGTTGGAGAAAGGAGCTGATGTTGCGCAGCTAACTTCGCGCTACAAATATTGCAGGGTTTCTCGATCGTGTTAAACGCTTCCATCCAAGACCAGGAACGAGACGATGCATTGACGGCATCGTCTTGGTGTTTCTGCAGAACATCGTGGCGGTGGGCGCGGGCTTCTGCGACGGTCTGGGTTTCGGTGACAACACCAAGGCGGCCGTGATCCGTCTGGGCCTCATGGAGATGATCGCCTTCGCCAAGCTCTTCTGCTCCGACGGGCCCGTCTCGGCCAGCACCTTCTTGGAGAGCTGCGGGGTCGCAGACCTCATCACCACCTGCTACGGCGGCCGCAACCGCAAGATCGGCGAAGAGTTTGCCAAAACGGGGAAAGTAAGCGTAGCAGATTATTTCCCCTCCGTTTTGAGTGATCTCGTTGGTCTAAATGGGGATCGTCTTTTGTGTTCAGACCATCGAGCAGTTGGAGATGGAGCTGCTGAATGGCCAGAAGCTTCAAGGTCCGCCCACTGCAACTGAAGTCCACCAAATCTTGAAGCAGAAGAACATGGTGGAGAAGTAAGTTCCTTTGTCTTACTATCATTTGAATGGAATCATCATGAAGAGGAAAAAAACATACGTACATTTTTTGGGGAAGAATTTATTTTGACAAAAACCAAGACCAAGAACAGTGGAGCTCAGATTCACTCCCAAAATTGATTCTCCCAAAAAAAAAAAACTGCCACAGTTTGGCTTTAGCCTCTGGTGCTAGCTAGCTAGCTAGCTTCTGTTAAGTTATTAACATTGTTTTTCAGTTTCAATTTATATTTTAGCCGTTTTGGATTTAGTTATAGCAGTATGGCTCAATGAATAGAATTGTATTATCTGTCTCACTCTCAGAAGAAGGGCAACGGGTTTATTCCATTTGCTATCTTGAAGGGAGTTTTTGTCTGGGGCCGGTCTCTGCCGGTCGGAAGGGAGGTCCAGGCTGATTATTATTGTTTTTCTCTAATCTGATTTATACCCATGGGAACAGAGTTGTAAACAAATGTACTGTGGGCTGATGGGAGGAGACTTTTCGTATTCACCCACTTTTCAATAAATAATGATGTGCCGGAGTGGACGACACACAATCTGATGGAACACGGCTTCAGTGTCGTCAATTGTTGTCATCAGAAGCTTCTGATAATTATAATACCTTTGCAAAGGGACTTCTTCACCAGAATCTCACCATTCAGTTAATTGAACACGCAAAGAGTACAATACTTAATATTGTCTACTCTAACACTTCCTAGCTACCTCCTCGGGTGCCTGTTCAGGGAGCTCGCTAGCTAGCACGAGGGGCTAAAAGCCAAACTGTGGCAGGGTTTTGACTTTCTGGTCCTGGATTTGCCATCTCAAGTTCACTGTTCCCTTTGCGCAGGTTCCCTCTTTTCACCGCCGTCCACCTGATCTGCTTTGACGGCCATCCGGTGACGGAGTTCATCAGCTGTCTGCAGAACCATCCCGAGCACATGTGACGGACGAGCTGGCCTGGATGGAGTCTGCCGGTCCATTAAGACTTTGATTGCGCATATGTTATCGTACAGTAGGAGAGCCAGAAGGGCTGCAGGCGAGCGAGGTGACCATTTTGGAGTCTCTTGCCAACTCTCCTCCTTCTTCCGAGCGTCTGCGTTTAAACTGCTCTTATCACATTACGTAACGCCGTAGCGTTTCACTGGGTAGAAAAGGCGGCGCGTCGTCGCATAAATTGTCCAAAGAATGATCACCAGCGCACAAAAGCAATGCACAGTTGCTACAAAATGAAAGGTCAATACGAGGCATTTCCGTACTTTTCTGTGGGAAAAAAACGACGAGTGCCTTCAAATGTTCTATGTCCTTGATTTCATTATTTATTGGGGGAATAAAACATGTGAACTCTGGTGTCGCTTTTCATTTCTGCATGTTGTTAAGCCTCTCAACTTGCCTGCAAACTTGCTGTAATCAGACCTGGGATCACTGGAGGAATTTGGTCTGCCACTCTATAAACGGTTCACCTTTACCATTTAATGATGGTAGCGGTTAGCACGCCGACCTCTCAGTTTTGAATCCTTATTGGAGTTTTGGATTTGCTCCTCGAGAATCCTTTGCATAGCTTTGGAGTCAACTGCCTAGCAAGATTTCTAATTATAAGCTCTGCATAGAGAGGGCAAAATGTCTATCTAAAATTAGACGGAGCCGGGGCTGCATCATCTTTCTTAATAGCATGCATAGATTATTGGATAGAGCTATTACTCAAAAAAGTAAACGTTCATTTTCATGTAAATCAATCAATTAATAAATAAATAGCCTTGAGGCAGTGCTTTCGGAACGTTGCAGGTGCAAAATGCATAAACAAGTATTACTTGCCAAGGTGTGTCATTTCTGCGTTTTTCTTTTTTTAAATAGTTGCAAGACAACCAGTGGCCACTTGGCTGTGATGTCGTGCAACAAACAGGAGCGCATCCTTTCGTCACCTAAAACGTTCGAGGTGACCATAAATGTCTTTGTTATACTGCATATCAAATGATAGGCTTCCATTGTCATAATGTATAATATAGTTTTGGCATTGTGTGGTGAAACAATTAACAATAATAAATCCCATGAGGAGGTCATAAGAGAGTCGAATTGCACGTCCTCAGTTTTGTTTCTCATCTTTAGGGTAGCAGCACTGTCAAGTTCACCGAACGCACGCAGAATGGGGGATCTTCAAGATAAATCATCCACGTTTACCATTTGATCTCAACTCGCGTCGAGTCTTGAAGCAGTTTTGACAGCAATAATTGGGGTTTGTACAATGATAGAGTAATAATTTACAGTCTGTGTCGAAAGGCAGAATCTTAAATTCCACATTAAAAAAAATGGGGAATTTGAGTTTTATTTTGGAAAACTCCTCGGTAAAAAGCACTTCCCCCGTAAAGGCGGAGAACTTATCATCATCATCACATATATCGGAGGAGGCGTTTGAGGGGGAAGAAGGTGCCCAAAACACTTTGAAACGTTCTCCTTCTAGAAGTTTCCATCCCCTTTTCGCCCGACACGGAGGGACAATGGCTGCCCTTTCAGCCTGGTTCTGGAACGAGAGGTTCTGGCTGCCCCACAACGTAACCTGGGCGGACCTCGCCGACGGTGCTCCCGGGGTGGAGTATCCCAAAGCCGGACACTTGTTGGCCGCCCTCCCAGTGGCTTTGGGGATGTTCGTCGTCAGGATGCTCTTCGAGAGGTTCGTACTCGGCGGGGAATGAACAACAAATGGCCGTCCCTGTCAATTTTGATAGCTGAAGGTGCTGGGGTCAGTTAGTCAAGCCCCCATAACTGCCACTAAAGTACAGCTGCTGATGCTGTTTATTTGCTCATGTCTTTTCCTTGAGACAAATAGCCATGAAGCATAATTATTTCTATGTCATGACGTTGGACTCCATTTTAGCTATAAAGGGCCAAATTATATCAACAGTTAATAGTTGTGTGTGAGAGAGCGAGAGAGAGAGAGAGAGAGAGAGAGAGAGAGCCCCACATTCGTAACAAAGTTTTGTTTCAATTATTTCTCATACTGTACATTTGCTTTTATGTCTATGGAATTAAAATCAGGGCACAGCAATTGCACAAATTCACACCACGTTGATGACTAGCAGATCCCTGCAGATGGCAGCGTTGCATTGCTTTGGATTGGAGATCAGCACAACTTTCCAGTTAAAGAGAAATCGAGTATCAAGTTCTCGCGTAGGATGCCGATACCATTCACGGTAGTGACTCGTTAACGTCAATGACCGAGTCCCGAATAAACTCAAATCGCTTATTTTTTTACTTTTTCCGAAAAACGCAGTCACAACATATGAAAAATCGCATTTAAAATGTTACCCGCTAAATGGAGTGCACTTTTAATAGTGCTTCATTTCATACGTTTACTAAGCCAGATTCACGTACCAAACACAGGAAATTAAATAAATATTTTTAAGCATAAGGTCCGGGCGCATTTGTTTTTGTCACATATTAAATCCATGTGTGTCACGTTTAGCTCAAGCAGCAAGCAGACAAACATTCTTTCCCCCGCGTCCACCTCCCGCACGCCCCGCCGCACATTTGGGCGACTCTTATTGGAGCGTTCCGTCGCATGACTGTGCAAGTAGGGTGTCAAAAAAATATTTTTGCAAGCCCTCTCCGTCTGCTTTGTTGTTTCTAGTTTCATGTGTCACAAAAGCAATAGCATCAAAGTCACTGCCTGACGTTTCTTTTCACAAAAAGCTCAAGTTCTCAACCTTTTTTTGGTCAGAAGCAGGTGTTTTTTCGTGAAAACCAAAACATGTATTTCTGGTTCCTAAAGAATGGAAAAAGTTCTGTCACAGAACACAATATTGTGTTGGTGTTGAAAGATTAGTCGAGTATGATAAGTTTTTGTTTCCCGGAGCGCTTGTTTGTGTAGCGATGCCAGTTATGTCATGAAATTGCGTTCAACAACAACAACAACCCCTCATTTGTCAGGTTCTTTTCAGCACATCTCCAGGAGGCTTTTTTATTTATTTATTTATTTTTTTTAAGCTTCTGGGCTTTCCCTGGTTCATTCATGTGACTTGTTATTGCCTCTTGTAGAAAAATGATGTGAAGCGATTTTATTGCTTGCCTGGCCCGACCGACCTTCTCGTTTCACAATGACGATAAAACCTTAATCCCACTTAATATAGAGCGCAGATCGGAGGGATGTCGAGGAAGTGTGTTATTCAGGCAGATTGTTTTTACGGGATGTCGTGGAGGCAGAACGACCTTTAGCGGCAGAGGCAGCATTTGATGTTTATACGTATTGGAGTCATTTGCTTTGGGGGGGTTGATTTGTCTTTTGTTTTAGTTGGCTGAACTCATGTTTAATCTTGGACTATTTTTAAGATCTGAAATACACAAATTTCACATCTATGCAATGGCTTCGCTTCACTTCTGGCAGCTTTCTCGGCGTGGGAGCGGCTGGGCTGTTGAGCGGCGGCGGCGCTTCCTCTAAGCCGAGTCACGGGGACGGGAGGCTGCGAAGCTGCAAGTGGCCCAGGTTCAAAAGCGTGTTGTGGTCCATTGTCTGGAAGCGAAGCTGGATGCCACTGGCGAAAATATTGATGCCATGCGTTAAACATCCTCACTGCCCTTTGCAACATTGTCGGCCGCTTCCTTCCGTCTCTGAGTTTTTTTTTTTTTTTTTTTTTATGCACTGTGACTTCGCCAGTGAGGTCAAGACCATGGACCGGAACCTCCTCGTTGATTGCAGGGGTTCTTGAACTTTTTTGGGTCCACACCATTAAATTGAACTACCATGTAATGTTGTCATGATGCCAAAATTTCACTATGGGATTTTTTTCTAATAGGTTTTTGGTGAGCTAACAAATACACGCACGCACACACGCACGCACACACGCACGCACGCACATACACATACTCACCCACATACAAAAAAAAAATATATATATATATATAATATATATATATATATATATATAAAAAATAAAAAAATAAAAAATAAAGAGCAATGATGATGACATTTCCGAATGAACAATACTGAGCTCTTAAGAAGAAAAAATAATAATAAAAAATTCACTTTGATTCAATACTTGTATATGTACCTCAATAACTGTACTGACCAAGTACCACGGCAAAAACTTAAAACATTAGTAATTGAGCAGTGAAATAATAACTGGCAGCTAAACAACTTTCTTTTTTTTTTTTACAAAGTGTATTATTTTAGAACATTTAAATACTTTTGTTTAAACTAAAAAAAAAAATTGGCTGCACTTTATAACAACTATGGGTTGCGATTCCAGATTGCCCTGATTTAAAAGGCATCCGATCGGAAAGCGTCGGCACGGCAGAGAAGCTCTACAGATGTTTACAATTTGAACAGAAGAATTTTGCCCGAGGGGAAACTCTTATCTTCGTTGCATGAATTTATTGTCATGTGAAATACAACTGAGTGAGAGGATGTACAGTAGATACAAAAAAAAAAAAATTGTGTCTTTTTGTGACACCGATACTGTACTGAATTCTAACTCGTAATGTGAGGATGCTGTGGTTGTAAGTAAGCCTTTGGATTATCACAAGGTAGAAACCACAGGAATGCCTTTTCTTGAACTTCCTCTATCGCGTCGCTAATAATTGACCGGGGTCCCTTTTGCTCTATTCAACGTTGATTTTCAAAATATGTCTTATAAATGTTATCTTCTATCTAGAAGATTGCAGGCTTTTGCCCAAAGTCAGTTGAACAAGCGTTATAGAAAAATGTCTGGCTGTCCTCACTGCCCAAGCGACAGTATTTTTTTTTCAGATTTAAAAAAAAAAAGTGATTTTCATGTTTTTTAAATGATCTCTGACCCTTTGCACAGATTTATCGCCAGCACGTGTGCGAGGAGGCTGCACATTAATCCCGAAGTTGAACGAAGAGCTCCGCCCAATGCAGTGCTGGAGAAAGTCTTTATGTCCATCAGCAAGGTTTTTGTATTTCCATTTTTCCCGATTTGTTTTCGTCACATTACGTGGACTTGATGCACGCGTCTTCCCTCCGGCAGAATCCGGACTCGCGCCACACGGACGGCTTGTCCAAACAGCTGGACTGGGAGGTGCGCAAGGTGCAGCGTTGGTTCCGTCAGCGCAGGAACCAAGACAAATCCAGCACGCACGCAAAGTTCTGCGAGAGCATGTAGGTCTGCCGTGTGTTTTTTTGCCTCCGTCTTGGTTGAAAAGGCAGCAATTCGGGGGGGCTTGTTTATCACGAGGCTTGGATGAAATTGAAATTAAATGCAGATGAGCTTGCGTGTGTTTGAATGTGATTGGAATCCCTGTAATCAGAATCATTTTCTGGATTGTCCATTTCAGGTGGAGGTTAACATTTTATTTGTGCATATTTACCTATGGCTTCCAGTTTCTCTGGCAGGTGAGCTCTCCACATGGATTTTAACACTGACATAAAAGTAATGTATTCGATTTATACTGTATAATAATAGCAAGGGTTCTTTTTTTTAAACGCATTACATATTTTTAAGCTGTGTTGATTCATTTAACATTGTGGGGCCCCATTTTCGTAGATGCGCTCGACGTAAAAACAAAACACATCTTCATTTTTTTGTGCCGGGGGCAAGTCTCGTTTGGCAGACCGCGTTGGGCCTCACTGGATCTCCCGGTGAACCGCGGATGTTTTTTTGGTCACACAATTCGGCGACAGAAAGCCGACTAGAATTTAGAGCAACTAAAAAAAAGCGAGTCGTCGTAATATGTAATGCAGGCGATGTAACGCAAGTTTTGGTGGATTGCGTCGAGATACAACACAATCTGCGCCGCGGGGATTGCGTGTGGCGGACGTCATCATATTTCATTCGTCTGTATTGTAGAAATCAATTCATTGAGCGGATTATTATCATCCTAAACATATTTTTGAAAGCACTCCCCGTGACTGCGGCACAGCTGGGGGAGACACACGGACGTACGATTAGTGGTAGAAGGCGGTTTCCGAGTGGCCGCTCTACAGCTTCGGAGTACTTTAGTTCCTTTTAACTCATTCTCTGCCAATAAAAATATATGAGGGGAGAAAACGGACCTTTGACGTCTATAGCCGTCAATGGCACTGAATGAATTAAATGTGCTCGTCTTTCACGTGTCGATCTCAAGCAGCCGACAAACGCCCCCCTTCTTACTTGCACCAGTCACGGAAAATAGCACAAGACTCCACCCATGCGCACACTTAGACTGAACTTTGTGCTCGGCCGGGAAGTTGTCTGCTGAATTTTGATATGCTCTCTTTTTTTTTTCATTATTTAGACACCTTGGATGTGGGACACGCGGCACTGCTGGTATGGTTACCCTTATCAGGTATGTGGTAAAAAGTTGACATAAAAAGTCTACATCATTGACCGTTACAACTTTGGGGCCCGTTGCTTGAAAGTGGCTCTGGAGCTTCCTTGAGCCTAGCTGATCACAAATATGGGCAGATGTGTAGACACAATGCAGCTTCCTCCGAGACACGTTTTCAGAAATTGTCAGATAGCAAAATAATTCAATTGTCAATTTTCATTATTTACTGTATTAATCGAACCACGTGATAATCATGGATATTAGAAAATGTCCTTTCCCGTTTTTGCCACCAAAGGTGTTGACGCCTGATCTTTACCGCTACTACATGATCGAGCTGGCCTTCTACTTGTCACTCATGTTCTCCCAGTTCACTGACGTAAGAAGGAAGGTGAGATGTTATGTGTGTGTGTGTGCGTGTGTGTGTACTGTGTGTGTGTGTGTGTGTGTGTGTGTGTTTTGAATCCATTTGAACCACATCGACAATCTTCTTCATCCTTGTAAGGTCACATGTAATTTGTTTTTCCGGACAAGTCGGTGGGCAGGGGTGCAGCTTGTGCCAGTCACTCCATGTGTGTGTGTGTGTGTGTGTGTGTGTGTGTGTGTGTGTGTGTGTGTGTGTGTGTGTGTGTGTGTGTGTGTGTGTGTGTGTGTGTGTGTGTGTGTGTGTGTGTGTGTGTGTGTGTGTGTGTGTGTGTGTGTTTAGCACGAGGCCGCACACTCTCATGTGACTGTGCAGGCCCAAATGGCTAAATGATGCAAATTCCACAAGGCAGCAGCTGAGCGGCTTTGCACAGAGACACAAACACACACGGGCTCAAATGTTCAAGAGAATGAGAACAGGAGTCATTTGTTGACAAAATGTGGGTCAACACTCGCTAAAAAATTAACATGAATAAATAAGAATCTATCACGAACCGATTGACTGAAATGTTAAAAAATGTAAAAAAGTCAAGAATCCTGTCAAGCTATTGTGAACAATAAACAGGAAACCTACTCAAATGATCGCCACAATTATTAGATAGAAACAAAATTCTGCATAGTTGGATTGTGTTTATTAAGACGTACGATCCCACATTGAGATTGTTTGACTTTAGCGGCAGTCATTCATGTTAGCTCTGCCAAGAGCCGCTTGGGTTTTGACTTTTGTTTGTTGTATTTGGTTCTTGACATGGTTCCTTGCCTCTGCAAAAAGTTTCTGCTCGTCTGGCACCATTTTATTTTTACAGCAGTGAAGGACGACTTGAATGTATTTTTGACGTAGTTCTTGATTTTTTTTTTTTAATTTGTAATTAATTTGACAGAACTTCAGACCCGCATTTTTTCTGCTGGGCAATTTTATTTATTTATTTATTTATTTTCAACTGATTTTGACTCTTTTTTTCTCCACATAAGAACACAAGGCAGTGCTCTTGAATCATTTTGTTACCAAATAGCTTCTTGACTGCTTAATGTCATTTATTTTGTGTTGACTATTATTACGATTGTTGTTTTTTTCATTTTTATTATTTTTTCTTTTTTTTTTGATCAGTGGCAGAAACCACAAGTTTCACTTCATTCTGTCCCCTTTCATTTCTTTTTTTAAAGAATGAAATAAAAAATTTGAATTGAATTGAATTGAGAAAAAAAAAAACATGGGCAAAGAAAATTAGGGTTATCATGTTTTTATTTGTTATAGTGGACGCCAGGATAGTATGACAGTAACATGTTGTAAACTTACCAAGCTTATATGTAACATTTTTAACATGAGCAATCATGCAAATCAACTTGCGATTGTAATCGGTTCGCTAAGATCCAATCGTGGACCAGAAGTGTTGACATCATCCAAATGATGCGTTTTTGTTGGTTGAGACACAAATATGTCATGTCCACTGCAATCGTCTATAGATCCGAAAGGGTTACGTTATCAGCAACAGAGCTTGGGTTAGTTTAACCTAAAACACCAATTTTTGACCAGAACGCAAAGAAAATGAGCTTAGCTGGCTTGTTCCATCCATAAAAAAACGATTTAAACACCGTATTTCCACAATTGAATACAGTATTCCCTCGCTATAACGCGGTTTACTTTTCGCGGTCTCGATGTATCTCCGATTTTTTTCCTGCAATTTTGCATTTTTTTTTTTTTTACAGTTATGTACTATTTTATAAAATGTATCAAGGTTTGAACATTGAACATGTTTAAACAAGAGAGAAATGTCAGAAAAAGTAAACGCCTCAATGAGAAAAGTGTATAAACTGTGTGGTGAGGGTTTCAGAGCCTTAAAACATTGATAATAAATGTAAAACATAAAGCCAGCTACTTCGCGACTTTCATTTATTGCGGCTATTTTTTGGAACCTAACCCCAGCGGAAAACCAGGCAACGACTGTACTGCATACAGTCGTTCGCAGTCTTTGCACATTTTCAGCATTTACCTGCAAGTGTGTGTCACATATTTAGAAACAAATACCACCAACTTGACTTGACAGCAATTCATTCTCCTCTTTTCGATGCAGGACTTCCTGGCCATGTTTGTTCATCACCTGGCGACGGTGAGCCTGATCAGCTTCTCGTATGCCAACAACATGGTGCGGGTGGGCACCCTGGTCCTGTGCCTGCACGACGCTTCTGACTTCCTGCTCGAGGTCGTTGAGACGTAAAAGCCGCTGCTTGGCAATTATGGAAGGAACGGAAGACTAAGACAACCGTAGCTTTATACTTGGCTTTCTTTGTTATCAGGCAGGCAAAATGGCCAACTACGCCAAGTGCCAGCTTCTGTGCGACCTCCTTTTCGGCTTATTTAGTTTGACCTTCTTCGTCACGCGGCTCGCCGTGTTTCCAATATGGTGAGTCTGAAAGTGGTTTGCTTTGACTTTTTGGGGTTTCAACCCAAACACTTAACGGCATTCACATGTTGTCTGTGGTCGTGTTGGTTTCCGGCTTTCTTCCACATTCCTTCTAGAAAGGACTTTAAATTGTTCATAGTTGTGAATGAATGCAGAGGTGGCAAATCCAGGTCCAGAAAGTAAAAACCTGGCCATAGTTTGGCTTTAGCCCCAAGTGCTAGCTGGCTCCTTTACCTGTTAGGGAGCTAGCTAGCTAGCACGAGGGGCTACAGCCAAACTGTGGCAGGGTTTTTACTTTCTGGACCAGGATTTGCCATCTCTGTTAAATGTGAGTGTCAATGCTTGTTTTTCTATTTGCGAGATTGACTGGCGACCAGTCCCGGGTGCACCCTACTTCTCTCGCCATTTACCGACCTCCCAAATACAATAAGGACTTTTCATATCCTCCTGCCAAAATTATGCCCAACTATGATGATATCCTCTTTATTTAATTATTCATGTGCGCGGTCCTGAATTTTTTATTATTTTTTTAACTCAATTTAAAGCACTTCATACACAGCGATGTTTGTTTTGAAAGTGCTCTATAAATAAAGTCAGCCGGAGTTTATCCCGCAACCCGATTGTGGACAGGTGCTATTGAAGATGGGTGGAGGATGCAGACACAGTCCACAGTCTCGTGCCGTAAGCACCAACATGGAGGCTGCCGGCCGTCGATAGCAAATGGATGACTCTGTCCACCGTAAGGCGATCGTGGATATTTGGTGTCAGTGTTCCTGCTCATTGGAGAAATGTATCCCTTGAACAGGGCTGGGGAGGGGGGCTCTGATGACAATCTCCCGTCAATCAATTTGAGCTGAAAAGGATGACCTCATCGTGTTTCTTTCAGAATCCAAGCTCGAGTTACCGTAGACGTAATATACAATGGGGATGCCTCGTTGGGCATTGAGGCAGGCCTGTCCGCAAAGTACACGAAGGCTCAACCGATAACGTATTTTGGATAAAGGATTTCATTGTTGAAAAATAAATAAATGGTCAGATTTTTAAATATCGGCCTGGCCCTGCTGTAAACATCCAACCATCCATTTTCTCGAGCGTTTGTTCTCATTGTGGTCGTCCCAGGTGAGCTGGAGCCTATATGATTTTGGGCCAAAAGAAGAAGAGTATAACTTGGAGTGTTGTTGGCCAGCCAATTATAGGACAGATACAGTTTGGACAAGCAGAGCATTCACACTCACGTGTATGGGTCATTTTAGAGTCATCAATGAAACGAATGTGCATGTGTTTGAAATGTGCGAGGAAGCCAGACTACCTGGGGAGAACCTACGCAAGCAAAGTCCACACGTTGACACGTTTTGCACATCCTGCCTTGTGTTTGGGAGGTTTTTTAGAATGGTCTGATAAAACCAAAGTTTAGCTTGGCGGGATTTCTGAACATGATCAAATATCAGTCAGTTTACAAAAACCTTCAGACATCCACCAGAAAGCAACAAAAAAAAAAAATGCAGTAAAAGCTTACCAGAACATCAGAGGCAGCGATTGGTTAATTCTGAACACTGATTTGCAAGAGGGTGTGCACACTTGTGCAACTACCATATTTTACTTAAATTATGGATTCTTATATATATATATAACTTCAAATAAATGTATCTCCTCCCTGACATACAAAGATGATGTAATTTCATGTTTTCAACATACTTCCTTGTAATCAATTACTACTTTCCTATTAACCTGGGCTAAATGGCAAATTTAACCATATTGTTGCTGGCCTGTGAAAAGCACTTATGTCAATTACATAAAAAAAAAAAATACAAATAAAAACGTTTTTGGGATGTCTGCATTCAGTTTCACCCCATAAACGTAGAAATGGACATAAGTGTTTTTCAGAGCGCAGCGCCGATATACAGTACGACGATATCTGTCTCCTGCAGTCTTGTTCTGGTGATGATCAACCTGAATGTACCGTGCGTCCCAGGGTCCTGAACTCCACCATGTTTGAGAGCTGGCACATTGTGGGCCCCTTCCCGTCGTGGTGGCTCTTCAATTTGCTGCTGGTGGTGCTGCAGCTTCTGCACGTCATCTGGTTTTACCTCATCGCGTCCATCGCCATCAAAGCCGTCCTGAGGGGCAAGGTAGGGCCAAAAAAAAAAAAAGCGGGGGGCTTCAACAACCAAGTGCAGATACTTTGCTACTGTCCTTAAGTGGATGACGCCGGTTGCTGTATTTAGCTTATTTCTTGCCTGCTTTTTATTTAAGGGCTTGAATCGGCACGACTTTTAACACTGACTTGCGTATGTTGGAAATGTCTGTACATCTACTTTTACCAATGTCATTTGTGTGTGTGCGTTATTTATTACTATGTGGTCCTGTGTCGTCTCTGCAGAAGCTGTTTGGTTCTTCTCCCTGTGGACTGACAGACTCCATCTTTCTTTCTGTTTTTGTGCTTTGAGTGGTCGTTTTTTTCCCTCTTCTTCACTTTTTGTGTCCTCTCACCACGCCTTTGATGACTTTACGCTTCTTTCACACTGTAAGTCTTACTTGTAGGTGTGTGAAATGTTTTGATCTTTTTTTCTCCAAAATTATTCAGTAAGCACCCTTTGGAAAGTTTGGGAGAAAAAAAATATTGCAAAATTAGCCCTTAACACGTGCTTCACTGAAGAAGAAAAAAATTGGACGCTTGTGTCAATCATAATATGACGCATGAAAAGTCGCACCTAAAATTGAACAGCAACCATTTTGTTTTGAAGCAGCCATTTCCGGCTGAACCCCAACTAGGGAATTGGCCCAATTGGAAGCAGGACGAGCTTTTTTGCCTTTGTCGTCGACAGAGCATGACGTCAACATTTGGGAGATCATTTCGAGGAGTCGACATGAAAAAAAAAGGGGTGCAGCTTTTAATTTGTGGGCTTCCCTCTCCCAAGGTGGGCAACGACGTGCGCAGCGACATGGAGAGCAGCTCCGAGGACGAGTCGGCGACATCGGCCCAAAGCAGGACCAAGATGACGACGCATGCGCAACAAGTTGAAAACGACACCAACGGCCACTGCGCTGCCGCCAGAAGCCGACAGCACGCCACACCGACATGACCTCATCGCAGCTGTTTTGGGACCAGTGTTGTTGTTTTTTTACAGTCAGGTGAACTTCATGAATGTCTCACACTGGATCACATCCCGACATGTTTATTTTTTACCCGTTAAGTGACGTCATGCGGGACAAACCATCAGTTCACTACTACTACTACTACATGCACTGTTGTTGTTTTTTTACTTTTTTTTTTTTTTACTTCCTATGATAATATGAATGGGCTTGTCACTGTTTCAGAAGCAGTCTTTCCCAACTGTAATAATCAAAAGGCACACTAAGACAAAATGCACTTCATGGCCACAAATGAATATTTTGAGCACATGCTATATTTACATTGCGTTCACAGATTGAGTAAATTGTGTGCGCAGTCCATCGACATTGTCTCACGAGTTAGTATTTCACATATTAGACCTGTTTTGTTGCCAATGGTCAGAATTGTGTGCGTGTGCTCATCTCGTTTTACTCACAGATGCACTTGTGAACCCAAAGCAATACTGTCATATGAATGATACCAGATAGATTAATTTGACCTTATGCCATCTTAGTAAAAGGGCATTTCATTATTGTGTTGTTATATTTGGCATAGCTTGAACAAATGTACATTTATTGTAGACAATTTTCTAACTTAGGCCTCCGTGCTGCTGCCCCCGTAACCCGACCTCGGATAAGCGGCAGAACATGGATGGATGGAATTTTTGAACCATTTGCGTGAAATTTGAATGTTGGGAAACACTGCATAAAGACCAAAAGTCTTCACAAAAGTTAAGTTATCATCGCTTTAATTTCTCCCCAACAACTTAACAATCAAACTTTTCGGTTCCAACATCATTAAATCATACATACAAATGCCCCGTTTGGGTAGTGTGTCCCAGGTTGGTACAGTCCCGTCAGTCTTTCATCATCTCTGAAGCCTGGTTTTCGGCGGCTATTTTGAGTTCATTTCGCCTCACCAGGAAGCGATAGGCCCGCACGCTGCACAGGTAGCCACCGTAGAGGGTCAGCAGCATCATGGATGTAGAAAAGGTCTTGTAGCCAATGTCTGCCAAACGCTTGCCAGTAATCATGGTGGCAGCCTTGTTAAGGAAGAAGTACAGATCTTGAGTTCACAAAACTTTCAAAGTCGATTCAAGTGCGGTGCAAAAAAAACAAACTGCTTAGCACTAGCTAAATTGAATGGACTATTAAAATGATACAGTGAACTTGTTTCTGTGGCACCAAGTTGCCGCTAGATGGCGCTAAAGCAATACTAAGTGAGGAGGCGAGTTTTCAGAAAATAATAGGAGGGTATGTTTCCAAAACTTTTACGTTTTTTTTAATTGTATTTTTTATATGTAGCAAAGCAAAACAACTATTAAAAAATTACGAACGCAGTGAAAAAACTACAAACGCAGTGAATTGTTGCAAGTGTAGATTGGTGTGATGACGTTTACAATACTGTACCCCCAAAAATTGAGTTACCTTTTTTATTTTTTATTTTTAAATTACAATTCGCCGATGTATCATGAATGGTTATGGCTTGATGTCCGTGTATATACTTCATAAATACAGCTAATTCTAATCTTTCAAGCACAAACCTCACGTTTTTAGTTGTTACCCTTTGGTACTTAAGAACCACATTTGTTCTACAGAGCTTGACAAAAATGAATACATTTGTTTTCGCCAGCTAGTCACAACATTGTCAAGTAAGTCGTAATTTAGGTAATTTAAGGGAACAAGACATGCTTATTTGGCTTACTGACACGAGCAAATCAATGTGTCAAAAACATGACGTTCTTTTCCTCAATTGAAACTAAATTAACATGCAAACAAGATATTGCGTAGTCAGATCTACCCTAATGTACAATGTTCTTGATCTTCTTACCAGTCTTTTCTTCAAAATGAGGTAAAAACGTCCGTTTACGGTCCTCAATGTCAGCGCAATTTGCAAAGTTACGGAAACCCAAAAGGTAATATTCTTCTTCTGCAATTCATTTTGTCTGTGCACAAATCCCACAGCGCCATCTAAAGTGTTTACGCTGTACTGTATACATCACCTCGATTTAAATTCCTTAAATTCACTGTCCGTAATACTTATATACATATACATATATAAAAACAAACAAAAAAAACGGCATATCACATCTACATTTCAGAATGTCATTATAGACACATATTACGTATTCATATTTAGCGGTGTTGTTTCTCCACCTTCGTATTTTTCTTCATCTCACGTAAAATAAGAGTACTATGTTCATTTGATGAGAAAACATTGAATTAAATTGATAAATTTGACCATTATTTATGCTTTCCACATATTTTCCTATCTAGGGAAAATACATATATTGTTTAAAAAAAATCGGTACGGTAGGGCATTTAAAAACGTTGTATCTACAGGGAAGCATTTCAGCGTTACACCACACACTTTACAATGGCAACATGCAGGAAAAGAGTTGAAGACAGAGACGACATCAATGATCCCGGCGCTGCTCTGTATGGAAACTTTATCAATTATTACACTTTTAATCCACCGGAGAATCGATTGAGTCTGATTCCCAGCACGCTTCTCCGGGATTTAGGTTACAACGACAGCCGTCAAACAACTCTGATCCTGGACGTGGGCTGTAACTCGGGGGTTTGTGGAACTATCCTTCTTTCCCTATCACAAGATTTTTTTTTAACTTTCATATTTGTGTTTATTTTCTCACATCTTCTGTTCAAGTAAATGGCTTTAAAAAAAAAAGAGGCCGTTATCCCCCGAGGGGGCGAACATTTGCTACTGTCGCGAATGTTGATTTTATTTCATGGTTGTTCAAGTTCGCAAAGATTCGCCTAGAGTTTTGAAGATCCTAAACATACCTTAGGGGTTTCTCAAATAGTGTCATTAATACTAATGTAAAATATTAATACTTAATAAAAAATAATACTAATAATTGGCAAAATGCTGAACCACAGAAAAGGTGAAGAACTTTATGTAGTAAAAAAAAAAAACTCTTTACAAATGAGCCAAAATGCTAATTAACACGTTGTGATGGTTAATTGTATTTTGTTTTCCTCGAATGTCAGGAACTAAGTGTAGCTCTCTACAAGCATCTGGTGGAGACGCCAGGCGAAACCAACGTTCACCTCCTGGGCTTGGACCTGGATGAGACCCTCATTCGGCGAGCCCAGGAGAACAACCCCCTCGAGGGCGGCGTCACCTTCGCCCCGCTGGACATCACCGGTGACTGCGCGCCGCTCCAGGAACACCTGGCCCGACACGGCCGCTCCAGCTTCCACCTGACCCTGTGCCTGGCCGTTACCATGTGGGTCCACCTGAACCACGGCGACGCCGGCCTGTTGCGGCTGCTCTCCCGCCTGGCCGAGCTCAGCCGGCACTTGCTGCTGGAGGCGCAACCCTGGAAGTGTTACCGCTCGGCGGCCCGCCGGCTCAGGAGGCTGGGTCGCTCAGAGTTTGACCACTTTAAGAGTCTTAAAGTGCGCGGGGACGTGAGCGAACAGGCCAGGGAGCATCTGGAGAAACACTGCGACATGGCGATGGTGCGCAGCTTCGGCAGCACCGCGTGGGACAGGAAGTTGCTGCTTTTTAAGCGGATTGGAAATGGAAATACAGTGGAAAACGCTCGCCTATTCAAATGAATGCAAATGCTATTATTCCCTGCTAGTGTGCGCAACAAAAATGCTAGTCTCAGTGGGGGGGGGGGGGGGATAGCACACTACAGTATTCTAATTTATAAAAACAATAACATATTTAAATGGAATATGAAGACAGTTTGTGCATTTCATGTTTCAATAATCCAGCCATTCTCTAGTTTATAATAATTTGAATCATAAATTGATTAAATACACAACACGTAATTTACTCCTTTTAGCCCTTCCCTTTATAAATATATTATAAACCAATTTTTTTCCTAATTTTTCAATTAGAGCAAATATTGGAGCATTTTTATTTTATTTTAAAGTAAGTTGAATTTAATTATTTTTTCCAAAAAATAAAGAATTTCAAACAATTTAAACGCATGTTTAAAATTCAAAGAAAAAAATAAAATGGAAAAATTAGAATACAAATGTAAATTACAGTAATTGTAAATAAATTAAGTAAATGTAAATACATTTTACAAATGTAAAATACCAAAATGAAAAATGTTAAAATTGTAAATTATTTTTATTTAGTAAAACAAAAGCAAATCTTGCTAGTTTTAACTACTCACAGCTATAAAAAGCACTTTAAAAAATGAACCATGATTTAAAAAATATATTTTTTTATTTTTAATATTTTATGGCTGCAATGTATTGAATACATTTACCATGGCTTTTTCTGTGAAAACAAGAAAAACACCCCAGTGCAATTTTAATCATTTTAATTACAGAGTACTAAAAATAACATTACTTAAAATGTCTTTTTAAAAGAAACCATTGAATATTACAAAGGTCTGTAAATCTTGTAAAGTTAGGATATAAAATCTTTGAACAGTGGTGCATAATTGAGAAGAAAAATAATTTCCAATAAAATGTACAGTATATATTAACTGTTCTACGTAAAAAAAAAAAAGCATGAGATGGACAACACGAAACTTGACATACGAGATGAGTCGCCGCCGCCATTACCGCGACACGTACACACAATCAACTCAAGTTAAGTCAATTTATGTTATATATAAAAGAAAAGAAAGACATTTACAAGTGACAAAGACCGATGAGTGTTCCCCAATACCAAACCCTCACTTACACTGGCCTTGATTCCATCACATCATACTTAATCCACAGGTTTTAAAACTGTACACAAAATGGGAGGCGAAAGCCTCAAAAGTTGATCGTTCCGCCACGGGGGGGTTGACGCGTCTTCTATGCTACTGTACAAGCGCGCAATCAGATCCACTGACAGCTCACAGGAGAGACTATACACACAAAAAGGGATTTTTTTGGGGGGAGGGGGGGGGGGGGCATGCTTACAATTTGCTCCAGCCCTTTTGTGAGGATGCTTTTTATTAGCTCGCCAGCCACACGTCCAGGAGGTATTTCATCAACATTGTCACGTTTCTTGTTTTGGTAAACCGAGGAGGCGGAAGATGAGGGTCCGAAATGGCGGCGTGTCGCTTGAGTCCCCCTGAGTTAGTGCGAGCGTCAAGAGTCAAGGCAGACGCCGCCGGCGCCTTTTTAAGATGCTCTAAAAAAGGAGCCAAGAAATACAAAATAAACCAATGCTAAGCTCACAGTTAGCTTTGGAGAGTCAAGCTTGTTAGTGTGGTGGAACGGGAGGAGAAGAAAAAAAAAAAAAAGAGTCCTGCTCATTTCCTGAAAACTGCTTTTGTGTGTAGCGTCCCACGCAGATGGGCGTGTGCTTGTGTTAGCAGTCGTGAGGTTGGCTGAGTTGAGGGGGTCCCGGTTTGCGTGTGCTGGTAACGAGAGTCCCGCAGGCTAGATGAGGGGGGCCGTGTCCATGGTCAGGCATTTGCTGGGGTCCAGGCTGGCGAAGAAGCGCACGTCCCGGTCCTTGTCCGACTGCAGCGCCATCACCGTTTCCTCCAGCTCGTCCGACGAGGCGCAGCCCGCCTCCTTGAAGTAGGCTGAACAACGCAGAACACAGCCAAGGGCGATTGACGGAGAGTTAGCTTAGCATTAGCGCCAGGCTCCGAAGACGCAGCAGAAAACGCGTCGCGTTCAAGTTTTGTTTGCTTTGTGGATGGCAAAAAATAAATAAATAGTCTGCCTTAAAAATGTTCACATTTCAGTCGACAAGAACTTCACTTCCTTGAAACCATTTGTTACTGAATTTGCCTCAATTTGATATTTTTAATGTATTATTTTAGTTAAAGCGATACTGTTGGGCAACATATGAAATGTGCATTTTTTTCAGTATTTTTGTGTATGTGACATTCATGTTGTAATTGAGCGATAAATATCAAGGAAGTTATCAGTTATTCAGTATTAGTTAGCCAACCACCAATTGGCTAACTAATGCCACTTGTGATAAAACATTTTTTTATTTTATTTTATATGAAATAGTGGCTTCATTTCATTTGAAACTGACATACTACATACAATGTGAATGGATGAATATTCAGAACATGAATCAAGTGTAAATGCTTTTAAAATCCAAGTTTCAAACTATACTTCCTTTCTTTACCTTACCTATTTTTAAAGTATTTCAAAGTAGGGCTGCTCGATTATGAAGAAAATATCACAATTATTTTGGTAATAATTGAAATCATGATTATGACAATTATTTATTTTTTGGTACAAAACAAAAAAAAGTTTAAAAATATTCAGACAAAAAAAAAAGTCTTTGAAATGCTACAATTATGCAAGTTCCTAATGGATGATTTAAAAAAACTTAAATTAGTTATTTTAAATAAAAAATAGGTGCAAATGTATCAATTTAAACAACTCAAAATTATTATTATTATTATTATTTTAAACAATTATGCTGATTTTGTAATTGTGGAGTGTAATAATTGAAATACCACAAAAACAAAATTTAATAAAAAAAAAAAACTTTTCCGAGGAGTTATACGGTGTTCCTGATTGGCGCCGTACCTTTCTCCATGACGCTCTGCCGCAGGGCCTTGGCCACCAGCACGCGCACGTTGGCAACCGGGTCTGATGAGAGGCTGAGCAGGCTGGGCAGCAGGTGCTGACTGAACTGATCCATGGGCATGCAGTCCTCCTCCACCACTGCCTGGACCGCGCAGCACGACGACAAATGAAGGCACGTCAGGAGGCGCGGAAGGACGAAACATCGAGAAGCTTTGACGGCAACTCGCTTACCTGGCAGATGAAGGCGAAGGCTTGCCGTCCCACCCATTTGGGACAATGGCAGAACCTGACGGTGAGCTCGTTGATGAAGTTCACGCCCAGATCGTCGGCGCCGCTCGAGTACAACTTCTGGAGGATCTCCACCACCTGACAACATTCATCAAATTCGTGTTTAAAAAAAACAAAAAACAAAAAAAAAAACACGGGGCCTAAAAGCACACCTTGGGGGATGCCAGTAGCTTTTTGTTGCACATCCACTCTTATTAAATTGACTCATGGTCTTAAATTTGGGGTGTCATGTCAGGCAATTCATTTTTTTACAATTGTAATTAATTGCATGATTTCAATAGTTAACTCACGATTAATCGCAAACTTTATATCTGTTCTAAATATACAATAAAAATAAATTTTCAGTTATTAAATTTACGTTTTCATCCTCTTGTTAACATAAAACTCAGTGATATTGATTTGTGTTGGTCATTTTCCCTGCCACTAGATGGCATAATTGCAAATGTAAAACATTGGTGACAGCTCAGTGCTTTTTCTTTCTATATTAAAATCTAATCTAATCTAATCTTTAACATGAAGTAACTTGTAAAATTCTGCACATTTTTAAAATTGTAAAATACAACTTCACCTCAGTCTCCACAAAAATATGCACATTTATTACTGATACATTTTGGCGTGGACGCGTTACCGTGAAAGGAACTTTAAATTAACGCAATCGTTTTGACACCCCTTTATTAAATAAAGTCGATGCATCCATCCGTTAAAGCAAAGAACCTTCGTAATCCGTAATGCGTAACATACCAGCTTGTAGGAGATCCACCTGACTTCCGAGACCTTGTCAGAGCAGAGCGTGAGTGCGATCTGCCTGAGGTAGTCGTACACGTCGTAGTGGCTGTACAACTCGATGATCAGGATCAGCTGCCTGGAGGCGGACCCCAAACAAGGAAAGAAGGAAGGAAGGAAGTTAATTCTCCACCAATCCACACAGCGGGATTGAAAAATGTCAATCAAGCGCACTCTGCCAGCTCGTATCGGAACCTCCAGTTGCGACTGTTGTCGGTGACCATGAACTCCTGCAGCTGGTACAAGTATTCTCTCCTCTTGTCTGCGTGAAGCAACTGTAAGCACAACATCACGTATGTCAACATGTCTGTTGGCGTGGGAACGCATTCACAGGCTGTCAAGTGGCAGCCAAAGCAACAGCTGCCACGAACATTCTGAACATTGGACAGCTGAAAATGCAAAACAGTAACATTGACAACACATGCGCCGCTAAATTTGACACATTATTTCCTTCTACTAGGGATCAGACTAGATAACCTTAATTAAAGTAAATGATTAGAATAAAGAAAAAAAAATTAAAATAAAATAAATATATAATAAATAAATAACATATTTTGTTTTACTATTTGCTGCCTGGACAAGGTAATAATAAATAAATACAAATCAAATAACAAATAAATAAATGAATAATAAACATAAATAAATAAAACATAAATAAAGTAAATGAGGATTAATTTTGTTTTACCATTTGCTGCCTGGACAAGGTAATAATAAATTAAAATAAATAAATAAAAAATCAAATGAATGAATACTAATAAACATAAATAAATAAATTAAATAAAAAGTAAATGAGGCCTAATTTAGTTTTACCATTTGCTGCCTGGACAAGGTAATAATAAATAAATATAAATAAAATAATAAATAATCAAATGAATGAATACTAATAAACATAAATAAATACATTTAATAAAAATAAATAAAATAAAGTAAATGAGGCTTAATTTTGTTTGACTATTTGCTGCCTGGACACAAGGTACCCACTTAGCATTTATTTGGTGACTGTAAGAGACTTCCCAATTACCATTTAGCTTACTGCCTGAACAGGCTGCCCTTCTACCATTTATGTTGCTGTCATAACCGGCTGCCCATTAATTTTTCAGTCTGAATCGGCTGCCCATATAGTCTGTCTGGTGTAAGACCATTTTGTAGTAAAAGATCGTAAAGTTCATACTTTTACAAATGTTAACTATTCAAAGTGAAAAGTATGTATCACCATATTTGGTGACTGTTTTTTTTACCCCGAGAATAGATGAAGACACGTGTTTATGTGGTAGACTAAAACAACGTGCTAACAAATGTCCTAATGGTCTATTACAGTGTTTGCAATAGGCCAAGCAGATTCTACAGTCGTACCTTGAGGAAGTCATAGAGGTGCTTGAGGACGCCGATGCGAACCTCGTCCAGGTCTTTGAGGAAGCCGTTGAAGATGGGAACCAGATCGGCCGCCGTCAGTTGGTCGCCCAGGATGACTGCCAGTTCGTGGATGGAGAACGCCAGCGTGCGGCGCACTTTCCACTGCGAGAGAGGAGGCAGACGCACAAAGTTGCTTGTCAAACATCCTGTATAAAAGGCAGAACACTGGAAGCAAAACATTTGGGTTTTACAGCAATAAAATCCCCCAGAAGACCACCAACATTCTGTTAAAATTAGGGGGGAAGGCGCGATGAAAGTTTTTTTAATCGCACGACTTCAATAGTTAACTCTTAATTAATCGCGAATTCCATATCTGTTCTAAATAAAAATAAGTTTTCATACTCTCAACATAAGTGGAAAAAAAATGCTTAACTAATAGAATTCATAATAATTCATATAATTGAGTTTAAAAAAGTACTGTATTGTTAAAAAACGAGTGTGATATTGATTTGTGTTAGTCATTTATCTGCCACTAGATGGCATTATTGCATTTGTAAGACATTGGTGACAGCTGAGTGCATTTTTCTTTTCATATTAAGAGCTTTCTAATTTAAAAAAAATGAAAAACACAACTTGACCCCAGTCTCCACAAATATATGCATTAGTATTAAATTTATTACTGCTAAATTTTAACCTTAACTTGTCTTCTGCGTTGCGACTGAAATTCCCCCAGTACAGGCTTTCCAAACAAGGGGCGGTCATTAATCGCGTGTTAAACAAAAAAATATATAGCGGCATTAAAGGAACTTTAAATTAACGCACTAATTTGGACTCACCTAGTTAAAATATCCAACTCAAGTCCACGTTTGTAATGTATTCATATTTTGAGCAAGAAAAAGCATATAAAAAAAATTTGGGACTGGATGCAGTGATACTGTAAAATGAGCTTTGGAGGAAGAAAAGATTGATTACTGCCCAAACGGGTTGCCTATTTATCTTGCTGCCTAGACAACCCTTTTACCGTACAGCTTGTTGCCTATTTATCATTTAACTTAGCCACCTATTTGCCACTTAGTTGACTGCCGAGGCGGCCTCCCCATTTCCTTTTTAGTTTGCTACTGAAGGTGACTGCCCATTTACCAGCCTTTCGCCGAAGCAGACGATCCATTTGTTGCCTACAGGAGCTCCCCACTTACCTCGCAATGGTAAATGGGCTGCCCATTTAACGTACTGCCTAAACACACAATTTACTGAATTTCATCACTTAGCATGACAACGAAACAAAATTACCCATTTAGTTTGCTGCCAGAAAGGCTGCTGAAGAAATTGTAATAGAAAGCAGATGTTGCCAAAGCTAGTGTATGACCATTTGTGCAAAAACAAAAATACATTCTAGATTTCAACATAAGAGGTTTTTAATTCATCTCAAGCCGTCCGTTTTGCGCCTACCTGGACATCAGTGGCCAGCGTCTCGTAGGTGTCCTTGAGGCAGTGCCAGTTCTGTCGGCCCAGAGTGAGCGCCACGCCCGGCAGGCTGAAGGCACAGTGCTTGGCGATCTCCGTGTCAACCGTCTGAGCCCGCGCCGGGTCCGTCATGGAGAGGTACTGATCCAGCAGCTGCTGGGGGATAACATTCTGCAGGCCAGGAAGACGCGTTAGCAAGTTTTGCAGATCGGAGAGGGCAGTGATTCCAAACCACTTTGAAATTACAGTAAGTAATCCATAAAAGCACTGACCTGGATTTTAGGCTTGTCTTCACACACAGAATCATCTTTGCCCTCTTCCTCTACACTTTCAATTAGTTCAGACACCTGAAGAACAAGACTACGTTGTAAAAGCCACAGGAATAACACCGAGTCTTTACATTCATCTTAAAAGACCTCATACCAGAACTGGGGAGTCAGGTGGAGACTCTTCCGGTTCCTCCAGGGGTTCCGTCTGCGTCTCCTCATCTCCTTGCTCCTGGACCGGACACGTCTCGGTGACAGAGTGGCTTTCCGGCGATTGCTCCTCCTTAGCAAGACTCTCCTCGGCATCGGACTGAACCTCCACCGATTTGTTCTCAACAAGCGGGCTGTCGGCGTCACTGTCGGTGGGGGAGTCCGATGGCTGGCTTTCCGTGGGACTGTCGTCGGACGGGCTGTCGAGCTGAGCGGCCTTCAGAGCCGCAGACAATACCTGAACTTGAGCTGGGGGGGGGGAGAACGCCGCAGAAAATCAGCCAATTTCACCAACTTAGGCCGAGAAGGATTTATTCACGAAAATACATTGTTATCATTGTTCGTAGCAAGTATTCAAGTGCAGTACATGCAATTCAATATCTCAGTTGTCAACAAAGGTTGTGCAACACTAGCCAAGCAATAAAGGTTGTGAACACTGCTTGTGGCGTCTACTCACCTTGGACATCCGGGTCGTCCATGTGCGGCTGCAAACAGTCCAAGACCATCTGAATCTGGTCGCTCGTAGTCTTTCCAGTACTGGCCTTGGAATCCGGAAGGCCTCCGAAATCTTCCGCTTCTTTCTGCTCCTCTTTCCTCCCCTTCTTCTTCTCAATCATGTCCCCCATTTGACAGTTAAGCAGCTCAAGTTCGCCGCTGATGTCTGGTAGAGGAGGCCGCCAAAAATGGAAGGAGTTAAAGTTCTCGTCCGCCTGCGTGGTGTCTTTGGCGTTCCTGGCGTTGTTGCCGGCGTGCGCCAAAGTGCTGAACGGCTCCCCTTGAGCGAAGATGTGGCTGTTGTCGTCGTAGTTCATCTCCTCGGCCGACGGCACGTGCTCCGGCGACGGCGTGGCACGGCCATCTTGGTTGGGAGGCGTGTGCGCGATCGTTCGTTCCGTGCGGCGGCTGCTGCTGCTGATGTCGGCGCAGTTGAGGGAGTTCAAGGAGCAGTCGCTAGGATGACACACACACACACGGATGCTAAAAGCTTCCCAACATCAATCTGTCTAATGCAGGAAATGGGGTGGAAATGATCTAATGTATCCATTTGTTTAAGGTCTGAAGTGTAGAATGCATTCAGGGATCCGTTACTAACACATTTATTTTCCATAAAGTGTTCAATGTTTTGAGTCATTTTTACTTTTCGGCCAAAATAAGTCCACCGTGCTCTTGTATGTATGCTGGCAGCCAGGCCAAATCAGAATACTTTCCCCTCTCTTGCTTTTAAAGTCAACAAAGGTCCCATTATCATATAACTCCATAAGATTATCTTGATCAATTATCCCACGTTAGTTTTGATACGACAGTGACGATATATAGTGGAGTGCGTTGGTCATCTTCAAGTACGCCAAACACTCCAAGAGTAGTAAAGACACACAAGATGGTTTCTTTGTTGTCATGTGTGAGGTCGAGTGGTTCGAAATTCGGTATGCGTGTAACCCTGCTTTACCTGTCTGACGTGCACCTCGTAACATCGAGTAGCCCGCCGTCCTCTCGGAAGTGGAAGCCTGCGCTGGTTGGGTTGGCGAAGGTGGAGATGAAACGGCCCAGAGACTGAAAAGCCGCCTGCCGCACCTAAATAAAGTTTGGAGAACATTTTGTTAGATATAGTTTGCTTTAATGCACATATTTTATTACATAAAAGAGCTGAAATTGGTGCAATGAAATCCACTTTTTCTGCGTGCAAGCGCTTTGAAATAATTTGTGAGGTGAACTGTGCTATGTATATATATATATTTATTTTAAAAAGACTTGACAAGCTAACTTCAAATACTGGTAGAGACAGTCGTATTATGTTGGTGTTGTGTGTGCGTGTCTTACCCAGCGTGACTGGTCGCTGATGAGGCTGATGAAGAGTGGAGACAACTTTGCACGTCGCACCTCAGGTGAGGTAGAATTGGAAACCATCATGAAGCACTCTGCGCAGGCTTTCCTGATGCCCCACAGGCTGTCTGAGCACAAGTCGAAGAACTTGGGAATCTACGTTAAAAGCAGGAAAGAGAGTGCTAAACCTGAGTTTTTTTTTATTTATTTAAAGAGCTCGTACACAAATAAAGTGGTCTCTTGGTGTCTCTGCCAAGCCATCAAGTGTCAAAGTGAACCAGCAAGGTAAATATTTTAGCTGCCCGTTTCCGAGTGAGACCGCCGACAACCATCCCCTAAAACGAGTTTGTCCTCCCATGACTTGATTAGCGAGACTGGGTGAAGATCCAGAGCCACTTTCAAGCCACAGCACAATTTTGATTGGTAAATTTGTCGACATGATGGGCAGAAATACAGGAACTGCTGCCTCCACATGTGAGAATATTTTTTATTTTCTACACGGGCACTTACTTTTTCTGCTACATTTTGGGTTCTCGCTAGGTTCAAGCCCGGCCCCGGTCGTCATGGTAATGAACGCCGGTCTCGTTATTGGCCCAGCAATGTATGGAACGCATGTTGCTCACATAAAAGACCTTTTTCTGTTCCAATACTTTTGAAGGGTACATAAGACAACAGGTTAATTTCAGGAAGAAACTGTGCTGTAATTCGTGATCCTTTGGGTACTATTTTGACAAAAGCATATCAGAGATACGATATTAAAAGACCTTGAATTTGTTTTAGTTTGTGAAAAAAAGAAGAAGCATTGACCACTTCGTATCCAATGGCTTAAGAGAAACAAAACCAAGAGTAGCATCGGTGGCAAAAAGTTGTTTTAAAAGTTCTCACCAGTAGTTTTTCTGTGGCTTCCTGACCCACAATTGAACAGAACTCTCCAAAATTAGCTGCACAGACCTAGAATACAAGAAGTAGGGGGAAAAAAACAAAAAAAAACATTTGCATGCGTATCCTTTCAAAAGTGGCACCCGTCATCCATGGAATTAACATTCCACAGGGAAAATAACAGGGATTTGCTTGGCTGGCTGATGCACAAAACCAAACAAAGTCTGACTTGCATATTTATGACAAGAATACCAACATACCATAATCCCAGGAAAGCAAAAAGAGGCTACCTTGCGCACTTGAAAGAGTCTGGCGTCGCTGCACAAGTCGCAGAATCGCGGCAGTAATAGATGCTCCACTGTGTCTTTGCCCAGCATGGTCACCACTTTACACATGATCTGAACACAAATGCGCAAGCTCAAGTCGTGCTGATGCGGCACTCAAAAGTCACAGATATTACTGTGGTGATGATGGCGAGTCAGCCATCTTAATGGACAACAATAATATCTGTACCTCACGTGCAAATTTCGTTGTTTAATCATGCAAAATCTATTTGCATACAATTGCTGGATCAATCATTGGGATTATTGGTAGAACAAGTAAATCTAAAAAAATAAACACTACCTGCAACCCTATAGCTGACCTTCATCTAAGTCATAAGCAGTAGAGAAACACTGTTTTCTTAAAGGAGAAGACAACCCCCAAAAAAAGTTCTTGACAATATGTTCTATGCAGCTCCACTAGTCTAAACAGGGTGTTCTGGTTAATGTTTCGCTAGTAATATAGTAATAGTGAATATGGATATGCAGTAAAATCCAGCCGTTTTTATCAATATCAGGAGGCGGCCATTTTGCCACTTGCTGCCGAGTGGAAGTGACATCACAGTTACTCAGGTAACAACCAAAAACAGCTCAGCTTCAGAAAACAGGTGAGCTGTGATTGGTCGTTGCCTGAGCAACATTGAAGCAATCTTCAATCGACAGCAAGTAGCAAAATGGCCGCTCCCTGAGATGGATAAAAACGGCTGGATTTAATCAGAATGTCATGTTTAGACTAGTGAGGTCACATATAATATATTATTGCCAAGAAATGTTTAAAGTTGACTTCCCCTTTAAATGAATACACATAATAATATTTGTAAGTTTTTACTGAACACAGCATGCACAATGCAGAGTGAAAACAGGCAGGGCATCTTTAACCAACTCCTCCAATCATCATCATAGTGATTGGACTACAAGGTTGGCTGAATCCTGACTCTGATCACTCTTGGAAAAATGTCATCTGTGAGCGTCCTCATAACGACTGTGGTTCGGAGACAATAAAGCCCCCGTGCCGTGGATAGGATCGTGTCGAAATGACAGCACTTACAGCAACCGCCTCAATCTTGTAATCGTCGTCGCTGCTGGGTTCTGTGAGGTCCAGCAGAACCGGACAAACTTTGGTCTCCATGTCAGCCTTTGAGATGAGGCCCTGCTCCAGCAGCACCAGCAGTGCCGCCTGGCTGGTCTTTCGCACCTGGAAAAATACAATAAGCAAGAACGTTTGAAATCAATTTTGAAACTTTTGAGTTCATGGAGACACCAGGGGAAACCGTGGTTTGAAATCCTACCTGGTTGTTGGGATCGGTGAGATACCGGACTACGATGGGTACTAAGTATCTGGAGAAAGCGGCGGGGAAATTGGGCCGGCTCTCGTGTAAGAACATAGCGATGTTTGGGACCTGCTCCATCAGCTCGGCTCGCACCGTCGGCTCTAAATAAGACACACGCGTGCATCATTGCGGCTATATACTGAACGCAGCTTGCCTGCGAGGGGGAAACGGTATCTACCTCCATCTTCTGACATTCTGGCAACTGTCTCCATGACACTGATGAAGTCATTTTCGTTATCGCTGAACTCACGAAGTACATCGAGCAGCCCGCGAGCCACGATCTGCCTAAAAAGCAACAGAAGCGTTGGGTTAGTTCGCCTGCCGGCAAACCTGTGCGCGCAGGCAGTGTTAAAACTGTCAGGCACATTGTGCGCACACACACACACACATTGCGAAATCAAATAGCCAAGCTGGTTTACAACAATTAAAAGTTTATTCAGAACAAAAGAGGATTGTGTATGTGCTTTGTGTTTTCTAACGTGCAGGACATGAAAGAGTAAATAATAAATGGCGGTAATTGTTGTACCAGTAAATCCACGTTTCAACCGGAATAAACCTACGACTGTATATTCGGAGTCTTCTGTCAATACTCTGCTTATTGTGTGGCGCTCGTACAGGTATGTGATGAACACTCACCCTGGAATGCAGACATTCATTTAGGTGTCAATAACAGAGCAGACTTGGACGCTGTGTTATTCTTGAATTACAAAAGTAGGCACGAGCATTTCAGGAAACTTCGCTGAGCAATACTCAAATTAGCCTATTAGTGATTCCCCCGTGGGCTGAATTCTATTCATTTCGAATGGTTGATTGAAAAACCATTTAGGTAGCAAACTAGTTGCTGCCAAGTTGTGAAAACCATCATGTCTCTCTCAATTGCTACACAAAATAAATATTTCAATGAAATTTATAATGTAATACACTAAACAGTCAAAAGGTTTTGACCAAATTCCAGTCATTTAAAACACTTTTTGTTGTGTTAAAAAAACACCTAACAATCAATAAACAAGAATAACAACTGTGCTACAATTTGACACGGAAGGGCGAGCTGACAAGTTCACATGAAGGTTACAACTTTTTTTTTTTTTTTTACTTTTTTTTTATAAATCATACTTCCTGCCAGATGTGGCACCACTTTGCAATCCACACACTGGCGATGATGCCATTTCCTACACCAGGAGTGTCAAAACTCAAAGCATGCGTTGGCTCGCTGGCCAAACAGGATAAACATTTTCTGCACAAAATTAAACACTTTTAAAGATAAATGTGATAATTTTTTTTTTTTTTTTTTTTAAACAGACAGGATACTATAATATTCCAAAATAAATCGTAAACTATTTACAAAGTGCTGCAATGTGTGCCGTGAAGACCAATGCAACTCCCTCCGGCGCTATAATATTTATTTCGGAGAACTGCGCGACCAAAGATACAAGCTGCATGTAGGATGAAAGTACGGAATGATTGCAGGTCGCCTATCATTTCAGTAAGACAGCTCTTCTGCGCTGCATTATGGGATTTGTGGTTTGTGTGTCATCAGCGCTTCACATCTCGCCATTAAAAATTATAAATGTGGCGATGTACTGGAATTGGAGAATGAGGAATTGCGGCAGACTGCCTGCCCTACTCATCAAGGGTGAACTGGCGGTGTTTTGCCACATTTTCGCTATTCACTCGTAGCAAATTCATACATTTTTCATTATTCCCAATTTCTTATGTTTTACTATTGGTGACAGGGCTTGGTGACACTAAACAACCTAATAAATTGGCCCAAAAAAGTGCTTATTCATTTGCACAGACGGCAGACACTGCATCAAAGCCAAAAGTTAAGCAGAGCTGCAATGCGTTTTGTTGGCTGTGGTTAGATGGAATGATGAGGTTTACACAACAATGCTTTATCGCAATATTCACGGAAGCACCACAATGGATTTTTGTTCTTCTTCTGCAAACTCTTACCTGTTGAAGACATTTTCACTGAAGGCGTACTTCTCTAGCCTCCCAAGTGGCGTCAAGTTGTCCTGGCCTGCATCGAGGAAGGCCGTGATGCGGATGCTATCGCACTCTGAACCGTAGTCATCGAATCCAACTGCAAGGTGGACACGAGGCGTTCACATTCATTTGCCAGTCGAGTTTGCAGACTAACTGGATTTCATTTTGAAAAATATCACATTTTAAAAAGCTCACATATAAACGATACAATTTAAATTTCATTAGAAAAAAAAGTTGAATTGGCACAAAATGATGGCCTCTAAAAACACATTTATGAAACTAAAACATAATTAGGAAAATGAATTCAAAATATAAGAATAAAATTGAAAAACTACTAAATGAAATTGGAATTTGATGAGGAAAAAAAAGTTCTGAATTTACATGAATAAGGTCAATTTATTCCAAGAATAACCACCACCATATGTAATATGTAACTCTTTAAAAAAAAAAATCATAGGCATAATTTTACAAAAGGTTATTGGGTCCTCTAAAAATATGAATACATCAAGAATAGACACAGAATTACAAGAATGGATTTAAAATATAGCAAGAGCAAAGCTGAAATATGACAAGAATAGAATTAGAATTTTCTAAGAAAAATAGAATATGAGAATAACAATGATGAAAGAAAGGAATCTTAAGACCACAAAGAAAATCAGACTAATGCTACAAGAATAAAAATCTAAATACTATGAGAATAAGGTCATAGTTTGTCAATAGCCATGTTGTGAAAATTATGGTTTAATAATTTTCTTGAAAAATCCAACTTTGTTCTTGTAATATTACTTCTTTTTTTTTTTTTTATGTCAAGTACTTACAATCGTCTAGATCGTCATGGCCATCTTCGAAGTATAAAGATAGACCTGCAATGAGACAAAACGTGAAGGAGGAAAATCAGTGGTCGTCAACACACCAGCACCTGCTGATGCATCACACAAAAATGACTTCTCGCTTGATCACATTAACGACGTGGGGACAAAGTCTCCCTCAGTGAGAGAAGTGAATCGGCCTGCGACAGCATCGCTTTGTGAATGCAAATGAAATTGTCAGCGTACCAGCGAGTTGACAATTTTGCCATTTCCCAAAATGTCCAAAATCTAACTGCGTTGTTCAAGCAGTGTTGAACCATGGGCTGCCTGCCAATGCAGCACCAACACGACACATCAGAGCAGATGCATGACTTCCAGTCGATAACGCACATCCACAAACACTCGCAGACAGAAAGAAGGTGTCGGCAGCCGGGGGTAAAAAATAAAATAAAAAATACACTAATT